>NC_138039.1:22696232-23994503 GCF_964106645.2 Podarcis pityusensis
TGCATAAGCCTGAAAGAATAGAAAAGTTTTCAGCAGGCATTTAAAAGTTGCCGCAGAAGGCTGAATTTCTATTGGCAGGGAGTTCCACAGGACTGGGCAAATGGCACTAAAGACTCGGTTTCTCATCGTTGCCAAACAAGCCTGAGCTACTCTGGGAACAACCAGAGACACTCCTGAAAATGATGTCAGTGACTGAGCTGGAATAGAAGGGCTCAGACAATTCCTGAGATACCTTGGACCCATGGGGCTTTGTCAGTGAATGACATTGCTTCTGGTAGAGTTTGTGAATCTGTGACTTGAGGTGTCTGAATGGACTGGGCTGCCACTGAGTGAACAAGGAAGAGTCTGAAGGTGTGATTTATTATTTTCAGACTTAATTTGCTTATTGTTTCAAAGTGTGCAGATTTAGAAGCTTGCCTTTAATTGCAAACTAGACAGAATTCCCCCCACGTCCCCAAGTATAGGGAAGGGTGTCTGGTCCTTGTCTTTCTTTATCTGTCTCTTCTCTTCCCTCCATGTCGCATCTCCAACCCCCACCCTGCCCCCGATGCTGAACAAGACCAAATGAGGCTCCTTCTTCCTCTCTCCAATTCATCCGTCCGCATTCTCGCACACTGTTTGTACGCGGAGGGGCTGTAATGCCACGCAGCTGCAGCACTTGTTGATGGAGGAGCCATCTGCAGCACCGTCTCTGTGATTTCTTTTTAAAAAGGGGGGGGGAGGACATTGCAGCTGCCTTTGCCTGGTACTGAGGTGTCCAGGGCAAAGTTATTCATTTGCTGAACAGATAATGAAATGTTTAATTTCCCAGAACCACCGTCTCACACACCTTGCTTTAAGAGAATCGTAACAGCTTCCAGAATTCCAAAAGCTGGTAAAAATATAATCACTCTGGGTAGAATTCAACTCACAGCATACATTTAAAGCACTATGATACCACTTTAAATAGTAATGGTTCTCCCAAAGAATCCTGGGAGCTGTAGTTCATTGAGGGTGCTGAGAGTTGTTAAGAGGCCCCTGTTCCCCTTCCTGAGCTGCAATTCCGAGAGTGGTTTCACCATCAATCCCCTTCCCCAGGGATCCCCCACAATCCTCATCGCACCCCTCTGAACATGCTCATTGGTCAATGTCCTCCTTAAAGCATGACAGCCAGAGCTGGAAGCAGAAGGAGCAGGAAGTGTGCAGTACCTTGTCACCTTGGCAGCACAGGAAGCTGCTGATCAACTGTGATCTGCTACCAGCAGACCAAAGAAGACCCTTAGTTAAACTGTGGAACTCACTCCCACAAGGGGCAGTGGTGGCCACCAACTTGGATGGCTTTGAAAGATGATTGGACACATTTATGGAGAGGAAGACTATGATGTCCCTGTTCTCCCTCCTCTGTTGGAGGCACTGTGCCTCTGAATCCAGTTGTTGGAAAGCACAGGAGGAGTGGGCGCTGTTGTCCCCCAGTGCTGCTTGCAGGCTTCCCATTGGGACATCTGAGCATTTCACAAGAGCAGAGCAAACCATCAAGTTCGCCCCCCCCCCTTCCCAGAAATGGAGCATGGGCAGGCAATTGCTCTCTGGTCCCCGCTTTGTTTCTGGGGCCACCCTGCTTTTCCTGTTTGCTTGCTATCTTGGAAACATAACAAGTAATACTTTATGGTTGGGTCTTGGCCAGAGTCCAGCTGATTCGCGGGGCTGCGGGGCAGGGGAGATCTCCGTTCTGATTAGCCGAGCCTCAGGGCGAGAAACCAAAGATGTCCTATGTCAACCCAGCTATTGTAAGATTAGCACCTTGCTTTAGCCGCGAGGCGATGTCAAGATAGTTGCCCCCTCCCCTTGAAAGGCAGAGGCACACAAATTGCCTTATTAAGAAAAAGGTTGTGCTGTCGTCCTGCACCTGTACCGTTATTCCAGTTCCAGAAGAAGGTCAGCTCCGACCGTTGCCCATTCCCTGCAGCTGCAGCCGTGTTATTTGGCATTAACACATTTGCATCTCAATGAGGCACTGATTAATATTTAAAGGGACAGCTGCCCATGCTCCATTTCTGGGAAGGGGGGGGCAAACTTTTTCTTTTTTTTTAAACAGAACACTTGTTGCTCCTTTTCAAACAGGCTTCCAATCCCCCCCCCCCCCCGTTTTAGTTTCTTTTATCAAGATGAACGCCTGCCAAGGAAGGCGGGGGGAATTATGCAACTCCAGAAACAAATAATCAGTAAGCTGGTCCTTTCAACGTCATCTTTGCAGCTGCATGGACGGGGGGGGGGGGGGGACACGAGCAACAGTTGAACAGCAGCAACCAGGAGCAATCCAGGGAGTGTTATACCCAAAGATGACTGAAGCCTCAAACAACGACTGACTGTGAAAATATTAAAATGCCCAGATGCCTGATGGTATTCCTATCCATACATGATATCCCAAGGCTGATCCAAATCAAAAACTTCATGCTTTTTTTGGGGGGGGTGTCCCTTGCAGGTTTACCTGCTGGAATCTTTGATGTGGACATCTGCATTGGTCAAATCCTGACATATTCACAAGGGAGGGGGAAGAATTTGACTCGGTTCACAGTGAAACACTAAGCTTCCAAATCAATTCCTTGAATGGTCCAAAATCGAGCTACCTTTCAAAATTCACACTGCTCTGAATTTGGTCGTCCGATCAGAAACCGTGCACAAGTATCCACGTGTCAGGGGGAAATGTGCATTAAAATGCACATATTGGAGGAAATAACATGCAAAGATGCATTATGTTAACGGGCAATGGCTTGCGAAAATGGTCGTGTTAAGTAAAATGTTCACCAAAATGCGGGCAGATTTTCACCAGGAATTAAAAAATAAATAAATAGCAAACTGATGCCAAAATGTGGTGAAGAAGGGCAACACCAGAAATTGAGATTAATCCATCCATAGTTGTTTGCTAACAAACCCATCAAGTTATGCAGGAGAGGATGGGGAGAGGGGTTTCAGTCCCTCCTCCACTCATCCATCTATCTCTGAGGCCAGCAACTCAGAAAAACCCATGTCTACGTAGCCCTCCTCTCAGTTTGTCTGTTGGCCACAATGCATGCTTGTTTGGATTTAAGAACAATGGAAGAACCCTGTCTGCTGGATCAAGCCAGTGGCCCATCAGCAAGACCTGAGCACAAGAGCTCTCTGCCCACCTGAACTTCACTATGAGTATTGCAAATAACGGTTCTATAAAAGGACAGCTGGGGAATACAAAGTGCAGAAGCCTCTTTATTAGTTTCCAACTTCCCATCACTGTGCAAGGAGCCAGGGATGTTCTGCATGGAAAGCAGAAGCTATGTCCCTTCCCAACCTGCAGAAGGAAGATTCAAACCTGCAAAGCAAAATTCAGAGGACGAACTGTCTCCTCAGAGCCCATTCTCGGCCTTCTTCCCAGAGCACCTTGAAGCAAAGCAAGCTTCAAGGTGCTCGGACGGGGCTTTCCAAGGCTGTGGGAAGAAGCATGGAAGATAGAAGCTGAGAAGATACTGGGCTATGGGAACAAATTACAAAATGTTCCCATGTCCTGGTGTCTTCTCAACTTCATCTCTGTGGTCAGGGCCTACAGGAACAGGTGCCTTCTCCTTTGCTGAACTGTGGAAGACATTGTAGAGAAAGGGCAGTGACCTTTAACACACCCCACTTCACTCCGAAGGTCAGCATTTTCCTCTTGGGTCTTTCCGATGCTCAGGAATGGCTTAAGCAATCGGCCAGACACAAATTCAAACCACTGGAATGTACTCTTATTTTTTTCCCCATTTTCCTTTTCCTTTTTTGCTTCGCTTTACTAGGCAGAAACGGACAGAAACAAACACAGATGAAATCGCTTTTCAGGGAAGAATATAAGAAAGCACATCAGTGCTTCTCTTGGGGAAAGGAGTAGAGCTCCGATCCAGGACAAGGGGTTCTGGAGTCTAGGAAGCATGGCGTTGAGGACTCTCGGGGGTTAATGAGCGACGCAGTGAGGAAATAGTGAAATCCACACACACACACACACTTTCCGTCTTTTGGAGCGGTTGAAAAGGAAGACAGCTGCGCCCGTCACCTGTTTGAGTTCAGACAGCCGCAGCTGTGCCCAACGCGAGCCCATCCACTTTGAACCCGGCCGGATTAGAAAAACAAAGTTGCTCACACTTGTGCTTAGAATTCCAATCTCCACTCCACTCCCCCCCCCAATGGCCGTTGGTTCTTGGCGAGCGTCAATGCCAGCCGTGCGGCGAATGCCTTCTTGGGTTCCAGCATGTGCCCTCTGCCCACCTCCCAACAAAGGGTGATTCTGTGAAGCTGGAGGCGCTGGGCCAGCGATGCGAAGGAGCCGGTCCTAACATTGTGGCCCTTGGGCAGGCAGATTGGCCAACGCAGAAAGCAAAACACACACAGCGGTCCATGGACCACCCGTGGTCTGAGAGCTTCATTCAGGTGGTCCTTGGCAAGTCTGCATTAAATATATTGACTTTTAATTATGCTCTGGTTGCATCTTTCATGTTTTATATTGCATTTATTGTAGTGCCATTTGAATTCTATGGAATGCAAACTGTAATAAAATAAGATGCAATGCATAAGAAATAAAAGAAGCAATAAGAATGTGATTTAAAATCTCCCAGCATCTAGCACAGTGCACATTGCAAAGGCTACAATAGGCAGGGAAATCATGAAGGGGTTCGCCAAAACCCCCCAGCAATTTTCAGGTGGCCGGTCGTGATAAATGTTTGGGAACTGCTGGTCTAAGGCGTTATCTAGGCGCTGAAAAGGACTCAATGTCCAAACATGTTTGCACACACATATTTGTATGTTTCAATAGCCATTTGGATTTTATAGGGTTTGCAAGTGTGCAATGTTGTATAGTTTTACATTTACATATTATCGTTGGAATAAGACGTCTCTCTCTCTTTTGCAATATATAACGTGGTTGTTGTTCTTACTAGCTGAATTTTTAAAGGATATGTTTAAACTTTAAGATTTCTTAACTGCTGGGATACCTTCTGGTGTACAAAACCCTATGCAGCTTGGGACCAAGATACCTAAAATATTATGTCACCTCCTTATTTGAGAGCCATTGTGGTGTAATGGTTAGAGTGTTAGACTAGGACTTGGAAGACAAGGAGTTCTAGTCCCATTTGGTCCCATTTTTGACCTTGGTTTGAACCAATGGAGGGCAGGGGCGAGCACTATGATGGAATATAAATGTAAAGATAAATCAATCAGAATAAATACATCCAACTCCTCACTGCACTTTGCAGGTGGGAGCCTCTTCAAAGTCCATATAATCAAGAGGTCTGTTACGTTTGCTGTAGTAATTGGCCCTTTGCTGTGGTGGCACCTACCCTCTGGAAAGCCTTCCTGTTGTATATTGGGCAGCCTCACTTGCTTGTTTAAATGGCACCATGTGGCTCTGCTATCTTTTGGGCACCTTCCTCTTCCAACAGGCCTTTTCTAGTGGATGCATTATCTCCCCCCCCCACCTCCTGGAGCTACAATTCCCAGAGCACATGCGCCAGGTTCCACCCGACTTTGGAGGGGGGTTGTTGTGTGCATGTGATGTCCCACAGTGGCCACAGGAAGGCTCACTGGGGCCCGCCACAGGCCACAGGCCACAGAATATGAAAGCCCCTGAGTTTGAAAATGATGCCCCTGAGTTCCCTATGAAGAGGGATTTATAGCTGTGGGAGGGAATAGAGATCTCCTACCAACTCTCAGTTGGGACGCGGGTGGCGCTGTGGGTTAAACCACTGAGCCTCTTGGGCTTGCTGATCAGAAGGTTGGCAGTTTGAATCCCCATGACGGGGTGAGCTCCCGTTGCTTGGTCCCAGCTCCTGTCAAGCTAGCAGTTCGAAACCACATCAAAGTACAAGTAGATAAATAGGTACCACTCCGGTGGGAAGGTAAATGGCGTTTCCGTGCGCTGCTCTGGTTCGCCAGAAGCGGCTTAGTCATGCTGGCCACATGACGCGGAAGCTGTACGTCGGCTCCCTCGGCCAATAAAGCAAGATGAGCACCGCAACCCCAGAGTTGGCCACGACTGGACCTAATGATCAGGGGGCCCTTAACCTTTACCTTTACCAACTCTCAGCACCTCCAGCAAACTACAGCTCCCTTTTTGGGGGGAGGGGAAGCCATGACTGTTTAAAGGGGGATCACTTTAAATGTGTGGTGTGAATGGGGCCTTAGAAAGAGAGGAGGTAGGTGGTAGTGTGGGGAAGATAAATGGATGAACTGACCCACTTTTGAATTCATCCATCACCAGCATGTGATTGCTGCAACACATTACTCTCAGGCAGTCTTTTTTTTCTGGGAGGACGCAGGGGGATACATACCCCTAAACATTTTGTAAATCTTAGCTTTGGCCTCATTGAGAGGCAGTATTTCAATATGAGCAGGAAAATGAGAGTGCCCCTAAACATATTTTTTTTTAGGGAAAAAAGCACTGCTCTCAGGGGACAGTGTCCCCATGGAAGACAAAAAGTTGGCTGACCCCCTCAGCTAAGAGCAGCTCAGGGAAGAGGCGCCAAGAGTGGGTCAATATACCACCCAGCTACCCTGTGGCTTCCATGCCCACAATGCCCACAGTGGATTTTTAAAAAGCCACTTTTCTCAAATGGCAAAACCTGAATGGAAAAAGTGAAAAAGCACAATGTAATTGTCTGAAGAGGTAAAAGCCTCAGGAAAGAGCATTCTGTCATCTGAGGCCCGCTGCCAGTCAGCTGTTCAACTCCACCAAAATCAGTAAGTTCCCCAATTAAAGCCTGAAATAGTTTTCTGGAGCACTTTAATTCCAGGGCACTTGGAGGGTCAGGATTCTGTTTCATGAATCCGTCAGTCTACCCATTCCCCACCTGTCCTAGCTTAAGGCAGGACCAGGCTTCTCCAGGAGTGCCAAACTCCAAAAACTACAAAGAGGAAAGGGACTGGATGGAAAGTGTCAACAGGGAGGTCAGAGAAGGAAATGAAATGCAGTCAAGCACAGACAGTGACCCTTATGTAACATACAATGGTAATTCACAAAACAGTTGTTGATAACACAGGCATCCTGGCGTCGGTAAGCCAATTAACATATAAAATCTGCTAGAAACAACATCTCCTCTCAGTTCAATCTGCAACCTCTTGATCCATTGCAGTTCAGCATTTTCACATGTCCGTCTTGGTTCGAAGTTCTTTTGCCCCAGGATGGCTGCTGGATTGCCTATTTGTCAGGGAGTGTTCATAAAGAGGTTCCTGGGAAATTGAAATTGCTCCCCTCACCTGCGGCCTTTTGAATATTTTTCAGTTCCAGCGTCAGTTTTGGATCCGTTTTATTTCTTTTCTTAGCACAGCCCCTGATCGCCACCAAGAACAGTTCCTTGGAGTGCCGTTTCCCTGAGATTAGGTCAGCGGAGTGGAGATGCTGATTTTACTGTCTGGGAATCTAAAATGCGAAGATTCCCCCATCCCCCACCCCTCGCTAGCTCCTGTGATGTACCCAGTGCAATATGTTCTTTTCAATGTAGCTTGAGGGAAAGGAGAGACCAGAAAATGGAGGCGACGGCCTGTGAGCCCACAAATCTCACTAAGTGTCATTGAGTGACAGCCTATATCAGCCGTGCAACTCTGACCAATGGCTTCAAGAAAGGAGATTTCAACTAAACAGGAAGAACGTTCTGACAGGAAGAGCTGTTTGACAGTGGAATGGCCTTCCGCAGTAGGTGGTGGACTCTCCTTCCTTGGAGGTTTTCAAGCAGAGGTTGGTGGCCAAGTGTCATAGATGCTTTAGTGAAGATTCATGCTTTGCAGGGGGTTGGACTAGATGACCCTCGGGACCCAGCTCTACAATTCTATGATTCTAAGTTTAAAATACTGTTTAAAAATAAAAAAGAAGTCCTTCTTCACAGAGCATAGAGCTAAACTCTAGAACTCGCTCCCACAGAAGGCAGGAATGGCCACCAACTTGGGTGGCTTTGAAAGAGGATGGGACCAATTCATGCAGGAGGAGAGGGATATCGATGGCTGGTCAGAGGTAGTAATGTTTCCGAGTATCAGTTGCTAGAAACCACAGGAAGGGCACGGGCGCTTGTCCTCCTTGCTGGTTTCCCACAGGCATCTGTGTGGCCACTGTGAGAACAGGATGCAAGACCAGGGCTGGATCTAGACACATCAAAAAAACATTTCAGGAAAGCACATTGTAAACCTCATAATGGGAAATCATGTTGCTGAAAGACGGAACTCCACAGTGCCATCTGGTGTTACAGTGTTATAACGCATTTAAAACAAGTTTTTTTTTCTTTACTAACATAGCTAAGTCCTTGATGTTCTTACGTCACATAAGGTTCACAAAGGACGGAATCCTGCTAGATTTAGGAACTTGTACTACTACTTGTATTCGATTATTATTATTATTATTATTATTATTATTATTATTACTACTACTACTACTACTACTACTACTGCTGCTGCTGGTGCACCAAGAGTTGAAAGTCTAAAATGTTTCCATCATACTGGATATGTCATTATCCCACAAGATTTCAGCTGATAGCATTTTGGGCTTGTCGCCAATGTTAGTCCTGCTCAGAACACAGACCCTGAAATTAATGGGCATGACTCATATACTGTAACATTAATTTCAGTGGGTCTATTCTCAGTAAGACTTAGTTGGATACAACCCTGTTTTTATTTTAATTGTTTGTTATATTTATATCCTTCCTGAAGATCTCGGGGCAGGTTATACAGCTCTCTCTCCCCTGCCCCCAAATCATCATCACAACACACCTGCAAGGTAGGCTAGACTGAAATATAGCGACTGGTCACCCAGGTTGTGCAGGTCTCTCCAGTCCTGGCCCAACAATCTTAACTGCTCCACCCTGCAGGGATGTGGTGCCTGTCAGTACAGTCTGTTCCCAGAGGGCTAAGGCTTCTCCGGGAGGACTTTTGGAAACCTGGACCCCAGCCATTCACACTCCAATCTTACCTCATCTATTATTTTCCACGCTCGGTTTAAAGTGCTGGTCTGAAGCCCTGGAAAGGTTGACTCCATTGGCCCCAAGACCTAGCTGTGCCCAAGTGAACCACCTCACTGTTTACTTCAGATATCTTACTCCAGATCCCACCCTGGTATGAGATAAGATTAGTAAGCTGCCTTGGTGGGGTAGAAACATTTGAATAAGTAGCTAAGTTCCATAGAATTGCAGGGACCCAAAGTCCAACTCCCTGGAATTCCAGAATCACAGCTTAAAAAATCTCTGACAGAAAGCCATCTAACCTCTGTTTAAAAACTTCTGAAGGAATCCATTCCATTGGTCAAACAGCTCTTACCCTCAGAAGCTTCTTCCTAATGTTTAGTCGGCGTGTCCTTTCTTGTCATTTGAATCCATTGGTCTGGGTCCTACCCTCTGGAGCAAGACAAAACAAACTTGCTCCACTGTCCATGTGACAGCCCTTTGAAGATGGCTCTCATAGTACCTCTCCATCTTCTCTTCTCCATGCTAAACATACCCATCTCCCTCATAAGGCTTGGTTTGATCAATGGGGTCTCTCCACCTGGCTTATGAAACTTTCCCCAGCCAGGGCCTGTCCCAACCTGGCTTCCCACCCTCCTTGAACATTTCCGCATGGCTGGCATGTGCCCTTAGACTCTGACAATGGCACTTGCTCGCCTGGTAAACAGCCTTGGTCCAGTATACCTGAAGGAGCGTCTCCACCTTCATTGTTCTGCCCAGACACTGAGGTCCAGCGCCGAGGGCCTTCTGGCGGTTCCCTCGCTGCGAGAAGCCAAGTTACAGGGAACCAGGCAGAGGGCCTTCTTGGTAGTGGCACCTGCCCTGTGGAACGCCCTCCCACCAGATGTCAAAGAGAAAAATAACTACCAGACTTTTAGAAGACATCTGAAGGCAGCCCTGTTTAGGGAAGCTTTTAATGTTTAACAGGTTATTGTATTTTAGTGTTCTGTTGGAAGCCGCCCAGAGTGGCTGGGGAAACCCAGCCAGATGGGTGGGGTATGTATGTATGTATAAATAAATAAATAAATAAATAAGAGAGGTGTTTCAGTGTGAATGTAGAAACTGGCCTACGGCATAAAGGCAAAATCAGCCCTTGTTGCTCTCCCCTCGTTCTTACTTCTGAGGAGAGGCACATCAGATTGTGTTGTCAGCATTCATTAAGCTATTGGCAGCGCCGAGGTTGGCCAGGAAGGGACCACGACCGCAGCCACCGCCACAACCACCACAAGGCAGCTGCATTTTGTTTTGCAGGGAGACCTTTTTCGCTCGTCCCCCCAGCAAGACATGAGGTAATGGAGGGCCGAGAGCGAATGAGGCAAATGTTGGCAGGTGTTATCGCTCAGTTTATCACTTCCCGTTTTATTCCTCTTGATTAATCATAGGGCCGTAGGGCTAAAAAAAGCCCGATTAGGTAAGAGCTCCTCTAAGCCAAGGCAGGGCTGGTTCATTTCCTAATGTTTTGTCCAGGCGATATATAAAAAAGAGAGAGAACGAAAGAATGAAATAAACCGCAAAATGGATTGTTTGCATTTTTGGGGTGGGGGAACTCTCACATCCCAGATAAGATTGCTGGAAGCAAGTAGTTCAGTATCGTTCACACTGACTGGCAGCCACTCTCTGGAGTTTGGAACAGGAAACTCTCCCAGTCCCACCTGCAGATGCTGTAGGGTATTGAACCCGGGACCACCTGAATGAAAGGCAAGTATTCTACCTCTGAGCTATGACCCTTCCCAAATCCGGCTCTATACAATTTTCCTCTTTGTAGGAAGTATTGAAGGGGGTGTTTTTGCCTGTCCCTTCCTTTCAGAGCAGTTGATTTTGCCCACCAGAGATCTTTCAGCCCCATCCCATTCTGTGTTTGTTTAAAACATTATCCCCTGTGTTAGGAGGTATTTGCACATCTGTAGGAATGGTGTGTAGGGGGGTTAAGGTCAGTTGGGATCTACCAGTGGATCTCTTAGTGATTTGCAGTAGATTGACAAGGGCAAATGTTTCACAATTGCAGCAACAACATGATATTAAACAAAATAAATAAACTGGGCTCTGTACACCCCTTTGAAATTCCCTTGAAATATCAAGGGTTGAATCCGTCTCAGTCAATGCAAGAGCGGAAGGACTTCCGCTCACGCAACAGCTTCCGCTCACACAACGACACTTCCACTCCCTCCCTTTCACCTGCACTGTCCTCAGATATGCTCTAGAGAGTTGTGGGGAGGAGAAGATTTGGCAGGGAGGTGCATAAAGGCACGTGGAGGGAGAGGAGAGGAAATTCTGTTGTGTGAGCAGAAGTCATTCTGCGACAACTTAGTTCGATACAACCCCTAAAGGATGAATAAATGCTTGCAAACAAACGAAATTGAATAAAAAGAGACCCAAATTTTCTAAATGCGCACCTAGACATATAAATTAGCAAATGCAAATTCTATGTAAATCTTAATCCTTTGAGCAGGGGTGCCCCATGTGCAAGAGAGAGAGAGAGAGAGAGAGGAAAGCCAATTTAACTGAGTTACCTTGCAGTTGCAGTGATGAGGCTTAGTAGCTGTTTCTGGTTACATATCTTTGGAGTGAAGACAGCCTCAGATTCTAACTGGGAGTGGGCGAGAGACTCAGCCCTCAAGCCCAGCTGAAAAATATGGGGGAAACATTTCTTTATGCAGCTCTCCAGTTGCATCTCAACCCTTCCTCACCAATTATTCCTTCTTCCTACACCCCTTGAACTAACCGAGTTCGCTCTGGAAACATGAGAAGAGCTACCTCTGTCCCAGAAACCTCTGCGTTCATTTACGCAACTCAGACCATCTATGAGCTGAGCAGCTGATGGACAAGACTCCACCTGATCCATCATTGTGAAGCCATCTCCTGCATCCGTCCCTTCTCCCTCCTGTCTTTTCCCAATCCCCGGGTTTCCAGTTCCACGCTGGCCTAGTCTGACTACCACTATCCAAGTTAATTGGTTGTTCCCCTGAGGCCTGATCTAATAGCCATACGAATAAAGTTATTTTGAACAGTTGTCCATGAGTTCATCTCCTGGAAAGCTTCAGGCACAGCTGTTGCTATCCACTCTTCTTTTTATTATTTTAAAATGTTACTTCTTTTTTATTTTTATGTTTTTTTTATTAAACTCAAATGGGGGAGATTAAGGGAGTAACGTAAGCTACTCCCCAAATGTCAGGTGCCTGGTCCGCTCCTATAAACCGGCCTTTGTGAGCAGTTTCATTCGTCTCTTTCTCTCGGAGTTGGCAGAGGGTTTGGCAGGCTCCCAAAGGCAGCCAAATGGACGGATTTCTTGGCAGGAACCGAGAGCTTTTGCTCCTTGCCACCCGACACAAGCGGTGGGGTGCGGGACTGAGGGCCAAGGCTGGAGAAGCCACAGGGAGGCCTGGAGGGGTTGGAGAGCCAGTCCCATTAGCCAGAGAGGGGAGTTGAGAGAGTCTGGCTGGGAGCAACAAGCCCAGAGCTGTGGGGAGGAAAGCAGGAGATGTCACAACAACACCACTTTCTCCCTTGAAAACCAATTTGCACCCTTCTTATAGACAATAAGAAGATGTGTTGCCTATTTCCTGTGTTGCCTTTTTGTTGTGGTAAGGAAATTACAAATATTAACTTCGGTCACTGTTGTGGCAATGGTTGAGTTAACTGGTGTTGTTTTCAGACTGGTTTTTTGTTTTAGTGAGTTGTGTAGCTCAGAGGATTTAGAATGAAAATGCGAACCACACATTTAATATATAAGAAACTGCTTTAGAGCAAAAACAAATAAACAAAGAGTCTCTTGTTATTGTTTCTTTTTAAAAGCCCTTTATTTATACAATTTCAGGAGAACTCCCACAGATAAGTCTGTACTTGTCGTATTTGGTGAAGAATTGCTTTGAGGAATCTGAGCTCCTAGTCCTTATTGTTGTGTGGGGCTTATATTGGAGCAATTACGGTGGGGTGACAATGTAATTTCAATGCATTTCAGCACGTTTAAACCAGCCAAGTCTTCTTTCTCCTCTTCTGGCTGTTATCTTTGTTCAATTGGCTCCTATATTAGGTGGTGGGTGGGTGTGGGTGGGTGTAGTTCCACACTTTGCTGTTCTCCACATATGGACTGATGTTGAGCACAGATATCAATTTCCAAACAATCTCATGTTTACTTTTTAAAAATCAAGTTTCTAGTCTTTAGGCTTGGTGAAAGAAGCTGGATGGGGGACTGTGACTGAGGAGGACCTTCCAACTGGGTTTCAGCTCCGAGACTCTTGCCCCTTTCCATTCACATTACATATGTGGATCTTTTCAAACTGCCCAAATGACTCAGGATCAAAACACCAGCCAGCTTTGAACAGCCCCAAACCACAAACACACATATCAGTCCCGCCTCAAATCTTCTCCCATTCCTGTCTGGGGGGCAGAGCAGAGGGGAAGACCTGAGGTCAACCCTCAGGGGAAGTGTGGCTTGTCAATTTGTGGCCAGCCACAGAGCCTCCTTCTCCCTCAGCCACATCCGGCCCTCTCTCCACCTCACAGACATTGCCAACCTTGCCCATTTGGAGCTGTCTGCCAAGGTCTGACGTTGACTCATGGACATCACTTGGGAAATCAAAACAGGGAGACAAACGCTTGGGTGACAGAAGCGGGTTGTGTTTCTGAAGGGCCTTGTGTTTCTGAAGCAGCCTCAACAGTGGAAGATGCTTAATGCCAACTCAGACCATTGGTCCACCCAGCTCAGAAGCTGGGAGCCATCTCTTTGTCTCCCCCAGCTGTCAATCCCCTAACATCAAAAGTGTTGCACACCGATAACCAGCTGATTGTCGGGGCTTCTCTGCGCAGCTGATGGTTTACAGAGCAAAAGTGCCGAAAATCAGGCAGTGCCTGCAAAACAACACCAGAAGAGGCTGGCTCCTGGATCCTGCCAGTGGCCCATCTAAACCAGCATCCAGTTCTCACAGTGGCCAACCTGCAGCGGCGAGTTCCATAGTGTGAAATATGCACTTTGTGAAGAAGGACGTCCTCTTATGTGTTCTGCATCTTCCAACGTTCATCCCAGTTGCTTCTTTACCTGCCTCACATCTTGTCATGTAAGATCAGCTTCATTCCCATCAGTAGTGGTCAGCCGCTAACTTAATTAATAACACAATAGCTCCACCCATAAATCAATCAAAGCTATAGACCATGCGTTGGGGATTGGGGGGGGGGGCATCATTGGTCCAAGACAGTATTGCCTTTCCTCTCCAATGTGCTGCAGCCAAGTCAGAACTCCCTCATCCGAAACTTATATTTTTGATTCTTAGTATCTCCAGCTGCTCAAGAAACCAGTCCCATTTACTGGGTGTGAACCTCTGATTGGGAAGGATTGCTATTGTGGCTAATTTTCTTTTTGGGGGGGGGGGGTGGAGATGTCCTCAGAGAAGCAACATTTGGGGAAGCTTCATCCTGGAATATGGTGCAAAAAGGGAAGTCTTGGAGAGAGGGGTTTGATCTTGCCACAACCACCTGCTTCAACTCAAAAACAATGGAAAATAGAGAATATCTGGAGCAACCCTTTTTCTCTCACACACACACACTCACTTACAGGGGTGCCAACCTGAATAAAATATGGGGGGGGTGCCACATGAGGCCCATCCTGTATAATCACAAGATGTGGCATGCACACACCATCTGAATGGCAATGTCCATCAACTCGGGGGGGGGGGGCTAGACCCCTCAAATATTATAGGGGGACCCGAAGGGACCTTGACCCCTAGGAGTTGACTCCTATGCTCCCTCCCAATTTTTAAAGAAGCACAAACTTTATAGATCTAGCAGGAGATGAGCTATTTGGTTTCTTCACCAGACAATTCTCTTCTACAAAATCCCCCTAAGTTTCCCTCCCCACACTATCCCTTTTAAACATTTTCTGCATTTATCCTCCCACAGACTGACGATGGTGAGGGAGTCTGTACATCAGAACCGGCTGCCAGCTCTGTGGGTTTCTCGAGGGAAGATCCAAAAGGAAATAACATCCACTGAGAACTTGCAGGCCCCAGCTTGTGGCCAGCACCGCCCCCCGGTGGCCATGGCGGAGGGCTGCCTCTCTCCCAGACCTCTCCTTGACCCGTGCCAAGCGCTGGCCCAGGCCCTGGAACGTCTCAGGCTCCTTCCAAGGTGCATTTTCCAGCCTGGTCCACCCAGCCCCGGCTTCTCGCCATACGCATAAGAGCCGCCACCCGATATTTCCTGCCGGCTGTGTGCATGTCAGGCCCATTAGCAGCGTGAAATCAGGATCATAACAGGCAGAGACAGGCCTGGAGAGGAGCAGGGCGGGTGGTGAGGGCAGCGGATTCGCCTCCTGCTGGCAATCTTGACCCCTCCTGCCTTTCAAAAAAGCAAAAGCATAGAAGTGATTTAACTGCATTGTATTATTTTATTTTTTTTACACCTTTGTATCCTGTCATGGGAAGAGATAGGTGAGAAACAATAATAATAATAATTCCTTCCAGTAGCACCTTAGAGACCAACTAAGTTAGTTATTGGTATGAGCTTTCGTGTGCATGCACACTCCTTCAGATGCATGCACATGAAAGCTCATACCAATAATTAACTTAGTTCGTCTCTAAGGTGCTACTGGAAGGATTTTTTTTATTTTGTTTCAACTACAGCAGACCAACACAGCTACCCACCTGTAAAATAATAATAATAATAATAATAATAATAATAATAATAGAATTATGAAGTTGGAAAGAACTCCAAAGTTCATCTAGTCCAACCCCCTGCAATGCAGGAAAATAATCATCATTGTTGCTATGTTGTTTATTCTCAGTGCAGACGCATTTAAAGTAATAGAGCTAAATTAGTCATCTCCATTTTTTCCATAATTCTGCATATGCTCAGAGATCTGCGCTGGTTGCTGATCTGTTGTCGGTTCAAGTTCAGGGTGTTACTAAGGTAAAAGGCAAAGGAGTCCTGAACGATTAAGTCCAGTCAAAGGTGATTATTGGGTTGTGGCGTTCATCTCGCTTTCAGGCCGAGGGAGCCGGTGTTTGTCCACAGCTAGCTTTCCGGGTCATGTGGCCAGCAGGACTAAACTGCTTCTGGAGCAACGGAATCACCATGATGGAAACCAGAGCGGCGCACAGAAACGCCATTTACCTTCCCGCCACAGCGGTACCTATTTATCTACTTGCACTGGCATGCTTTCAAACTGCTAGATTGGAAGGAGCTGGGACAGAGCAATGGGAGCTCACCCCGTCGAGCAATCAGCAAGCCCAAGAGGCTCAGTGGTTTAGACCACAGCACCACCCTCGTCCAGGGTGTTACTATTAGTATATAAAGCCCTTAACAACTTGGCACCTACACTTTGGAACTCCCTGCCTATTGATATCAGGCAGGCACCTACTAAAACACTGCTGTTTCAACAAGAAACAACAATGTTTTAATTGTTTTTACTAGTCATTTTACTTCTTTTCGTAATTCTCATTGAGGCTGCTGTTGTTTTAAACAAACCAGCGGGATATACATTTTATGAAATAAATAATAAATAAACTATGGAGTAAACTATGGAACTTATACCCCCAGGAGGCAATGATGGATACCAACTTAGATGGCTTTAAAAGAGGACTGGACAGATTCATGGAGGAGGAGAAGTCTACCATCGATTGCTAGCTATGGTGGCTAAACTCGTGTCTCCACAGTCGGATGCAGTCATGCTTCTAAATACAGATTTCTGGAAATCACGAACAATTTTGTTTTGAGTTTGGATGCTGCTGTGGAGGACTGATCTTTTCCAGGTCCTATTCATGGAGATTGTTAGAATTCCTGCTCCATGACTGCAGTCATGGGATTGTTGTCTATCACATGACGGTGTATGTTTTGACTCCACAGAGTGGAAAGTGACGGAGACAGGATGTTTGTCTTACTGTCTTCCGTGAAGTGGGACTATTGTCCTTTGTTTTTTTCTCTTTGCTGTCTGATGCTAGAGAGAGCACATGTTGCAGTGCTCCGTGTGTGTTTATATGTAAATAAAGTAGATTAGCCAAAATGCTGAGTTGCTGAGGTCTGTTACGCATGATGCTCAAACTCTGCGGATCCCTAAGTGTGCCGGTGTCAGTTGGCATCTGTCGCTGTGATGTTCAGGCTGAAGAAAGCTTTTGAAGCTCCCGAACGATCAACCAGGAGGGAGGGAACATGCCAGTCAGGCATGTGTCTCTGCCAGGGTCCTACTCTAGTGTAGGACAAGCTCCTGACAGAGATATCATTGATGAAGGTTAAATGTCTCCAAGTGACATTTGATGTTACTGTTTGAGGAGCCTGTTCTGCTTAATCCCATCAGCCGTTTCCCTAAGCAGTCTTGGCAAAGCCGTGTGAAACTTTCTCCCCCGATACAAAAGATCAGCTCCTGTACTGGGATTCTGCACTCCCAGAGCAGTGCTAGGATTATTGAACTGCTCTCCCCTGAGAGCTGGACAGAAACAAAAGCAATTTAGATCCAATGGAAATAATATAGGATATATATATCACACATAACACGAGACACTCATGAGATTTGATACTAATTTTAGTGGTCACCTTGGCCGGCTGTTCGGATGTTGGCTGGCCTGCCAAAAGCTAAGAGTACCTGATGATGAACTGAGATCCAAAAGGTGACATCACTGGATCGGCAACCCTGCTTACAGCAGCTTAAAGTTATCCAAGGTCATGGCTGTGAGCCTCGAGCTGTGACTGCAGGAGTCTGGCACTTTCAAACTGTCTCAGGACAGGGAGGAAGATAATAAAAAAAACCTGCATTTTCCAAAAGAAGGATTTAGACATTTCTACAATTAAAGTTTCTGTTTTGTTTTTGCAAAGTGTGTGCGTGGAGGGAAACCTGTTTGATTTTTTAATTATTTTTTTAAAGGCACACTGCATGCGTGCCTAATAGGGTTGCCAAATGTCCTCTTTTTCCAGGACACATCCTCTTTTTCAGGGTTTAAATTTCTGTCCAGGTGGATTTTTTATATTTGCCAAAATGTCTCTGGCTATACTTTCTGGATGAGACATAGACATAACCGGCGGTTGAAGACTTGCTTTCCTCTTCTCTTCTCCTGCAATATATCACAGCTTCTATAGCCTACACATAGAAGGGGTATTTAAAATGAGAGCTGTGATAGCATCCTCTTATTTGCTCTTCAAAATATGGCAACCCTGACCTAAGACAGCCTCCGTTTCAGAGCTGAGAGGAATCCCTTCCAGTCTGAGGGCCACACTCCTTTCTGGATAACATTCCAGGGGGCACATGCCAGTGGTGAGTGGGCGGTGAGGCAAAAGTGGGTGGGCAATAAATGTAATTATTACCTGTGAACAATAGGCTAGTTTCTGCATATATTTTCACATCCCTCTCCGTATGCCACCGAGGCAAGGAGGAGGCCTTATCAGGACTCAGAGTCACCTCCCGGGCAGAAACAGAGAGGGAGAGTGCAGAGGCAGCCCAGTGAGGGGTGTGGCCTATGGAGAGGGGGCGTGGCCTCAGAAGAGATCTAGGGGCCAGACTGGGAGCACATTTGGCCCCCAAGCTTGAGATTCCCCACTGTTGCTCTAATGTGTAGTCAGGCAGACCTTCATTTGTGTGTGTGTGTGTGAAAAAATATGTCCAGGTCAAGAGTGCTTGGTTTTGAATTTTACATAGACCTCCTGATTTTACGTAGGCCTCATGTCCCTCAAAGTTAGGAGAGCAGTTGGGGCCATTGTTTTAAAAGGATGGGAAAGGGGATGTTGGGAGACCATCCCTTGGGGTGCCTGAGACCATCCTTTTTCAGAAAAGCTTTATTCCTGCATAATATTGGCTATCTCTGAATACTTCAGGAGATGGCTTTCAAAGATTCAGGTTTGCAGTTTTATTTTATTTTCTCCAACACTCACCCCTCCACCCCAAAAGAAAAGGAAAAAATGGAGTGGTGGGGTAAATGTCAGGCTGCAGAAAGCAAGATACTGTGTAAAAAGAAAAGCAAAGCAAGATTGCATTACTTTTCGGCACAGTCCGGGACTTCACACAAGCAGATTTATGGAACGTCTTTCTGAGAAGTGATGGATTTATGGCGGTGATTTTTACTGAAATGGGAGGGAAGGACATTGGGGGGAATAATAAAAGTAGCATAAATCAGGAAGGAAACGATGTTCGGGGAGTGTAAAGCGTTTTGCTCGTAGCGAGTGCAAATAAAACACGTGGAATTGGGACTTGTTGCAGAGAATTGATATTAACAGTCAAAAAATGGTGTGGGGAACATGTGCCCATAGATTTAGGAATCAAGGGAGCTGCCTCATGGCAGGTCAGACTGATTTGTTCCTCTTCCCCAGGATTGCTTGCTCTGAAAGGCAGACCATCTCCGAGAGCCAATGTGGTGTAGTGGTTAGAGTGTTGGACTAGGATCTGGGAGGTAGGTAAAGGTAAAGGGGCCCCTGACCATTAGGTCCAGTCCTGGCCGACTCTGGGGTTGCGGCGCTCATCTCGCTTTTTTGGCCGAGGGAGCCGGCGTACACCTTCCGGGTCATGTGGGCATGACTAAGCCGCTTCTGGCGAACCAGAGCAGCACACAGAAACACTGTTTACCTTCCTGCTGGAGTGGTACCTATTTATCTACTTGCGCTTCATGCTTTCGAACTGTTAGGTTGGCAGGAGCAGGGACTGAGCAATGGGAGCTCACCCTGTTGCGGGGATTCAAACTGCCGACCTTCTGATCAGCAAGCCCTAGGCTCTGTGGTTTAACCCACAGCACCACCCAACCTGGGTTCAAATCCCCCACTCGACCATGAAGCTCACTGGGTGACCTTTGGCCACTCACTGTCTCTCAGCCTAACCTAAAACTCACAGGAAAACCATGTGCGCAGAAAAACATTGAGCTCCTTGAAGGAAAGGTGAGATATAAATGCAACGAATAAATGAATTTTCCCCAGAACCTGCTACCCAGAATCCTTCCACGTAAAAGCATTGGGGATCAAACCCAAGACCTTTGCTCTGCAGATCACAACTGCAACATCATTCACCGCCAGTCTAAGCCCCATAAGTGTGCATGTCTCCACCCCCATTGTTCAGCCTGGACACTGAGGTCCAGCTCCAAGGGCCTTCTGGTGGTTCCCTCATTGCGAGAAGTGAGGTTACAGGGAACCAGACAGAGGGCCTTCTCAGTAGTGGCGCCCACCCTGTGGAACACCCTCCCTTCAGATGTGAAGGAAATAAGCAGCTGTCCTATATTTGAAAGACATCTGAAGGCAGCCCTGTTTAGGGAAGTTTTTTATATTTAATGCTGTACTGTTTTTAACATTTGATTGGGAGCCACCCAGAGTGGCTGGGGAAACTCAGCCAGATGGGCGGGGTATAAATAATAAATTATTATTATTATTATATGTGAATGGAGGGATTTTTTTGCCTTTACACTTGCTTACACTGATTGCATTTGCCATTTATTGTCCATTCACCCAATTTGGAGAACAAGATCAAAAAGCCCAAGTCCCAATGCTTATCCTTGAGGAGGGCACCAGGTTGGAGGAAACTAGTCTATCGATATAGCTCCAGCATTTGGAAGGAGAATATAATGGACAGCAACGTGTATTGGAGACAGGAGAGGCAAGAGTCTGGGGTCGTAAATATTAAAAATTAACACGTATGGAAAAGCAAGAAAAGAAAAGAAAAGAAAAAAGGAGCAATATGTTTTGGTAATCATTTTGAACTGCTGACCTGCCTTGATGCAATGCAGAAAGCTCCAGCATTAGGCACCTGTCATTCAAGTCGTGATTAACACATGACCAAATTTTTCCAGCCGTTTAATAAAAGTTGAACATAACATACAGGTATTGTAATTGCTTCCAAATGGCTGGGCTGAAGCTGGTGGGTCTATGGATGGCATTGTGTTTTGCAGAGTAGGTGGGGGGAGAGACACCACCCCACTCAACGGCACACAGGACCCTCCGAAATCCCCCCTTCCTCTCCCTGGCTGTGTTTGAAGGCAGACCTCTCCCCCCCCCCCCAAAGCAACAACACAGGCACCTGAACAGTCCAGGGAGATTATAGGATGTAGGGCTAGTCTGCTGTCGCACCCCAAGATCTCAACAAAATTCACATAAGCAGACTTCTTATATTGACGAGAACAGCTTAGAGCCTTCAGGAAAAATGTTTCCAGCTTCCTGGTTAAGAACAAGGAGGTCACGTTGAGCACGAATGCTGGCAAAGGCAGCCACAGGGTAAAAATGTCTGGGTGTGTCCCAAACACAGCAAAGTGTGTTAAGGCCCTTCTATTTTAACGGGTAAGACTTAAACATACTCTTAACTCATTTGTGCAAAGCGGGGAGAGGGATTTCCACCCCCAGGATGGCAAAAAAAGTGAGGGAGGTTTACAAAACTCTTACCTCTTCTCTCTTCAACTCTTGACCTGCCTGGATGAACATTTCCCTCCAGAGATCCAGCCCCAAGCAGAGGAAACACATCTTCCTCCGGTTCATTTGTCTTCTGTGATCTTGCAGAACTGATGGGTTTGTCTCTCTGCTCCTCCCTCGCTCTTTGGTTACCTTGGGAGCAAGTTCTGATGGGCCACCTGCCTTTGTTGAGCTGGTCTGAGGGGAGGAATTAGATGCAGTTTCTTTTTAAAAGCCAAACCTAACCGAATTCGCCCTTTCCAAAACAGTACGGAAGCTGAAATGCAGCCATCCTTCAAAATCCGCTCGTCTCCGAATTTTGCAATGCGCTTCTCCAGCAAAGTAATCTGTGCAGAAGTGTATGTACTAGTGCAAAGTGTGCATTTAATACATTAGTGAAAATAACATACTCAAATGCATTGTGTTAGGGGAAATTGTGTTGCAAAGGTGTTTATCTTAGGTGAGATTGCATACAAAACGCTGTATTGGGAGAAATTCACATGAAACCCCTGATGGATTTTTATGAGATCTAGCTATCATCTATCTATGTATCTATCTATCATCTATCATCTATCTCTCTATATCTATCTATCTCTCTCTCTCTCTCTCTCTCTATCTATATCTATCTATCTATCTATCTATCTATCTATCTATCTATCATCTATCTATCTATCTATCTCTATCATCAATCAATCATCTCTCTCTCTCTCTCTCTCTCTCTCTCTCTCTCTCTCTCTCTCTCATCTGATGTGGGGAATTGAACTCAAGAATAGGAAAATGAGCAACTGAGTGAAACCAAACTTGAGAGATTCACCCATCATGACCCCTGCTTTCTTATGCATGTTTTGTCTTTTGAGGAAAACCTACAGTGCTCAAAAGGCATTTATGCTACAACAAATGTACCAAAGATTGCAGCCATGATCATGTATCCTGGGATGAGTGAGGAATGAGAGAACACCTCCTCTTTTACCAGAGCTCCAATCCCATGCACATTCACTTCAAAATGAGCTTGCAAAAGATCCTCACACAGAGGTGCTTCTGGATAGGAGTTTATTGTAGTATCATTTCTGGTCATGTGTGCAAGGTGTTTTGGGGGTGTTTGTTTGTTTGCTTGCTTGCTTGCAGTGTAGACAACATTGTCTGCATCAAAACCACAGCTTGCATTTCCTCTCTATCCGTGCGGGTAGTTTATTCCTGGACTGGGAATGTCCCCTGCCTGAAATCCTGGAGAGCTGCTGCCATCCAGTGTTAACAACACTGAACCAGATGGATCAATCATCCAATGATTTGTTATGAAGCAGCTTCCAATGCTCTGATATTGAAATGTATGGTGCCAATTCCTTGCATATTTGATTCTTCTTCTATATTTCTAATATAGGATGTGAACTACCCTCCCCCCCTTCAGGTTCAGTCATTAATTGAAAAGTCAGTAGTGATCCTTGGTTATATCAGGTCTTATTTTAATCAACACCCTCAACTTTCTATAGCTTGACTCCACTTCTTCTTCTTCTGCTGTTCATGACTCCTGATACGCCCTAAATTCTGGACTAAGCATGGGCATAGTGTCTGGTTTGGTTCCTCTCAGTTTCTTATTGTTCCAGTCTTCAGCCTGAGGGCGTTTTGTGGAAGAAGTCCCTGTGAATATTTATCACTGTCATTATCTCCTCATATACACATTTCATATGAAATTTTGCCTAATATACATATTTTTACAAAGTAATCTCACCTGTGTGTAGTTACTTTTAACAAATATATGTGTCATGCTGTATTGTTTTTAACACTCGATGGGGATCCGCCCAGAGTGGCTGGGGAAACTCAGCCAGATGGGCGGGGTATAAAAAATAAATTATATTATCATTATCATCATCAATTGCCCACCCTGTAGCCTAGGGTCCCAGGACAGGTTGCCGCAATTAAAACACAACATTAATATTAAAACACAACGTTGCATAATATTCAAAACAGTTTTAAATGACTTAAAAAATAAGGTGGGTCTTTAAAAATATACATCTCAAGCATCAAAAAGCCATTCAAAGAGGTGCATCTTCAGCATGGGCCCAAAGCGGTGTGCATCTCTGTACTTGTGACTTGTACAGAACCGCATCGCAAAATTCAGAGACGTGCGAATTTCAATGCACAGCTGCGTTGGGGTCCAAGCATTCTTTCAAAAAAGTGTGAATTCTGCAAACCCTCCTTCTAACGCGAACTGAATCAAATTCAGTTCCCTGTCCCTATTCTGGACTTCATTGTGAAACCCTCTCCTGAAAGTCTGAGTGGCAGGGCCCAAGAAGCAGCCAAACCCTTGCAGCCTGCGACACCCGCCTTCTCCCTCTCCAGACCAGACATGAGCTTGTTAAGTTCTCACTCAAGTGTGTTTTGTGCATTATTCTAAGAGTCCGAGTGGATCTGGGAAATCTCTGCTTGAGCTGGAGAGAGATGGAGTGACACCGCAGCCCCGCACACGACCTGCGCTCCTTTGCACAGATACTTCACCTCATAAAACAGGAAGCTGCAGCTCTCCCACAGCCAGTGATTTATCTGAGAGGGAAAACCAGCCTTTGGATGAGCTGGCCACACTTTATTAACCGCTGTGGACAATGTTCCCCCAGACATCTAATTGCTGAGGGATTAATTTGTCTAATGGAGAGGATCACAAAGTGGGCAGTACTTCTCCCCCCCCCCCACACACTGCTAAGGGCAGTGTTTTGGGTTTTTTGCTTTTAAAATGTTTAGGCATACTCTCATCTTCCTACTCATATTGAAATACTGCACCTCAATAAGGCCAAACTTAGATTCACAAAATGTTTAGGGGTATGCTTTCCCCTGCATCTCCCCCCCCCCAGAAAAAAGCACCGCCTAAGGGGTACTAAGAGGTAAGGGGGAAGGTGGCAGAAAATGACTACCAGACTTTGAAAAGCTGGCATCACTGGATCACATTCATCAGTTTTGTTGAATGAATTAAACTTAATTGTTTTAAATGGATTATGAATAATTGTGCAATCAATTGTTCCTTGCTTTGAATTCTATTGCGTTATTATCTTCTGTGTGTCGTGCAAACCACTATTCTGAATCATGTTTCTTATACGGTAGGGAGCACTAGGGAAGAGTTTATGGGACCAAGAGGGTGGTGAGCTGATAAAGTTTGAGAACCACTGTTCTGTTTGTTGCTCCACCTTTCCTGCACATATCCTATCACGTTTCCAGAAAGGGAGGAGCACAGAGAGAAGAAATGTCGTGGTGCACCTGAAGCAGCAAAACAGGATGCCTTCATCTACCCAACCTGCAACAAAACATGTCTCTCCCGTATCGGTCTCTACAGCCACAGCAGGTGCTGTAACTCTCCAACAGTTTGACTTTACCCCCAAAGGCACACTCTTCCATTGTCTCCAGAGACAGATGGATGCCAACAAAGATACATGCGATGGCTACACGGTGGAATGGAAAATAATGCCTTCTTACATCTCTAGTCTTAGTCTTAAACTGCAAATAGGATCTAATTGTGTACCTTAAAAAGTAGCGCATGAACGAGAACAATAACATGTTTGAAGACATGGGACTCCTAGCCAGGTTTGTCACCGGTGGCACGAAAGGAGAGGTGGATCTGTCCATTTCAGTTCTCTGTTTCTCATTCTTCTGAACTAAAATTCAGTTCCCTGCATCCCTGCAGATAGTTGCATTTTTAAAAATAAAAAACCCTCATGAAAATTCATCTGCATTTCAATGCAGATTTCTCCCAATTAACACATTCTTGTATGCAGGGCTTTTTTTTTTACGATTATACTTATTTTTTCAAGCAACTTCCCGTAATATGTTTTCCCCCCCTCACTTATATATTCATTTTCTCTTATGTATTCATTTTTACATGAATAAACACATGTTTGGTTGGAGAACTGCATTGCAAAACTCAGAAAAGTGTGAATTTCAGAGGATGGCTGTGTCTTTGTTCTCACCCTGTTTCATAAATAGGTTTGTTTTTGAATGTGAAATGAATCAAATTTCTCCTCCATCCCTAGTGATAAGCCTACATTTACTCCTGTGTAACACCTGGAATAGCAGTTTTATTGAATGCAAACGGCCTGCATTGACATTCATAAAGCAGGCTCTGCTAGACGGTTCAATTTTCCCTCAAAAAAATGCCCCCAGATTCCCCTGTTGTGACTTGATTGTCCACCTGCACAAGGTTCTGTTTCTCCTGGGTCTACCTCTCTCGTCGGCTATTCCTGAAACCAAAGATGCTGCCACTGATGCCCCTGAAAGGTGGGCGATAAAAGGTCAAACTTGATGTTCCTGTGAGGTTCCCCTGCACTTCTGACACCAGTGTGACACCCACTCACATGCCTCCTCCCTATCTTTAAAGATTTACAAGGGCAGCAGTAAGCACTTTCCCAGTTCTTTATTAATAAGGCTGTAATAAAAAATGTGTCAGCATTCCTTCACTGAAGGCGAGCGACGTCTTTCCTAAGCCAAAGGGGGATTTAGTCCTCCCTGAGAGGTAGATTTTTATCGGTGGTCCTTTTATCGCTTTTCCTTTGTTACCCTGCCTCGAGGCTTCCTCCTTCAAAGTGTGAACTGAGGCACTCTGATGGGGCGAGCCCATAAATCTCTCTTTTCTAATCCTTTCTTTTCTCATATTTTCAAACCAAAGGAAGCAGAGAGACTCCATCCATGGCCTGAATGGACCCCGCTTTCTGTGGCAGACTAGAGCACAAGCGTAATGGCTAATTCAGAAGTGGAGAGTCCAGGGCTTGTTTTCAGCCAGAACTCTCTGGAACTCAGTTTCGGCACCTCTCAAGTGGGCACCATTGCCATTGTAAGAGAACAAGGGAGGCATCTGTGGTGACTTCCAGCATGTCATGGTCTGGTTTAAGGGCGGTTGAAGTCCTGGCAGAGGATGTTGGGACCGGGGGCAAGACGGTGGGGTGGGAGCAGGAATGGGAGTCCGGAAGCCAGGAATCAGGGAGCCAAGAGTCCCGCAGACAAAGAGCTAGGAGTCAAGAAACCAAAGGTCCGAGGATCAAGAAACAAGGAGTTACAAAGTCAAGGGTCTGAGGATCAAGAAGCATGGGGTCAAGGAGCCAAACGCAGCAAGGCAAGAAATGTGTTGCTGTGGCAAAGAGCTGAAGGGAAATGCTGACCTTATATCCCTTCCCGGCTCTTGCCACCAGGTGCTGTGAGTTACCAAGCGGCCTCACCTGTGCGGCCGCACCTTGCCTCTTCAGAACAAACTTAGGAAGGCCCCAGTCCTGCAAAGTCCTACTGGTCACAGGGCCTGGCTCCTGCACGCAGTTCTGACACAGCCCCTCTTTTTCTAGAAAAATAGCACTGGCACAGTCCCTTCATGATAGTCAAAGCCACACCCCTTTCTAAGATTGGAAAATCTTCCAAGATTATACAGCAGTTTTATAATTACACAGTAATTGCCATGATCAGTTCAGACCTCCATGTGTTGCATTTCTGCTAGAGCGACTATTTTCTGAGGTTTGTCTCAGTTCGGGAGTAATAGAGGATCCACAGCAGAAGATATGGGGAAGGGGATTCCCTATCAGTTTAGCGGAGGGTGAGAGGAATTATGAGCTCAGAGACTTGGAGACAAAAGCTGTGTTTGTTATGCTGGGTCAACATGAAAAATTCAGTCATCACTCCACAGGCATATGAGAACAGAGCTGGCTCTTCCATTTGGCAATGGCCCCAGGTAGAGAGACTAGCAAATTTACATGCACCCATGCACACACCATTAGTGTAGCGACAAGTGCAGGGTTACTTCATGATAGTCACAGCCATGCCTCTCATAGCCAAACCCTGTCACAGCTGCAGCTGGTGCTTTAAATACTAGAACCTGCACACCATTCTCTCAAAATCTTTGTTGCCTAAACGCTTAGCTTTGGAGCATACAGAGCAACAACTTCTAGCTGTTCTTCCTGCACATCTTTTTCAGAGGGACCCCAGGAGCCAGTCCTCAGGGGCTGACTCACCTCCTTTCCTCCGATTGGCTCCAGCCAGCACAAAGCTTGAGACGTCTTCTCCTCTGGGGATAAAAAGCTCCCCTTCCATGCTGATTGGGTGGCTCTCAGATGCCAGAGACAGGGACCTTGCTGCAAAAATAGTACTGGGTCTTCAGTCCCCTGGGATCCCAGGACACAACACCTCTGGCTGAAAGTTCCCTAAGCTAAGTGGTGGTAGAAGGCAGGGTCGTCTTACCCATAGGCTCTAGGGGTGCAGGGCACCTGGGCGCTGGGCTCTCAGGGGCATCAGGCAGAGAGTCCGGGGCCCGAGAGTTGACTCTGGGGAAGAGCCCGCCTATCGGTCGGAGCGCCACAGCAGGCTCTTCTGCTGTGCCACGAGTTTGGGGGCAACCGAGCCAGTGAGATGCTGAGGCGCCAGCAGGCTCCGCCCTCCTGTGCACCTGGGATTGGGCAACCTGGGGGGGGGGTGCCGGGCAGATTTTTGCACTCCGGTGCCGCATATGCTTAAGACAGCCCTGGTAGAAGGTACGTCAAAGTGGGCAATAATATCTTGTCTTGGTGGATAGGAGTCTTGTGCTTTGTGACTATAAAGGACTGCTGCTGCTGCTGCCCAGGACTGACCTGCTGGGAGCTGGAAGGGCCCTGCCCAGCCTCTCTCCACCTGGCTTGGGACGGGGCCTGACTGACTCCATAAAGGACTGCTGCTGCTGCTGCTGCTCAACAGAGAAGGCTCCTTCTTTAAATTTATTTTTTTATTTTTTTATCTATGTCATTTTAAATTATTATTGATATGAATGTATTTTTAGTTAGATTTCATGTTTTATGTGGAAATTGTTTTCCATTTGGTTGTGTATCTTTTAATGCGTTTTATTTATTGTTTATGACTTTTGTTATGTTGGTAATTATGTAAATCTTGTCATGTTATAAGCCACCTTGAGCATTTTTTTAACTATGGAAAGGCGGCTTACAAATAAAATGATGATGATGACGACGACTATCCCAAAGCACTATCCCAGTGTAATCCTTAACCATGACTATTGAAATCAATGGGGCTTGCTCCCACGGAAGTGGGGTTAGGGTTGCAGCTGGGGATGGGGGACAAATCAGATTCAGTTACCATTTAAAGGTGAGCCTATTTAATTAGCACACAAGACTGAAAATGCTGCTGGGGATTGAATCTGGAAACTGTTTTTAATAAAAGCATATACACTGGTACCTCGGGTTAAGTACTTAATTCGTTCCGAAGGTCCGTTCTTAACCTGAAACTGTTCTTAACCTGAAGCACCACTTTAGATAATGGGGCCTCCTGCTGCTGCCGTGCTGCCGGAGCACAATTTCTGTTCTCATCCTGAAGCAAAGTTCTTAACCTGAGGTACTATTTCTGGGTTAGCAGAGTCTGTAACCTGAAGCATCTGTAACCTGAAGTGTATGTAACCTGAGGTACCACTGTATTGAAATTTAATCAATAAAAAATTATGGCAAAAAGAGAACCTTTTGCATGCAAAATAGATGATCTGCCACTGAGCCACAGCCCTTTCCCTTAGAAACTTTGGTAACTGCCTTTTATTGAGTCATAAGAACCTAAGAATCGCCCTGCAGGTGGATCAGGCTGAGGCCCATCTAGTCCAGCATCCTGTTCTCACAGGGGCCAACCAGATACCCCAAGGGGAAGCCCCAAGCCAGGAGCCCAGCTCAAGAGCAACCTCTCCTCATGTGGTTTCCAGCGACTGGTATTCAGAAGCATTGCTGCCTCTAACTGTGGAGGCAGAGCATGGTCATCATTGCTGGTAGCCAATGAATTGGTCCAGCCCTCTTTAAAAGCCATCCAGGTTGGTAGCCATCTCTCTTTCCTGTGGGAGTGAGTTCCATAGTTTAACTATGTGCTGCATGAAGGACTTTATTCTCTCTGCTCTGAATATTCCAACATTCAGCTTTGTTGGGCATCCACAAGTTCTGAGAGAGGGAGGAAAATATTTCTTCTGTCCCACTTTTGCCATGCTGTGCAACATTTTATAAACTTCCATGATGTCACCTCTTTCTTGCTTTGTCTCTAAACTAAAAAGTCCCGAATGTTGCAACTTTTCTTCCTAAGAGAAGATCATCCCCCTGATCAAGACAAATTCCACCTGCCAAAGTAAAGGAGTAAAAGAAAAGATCAGGTCAAGACCACTGAGAATTCCTAGAAGTGAATATGGCAGGAGGGTAGGAAAACAGAGACCCAGGAACACCAGTCTTACAACATCCCCATTCCTCATCTTTGCTCCAAACTTCTCCATCTCCAGAGCGCAGCCCAGTTTGAAAAACAGAGTTTTGCATCCATTTCATCATAAAGGATTGTGCGACCTTTTAAGGCCCGGATTTATAAACCGCGGCGAAAGGCCTCGTGACGGGCAAGGGTCTGCTTCTGAAATTGAACAAATTGTCGTTTTATGGCTCCTGCGTGCTGAGGGCGCCGTAAATCTTGCTGCATTTAAAGCATCTGCTCTTTCCCAGCCGCACTCCCGGCTCCTTGAGAAGGAGGAGGAGAAATGTCTGACATTTCCTGACGTTGGCTATAACGGGGGCCTCTGGGGAGCCCCTCGGAAAAGTTTTAAAAGCAGTATTTATGGATGATCACCATGAATCAGGGCCCTAAAAGGTAAGGCACAGCCTGTTCTTCATTAAAGGTTTGGAAATTCTGCACTGAGATTTTCCCTGCGGGAAGACAAAAGAAATTGAGTGAAAGAGAAATGACTTTAGAGTTAAGCCAGATCTAACCCCCTCCTCCTTTCATTCTTTTTCTTTTTCTTTCAGCTTTTTCCCTTTCTCCTTTTCACCCCCCCCCCCATTATTATTTTTCTTTGTACTTGTTCATTGTCTATTTTTCTATTCCTTTTTTCCCCTTCCCTGTTATTTGATCATTAAAGTATGTTGCACCTGACTGTGGAGGCTCCATTTCCCAATGGATTTGTCTAGCCCCTGCCCCTTTTTGAAATCTGAAAAGACACCCCTCAGCACACACAGAGGCATTCGCTGTGGCAATTCGAACTTCTATTATGGAGTCCACTCCTGTCAGAGTCAGGCCAATCTAGCTGCGAGGCTCTCCTGAAAGCCGTGGCGTATGAACTTTGTGTTTGGGTTGCCTTTCAGTGGCTGAGTCCTTTTTAATTACCTTTTTAATGTTTGAATCATTTGGGGGGATTGATGTTGTGTTGAAGCTTCCAGGGAACAACGAATCTCAGTTGAGAGTCTTCTGCTGGTTCAGTTATATGGGACTATTTTACATCCTAAAATAAGAGGCTGGATGTTGATCTTCAACTTTCAACAATGAGGAATTCTTCATTTCTAAGTTGGTTTTGATGAACTAAAGAAACAATATAATTTGGAGATTTTGTCACCAACATCTCTACTATTCATTCATTCCAGATTCAGGTTCACCAGGAGTGGGGATTGTATTTCGGTATATCTGGTGTTTTTATCATCACCATCATTAATTAATTTATTAAATTTATATACTGCTCTTCATCAAAAGATCTCAGGGCAGTTCATAAGTTTTTTGGCTGCAAGATGTTTTATTTCATATGTGGCTTTTTATTGAAATTATATGAGTCTCTCTCACGCACGCTTTAACCTTTTATTATTGTATTGCAGTGATGTATGGAAGCATCGTTTTCCCGTTCTGTCCTGTGTTTGTCACAAGCAGCCCTGCTTCTTTTGCTCCAAAGTTATATCTCCCACCCAAAAGGACGTTCCTCGTCTCGCTGTCACAAAATTGCATAGCTTATGCATACCATACTTTTCCATCTGTAGGACTATTTGGAGACTCAAATTTAAGAAATGGGGGGAGATGGCACAGAGTTGTTGAGTTTTTTTAGGGGGGATTGCCAGAAATCACTCATCTCCTGTCTGTCCCATTGCCGGCAGAAGCTGCCAATCGCCCCCTAAACTGCCAGAGCGTCAGCCAATCAACACCAAACCATTGATGCAGCAATCAATAATACACACAATACCTTATGCACTACCCATATATAAGACGACCCCCACTTTTTTGCATGATTTTTAAATTAAAAAACATAGTCTTATACATGGGAAAGTATGGTAATTAATTTCATAAGTTCCAATGCCATTATGTTATCCCACCTCATTCATTTCATTGCAAAGGGAAGGGAAAACGTCTTCAATTACTTATCATTTTCAGAATGAAAGCAACAGCGACAGCAGCAATTTTTTTAATTTATATTTTATAGAAATTTTTTCGTGGACAAATAAAGTGAAAGAAATGGGGGGGTGGACACACCCCAAAAGGTACTTGAAACTTTAACAGAATACAATACATAGGTATATACCGTATTTTTCGCTCTATAAGACGCACCAGACCACAAGATGCACCTAGATTTTGGAGGAGGAAAACAAGAAAAAAATATATTCTGAATCTCAGAAGCCAGAACAGCAAGAGGGACCACTGCGCAGTGAAAGCAGCAATCCCTCTTGCTGTTCTGGCTTCTGGGATAGCTGCGCAGACTGCATTCGCTCCATAAGACACACACACATTTCCCCTTACTTTTTAGGAGGGAAAAAAGTGAGTCTTATAGAGCAAAAAATATGGTAAATAATTGTATACTCATTGGGCAGCAGTGAATATCGATCATATTCACTGGATTTATTTCTGTTCCTGACAAGGGATAATTAAGCAGAGGTGGGCAATTTCTGCTCCTGTTCCTCTTTTCATCCGAATTCTCCGACAATTCTGTGATATTGTAACACCACAGATTTCTTTATATCGTTTTAAGGTCCCATTGGCTTTGCCTGGGGCTTGTTTGTTTGTTTGCTGTTGTCTTTAGAACTGCCTCCTACCCCAAAGTAACCTCCTACCCCAAAGTGCTAGAATTAGCAGGTTGGCTGTCATAAGTTTTTGGACTGTGTTTCAGTTCTAGCAATGTTACAGCCCCACTCCACCTCCCCGGCCTTTCCCCTTCTTTCCCTTTCAAAGTTTCCCTTGGAATGTGCAACGAAACCTGCCTCAAAATAACACTGGGCTGCTGCCCAGCTGGGGGCGTTGTAACTTGGAGCAGAGCTCTCTGTGTGTGCTGCTTTAATTCACAGATAAGAGCAAGAGAAAGAACCCAGCTGGATCGAGGCAAAGGAGGCCATCTAGTCCAGCATCTTGTTCTCACAGTGGCCAAGGAGATGCCCCAAAGGGAAACCCAGAGAGCAAGAGCCCTCTCCCCTCCTGAGGTTTCCGATAACTGAGATTCAGAAGCTTCCTCCAGGCAGAATGTGACATAACCATCATGGCTAGTAGCCATTGAAAGCCTTAGCCTTTGTCCAACCATCTTTTAAAGCCATCCAAGCTTTGTGCATATTCCCCCAGGAATAAATGAAACAAGAAGCCATTCTATTGTTATCCTCCATAAACTCCTGTTATAGGTGGTAGCCATCACTGGCAGGAAAGGCCACAGTTTAACTGTGTTAAAAAGGTTTCCTTTGGCCTCCTTCATTGGTTCTAGGGTTGCATGGTTGCAGCCATTCATTTAAAGCTCAGGACCGCAATACAGTGGTACCTCAGGTTAAGAACTTAATTTGTTCTGGAGGTCTGTTCTTAACCTGAAACTGTTCTTAACCTGAGGTACCACTTTAGCTAATGGGGCTTCCCACTGCCGCCATGCGATTTCTGTTTTCACCCTGAAGCAAAGTTCTTAACCCAAGGTACTATTTCTGGGATAGCGGAGTATGTAACCTGAAGCATCTGTAACCCGAGGTACTACTGTACCTCAAGGACCGCCTCTTCCCATATGAACCTACCTGGACCCTGAGATCATCTTCTGAGGGTGGCAACACAAGAACGGGGCCTTCTCGGTAGTGGCTCCCCATCTGTGGAATGCTCTCCCCAGGGAAGTTCGCCTGGCACGTTCATTATACACCTTTAGGTGCCAGGCAAAAATGTTCCTTTTTAACCAGGCCTTTGGCTGACCTGATTGACAACCTATATCCTTTTAAAATGTGGCTCTTTGAGGGGGGTGTTATTGTTATTGTTTTTATTTTATACATTGTGATCTTTTCTGTGAACCTCCTTGAGACCGCTGGATATAGAAACATGGCATGGAAGATCCACTGAAATGTGTAGAAATGTTGAGGGTGGCAGGAGAGGATATGTATTATTTATTAATATCCTTCCTAACTTGTGCTCGCAAGTTTCTTCACTTAGCAGAGTGCATTCCCCTTATTACACAACTGAAAGCTAGTTGCACATTCTCAGCTGAAAGTGAGTTTCTTAAGACAATAAGCAATTCAATCTGGCTTGTCCAGATTGAGATATGTTCTAATATTCCTGGTAAGACCCCTTTTGAATCCCTCCTAAAAGAATAAAGACACCACAGTCTTATTCATAAGTAACAAAAAGTAGTTTTACTCACGATCAGGCAGAGCACAGTGTGATCCCTGAAGGCAGGCTTTAGGCTTAAAGTTACAAACATGTGCAAACAGGTTTACTCCATATGGGAGATAACCTGGGGAACTGCTGTGGCAGCCAGCAGTCCAGTCCAGGTGATGCAGGAAGCAGACAGGACGAACAGGAAGGTCGAAAAGAGAAGAGGAAGGTAGCAGCGTGACTTGGCCCTTTACCAGGTCTGGAAAGGTCACGCCCACCTAGTAGTCACATGCAAGGAAGGATGCTCCAGGAAGGCTACTCTAGGAAGTTCGACTGGCTGGACCAAACATTCCCTTGCATGTCCACTCAAGCAAAACAAGGAATGTTGTACTTGACTGCTCCCAGTGGATTACATCCCACAAAGTGAAGCAGAGCAAATCCCCCTTGAGGAAATTTATTTCCAGTTTCCAGTTGCATCCTTGACCCAGTATTCAGTTTTTTTAAAAAGCTTTTGTTGCATCTACCTATTTCTATCTGAGCAAATTTAGGACAAGGAGAAGACACAATGCACACTTCAGGGTGGAAATGTCGTTTTTGAGAAAAAATGCACAGCAGTTTGTGCTTATTTATATATTATCACGCCGATATACCGCCTTTTCCTCCAAGGATTACATGATTCTTTCCTCCCAGTTTTATCCTGACGACAACCCTGTGAGGTAGGCTAGGCTGAGGGGCAGTGCCTGACCCCCAAGGTCATACCTAGTGATTCTCATATGGCTGAGTACAGATTCGAATCCTGGCCTCCCACATCTTAGTCCACGGGTGTCAAACACAAGACCCGCGGGCCGAATCCGGCCCGCCAGACCTCGTCATGTGGCCCGTGTAGCTGCCAGCCCGGCCTGCCCGCTTCCCCCTGCGAGGCGGCGTGCTGTGGGCGGGGATAGGGGGCTGGAAGGCGGGCGGTGGAGAAAGCGAAGGCGCTCCCTTCCTGCGCCGATACTCGGCCGGCCTGAGAGAAAATTTCTGAGGCGGCGACGGCCTTTGTCCAGGGTCAGGGGGCAACGGCGGGACTGTGCCCTCCCGGCAGCCTGGAGCATCTGGAGCTGGGGCGGCTGCAGGACCCGCCGGGGGGCGGCGGCGGTGGAGTCGTCGTCGTCGATTCTTCTCCTCCTCCTTCGTCTAGCTCACCGTCGCCGCCGCTTTCATCTTGCTCGAGGCAGGCCTGGAGCCGGGACAACCCGGGCTTCAAGCCCGAGGAGGAGGCGGGCGAAGCGGCCAGGGCGGCTGGCGGGAGCGCGGCGGCAGGGCCCGTGCTGCAGATGGGCGTGGTGGAGTGGGGCTGAGGAGGGGCGCCTTCGCCCTCGGAGCCCGACGCCCGACGCCCGGGAGGGCCCGCCGAGAGCGGGAGGCAGCGGAGGCGCAGGCGGCGTGACGTAAAGGAGGAAGGCGGAGGGGAAGGCGAAGGCCAGCGGCCTTGCTCCGCCGGAGGCGCCCCGACGCCGCGTTTCCCTCACGAGGAGACGGGCGAGGAGGTCGCCGAGCAGCCGCCGCCGCGCCGCCTCGCCTGGGCCAAAGGGATGGCGCACCGCCTGCGAGGTGAGTCGCCGCCCGGCCGGGCCCTTCCGTCACCCTTCCCGGCTCACATCTCTCCTGTTTCACCTTATTACTTTTATGTTACTCACGAGTCTTCTGCTCTGAAGACAGATGCAAATAATCTGTTCAGCTCCTCTGCAATCTCCTTTCCCACCTTTAGCACACCTTTGATTCCCTTGTTGGCCAAAGGCTCTACCACAGACATGTCCAAAGTCCGTTTCAGGGGCCTAATCCGGCCCCCTTCGGCAGTTTATGGGGTAAAATCCTCAAAAAACCCCTCAACAACTTCAACCCTAAAAAAAAAAAAGCTCAACAATTTCAATCCTAAAAAAAGCGCAACAACTTTGGCTGGCCCTCACGGCCCTTCACTTCATCAAATCTGGCCCTCCTTGAAAAAAGTTTGGGCACCACTGTCCTAGTCCAACACTCTGTTACACCACACTGCCTCTCATACATGTCTGCAATGTAAAATTTCATTCTCCTTAACCTTTCTTCTTCTTCTTGCACTGTGCCAATCTTTTGGGTAGCCTTTCCCCTTTGTCCTCCTAGGAAGCCACAGCATCCCACCTGTGGCCGAGCTGGAGCGATGGCCCCATCCCAGTCAGTCAGCAAACCACTTCTGATTGCTCCGTTTCGTATGGAGACATGAAGCAGACACAAAACTGGGGGTTGAGGGTGGCGGTGGGGATTTAGCAGAGGAGTCTGTCTCAGTCTTTGGGCCAAATGCTGCCTTTCAGCACTATATTAATTTAAGAGACAGTGAGGGGAGACGGGCAGCACAGTCTGTAAGTTGTATCCCGCACTATTGCTGGATAAAATCCCTTTGGAATTTAATTTAAAGGAGCTGACACCAGCACAAATCATGCCAGGGGGGTATACCAGGGCTGGGGCAGCCTAATTCTGCACTGGCGGCACCCGCCTCGCCTCCTTGAGTCACAGTGACACCCTAAAAGGCTCCTGATCAGCCTTTAAGCCCCCGTTCCGAGCCGACTGTAATCTTCCCCTCAGTTCCTTTCCTTGGCGTCGTAAGAAAGAACATCTGCTAGAAAAATCGACCAGCCCAAGAGCTGCAATGGTGGATAAGGACTTATCAAAAAACAAACAAATAAATAAAAAATGGCAATTTGAAACAGTGGCTCGTTCTGAAAAGAGGAGCCGCCTGGGTCACATGGCAATGAGAAATAGTACCCGAAGAAAGCATTGTCTCATCTGTCTACAATCTGGGGAGATTAAATATGTTCAAAGGAAACGTGCCAGTTATGGGGGAGGCAGACAAGGGAGAAGTCAATGGCAACTACGGAACGGGGTGATGAAACGTGAGAAAATTGTGTCTGTGTGGGGGTGGATGGCAGAGAGAAGGAGGGGCGAGGGGAGGAATGAAGACTGTGTAGAGGGAAAGGGAGAAGAACAAAGGAAAAGAGGAAGATGGGGAAGTAAAAGAGAGGAAGGAGAAACAGAACGCAAGAAGACCAGAGGAGATGGCCATGCAGTGCATGGTTAAACTATGGAACTCACTGCCACAGGAGGCACTGAGGGCCATTAACTTGAATGGCTTCAGAAGAGGATTAGACAAATTCAGGGAGGAGGAGAAGGCTACCAGTGGCTACTGCCCACACTGGCTATGCTTTGCCTCCGTTCAACTCCTGGAGCCGTTCAAAAACCAAGGTGCAGCTTCCGATTGGCTGCAGGAGTGTCCTGCAGCCGATCGGAAGCTATGGAAGCCGTGCTGGACATTCGGCTTCTGAAAACCATTCGGAAACCGGAACACTCACTTCTGGGTTTCGATCATTAGGGAGCCGATTTATTCAGGAGCCAAGGCATTTGAGATCCAAGGTATGAATATTTTATTTGGTTTCAAGATTCAAAATTACATTTAACACTCCATAATTAAATCCTACAATACCAATGGCTTCCCGCTCGCCCATCCTCAATTTGTACAAATTACATTTGTAAATGTAATTTCATATACAGGTAACTGCATTTTAAAGTACCCTCATATTGAGTTTCCTCCACTTTAACAGATTTTTAAATATATTCTACTAATTCCCCCCCTCCCAAACATCAAACCCCACACTGTGGACTTCGTATATAAAGAGTCACTTTTGAAATAAACTAGAAAAGGTTTCCAGTCCTCCTTGAAAGAATCTAAGTTTGAGTCTCTTATGCAGCGCAGCAAGGTTGTTCTCATGATGACAATGAGGATATCAGAAAGGAAGCTATGTGGTTCCTTGCACAGGACAAAGTCCTGATTAAATGTGGAAGGAAAGGGCTATAATTCAGTGGCAGAGCCCTTGCTTTGCCTGCAGAAGGTCTCAGGCAAGGTCCGGCGTCTCATTCCCTGGTATTTCCAGGTAAGGGACGCAGGTGGCGCTGTGGTCTAAACCACAGAGCCTCTTGGGCTTGCTGATTGGAAGGTTGGCAGTTCGAATCCTCGTGACGGGGTGAGCTCCCATTGCTCTGTCCCAGCTCCTGCCAACCTAGCAGTTTGAAAGCACATCAGTGCAAGTAGATAAATGGGTACTGCTGAAGAGGAAAGGTAAAAGGCGTTTCCATGCACTCTGGCACTCGTCACGGTCCTCTGTGCGCCAGTAGCGGTTTAGTCCTGCTGGCCACATGACCCGGAAAGCTGTCTGTGGACAAACGCTGACTCCCTTTGGCCTGAAAACGAGATGAGCGCCGCAACCCCATAGTCACCTTTGACTGGACTTAATTGTTCAGGGGTCCTTTGCCTTTTACCTTTATTTCCTTTTTAAAAAAATCTTTATTGGTTTAAAATACAGACATAAAAGATCGTTTACAAGAGAAACAAAGAAGAAAAAGGAAAGAAAAAAGAGTCAAGACAAAGAGAGAAAAGAAAACTTTATATAAGAGGAAACTGCATCTTCTTGAATAACAATCAAATAAAAAATTTGGACATAAAACTTCCAATCGTTCTCATTATACTGTTTATGCTGTAATTGTTTTCTTGCACAGCTTTGTGTTATATTATATTTTTTCATATACTCCAGCAAGATATTCATTACGGGTTTTTTTTTACTTACAGGTATCATTCAAGTTCTGCTAGTATGATATTATTTGTAGAGTATAGTCTTAAATATTCTTTAAATATTTTCCATTCTCCATATACTTTCTGATTTAAAGCTCCTTGTGTTGTTATAATTATATCATCGGCAAATGCTCTGACTTTGTAAGATTTCTCCCCAATCGTTATTCCTTTTATATTTTCCTCTTTTCTGATATTTTGTAGAAGCGGTTCTAGAGCTAGTATAAATAACAGAGGTGACAGAGGACATCCCTGTCTGGTCCCTTTTGTAGTGGGGATGTTATCTGTAAGGTTGCCATTTATTAAAAGTCTAGCTTTCTGTTGTTTATATATTGCCTCTATTCCTTTCCTGAATTTTATTCCTAATCCCATTGATTCTAACTTTTTTCATATAGTACCAAGAAACATTGTCAAATGCCTTTTCTGCAACTAGTAAAAGTAAGGCTGCCTTTTTGTCACTTTTAGCTTCTAGATATTCTAAAATATCAACAATATTTCTGGTGTTCCCCATAATTTGTCTTCCTGGTAGGAACCCAGACTGATTTGGGTGGATAATTTCTTTAACAGGTTCTATAAGTCTGTTTGCCAATACATTGGCAAAGAGTTTATAATCACAATTTAATAGTGATATTGGCCTATAATTAGATATTGACTCTGGGTCACCTCCCTGCTTAGGTATTAGGGTTACATAAGCTTCATTCCATGAATCGGGAATTTTTTCTTGATTAAGAATATTATTCATTATTTTGGTTAGTGGTGTTTTTAGTATTTCTTTCATTTTTTTTATAAAATTCCGCTGGAAGGCCATCTGAGCCAAGTGTTTTCCCTATTTTAGTTTTCTTGATTGCATTCCTGATTTCTACTGCTGATATCAGGGCATCTAACATTTGTACTTTTTCTTTCTTAATCTCTGGGATTTTCTGTTGGCATAAGTAATCTTCTACTTCCTCTTCTATATCTACGTCTTTTTTGTACAGGTCTTCATAATATTTTATAAATTTTTGTATTATTACTTTAGGGTCATCTATGCTTTTCTCTCCTATTTTTATTCTAATTATTGGTTTTTCGTTATTCCTCTTTTTGAGTTGCCATGCCAGATATCTACCTGATTTATTGGCAAACTCAAAGTTGTTCTGTTTACACATTTTCAAATTCCATTCCATTTCTTGTTCTGCTTTCGACGTATATTCTGCCTGTAACAGTCTAATTTCTTTTTTAATTTTATCATTGTTTGGTTGTTTAGTTAATTCCTTTTCTTTTTTCCTTATTTCTTCCAACAGTCCCGTTTTTTACTTATCACTTTCTTTTCTTATCACATTTTGTTTTATAAAATATCCCCTTTCCACCGAACTGTACTGAAATTCATTATGTAATTAATTACTTTTGTGTCAGCCATAGTGAAGAGCAAGAGAGATAACATAGGTTTTAGCAGAAGCAGAACAGTAGCTGATTGCTATGAATACAGGATGAGATGGAAATCACAGATTCTTTACATTCCTGCTGTATGAAACCCCCGAGAGTCACTGCCAGTCAGTGTAGACAGTATTGAGCTAGATCGACCAATGGCCTGACTTGGTGAAAGGCAGTTTCTTGGAAGGGCTGTGGCTCTGAGGCAGAGGATCTGCTTTGCATGCAAAGGGTCCCAGGTTCAATCCCTGATGGCACTTCCAGGTAGCGTGGAAAAGCCCCTATTCTGTAACCCTGCCAGTCAGTGTAGACAATACTGAGTTTGATGGAGCAATTGTCTTAATCGCGCTGGTACAGTGCACTGTCCTAAGTTTCCATCATGCCCTCTGTCAATGAATGCCATGAAGATGGTGCAATTTTAGATTTTCTTTCTCATGCACCCAAAATGTCTATTGCTAGCCCCATGTCAACTAAAACACTATCATTTTTAAATTTTTTTTTTTTTTTTAAATATATGGGTGCAGTCAAGCTTTTCTGGAGTTTAACTGGCAAGAAAATGTTGCCTTGCTCTTTCATACTAATTTCTTTTCTGGAATACAGTGTCTAGACCATGGCAGAAAAGATGGCCAAGAACATGTGATGAGAACATTTAAGAAAACAAACATTATCGATACCTTGTATATAGGGCACCACAAGGGAAAAGGGAAAAGTTTCAAGTCCTCCCCCCTTTTTTAAAAAAATGGGGGGATGGGTGGGGAGAGAGAGAGAGAGTCACTTTAATTTTATCTGGAGGTTTTCCAACAATAAAATCTAATCCATCATCCTCTCTGGGTGACTGGCCTTAATGAAAATTTAGAGGCTGCGACTGAAACTTAGAATTCAGCAGGGAGGCTATTAGGAAGCATGTCTAGCAGCTCTGAGCAAGAAGCGGGACCCATTGGCCCTGCCAGAAAGTGTGAGTGTGAAATGGACAGGTTTTAATTTGGCACCCAGAATCCACAGATCACGGGAATCAAGACTTCTAGAATGTAGCTGAAGATGTCTCTGCTTCACGACTGGTAAAAAGTCAGCATTGGTGGGACTGAAAATCAGGAACTGTTGCACCTTAACAGCTAACAACTGTATTTATCGTGACATAAGTTTTCACAGTCAGAAGGGAAAACTCATTCGGCAGCTACAGAAAGGTGTAGAGATGGGAGCTGGGCCCAGGCTGCTGTGTGAAAGCTCACAAGGTCGCCATCTTGCCAAAGATAAGCCTGGAATATCAGTTGCTGGAAACCACAGAGCAGGAGAGTGTTCTTGCGGTTGAATCCTGCTTGCAGGTTTCCTACAGGCATGTGGTGGACCACTGTGAGAACAGGATGCTGGACTAGATGGACCACTGTTCTGATCCAGCTGGAATTGCCAGTTGTTCTGATCCAGCTGGAGTTGCTGGAGTTGCCAGAAGGAGGCACCCAAAACTCCATCCAACCACCTTAGAGACTGCACTCTGGATTTGTGTAGGGTTTGCTCCTTAGCCATTTCTTCTCCCAAAGATGTCCTGCAAGGTGGCAGGTACAGATTTTCCCTTAGAGTTTACTCCCAAAGCCTTTCTCATGAATGAGCATAGCTGCAAGACAGCAGAGGTTTAGGATCAGAGTTTTCCTTCTCCTAGATGGGCTTCATTTCCAGGTTGATGAGCCCCATCTGCCCCTCACTTCCCTCTACAGCATGTGCAGAAACCACCTTCTTGACTGTTGGACTCACTATTGGTCTCGTCTGCTCAATCCACCAGAGCCTCCCTTTGCTTTCAGGGGAAGTCCCTAACTCACTGAGGGTTAGAGACTTCCTCTTCTTCTTGTTGTTGTTGAAAGACCTACATTGGCTCCCAGCACGTTTCCGAGCACAATTCAAAGTGTTGGTGTTGACCTTTAAAGCCCTAAATGGCCTCGGCCCAGTATACCTGAAGGAGCATCTCCACCCCATCGTTCTGCCCTGATGCTGAGGTTCAGCGCCGAGGGCCTTCTGGCGGTTCCCTCACTGTGAGAAGCAAAGCTACAGCAAACCAGGCAGAGGGCCTTCTCAGTAGTGGCGCCCGCCCCGTGGAACGCCCTCCCATCAGATGTCAAAGCAATAAACAACTACAGTGGTACCTCGGGTTAAGTACTTAATTTGTTCCGGAGGTCTGTTCTTAACCTGAAACTGTCCTTAACCTGAAGCACCACTTTAGCTAATGGGGCCTCCTGCTGCTGCCGTGCCGCCGGAGCACAATTTCTGTTCTCATCCTGAAGCAAAGTTCTTAACCTGAAGCACTATTTCTGGGTTAGCAGAGTCTGTCACCTGAAGCGTATGTAACCCGAGGTACCACTGTACCTGACATTTAGAAGACATCTGAAGTTGTTGTTCAGGGAAGTTTTTAATGTGTGACATTTTAATGTATTTTTCATCTTTGTTGGAAGCCACCCAGAGTGGCTGGGGAAACCCAGCCAGATGGGCGGGGTACAAATAATAAATTATTATTATTATTATTATTATTATTATTATTATCATCATCATCATCATCATCATCATCATCATTAACATCATCATCATCATTATACTGTCCTATACCTGGAGGTCTCAGGGTGGTTCACATAAAAAGATCACAGTATATAAAATTAAAATAAAAGCAATAACCCTATAATACCCCCACCAAAAAAGAGCCACATTTTAAAAGCGTATGGGATGTTGATCAGGTCAACCAAAGGCCTGGTTAAAAAGGAACATTTTTGCCTGGCGCCTAAAGGTGTATAATGATGATCCCAGGTGAACTTCCCTGGGGAGAGCATTCCAGACAGGGAGCCACTGCAGAGAAGGCCTGTTCTTGTGCTGCCACCCTCTGAACCTCTCAAGAAGGTGGCACATGAAGGAGGGCCTCAGAAGATGATCTCCATGTCCATGGTTCATATGGAAAGAGGTGGTCCTTGAGGTATTGCGGACCCATCAGCTAACCTCATCTTGTTTAGCCGGCCAATCAAAGCCGTTCCCAGGGTGTGGCTGCTGTCACATGCTGACAGCTTCTAGGAGCCACAGGTGGGAGCTGAGTGCAGGGTGGGGACCCCAGAAGGGGCAGAATGTGTCCCCCACAAAGGTACTACCCCTCCCCTAACACCCCACACACCCCAGCTCTACAACTCTATGTTTGTATGCCAAGCCTATTTAAGAATATATGTTGCATTCTAGATTTCGCAGAGACTTGCACTGCAATTCCATACACGTTGTGCATATTAAACCTTTAGTAAATTGCGCTTACAGTCCTATATACAGAAAATGCAAAGGGGAAAGACTTGCACCTCTTAGCATCGCAATAAAGAACAAAGGGCATAAATTAGTAAAAATAATAATTCTGCTACTCCATATGAGGCATATAAAGCTGTCAGCCTGAAATTTCTGCCAGACAATGAAGGAATAAGAAAACCCTGATCAGAAACCTCTAAAGCAAACTCTGTAGAAATGCTATATAAATTCAAGGAGACCCAGTTGCCCAGGTGTCAGAGAAGTGTCGGCCTCTGACTGAACCAAACACATTTTATTGCCCTCAACTGTTCTTTTAAGGTAGAGGAAATGTATTGGGCAGGGGGGCCAGGGAGCCTAAGATAGCAAGGAGTGTGTCAGAAAGCTCTGCTATTATTTCAGCTTCTTGATCGGTGCTTGCATATTAAAGGGGATTTATTGAGCTTTTGGTGGGGGAGGAGAATGTTAGCAGATTTTTGACGGTGTTCCAACACGGCCAACATTCATCTGTTTCTCAAATCAGGAGCTCTTGGACGGCATCTTGCCGAAGTGGGGAAACATCTTCCTCCCTTGCCCTCTCCCACGCTGAACTCGTGATTTTGTTCAGCCAAATGTATGAACAGACGGAGCTGCTGTACAGCCTTCCACAGCCAGATGCCATCCAGATGGTGCTGGACTACAACTCCCATCATCCCTGATCACTGGCCAAGCTAGCTGGGGCTGATGGGAGTTGTAGTCCGAAACATCCAGAGGGTTGAGGAAGGCTGCACTGAGCTAGACTGTTGGTCTGTCTCAGGGCTGCAAAACCTGTGGTCCTTCAGATGTTGCTGGACTACAAATACCATCATCCACTGACTTGGTCCATGCTGGCTGGGGTTGGTGGGAGTTGGAGTGCAGCAATGTCTGGAGGGCCACAGGTTCGCCACCCCTAGTCTATCTAGCAACTAGATAGACCAGAGGTTTGGCTTAGTATATTGTTGTTGTTGTTTAGTCGTTTAGTCGTGTCCAACTCTTCATGACCCCATGGACCAGAGCACGCCAGGCACTTCTGTCTTCCACTGCCTCCCGCAGTTTAGTCAAACTCATGCTGGTAGCTTCGAGAACACTGTCCAACCATTTCGTCCTCTGTCGTCCCCTTCTCCTTGTGCCCTCCATCTTTCCCAACATCAGGGTCTTTTCCAGGGAGTCTTCTCTTCTCATAAGGTGGCCAAAGTATTGGAATCTCAGCTTCAGGATCTGTCCTTCCAGTGAGCACTCAGGGTTGGTTTCCTTAAAAATGGATAGGTTTGATCTTCTTGCAGTCCATGGGACTCTCAAGAGTCTCCTCCAGCACCATAATTCAAAAGCATTGGCTTAGTATAGCCTTCTCTATCCTGGTTGCCCTCCAGATGTTCTGGACTATGCCTCCCATCAGATTCTAGTTCAATGCTCCTACTGGTGGTAGCTTTCCAGGGTTCTGGTCAGAGAGAAATCTCCAGCTTGCTGTCTGAATATCCTTAAACTGGATATGCTAGAATTGATTCTGGGGTCTTCCGCAAGCACAGAATGTGCATCTAAGGCAGGAATGGGAAACCTGTGACCACCCCCAACTGTTGCTGAACTCCATCTCCCGTCAGCTCCAGCTAGCATGGTCAATGGCCAAGAATGATGGGATTTGGAGTCCAGCAACCATTGCAAGGAACATCCGAAGCTGCCTTATATTGAGTCTGACCACTTGACCACCTAGCTCCCTATTGTCTACACAGACTGGGTGTGACTCTCCTGGTTTTTGTGCAGGAAGTTCATGGAACCCTGCCTGGAGATTCTGGACCTGGAAAGAGAGTGCTCGTCTGTAAAGAAGATTCAGCCACCACCTGAAAGCAAAGACCCTGCACCATTTCTTCTTGCCAGCCATCCAAAAATAAATTACGGACTTCTGCCTCTTCTTAGGACATCCTCAGCAAAGGGGACCACAGTTCAGATCCTGTCATCTCCAGCCAGGACTGTGAGAGACTCACTGCCAGAAACACTGGCAAGTCATGGCCAATCAGTGTAGACCATACGGAGCTAGAATGACCAATGGTCCAACTCAGTTCAAGGCAGCTGCCTATGTTCAATCAATTTGCCACTCTATTTTCTTCAGCTGTCACCCCAATATATTAGGTGTGTGCAGTAGCTTGTAGCAACCAGCCATCTCTGGCCATGGAAGAAGCATTTTGAACTAATAATTAGCTAAACAAAAGCCTTGGTGGAAGGTCTATTTCTGCATGGCATGGTCATAACGATTTGTGGTTCTCTATACAAATGCCTCAGGGTAGATCAAGGAACAGACATTGCGTTATTGCTCAGTCCTTTTCTGCACTCTGCCAAACTCTTCCCTAGCATTAGTGACCCTTGCAGAAGCTGAGCTTCATCTGAGTCACTAGACAGCTCAAATCTAAGGTCTTACAAGTAGATCTTGGTACCGAGGTACCTGTTATTCCATGCACTTGGTATTATTGGCCTTAGGCTTGAGCAATGGCTGCTGTTTCCGCACAACCTGACCCCTTCTAGGAGCAGCAACAGTCAGTTTGGGGACAGTTTGATGCCCCATAGCATACTAAGGTAAAGGTAAGGGTACCCCTGCCCGTACTCACTCAAGAGGCCGAGGGCCAGCGCTGTCTGGAGACACTTCCGGGTCACGTGGCCAGCGTGATGAAGCTGCTCTGGCGAGCCAGCACCAGCACAGCACACGGAAACGCTGTTTACCTTCCCACTATAAAGCGGTACCTATTTATCTACTTGCACTTAGGGGTGCTTTCGAACTGCTAGGTGGGCAGGAGCTGGGACCGAACGACGGGAGCTCACCCCACCGTGGGGATTCGAACCGCCGACCATGCGATCGGCAAGCCCTAGGCACTGAGGTTTTACCCACAGCGCCACCCGCGTCCCCATAGCATACTAGGGAGCTGTTAAAGCTGTCTGAACTCCAGGGAATGAGGAGTTCTGGAAGTGCCACCGTTTTTACGGGCTTCTACTGTGACCGTTTTGCAGTTTGCTGAATCCTGAAAATTATGACGAGGTTGTGCTACCATCTAGTGCTTGTAGCAGAATAACAAGCCCTTTAAGAGCTCATGTTCTCTTCTGTGTTTGATCAGTCTCCTCTTCCTGCGAAGGATGATCATTTGTTCCAGCTGCTTACTTTATTTATTACTTTCAGAGGCTGATAATCCTTCCTGCAAATAGATCTTTATGAGCACTGAGCAAGCTTCAATTGTCCATTCAGTTGTCCTTGACCATACACAGATTTTGGCAGAGAGCAGAGGGGGGCAACCTCAAGCCCAGGGACCAAATGTGGCCCTCTAAGCCTTTTTATATGGCCTTCAGGGTGCTTCTATATCACACCCTCATCCCCAGCTACACCCTCTCTCCTTAGGCCATGCCCCTCACTGGCCCTACTTTCCTTGAGTGTTACTGCCTGGCTGGCATGTGTCCCAAAACGGCTTCTTCTTGCTTGGCAAGAGGGTGTGGTGTGTGTATGTGTGCAGAAACAGGCCTGTTGATACGAAGATAAGATTGACACTTGTTTGCTCTGCCCACATTTGTCTCCAATCCCACCCACTACTTTGCATGTGGCCCCTCAAAGGTTACCTGGAAGGGGAAGTGGCGCTCAGGATGGAAATGGTTCTTCCTTCTAGCCACTCAAGAACAGAACAAGTTTTAAAGGGAGGAAGATTTCCCCTGCTGCATTCTGATGTGATTTTATTCACATCTCAGCTGCTGAATGGACAGTTCTTCAAAACGGAGCCTAACCAAAGCAAATGTCTGTATTTAATAAATATAAGGCTCATGGACTGCAAGAAGATCAAACCTATCCATTCTGAAGGAAATCAGCCCTGAGTGCTCACTGGAAGGACAGATCCTGAAGCTGAGGCTCCAATACTTTGGCCACCTCATGAGAAGAGAAGACTCCCTGGAAAAGACCCTGATGTTGGGAAAGATGGAGGGCACAAGGAGAAGGGGACGACAGAGGACGAGATGGTTGAACGGTGTTCTCGAAGCTACCAGCATGAGTTTGACCAAACTGCGGGAGGCAGTGGAAGACAGGAGTGCCTGGCGTGCTCTGGCCCATGGGGTCATGAAGAGTCGGACACGACTAAACAACTAAACAACACAACAACAACAAAAGGTTCATGCTTGCAAGTGCAACCCTGAAATCAGTGTGATTTTTGTTAAGTTCAAATGGTTCTTGGCTTTTCAGCCACTGAACAGGAGATGGCACTGCAGGAAAACAGTTCATCATAGGACAGCCTTTCTCAACCTCAGGCCCCAGAAGTTATTGGACTACAACTCCCATTGTTCCTAGCCAGCATGGCCAGTGGCGAGGGTCGTTGGACATTGTAGTTCAAGAACATCTAGGGACCCAAGTTTGAGAAAAGCTAGTTTAGGAAGTTTGAGCACTGGAAGTCACTTCACGCAAAGTCAAAACACTGCTTCATCCAATATTATCTACCTGCTTGCTTGTGGTTGCTCTCTGGGGGTTGTTACGGAAAAATCTAGGTGCGAGACTGCTCATTCAGCCAGCTCGTCGGGCAGAGCCCGCGGGTCCCTGCGGAATAAAGGAAGGAGTCCAGCCACCAACCAGAGCAAATAGCTATAGACCAAAGTTTATTGCACAACAGGTTCAAAGAAGAAAGTTTGAACCCCGAGAACGGGGCGACAAGAACTTTTAAAACTTCCCACCACATCCCAGGATACAGTTCGCACAGCATCATTGATACATCATCTTTACATCTTCTTCTTCTTCTTCTTTGGCGATCACTCGTAGCCAAGTACGATTGTCTTCCATAAACACGGTTTTAACAATGAGTCCGTAAGTGACTGTGGAGGCCAATTCTGGATCCACATGTCCTTCCACAGTGGGGACATTGGTTTCCAGAAGGGAGTTGATCATGGTGTGGATTTACCAGGCGTGCCTTCCTCTTAGCACGTTTCTCCCTTGCATCCTGAGTTCGAGTGTCTTTAAAGCCCATTACACCTTTGGTAAAGGCTTTTCTCCAACTGGAGCGCTCACAGGCCAGTGTTTCCCAGTTGTCAGTGTTTATGCTACATTTTTTTAGATTTGCCTTGAGACAGTCTTTAAACCTCTTTTGTTGACCACCAGCATTACACTTTCCTCTTTTTAAGTTCGGAATAGAGTAGTTGCTTTGGAAGACGATCATCAGGCATCCGCAAAACATGACCAGTCATGTCACAAAAGGAGAGGGGTAGACAGGGATTACACTAGTTCAACCTTGGCAAACATGGAGTCATTTTTTCAAGGGCAAAATAGCTTTGGAATGGAGTTCCAAACTGGCAAAGGAGTTGATTTTATATGATTTTTAAAGCTAGGTAACTTCCCTGAGCTGTCAAGGTGAAAGGATACATTCAGGCATAATATTTGTAACATTTAACAACTTTAAAGATGTGCCCACCCCAAAATTTCCATAACAGGGTACAGACAGGAAACTTCCCCAGCTCTACCTGGATATGCCGGCAACTGAACCTGGGGCCTTCTGCATGCAAAGCAGATACTCCACCAGTGAGCTGTGCCCCCACTTTCAAGAAAAAATAAATGGGAAGGAAATTAGGACGCTGCCTTATACAGGACAATCGTGACTTCAAGGAAGAATGGGAACTTTTTACAAATCACTTAAAAAGACAACAAAATAAACTGGACTCCTTGGCAGGTTTGGAATAAACATCCACAAATTTATTAGTTGAACACATGGTAGATAAGGCAAGGATATGTACAATTTTATCACATGCAGAGAATAATATGTGCAAAGAAATCAGAGAAGGGAGGTGAGGGAAGTCCTTGTGGGGGGGAGAGGGAGGGATGGGGGGAAAGGGGGGGAAATAATGTAATTGATCATTTGGACTGATAATTTGTTATGTTGAAATTGTTTGATAAAAATATTTTTTTTAAAGAAGGAAGCTGCCTTATACCAAATGACATTGTTGTTGTACCTAGTTCTGTATTGCCAACACTGACTGGCAATGGCTCTCCAAGATTTCAGACCACTGCTCTTTCCTGGAGATGCTGGAGCTTGAACTTGGGATCTTCTGCATGCAAAGCAGGTGATTAAAAGGCAGGACAGCATTCTACATGTCTGGATAGGATTGGTGAGACAAAAATGTTTCAAGTAAGCACCAAAAGGCGTACAGTGGAGGATCCTGCCTGATTTCAATAGGCAGGGAGTTCCAAAGTACGAATGTTGCCATTCTTACAAATGTGGAAGGGGTCTTGTGTAACAGTGCCCGTTCCACGGATTTAAGTGTTATGTGGGTACATTTGGGGTAAGGCGATCTCATAGATAAGCATCAGTCAGGAATCTCTTGGTTTACATGCATTATTAGAAAGCCGTATGAGAAATATTACTAAATAATCCCAGGGTAGTAGTAAGGAAAAATATTGTTAGCTGCTCAGATATTGGTAGCCAGTTGCTGGAAGGGTCAGCAGCCTCCTTCTCTGAGAGAATGGAAAACAGATATCTGGCACTGAACACAAATGCACAAGATATCATATTATAAGAAACTGAAAATGACTTTTTACAATGGCTTTTTACAATGTTGGCATGGATATATTCAGCACTGGAATCATCAAGTGAGGCAGAAGAATGTTGGGAAAGGAGTACTGGAAGTGATATAGGAACTAAAGTTAAGTTCAAAACGGATGGCTGCAGTTTATGACAGTTTGCTGAAAGCAATTGCAAAATTACTCCTTTAAAAAAAGTCATTGGGGTTTTTTTGTTTTAAACACCTCTTTTAAGAAAAAAAAATCTCAAGGCATACAGTGAAAGTGCTGCATAAGAATACACAGCCAGCAGTCCAAAGTGCAGATGATTTAACCCAGAGTAACTGAAACAAGTCTGGGTGTCTGTGAAAATTCAGTATTGCTTCCCTTAATCAAGTAATCAACAAAACAGTTGCAAATGAGTCTTTGTGTCTCTTTCCTTTAGCCCAGTGGTGTCGAAACTTTTTTCAAAGAGGGCCAGATTTGATGAAGTGAAGATGCGTGAGGGCCGGCCAAAGTTTTTTTTATAGGATTGACGTTGTTGGACTTTTTTTAGGATTTTGCCCCAGAGTTGTTGAGCTTTAGAATTGCTCCCCACAGAAATTGTTAGGTTTAACTTACATTTACACTTAGGTGTTGAGGAAACAGAAGAGAACAGTGACTGTGGTCAAACTTCAAAGGAACAAGCTCTCCATTATTATTGGCATCTCTTTTCCTGGGCTGTTTCAACTCCTGAGACTCTACAGCAGCCTTTGTCAACCTGTTGCCCCAGATGATGGAGGCAGTTATAACAAATAAGAAAGTTTTGAGAATTTAAATTCTAGATTAAAATTGATTACTTAATTGAGAAGGGGATTGTAACAAAACCACGGGCCCAATCCTAGCACGGCACTGACTTTTCTCCCAAACAGAATTGTCATTACTGCTGCTGCTATTTCCCCTTGCCTGAAGCCCTGGAAAACAGCTTCCAGTCGATGGAGAAAATACTGAGCTAAAGGGACCAATGGCCTGATTTGTTATAAGGCAGCTTGCTATCTTCTTGTTGTTCCTAAATGTGTTATGAAGATAATTAGTATGGTGATTAAAAAGAAAGAGCTGATCAAAATTCCACTAGAGGGGGGTCTTGACCTGCCAAGCTTTCCATCTTCCATACATAGAGAGCAGACTGTGGGGAGGGGATTCCCTATGCTCTTGCTCCCCCCCAGTGCAGACCATCCCTCCTTCCATACTCTTTCTTTCTTTCTTTCTTTCTTTCTTTCTTTCTTTCTTTCTTTCTTTCTTTCTGCGGAGCTCAGCAGGAGACAGCTCCTTCCTTGCTGCTACCAATTCAGGATCTTCTCGTCCCCTGAAAATCTTAAAAGTTAGCAGGACAGTTTCAGTGGCTGCCTGTTGGCCACTGAGTCCAATTCAAGGGGGTAACCTTGACATATGAAGCCCTAAGCTCCCAGACAAAGCACCTCTTGCAATACAAAGGAACATATGAAGATACCTTGCACCAAGCCAGACCATTGGTATATCTTGCTCCATATTGTCTACACGGACAGGCAGCAGCTCTCCAGGGTTCCCACTAGGAGTTTCTCCCTTACCTGGAGATGCTGGGAATTTGAACCTGGGACCTTCTACGTGCAAGGCAGATGCTCTACCACTGAGCTATAGCCCTTCCCCAATATTATCCTGCCCAAAGTTTGGCATTGGGCAGAGAGGTTGGTCACTTCATCATCAAGGGAAGTCTGACTAGTCATTTAGGAATGCCAGTGGTGGTATAGTGATTAGAGTGTCAGACTAGGACTTGGGAGACCAGGGTTCAAATCCCCCATGAAGCTCACTGGGTGACTTCAGGCCAGTCACTGCCTCTCAGCCTTCCTCACAGGGTTGTTGGGGGGATTAAATTAGGATGGGGAGAGACATGTATGCTGCTACGAGCTGCTTGCAGGTGAGATATACAGTGGTACCTCTGGTTGCGAACGGGATCCATTCTGGAGACCTGATCGCAACATGAAAAGCCCGCAACCTGAAGCGCCATATCTGCGCAGGTGTGCGGTGCGATTTGGCGCTTATGCGCATGCACGAAGAGCGATTTAGCACTTCTGCACATGTGCGAGCGGCAAAACCCGGAAGTAACCCTTTCCAGTACTTCTGGGTCACCGTGGGACGCAACCTGAAAAAATGTAACATGAAACAAACATAACATGAGGTAAATGCAATAAGATGTAAAAATGCAATGATGTGCTTTTATTTTTTATATTTTATTTTTTCATTTCCCCTTTTAAATCAGCAAGGAAATTGGATGGGATGGGCTTAGTCCTGTATCCACGTGGAAAGGGAATGCACTGGACTCCCCTAGGTTGGTCCATCGCTATTTGCCACATAAGCTGAGCCAGACAATAATGTCCATTTTATTATACCCAGCCTCACCTTACATGCATGCAAACATCCCTTCAGCCCATCACAAGAAACTAATCAGGAGGTCACATCGGGGCTACCGAGGGGAGGATATATGGATGATTCTTCAAATTGTTTGAGAAGTTTACTTTGGCCTTCAGGATAATTCAATTCCTGCCTTGTATCTCCTTTAATTAACTGCGCTGACGCCAAATCTCTTTGACTCGGCTAAGCAAAAAATATTCCTATTAAGTCAGAAGGATCATTACCGTAATAAGCAAATGAGGGTTTAATGGCAGGACACAGGGAGGCCGATTGCCAGACTCATCACGAGAGATAACAGGCTGTAATGATGCCTATGAAGGAGAACTGGAAGATGGGGGTGGGGTGGGGAATCTGGTCGAGTCTGGAAAGTACTAGCATTGACCCACACAAAGGAGTCAGGCAGGGTCCTAGACTGACAGGGACTATCCCGGTTTTCCCTGATGACGATAAATTGCTGACCCTGGCGACAATAAACCGCCGGCCCTGTTTCACTGTGTTTATTCAAAATTTAGCTAGCTTAAAAGACTAGGAGTTCCCATCAGTGATGTAATGCCTTGGAACAACTGATGTTGGATTAGATGACCCCCTCTTGTCTGATCCAGAGGGGTTCCTCTTCCGTTCTTAAGACTATGCAATAATATTTGGTCAATGCAGACATTATGACTTCTGTAGCAAGCCAGCTTTCATTTTCTCACTCCTTACTAAGTCCTTCCATCCGGCATCAGAGATGGTATATCTCTGAAGACTGGTTGCTAAGGATCACAAGAGGGGAAGGTGCTGTGGCATTTGCCCATCTAGTCCGGCATCCTGTTCTCACATCGGCCAACTAGATGCATGCGGGAACCCCATACAGGGACCTTGATCACAAGAGCACTCTCGCCTCCCCATGGCTTTCAGCAACTGGTCTTCAGAAGCATCACTGGCTCCAACTGTGGAGGCAGAACATAGCCAGCACGTCTAGTAACCATGGATAGCCCTCTCCTCCATGAACCTGTCCAATCCTCTTTTAAAGCTACCCAAGTTGGTGGACATCACTGCCTCCTGTGGAGGTGAGTTCCATAGTTTGACAGCATGCTGTGTGGCATGCTGTGTGGAGATATTCAGTAGGCAGGCTCTTTGGATGTTCTTATCTTGGATGGAAGAAGAAGAAGAAGAAGAAGAAGAAGAAGAAGAGTAGTAGTAGTAGTAGTTTGGATTTGATATCCTGCTTTATCACTACCCTAAGGAGTCTCAAAGCGGCTAACATTCTCCTTTCCCTTCCTCCCCCACAAGAAACACTCTGTGAGGTGAGTGGGGCTGAGAGACTTCAAAGAAGTGTGACTGGCCCAAGGTCACCCAGCAGCTGCATGTGGAGGAGTGGGGACGCGAACCCGGTTCCCCAGATTACGAGGCTACCGCTCTTAACCACTACACCACACTGGAAGAGCAGAGAAGCATCCTCCCCGCTGAATGCCTGACTTGGGAGTGACCAGAAGTTCGGTACACAAAGCTCTGCAGGTGCTCTCCACCAGTCCCGACTCCCTTGTCCCCTGCTTTCTGTGCACCTGTGGAAGAGATCAAAGTGCCTCGCTTCACTCCTCACCTGCTTCCCCAGCCAAGTCCTGCTCCGTGTCTCCAGGTGCTCAGTGAAATCTCTTAAATAAGGGATGTCACTCAACGGATGCACCTCGATCCAGGGATTGCCAAGACTTGTTCAGAGTTGAGCCTGGCACGGGGAAAGCTCAGGGATGTCACGAAGGAAGCAAATAATGATTTATTTCGAAGCAAATGCCCCAGCTGGTGACGGCAAGCAGGGCATTTGCCAGCTGTTACGGAAGGGAGAGACCCTGGCAGGGAGGCTGGGCTGGCACAGGCGTCACAGTGCCCAGGAGTTAACCGATCCAGAAAAAATCTGACATTCTGCAGACAGGTAGCTCGAAGGGGAGCGACCATTTGCAAGCCAAAAAGATGCAGATTAAGCAAACCTGCACACGGCTGCGGCTGCTTAGTTCTGTGGAGCCCTGCAGCCTCCGATCTACACTACATGCAGGAGCCGACCGCCTCCCTGCAGTGACTTCTGGAACCAAACCAAAACTGTCCACAAGTTTTCAAGCTGAGCTTTCCAGTAATTTTAGTCTTCTTTAAAAAAAAAAAGTTAAAAAAATATATGCTGAGCTAAAAGGGCTCCCCTCCAATTAGAGATGGACAAATATGACAATTTTGCTTTATCTCCATTTCTCATTATTCTGATCTTTGGTTCAGTTTGTTTGTTTGTCTGTTATATTGACCTGTAGAGAGGGCTCTATGAATTGAAAACAGAGACGCTGTATATACTTTTGTTACCCAAGAAAAGCTTTTAAAAACAATTTAAAATGTATCATAAAAAAATCAAAGCAGTTTACAGCAATAAAACTATACAATAAATGCATAAAAAGTTAAAAACAAACTAATTTTTTTAAAACAACAACAACAACAGACACCAGTAAACCATTGTGGAAGGGTCTCCTCTTAATTGCTTGCATACTCCTGGTGGAATAGTAAGGTTTTCAGCAGGCATTAAAGCTGGCCCAGAAGGCAGCCACTGGATCTCTCTCAGTAGAGTATTTCAGAGGACTGGGCCAATGACACTAAAGGCTTGGCTTCTTGTTCTTGTCAATGAGCCTCACTAGCTCAGGGAACAACCAGTGGCATCTCCTGCACATGAGCTCAGCAATCAAGTTGGGATAAAAGGGTTCAGGCAATTCCTGAGGTGTAGTTTACACCACTTCTACATCAGTTTGCATTATTATTATTTTTAAGTCCTGACAAATTTTCAACAGTCTTTTAATGTGCATTACCCCCTAATATACACCTTTTGTTTACAGCCATACCACCCTAATTGATACACAATTTTTAAATGCAATTATTTTCCTAATCAGAGGGAGTGGGTGGCGCTGTGGTCTAAACCACTGAGCCTCTTGGGCTTGTCGATTGGAAGGTCAGTGATTCAAATTTGTGCAATGGGGTGAGTTCCCGTTGCACTGTCCCAGCTTCTGCCAACCTAGCATTTTAAAGCATGCCAGTGCAAGTAGATAAATAGCTACCACTGTGGAGGGAAGGTTAATGGCATTTTCGTGTGCTCTGGCTTCTGTCACGGTGTCCTGTTGCACCAGGAGGGGTTTAGTCCTGCTGGCCACATGACCCGGAATGCTGTCTGTGGACAAACGCTGGCTTCCTCGGCCTGAAAGTGAGATGAGCGCCATACCCCACAGTTGCCTTTGACTGGACTTAACCATCCAGGGGTCCATTACCTTTTTACCTTTTATTTTCCTAATCTATTTGTAAGCAGTTTCCTCTAATATAATGTAAATGTTTGTACAATATTTTCAGCAATGTACACATTTTTATGCAAACTTTTCTCTAGTATATATATTTTGTACGCTTTAGTGAGGGGCGAACAATATCTCAAAATTCAGAGAAGTGTGAATCTTGAAGCATCGCTGTGTCTTGGGCCACATTCAAACCACACGATTAAAGTGCTATGATTCCACTTTAAACATTCAATGGCTCGCCTCAATGAATTCTGGGAGCCGTAATTTGTTAAGGGTGCTGATAGTTGTTAGGAAGAAGAAGAAGAAGAGTTTGGATTTGATATCCCGCCTTTCACTCCCCTTCAGGAGTCTCAAAGCGGCTAACATTCTCCTTTCCCTTCCTCCCCCACAACAAACACTCTGTGAGATGAGTGGGGCTGAGAGACTTCAAAGAAGTGTGACTGGCCCAAGGTCACCCAGCAGCTGCATGTGGAGGAGCGGAGACGCGAACCCGGTTCCCCAGATTACGAGACTACCGCTCTTAACCACTACACCACACTGGCTCTCACACAGGAGACTCCTATTCCTCGCCCAGAGCGACAATTCCCAAAGTTACTTAACACTCTGTCTCTTTTCACAAGGAACTCTGGGAATTGTCGCTCTGGGAGGGAACAGGGGTCTCCTAACAACTCTCAGCACCCATAACAAACTACAACTGTAGCCTCAGGCCCTCAGGTGCTTTAGGAAGAGTAAGGTAGGTTTGCATTAAAAAGTTAATCAATTTTCTCTCCCATTCTTATTTCCAAATTTACCAGACCATTTGCAGTCAACAAAATGGGAGTGGGGTCTGGATTTTGGGTGAGGGCAGGTGGTTTAAGGGTAGATGGCCTACAAACCATCTCTCGGTCTCCATCAAGGGTGAGCCCAGCTTCATATTTTTGTTTCCCCTTGTATTGTCATGGACACATAGAACTCGCTTCTCCAGCCCCTGTTTAATCCCATGCTGTATTATGGAATTGTCCAGAGTTGCCGCATTACGTCGAGGAAACATTATAAAAGTCAGCCCAGACTCATCTCGTGATATTTCATCTTCCCACCAGCGGCCTGGACTGGAGACACTCCCCACCGGGCTCAGGAACCGCAAATGCTTTAAGAGCCCTGAGGACGTATCGAAAACATCTGGGCCCCATGAAACCTCTACTCGGAGGCTGACCTTCGAAAGGGGCACCAAAACTACTTCGCATTCATCTTTACTGGCAGCATAAACGAGAGCCTCAAACCTGCGCACATTCTTGTAGAGGCATTGCTTTTATTTGAGTGAGCAAGACTCCTGGAGTTGGCTGGACCACCGTGGAAGGAAACGTCACAAAGAATGCAAGTGGCTGCCGAACAATGGACAGAATGTTGGACTTGGAACGAGGCTTTGGCTTAAACCACTACCCAGCCGTAGGGTGAGTGGCTGTTCTGCTTTTCAGAGGGAGGTCATAAGAAAATAAGAAGAGCCTGCTGGATCAGGCCAGTGGCCCATCTAGACCTGCATTCTGTTCTCAGAGGCAGTGGTATAGTGTAGGTTGCTGGTGCCCGGGGCGGGGCAAGTGTTGCGCCCCCTGGTGGGCTGAGCAGCTGGCCACATTCCATCATGGAGAACTTTGTGAGGGATGCATGGCAGTGGTGGGTGAGGCCAGAAGCAAAAATGGGCAGAGTAACAGATGCAACTCTTACCTCTGCGCAGGATGCCAAATTCCAGTCATGCCAGAACCCAGGATTGCTCTATTGCTACACCCAAATGCATATCTCGCTCCACCCAGGCAAGCAAGAGGCATTGTCATAGCTCGGTGGCACATTCTAGCCAGGCAAAAACACCTAAAAGCCATTTGGAACATGGCAGGTGAGGGGTGTGGCCTGGGAAGTGGGTGTGGCCTGGGAGGAGTCATGAGGGCCAAATAGAAAGGCATAGATAGCCACATTCATCCCCTGGTTCCCCCATTCAAATAAATAAATATTAACCAATTCACTCTTCAACCCTGGGCCTAGATGGGATGGGAATAATATACATGCAGCAATTCTATGTATTTATTTATTATTGTATTTATACCCTCCTTTCCCTCCAAGGAACTCAAGGTGACATACATGGTTCCCCCACTCCTCATTTAATCTCCACAACAACCCTGTGAGGTAGGTTAGGCTGAGAGACCGTGATGGCCCAAGGTCACCAGGTGGGCTTCATGGCCGAGTGAGGATTTGAACCCTACTCTCCCAGGTCCTAGCCCAACACCAAACAAAACTGCCCCCCTTTGAAAGTGCTGTGTAAATACTGAATATTATTATATTCTCTCCCTGCTCCCCCAAATCCTCATTGCATTGCCCAGAGGGTATATCATTTTTTTAAATGCAACCCCCACTATCACCACACATAACCCCACACCTTTAAACAAAAAAAAAAAATACTCTCTTTTTTAAAAACATATGAGCATAAAAGGAGGTATTAAATGAAAGCCATCTTCCCTTGCAAACTCTTGCTGGCTATCCTCCTGAGCTCACACCTGTCAAGGGAGGGGAAGCCTCCAAACATCTGGATGAAATTAAAGCCTCCGCTTGCCTCCGTCCTCTCCTAATAACTCCATCTATCTTGATTCCGAGCCCAAGAACACCCCAAAGGATCTGCGTGCCGAGCAAGGGCGGCCCATTCCACAAAGTTTTGCTTAATCAGAGGGAAAAGAATCCACCTTGGTGCATCAGAGGAGGCGCTGAAATTTGTTTTCATCCCACTTGCATGTTAATTAGGGAGGTAACGACTTGCATTGTTTGCCACTAGTCTGAGCCTGTTGGGGGGAAAAAATGTTTTGCCTGAGGAAAACATTGGGCTTTTATTTCTTTATTTCCAGGGGGTTGCTGAGGTCTGTCTTCTCCAAGCACTTAGTGAAAATGTGTTTGCTAATCAGTCATTCTTAATGACTTGAAATGAGCGCTGAGCTGATGATCCCGACTAACATCTCCTAATCCTATTGACACCCTTTGTGTTTGTGCGTACATCAGAACCAGGAACATGGAATTAGGAAGGACTTTCTGATGGCAAGAGCATGTTGGAAGTGGAATGGACTTCCTCGCAAGGCAATGGACTCTCCTTTATTGAAGGTTCTCAAGCAAAGGTTGGGTGGTCATCTGTCAGGGATGCTTTAGCAGCGATTCCTGCATTGCAGGGGGCTGGACTCAATGACCCCTGGTGTCAGGCATCAGGGAGTCTGATCCTCCACCACATGAGAGGCTGCCAGGGTTAAATAGACATGAAAAGCTCCTACCAAGTCTTTTATTCAATATTTACAGAGAGAGGTTTAGAAATGCTGCCTCTAGGAGTAATGGCGTTGCTTTGAGTAAATTCCATCCCTTCCTTTCTCAGTCATCAACAGCACCACCACCCTTATGGTGGCTCCTGAAGGCCATTTGCCTCTTAGTTCTCTGCTCTCCTACTTTCATTGCTTGCCAGGTTCTGGGAGAAGGGGGGTCTGGAATGCTTTCCAGTGATAATGTATCAGCCAGCTGCTCCGGCTCTGCTTCTCCCCCTTCCTCTTCTCCAATGATTTCCCAGCTTTGTCCCTCTTCTATCTCTGAGCCTTGACCTCCTGCAAACCAGTCTTGTAAATCTATACTGTCTTCCTCTTCTCTGGAAGGTTCAGGAGGCACTGGCAGAGGAAAGGGTGTGCGGAGGGAGTGGACCGCCCCCGGCACCACTATTCCAGTAGGGTGCCATTGCTGCGCCCCCCCCAGACATGCGCTGTGCACCCCCCCTGCACGCCGGGCACCATGCCCCCACAGGTAGCGCACCATGCCCCCCGAACACGCACCAAGCCCCTGCGGGCAGTGTGCCATGCCCTTGTGGGTGGCATACCATGCCCCCAGGATGCGCGCCATGCCCCATGGGCGGTGTACCACGCCCCCGGGGTGTGCATCACACCCCCTGGAGGGGGTGCCAGCCACGCCCCTGCCTTCTCTCTGCCCCCAGTAGCAGAGCATGCACCTTCGCCACTGTCAGGAGGAAGAGGGGAAGGCGGTCTCCACTATTCCTCCTCAGTCCAGTCCGTTCCAGCTCTACAATTCTACAATTCAACAAACGTATAATAATAATAATTTAATAATTTATTATTTATACCCCGCTCATCTGGCTGAGTTTCCCCAGCCACTCTGGGCGGCTCCCAATCGAGTGTTAAAAGGTGCCTTAACAAGTCTGTCTAGCTTTACATGGTCTTACAGGGATCTATCCAGGCTTGGCCAGAAGGATAGCACCACCATGCCAGTCTCCCAACAGAAGCGTGGCTGCCACTTAACAGGGTGGCAAGTTCAGAGTGGGTCTGGGGTCGCCAGGGGAAGCACCAGTGGGCCTCACTGGTGTCCCTGTGCTGCCCTGACCATCTTCCTCATCCACCCCCTGCCCTATCCTGGTAGGCTAAAGCAACACCATTGCACACCGACAATGGGGCAGCCAACCGAGCAGGCGCACAAGTCTTCTGCTCACCATCTTGTTCCCTCTTATGGTGAGATGGACTGCATTTCTATGTGTGCTTTCAGACATGGGGAATATTGTGTTAGTTTTCCTGATGATACGGTCAGTGCTTCTGTCCCGTTTCCTAATGTTCCTTCCATACTGCAGTGACTGCTGTGTTGTGGAACGGTGGCTTTTTGACCAAGATGCCAGCATTTTGTGCCAAATTTCATTCATACTAGTGGGCGTGGTGTGGCACAACAATAGCTGTCATTGACAAGATCGCTGCTTCCCCTCCCTTTCTGCACATGCCTGCTTCTGTTTCCCCCTGATTCCCCCAAGGACACAGCAAGAGACAACTGCATGCTGGTATATGGCCCCAAATTCCATCACTTCTACTAAGACAATTTTCCGGGTTAAAGGGGCTGCAAATGGATTTTTTCTGGAATTAAAAAAATACACAGAAATGAGCTCCATATTCGGCTAGATCTCCAGAGGTTGCTTTGACACCGTGTGAAAGTTCAGCTATAACATGGAAATTAGCGGTTAGGAAAACTTCAAAGAAACTGAATAAACTGTTGTGCAAATGCAGCCAATTTATATAAGATATACATATAGCAATTTGCTATACATATGCATGAGCATATGCCAAATTTATGCAAGCCAGTGCCCTCCTTTGTACATTTGGGGGGCACTCCCTATTGCTCTGTGTCTTGATTGCCCCACTTCACTCACTCTGCTCTTGATATCAGTGTGATCTGAAATGTCAGAATGGGCTGAATTGTGATCCATGTTTTTTTTTTACTTCTCTCTAAACAGAAGCTGGGACATGGGAGGCACTGTGGGTTAAACCACAGAGCCTAGGACTTGCCGATCAGAAGGTCTGCAGTTCAATTCCCTGCGACGGGGTGAGCTCCCGTTGCTCAGTCCCTGCTCCTGCCCACCTAGCAGTTCAAAAGCACGTCAAAGTTCAAGTAGATAAATAGGTACCGCTCCGGCGGGAAGGTAAACGGCGTTTCCGTGCGCTGCTCTGGTTAGCCAGAAGCGGCTTAGTCATGCTGGCCACATGACCCGGAAGCTCGGCCAATAAAGAGAGATGAGCGCCGCAACCCCAGAGTCGGCCACGACTGGACCTAATGGTCAGGGGTCCCTTTACCTTTAAACAGAAGCTGAAAACTCAACCTGCAACATCCCCAAGAGGAATCAGCCCCGAAAGCACCAGCCTGGGATTTGACAGCCTCCTTTTCTTTGGGGTTTGCCCACACCTATTAACGGAACTTCCTTTCACAAGTGAAGAGCTGGTTTTGCCTAGGGATTTCCCTGCACTTCTGCAAACAAGTTTGGGCACAAAAGGCTCCCCATCCTTTAGGATACTGAGGAGAGGAGAGGCAGCCACTCTCCCTCTCTCTCTCCCTCTATCAAAAATTTAAGTCATCCACTTCACCATTGAAATCCATGATTTGTTGCTTGTAAAACCGCAATGATTAACTGCGGTTCAGTCTCCCGGTTCCATGTCTTATCATGTTTCATCCTGCAACAAAGGAACATCCACCCTCTTATTTTTTTGGAGGGGGGGGGGACTTCAAAGCCAACGTCTGTTGCATGAGCAGCACTAAAACAAAGCAAATATTTAATCAAGGCCTGCACGGCATTAAACTCTCCTGATGACCCTCACTGGGTGAGGATGAATAGTCCCGGCCAGAAAGATATATATATTTTTGGGCCCTTTTATTGCTTTATAGACCATTGATTAATCTTTTACTTTCCCCATGCTATCAATTTGACACTCAGTATTGGGGTTTCTTTTTCTGTGCTCTCATCATCCTTTAAAAAGCCTGGCTTTTATGCTGTTCAATATAGGAGGTGTAACTTCAGATCTTATTGAATAGGGATGCTTCACCTGCATTCCTTAGAGAACTGAGCTCATCTTGAAGGTCTTTGAATCTCTGGGCTGGATTACCCAGCAGGCTAAGCTATCTACAAAGGAGGAGGCTGGCCTGGTCTGTGCCACTTTCTCTGGCATCATTATCTAGAAAGGCACTTGGCAATAGTTGACGCTGGACAACTTCCAAGGCTGCAAACTCTTGCTGGGGTAGGGGAAGTAATTTAGTGGTGGAGCATCTCCTTTGCATCCAGGTCGCCAAGGTTCAATCTCCAGCATCTCCCAGTATGACTGAAGACCTGTTACTATTTCCACCGCGGGGTCCCAGCGGGGCCCCTGTCTCCAGTGTCCTAGAGCCTTCCAATAACAAAACAAAAAAAAAAAGGAGCTTTTTAGCCACTGGGAAGAAGTTCCTTTGGCCCTTTGTGTGGATTGGGGCCAATCAGAGTCATAGAATCATAGAATCATAGAGTTGGAAGAGACCACAAGGGCCATCGAGTCCAACCCCCTGCCAAGCAGGAAACACCATCAGAGCACTCCTGACATATGGTTGTCAAGCCTCTGCTTAAAGACCTCCAAAGAAGGAGACTCCACCACACTCCTTGGCAGCAAATTCCACTGTCAAACAGCTCTTACTGTCAGGAAGTTCTTCCTAATGTTTAGGTGGAATCTTCTTTCTTGTAGTTTGGATCCATTGCTCCGTGTCCGCTTCTCTGGAGCAGCAGAAAACAACCTTTCTCCCTCCTCTATGTGACATCCTTTTATATATTTGAACATGGCTATCATATCACCCCTTAACCTCCTCTTCTCCAGGCTAAACATGCCCAGCTCCCTTAGCCGTTCCTCATAAGGCATCGTTTCCAGGCCTTTGACCATTTTGGTTGCCCTCCTCTGGACACGTTCCAGTTTGTCAGTGTCCTTCTTGAACTGTGGTGCCCAGAACTGGACACAGTACTCCAGGTGAGATCTGACCAGAGCAGAATACAGTGGCACTATTACTTCCCTTGATCTAGATGCTATACTCCTATTGATGCAGCCCAGAATTGCATTGGCTTTTTTAGCTGCCGCGTCACACTGTTGGCTCATGTCAAGTTTGTGGTCAACCAAGACTCCTAGATCCTTTTCACATGTACTGCTCTCAAGCCCGCTGTCACCCATCTTGTATTTGTGCCTCTCTTTTTTTTGCCCAAGTGCAATACTTTACATTTCTCCCTGTTAAAATTCATCTTGTTTGTTTTGGCCCAGTTCTCTAATCTGTCAAGGTCGTTTTGAAGTGTGACCCTGTCCTCTGGGGTGTTAGCCACCCCTCCCAGTTTGGTGTCATCTGCAAATTTGATCAGGATGCCCTTGAGCCCATCATCCAAGTCGTTGATAAAGATGTTGAATAAGACCGGGCCCAAGACAGAACCCTGTGGCACCCCACTAGTCACTCTTCTCCAGGATGAAGAGGAACCATTGATGAGCACCCTTTGGGTTCGGTCAGTCAGCCAGTTACAAATCCACTGAGTGGTAGCATAGTCAAGACCGCATTTTACCAGCTTCTTTACAAGAATATCATGAGGCACCTTGTCAAATGCCTTGCTGAAATCAAGGTAGGCTACATCCACTGCGTTCCCTTCATCCACCAGGCTTGTAATTCTGTCAAAAAACGAGATCAGGTTAGTCTGACATGACTTATTTTTCAGAAATCCATGCTGACTATTGGTGATCACAGCATTCCTTTCTAGGTGCTCACAGACTGTTTGCTTAATGATCTGCTCCAGAATCTTCCCTGGTATTGATGTCAGACTGACTGGGCGGTAATTATTTGGGTCCTCTCTTTTCCCCTTTTTGAAAATAGGGACAACATTTGCCCTCCTCCAGTCTGCCGGGACTTCGCCTGTTCTCCAGGAATTCTCAAAGATGACTGCCAGTGGTTCTGAGATCACATCTGCCAGTTCTTTTAATACTCTTGGATGCAGTTCATCTGGCCCTGGAGACTTGAATACATCTAAACTAGCCAAGTATTCTTGTACTATCTCCTTAGTTATTCTGGGCTGTGTTTCCTTTGCTGAATCATTTGCTTCAAATTCTTCAGGTCGGGCATTGTTTTCTTTATCGGAGAAGACTGAGGCAAAGAAGGCATTGAGGAGTTCAGCCCTTTCTGTGTCCCCTGTTTGCATTTCACCATCTTCTCCTCTGAGTGACCCCACTGTTTCTTTGTTCTTCCTTTTGCTACGAACATACCCATAAAAGCCTTTTTTGTTGCTTTTAACCTCTCTAGCAAGCCTGAGTTCATTCTGTGCTTTAGCTTTTCTGACTTTGTGTCTACACGTGCTGACTATTTGTTTGAATTCCTCTTTGGTGGTTTCCCCCCTTTTCCATTTTTTGTACACATCCTTTTTTAATCTTAACTCAGTTAAAAGTTCTTTAGATAGCCACCCTGGCTTCTTTAGGCACCTTCCATGTTTCCGTCTCATTGGTATTGCCTGAAGTTGTGCTTTTACTATCTCCCTCTTAACAAACTCCCAGCCATCAGGAACTCCCTTTCCTTTTAGTATTACTGTCCATGGGATCTCACCCAGCACTTCCCTAAGTTTTATGAAGTCAGCTTTCTTAAAGTCAAGAAATTGAGTCCTTGTATGCTTGGCTGCTCCTTTCCGCTGTATAGTAAATTTCAGAAGAGTGAAAGGAGGTGATGCGCTCTGAGGGTCACTCTGGAGAAGGCGCATGGGAAGAACATTGAGGAGGAGTTGTTGTGCATGCTCCAAACCTAAGCATTTAAACTCAAAACATAAAGAGCTTCAGTTTCAAGAGGATGGTGCACTAGTCATAGAGTTTAACTTTGCAGAAGACACAAATTAAGTCACTCTGAAAGGCGATACTGGAGCCCTCCAAATCATTTCCCCATGTATGTGCACAGAAAATAGTAGATCTGGCTGAAAGGCAACACATGGAGATCTGCATTGATTGTTGCAATGCGTCCCTACTCATTATTGTTGTTTAATTATAAGATCATTGTACTTTCTTAGAGAATTGCATCATCTTGGAAGGAATGTAGCTGTGGCTATGAGGGGCATGGTGGTGAATATTATGAAGGGACCCTGCACATCTAAATTTGCCACTACATCACAGGTGTGTGCATGGGTGTGTTCAGATTTGGGAATCTCTCCACCTGAGGCCATTGCCTCCATTTGCCAAATGGAAGAGCCAGTTCTATTCTCATATGTCTGTGGAACGATGGGTTAAGATGACTGAATTTTTCACGTTGGCCCAAAATAACAAGCCCAGCTTTTTGTCTCCAAGTCTCCAAGCTCATAATTCTCCTCACCCACCACTAAACTGATATTGAATCTCTCTCCCACCACCCCACCGCCGCCATCTTCTGCTGTGGATCATGCATTACTCCCACACTGAGAGATAGCTCTGCGGCATCAATGACTCTGAAATAATATTGTGGCCTCCACTCCATAGGTTAAACCAAGTGGAATGTTTTTGATCATCACTGATGACATGACTTCATGTTTTGGGATTGCACTTAATTAAAAAACATACCTCTGTAACTGACAGCAATCAAAGTGGAATACAGGAGAACGCCCCCTCTGCCTTCACCCCCTGCACTCTGTGGAGCAGTGGTAATAAGTAACCCAAGGTGGATCTGTTCCTTGCACCAACTGGTACCAACCGGATGCTTTCTAGACTAGAGAATAGGGTGTGTGTGTTTCTCGCGTGTGTAGTGCTGTTACATAAAACCATTTAGCACTAAAATGTCTGGGAGTGACATAACATGTGGGTAGCAATAAAACAAGCTGATTAAAATGAAAATCCATCTTCTCGGGATCTAAATTGTTCTGGCTAATTGCATGCTCACATTTGTCTCAAACTTCCTCCCCGATGGTCTGTTTTTGTAACTTCTCTCCCCCTTTTCACCCCATGGCAAATATTCTAAGTAAAGAGCCTTGGATTTAATTGTGCCTTCTTGCAAAGGGTTTCCAACTGCCGACAAGCAAGATTTGCCCCGTTGGGTTTCGTGCTGAAAGTAGGAGCTGCTCTGCCAGGGGGATTTCCATTCCACCCAGGAGTAATTTCTCAGATGGCAAACTTTCCTCACCTTCCCAAATTAAGAATGAAAACTTAAAACCAGCGGGCTAGTTGCAGGAGGAGCACAGAACAAGATGGAAAGGGTTTGCTTGCACATTCCTGCCCCAGCTACTTTGGTGCTTAGACAGGGGTGAAACTAGGCTTTATTTCACCCAGGTCAAAGACCCAATTTGGCACCCCCATGCATATTTGTGTACACACACACACTGGCAGTCTCAATGGCACCTGTCTCAGGCTTCACCTGGGGCAAAAGACCTAGTGACCCCCTTCTGTAGCTCTGGCTCTGGCTTAGATCACCTATGTGAGGGGTAGCCAATCAGTTGCACTCCAGATGTTGGACTCTAACCAATATTGCCAATAATAGTGCCTTGAGGACATCCACACTATAACACCCAATAAAAGAAGTGTCCTCTCACACCTTCCAGGGCATTTCTCTGTCACTTTCCTTACTGCAAAATGTCTAGATTTGTTGTACAAAGCCTCCCAATCAACTTGTATATTGTTACGCAACCTATTATGCAAGCTGAACTTGCTGGTATGTGATGGAATCCCCCCCCCCAAACAGTGACAGCTTGGAAGGTCCCTGTAAACACATCAGTAATAAATGTTAAACTTCCCAAGACCCAATTTTACAAGTCATGTTAGAGCCACCTTCCTTCCTTCCTTCCTTCCTTCCTTCCTTCTTCCCTTCCTTCCTTCCTTTTACACATTTTGAGTACTTAAAAAAATAGTAATGAAAGAACAATGGCACTCTCATAAATGTCAGGAATGAATTATCCTCTAATAGATGTAGTGACTGTACAGTACAGCGGTGTGCCTTCCCTCCCCAAAGTCTGGGACATAAAGCAAGGAGAATATTGGGTAATATAACTCTCTGACATCCAATGGTGAAGATGCATTGCTAATGCTTTAATAAAGTAGAGGCTGGTGTCTAGTCGGTCCAAAGCTCTCTGAAGAGCCATAACTTCCAAACAAGATTTTGCAGGCAGGTTTGGTGATGGGACAGAAGTGTGAGGTGGGGCAGTGCAGGAGGGACAGCGTGTCTCCCTCCCCACATACGGGACCTTCTAGACCGGTGGGTGGGGTTTCGGGTGTCTTCTGCACTGGGTCATCAACTCAGTGTTCTCTGCACTGACTGGCAGCAGTGTTCCTGGGTTTCAGACAGAGGACATTCCCAGGCCTCCCTGCAGATGCCAGGGATTGAACTTAGAACCTTTAAAGGCAAAGCTGGTGCATTGCTAGGGAACTATGGGCTTCCCCCAGTTCCAGAACCTGGAACTGCTATAGAAGGAAAGAATAGAAGACCTTTGCATTCTCTCTAGGCCCTAGCACTAAACCTTCCCCTGGATTTCATTTCCACGACTGGAGATTAATTTTGTCGCTCCATTGAATGGCCAGGACAGGGCAGGTGGTGGAGAGGATATTGCAAACTAGCCTTTATACATCTAATAACAACAAAATCTTTTCTGTTTCCTCCCTCCTGCAGCATGAGATCAAAGCATTGCATGTCAAGCCACATGAAAGCCTTTGTGGTTCTGATTTTCTGAAAAGCTGGGCAAATTAGCGGCTGATTAACAGTGAGCAGAGGCCGGCATATGTGGCGTCTCAGGATCACGCCAAGGATGGGGGAAAGCACCTGCTTTTCACAGTAGGAAGCAAGAGCAAATGTTTCACTGTTATCATTGGCAGGATTTGCTCTTGCTTCCTACTGTGAAAAGCAGGTGCAGGTTGGTCCACCAGGGCGAGTGAGGCATTGCAACCACCATTCACTGCCTGCCCTCAGCCAGCTGCCCCCCTCCTTACTTACAACCAGTCTAGAGGGGGGTAGTAGAGGTCAGCTTCCTCCTCCTCCTCCTCCCCCGTTTCAGTTGCCTTTGCAGCAGTTGGGTCTGGAGGAAGAGGATGGTGACAACACCAGATTGAGTTGGCTCCTCCTGCCATTGGCTCTGGCGCCACATAGTGTTGGCCTCCCTGCCTTCCACCCCAGCAGTCCCACTGATAAAAGCTGCTTCACACACACACACACACACACACACACACGGGTACAAGGACTCAGTGGAATGTTATTGGGCGCTATATGATGATCTCCAGCTCAATGATGTCAACACATCCAGCAGGTTGCTGCAGATTGTGGGAGAGTGTTTCCTACAAGTTGCAAAGATCTCCGAAGCCCATTCCCCAGTAACTGTGCAGGGCTTTTAGTATGGCTGCTCCTGTTCTGTGGAATAGCATCCCTATCAAGATACAACAGGTACCCACTGTTTTGTTTTTTAAAACGATGGTGCAAAAGTTTTGTTTGTTTTAAAGTACAGTTGCAACTTTTTTTTATTTTGTTGTTTCATATTCTTGCATGCAAGTAGCATACAAATTTTATGAAATAAATAAAAGTGGGCCACCCTAATAATCAGACAGGCCAGGATGCATTCTTCTCAATGAACAACCTTAGCTGACTGTTTGCGTGCACTGCTAAGCTGAGCAATGACTGGAGCAGATGTAAATCTCCTGCTTTCAAATTCTCAAAAGTTGTCACTTGGCCAGGCAGGCCCCCGGTTGAATTGCAGGTCATAAATGGCCCAGCATACATGTTGCCCTTAATGCAAGACCTCAACATGTTTCTACTGCATAATGCCCTATTGTTTCCTGATTAAACACACTGTAAAAGGGCTTGTTGGGACTGCAAGAGTTTTCCGTTGCATATTCTCTGAAGGCCTTTGTTACCAGGAGGACTATCTCTATGTGCATCAGAAAAAGTTATCTTTTGTTTGTAGCAGAGAGGGTGCTTCCTCTTCCCTTGGAGAGTGGGGGGGGGTAAGTCCCCCACCCTCACACAGAGCAGAACTGTCTGTTAATGGAAGAAACACCAACATCCTTCCTTACAGCAGCCACAAGAGGAAATGAGCGTTAAGAATTCAATGGCCTTTTCTCACCCAACAGACAAGAGACAGCAGGAAGCTCAAAATGTCTGAGTCCTGTCCGCAGGTCTGTGTGATGTTAAGGACTTCAATAAATGAGAGTAACACTGAAATTAGTAGTTTGGTGTGTCTTTAGATGAATGGGCTAGGCTTGCAGGCTTCTGTATATAGAATCATAGAATTGTAGAGCTGGAAGGGACCCTGAGGATCATCTAGTCCAACCCCCCTGCAGTGCAGGAATATGCAGCTGTAAATCGAATCTGCAACCTTGGCGTTATCAGCACCAAGCTCTAACCAACTGAGCTATCCAAGCTGAGGGACATAGGTTAAGCCTATGAATGCCTATGTAGAGCATGTGGATTCTAGTTTCTCATTTCTTCACTCTTATGTTCAATTCACCCCATAGCCACATGATTTTCCATTTTATTTATGCATTCATTCATGTTTTAGAAGGCCATGGAAAATTTTGTTCAGATTTCCATGCATTTTCTCCTAAGATATTTATCATTTGGCCAGTATACACATTTTTGCAAGCAATTTCCCCTAATTTACTGGATTAACCCCCCCTCCCACTAACATACGCATATATGTAGAGCGGATGAGCGGGATGTGTGTCTGTGTGTATGTTGTTGGTGTGTGTGTGTGTGTGTGCGTGCGTGCACACGCATGTGTCCGTGTGTACGTGCACATGCATGTGAGAAAGTGCATATAGAGTGTGAGGTGGTCATGCCCATTTTTAGCCATACCTGCCACTGGCATGTGGCCCTTGGAAGACCATCCAGGGGTTGGATGTGGCCCTCGCATCAAGAAAGTTAGTCACTCCTAGGGATGGATGAATCTGTCAACTTTCATTCTTCTCTGTTTCTCATTTTTTTCAGACTTAAATTCAGTTCTCCACATTTCTGCAGCAATTTTCAGTTTTTCTATTTAAAAAATCCTTGCGAAAATTTGTCAGCATTATACCGCAAATTTCTCCTAATAGAAATATTTTTTGCATGCAGCTTTGAGTAACTACGATGTTTCTGCAAGCAAATTCCCTTTTTATAATGCATGGTTTTTGTAGCTTTTTTATGTGTGCATAGGCACAATTCACCCTAATATATGCATTTTTGAACACACTGTGTGGCTGGAGAATTGCAAAATTCAGAAAAGTGCGAATTTTGAAGAATGGCTATGTATGGTTTGTGTATTTTCTCCAAAAGTGCAGATTTCTTAAGTTTACCTTTAAACATGACCAGAACAGAATTTCTTGCCCATCCCCAGCTGCTCCCATCGTAAGAGAACCAAGCACCCATGCCCTTGTTCTTGAAATGGGCTGCATCTGAAATGGGCCGCTACTGTCATTGTTTTGCTACGACGCAAACTCTCTTTTCCTTGTAGAAAATTGTAGGGTCTTGCCAGTTTTTTAGGAAGAAGAAGGAAAGTGTCCAGGGGGATATGAATTCTTCTCTGTCCTAAGACAGACCCAGAATTTGATTTTTTACTTGTGTGATTAGATTCTGAGTTGTAAAGAAATGTCTGGTACTTCCCCATGTGCAAAAGAATGTCTTGAAGACGGAGCCAGTTAAGAGCAAGAAAGAGGGTGGGTGGAGAAAGGGGGAAAGGGGGAATCTGGGTGGGGAGGGGGCAACAGAGAGCCTGCCAGCAGATGAAATCCATACAGCCAACAGTGCATCTTGATCCCATCTATCGAGGGTGCAGCTTGGAGTCTGCATGTGCATTAGTTTATCCCAGACTTCGTTCCGTGTCAGAAATTGTGGCATGAAATCGTATGGTGGCTGCCATGATGTATCGCACCCAGATGTTATCCCACGGGGTCCATGAGTGATTTCCCACACACACAAATGGAGGCATGCTCTCAAGAAACCTTAAGAGAGCAAAGGTTAAAAATGACCAGGGATGGGGGAGTTCAGATTAGCCTTCCCATATGCAGCATATGCTTCCTGCCTTCCCTAGTTAAGGGGAGTGATTTCATTTGCTACACATAATTTTTTGCAAAATCTCGAGCCGGTAGCATTAGGTAAAGCAGGGGTGCCAAATGTGGCCCCCATGCCTTTCTGCCTGGCCCTTGGGGGAGTTTCCTCATCCCAATCCATCTAAGAATAGCATCTGAGAAGATCCAAAACAGGATTGTGTTGCAGAAAGCACATGTAACAGGAGCAGGCTAGAGGGAGGCTGCCAAGGAGGGCTGGTGGGTGGGGGAAATAATTTGTGGAGGGTGTGGGATAACAGCCCACATTTCCTCCTTGGAGGAAAAAGGTGGGATAGAAATGCAGTGAATTAAAATGAAAAATGAAAATGTTCAGACATAACAACACTTACGGTATAATAATACTACTGCTCCCAATTCCACTCTTTCACACTGTGTCTGTTTGCAATGCTAAACCATGGTTCAGTGCCATCTGCATGAGCAGGAATGAATCTGAGCAAAAGCTGCCCTCCTGCAGGATTGGAAAAAGGGCCTAGCTAGTTCTCTACAGTCATACCTCATGTTACGTCTGCTTCATGTTACGTTCTTTCAGGTTATGTCCTGCAGCGACCCGGAAGTACTGGAAAGGGTTACTTCCGGGTTTTGCCACTCGCGCATGCGCAGAAGCGTGAAATGACATCACGTGCATACACAGAAGCAGCAAATTGCAGTGTGCAGACGCGCCGCTGCAGGTTGCGCTCTTTTCATATTGCGAACTGGCCTCTGGAACAGATCCCGTTTGCAACCAGAGGTACCACTGTACTTTGATTTTCACCGAATCCCTTTTCCTAGCCACACAGAGCTCATTGCCCGCTGTATTTCATGGTGCCCTTCTCATTTTGAACACTAAATACAAAACATGCAGAAAACTGTGCTTAGCTTTAAGCTCTCAAGATCACACAACTTTGGATTGCCTCTCTAGGGTTAAAACTGAGGGCATTGTTTGAGAAGCTCAAAACTGAGGGAATTGTTGGCTTAGAGCACGGTGCTCACAACTCCAAGGTTGCAGGTTCAATCCCTGTATGGGCCACCTGAATATTCCTGCATTCCAGGAGGCTGGACTAGATGATCCTCAGGATCCCTTCCATTTCTATGATTCTATGATTTAAAAGCAAGCCCCAAACCAACAATTCTAATGAAATTCTCAACTGCCCTGAGAATAAGGAAGAAGGGTGGGAACTTCCTTTGCAGAGGAAGAAAACAATTGATGAAACCAGTTTTCATCACGGCGCTAGTTGAATTCTCTAGACTAATTTGAATCAGCCTGTCAGATCTAGGTCTGAAAGTCTGGAGTCTCCAGACACTATGAGTCCTGCAAACCATCTCCATAATCTGATGCTCTTTTCTCCTGCCACTAAATATTTGAGCCCAGGTTGAGGGAGATAATGTGCAAGGCAAGAGCCCCTATGAAGGATGCGGAGGCTGTCCGATGAGGAAGGGGAAAGGCGCTCACTGGCAGACTGAACTCTTAATGGCACCCAGCCAGTTAAAAAATCCCCCCTCCACCCAAAATGCCTCTTTAGCTTTGATCTCACCGCTTTGGAATGCTTCTCAATGGGCTGGAAAGTTTAAGAGTCAGATAATAACCCCTTAATGCCGTCTCCTCGACATATCCCCCAGTCACAGGCCGACTGATCAAAACCACACAACCCAGCTCCCGACTTAATCCATCCTTTCCACAGACAGAGATGGCTCGCCTTGAACTTGGAGGCAGAGGTGAGGCATCCCTGCATAGCAGATGGCCGAGAGGGTTTTGAATTAGTGGTGAGGAAGGTCAAAGATGCACAGACCTCACAAGGGCTGAGAAATCAGGATCTTGCTGAATGCAAGCTGGCAAGGAAAACCTCTGGGGGCATTTGTCGCGTTCGGAGCGCTTTCTAAAAAGTCAGAGAGAACAGAAGTGTATAAAATTGTGCCAGGCATAGAGAAAGTGGATAAAGAAAAGTTTTTCTCCCTCTCTCATAACAGTAGAACTTGTGAACACGAAGCTGAATGTTGGAAGATTCAGGAGAGACAAAAGAAATGACTTTTTCATGCAGTGCACAGTTAAATTATGGAGCTTGTTCCCTTAGGGGGCAGCAATGGCCACCAACTTGGATGGCTTTGAAAGAGGATTGGACAAATTCATGGATGGGAGGGCTATTGTGCTCAGGTCCTGCTTGCAGGGTTCCCTCAGGCACCTGGTTGGCCACTGAGAGAACAGGAGTCTGGACTAGATGGGCCACTGGCCTCATCCAACATTCCTCAGACAAAAATAGGGACATTTCTCACTCCCCGCCAACTGACCCTCCTCAATGCTCCATTTTAGTCATCCGTCCGTTCCCCCCGCTTAGGTCATTCCAAGCCTGGCCTGGAGACACCACAGAGGACTGAACCTGGGAGCTCTTGCATGCAAGCAGGTACTCTACCACTGAGGTGCAGCCAGCATCGTGTGGTGGTTAAGAGCGGTGGACTCGTAATCTGGGGAACCGGGTTCACGTCTCCACTCCTCCACATGCAGCTGCTGGGCGACCTTGGGCTGGTCACACTTCTCTGAAGTCTCTCAGCCTCACTCACCTCACAGAGTGTTTGTTGTGGGGGAGGAAGGGAAAGGAGATTGTTAGCCACTTTGAGACTCCTTAAAGTAAAGGTAAAGGTGACCCCTGACCATTAGGTCCAGTCATGCCCCACTCTGGGGTTGCGGCGTTAATCTCGCTTTATTGGCCGAGGTTGCTGGCATACAGCTTCCGGGTCATGTGGGGTAGTGATAAAGCGGGATATCAAATCCAAACTACTACTACTACTACTATTCTTCTTCTTCTTCTTCTTCTTCTTCTTCTTCTTCTTCTTCTTCTTCTTCTTCTTCTTCTTCTTCTTCTTCTCCATGAAAGGAGGAACCTCTGGGCCATGTCCCTGGCACATATGAGAAAGCCGCTGCCTGCATTCATCTGTGTTCCAAAAAAACAGATGTTAATGGCTGTTTCGCAGGTGAATCACTCAGTTAATGACTATAAAGTAACAGCACAGGGTGTGTGGGTAAGGGAGGGGTGAAAGATGTGGGGGGGGGAGAGGAAGAACCTTAAACATTCTGTACTTTATTAACTCCGGCACTCTTGCTATTGATGGCCGTCCAGACAAGTGCCGGCAATCTCTCTCCTCCTCCCGCCCCCCCCGCCACATCCCTTTTCTGCATCCAACACCTGCCCTTGATCGGCGCAAAAGACAGAGCAGCCCCAGGGCTCAAGGAACCAAAATGTACTCTGCTCCCTCTTGTACCTGGAAAGGGTCCAAGGCTCTTTCTCATGATTAATTTAGCATGTGCATCTCCTGGGATGGGAGCCATGAAACATCCTTCACTCTCTCTTTTTTGTTGTTTATTAAAAAAAATAAATTAAAACAGGTACATGATCAACCCCTAAAGCGGTACACTGTTGCACACATGTGGAGCGTCCCTGCCCAAGGATTGCTAGGCAAGAGGTTGGCAGTCGATTTAGGGGAGAGGGAGGAAAAACTTGGAATATCACGCACGGTTCTGGCTGCTTAACTCAAAACGCTTTGGGATGGCTTCAAAAGAGGAAGAGGCAGATTCATGGAGGAGGAGGCTGTCAGAGGTTGCTGGCCATGATGGGAACCTATTACTGGGAAATGCTGGTGGACAGAGTACTGTTGCTCAGGTTCTACTTCCAGTTTTCCCACTGGCAGCTGCTTGGCCTCTGGGAGAACAGGATGCTGGACTCAGTGGGCCACTGGCCTGATTCAGTAGCTCTTTGTATATTCTTTTTTTAAAAAAGAGAGATGTAGAACTGGTAAAGTTACAAAAAGGGCCATTGATTAGTTAAGCCTCGGAGTGTATGGATCAGGGCTTCAGCTCTGGTCTCCATGGGATATTGCAGGCCCTGTTCCTGAACATTCAGGCCATTGAAAATAAAGTCTCTGCCCATTTTCATTAGGGGAGCCTCACACCTGGAGCGGGGTCCAAATAAGGCCCTCCAGTCTTCTTAACTGGCCCTTGGGGTTTTCCTCAGGCCACACCCCCTCTGCCCAGGCCATGCCCCTCACTTGCTCACGCTTCCCTCCTTCCTCAGGTGTTTTGGGCCTGGCTAGAATGTGCCCTTGAACTCTGATAATGGATTCTGCTTGCCTGTGTGGATGTATTTATTTATTTTATTATTTTTATTTATTGAATTTATATACCACCCCATACCCAGAGGTCTCAGGGTGGTTCACAGAACAAAATCAAAATATAAAACCACAATATCATGTAGAAACTAGCCTACAGGACAAAGGTAAACTTTACATCCCTTGCAACATCCACTTTTGCCTCTGGCCCTCTTTGGCTGCAAAATGGCTTCCAGAAGGCTCTAAGTGGCCTCTCCTTCCAGAATTTCAGCCACTGGGATGGTAGACAAAGGAGTTTTCTCTTTTTAATTTGTACTAAGAAAATGGGATAGACTAAAGCAATTTGGAGCAGGGCTTTGGAATAGCATTCCTGTTGAGATATGACAGGCACCCCCTATCTGCACTCTCTGGAAACAATTGGTGACATTTGGATAAACTAGTGACCACTTGTTAGGGTTTTAATCTTGTAAAAGTATGTATTGGTTGTTTTGTGTTTTTAATTGTTTTAAATATGTTATTTGTAAATCACCTTGAAATGGTGCCTTAGAAGGCAATTAAGAAATCAAAGATGATGATGATGTATTTATTGTGTTTTTATCCCATCTTTTCCTCCAAGAAGCTCAAGGTGGTATAAAAGGTTCTTCTCCTCACCCATATTTACATATTGAGCTTCTCAAGTAGAAAGTGGGATGAAGCTTGATTACCCTCTTCCTCCCAAGGTAAAGGGAAGTGACATCACGAAGCCTCACAAAACAGCTTACTCTATGGTATTAACCCCTTCGTGCATTAATTAAACTTAAGCATGTTGCTTATCCCACATTATTACTGCCTGTGACTGTGGAGGCAGAGCAATAGCCATCATGGCCTTTGATAGCCTAATCCTCCATGGATTTGTTCGATCTTTTTAAAGCCATCCAGGTTGGTGGCCTTCACTGCCTCCTGTGGGAGTGAGTTCCACAGTTTAGCTCTGTGATGCGTGAAGAAGGACTTTCCTTTGTCAGTCCTGAATCTTCCAGCATTCAGCTTCACAGGATCTCCATGGGTTCTAGCATTATGGGTGAGGGAGAAAAAGCTTTCTCTATCCACTTTCTCCATTTCTCAGAGATGGGTGTTTGCACTAGAAGAAGCCACCGTGAGCATGGGGGCCTCCCACCTTGTCCAGCTGCATCAGTTACATGCCGCAGTGGGCATCCCAGTCTTGAGAAGCTAATTCCCAGCTGCCAGGGAATCGTTTTGCCAATAATTCCAACTGCTCTGATTTAAGACCTTGCCACGAAGTATTCAACGATTCAGGGAAATTAGGATTTTTATCTAATTGCATTCATTACCTGCTTCATTATGTGTTCATTACCTGTTCTTAATGGGCCTTGTTTCCCCCCACCCCCCACCCACTCCATCGGTTGCAAAGTTGCATGAAGCGCATTTATTTATTTGTTTCTCCAAAGCCGAGAGTAGAATAGATGCAATCATTCATTCAGCCTTTTAAAGCCGGGCGGAAACTAACTTGAGAGCCCAACTTTCAGCAATGAAGCAAAGGGTTCCATTGACTGCTACTCCATGCTAAAAAGGTTAGATTCTCCTCGAAGATGAGCTGATTTTCGCAAGCTGCATAAATTGCCTGCATCAACTGGAGCTGTATCCCAACAAGACAGAGCTAAGTGGTTCCCTTATCCAGGTAACTGATTATACAGCCTGCCCTAGATCAGGTGGCCTGAAGGACCAGGTCTGATGCCAGGAGGTACTTCTGGCTCCAGCCCAGTGACTTGAGATACAACAGGCTGCAGTGGCAAGGAGTGTCTGTATAGTGCCAGGTATGGCCATTTCTAAATCGGGGTATACTTGTCCTGCAATCATGACATCGTAATCTTAGGCTGAGACTACTGCATTGTGTTCTACATTGGGCTGCCCTTGAAGGCTGTCGGAAATCATATCTAGTGTGGAACGTTGCTGCCCAGACAATAATGGGCACATCTGCACACTTTGATTATACAGTGGTACCTCGGGTTACAGTCGCTTCAGGTTACAGACTCTACTAACCCAGAAATAGTATCGCGGGTTAAGAACTTTGCTTCAGGATGAGAACAGAAATTGTGTGGTGATGGCACGGGGGCAGCAGCGGGAGGCCCCATTAGCTAAAGTGGTACCTCAGGGTAAGAACAGTTTCAGGTTAACAACGGACCTCCAGAATGAATTACCGTATTTTTCGCTCTGTAAGACGCACCAGACCATAAGACGCACCTAGTTTTTGGAAGAGGAAAACAAGGGGAAAAAATTCTGACTCCCAGAAGCCAGGACAGCAAGCGGGATCGCTGTGCAGCGATCCCGCTTGCTGTCCTGGCTTATGTGATAGCCGTGCGCAGCCTCTCCTGGGCAAGGGGAGCCTTCATCCCCCGCCCGGGAGAGGCTGCATGCGGCTAAGTCTCCCCCAAGAGCTGTCCTCCCTTTAAAGAGCGCACGGAGTGTGTGCTCGGCTCTTGGGGAAGGAGAAGGGCAGGGAAAAGCCCCCAAGATCCGCACACACGATCCACACGGCTCTTTAAAGGGAGCGCTGAGCAGAGCCTCCCGCCTGCATTTACTCCATAAGACTCACAAACATTTCCCCTTACTTTTTAGGAGGGGAAAAGTGCATCTTATAGAGCAAAAAATATGGTAAGTTCTTAACCCGAGGTACCACTGTAATACTGATTTTCCGGGCGCTACCCTGGCTGCATGTACTGCTGGGTCCAATTCAAGGTTGCAGTATGAGCATTAAAGCCAAGGACCCAGCTACAGTGGCGTAGCTAGCCTCTCGGGCCACCCATGGCAAGCCAGGGCAGGGTGCGCTGCATGGAGCCAGAGCCTGCATGGAGTCCGCTCTGCCCCCCGCCTCCCCCTCAGTTGCAGGCACTGTGCCACCCAAAAAGGCAATATGGGGCTCACATCCACTTCCCACTTCCCCTCAGCTGCAGGGCAGGCGGACACGAGCCCCATGCCACCTTTCCAGGCAGTGCCTGCAGATGCCCAAACCGCCATGTCTCTTCCAGGAGCTCGGGAGCGCTGCAGGCACTGTGGTAAGTGCCGCCTCCGCGGTAAGTTGCCGCCCAGAATGCCTCACCCCCTGCCCCCTAGCTATGTCAGTACCCAGCTCTTTGTCAACATGCCTGCTGCATGCCACCCTGATCTCCAAGCAGTGTGAGATTCCAGGGGTTCCAGCTGCTTACCTAGAGTTTGGTTTCCTTCGAATGAGGGGCAGCGTAGACTGTGGTGTCTTTATGATATATGGCTTCTTTACACACATATATACAAGCTGATCTTGCAATGGAGGGGCTCACAGCATTAACACCCAAAGAGGGTCTTGCTTCCCCATAGCCACAATCTTGATTCAAGCAGAAATCAGGCATGGCTATGTCTCTCCCAGCTGCCCAGTTTCCAACTTAGAGTGCACAGCATCCAACATCTGGCCTTTGTCTTTCTAACTACCAGCAAGCTGAGGGAGGGGACCCCACCCATTTGCTGTCTGGCACAGAGCCACTTCCTTTGTTGCCTTAATAGCCCATACTGAGAGGGCCATTACCTCACCAGGAAGCTAGCCTGGCTATTCCAGGAACTGGATTCATGCTAGATCCAGGAATTAGAATGGGGCTCAGGCATATAGCCTACCTCTATCCAACCTCATAACATGCCTCTCTCCGTGTTGTCCTTTTCAGGCTTTGGGGTCAATCGTTTCTGCTGAGCAGTAAAGGCAGTCCTCTCCTCTCTGGCATTTGGAGTATATTAATAACCACTGTTTTGTCTTATGCTGTTGCTCTATTGCTTCTTTTTATATTTTTTTTGTATTACTGTGCATTTTTGGAAACCGTCCTGGGATTATGTTGTTATGTTGAAGGCTGTTCTACAAATTGGATGAATTGAAGTATTTGCATGTGTTTGCATAACTTTATCTCTTCTCTGCATAACTCTGCAATTCTCTCAGTTTTGAGCGGTTTGAACAGCCAACAACTTGGATGGCTTTAAAAGAGGATTAGATAAATTCAAGGTGGATAACACTATCAATGGCTACAATAGCAATGACCATGTTTATGCCTCCACGGTTGTAACGCAATATACTTCTGTTTTTTAGTTGCTGAATAGCAGATTATAGTGCCAATTCAGCCCTCATTTCCATGTTATTTGCAAAGAGATATTGTTATTTGCAAATAGCAATATTTCACTATATTTCCAGAAGCGGAAAGTGAAAGCTTAAATATATTGCAGAAATTCACAGTTAGGGGAACGTTGAGAAAATGGAATAAACTGGCATGTGAATACAACCTAATTTTTGCAATGCGGTTCTTTCGACCCGAAGTGCACACAAAGATGCCCGCGGTAGTGCAAATGACACTCCAAACAACATTCCACTAGTGAAAATTGCTTGCATGTTGCAGGCAACATCGTGTACAAAGATGTGTGTACAAAAGCTGCGTGTGATTTTTTTGTGCAAACGTTTTTAAAGAAAATATGGCAAAGGGAAAGGAAAGTACTCTCCTTGTGCAGGGCTGAACAGAAGTCCCTTCATGTGGTCTTAACAGGCCAAAGGAGAGAGGGTTTCTCGCTTCCCTGAGACCCGGAGACAAAGCTTCTGTTGACACAACTGAAAACGATCTTGGGCCCATTGAGTGGAAAGGGTTGCGACTGGATTCAAACACAAATCCCGGGGATTTGGCTAAGCCTGTAAGTGGCAAAGGGAGCTGCAATTTTCTTAGCGTGGCAAAAGGGCAGAGTAGCCTGCCAACGTTAATGTTTAATCCTTTTGCTATTCCATCCTTCCCACCACGCAAGCCCAGTGACAACAAGCCTTCTTTCTTATTTCATCCCCCCTCCCACCCCGCCTGGCCTTGCAAAATAACCCAATAAATCAATAATAAACTGACATTTGGAACTCTGCCTTCTAACTGGCACCAGAAAGTGCTTTGAACTCTTGTCTTTCCCCCCACTTTTAACTTGGAAGGACAGTCTTTGGAAGTGTGTGTGTGTCTGAATGTCAGGCTCAGGGCCAACGTTTAGATTGCATGAACCCAGAGTCGGGCCACCCTCCACACCCTCCCTTCCAGTTGCATCTCCTTGCCTGGTGTACCATAGGCTGGATAGTCTCCCAGTGAGCAAATCAAAACCATCTTCCACAATGAATTAATACAAGGTGCTGAGTTGTTGGGTAAAGGCTGGAAAATGAGGCTCTTAAACACAGGTTTTGGCTAGGAGTTCAAGACATGTGAAAGACAAGCATTGTCTTTCTACACACTTTCCCTTGCTTTGGCATTAACAGAAATAGCCGAGAGTTTGAACGTTTTCATCTGGTGGAGAGAGGTGAAACATCTCAATGTGCATTTTATTAACTTTTTTTTTTTTTGTATTGTTGCTGTGCTCTTCTTCTTTTTCAAAAAAATGCTTTTTCTATAAATAAATAAAATAAGTAAAAGTAACAAGCAGCAAAATGGAAACTAGTAATTAAGCCCCCACCACCTCAAAATAGGAACTGACTGAGGAGAATGCAAGAATGCCACAACCCTGCAAGGGAACAGGAAGGAATTAATTAAAGGGGCAGAAGTGTTATGAAGGAAGCTATTAGTTAAAGGTACCATAGCCTCCCTGCTTTGCCAGTCCACACTGGGCAGTCTTCTTGGGAGTGACGAAGTGGGCACTGGCCCATAAATGCTGATGCCACCATACCTTTAAGGTGTTGTTTCACCCTGTTGGTCTGTTGCAGTAAAAATGGCAACAAATAAAGCTACTCCTTTGCAAACCATTTTAATATCAGTGTCCCTAATGTTCACATCCCTAAATGCTTGTCAGAAAGAAATATTCCATAGAATCATAGAATTGTAAACTTGGAAAGGACCCAAAGAGTCATCTTGTCCAACGCCCTGCAATGCAGGAATCTCAGCTAAAGCATCCATTAAATATTATCTACTAATTAAGCTTATTGGTCCCTTTTTTCTTTTTATGCAAAAGCAGCTCAAAGCCACTTACAACAATAATTAAATAACATATACATTAAAACCAGAATAAAACAGAACAGATAAAAATCTAAAGTGCATTTGTATTGTTATGAGGCAGGGTGAAAACACCCCACCCACTGAAAGAGGCCACAGATAATTAAATGCCAATAACCTGGCGGAAAGAAATGTTTTGCCTGGCGCCTAAAGCTATGTAATGGTGGCACCAGGTGAACCTCCCTGGCAAGAGCATTCTGCAGGTGGGGAGCCACCTGTTCTCATGTTGGCACCCTCTGGACCTCCCAAGGATGGGGTGCATGGAGAAGGGCCTCTGATACTGATCACAAGTTCTGGGTCAATTTATATCGGGAGAGGAGGTCCAGACTCTCCACTATTTATTGCCATATATATTTCAGACTCAACTCTTCTGTTTCCAAGAACCCCATTTTCAGGTTCTAACTGTGGATTCACAGCTGTCCTTGTGACTTTTACTTTGCTTCTCTGATGTGTGACAAATCCAGGGGTTCAGAGGCGTGCAACTTGCATGCCAAAATCCCTTTACAACTTCCAGAAATCAATTTGGGTCTTTCTCGCCCTTGTAGTCTTCATATAGGATCCTTCTGCAGCTATTTTTCATTTATTCTTTGCAGAAGAGGGGAAGTGGATTTGGATTCTTCCGATTCCCCTCTGCGTTAATAGCATTTTCCATAGCGATTAAGCAAGGAGGTAAACCCGAGAGCAAAAAACCCAAAAAAACCCTGAGAAATGCTTGCCTCCTGCTAATGTTCCTTGCTAATGTTGATTTATTCCTAGCCACGGGGCACAAAGTCATTGTATAAAATAATGGAGTGTGTTTTACAGAGCCATTATTTTCTGGTTTTACCAATGGCCCAACAGCAGATGGTGTCTTTCAAAGACATCGTTTAAAAACATGACTGCTTGTGTTGAGAACTGGTTTCTTTCCATAGCCTCTCAGGACTTTGTAGTCTGTAACCCATTGCATTTGTTGCAATGCAGGGCCTGCTCTACCATTAGGTAAATGCTGGCAGGGAAAAGGGTGTAAAGCTGTTCCTCTGGCAGGAGATGCTGTGGGGAAGGGAGAAGCTAGAAGCCAGAGCTCAGTGTGCCACCTGCTGTGCCCTGCACCCCTTCACAGGCAATGGAGGATGTTCTCCTGTTACTAGGAATGAAGGAATAAGATTCAACTGCCACGCCGGTCATCCTTAACAGGTCAAATTTCCCAAGAGGCCATGACAGTGATACTGCTTTAAATGTACAGTGGTACCTCGGGTTACATACGCTTCAGGTTACAGACGCTTCAGGTTACAGACTCCACTTACCTAGAAATAGTACCTCGGGTTAAGAACTTTGCTTCAGGATGAGAACAGAAATCCTGTGGTGGTGGCGTGGCGGCAGTGGGAGGCCTCATTAGCTAAAGTGGTGCTTCAGGTTAAGAACAGTTTCAGGTTAAGAATGGACCTCTGGAATGAATTAAGTTCTTAACCCGAGGTACCACTGTATTTTATGTTTAAAAGACAACTTCCTGTTTAGGGAAGTTTCTAATGTCTGATGCTGTATTGTTTTTAATATTCGGTTGGAAGCTGCCCAGAGTGGCTGGGGAAACCCAGCCGGATGGGCGGGGTATAAATAATAAATTATTATTATTATTATTATTATTATTATTATTATTATTATTATTGGCTACTGTGAGAATAGGATGCTGGACTGGATGAGCCACTGGCCTGATGCAACAGCTATGTCCTCCTGATACTCTCATGTGATGAAATTGTAGCACAGGGTAAGTTTTGCTAACCATTATGGAGAGGGGGATCTCAACATGGGTGGGGTGGGTTTGCCCTTCCTACCACAGTCTGGTATTATCTTGCCTGGTGGCAAGGGAACAAAGCAGCACAGCTAGCATAGCAACACACTTCCCAGTCTTTGGGGTTTCTGGCTTCCTGCTACCTCCTGGATCCAGCTTTCCATTATTCCACCCAGGCCTCATCCTTCCCACCCACCGAGGCAGCTTTGCAAAGGCATCAGCTTAAAAAAAAAAGTGCATGTCTGTTTGCATCTGGAAGTCCAACTCTTTCTCTCCCCCCACCCGCTTTTATTAGTTTTTGTGGTTCGGTAATATTTCACCCAGCAAGACAGTCTGGCTACATTTTATTGCTCAGATTTCTTTGGGAAGGATGCTTTCTCAGCGGGAAACCCAACCTCCTCGCCTTGCAAGTGCCGTTATCAAGAGCTGGAGTCGCTCCCTGAGGGTTTCCATCCACGCATGCGCACTCCTGGTCACACACACACAGAGAGATTCTGTGGCTGCTTGGAAATGGATGTCAGAGGATCTGCAAAGCAGGACTTCTCAGAAGACAGCATCTTGTGCAAATGGGTCTGGGGCCAAAGATTTGCGGAGCCCAGAGATCTGTGCCCACACCACATCCCCCAAAATGCTGATGTGCCAGCAGAAGAAGACTTGCCTCCATCATGGGCTGAGAGAGATCTAGCTGTTCAGCCTCACTCCCTTGCTTCAGAGTGGACATCAACGGCAGCTGCTGCCTAGTGGGCAGAGACCAAAGGACAAGAGGTTACTTGATGGAAATGTATGAAATTGTGCATGGCATGGGGGAGGCAGAGAAAAGTTCTTCTCCCTCTCTCATAACACTAGAACTTGTAGACATTCATGTTGGAAGATTCAGGACAGATAAAAGAAGTATTTCTTCCCATAGAACATGGTTAAACTCAAAATCCCATAGGAGGCAGTGGTGGCCCCCAAGATAGCTGGCTTTAAAAGAGGATTGGACATATTCATGGAGGAGGAGAAGGCTATCAGTGTCTCCTGGATGTAATGGCCATGTTCCAAAGTTGGAGGCAGCAATGCTTCTGAATACCAGTTGGTGGGAAGTATAGTTTCCCACAGGCATCTGGGAACAAGATGCTAGACTAGATGAGCCATTGGTCTGATCCAGCAGGCTCTTCTGATGTTCCTATGTCAACATCAGGTGAGAAGTATGTGGGCAGGAAATGCTGCCCGAATAATCCTGGCACCATAGGAAGCTGCCATATACTGACTCCAACTATTGGTCCATTGAGCTCAGTATGGTCCACACACTGACTAGCAATTGCTGTTTCTCCCAGCTGTAACTAGGGATCCCAGGAACTGAACCTGGGCCCTTCCGCATGCAGAGCAGATGTTCTATCACTGAGCTATAGCATGTTCTCTCAAGGGAGGAAGTTCCATAGACTTGGGGCTACTGCTCAGAAGGTCTTGTCTCTCTTGCCTGCCAACATGCTCTGCTGGGTCTTGGGACTCACAGGGGAAGATGAATCAAGAAACAAGTCCACCAAAAGATCAAAGCAAATCAGGACCCTGGTCAACTCCCTGTGAGTCCTGCTGGCTAAAGTTTGGAAGATGTTGTCTCAGCCAATATCTTCTTCTTGGATTTTAATGGCATTGCAGGACCGTAGGAGGGTTTCTATCCTGACCACCTGATGGCTACATTTTTATTGATTCTCAATTACAATCAGTCATCGAGTTTGGCTTCTCAATTATTTCCATAAAGCCACCAGAACAGCCACCTTCTCTTCATGCCCAGATATTTCTCAGGGTGCTGACTATTCTCAACTGCCTCAATCCTGTGGGGCTACGGGTATTTGGGAAGATGCAAGGCAAGAGCGTTGCTTCATACAGAGATGGTGTGACCACACCACTAAGGGAATGAGAGACATGTACCCTGAGAAATCAGCGAATTGAGGAAAGGTTGCTGAAAACTCAAAGCAGCCATGCACAGAGGAGTATGCCCACTTCATCTCTGTATGAGTCAACGTTCTCACCTTGCCTCAACATCTGGTAGTCTGGAAATGTCTGTCCATCCTGACCAGAAACCTTCCACTCCTCAACGCAACCACAGCAGCTGATGTTTCTTCTATGAGAGACAGTTTAATCCACTTTTTCTGAATTGTGGTAAAAGCCCTGCCTGTTAATATGGATCAAAGAGAAAGAACTCACATCCCAGAAACAGGTTTGAGCTCTCTGATGATTTCGTTTTACTTCCCTCCATGTTCCTTTATAAAGCCATTTGTGATCTGACTCTGACAGAAAGACCCACGAAATCCACAGGCGAGCATGGATGGCAGTTCTGCCTGTGAGGTTACAAAAGACTTCTCAGCATGGAATCTCTTGTTTGCACTTGCTCCAAACACATCTATCTCCGGAGGGCCAACGTCTTCCAGACTTCGCTGCTCCCTGAAGGGGGATTTCTCTGCTTTTATTTAAGAGACAAGATTTAAGTTCCCATAATCCATGATGTTTTGGGAATTCCAAGAGAGCATTGGTTTGACACAGAGCATTTTCAACAGAAAGAAAATGGAAACGACAGCCATCAGCTTGGATGCCTTGAAAAATGGCTAGTCAAATTCAGGGAAAAGAAGGCTTTCAGCAGCTACTAGCTAATGATACCTTGACAGTCAGAGACACTAATATTGGGGCTCGCAGGTTGGGAGAGTGCTTTTGCACACATAGTGGGGCATGGCTGGAAGGGAAAATGGAGTCTGGAAGCTTCATGCAGGAAGTTGATGAAGGTTGAAAGGGAAGGGATAGGACATCATTCCAGCCTGAGGGCAACCTTCCCTTCTGGGCAACCTTCCATGGGCTACATGCCAGTGGTGGGCAGGGCTGGAGACAAAAGTGGGTGGAGCAACAAAGGCAGTTTTTCCTATGCACAGCAGTCTACTTTCTTTACGTACCCTTTTTGTCAGGAGCGAGCCAACGTAAATTACACTGTGCAAGTGCAAAAATAATAGCTGCTTAATCTCCTCTCCAGGTTCCCCTCTCCCCCACCAAGCAATCGGAGACTGTGTCTGTGTGCAATAATCTCTCCTCCACCCTTTTCAGGCCTCTTCTGGTTCTGGCAGACTAGAGGGTAGGGAAGTTTGTCGCAGCAGGAGGGAGAGACACTTGTGCCTCTTCTGCAGCCAGACTCATCTCTGTCTCTTGGCTTCCTTCCTCTCCTGCTTCAGCCGCTGCCTCTGATTCTGGGCTTCTCCCTACCACAGACTCTCCCAGCTCACTAAGCCCTGTTACCTCTTCTTCAGCTTCTGACACCTCCTCCTCTCAGTCTTCTCCCTCTGAACATGCATCATTGTCCACCACCAATACCCAGGCAGCAGAGCCTTCTTCCCTTGGGGGTTCCCTAGCTCATTCCTCCCACCATGCCTCTGCGTCCAACCAGTCCAGGACACCTCTCTATTGTACATCCAGGAAAGCAAGAGGCATGGTCAGGGTTTGTGGGCACATCCCAGGCAAAAACACTCAAGGACGGTACGAACCAAGGTCAGGGAGCCCTGGAAGAGCCCTCAGGGCCTGGCAAAGAGGTCCAGAGAACTGCATTTTAGATTATCTCATCACTTAGATTACCAGCCTGCCGGGAGGAGCATCTTGTAATTACTGATCATATGGGAACTTTTTTTCAGCTGGAAAGTGAGAGTCTCCTCCCCACAAATAAAACAAAATAAAAATAGGAACTGAGAGCAAGTGAGGTGTAGTGGTTAGAGTGCTCACCTATGGCCAGGGAAGATGCAAGTTCAATTCACTCCTCCCATCAGCCATGAAGCTCACTGGCAGGCCTGTGGCCAGTCACTATCTCCCAGGCTAGCCTACCTCACAGGGTTGTTGTGGAGACAGAATGCGAAAGAGTAAGGCTCAGTCAGCCAGCCTCAGGATAGTGGGAGTGGGCAGTGTTCTCCCAACCACCCGCACTGCCCCCCCCCCCATACACACAATGCAACAGGTCTGTCCTTTTCACCACAGGAAATCTGTGTGGGTCTCTGGGATATCTCAGTTGGTAGAGCAGGGTCATGTGTTGGAGCCCCATGTTAGTCAAAATATTCCTACATTGCAGGGGGCTAGACTAGATTATACTCAACGAATCTATGATTCTGCTTGGACTCTCAGCATCATCAAAACACCCTCTGGATGCAGCAAAGGTTGCTAATCGAATAAGGTGGTCTCCGTCCATTTCATTGATTAGGGGAGAGCTCTGGAGCCCATCTCTTTCATCCCCCACGTCAATGTGCAAGCCATATTTCCCCTTCTCACCTAATTGGATTGTTTGGAAAGAGCTGTTTGCCAATCAGCGGGAGAGCAGGGAGCTTCTTTGATCATAAAGTGCTTCTTTCCCTTGGGACCCCGACTCCTCTTTGCTCTACATAGAAAACATTACTTTAAAAAAAACAAAACCCCAGAAAATCAAATGCTCCAGTGTGTCACCTCATCAGGCTGCAACTCGCTAAGGGAGTCTGCTCTGAAGGGGAATCCAGTGCAGGAGCCACAGGGAGAGGCATACTCTGGCTGGCTGGCTTTCATCTTCTTTATTGATTTCTAGTGGTCAAACATAAGGGAAGAAACAAACACTGAATTGTGGAAATCAGGGTACGGCATGGGACAACAGAGCTAAAGGTCTGCCCACCCACACCAGTTCCACTTCAGAACAAACCATGCCTCACCTGAGACCCAGGACTGGAACTAGAGATGCTCAGGAAGGACCCAAGGGTGCTGTGCCTGAGAATGGCTAAACCTGTCAATTTCAGTTTCATAGAATCATAGAGTTGTAGAGTTGGAAGGGATCTTAAGGGTCATCTAGTCCAACCCCTTGCAATGCAGGAATCTTTTGCCCAACATAGGGCTTGAACCCACAACCCTGAGATTAAGAGTCTTGTGCTCCACCAGCTGAGCTGATAGGTAAGTTTCTCTTCATTTCCCTTCCCCCCAATCTTAAGTTCGGTTCTCCACACCACTGCATCAGTTTGTGGTTTTCTTTCTAAATCATGAAAATTCATCTGCATTTTAGTGGGAAAGGCTGTAGCTCAGTGAGTAGAGCATCTGCCTTGCATGAAGAAGTTCCCAGGTTCAATCCCTGGCATCACCAGGTAAGGCTGAGAGACCCTGCTTTTCTGAAACCCTGGAGAGCTGCGGCCAGTCAGTATAGACAATACCGAGCTAGATGAGCCAATGGTCTGACTCAGTATAAGGCCTGATACGTTCATTTTTGCTACGTAGTTCTATGAAACAAATGCATTTCTGTATGCTATTTTTCACTCATATGAACAGTTTTATCCACACACCCCAGCTTCTGCACTTCTGCACACATCACTTGGCTGGAGAAATACACTGCAAAATTTGGAGAACTCTGTGAATTTTGAAGGGTGTCTGTGTTTCGCTTTGCAAAACACTGTTTCAGAAAGTGTGAATTAGGTCGATTCATCTCTGAATGTGAACTGAATTGAATTTCTCCCCATTCACCAGACGCAAACTTTGGTAAATGTAGCACACAAGGTTCTCAGCACCTCTGCAGTTCCCAGCAATCCTCTTCAGGATTATGAGTAGATCATTGTCTTCATCTCTGATTAGTATTGTAAACATCACAGCTTCTGCTGGGGATTGGTGTGGGTGTTTGAGGTAGGATTTGGAGCACTCAGGATCCGCAGACTAACTTCCTTTTCCTAATATTCCTTTTCTTCTCCCCAAGGCCTTTGGATGACAAGCGAAGTGAGCTGGGGACTTTAGCTAGTCCTGATGCAGTAGTTCCTATGTCTTCCCGTTGAAAACCTCCTGCGTACTTTTTTTTTGCATTGTTAAGTCCCTCAGCAAATCCCAGCAGATAACTGGGTGTGTGTTCAAGCAAGCTTCTACTTGCCCACTGGGGGGAGCCGTTTCCCCCCTCTTTTCCCAGGACTGGGAAATGCAAGAGCTGTAAAAATGCCCTTTGGACGGATTGCCCAACGCACCGTTCCATATTTCTCAATCCTTGCTAATAATAATAATATCTCCACTTGGGTTTTATAATCTGCATTCCCAACCCAACGGACTCGCAAAGTGGCTAACGGCATGTAAAATCATGCCATAAAATCAACACTGTCAATTAAACTAATGGAACAACAAGCCGAAGCATGAAGTTGCTGGAAAAGAAAGGAGAAGTCTGCCTCCAGTGAGTAGCCGGAAGACTTAAGCGCTCTCTTTAAAAAGTCCTGATGCAACTGGTCAGGTGGATTGGGAATTCAGGGGTGGGCAGGGCAAAGTAGTGCTGTAACTAGTAAAGCCTCGTCTCAACTCTTCCCTGCTCAGGAGCTAGTACCAGGGTAAGTTCAGAATGGCCGTAGAGCAGGCGTTCCCAAACTAGGGAATATTTTCCAACATTTCTTAGATGCAAATAGGGACATTCTCTTCCACATCAGGAGGGTTCTCCCACATTTGATCTACCCGTGCACACAAATATCATTTACACATCTATATCTGTCACCTTGAGCCAACTGCAACCTCTCTGCCTAACCTACTTCACAGAATTGTTGTAAAGAAATAATGACCCTCAGCCAGTTGCAAGCGGTCTGTTGAATGGCAGAAGTCTGGGAACCACAATTGTAGGCTCCTAAGGTGCTGCCTCAAAACTGCTCCTACAGATTATTCTTGCTCAGAAGTTGCACAAAGCACACACACTTGTGCACCTGCTTGGTCACCTGCTGCCCAGTGTCACCTGCTTTCCTTTCCCTCTTGTAGGATTTGGTTTCTGAATGCGCTTTGCTGCATCAGGCTGTATGCACAGAGACCAGGGTGAAGCTGCCTGGCTGCCTTGCCTCACTAAGCCTTTTTGGGTGACAGAATGTTTATTCCTTTAATAACTGCAGTTTGCTAAGAGTGCTGGGAAGTGTAGTTCTGTGAGAGGTATACCACAGGTCCCAGGATTCTCTGGGAGAAGCCATGAGCTTTAACCATGCTTTAAATGTAGGGTGTGTGCTCACCCTTAAAGAGTATGATGTTGAGCATCTTCAAAGTATGAGATGGAAGCTGTCCAAGAACTACTTGGAAATAAAGTGGCCAAACAATCTGGGATACAACTGCTTGAGGAATGGTATTAAAACACATTTTTAAAAAAGGACTTGGCCAAAAAAAAGGGCTGAAGACATGAAGCATGGACAGTAGTGATTGATTTTTCAGAAACAGAATTCCTGAAGCCCCCTTTTGAGGTTGCAGTTAACCACATGGGAACTTTTAGGCCCCTTGTTCCTGTTTCTGATCCACCTCTGCCACAGACTCAATATTCAGGGAAGTTTTTAATGTGTGACATTTTAGTGTATTTTTGGTCTTTGTTGGAAGCCGCCAAGAGTGGCTGGGGAAACCCAGCCAGATGGGCGGGGTACAAATAATAAAATTATTATTATTATTATTATTATTATTATTATTATTAGTCCTTAGGCAAGTCACTTTCTCTTATTAAGATGGAGACATGCCAAAGATGAAGAGTTGTATCCAGCTAAATCCTACCAGATTAAATTCATGGGAATGAATGGGCCAGCTTTTGTCACGTTCATTAATTTCAGTGGGTCTCTTCTAAGCATAGCCAGCAAGCACTGAAGACAACCTAGAGAGCAAAGCAACCAGCTGACTTCAAAGTGCTTTACCGAAAAGTGAGACTGTTGTTGCCCCCTCCCCCCACATCCGCTCCATCTCTGGTCTCCATATTTGAAAGCACACTAGACTCTTTGCTCCCTTGCCATCTGCTGATAATGTCCGCTGCAGATCCTTTTACAGAGCTGTGGATTTGGAGCTGAGCAGCAAAACATAACCCTCCACCAACCATTAGGCAGAGTGAAGCAGTTGCTTCAGGCAGCAAATCGGGGTGGGGAGAGAGATGAATGGCAAGATGTTCCGTTCTGGTTGCCTCGCCTCAAAACAGAGACTATTGTAGAGTTGGGAAAGGTTCAGAAAACGGCAGCCAAAATTATCAAGGTGGGCCAGGCAACTTCCCTATGTGAAAAGGTTGCAGCTTTTGGGCCTTTTTTAGTTTAGAGAAAAGGGGAGTGAGAAGTGACGTATGGAAGAAGTTTATATAAAATTATGCCTGGCATGGAGAAGGTAGAAAGAGAAAAGTTTTTCTGCCTCTCACCACTAGAACTCGTGGACATCCAATAAAGCCAAATGTTAGGATTCAGGGCAGAGAAAAGAGCATCCCTCTTCATGCAGCACTTAGTTGAAGGATGGAACTTGCAGCCAAAACAGACAGGGATGGCCACCCACATGGGTGGCTTTAAAAGAGGATTAGATAAGTTCATGAAGGAGGAGAAGTCTATCGGCAACTGCTAGCCAGGATGGCTACGCTCTGCCTTCAAGGTCAGAGGCAGGAATGCTTCTGAATCGCAGCTGCTCAGAAGTGCAGGAGGGGAGAGAGCTTTTGTGCCTGTGGGATTCCTTCAGGTATCTGGTTGGCCACTGTGAGAACAGGATGCTGGACTAGATGCTGGTCTGATCCAGCAGCCAGGCTCTTCTGACTTTCTGAAGATGTGTAAGGATGGAGCTGTGTGTGCCATATGGCCTCGCCTATCTACACCCCTAAGCTAGCTTGCTCCCCTAAGGTATGGTGAATATACTGCCCCATTGCTGAGTGTTGTGGTAAGAACAAAGTGCCCCACTGGGTGGCTCATGTACAGTGGTACCTCGGGTTAAGAACTTAATTCGTTCTGGAGGTCTGTTCTTAACCTGAAACTGTTCTTAACCTGAGGTACCATTTTAGCTAATGGGGCCTCCCGCTGCTGCCGCTGCGCCACCGCTGCACAATTTCTGTTCTCATCCTGAAGCAAAGTTCTTAACCCGAGGTACTATTTCTGGGTTAGCGGAGTCTGTAACCTGAAGCGTATGTAACCCGAGGTACCACTGTACAAGCAATGAGAGCAGGCACCTCCTTCTCCTCCTTCTCCTTCTCCTTCTCCTTCTCCTTCTCCTTCTCCTTCTCCTTCTCCTTCTCCTTGAGCAGCCAAATGTTTTGGAACATCCCGGTCCTCCACATGCCTAGACAAGATTCCTCTGAATGCCAGAGCTGGAGACTAATGGCAGACAACCATCACCCTCATGTCTTGCTCCTGAGTGGCCAGAGTGCTGGGCTGGGAGGAACGTTTTCCAAACTAGCTCAGCAAGTCATCTGTTTTGGAATTGCTGCATAACATCAGAAGAGCCTGCTGGATCAGGTCCATCATAGTCCAGCGTTTTGTTCCCCTGGTGGACAACCTGATACCCACGGGAACCTGCAAGCAGGACCTGTGTGCAGCAGCAACTCCCCCCTCTTGTGATTCTAGTGACTGCTTTGCAGAGGCCCCCTGCCTCCAACTGAGGAGGGAGCATGGATCCACTTGCTGGTGACAAAGACGCTCCCTTCCTCCCCCCCCCCCAAAGCCATACATCTTCTTCCCTCTATGCTATCACTTGGGAGGTTCAGAAGTCCTAATTATATTCAAAACAGATAATTATATTAATGGGCTAATTAACGCTTTTGCTGATTGTAGCTATAAAAAAGGACAGCACAAAATGGGGATTTGGAGCTGGGAAGCAGATGTACAGAAGCAAACAGATGCATTTCAATGAAGACGAGAGCGGATGGTGCTTTTGCAGAATACTGTTGCACTCGTGTCCAGCTTGAAGGCTTTCCAGAAGAGGCGTCTATCTGGTTGGCTCCTGGGAGAACATTCCTGGATGTTGGACTAGACAGCCTTTGGTCTGATCCAGCAGGGCTCCTCCGGGATCTTTCTCAGACACAGAGACTTTCCGGACACAGTCCAGTGGGAAGGTCTCCTGCACAAACCACAGCCGTGATCTTGGTGTTGGACTTGTCCATGGGAATCTTCTACTGGATTTTTCTCTCTATACTCCACAGGATTATATTTCTAGTTTTGTGAAAGATAGAAATGGCTCCATGCTTCCATTCCCATGACCGGCGGGTTGTTTGGGGCAGCCTTTATTGGCTCAGTACCCTTCAGAAGAGGGAGTCCTGAAGACTCCTTGTGAAACACCAAGGTGTTTCAGATACGCAGCAGCAAGTGTACACCCTGCCAGTCCCACAACAATGTCAGCTGGATCCAGCTCCAACATTCTTGAGAGACCACCTCCTTCCCTACAGACCATCCCTGGTTTTAAAATCAGCTGAAGGGGACCCCTGGTTAGCTCCACCTCCCACAGAAGTTTGGAAAACCCAAGAGCATTCTCCCCTCCGGTAATTTCCAGCAACTGGTATTTAGAACTGAAATATACTCGGAGTCGAGTGTGGATTTCATGCTCTTTATTCAGCTCATAGTAGTGAGGAGGAATGGAAGTTCCCCCAAAATGTCTGCTTTATATACATTATTTACACAACGGGCCCCACGTGATTGGCTAATTCCGGGATTCTCCTGTAGGCCAATCAGGTTGCGGATTCACTTCCACCTGGAGTTGGATTGGGTGGCTCCTGTGGACCAATCAGACTGCTGCATTATGGATCCTATTGTTCTAGGACCAATCAGACTGCTTCAATTTGGATCCTATTCAACTCAGTACATAACAAGAACATAGCCATTGTGGCTAGCATCCTCCATGAATTGATCCAGTCATCTTTTAAACCATCCAGGTTGCTAGCCATCACTGCTTCCTGCAAGAGTGAGTTCCATAGTTCAAATATATGCTGCATGCAGGACTTTATTCCCTTTGCTCTGAATATTCCAGCCTTCAGCTTCATTGGATGTGGACGACTTCTAGCAACGTGAGGGAGAAATAACTTTTCTCTATCCACTGTCTCCAATCTTATGCACCGTTTTAAAAAGCTTCTATCATGTTGCTTGTTGCTTGCCTTTTCTCTAAGCTAAGAAGTCCCAGATGCTGCGACCTTTGCTCATAGGGTGGAACATTTGAGGCTTGCGAAAGAACGTTTTTCTGACAGAATGTGTCCTTCCCCAGCAACTAACATTCGCCAGCTGAATGCCCCCCCCCCAAAAAAATTGCTCCAGGTCAGCAGGCCTTTCCTTTAAACTCATTTTTAAATTGATGGTTGATAATGGAACTACACACATTCAATCTGTATAATGCATGTATTTGTGTGTCTACGCGCACCTACACAAAAACTCCTGTACCTCTTTAATTAAAGCTGACATTTGTGAGGGCTAATTGTTAATTGCCCAGCATGTGGCTATCATCAAACTAATTGCTGTTTATTTATGACATGTTTCCCATCTTTGATTTAAAACTCGGCAGGGAAAAAGGCGGTCTTTTGTGGCAAATCACTTCCCATGAGGCAAGTGATTTGAAACAATAATTACAGTCCCCAAAATGTGGAGGTTGTTGTTGCTGGCGGTGGAAATCAGATGTGAAAATATTTGTTCATTGTATGTAGGCTGTAAAACATCCTCTCCCCCACCCCCTCTCAATTAACCTAGCAGTTCTTCTGCTCAAATCTTGTTTGATCTTCCTTTAATTCCAGTTTTGGGTGGGGGCAGGGAAGTCATAAAACTAGTAAAGACACATTTGTCTTTGATTTGTATCATTCCCCATCCTGAAGGTTCAAGGCAGATTGTAAATTACATATTTTGTAACACGTTGAAATGATCACCTTTGTCCTGTTCCTGTAGAAATAGAAAACAACACACACACACAGAGAGAGAGAGAGAGGAGTTCCCCCCAGATTTTCAATGCGCTTTATGTTTACTTTCAGAGATCATGGGTCTTCATGGTATTGTGACAGATCATTCTGGAGACCTGCTGTTCAGATGGTCTGCAAGATGGAAATAATATGGCAGTAGTCTCACCTTGACAGATGACTCCAGCCCCCAAACCTCAAAATTCACTTTGCAGTCCTCCGTGATCATAGAGAGCCATCTGGAGACTCCTAGACATACTAAAGGTCAGTAGGTGTTTAAATTTAAGAACATAAGATGCACCTCCTGGATCAGGCCAGTGGCATCCTGTTTTCACGGCAGCCAACCAGATACACTAGTGGGAAACTTGCAAGCAGGAACTGAGCTGAACAGCACTCCAGCCTCCTGTGGTTTCCAGCAACTGGTATTGAGAAGCATGACTGCCTCTGCCCATAAAGGCAGAGCATAGCCATTGTGGCTAGCAGCCACAGGTATCCCTCTCCTCCATGAATTTGTCCAATCCTCTTTTAACGCCATCCAAGTGGGTGGCCATCCTTGTCCCCTGCAGGACTAGGTTCCATAGCTGAACTATGTGCTGCCTGACACTGGAGCCAACTCCAGGGGGCCATGGGTGCTTTGGCACCCACAATAATATATTTGTGGGGCTGTGCCCCCCCCAAGTCAACAGGCAACATTGAAGCCCTTCATTGTGGGCACCCACAATCTTTGGTGCAAGATGGCACCTATGCTGCCTGAAGAAGTCTTTAATTTCTAGCTGATGGACCTGATACCAAAAGGCATCCAGGATACAGCTAAAGGCTGGGGAACCTGTGGCCCTCCAGATGTTGCTGGACTACAACTCCCATCATCCCCTGACCTTTGGCCATGGTGGCTGGGGTGGGGCTGTAGTCCGAAACATCCAGAGGGTTGAGGAAGACTGCACTGAGCTAGACTGTTGGTCTGTCTCAGGGCTGCAAAACCTGCGGTCCTTCAGAAGTTGCTGGACTACAACTACAAACCCCATCATCCACTGACTTGGGCCATGCTGGGTGGGGTTGTCCAGCAATGTCTGGAGGGACCACACATCCACCCACCCACCCACCCCGCCTCAACTGAGCAAGCGGCTAATTGCCATCAATCCTGAGCCTACGTCCAGTTTCACTGAATGTCTAGTATCTGGGTCAAAGTAAGTGGGAAAGAGGGGGAAATGCCCCTTCCCTAATTGGGGGTGGGGTGGCGGGTCAGTGGAGCTTTGCTTTATTGGCTTTTATTACTCCATCCTTCTTCAACCCGGTGCCCTCCAGATGTTGCTGCACTACAACTCCCGTCACCCCAGTTCCAGTCCAACCCCATCTTGTGGCACCCTAGTTAAGCTAGGTCGAGTTGTCCTCTTTAGCATCCTGCACGTCTCATGGTGATGCATTTTGAAAGAATTCAACCACACGAAAAATTTAAACAGTAAGTTCTTTCGCTGTGCTCTTTATCTGTCACAAATTTCCGATGTCGACGCTTCCGGACCACTCTCGGGGCTGCAAACCTGTATCTACTTGAGGGAAGGCGCCCCCATTGAAACCAACGAAGCCTGCCTGAGCTCGGGCTGAAACGCGCGTCTGCTTGGCGAGCTGACGAATTTGCAAAGTTTGAGGGGCCCGTTCCATACTTACCGGGAAGTAACCCCCCTTTAAAAATAAAATAAAAACCAGCGGTGTTTTATCCCCGCGCATGGAAACCCAGTCTCGCAGCCCCCGATCCTGCATGCGCGCGCACAATTACTCAAGCAGGCGCCCAGGATCGCCCCTTTCAGCTCTTTGGGGTTCCCGGGGAGATGGCAGACGCTCCTGGCGCGCATCTCCGAGGGACTCTGGGCTAGTCCGTTTCCCGGCGCGGCGTCTTCCTCGGGAGCCGCGCGAAGTGAAAGTGACCAGCCCTTCGAGGGGGCGGTGCCAGCGGTGGGTGTGAAAGTGACCCGAGCCTGCTGAATGGTGCCGGGAGGGAGAGAGGCGGGGGAGGGCGCAGCTGACTCTCCTCGCGGAGTAGGGGGGGGGCTCCTCCGTTTGGTGAGGAAGGAGACGTGGGGGGGGGGGGAGAAGAATTGGGGACCTTCTGGGCGAGGACAGGCGGGCGCAGGCTCCACTTGGGCTGAGACTGAGAGCGAGAAGAAGGAGCCGCGGGAGCCGCGGGAGGGGGGACCTTTCCCGGGGTGGCTGCGGCTCCCCGAAGGAGCGATGTCCCCTCCGGGCCGCGCTCCTGCTCCTCCTGCTGCTGCTGTCGCTGCTGCGAGTGGCGGCGCCGTGGTCCCGCGTCCCCCGGGGCCGGCCCCCCATGGGATGTAGCCGCGGCGGGCTTCTCCGGGCGCACGTCGGGGGGCTGCTGGGTGCGCGCGCCCCTCCCCGCGCCCCGCTGCTGCTCACCATGCTGCTGCTCTTCAGCTACTTCTTCTACTGCCTCACCAGCTCCTGCGAGTCCCTCCGTCCGGGGGGAGCGGGCCTGATCCGACAAGCGCAGCCGCACGACGAAGGGAACCCCCCGCACAAGCTCCTCTTGTTGCTCCCGGGACTGGCCGGGGACGCAGCCGCCGCCGGGGAGGACGAGGAGTCGGCGGCCGGAGGATCGAGGCTGGAAGAGGAGGACAACGACGGGGGGGACGGCCGGATCGGGAGCCCCTCGGCCGGAGGAGCCTTGCCCGTGGCCAACGGCTTTGGGAGTAAAAAGTTTCCGCAGGCCATCATCGTGGGCGTCAAGAAAGGCGGCACCCGTGCGCTGCTGGAGTTCCTGCGCATCCACCCGGACGTCCGAGCCGTCGGGGCCGAGCCGCATTTCTTCGACAGGTGCTACGAGAAAGGGCTGCTTTGGTACAGGTAAGGCAGGTGCCTCCGTCTGCACCTAATCCTTTCCCACGGTTTTAGGGGGCGTCCGACACGTGCGTCCACAAGCACACATGAGGGTGCCAACTTGAATAAAATATTGGGGGCCCCAGATATGTCCCGCCCCATGTTTTATTTGGGGTGAGCGGCGAAGAGACCTCGGTCCCTAGGAGTTGGCTCCTATCGACACACCCACACCCACACCCCAAGGGTGTCTCTTGGAGTCCCAGCACAGGCAGGCAGGCACATGTCCCTAAGCAGAGTCCGTTGCATTTCGTTTTTCTATCTATATTTGAAGTCCTCTCTTTGCTACGACCAGATCTGGGGTGAGATGAAACAGACATTTTAAAGCAGCCCATTGTCGGGGGGGGGGGGGGTTTGGAATAGATTGGCCTGAGTAACAGGATGGTCAGTCTCGCACCCTCTCAACCTCCCTCCTGAAATCAGAGAGCATGGAACCACAGAGTCAGGCCATCTAGCTCAGAACTGTCTGCACTGACTGGCAGCAGTTGACCATCGAGGGGCTCCAGGGAGGGAATGAACCGGAAGCTATCTGTTGCGGGTCAATCTTGAGTTCTATCACTGAGCTACAGCCCTCCCCCCCCCAAAGGTCAGAAATGAATCTGAGCTTGCTAGGCAGGCATCAGCATTGGCACACAGGAAGCTGCCATTCACTGAGTCAGAAAGTTGGTCCATCTAGCTCAATATTGCCCACACTAGCAGGCAGCAGTTCTCCAATGTTTCAGACTGAATTTTTTTTCCTAGCTCTACATGGAGGGTTTAAACCCGGGACCTTCTGCAAGCAAAGCAGATGCTCTCCCACTGAGCTACAGGTCTTCCCTTTATCCATATAAAAAGCTCTATTATTTCAGAACAGTGCATCAGTGTATTAATTAACCCGAAGTAATAGTCAATCCTATTTCTGAGCTAGAAATGGCTACTTGGGGTTGATATTTCCTCTTTGCCAATAAGAATCATGGCTTGAACGGACGGGGAATTTTGCCCCCAATTAACTAGATTGGAACACAAACTATTGATCTAACTTTAACCTTTTAAAAAAAACTTGCTTAAATCTCTGAGCTTTTGGGATGTGAGGAGAGGCAGAAACTAAAAATAAATAAATACGGGATGTCCTTTTTTTGATCATTTGCTCCCTACCGTCACACAGAGCTTCCCCTGTTCAGCACACAAACTTATAAGTGGAAAGCAACCTCAAACAGACCCGAAGCGTTGTATAACGATGGAGGTAAATTTTGGATCAACGTATTGGAGCTGGCGAACTGCTGGTACAATATGTATGTTAATCCAAATTAAAACACAGCTGTTGTCCCCTCCCTCTAGGAATTCCGATAAATCCTTTCCATATTAGGGCTGTCTTTCCCGGATGGTGTACTCATCAAAATATTTCCCAAATGTTTGGGTCGCCATTGTCTCCAGAGTTTCCTTAAAAGCGTCTTCTTGTTCCGCGTAGTCAGTGCACACAGGCCACAAATTTAACAGCCAACTGCACACTCCAAATTACGTGAGCAAGCCTCTTGTTTTTTACACCGGATGAACTCTCCGGTCTTTCTCCCTTCATGTTACCATCTCCCCACCTTTGTGCCTCTTTTATGAAACTTTCCATTATGGGATAAGGTATGAAAGACACTCTTAACTTTCCAAGTGGAAGGCTGTCTTCGTTTGAAGTCAATGGCGGAGACTCTGCCTTTATGGACTTCAAAGGGGTCTAGATTTCACAAAGACCAAGGTAACAAAAGCTGACCGACTATTGAAAATGCTTTTTTAAAAAAATCCCCAAAGCGATTTATCAGGGTTCAGGTGCTTCCCTTTCATGCAGGACTCCTGTGGGCTGGAAGGCAAATCGCAAACTTTAAAACAAATGAGCTGGGGGTTTTTCCGTGTCCTTAGACCAGGGTGCCTGCCCAGCTCCCAAATGTTCAAATGTCTCTTTTGAATACGATGCAGAAAGTTTCTGTACTAGCTGATATTTCCCCCCTCAAACCGCAGTGAGACTGACATCACAAGCCCATCAAGGTTCCCCAGCTGACACTCTTTCTTCACCCCTCCTTCCTTTCTTCTCCTTCCTTTCTTCTTGTCTTTCCTCTTTCCCCCACTTTAAATTTTTGCATCTTTTGGGACTTTTGAGCAAAGCCTCCAGTGGCAGTAACAGCATAGGAAACCACAGTTTAAGCTGAGTTTGGTGTCCTTCCTATCTCGAGAAAGACCATCACAATTAAGCAAATCTTCAAGATCTTTGGAGACCGGAGACTAACAAAGCATCCTTTTTGGGAGACACAAGGATAGGACCTCCATGCTAGAATGAGCCTGATTAAAGTGTATCTAATTTTTCCCATCCTTCCTTTGCACCCTCACTTTGTATATGTCTCTGGGGATAATAGGGTTTCCTGCCCGCATTGCTTCCTCTTCACAGCCACTAAGATAGGCACAGAAACAGCCCATCTCCCAAGCAGAAAGTGAGTTCATGTGTGCAAAGAGGGCATCAGCTGCTTTCTGCATCCTCTGTGGTTAATGGCACTCTGACATGAGTCTTGCCAATGTACAATGACCATGATCCACTTTAAAATCTTCCAGCACAAGTCCCATTGATAAGGATTTCAAAAAAAATGGCATGCAAGAACGCATTAGTGGAATCACACAGTTCCTGCATCAAGTGGGGCATTTGCAAGAGAATGCCAAGAGAAGTGACTTGTTTCTGTTATTTGGTATCCATTTGGTTCTCTGTTTTTTCCAGCTGAGCTCCTTTCCTGTTGGGGTCGTGATGGGATCCTGGAGTTCATCTGGCTTTTTGGCAGGCTTGTGTTTTCAGAAACACAGATTAAAAATAAAAAATTAATTGCTGGGAGTTCTGTGTGTATGTGTTTAGCTTAGCTTTATTTATTTGTGTATATGTCCTGACCTATGTATTCCATGGATGCTTGGAAGGGCAATGTTACACAACAAAGCAGGTCTCTGCCCCAAAGAGTCTACAATCTAAAGGCCAGCAGTTGGGGGAGTGGGGAACAGTATGAAGGGGCAGATTTGGAAAGGGAAGCAAATATGAGCCTATAAAGTTATGCTTCATTTTGGTTGGTGTGAGGGCTATGGGACTGCTACTCCTGCCAGGCTGTTGGGAAGAAGCAATAATGATGCAGAAGCAGTTATCCTTGGGCGCTGCCACCTCTGCTTTAGCTTTGGAGTAGATGGCGAACACCCTAATCTTTTGGGAGCATCCGCTGCACAAACCCCCAGAAAAGGACAATTGCATGCCCTTTCCTTTCAACAGAACACTGGGAGGCAACAATCTCGTTTGACTTTGCAGAAGGCCCTTGCAAAAAAAAAACAACCCTGGGTAATTCTGGGTTGAAATGCAGGTTTAACTGTTTGCAGCTTTTTAATGTGTGTGTGTGTGTGCGTTGGTAATCGTAAATGTTAGTTTTTTTGAAAAGTGTCACTTATTATTTTTATTTATTAAATTTCTATACCGCCCTATACCTTTAGATCCCAGGGCGGTTCACAACATAAAACGCACAAGTCCATTTTGCCGGAGGTGCGAGATTTGCCTAAGTTACTGTGGACTAAAGACGTAGTCCTCATATTGTGTATTTGAAAGCAAGTTCCCTGGGACTCAACAGGTTGTGCCTCCTAGCAAACACGCAACAGATCTTGCTGCAAGACATCTGGAGGGCGTGTAATGGAAAATTAACAAGATCTAAACTCTTCTCCTAAAAAAATTCTGACAACTAACCTTTGTAAAAAAACAAAACAAAAAACCCCTTCCCCACACGCAGTTCCCCCTGGTTTTGGTAAGCGTAACTATTATGTCATACTTGTGCATCTTATCAAGTGACATGAATGTGCATAAGTTTTTCAAATTTATAAGAATTAATATAATTAGTGTCTGCATATGTTTGAACGGGTGCTCCAGTACACATGGGGGGTGTATTACTGGTTTTCATTTCTTATGTATGAACCCTCAGTCTTTTAAAATATTTTTTAAAAGGATTGCAAAACTTGATATTTTCTAGCACCTGAAAACGTTAGTACAAGCCAAGAGATGGGCATTTTTCAAAATCTGAGTTGGGTCCCTTATGCAATTAAATTGCGATGAGGTGGAATTGATCCGGGAGATATAACGCTCTAATAGCACAAATGAACTCTCTTTAGGCAGCCCAGCTCTGAGAATGTCTGGCTACTGTTCATATGCTTAATATTAAACCTTCATCTCTTGGCCAGCTGGGTAAATGTCTGGAGCAGATTTATCTCTTCTTAGAAGTCAATTATTGTATCCGGTACATTATCTTAGAGGGGGCAGGGAATGGGGCAAAAAGCAAAGACCTTAAAATGGCTACCTTTTTAAGTGTCTGAACCCATTTTCTTCCCACCCAGTCTCCTCTGGAGCAAATCAGAGTAATGGGTCTGATCCATGTAAAGGCAATCGTTGACTAAATCCCGTGGGAAACAAGAGGTCTCATTTAAATTAGCTGTTAACTCAATCCCATTATTCCCAATCAAATATGCAGCAGCTAGACCCCCAAATTTACTCCAAGTAAGCCCCACTCATTTCAGTTGCCAGCTTAGCATGCACGGCATGTAAGCCTTTAGCTGGCTGGTTCATGGCCAATATTTTTTTAATTGTACATATTCCTAAAACGAGGGTTTTAGTGTGATGACAGCTTACCCTATGTTTTACAAATGGGTGGTGGTCTAATATCTTCTGCAGGAATTGTTATTTTGAACATCTGTGGCTTTGTTGAGAAACTCTAACTTGGAAGTCAATTGAACCATTGAGTTAAAGACACTTTCTGCACTACTCAGATTTTGCTTCTAAAAGTATTGCTGCAGTTTTCAAGGAAGTATAACTTGCATGCTTCTCTCTCTCTGTGTGTGTGTGTGTTCTAATGGATGGAACAAAAAAATATTATGGTAATCTCTAATCTCACTCCTTAGATTTGTGCCTACCTGTAATGCTACAGGGACAAGTCTGATTAAAACAAAAACACAAATGGCGAGGTAAATGTAATGGGCTTGGCTCATAATGATAATAGCATTTAATTAAAACCGCAGCATCATTTTAGTGCCTATGGGGCTATCCTAAGGTAAATGTTAAGAATGAGTATAAACCATTTGCTTGGCTTCTGGGTTGGCCTTATATTTTCATGGGCTATTGTCCATTGGGCCTAGCTGCACCTAGATCAATTAGACATGTAAGGTGGAGGTGGTGGTTGTGATGCAGCCAGCTGTGAACAGTTGCATTATTTTTGATGCACAATGCGGAGGGTCGAAAGGTAACAAACATTACCTACTTTTAAGGCTCCAGTCCTGTGTGTTCTGGGTATATGCCCTTTTTGAAACCAGTGGTCTTAGGACTGAGTAAGCATGCATAGAACTGTGCTGAAAATCTGGCTGGTTTCATCAGGGAAAAGTTTAAGCGAAGACACGCTCAAATCTCTTGTTGAAATTGCTGAAAACTTCGGTTGGATTGAAATGTGTAGAAAGCAACCCCTTTAAAAAATAATAATAATAAGCAAAAATAGCCTTCCACATGATTGTGCTTACTGAACTCCTGTTGTTTCACCCTTCTTCTTCCCTTCCTTTTTGGCAGAGAGAAAACAACATGTTTCTTAATTGGGGTGTATTTGAGATCACATATGATTGCAGGTGCTATTTAAATTTGGGGTGTGCGTGTGTATGTATTGGGTGAAAGAACAAACGTTGAGCTCCTCTTTTTTGCTCCTGGGAATCTTTCGCAGCAGTGTCAACATTTCTGAAATAGTTGACTAAGCCAAGAAACCCCAAACCGGTGCCAATAGCTTTTAATTGCCAACATCTTGGGGCCCCGAGGCACCTGTGGAATTGTTCATCATCTTAAGTACATTTTTGTTTCTTCAAAAAAAGCGGGGAAATATGTCGAGCAACAAACTCCCTCTTTGCAATATAACCCTCTTTGTATTTTCTCATGCAGTGTTAATCCCAGTTGGAGTTTGGTGGCTCCGACTCTTAGATTTCGTATATCTTTGGCTTATGATTGGCACCTGGCATCCTTTCAAGCAGAAGTTATTTCAGTCGGTGAATATATAAAACCAACAAAAGCAAAATAGGAGCATCTCTTTTTTTTCTTCTGCGGACATGTTTTCGATTCCCGTTTCCCTGCCCTACCTCTACGGGAACTTGTGCTCTTTGTTAAATAACAAAAGAAACGGGTGGTTTAGAAAGCCAGAAGTAACTCTTCAGGTTGCGAAACCCTTTAACTCTTTAATGTAGAGGCAGGGGAAGAAGGAAGCTGGCTTTCAGGCGAAGGGCCATAGAGCATCTGCTTTGCATGCGGAAGGTCTCAGTCTCTCAAGATAGGGCTGGAAAGGGCCCTTGTCTGAAACCCCAGAAAACAGCTGCCCGTCAGTGTAGGTCATACTGAGCTTGGTGGACCAGTGGTTTGACTCTATATAAAGCAGCATCAAGGAAGGACAGCAACTTGATGGAGAGCACATGGTTTGATTCATCCCTGGTATCTGCAGGTATGGCAGGAAATGTTGCCTGCCTGAAATCCTGCAGAGCTGGGGCCAGTCCATTCATAGGCAATATTGAGCCAGATAGACTATAAGGCAGCCTCTCATGTTCTTTTGCTTTCAATGCGGTAACAGGAATAACATAACTTAAGATTTTTTTACAAGAGAGTTATTATTATTATCTCATTTCAAACTGCAATTAAAGCAATTAACGCAGCCCCAGTCAGAACCCCCACAGCACATCGCAGGGGAGAAAGGAAACTCAATTCTTTAGAATTGTTTTCCAGGGTGAAGATGTGTGTCTCTCCAGCAGCTTTGAAAAGATGGTGCCAGGAGCATCTCTGTGTGAAGGGAGTTTCTTGGGGCCATCACCAAGAAGGCACTCTCAAGAACCCAAAACATCTGGAGGGCAGCAGGCTGGGTAAAGGCTGGTGTAGGTGATCAATAATTGTGTTTTAAAAATGGGTAGGGGTATAGTTGTTTGCCACTTGTACCCAGTTGAACAGGATGAAGCATATCTATCTATCACCTATCTATCTATCTATCTATCTATCTATCTATCTATCATCTAAACTCACCTTCAACATAGGATTAAACTTGACCTTTGTGAAGTCTGATTTTTCTTTAACAAACATGCTTCTGCAGGCAAAGCGCTGAGCTTTAGCCATTGGTTCGTCTAGCTCTGTATAAAGAACCTCAGAAGATCCTGTTGGATCAGACCATTGGCCCATCTAGTCCAGCATCCTCTATTCATAGCTGCCAACCAATAAAGTGGCATCACTTTGCCACCCTTGATAATTGAAAGAGCTTTCTCTAGTCCCGAGCTGCCATTTGATAAGTGAAGCAGCAGTGCATTGTGGGACCATGATAAGAGTCTTCAGCTGCCACGCCCTGAACTAATCAATGATTGCTTTGTCTCCTTTGGCAAGGGCAAGGGACTCCCACCCAGGGGTGTGAACACTTGGATTTGGGCCAATGCATAGATTTCTATAGATACCAAGTCTTGGTATGCGCCGTTGAAATGTCATCAGCATTTAAGTTTTGCTCTTTGTACGCCATTGTCTGACGGTTGCCAGGATGTTTCTTTAGCAAACATATTAGGGCAACATTGCAAGGAAAGAGAACCAACTATCTTTAAACACACAAAATATCCGCAGAGGCTAGCCTTGGAGGCAATTGATGGAGGCTTGCCTCTTCCACGATGAGCATGAAAACTTTTCCAAGGGTTACCTTTTCTCACTCTCTTTCGCTGATAAACACGACATTGGCATTCCATAATTGTTTTTCTTTTGTTTGAGTTTGGTGGCCACTATCCTGGACATGTCCGTTTTATTTTAGAATCAACAAGTCCCATTTAAATCTGCTTAAGACCCTGCTGTTTGAATGAATATCTATTCATCTTGCACGGTGACACCACCTGGAAGGAAGGCCTTTAAAAATGGCCTCAGCGCCTGAACCACTCATATGCTGAAGTCATCTTCAAATGTACTTTTGCAGATCTCCCCATCACCTGCGATGAGGCAGGTGGCATTTGGGAAAGGGCCTTCTGTGCTGTAGTACACAATTTATGAGTTTCTCTCCCTAGATAGACTTGCCTGGTGCTGACATTAGTGCTGGATTATTATTTAAAATCTGGTTTATTTGGGGTGGTTCATTGGCCCTGGTCTCCCTGCCTTCATCCCTACCATTCATCATCAAACCTTTATTGGCATCACTTACAAACATTCAGAATAAATAGGCCAATGCGATCTCGTTGCCATTTCAACAGTACAGTCATTTGCCAAAGGGAAGAAGAGGCGAGCAATCTATTTCACCTCTGTGGAACTCCAGCAAGGGCGGGGTCCTGTAGTTTCTTTGGCAGCAGAAAATCAAATACAGGAACTTGGCTACTGTCTTGGTGAGCTCCTGGTCTCTCCCCTGTAATAAGAAGCGTATAACCGCTGTCTCTGGTTTCCATGTTGAGATACATAGGTGGTCTAAGAATTGTTGGCGGAGATCATATATTTTACTATTAAGGGCCATGTGAGCTAGAGTTTCCACCAGGTGGGCATCACATGGGCAGAACCTATCTCCTTCTGCCATACCCGCAAACCTACCCCAAAGGAGGTTAGAAGGATTACAATTGAACCTAACCAGTGAAAAAGAGGAGGAGGAGTTTGGATTTGATATCCTGCTTTATCACTACCCTAAGGAGTCTCAAAGCAGCTAACATTCTCCTTTCCCTTCCTCCCCCATAACAAACACTCTGTGAGGTGAGTGGGGCTGAGAGACTTCAAAGAAGTGTGACTAGCCCAAGGTCACCCAGCAGCTGCATGTGGAGGAGCAGGGAATCGAACCCGGTTCACCAGATTACAAGTCCACCGCTCTTAACCACTACACCACACTGGCTCTCTTAGCCTACTACCTACCATTCTTTCTACCTACCATTGGCCCTAGGATATGAAAAATATTAAATGCAGGGCATGCCTGATTTCAGAGATATAGAGGTTTGGTTGTGTTTGACACTTCTATGTGAAGAAGAGCCATGTGTGGTCTAAAAGTCTGCATAATCCTTTCCCAGCAGAACATAGCCCATTGCAAACTATCTTCTCACCTGTGTGTGTATTTATTTTGTTTCGCAGAATAACTGTTTAAATATATGATGCATACTGATGTGACCCTTAAGTTGATTCTCTGCTGGTGAAGAAATGAACACGTTCTCTCTCGAAACTCTTTCTCCAGCTTTCCTGGTATATGAAGTATCATAGTTTGCTTCTGTCCTTGGAGCCTTGGAGAACTTGTTTGTTTGTTTTGCAATTCCAAAGGAGGAGCGTGTTTTGCTTGTCTTTCCCTGCATGTCAGAGTTTGAACATCATTACTCTGCAGAATGTTTCCTCTGCTATCATAAGGCATAAACAAACAGCAGACAAGCCTTAACCTGTGCCATTTACCAGAAGCAGTTGCTCTCTCTAAAGCAAATCCAAAATTTGGATTTCTGTCTCAGGTGAAGCGTATGTAGGATTTCTGGGTAGGTCTGAAGAATTTTGTAAGATTTAGCAAAAAAAAAATATTTTTTAAAAATTAAGTGGTTATTTGCATACCAACTTCATAATGAAGTCAGGAGTGAGCAGTGATGTAGCCAAATGTGTGACTGCAGGTGGTGCCCATTTACTTAGGATACTGAAACCCAAAATGGACCAGCAAAATCTCTCCGAACTGAGCACACCGGCAGGAAAGTAGCAGATGAGAATTAATGTAACTGCAAACTGTCACACACTCAGAAAAATGAACCCTAACTTTTAGGGATGGGGGAGAAATTAAATTCAGTTTGCATTTTATGTTTAACCTACCTGATTCACACTTTTCAAAGCAATACTTAAACCGACACACAGCCATCCTTTGAAATTTGCACTTCTCCGAATTTTGCAATTCACCGGCAAAGTCATGTGTACAAAAATGCATATACTATTGTAAAGTGTGCATGAAAACCTCCATATAATAGGGGGAAATGATGCACAAAAGTGCATTATATGCAGGAAAATTGGTTTGCAAACATGTGTATTTTAGACAAAAATGCACTGAAAAATGGGTATATTGGGAGAAATTTGTGCTAAAATGTCGATGAATTTGCAAACTGATGTGGAAATGTGGAGAATGTAACACTGGGAAAGTGAGAAAATTAAACTAACAGATTCACCCATCCCTATTCTGCATATTCACCAACAGTATCGGGTGTGCCTGGGGAAAAGATATCGGGATTGTAGTAGCTGGCTCTCCCAAAAAGTCAGTTCTTTGTGCAGTGGGAGGGATGAGGGGGAAAGCAACAAAACCATTAAGGCAGGGGGTTATAAATAAAACCTGGTGGTGTTGGGGGGGGTGAACACAAAAAAACCCACCCTGATGGGAGTTGTAGTCTAAAACATCTGGAGGGCATCTGGTTGGCCAAGGCTGATCTATTGTGTAGCTGAGTTTGGAATCCCATGTGCGTTACTAGTGGCTCTGACTCAAAAAGGATATTTCAGAGCTAAGGGGGAAAGTGCAGAAAAGGGCAACCAAAATGATTAATGGGCTGGAACAGCTTCTGATGAGGGAAGGCTCAGCTAGCCTTGCCAAAGTTGGTGCGCCACCAGATGCTGCTGAACTACATCTCCCACAATCCCTGGCCGCTGGCCGTGCCGGCTGGGGCTGATGGGAGCTGTAGTCCAGCAGCATCTGGAAGACACCAGGGTTTTAGTTTTGGGGCAGGGATGGGAACGTGATAGGGTGTTTTTTTTTAATAAATGTATGCTATGAGTGGATCATGTGCATAGAGAAAGCTCATTCTTCATCATGCCCAGTTCAGTTCTCCCTGCTAAAGAACATAAGAACCTGCTTGACACCAACTCAGATCATTGGTTCATCTAGCTCAGTATTGTCTGCACTGGCTGGCAGTTGCTTTCCAAGATTTCAGGCAGGAGTCTCTCCCAGCCCTACCTGGAGATGGCAGGGATTGAACCTGGGACCTTCTGCATGCAAGGGTGATGCTGTGCCACTGAGCTACGGCATTTCCCCAAAGGAAGCACACATAGGGAAACTTGTGGAACGCACAGCCACAAGGTGGCATTGATTCCCACTTGTGTTAGAATGTGAATTTGTATCTCAATGGCTCTGGGTCAGGATAGTGTGTTAGAACCTCCATGTACCTTGCACACCAGCAAGAACTGGTATTCAGTGTACCTCTGAATACCAGTTCCTGCTGGTGTGCAATGCAGAAGAGTTGCTTGGTGTTTTTATGCCCTGCCTGTTTATCACTTCCTTGGAAGCATCTCAGTGGCTACTGTTGGAAGCAGGATATGATCCAGCAGGGCTCTTTCCAGAGGCTCCCTGAGGTGACTGCCTGAGGCCGATCAGCAATTCCCCGACCCCCCCCCCCCGCCATCAATCAAGGTGCACAGTTGCCCTGAACGTGAGAGGAATTGACTATAAAGTGTTTTATTGGTTGCATTTATATCTCACCTTCCCCTCCGCAACCAAGGTCAAGATGGGGTCTGTGGTTCTCCCCCTCTGCCATTAATCCCTACCACAACCCTGTGAGGTAGGCTAGGCTGAGAGGTCGTGACTGGCCCAAGGTGACCCAGCGCGCTTCATAACTGAGTGGGGATTACTGCCACAGAGTAATCACAGAGTCATGGGGGGGGGGGGAGCCAGGATTTTTGTTGGGGGGAAAAGCAGGCCTTTTGTTATGGGGGCAGAACCAACGTGATTGGTCAGTTAGTTAAGTATTTCTATTGTCTTACTTGATATGGGTGGCAGCTGCGACCATGCTAGTACCCACTGATAGTTTTTTCTTCCATGAATTTGTCTAGTCCAGTGGTCAGCAAACTTTTTCAGCAGGGGGCCGATCCACTGTCCCTCAGACCTTGTGGGGGGGTGGGCTATATTTTGGAGGGGAAAAATGAACGAATTCCTATGCCCCACAAATAACACAGAGATGCATTTTAAATAAAAGGGCACATTCTACTCATGTAAAAACACGCTGATTCCCAGACCATCCGCGGGCCAGATTTAGAAGACAATTGGGCCAGATCCAGCCCCCGGGCCTTAGTCTGCCTACCCATGGTCCAGTCCTCTTTTAAAGCCATCCAAGTGGGTGGCCTTTGCTTCCTCCTGTGGGAGCGAGTTCCAGAGTTGAATTAGACATTGCATGAAGAAGTGCTGTCTCTTATGGAAGTCTATAAGTTGTAGTGTTATGGGAAAGGGAGAGGGGAGAGACGACTTCTGTCTATCCACTTCTCCAGGTTTCTGAAAAGCTGGGTCCATTTTCTCAGTGGGCTGATTGATTTTCCTACGGGTGTGAAAGGATCTGGTCCTCTTGGCTGCAAGGACAGCACAATTATCCAAACCCTGAAAGGTAGAAGAGGCACCTATTCATGTTCTGCTGCTTGGCTGATTCCTCTTCCCCCATCATCGCTTTCCCTCAAAACCTGGAGGCTTTATAAGTTAAGAGATGTCAGGAGAGCAAGAGTCGCCGCTAATGGTGTTAGCTGCAGGCAAATGGGAAACTCTTCCTGAAACATTTGTTCCGTATGTATGTGTGTGTGTGTGTGCATGCACATGCGTTTAAATCATTATTTAAAAATAATAATTATGCCACATTTGCTCGGAGAAGGAAGTGGGCGACTTGGCGGAAGTTGGGCTGGGCCAGGGAGGCAGAAAAAGTTAATTGGAGAGGCGGCTTAAAAGCTTATGACTGACCTTTTGTCAAATGGGGAGGTGGGGGAGAGGGGGAGAGAACTTTTTTTTCCAGTGTATTAAGCCTGGGTGGGGATTGAGAAGTTGGCTAATGAAAGGCTTGGTTTAATACCAGGATTTAAGCTCCTAAATGGCTTTTGAAAGCACTCTGGGAGTCTGTTTCTGCGTGGAGAGCCCATCAGCAGTAGGTTGCGGTTGTCTGTTTCTTCCCCACCCACCTCCATTTCTGCCCCCCCCCAAACTGGAGGCCTCTCTCCAAATTTGAAACCAATTCGTTAAAGCCATCTTTGAAAGCGAGGTCACACTGGGGAGCCATCTCGTGTTCTCTTTCTATCTCCTCCTTCGCAAAGAATTTTAGAGACCCGATGGAAAGCGTAGCCGTTTGCTTTTTGAGCTAAATGGGAGAGTTTGAGCTAAAAGAGATCAGAATGGCCTTGCTGGATGAGAGAATGTGCCCACCTGCCTAGAGTTAGGAAGGCCATGTCTGCATTACTCCAAAAGCGGACACAGGTTTGCATGAAATCCGCAGCTCGGAAACCAGCTGTTTATACTTGACTGCTTCTTTATTGCCACCTAATCTTCTTTTGCTCTCCTTTGGATACAAAATGTTTGTATATAATGGATGTTTATGTAATTGGGATTTTTAATGGGAAGTATGCCCCAATAACTTGGAGGTGGAGCGGACATTCAAAAATTTCCTTGAAAATGGACGTGGGTGGCGCTGTGGGTTAAACCACAGAGCCTAGGACTTGCCGATCAGAAGGTCGGCGGTTCGAATCCCCGCGCGGACGGGGTGAGCTCCCGTTGCTCGGTCCCTGCTCCTGCCAACCTAGCCGTTCGAAAGCACGTCAAAGTGTGAGTAGATAAATAGGTACCGCTCTGGCGGGAAGGTAAATGGCGTTTCCGTGTGCTGCTCTGGTTCGCCAGAAGCGGCTTAGTCATGCTGGCCACATAACCTGGAAGCTGTACGCCGGCTCCTTCGGCCTATAGAGCAAGATGAGCGCCGCAACCCCAGAGTCGGCCACGACTGGACATAATGGTCAGGGGTCCTTTACCTTTTTATGCCCCAATATCTTGGAGGTGGGGCGGACATTCTAAAATTTCCTTGAAAAGGCTTATATTGAACCCACTTCCATTCTAATTTTAGAGTTCAACTCCAGGACAAACTGAACCCTGCATTTCTGCCAAAACTCTTGAACCCCCACGGTTTCAACAGCGAGGGACGAAGGGGTTGGCTTGTGTCAAAAAGTTGTGGCTTTTATCAGAAAAGCTTTAGGGACAGCCCTTAAACTTTCCCTGGCATCCCCCCTCCCCCCAAAAGAGCTGCAACTGTTCTACCAGAGCAAATTGATTACAAGCAAGAGGAGAATTACGTTAATATACTTGCTTGTCACTTGGGCCGTATTAGTAATCTCTTCTCATTAATCTGCGGAGAATACGGAGGTGACCTTGTTAAGCATCCTTGCAGATGGGGGAAGTCTGACCCGGCTGCTATTGATTTACTACCGTGAGACCCATAAATGCCCTCTTGGTGCACCCTGCATTCCAGCCGCAGCAGGAGCATCTACAGCTATTTTGGGGGAAGAGTCAGGTCCTGACATGCCTCACTTTGTGCTTGATGTGTGCAATTCAGACATCCCTTTTTGCACTTGCAGGCTTTTTCTGCAACATTCAAACAGAGAAAAGAAAGTCCTTACTCATGCAGAGCAAAGATCAACTGTGGAACTCTCTTCCACAGGAGGCAGTGATGGCCATCAACTTAGTGGTTTTTTAAAAAACTATCAAAATAAGTTTATTGTACTAGCCAAAGGCCACAACAATTCCATGCAATCACAATCAATTTAAAATATGACATCTGCAAATAAACACAGTGAACATAAAATGCAATGTATCCAATAACAAGGATGCCTCCATGTCTACACTGAGTTTTAATTTAGTGCTCTGCCCCTTACAGTTTACAGCTATTTTATCCAGTTCCTGCTTCCTTTTCTTTTTTCTTTTCTTTTCTTTCTTGCCTCCAGTGCAAAAGGGCCCACCTTATGTGTCACTGAAGCCTCTCACTTGTGGAGAACCTGCTATTCTGTACAAACAGGGGTTTCAGAAAGCTCCTCCTAGGATCTGCATGTAGGGGGACAAGTTAACATATAATGTGAAATACCTTCCACCTGGCCTTGTCAACAAATACACAGCCTGCAACTTAGATGGCTTTTAAAGAGGAGTGGAAAATTCATGGAGAAGGCTTTCCATAGGGTCAGCCGGCCCATGAGGCAGACAGAAGCAGCCGCCTCGGGTGGCGGAATCCCATGGGGTTTGTGTTGTGCTGGGGTCATGCAGCAGCAGCTTCCAATGATATATTGGTAAGTGAGACTTGCAGGGGGCAGTGGCAGCAGTGGTACCATCCTGTTTCTCCTTAGGCGGTGAAATGGGGCAGGCCATCCCTGGCTATCTATCCATGGCTACTAGCTATGATGGCTATGTTCTGCCTCCATAGTCAGAGGCAGTAATGTGTCTGAATACCAATTGGTGGAAACCACAGGAAGGAAGGGTACTCTTGTGTCCAGGTTCTGCTTGAGGGTATCTTACAGGCATCTGGTTGGCCACTTTGAGAACAGGGTGCTGGGCCAGATGAACCACTGGCCTGATCCAGCAGGCTTTTCCTGTGTTTTACAATAGGCCCTGATGAGTGATATACTTGCTTCTCACTGGGCCAATGCTTGGCACTTGGGAGAGATGGGGTGGTTGAAAGCCAGCATGTACCCTCTTCCCTCTGGTTGATCACCACCATCTTCTGAAGCTGTCTGATGCCAAGTCAGACCATTGGCTCATGTAGCTCAGTATGGTCTACACTGCCTGGCTGCAGATTTCCAGGGTTTCAGACAGGTAGTCTTTTTCCAGCCCTAACTGGAAGTGCTGGGGATTGAACCTTGGAACTTCTGTATGCTGTGCAGTTGCCCTACATAGCCTAAAAATAAAGTAAGATTCTAGTCCTCATGATTCTGAATAAGGGCAGAACTAAGTGACTGTAGAACACAGCAAGCTGCCTTGCACCAGCTCAGGCTACTGGTCTGTTTAAGTCACTGCTGTTTATACTGACAATTCAGTATTGACTACTCTGACCTTCTGCATGCATAGCAGCTGCTCTATACCACTGAGCTACAGCCCCTGCCTGGCATATAAAATGATGGCAAACCTGCCTTTGAGTGTGAGGAGCTTTCTTTGGGAGTCCATCTCCCTTCCTTTCCCACTATGAAGCCTTATAGTCTAACTCTCTATTACCTCCCTCCCCAAAATGGAAATGTCTTGGGGAATGAAGGCGCCTGGGAGGGCTGGATTTAAAGCCACGGCCAAATGCTTTGCCGCTGAGCTCTTTTTGCAAGCTGAATTAGCCTTTCGTGCTGAGAACACAGCGCCTCTTCCAGCAAACTGCCAACGTTTGGGCTTTGAGCTAGAAGATGCTCCTGGGAAGTGAGGAAACAAGGAGAAAGCAGAACCCTCTTTCCCAATCAGGTGCTTTCCAGATGTTTTTGGACTGTGGCGCCCATCAAGCCCAGCCAGCTGTGGTCTACAACATCTGGTGGGCAAGACTCAAGTCTAGAGATCCTGATTCGTAGCCAGGCCCAGAGTTTTGAGTGATGGATGCAGAAAATTGGCATGGCTTCTTGTTCCATTAATTCCCAGTGGGATTTTCCCACAATGTGGCTTGGCTGGCTTTAAAAGAGGATTGGAGAAACTCATGGAGGAAGAGAAGGCTATCAATGGCTACTAGTTTGATGACTATCTTCTGCCCCCACAGCTAGAGGCAGCAGTGCTTCTGAATACCAATTGCTGGGAACTACAGAAGGGGAGAGAGTCCTCTTCTTCTCAGGTCCTGCTTGTGGGTTTCCCAATGGGACATCTGTTTGGCCCCTATGACAACAGGATGCTAGACTAGATGGGCCATTGACCTGATCCAGCAAGCCTCTCCTTATGTGATGCAGGTTCCTCCCTTTTTTTCCTACTGAGGAGAACTTCCTGAAGGTGTGGAATCCAACTAGTCAATTCTGTGTGGCTCTCAGCCACCCTTGGTGATGCCCCACACTTGGTGATGCTCCTCCAAGCTCCTCGCCAGCCTCAGTCCTCAGCCAAGTCGCTTCTTAGATTGCAAGAGAGGAAGGGGAATAATATCTGCCGGATGGATCTGTAAGCATCCCCGTCTCATTGCCAAAGGGGACCCTTCTGCATTTAATTTGCACTGTAATTCTGAGTGACAAGTTGTCTTGGGTGACGTCCAGACAGAGTGAACATCGATAGCCCTGGAAATGAAATGAACCCCCCAATTACCGTCTCTCAAGGAGCAGGGTGGGGCCAGCCATCGGGGGGTATGATGAGGGCTCAATAAACGGCATTGATCCGAGCGTTGACGAGGCGTTCTCTGGGGTGTGTCAGCGTACGAACCCCCTCATTACTTACACTTGTCAATAGATCCTGGCTCAGATGCAGGAATTGGCAACCGATTGACTCCCATGCCAATAGGACCACTGAGCTTCCTCTTTCTCTTTCTCTGTGTGGCTGCTTCACAAGAAATGGCACACTCCACAGTTATCGATAGACAAGCAAGCCCTTTTGCCTCCGAGAGACCTCCTACCTCTTCCTGAAGTGACAGCTACTCCCTGGTTCAGATTTCTACTCAGCTCCATCATTTGGCTTCCCTTGAAATCTCCTGGTGCTTTGTCAGAGGAAAGCACTAGAGCATCACAGTTTGGGCAATCGAGCTGAAGAAGCTTGACTTAGAATCATGGAACTGTGGTGTTGGAAGGGGCTCAAGGATCATCTAGTCCAACCCCAGCTTCTGATAGGTCACTTCCAAGGATCAGTGTTTTAAATGTCAACTCTCACTGCCATGCTGGATGGGGCTGATGGGCGTAGTGTGATGACTTTAAAAGAGGATGAGATAAATGCACGGAGAATGAGGCTTTCAGTGACTACTAGCAAGGACGGCTCTGTTTTGTGTCCACTGAGAGAAGCAATATGCCTCTGAATAATAGTTGATGGGAATCACGGGTCAGCAGAGAGCACTTGTGCTGAGGTCCTGCTTGTGGGTTTTCCATGGGGGTATCTGCTTGGCCACTGTGAGAATAGGATGGTGGACTAGACAGGCCACTGGACTGATCCAAAAGCCAGGCTCTTCTTACAGTCAAACATTCTTACGTTCTGAAACATGGCCATGCTGGCTGGGGCTGATGGGAGTTGTAGTCCAAAACACCTGGAGGGCACCAGGTTGGCAAAGGGCAGGGCTTTTTTCCAGCCGGAACTCCCTGGAGCTCAGTTCTGGCACCTCTCAAGTGGGCGCCATTTCCATTATAAGGGAACAAGGGAGGCGTTTGTATTGAGTTCCGGCACCTCTTTTTCTTGAAAAATAAGACGCAAAGGGTAGATGATTTGGTCACCAAAACCTAGCACAGCTTGTGCTCTCTGCAAGTCATTGGGGTTGATGAGCACATCCACCAACCATTTCTCTCAGCGCAAAATGGAGAGGGCTAAATTTGGCATGTTGACAGGTTGGTGGGCCGATCAAAGGAGAGGCATTTTCTGCATGTTGGGGTTATGCAAGCTGTTGACATCCCAATCCCCGGAGGGCGGCGTGTGAGTTGGTTACAGCTCAGCGAGAGGGAGGGAGGGAGGGAGGGAGGGAGTGCAGCTGGTTTGGTTCTTGTGAACACCTTGGGGAACAATCAAGTAGGGACCTATCCCGGCTGCGCCTCTTGTGCAAGTGTGCCAATGCGGCGAGATTGCCCATTGGCCTGACCCAACATTGGGCTTTTGATCTTGAACCAAGCAGGGAAAGAGAAGCATAGCAGAGGCGGAGGCTGGTGGAGCTGCTCCCCTCCATTAAAGACCTGGGACAGAGAAATTACGAAGCCAGTTCGCTGTTCCGTATTATTATTAGATTTATTACCCACCCCTCAACAGATGGTCCCAGGTTACAGCAATATAAAATGCAGCATTAAAAACACTTTACAACATATGTAGCCTCTTTGCTCTGCTTTTGTGACATTGGAGATACAGTGGTACCTCGGGTTACATAAGCTTCAGGTTACAGACTCCGCTAACCCAGAAATAGTGCTTCAGGTTAAGAACTTTGCTTCAGGATGAGAACAGAAATCGTGTTCCGGCGGCGTGGCAGCAGCAGGAGGCCCCATTAGCTAAAGTGGTGCTTCAGGTTATGCACAGTTTCAGGTTAAGTACGGACCTCCGGAACAAATTAAGTACTTAACTCGAGGTACCAATGTATCTATCTATCTGTCTATCTATCTATCTATCTATCTATCTATCTATCTAATCTATCTATCATCTATCTATTTTCCAAGGTTGCATACAAAACACATATTTAAAGCAGATTTCAAGCACTTCTACCTGCTTCTCCAAAGAATTATGGGCAGCGCTACAATTCCCAGCACCCCTAACAAACTACAGTTCCCATAATTCTTTTTTAGGGGGAAACGGTCTCTAAATGTATGGTGTGTATGCAACTTAGGAATGCAGAGGTGAGTCCTTGGTCAAGATCGGTGACTCCAGCTTGCATCTCCCCCCCCCCCCACTTCCCGGTCTCCTCTGTATCATTTTCTTCCCCTTCCTTGTCTCTCTCCAGCCCCATAACGAGAGACACCTGAAGCACATTAGCCTGTGATGGAGATGGAGGGTTGTGTGTGAGTGTGTGTCCTTTTCAGAGCCAACCTGGAGTGTGCAAGTGAGCTCCCATTTCCAGAGTTGTCTTCCCAGCAGGAAGGGAACTTGCCCTCGTGAGCTCCAAGCGGTGTCAGGGAAGGAGAACCCGGCCGAAGCATTTCAAAGGCCTCCGATAGGCGATTCTGCCCCAACGAGAAGCGATGATGATTTATGATGTGATTAAAAGGTCACAGGAGGAGAAAGGGGGAGTGAGAATGGTATAACATCAGTATCTAAAGTTCTTGGCGTTGAACCGGTGGGGTGGGGGGAGGTGACCTGCAAAAGGGCCCAACAGGGACCAAGGCAGGTAGATGGCTCTGACAGAGCTCCCTGCCTCTCTGGCCCCCGGTCCGGCATCTGGCAACACTTGTCCTGAAACTTAAGACTCTGCTGATGAGGCCCATTAAATGTAACCAGCAACCCAGCCCTGTCGGGAGACTTCCTCAGCTGCTTGTTGTCTTTTCGGAATATCCTGCAGAAGGTAGAAAGATCAGCCCAGTCGGTTCAAGTAACTGGTGAAAAGCTACTGGCTACGGTTTACTGTGGGCCTGGCAAATACAAGACCAGGTAGCACCAGGAGGACTAGCTACTTAGCTGCAGCATGTGAATTTCAGGAGGTATATGCACACCCACCCACACAGAATGCGTCCTTGAATTCTGATCCTGCCTCTTGCTTTCTGGGATGGAGGACAGAGAAAGGGTGTGTGAGTGTGTGGAAAATAAAAATCCTACTGTACAACAGTAAGATTTACATTCCTGGCTCGGCCCACTTTTGCTCCTGGCTCTGCCCAATACTGGCAGGCGGCCCTTGAAAGGCTGTCCAGACGGGAATGTAGCCCTGTTGTATTAATTGCAAAATAATTCATATCAAAACACATACAGTGGTACCTTGGGTTAAGTACTTAATTTGTTCCAGAGGTCCGTACTTAACCTGAAACTGTTCTTAACCTGAAGCACCACTTTAGCGAATGGGGCCTCCTGCTGCCGCCGCGCCGCTGGAGCCCGATTTCTGTTCTTATCCTGAAGCAAAGTTCGTAACCTGAAGCACTATTTCTAGGTTAGCGGAGTGTGTAACCTGAAGCGTATGTAACCTGAGGTACCACTGTATTTTGATTGGGACATTTGTTTTCTCAAAATCCGTACAGTGGTAACTCGGGTTACAGGTGCTTCAGGTTACGGACGCTTCAGGTTACAGACGCTTCAGGTTACAGACTCCGCTAACCCAGAAATAGTACCTCGAGTTAAGAACTTTGCTTCAGGATGAGAACAGAAATCGTATGGCGGCAGTGTGGCGGCAGCGGGAGGCCTCTTAGCTAAAGTGGTGCTTCAGGTTAAGAACAGTTTCAGGTTAAGAACGGACCTCCAGAATGAATTAAGTCCTTAACCCGAGGTACCACTGTATTTGGATACACTTAAATGGCCCATGGTAAGAACATGATAACGTAAGAAGAGCCTGCTGGATGGATCAGGCCAGTGGTCCATCTAGTCCAGCATCCTCATCTCACAGTGGCTAACCAGATGCCTGTGGGAAACCTGCAAGCAGGACCTGTGCACAAGAGCACTCCCTACACTCTACCATTCCTCAGATGTAAATAGGGACATTTCTCACTCCCCACAACTGACCCTCCCCAATCCCCCAATTTTAGTGCCCCCTGTAGAGAAGTCCCTATCAGAAGAAGGGCAAGTGCCTGAAAAAAACCTACCCTTAATCCCAATTGTAGTTTATTTTATTCTTCAGTAGATTTACAAAAAGGGAAGCAAACACCAATACAGTGGTACCTCTGGTTGCGAACAGGATCCGTTCCGGAGGCCCATTTGCAACATGAGCAGAACGCAACCTGCGTTTGTATGTCTGTGTGCGTCGCGATTTGCAGCTTCTGCGCATGTACGTGAAGTTATTTTGCATGTCTGCACATGCACGAGTGGCAAAACCCAGAGGTAACCCTTTCCGGTACTTCTGGGACGCAACCTGAAAACGCTCAACCTGAAGCAAAGGTAACATGAGGTATGACTGTAAATACATTTTAGAAAAGGGCAAGATGCCCCAATTTTGTTTTTTAAAAAATCAGGGCTGCTTGCTCTCTGCTCTGCTCCCACTTTCTTCCTGCCCAGGGTGGCCCTGCCCTGTGTCTGCCCCTCGAAGCGGGTGTGTGACACATGGGATTGGGCCATAGTGGCAGCAGCCTCCTTCCCCCCTTCTCCAGCAGGAGGCCGGCATCAACCACGGAGAGGCAACAGGATGCTCCCTCACAGCCACCGCTGCACCTCGGGACAAGCACCGGCTCAACCTCCCTGAGGCAGCACTGCCAGGGGAAATAGGGACATTCCAGGATCAGAAGCCGGGATGGCAATTCTGGGACTGCCACTGGGAAATTGGGACACTTGGAGGATATGGTACTCTCCCCTGTTGTGGTTTCCAGAAACTGGTATTCAGAAGCATTGCTGCCTCCAACTGTAGATAGCCATTGATAGCCTTATCATCCCTGAATTTTTCTAATATAAGAACATAAGAAGATATTCAGAGAATTGCAAAATCCAGTGGGTAGCAAAGCTATGATCTGGACATTGGCCCGAGAGGTGCTGATCAGGCCTTTTCACATAAGAATTGGCAGGCCCGAATCCATCAAGCATTGCCGGTCTGAGTTCCAGGAGCATTTTTAAACCTTTCCCATGCAGTCAAGCATGTGTGTTATTTGGTGTGGGTGGGTGTATTTTCTTTCTTTTTAAATGGGTCCCTGTAAAGCACAAAACTTCCACTTCAGTTATGGAAAGGAAGGAAGGATAGGGGGGTTTTTTGACCAGAAGATCCAAAACCACAGTGGGGCATCAGGGAGGGAACGGCTAACTTTGGGATTTTTATTTGATCGTGAAGCGGGAAGTCAAAGCATTTGATGGCTCCAAAGTCTGCAGACCTGTAGCCACCCTGAAAGTTAATGTGGTTGGATTTCACAAGCCAAGTGGGATGTGGGGCGGCCTCATAGCTGGGCTAGGCAAAACCAGCTTAGACGAAGAAGAGGAGCTCCCATGAACTTTCACCTGTTTTTAAGAGTGGAAACTTCTGCACGGCTCAAAAACATTCCTTCTCGTTTCCAAGAAGTTTGGGTGTCCCGTGGAAAAAGCCAAGCGTCAGAGTAAGCTCCTTCAGGGAGTGAAAACTTTAGTCTGTTCTTGGGGAATGTGTGAGTGCAGGAAATGAGAATGACTTCCTTTTAAAAAGCCATGGATTCTATCCCAGATTTCCCCTAACCTGGTGCCCTTCAGAGGTTTTTTGGATCCATTCACTTTTGGAATTGAGAGAGCCAAAATGGGCAGATCCTTCCATCTTTAATCTTGACAGCAACAAGGTTAATTAGGTAAATAGGTAGACCGGCAGGCCCATTTTTATCACCATATTGAATCCTGAAAACATAACATATGAACCCTCTCTGTTGTATTTCTTATTAAAGGATAGTCCTTATTTCTATACAGTTATACCTTGGATCCCAAATGCCTTGGTACTCGGACGTTTTGGCTCCTGAATGCTGCAAACCTGGAAGTGATTGTTCCAGTTTGCGAACATTCTTTGGAACCCGAAAGTCCGATGGGGCTTCTGTGGCTTCTAATTGGCTGCAGGAGCTTCCTACAGCCAATCAGAAGCCACGCTTTGTTTTCCGAACATTTTGGAAGTTGAACGGACTTCCAGAACAGATTCTGTTCGACTTCCAAGAAAGACTGTGCTTGAATCAGCATGTATACCTTGGCATATGCAAATATATGCTTTGGGTTTTGCCACTGCTTAAGGGGCCAAACCAGAAGGGAGAGTAGAGGAAGAAATTGGGATGCGGGGCGGGGAGTGAACCCTGCAGCTGGATCCCAGATGTCACCTCTTCCAGACTTCTTTTTGTGCCATGTTTCTAGGCACAGGTTGTGCTTTAAAGCTCCATGTCTGAGTGCTTGCCTCCACTTCCCCACAAAAACCTGTTCTGTACTGCTGAATTGGAGGAAACGGCAATCCATGGGAAACCAGAACTGCCATTTGTTCCAATTTAGCGCTAAAGAGCCAGTTTTCCTGGAAAAGCAGAAGAGGGTGGGGAAGTACTCAGACACTGAGCTTTAGATCTTAGGCCTGTGCCTAGAAAGTATGGGGCAAAAGGTAATTGCGGATGAGCCCAGAGTTCATCAGTGGAAGAATTCATGAGCGGGAAAGGGGGGGGCAATTCTGCCCAGTTCCAAGGATTAGGATGGGCAGCCTCATATTTTCTCAGGGGCCCCCAAATGCTCTCAGCATCCCCGTCCTGATGGGATGATTCATTTTCTGAAGTTTGAACCGGCAACTTGAAAAGCCGCCCATTTAATTCTAGCCCCCCCCCTCCACCAACAAGTCTCCATTCAAGAATATGAGTTCCTAGGGAATTGCAGATGGATACGTTTTCTGTGTTTGCTGGTAACAAATGTAAACTGTGGCCACTTAGAAATTTTCAGGAGCTGTTTCTGATTAATTTCTTTTGCTTTTGACAGTTTCCGTCCAGCTTCTCTTGTTCTTTGAGAAGGAAAGAGAGATGTGGCTTGCTTTCCCCTTCCTTCCTTCCCTCCCTCCCTCCCTCTATATTTTGGATAATGTTTCTAGGTTTGCAGTAAGGCTAAAATAATCCATCTTGCTTATTATTATTTTTTTAAAAGAGGCAAAAGGGGGAGGGAGGAATCTTGAGTGAATAATAAGTTCCACTGACCCAAGAATATCCGATTGCCATCGAGGACTGTAAGGGAATTTTTCAAATGGCTGCCTGATGAAGCTGTCAGGGCTGTCAGGGAGCAGAGCGTTCCAGCCCAAACCATTTTCTGCTGTAACTCTTTTTTAAAAACTATAATAAAAAGCAAAAGCCGAAAAGCTATAAAAGCAGAAAACTGGAGAGGAAGAGATACGGAGGGCTGAGGTGCCCAGAGAGATGCTGAGAAGTCTGATCATCCGAAACCTGGTTTGGCTTTCCTTTAGATTCTGTGGGCCAGCCCTTCTCAACTTAGTGCCCTCCAGATTTTCCGAACTACAACTCCCATCAGCCCCCCCAGCCAGCACAGGTATACTGCTTGACCCATCTGGAGGGCACCAGGTTGGGGGAGGCTGCTTTGGATGCTTTTGTTCTGAGCCACATTCACCCCATACATTGAAAGGACTATGAGACCACTTAAATACTCACAGCTTCCCTCAAGGAATTCTGGGAGCTGCAGTTTCTTAAGGGCAGACTCCCAGAGCTGCTGTTCCCAGAGTTCCTTGGGAAGAGGGTTTGACTGCTAAGCATTCTGGGAATTGTAGCTCTGGGAGCAGTGCAAGATTAAACCCTGTGGAGGCCCCCTAGGCTGTCAAAATTTCAGGGCGGGGGGCCCCTCACAAATTATCTCCTAAAACTAAGAAAGCTTGATTGCAATTTTCTTTCAAGATCAAATCAATATTATTTTGATCCATTGTCACGGGGCCCCTAAAAGGCCGGGGGGGGGGGCATAGTCCAATGCCTACTTTGCCTATTTAGTAATCTGGCACTGCCTGGGAGGGGTCATTTGGCCTGATTCAGTAGCCAGGCTCTTCTGATGTCTTGTTGCTGGGAATCATGAATGGAAGAGTGATACTGTGCTCCTGTTGCATTTGCAGGCTTCCCACTGGGGCATCTGGTTTCCACTAGGATGCTGAGCTAGACGGCCCACTGGCCTGATACAGCAGAGCTTCTTCTTACTAAAAACGATAGCCGTTATCTATAAATGTGCATCTATGCGCAAGCGGATTCGCATATGCAACCTTGTGCCCTCTTTTCTTTCTTCTCGGTGATTCATTTCCTCTTTTGCAACAAAGTATATGATGTCAGAACTCGCACTGCCTGCTGTAGCCCTTTAACAAATGCTTTGAGTGTATATGTATAAATAGATTAACTTCTTATTTTTCTTTTTTGCAAAGGCGCTCTAAGCAAGGTTATGTTGACTCTTTACACAGAACATGCACACTTTAAGCTGCTTTTGCCTCACTTTCCTTGAGCCACAGAGAGGGAGAGAGGATGAAACTTTTCAACACAGCCTTGGCCGCTGATACTTTCCCTCCACCTCTGCTCGGCCCTTGATTTTTCACCAGGCATTGGCCATGTAGCCTTGACCTTATTGGAAATAAAGGGCCTGCTTAGCCATAGTCCTAGAACCTATTGCATTTTCAGAAGGAAAGCTGGGGTTCTAAAGTGACAGAACTCTGGATCAGATCCTTGCCTCTTACATTTGCATATGCAAGGAATTCACACCTTCTTTGTCATTGTCTCCTCCAAAGGTCTCCTGACCCAAGAAAGTTATTCTGAACAGCTTAGACTTAGAGTTTGCTTGCAGTTGTGAGATGGGGATGGGGGGGGGGGACTCCACCATATGTGAATAATGGACAAATCATGGAACTCAATATATGGGGCGAACTTCACATCAAACCTCTGCATTTTTTGCTTTTCTCATGTCTTTCTGAGTCTGCGCAATGGAGTCTGAAACTGCTTTCGATTAGAAAAAGATGCTCTAATATTTTTTCTGGAACCCTTTGCACAAGCGTTTCCCAGGGCCTGACAATGAACAGTGGATTTCTCTTCCTGCAGAAATGGTTTGGGCCTCACTGAAATAATTTCCTTTGGCTGTGCCTATAAACCAAGCCAAGTGGGAACGCTGGGATTTCAAATGCTTGACTCCAAAGCCGAGGGATCTAGTGTCCCCTTAATGGCTGATCCCTCGGAACTGGCACCTCCTGGAATAGGGAGAGAGAAGCTGGCAGTGGACAGGGAGGGAAAAGGGCAAGGGCAGCTTCTGTGCTTTGAGCCCACACTTTTTAAACCAGCCTTCCCCAACGTGGTGCCCTCTGGACATTTTGGACTGCTGGCTGGAGCCGATGGGAGTTGCCATCCAAAATAACTGGAGGGGAACCAGGTTGGGGAGACTGGTTTAAAATGTGAGGGTTTTAGCAAATGGGATGGGTGAGCATGAGCTTCCAAGGCAACCCTCTTTCATCACCAGGAAAGACGAGCCACATACATTTAATACACTAAACCACTAAGAGAAACAGCAGAACGGATGAGCTTAGGAGCACGGAGGCACGGATGATGATGGGCTGCGTTCAGGAATAGCATCTGCCCCTGTTCCTTCTAATTAGGGTTTTGTGTCTCTCATTGTCTCCCCTGCCTGAAAGCTCCCCTCTCCCTTCGCCTCTCTTCCTGAATCCAGCTCAAGCTCCTCTGCAGCTTTACTCCATGCCATCTCCCTGCTATCTCCCCTTATTTCACACAGGACCCACTGCCTCCTCTGTTCAGACTCCAGACACGGCTCTGCCATTAGGCAAAGTGAAACAGCAGCCTCAGGCAGCAGATGCCGGGGGTCAGCCACAGTCCCACCACTGCCACCTTTTCACCTGAATCCTGTAAACTGGTGGGCCACAAGTTTCGTTCAGGTTGCCCATGGCATGTCTGTGGATTTGTTCTCGGAGACAGGAGACAGCACATCTGTCGCAGTAAATATTCATATAGAATTGTATTTTTGTTGCATCTTTCATTTTTTATATCGTGTTACTGTTTGCATTCTACAGAATTCAGGTTGCAATACAATAAAATAAAACATAAGAAATAAGGGAAGCCATAAAAATCAAATTAAAAGGTAAAAGGTAAAGGTAAAGGACCCCTGGATGGTTAAGTCCAGTCAAAGGCGACTATGGGGTTGTGGCGCTCATCTTACTTTAGGCCGAGGGAGCCAGTGTTTGTCCGCAGACAGCTTTTCAGGGTCATGTGGCCAGCAGGACTAAACCACTTCTGGTGCAACAGGACACCATGATGGAAACCAGAGCACACATTTACCTTCCTGTCACAGTGGTACCTATTTATCTACTTGCACTGGCATGCTTTCGAACTGCTAGGTTGGCAGGAGCTAGGCGAGAGCAACAGGAGCTTGCCCCATTGTGCGGTTTAGACCACAGCGCCACCCGCATCCCAATTAAAAACCACCCAGCATCTAGCACAGTGCATTGCAATGGCTACAATGGGCAGGAGAATCATTAAGTGGTCCACCAAGACCCTCAGCAATTTTCAAGTGGTCCGGAGAGTGGGGGGAAGTTTGAGAACCAGTGCCCTAAACTAGTGTTCTTTGCACCTTCTAAGCTAGCCTGGTGCTCTCAGGTACTGTGGAGAATGTTGTCCCATCACCAATGTGGAAATACGATTTCATCTATCTTCACCCTTAGCATGTAGTCAGAACTAGGGCTAGAGAGAAATAATCAGTTCCCAAAAACCCTTCAAAATTTGCACTTCTCCAAATTGTGAGATGCAGTTTTCCAACCAAAGAGGATGCCCAAGCATGCACAGATTAGTGAAAATAACTTATAAAAATTCACTACGTTGGTGGAAGATGGCTTGCAATTCTGGGGTGTATTAAGCGGCATTGTAGAAAATCACATACATTAGTGCACACTGATGAGTTTTCACAATGACTTTTAAAATTGTCATCATCACCAGGCATCACAAACCGATGGAAAGCATTTCAACCACACTGGAAAAACGAGAAACCAAAATGGACAGATTTGCCCGTCTCTCGCCAGAACCGGCTGTGTTGTGTTGCGCATGCCGACAGTCCTCTGGGGTGTAATTTCCCACTTTTCTGATGTGGGGGCTGGTTTCTGCAACTCTCCTTCTGTTGCTAATTTGAGTGGCTGAGATTTGGCAGCAGAGAGCAGGGTTGTTGTTCGGGGTTGTGCATCCAAGATTGCAGGCCCCTCGAGTGCTGTTCATCCCCCCGCAGAGCTGTCATTACGCTTGTTCATAGGAAAGCCTTTGACCACCACTGGAGAGCCCTTGCCAGGAGGGGAGAGCTGCAGAAGGGCAACGGGTTGCAGCTGAACCGAGATCATATCCCACCCCCACCCCCTCTTTCTTTGCCTGGCTTAAAATAAAATAAGTAAGGTGAATGAAAGGCAGCAGGAAAAGCATCTTGGGACATGCAGAATATGGATCATTCTGTGCAAGAGATATGGGGTGTTAGGCACTAGTTTCTTTTGGACTCTGTGATGCTCCTACCCACAAGTATTTTTGCAGCATTTTCATGACATAAAGACATAATAAGAACCCTTCTGGATCAGGCCAATGGACCATCTAGTCCAGCATCCTGTCCTATCAGTGGCCAACCAGATGTCCCAAAGGTGAAACCTGCGAGCAGGATCTGAGCACAAGAGCCCTCTCCCCTTCTGCAGTTTTCAGCAAGTGGTATTCAGAAGCACCGTTGCCTCTAACTGCAGAGGCAGAGCAAAACCATCATGGCTAATAGCCATCAATAGCGGTCTCCTCCATGAATTGGTCCAACCGTCTTTTAAACCACCCAGGTTGGTGGTCATCACTGCTTCCTGCAAGGGTGAGTCCCATCGTTTAACTATGTGCTGCATGAATAAGGACTTTCTTTTATCTGCCTTGAATCCCACCTTCAGCTTCAATGGAGTTCTAGTATTATGGGAGACAGAGAAAGACTTTCTCCAGGCCAAGCACATTTTTATAAACTTGCCTCTTATTTTCTCTAAACTACAAAGTTCAAGACATTTCAGTGTTTCCCCAGAGGGGAACTATTCCATCTCCTTAATAATTGTGGTTGTTCTTGTCTGAACTATCACTACCATCCAACTGCCAGGCCAAACATTTTTCTTTCTGGGTTGTTGTTGTTTTAAGATTTAACCTGCACTTCACATTACCAATCTGATAAGTACAAAAACAGCCCGTAATAGCAGGGACTTGGACCACTTTAGCTGTCCTTTCAGGTGTTCCCAAAGCCACAGTCCTCACCTGCCCAGCTCTGCCCCTCTTGGAGTGTTGCTTTCTGAGGGATGCGGGAGCATGTATAGCTACTAACCTGCTATACAAAGGTAACATTTCTTGCTCTCCCCACTTTTGCTGCTGACCATGCCCTCTACTGGTATGTGGCCCCTGGAAGGCTGTCCAGAAGGGAATGTGGCCCTCAGACTTAAAACGGTCCCTGTGGCAGGGACTGCCCCAAGGGCACCTAGTGGGGATTTGAACCCTGGTCTCCCAGGTCCTGGGACGTGGGCGGCACTGTGGGTTAAACCACAGAGCCTAGGACTTGCCGATCAGAAGGTTGGCGGTTCGAATCCCTGTGACGGGGTGAGCTCCCGTTGCTCAGTCCCTGCTCCTGCCAACCCAGCAGTTCGAAAGCACGTCAAAGTGCAAGTAGATAAATAGGTATCGCTCTGGCGGGAAGGTAAACGGTGTTTCCGTGCGCTGCTCTGGTTCGCCAGAAGTGGCTTAGTCATGCTGGCCACATGACCCAGAAGCTGTACGCTGGCTCCCTCGGCCAATAAAGTGAGATGAGCGTCACAACCCCAGAGTCGGTCACAACTGGACCTAATGGTCAGGGGTCCCTTTACCTTTACCTTTTACCTCCCAGGTCCTAGTCTGATGCTCTTTCCACTACACTACACTGGCTGCCGCCACCACCCCTTATGTCCATTTGCTGCTCACCTGAGCGCAATCTGGCCATTTCCCTCCCCGCAGCCCTCCAGACCAAAAGGCATGATCTAGCGTTATTGTAGTTTATCGCCGTAATAAATTGACATTATAGCACCATAGCTCTCTTTTGTTCAAAACAGCCAGAAAAGTGTTTTTGTGATAATTAAAAAGATTGATTTCTTGAAAAGAAATAAATAGGGGGTAATAAAATGGCACTCACCCTTGGGGGCTGTAGCGAACGCGTATGGAGAATCAAAGGGCTCCATGCCTACGGGGGGTATGGGATGTGCAGATCAGGAGGTGCAGAAAGAAAATTTGCACCACTTTCCATGATAGTTTGGAGAGCTGGTTGCAATTCCACTTGGGCCTTGAAATGGAAGAGCAGGGGTTGGGAAGGGGCCATTTCCCCAGATCAGGAAGGCTGGCCCTTGATAGCAGCAGCTGGAGATGCTACCTTACCTGGGAAGATTGGAAGAAGCATGATGCCAAAACAGGCTAATGGCCATTTAGCTCAGTCCAGCAGGGAGCTTTTCCTCTCCCCACCTGGAAATGCCAGAGATTATTTTTTTAAAAAAATTATTTATACTTCTCAGATATATACATTTCACTGATTTTTACATTCATTTTGACATTTTAAAACTTGACTTCCTTCCCTCTCTTTCTGTGGTTCCTTCAATTTATTTTTACTATCTTCTGCACATCCAAATTAACTTAACTTGCTCATTTATTTATCTTCTTTTGGAAATGCCAGAGATGAAGGGTGAGTGGATCTGCCCATTTTAGTTTTCTCATTTTTCTGTTCTTAACCTCAGTTCTCCATATTTCTGCATCACAATTTTTTTTTTTAAAAAAATCATATAATTGTAGAATTGTAGAATGGACCATGAGGGTCATTAGTCCAACCCCCTGCAATGCAGAAATCTTTTGCCCAACGTGGGGCTCGAACCCACGACCCTGAGAGTAAGGGTCTTGAGCTCACTTGGCAATTTAGTGCCCATTTCCCTTAACAGAAGAACATAAGAAGTACCCTGATGGATCTGGGCAAAGGCCTACCTAGTCCAGCATCCTGTTCTCACAGTGGCCAACCTGATGCCTTCATGGGAAACCTGCAAGCAGGATTCAAGCATGGCAGCACTCTGCCTTCCTGTGGTTTCCAGCAACTAGATTTTAGAACCATTACTGCCTCCGACTGTGGAGGCAGAGCCTCCTCCTTCTCCACCATGAGTTTATCCAATTGTTTTTTAAAAGCCATCCAAGTTGATGCCCTCATTGCCTCCTGCGGAAGTGAGTTCCATAGTTGAACTATGCACAGTTTCAGGGAGGATTATTCCTACTTAGAGATGCCAGATTCCTACTTAGAGATTGAACCTGAGATCTTCTGCATGCAAAGCAACTGCTCTACTACTGAGCTTTGCTGTATATCCAGACATAGATACCAAACCTTCTGTGGATATTTATTGGCAGCAGTCTGAATTTTCAGACTCTTAAGCCTTTTCGTTTGCTTGCTTTTTGACTTGATGGTTCCTGGCTGGGATGAATGCAGGACTGGCCCACCCATGAGGCAAGGTTGAGGGGTCAGGATCCCAAGCCTGTGGGTGTGTTGCTGCTGCTGCTGCCACCTCCTAAGCAAGATGCAACCCATTTCCTGGCTTTTCCTGCATTGAGTCTCCAGCATCCCATCCTCCCTCTCCACAAATGCACACACCTCTCAAAGGGTGGCTTGTGCCGAGATTTCAGTCCTGCTTTGAAGATGGCTGTAACTCAGTTGCTGAGCTTTTGAGCTACGCTGCTTCAAGCCGTGCATGGAATGATCTGGTTCAGCTGAACACAGAGGCTATCAGCCACAATGGGACGCGGGTGGCGCTGTGGGTTAAACCACAGAGCTTAGGACTTGCCAATCAGAAGGTCGACGGTTCAAATCCCCGCGAGAGCTCTTGTGCCTGAGTCCTGCTTGAAGGCTTCCCGTGGAGGCATCTGGTTGGCTGCTTGTATGCAGGACTAGATGGGCCACCAGCCTGATGTCCTTAACAAACTTCATTGAATTTGTTCAGAAAATCTCGGGACCGTACCTGAATGTAGATCTCATAACTGCTGGGGGAACTGAATGTGAATTAAGCCCATCTTGTGGCAGTGAGTTCCCTAGTCTAACTATGTGCTGTGTGAAGAAGTCCCTCCTTTGGTTTCTTCCCAAAAGTTCCAGTTTGCAGCTTCATGGAATGGCCCCATTAGGTTGCGGCATTATTGGAGAGCATTATGTGCATGAAGTGATGTGGCCTTCCCCAGAGAGAGTGCCACATATTAAAGTCTCTGTGTGGTCTCCCTGCTTCCAGCGATGGCAGCCTGGTGTTTGGTGATTGCTGGGCATGGAGTGCTTGCACCACAAAAAATGTTTGCTTGGCCTTCCTCCCCTCCTCCTCCTCCCCCCCTTTTCCTTTTGGAGAAAGTCTGTTCTAATTCAAGATCTTTATTCTGGTGACCACCATTTTGCCATTGAAGGTACCAAAGGCAGGCTATTCCCTGCTCCTTTTTCTCTTGGCTCAGCTGTCTGTCTGGAGAGCTGTTTCTCCTGGCCCTGTTCTCCTGAGCCCATCCCAGAACTGGTAACCCAAAGCTGGGCCCAAACCACAAACATCATCCCAAAATCACCAACTGTAATTTACTCCCAGAGCGTGTGTGATTTTCTTTCCTGCCAAACTTGCAAGGCAGAGCAGAGCTGACACATGGAAGCATTTTGCTGCTGATAAATTTAGGACGAGGAACAACACTCTCCGGAGCAGTTCAGAGGGGCTAAGGCAGGGAAAGCGACCCGTTTATCTCACCAGGGAGCAGGAGACATTGATTTGAAAAAGAGCTGCACTTCCTGGGATTGACCAGGTTACCTTTTCAGTTTATATTTGGCAACAGATGAAGCAGTTAATGTTTGCGAGGGGAGTGTGGGATCGGGGAACTCTTGCAATCGGGTTGCTTTTGAATCACAATGAGCTTAACCTTTTGCAATTTGCTCACTAGGGATCACTCTGTCCCTAATTGCAGTGTGAAGTTTCCCCTTCCCCCCTTGCCAAATATATATATATATATAATTTGTTTTTTTTAGCATATCATTTTCAACAGTAATTAAACATACTTTTACATATTATTCAAATTTTTGACTTCCATCAATGCTATCTGAAAATTTTCTAATCTAATCTCTCAGTATGCATTTCTTATCTTCCCTATTACATTTCAAACTCATAACCAATATCTCTATCTTTTTCTACTTTGTAACACTTCGTATATTTCCCCTTCTTGTAGTCCTACTAGCGTAATTTGTTGATTACAGTTGCTCTTCAAATAATTCATATACTTCTTCCAATCTTCTGTAAATCTCTGGTCCCGCAGGTTTCAAATCCTTCCTGTCATTTTGTCCAATTCTGCATAGTCCATTAATTTCATCTGCCATTCTTCTTTCGTCGGAATTTCTTCTTGTTTCCATCCGCCCTTGCCAAATTGATTCCCCCACTCTCCCATCATCTATGCTGGTTTTCAGCGTTCACCATCAGTTAGAATATTAGGAACATTCCATGCCTTCCCTGGGAGGACAACAGGTCTGGCACAGAAAGTGATGGTCTTTTTTCAGGACAACATAGATAAAAGATAGCATCCCCCACCCCCAGGTTCAAACCTGCAGGCTGCCTTTGCACAAGCCAGGTGCCAGTGTTCAAGAGTTAAGATTCCTGCATTGCAAGGGGTTGGACTAGATGATCCCTTCCAACTTTACACTTCTATGATTCTGTGATTCTGCCATGGTGGTCTCAGCAAAGATGTGGCAGTTCCCAACTTCCTACTGAATAAAAATGAGGTTTAGGTTGTGATTTCTACAAGGGATGGAAACTAGGGCTTGGGGAGAGATTTGCATTTAAATGTGAACCTGATTTTCGCTGAACTTGTGCCAACAAAAACAACCAGGCAAAGTCATGTCAAAGTGACATTTTGGTCCACCATCTTGATTCAAAATGGCGGCTGGCAGCCAAACACCGATGGCTGCCAAACCCAATTCAGGAACCCTCATGCCAAGTTTGGCAACAATATCTCGAGAGGGAGCCAAACCTATGGAGACCAGATGAAGAGACAGACAAACTACTTTCCAAAACATATAGTAGCTATAATATAATGTAATATCATTAATATAATGCACACACAAACACAAATATCCCTCTTCCTTCTAAAAAGACTGCTAAAATTGGCATCTCTAAATGGAAACGAAAGCAAAGTAGGTGTTCTAGACTTGTCCATTTGGCCAGAAAATGCTGAGACTCATCAAGTGTTATTTGGTCTGGGCGTCACAGTGGAGCGGATGTGGAAAGTCAGCAGCAACTTTATTTTCTGGCAGTATTCTGGACTCTTGAGTTCCTGCACCTTGGCCAGGCTGTGACTTCTGAGGATGTAGCCTCTGCCCAAAATTCGCGATACAACATAGGATAACTCAGGGGCAAGTTCTGTAAAGTTTTGAACTCCTCCCCCCTCATATATATAAATATAATTGTATCCAGTTCTGAGTCTGGGGTGTGAACTAATGTGTTTTCCAGATTGATGCAGGGAACGGGGAGAAATGGTTAAACTTTTAGTAGGCTCAGGGATTAAAAAAAATATATCCTCTGCCGTCTCCTTGAGTGCTTCTTTTGCTTGGCTGCAAAGCTTTGTTGAAGTGCAATGCTTCTGGCTCTCCTAGAGGAAAGGGTGTGTGATGTAGAAATCTCTTGTCCTTTCGTGGGGTTGGAGTGGAGCCCACTCGTGGCTTCTCCCAAAGAATCCTGGGAATTGTAGTTTGCTATGGCTACTGTAGAGACGCAGTTCCCAGAGTTCCCTGAGAAGAGGGGTTGCTGGTTAAGTTACTCTGTCTAGGTTTTGCAGCAGGCTGACCTAATTCAACAGTTTCAAACTCATTTGTGGATTGGAACACAGTTCCCAATTGAATTATGCACTTTTCTAGATTTTGCTATGAGTTTCGGTCTATACAAAACTACATACAGTGGCACCTTGGTTCTCAAACATAATCTGTTCCGGGAGTCTGTTTGACTCACAAAGTCCTTCAAAAACCAAGGCACAGCTTCTGATTGGCTGCAGGATCTTCCTGCACTCAAGCGGATGCCGCGTCAGACATTCAGCTTCCGAAAAATGTACGCAAACTGGAACACTTACTTCTGGGTTTGCAGCATTCGGGAGCGAATTTGCTCGGCAGCTAAGCCGTTCAGGAGCCAAGGTTTGACTGTGCTGCATATATGCCTGCAAAATGCATACTTTAACACACACACACACACACACACACACATGCACAGAACATACGCAATTTGGGGAAAACACATTCAAAAACGTGCAGAGAATTTGAATGAGGACTTTTTGTGTGTTCAGACGAATTCTCAAAAAGCTGTGCTTCCTGTCATTGAAACTGAAACGGGACAGAATTCGGCAAGTTTCCTCTCTGGTTCAGACCTTTCACCCAGTGGCTCTGGTGCTGGCAACTGGTTTTGAATTATCGGCACCGGCTGAAGGGTCCCTCCCAGGTGGGTTGTGGCCTTTTCACAGCTGATCTGCCCCCTCTTTAAAATTCCTTAAACAGCTGCTCAGCACAAAAGCGTTGATTCCCCACCGCAGTTGCAAGGGAACAGATGTTGCTTCCGCCATCCCCGGGAGTACTGGTCGCAGTCAAAAGCTTCCGCGGTGGAAGGCCCTTGGGTTTTGAATCCTAATGTACATTGTTTGCATGACTGCTCCGGAAACCGAAATAAGCACCTGCACAGGGAGGAAAGGATAGGGATCCTCTCCTAACCCCCCCATCCCCAATTCCATAAAGAAAAGTGAGCATTAGAGGCAACTTGTATTCCACTTCCCTGTCTTTTTCCAAAGCAGAGTGTTAAAACGGCTAAAATATGCATACGGGGGAAGGAATATTATAATGATAATCCTGTGCCTCATTTAAGGAACTCGGGGAGCATAGTGCAGGATTTAACCATTACAACCTCATTACAACCCTGCAAGGTAGCTTTAGACAGAGCAGATATAATACACATATTTGTATGCAATTTATACACATTTTTGCAAAGCATATTTGCTCTAATATACTTCACTCGATTTTGCTGTACAGTTCTCCAGCCAAGTACAAAAATGCATACGATAGGGTAAAGTGTGCACATAAATCCATATATTACTGCAAAATAACATACATTATACTAGAGAAAATTGTTTTGCAGAAATATGTGTGTGTTGCTTAAATCTGCTTACAAAAATGTGTCTATTAAGAGAAATTTGCACTAAGACCCTGGTGAATTTTCACAATAGCTTTTTGGAAACGGAAATGTGGGGTGCTGCAAAAATGAGAAATGGGGAGAAAGCGTAATGAACAGATTCTCCCATCCCTGAGTGCAGCCAGTGGGGCAACTGAGTGCTTTGCCTTCAGACTTCACAGCCAAGCATTAGCTTGGATGCTGATCTGGGTTTCTTCTTGTGGGGGCTGATGAAAGGCACATGGTGGCTTCTCTCATCTGCCTCGAATTAGGGGCTTGCATTGTGGTGTGGGGCTGGGGCCCCCTTTTCTCTTTTCCAAAGTGGGCTTTCTGGCCACTTGGTGGAGAGGAGATTAGTCTGGAACAGAAGTGCTAAGTGGCTTAAAAGGCATCTGCAGCAAGCCTTCACTTAAGCTGTCATCAGTTTCTTAATACGCTCCACTTCTAAGGCCCCAAAATTTGCACCGACTCACACTTTTCCTACTTCAAGGTTTCATCTAGAGGAGTCTGATGGACTGGAAGGTCTGGCGTCTTTTTGCTTTCCAAAATGCCTGCAGTCCTGAGTGCCTCCGCTCATGTAAAGAATGCCATTTTTTTCCTCCTTTTTTAGTAGAGCGTAAAAGCACACGCCCTGTCCCAATAGCTCAGAAAAGAAACCTTCAGAACAAGATAAAAATAAAAGGAAGCGCTTATTTACACTGCCTGTAGTTAAAACTATGGATTCCACAACCGCAAGAGGTAGTGATCAGCACCAGTTTGAAGGGCTTTAAAAGAGGATTAGATAAATTCATGGAGATGGAGGAGGCTAGCGATGGCTGCTAGCCAGGATGGCTGTTCTCTGCCTCCGTGGTCAGAGGCAATAATGCTTCAGATGCCTTTAGACTGTAACTCCTGTCAGCCCCCACCAGCATGGCTCTGGGCACTGAGGCTGATGGGAGTTGTAGTTCAAAACCTGGCTGTGCTGGCTGCAGAGCCGACCTCCTGATGAGGCAGGGTGAAGCACCCACCTCAGGTGGCAGGAGCACAAGAGCAGGTGTCCCATCCACACCCACCACTGCTGTTGCCTTGTGGAATGCTCTTGCCGTGTTTGGTGAAAGGGGACAGCGTTCTGGCACGTGGCGAGAAAAGGGGGAGAGCAGGGGCACATTCCCATTTTGCCTCAGGTGGTGAAATGGGATGGGCTGCCGCTGGCTGGCTGAGGCTGATGGGAGTTGTAGTCCAAATCATCCGGAAGACACCAGTTTGCAGGCTGTGTGTGAAGGTCTTATGTGTCTGTGAGTGATTTGGTAGCACCCGAGACAGTAGCACAACTTGAAGCTAAGAGGGCCTAGATGAGATCTCCAGGACACACACACACACCCATTTAAATTGCTTAGAGCTTTCTGAAGAATGTATAAAATGGATAATGAAATGCATAAATCCTAAATATTTCCTTTAATGAATCAGGTGCTGGGAGGAGAGGAGTCGCGACAGTTCAAGGGAGTTTTCGGATGCCTCATAGCAGCAGAAGTCATCCGCGTTGATGACTAAATTTGCATGCTACAAATTATCCAGTCAGCTCAATTAATTATCCCAGTTGGACCTGAGCCACTCTCCTTCATTGGATGCCTGTCATGCTGGCGAGAAGCTCAGTGGGAAGCTTAAAAGCAGGAGGAAGACTTGGGATAGCTTTCAGAGACCTCGCTTTGCCCTGATCTTTTGCCACTGAGCCATTAAGCAATCCTTGTAAATAGCTATTATTCCAGCAGTTTGGCGGTGGGGGGTGGGGACACACACACACACATACAAGAAATAAAGCTGAAAGCAATTTGAATTCTTATCTGTTCTGAAATGTCCTGGAGGGACAATCAGCAGCAGTTTACCCAGGTGTGGTCTGACATCCAAAGTAATATTTAGGTTTCAAACAAGTTTGGCTGAATTTAATAAGGTTAGAAGAGCCCCACTGGATCAGGCCTGTGGCTCATTTTAGCCCAGCATCCTGTTCTCACTATGGCTAACCGGATGTCTGTAGGAAACCTACAAGCAGGATTCGAACGTAAGAGCTACTCTCCCCTCCTGTGGTTTCCAGCAACCAGTAATCAGAAACATTGCTGTCTGACCAGAGAGGCAAATCCTCCCAGTTCACCCTTCCAGAACAAGACACAAAGTGAAAATTTTTTGAAATCCACATGTGTCCAAATTTTGTGATGTAGTTCTCCAGTCAAATAATTCAAAGGGGAGGTGTTTCCATTTGGAGAAGGTGTGCATAAGCATGCATATATTGGTGAAAATAACATACAAAAATACATTCTCTTAGGGGACGTTGCTTGCAAAAAAAAAAAAAAGAGGTCGCAAACTAATGCAGATTTGTGCCATGTTTCAGACTGCAGATTGGTTTGGAAAGTTCCCACTGAAGGTCAATTCACAGTGAAATACTAGAGCTCAACTTAGGTCCAGGGTACCTCAGGGATCACCTGAACTCTTTTATCCCAGCTCGATCACTGAGATCATCCGCAGGAGCATCATTAGTCGTTCTCTGCGTTGGCAAGGCTCGTTTGACAACATGAAATGAAGCCTTGAGTGTCATCAGCTCTGTCTTGAGTAATACTCTGCCAACACAGATTCAGCAGGTGCCTCCTTCTGTTTCAGTTTCTAAAAGCATGCTGAAAACTTTCCCATCAGGCTTATGCAGGCCATTAAGAATACATCTTTCTGCAATAGTTGGCTGATTTCTGATTTCAGCTTTTAAAATATAGAATCATAGAACACAGAATCACAGAACTCTAGAGTTGGAAGGGACCACGAGGGACATCTAGTCCAACCCCCTGCAATGCAGGAATCTTTTGCCCAATGTGGGGCTTTCATTATATGGTTTTATGCACAATTATTGGAAACTGCTTTGCTGTTTTCTTTATGAATTAGTGGCATAGAAATATTTTTATAAATAAAGAAAATTTTAAAAATGCAAGCTGGGCAAATTTCTCCCCTCTCACTGTTGGGCGACTTTAAGAAAAAACAATTCAGGCTACGAACTTTTCTTTGTAAGACTGTGCTAGAGGGAATGGCTGCCTGGGAGAAGCATCCACTCGCTTGCTTGCTTCCTTCCTTCCTTGCTTGCTTGCTTGCTTGCAATTTCCCTTTGAGAGAGAGCAAGGGAGCCAGGCCCACCATGCACCCTTTTAATTGCGTGCAATGGAGGTTGACAGTGGGGGTGTCTGAAAAGTCTTTAAAGGGGAGAGCCGGGCCTTTAATTCCCGAATATATCATCTCCACACGGCTGCGCCTTCATCTGCAAGCTGTTTGGCGCTGCTCGACATCGTCATTGATGGCAAGGGTCACTGGGCGATCACAGCCTTCGCTTGACCCGGGTCACAGGCATGACACCTGTCACTGAGCTGCCCCCCTTTCTTCCCTCTTTTGCAACCCCCCCCCCCAACCCTCTGCCGCCCAGTGGCAATACAGACCTGTGAATCAAAGGGACTCCAGGGAGTGAATATCAATAAAAGGATTTCTAATTGCTGCTTTTCCAGACACAGTTCATGCTGGGGGCTGGGGAGGGTTTTGGTCCATCTCATTCTTCCTGCTTTCTCCCACTGCCTCCGCCTCCTCTCTCTTGCTCAGCTCTCCGTAAACATGCTCATGCTCATTCTTTTCAGGATTTGGGGCTTGGAAATCAGCCCTTGGAAGAAGTTCTTATTTTGAAAAAGGGAAAAGACAGGAGCATTGGGAGGGGAGCATATCACCCTCTTCGGTTAAAAAGTATCTGTTGATTGTTAGCAAAAATAGAGGATGATTTCTGCAGAAATAAACCGCAGCACATCGCAGTCCCCACCCCACCCTGCCACACACAGCATGGAAATGAGAATGTTAGGATTTGTGCTCACAAATGGAAAACCAAATCAGGACTGAAACAATAAAGTCTTCTGCAGAGTCAAAACAATGTAAGTTGCATCATAGGGTGGCAGTCTTCCTTAACTGGGCAGCTCCAGATGTCTTTGGATTCTAACAACCCAACCGGCATGCCCAATGGTCAAGGATGATGGGAGTCACAGTCCAACAATATTTGGAGAGACACAGGATCCACACCCCTGCCCTAAGCCAGGAGTAGCCAATGTGGTACCCTCCAGGTGTGGTTGGACTCCAGCTCCCATCAGCTCCAACCAGCATGGCCAGTGGTCAGGGATGATAAGAGTTGTAGTCCAATGGCAGCTAGACTACCGCTGATCTACAGAGATGGAGAGACTTCACAGGAGTTTTTCTCCAAACCTCTGGTGGTTGGGTGAAACTGGGGTGGCAAAGCACATGAGAAATCTCTTATTAACCTTTGGGTAGGGTGATCATTTAGGCATTGTCAAATCAGAGGAAGTGGATCGCCAAAAAGGAGGGCAAAACAGAGCACAGGTTTGCATAAGATTTGTGCATGCAAATCTGTATGTGCAAATTTATTTATTATTGTTGTTTGGATGTCTTCACCAATGAAGTCCCAAGGCAGGTTTAATGGAAAAATAAATTTTCACATTCTTCTTTTGTGAGGATGACTGAAAGCATGATTTTAAAATTATTAAAAGCCATTTATATACCACTTAATCTTTCAAAAATCTATGTGTATACTGCTCAACCATCCTAATTTAAGCAAACACCCCAGAATTACAGAAGCCATTCCTTGCTTCTGATTGGATCCTGGAATGTCCCACTTTTTGGTCCGGCACTTTGGCACGAGTCAGCTTGTGCCAGAGCACCAGACCAAAAGACGTTCATATTTTTGTCTCGCTCTAATGCAAAACAGCTGGCTCCCAAAAGAGCTCAGGACCAAAAAAAACCCCTACCGTCCTAATCTGGAGCACCCAGATGTTGGAGGGTATCATGCAATGTACAGTCTAAAACAATGTATTATTAAAACATAGAAACGCAACCTTAAACCAGCAAAAAAGCAATATAAAAGCACCTGCTTCATTTGGGTGGAAAACAGAGAGAAGCAGAGTGCCTATTTTGTAAAATTTATATTCACTGCTCTGCCCAGGTTTGCTTCAGGCCCTGCCCACCACTAGGATGAAGTCCCCTGGAAGGCTGCTTGGAAGGGAATGCAGCCACCAGGCTGAAAATGGTTCGCCATCCTAGGTTTGTATGGACTTGTGGTGGCTCTGCAGAGCTTCAAGCAGGGAGTCTTTCCCAGCCCTACTTGGAGATGGCAGGGGTTGAACCCTAGACCCTCATTTATGGCAGTAGCAGCCTGCACTGTACCTGGGCCAATGGTTTCTCCTTCCCCTGGCCTCAATCGGGCTGTGCATTGCCCTGGTGCTGCTTGTCGGAGAAGCTCACAATTGATTCTCCAACGTGTTTGCTAAAACGGCCTCTGCCCATAATGATCTCGTGGAATCAAAGTCTGGCTTTGGGGGCCTAGAAAGCAAAACATTCTAATTCCTCCCCCAGGAGCCGAGCATTGCTCTTTATCGACTCCTCGCCAGCGTCTCCGGGGGCAGAAGCCAAGACTCACTCCACCCTCTGGGAACTTTCTCGTTTGCACAAGCAGAGATTAAAAGAGAGCGCGCGGGGATTCCAGCGCCTAGGTCTGTGGCACTTGGGAAGCAACAGCAAAAGCAAATCAATATGTTCGATCGGAGGTTTTTAAATTTTGCATGTACGTGTGTGCAAAGCGTTTGGTTCAATGTGGAGGGTTTTGTATCGGTCAGTTTGTGAGACTATGCCCTCGGCTCAGCTAAGAGAAATTTCCAGAAGAGCTGGACCAAATTTGAAAAGCTGGAGTGTCCTGGTCTTCTGGCGTTTTGGAACCATTTCCAACACTGGTGGCTTGGATTGGATTGGACCAATTCATGGTGGAGAAGACTATCAATAGCTACTAGCCAGGATCACTATGCTCTGCCTCTACAGTTGGAGGCAGCAATGCTTCTGAATACCAGTTGCTGGAAATCATAAGATGATGATGATGATGATGATGATGATGATAAAAAAAAATTATACCCCGCCCATCTGGCTGGGCTTCCCCAGCCACTCTGGGCGGCTTCCAATAAAATATTAAAATACAGTAATGCATCGAACATTAAAAGCTTCCCTGAACAGGGCTGCCTTCAGATGTCTTCTAAAAGTCTGGTAGTTGTTGTTCTCTTTGACATCTGATGGGAGGGTGTTCCACAGGGCAGGTGCCACTACCGAGAAGGCCCTCTGCCTGGTTCCCTATAACTTGGCTTCTTGTAGTGAGGGAACCACCAGAAGGCCCTCGGAGCTGGACCTCAGCGTCCAGGCAGAACGATGGGGTTGGAGACGCTCCTTCAGGTACACTGGGCCGAGGCCGTTTAGGGCTTTAAAGGTCACCAACACTTTGAATTGTGCTCGGAAACATACAGGGAGCCAATGTAGGTCTTTCAAGACCGGTGTTATATGGTCTCGGCAGCCGCTCCCAGTCACCAGTCTAGCTGCAGCATTCTGGATTTGTTGTAGTTTCCAGGTCCTGCTTGTGGGTTTCCCATTGGGGCATCTGGTTGGCCACTGCTAGAACAGGATGCTGGATGAGATGGGCCATTAGCCTGACCCTGCAGACTCCCCTTAGGTTCCTACTTTCCTAGGGAATAATAAAAACCAGAATCTCAGGGGGATTGCCTGGGGGATTGCGCCCAAATTTGTCACCACCAACAAAGCATCTCCCAATGGCTCAAGTTCTCCAAGAGCAGTCCATCTCTCTCTCGCCAGTGTTTGCCATGACACCGATTAACTTTTCCGTCTCACATGGGGCTGTTGCTACTTGACATTCAGGAGCTCAAGCCTCTTGTTATCTGAAGTTAATAACCAGGTCACTGAATCAAACTATTTAATTTAAGAGCAACTCCAGCTGGAAATAATGTTGGCTCTGAGTCAGGATTCGGAGAGTTCTGTCACTCCAAATCCCTCCAGATCTTTAAAGTAAATAGCTGGGAGAGAAAGAGAATCTCCCCCTCCCCCCCCCCAGCCTGCTTGAGTGTTCACAGTTGTGATTAGACACTTCCAGGTTGTGACCTCCAGTAGTGATCGTTGACTTGTGTGTACTTTACAGCTCAGATTGTTTAAACTTCATTCACTTTGATTAGCACTGAAGCAAAGAGTGATTGAAGCAATGTCTGCTGCTTGGGCGATGCCCACAAATGCAACCCCCCTTTATGCACACACGCACACAGCATGTCGCTTTCAGAGGGGGCATCAAGGGGCTCACACGGCACCGATTAGGATAAATTTTGAAAAGGTCACTAGCGTTTTCAGTCCAAAACTCTCCAAAGAGATGCTGAATTGTTTGATAGAGATGGTGGTCCAATGAGTCTGGTTCCTTGTCGCTTTTGTGTGTGTGACTCTTGTTCCGTTGACCAGCGGATGGGGCCAGAGTTTCTTTTGCCCTTGCTTCTGCAGTCCCAAGCAAAACAAGAAGATGGAGTCGAGGGCTCTTTCTGGGTGGGGATGGCAACTCCCTGCAGCTGCTCCGTATGTGGCCAATGAATGAGCTAGGCTAGTTTCCCCCTTGCCATTATATTGCCAATATATATATTGCTGGGAGTCAGGGAGTGGAGTCTCTCAGTGGCCACTTGATATCATCCCATTTCTGCATTAATCTGCAGATTTGTTTTTTTAAAAAACCACACAAAAATTGTGCATGGGTTAGATATGCGTTTTCTCTCAAAATATGCTTTTCTAAGCATATTTTTCACTACGGCGATTGAATTCATCAAGCATCCATTCTTCTTAATATTTTTGGTGATCCTGCAAACTCAGCTTGTGGTTCTACATCCAGACATTCTCACTCGCTCTTTTCTTCTCTCCTCTCTTGTGTTTGGTTAGTGGTTTTTGGAAACTTTACTACTCAAATTAGGATCTGTTTTAAATTTACCAAGGGAATCGAAATGGACCTTGTAATTTAGGTCAAAGAGGAGGAATCAAAATCCAAACTTCAAAATGTGGAAAAGAAATCCAGTGTTTATTGGCCAGGAATCTGGATACAGCTTATTGTGGAGATTTTCATTTGTAGAGAAATGCTGATTGGGTCTGCAGTCACTGGACCTTGATTCTGCTTTTGTATAGAGCATCTCCTCCTCTTTCTTGCATGAGAGAAAGTGCTGGTGCTTTGAAATGTTCTCCCTCTGGCTCACAGCGTGGACAAGGGATGTAAGAGGGCACCATATCCCATTTTTCACTGTATTTGCTGCATGAAGCCCTGTTTCTTTTCTGCTGCAGTCATCTGCCAATAAATACATTATCTGTCTTGCTGTCCACTTGCAAAATTACACAACTTATTTAATTATCTTATTAATCACATTATTCCATGCAATTATTTTTCAATCCAAAGCGAAATGCAATGCAAGTTGGGGTGGAAGCATATTCAGTTGAATATCATTTCCAGACTGAGAGCAATGATGGTGACACTTGTCAATCATATTAACTGGATTTATTTCTGTTCTGCGTATGGAGTGAGTAAGTGGGCACTGGCAATTTCTGCTCCCGGTTCTGTCTTCGTAGAGATTCTGACACCTCTAATGTGGACCCCACTGTATTTCCTTACTTCTTCAAGTGGCAGGAAGTTTCAGAGGCAAATACTACAGGGTACATTTCACTGGAAGGAAGGAGCAGTATGATGGCTCTGCTCCACTCCCACAGTTGGAGGCAGAAATGAATACCAGTTTCTGGAAACAACAGGAGGGGAGAGGGCTCTTGTGCTCAGGTCCTGCTTGTCGGCTTCCATTTGGAGCATCCGGTTGATCACTGTGAGAACAGGATGCTGGACTAGGGCCGGATCTAGACACATAAAAAAAAAAAAGGTTTCAGGAAAACACGTTGTAAACCTCATAATGGGAAATTACGTTGGCAAAGACGAACTCCACAGCACCACCTGGTGTCACAGTGTTATAACGCATTTAAAATGCTTTTTCTTTAGTAATGTAGCTGAGTCCTAAATGGGGCATTGATCCGATCCAGCAGGGATCTACCAGAGATAAAAAGATGCCATGTTTATTTTTGTTACTTCTGCTAATTCACAAATGTATGGTGCAAAAGCTGCAAAACACTGACATTGGCCTCCTTTACTGGCTACATTTGAGCTCCCAAACCGTCTCTCTCCAGACTCCCAGAGGATTGGGAGTGCCGCAGTTTACTGTAGCTAGTAGCCACCAGCCATTAATGTTCATTTAAGCGAGCATCTTCTGTCCATTAAAACATCATCTTTAGCTATTAGCTAAACCAAAGGCTGGGAGGGCTGGGGAGGTTTATCACTTCACATCATGCTACATAATAGCTTTTCTATTATGCTATTTAATTACAGTCAAGTTTAACTTTTCTGGAAGTTCCCAATCCTGATCATAAGTCTAAGAAATAAAATAAAGCCCTTTGCTAGCCTGGTGAGGGTCTCCCAAGTCTTGCCAACCTTTTTTTGGCCTTCGATTTGTGGTGAGTTTCTGGGGATGCTTTCTTGTCTAAAACTCCGGAGAGCTGCTGCCAATCAGTGTGGACAATACTGAAGGCTGGGCTTCTGAAGGGAAGGTCCATAACTCAGTGTTGGAATGTCAGCCTTGCATTCAGTGAGCTACATTCCAGACATGTAAAATAAGAGATTTCTGCACAGACACATGTCCATCCTCTCCTCTGCGGAAAGGCCTTGGCTCAGTGGTAGAACATCTGCCTTGCATGCAGAATGTCCCAGGTTCAATCTGCAATGGCATCTCAAGGTAGGGTTGGAAAGGACTCCTGCCTGAAGTGCTGGAGAGTGGCTGCCAGTCAGTGTGGACAATACTGAGCTACCGTATTTTTCGCTCTATAAGACGCACCAGACCATAAGACGCACCAGTTTTTAGAGGAGGAAAACAAGAAAAAAAATATTCTGAATCCCAGAAGCCAGAATAGCAAGAGGGATCTGGCTTCTGGGATAGCCTCTTGCTGTCCTGGTTTATGTGATAGCCGCACGCAGCCTCTCCTGGGCAGCGGGATGAAGGCTCCCCCTGCCCGGAAGAGGCTACAGGTGGCTAAGGCAGAAGCCAGGCAGTGGTTCCGGAAGGCTTCCGGGCAGTGGGAGGAAGGCTCCCCCAAGAGCCGCGCTCCCTTTAAAGAGCTGCATGGAGCATATGTGTGGCTCTTGGGGGCTTTTCCCTGAGGTGGGAGAAGGGCAGCCCTTCTCCCTTCTCGGGGAAAAGCCCCCAAGAACCGCACACATGCTCCACGTGGCTCTTTAAAGGGAGCGCTGAGCAGAGCCTCCTGCCTGCATTCGCTCCATAAGACGCACACACATTTCCCCTTACTTTTTAGGAGGGGGAAAGTGTGTCTTACAGAGCGAAAAATACGGTATATGCGCCAATCATCCATCTCTGTATAAGGCGGAATCCCACAATCACACCCAAGAGCTGAATGGTGAGAAAAAGGCTCGGTGGACACGCTCAAAAGGACTTCCGCATTTGCCAGGGCTTCCAGATGCTTCCGTCTCAGCATTCAAAGGACGTTCTGGGGCTGAGCCCCCACTGACATTCAGCTCTCAAACTCACTGTTGTTTTGCTCGCCTGCCGGTCTCGGAGCAGGAAGGGGAGGGCATGGAGGGGCGCAGTCCTCACTTGCCTCCGGGGTGTTTCTCTCCCACCCCCACCCCACCCCGATCTCTCTCCCTTGTATCAAACTCTAATTAGGTATAAAGGGCAAAGGATGGGGTTGGCAGAGGAGAGGGCGAGGGGTGCTAATAAATTATTCTCCTTCTTGTTAATTGTCATGTCTCAAAACTGGGAGGTTGTGTAGCCAAGAGAAGGAAGAGGCGTTCGTGCCAAGGACGGATGGGCCGTATCATAAGCTCACGTTGGCCTCCATTAGCATGTATGGGGTCCGGCCTCTCAAAGCCAATTAGCTCATGGACCAAGCTTGATTGGAAACCCACCGGCTTCATTGGCACGTTGGAATCGTTGAAAGAATAACAAACTCAGAGCAGGGGGGGGTCTCAGTAAAGACGCCGGTGGGGGACTCGTTTCCGTGGCTGCTTTTGTGAGAAGAGGGGTGGGGAAATGGCTCAAGTCTTATGGAGGCGGGGGGGGGGGAGGGAGAGAGACAGGGGGCAAGTAATTAGGAGGGAGGGAGGGAAATCCTGTGGCTGAAACTTTGAGCTGCCTGCTTGGACCGCATTCAAGCGTCTGGTGCTTGAATGCGACCTATGGACCGCTCCACCTTAAAATCTGCATTTCCTCGGCCTACCCACCTGTTGCTGAAACCATCCACAGTCTCCCAGGCAGATCACTCAGACATCATTCTTGAATGGAGGGGCAAGCCTGCGGGCCACATCCCCTTGTGTCTGGCCTTCTAGGGTGAAAGAGCTTGAGGAGGGGCGTGGACCATTTGGAGTGTGGCCAAAGAAGAGGGTTGTTGCCTGGGGAGGAGGTGTGGTCTGTGGACAGTCCCTGGGGGCCAGATAGAGAGGGTTGGGGGCCATCTTTGTTCCCCCAGACCTGAGCTTTCCCTTCCCTGTTGTAGAACAATGGCGGGCTGTGATGGTGAAGGCTGCTGTTCTTATGAAGGTGGTCCTGGTATTTTGCTGCAGAAATGGACCTCTCATGGATAGCTAGGCACATTGGAGAGACAGCGCAGGGTAGGTGTGTGAATGTTGGGCTTGGAATGGTGGGACCCACATTCCCACTGGGCCACGATGCTCAGAGGCCCTCCCATCTCAAATTAACCTACCATGCAGGGTTGCTGTGAGGATAAAGGAGGAGAGGGGTCCTGTCCTCCTCAGAGTGTCAAGCCTTGCCACTTTCCTGCCAAAACCAATCTGGATTCAGATGAGGCCTACTCTGCAGGGTCAATCAGCTGTTATGGGGAATGGAGGGGGCCAAGGGAGGATTCAGCCCACCCTCCTGCTGCCCAGGGGTGTCGGGAGAATCCCATTGGAAATGAATATAGGAGCAGCGATTGCCCAAATTTGCATGTTCGCCTGAGGTCAGGAAGGAGGTGGTGGAAGCAGTATCAGCTGTTGCTGGGCTTTTCTTCTTCTTTTCTCCGGTCTATGAACCTGACATAAATCACTGGGTTGTTTTCTGTGTCGTTTTTGACATTTCCCTTCCGCTGAAACGTGTTGGAGTTAATTATGTAATTGGCAACATAATTAATTACGTTAGTTTCGGCCATAGTGGATGGCGAGACAAATAATGTAGGTTTGAGCAGACGCCAAAACTGCTGTGGTAATGGAAGCAGCACCTATTGTGATGAAAACACAGAGCGGGAGGGAGAAACTGCTGCCTGCAGTGGCAGAGTTTGCCACTCAAGATGAGCCAAGGCAGGGCACACGGAGCCTGCGTGGAGTCTGCTCCGGCCACTGCCTCCCCCTCAGCTACAGGCATGGTGCCTGCATGTGCCCAAGCCACCATGTCACTCCCAGGAGAGACACGTGGCTCAGGTGCGCTGCAAGCCCCCCCGTGGTAAGTGCCGCCCCCTCAGCCGCCCTCGCCATCCCCCAGCTATGCTAGTGGCTGCCTGCTTACATCCCTAGCTGCTCCCTCTCTGAAAGCACTTGTTACTGCTGCTGGGCAAATAGAATCATGGAAGTGTAGAGTCAGAAGGGATCCCAAGGGTCATCTAGTCCAACCCCACAATACAGGAATCAGAGCGCTGTGTGTGTGTGTGTGTGTGTGTGTGTGTAGGCAGTCAAGAGACTGTATGTGTGGCATGCATTAGCTGAATAAAGCCCTCACATAGGTTAGTTACATGGAATGCCTGCCTGCATCCCTTGCTGACTTGGGGTGCCACAGTCTCCTACAATCCCTCCCTTCAAAGAAACCCACTGATAAGACCACCCTCAAACTTCCTGCTGCCTACGAGGCATAGTTCCATCGCTGGAGAAATGCAACAGTCACATTCCCAGCAGGAAAGGCATTTGCAAATCCCCACCTCAGCCCATGAACGGCGACGCCTTCCTCGCGCAATAAAACTGCTATCTGGAAAAGGCCATTTTAGCCCCAGTTGAGCCAGTCTGGAGAGCTCTGTTTCCCCTTTCGACAAAGGCCTCCTTGTTCCTCCCTGAGTTTATTCTCTCTCTTTTTTAAGAAAGAAATGGCAGATAGGCCTGCATATTGCAATTGATATGCAGATCTGGGAGGTTCTGCGTTTCCAGGCTGAGGGGATAAATCTACACGCATCTCCTCACTCTCCGCTCCCCTTTCTGCTCCCGTCCCCCGCATTTTTATTTTTTTTGTCATGGATCTCGCCTGCTTTACATTTTTATACAAAAAAGGTTCTGTCCCCTTTAATCTGCGTTCTGGGGGCAGCCTGTCACGCTGCCTTTTCAAAAGGGGGTTGCGTCCGGACTTCATTGAGAATGTCACCCTTGCCGACCGTGTGAATTAACAGGGGTGGAGCAGGGGTGGGACAGAGGCTGAAACAGACACAGAAGTTAATCTACCTTTCCTTGCGAAGAGTTCGGTTGGAGTCCGTCCGTCCGTCCCACCACCAAAAAAAAAAAATGTTATGCAAAGTTATCCAAGTCTTACGGGTGGTGCTTCATAGCCCAGAAGGCTTCTATCAACCAAATCATAGTATTTTGCTTTTAATTTGCCTTGCCTTTCTTCAGTGTGTGAGTGTGTGTATTCCCATGTCTCCTCATAATTCAAGGCAGGTGGGTGTAGCAAGACATTTCTTGTGAATATTCCCCAATGGGAAAGAATATACTGTGTCTCCTTGATGGTAAAGTCACTTGCTCTGGCCCTTAGAATAATAGAATTTTAAATTTGGAAGGGACCCAAGGGTCATCTAGTCCAACCCCCTGCAATGCAGGGATAACAGTTAAAGAATTCCTGACAGATGGCCATCCAGCCTCTGTTTAAAAACCTCCGTTGAAGAAGAGCCCACTACCTTTCTGAGGGGGTCTGTTCCACTGTCAAACAGACGGTGATTTAATCCTTGGTTTCATCTAACCTCAAAGGGGCAGGAGACACTCTTCGGGCCATATCTGGCATTCTCTGTCCACCAGAGCAAGGGCTCTTGTGCTAGTGGGTGGTTGCGTTTTAATGTTGCATAGCATAGGAATCCAATGCAACTGCTCTTGGGAGTTTGTTTCACCTCAGATGGCTCAATCTATCACAAAGTTACAAGCAACCTGCTTATGCATCCTCTTGCATGACAATGTTCCACTGGCACAAAATATTTAGCCAGAGGAAGAACAACACCTCTAAGGGACTTTAAGGTCCCCACCCACACTATACATTCAACTTCAAACTGTTATGGCTCCCCCTTCCCCCAAAATTAATAATCTTGGGAGCTGTGGTTTGTTAAGGGTGCTGAGAATTGTTAGCTGACCTCCATTCTCTCTTGCAGAGCTACAGCTCCCAGACTTCCCTGGGAAGAGGGATTGAATGTTAAACCACTCTGTATATTGTAGCTCTGCATACCCTCCAACATTTACCTGATGAAAATAGGGATGTCCCATTCCATAATGATAATTTTACTATTTATACACCACACATCTTACTGGGTTGCCCCAGCCACTCTGGGCATCTTCCAACATATATAAAAACATAATAAAACATTAAAGATTAAAAAAAACCATTCACTATACAGGATTGCCTTTAAACGGCTCAGGGGTCAGATACCCTCCAACATTTAACCAATGAAAATAGGGACCTCCTAAGGAAAAGCGGGACATTCTGGGATCAAATAAGAAACCGGGACGGCTTCTCTAAATCACGGGCGTCCCTGGAAAATAGGGACACTTGGGGGGTCTGGCTCTGTGGGAGGAATAGGGGTCTCCCGGCAACTCTCAGCACCCTTTAACAAACTGTAGTGCCCAGAATTATTTGTTATTCTTTGGCCAACTGGGGAAGCAGCTTGACAAACAAATACATTTTAGCCATTTGTTACATTTCTATCCCACCCTTTGAATGTGCTTATAGCTGCATACATCATTCTTGCTCTCCATCACAACAATCCTGAGAGGTAAGATAGTCTAAGGGAGAGGGACTCCAAGGACAGACTAGGCTTGTGAACCTAGCACTCCCTAGTTCCTTGTCTAGACACCACATGGTCTGTTTTTTTCCAAACATATTAACCATTCCAGCAATTTAGGAACATAGGAAGCTGCCTTATAATTAGTCAGACCGCTGGTCCATCCAGTTCAGTGTTGTCTACACTGACCGGCAGCTGCTCTCCAGGGTATCGGAGAAGGGGTGTTCCCAGCCGTACTTGGAGACACCAGCCAATTGAACCCAGGAGCTTCAGCATGCAAAACGGATGCTCTGCCACTGAGTTACAACCCGTCCACTATTTTGCTCAGGGGAAATACTTCTATATGACAGGTCAGCCAGTCTGTTGGACCTCCTGGGAAGGCATTAAGGTTCACTTTGCTCTTTTAATAACAAAGTAGCTGGGGTGTGTGTGGATCAGTCACAGCCTCCATGGCCTCCTATGGATAGCTAGTTTAGGGTGGTTTTTTAAGCACCGGGGCTCAATGCTACTTGCAACCCAGCCTTCTTAGAGCTCGAAACAATTTGGGACTGGCTTTTATAACTCTGCAATGGCTAGGAATGCACTTACCATATTTTTTGCTCTATAAGACTCACTTTTTTCCCTCCTAAAAAGTAAGGGGAAATGTGTGTGTGTCTTATGGAGCAAATGCAGGCTGCACAGCTATCCCAGAAGCCAGAACAGCAAGAGGGATTGCTGTTTTCACTGCATAGCGATCCCTCTTGCTGTTCTGGCTTCTGAGATTCAGAATATTTTTTTTCTTGTTTTCCTCCTCCAAAAACTAGGTGCGTCTTGTGGTCTGGTGCATCTTATAGAGCAAAAAATACGGTATTTATTTTCTCCAGTGCCTCCGTCTCCAGGTAGTTCAAGGTGTGTGTAGTGCTTATTCGCAGTAGGCTTTCTTTTGGGCACCCGAAAGAACCCTGGGGGAAAAAGAAGTTTGCATAGGAGTCCTGGGAGTGGCGAGGGCCTGATTTATGAGAAGAGATTAATAGTGGGAAATACGTTCCGCTTACCTAAGCGGTAATTCATTAGAAAGGATCAGGAGCTGGTGTGTGGAGGGTGCGGGGGGTGAGCATGTTAAATGTCTGGAAATATTTGAAGGATATAAACGCTGAAGTTGGTGAGAAGAATTATGGGAGCGATAAAAGGGGGCTTAACTGGAGCAAAATTAAGAGGAAATTCAGGCGTATATACACACACATACACATCATGACACCAGTGCCTGTTAATCTTCCAAAAAGATGCTGGAAATTATCGTCAGCTGAAGCCTTCAGACCAATAGACTGGGCCACTTATTACTGGCTGTTTTAATTCCACTCATCTTTCCATCTACATTACAAAATCTGGGGCATCTGACTTTGTTCCTTGGGGTTGTCCAAAGCAAAATCTGCCAAATCCAAAATCATCCACAGGATACACTTGAGGCCCATTATATACTTTTAAAGCACGTGACTTCTCCTAAAGAATAATGGGAACTGCAGTCCATTAAGGGTGCTGGGAATTGTAGCGCCGTGAGGGTAAATGACTGTTCCCAGGATTGTGGGGGACCCATGTACTTCAAATGTGATTGAAATGTATGGTTTGAATGTTACCTTAGTCTTTGTTGGGATGAATGTGTTGTTGATGCCACAGATGCACAGCAGTGCGGGGGGGGGGGGGAGCTAATGCATTTCTAGGCTGCATCAACAGACGTACAGACCAAGGCTGATTCTACACAGCTATTTAAAACTCTATGAAAAAACCTCATTCACAATGGAAATATTATTATTATTATTATTATTATTATTATTATTATTATTAAATTTTATTTATATTTATATTTATATCATGGACTTTGGATTTCAGCTCTACAGCATCATCTAGGGTCACATTGTTATAACGCATTTATAACATTATAAATCCACTAATGTAGCTGAGTCCCAAGTACTACTCTATTTTGCCTTGGTCAGAACCCCCCTGAAGTCCTGTGTCTACTTCTGTGCACCACAGTTTAAGAAGGATGTTGACAAACTGGGACATGTGCAGAGGAGGGCGACCAAGAGGATCAAGGGTCTGGAAACCAAGCCTTATGAGGAATGGTTGAGGGAGTTGGGTATGTTTCGCCTGGAGAAGAGGAGATGGAGCGGAGATATGAGAACCATCTTCAAAGATCTGAAGGGCTGCCACATGGACGATGAAGCAAGCTTGTTTTCTGCTGCTGCAGAGGATGCAATCCAAACAGATGGATTCAAATGACAAGCAAGGATATTCTGACCAAATATGAGGAAGAACTTTCTGAGGGTAGGAGCTGTTCAACAGTGAAATGGACTCCCTCAGAAGGTGGTGGACTCTCTTTCATTGGACGTTCTTAAACCGAGTTTGGAGGGCCATCTGTCAGAGTTTCTTTAACTGAGATTCCTGGGTTGTAGGGGATTGGACTAGATTGGACCCTCATACCTGCGGGACCGCCTCTCCTGGTATGTCCCATAGAGGACCTTATGGTCTTCAAACAAAAACATATTGGCGGTCCCGGGCCAGAGGGAGGTTAGGCTGGCCTCAACCAGAGCCAGGGCTTTTTCAGCTGTGGCCCCGATCTGGTGGATCGCTCTGTCACAAGAGACTAGGGCCCTGCGGGACCTGACATCTTTCTGCAGGGCCTGCAAGACAGAGCTGTTCCACCAGGCCTTTGGCCAAGGCACAGTCTGACCCCCCTCCTTGTTATGCAAATGAATTGATTTTAGAATGCTGTGTTACTTTTATTGTTGTTAGCCACTCTGAGCCCGGCTTCGGCTGGGGAGGGCAGGATATAGATAACATTTTATTATTTATTATTATTATGAACCTTGGGATCCCTCCCAACTCTACAATTCTATTATTCTTAGGGTGCTTTTCAGTGGAGTTCCTAGGGGAAAGCAAGAGTGCTGGCGCAAGAAATTATGCCTCCTGAGGTGCAGCCACTGCAACCAAGCCTCATCCCTTCTCTTTATGGTGGTGGTAGTCCAACCTTCATTCCACTTTCTTATTTTCTGGGCTTCTGCTGCAGTATCAGCAAAGTCCTCTGCCTCCTCCCTCCCTGTCTAGCTCTGGGAAGGGCCAAAGTCCTTTCTTAGAGCAAAGCATTCTGGGTGGGGTGGCCTGAGCCAATGGCATGATTTGCTTGGTGGTCATGATGTCTAAAATAATGGGTGGGTGTGTGTGTGGAGATGTTAAAGTTTCAGTAGCATTTAAACTTTGTTTCCTTATTGTAGGCATCCGTTTTAGCCAACACAGCAAACCATGATGGTGTGCCGCAGGCACCCAGTTTGTTTGGCTCCATTGTAGATTTCTGGCTCATCAGAGTTTAAGCATAATGTCTCGTCCATGATCCTCAATGATCAATTGTTCCTCCTGTAATGGGGGTGGGGGGACTTAAGGTGTGCTTTGCCCCCAAGCAGATTCCATTATTTCATCTCAGTCAGTTCATTTGGATAGGGACAGGGGAGGCCTGTTTATCTTCCATAATTGAGCATCTTCCTGGAGAGCCATTAGGTGTCATTACAAACAGCCCTCGTGCATCCTAGCTCTAATGAGGGAGCCTGATGTGAAATCAATCCTGCCTCGTAATGAACCTGGACCTCTGGCCTCTCCAGAACTATAGCCACCGATGTTTCGGGAGAGAATACAATTAGGTGCCCTCTCACGTTCTTTGCCAAGCCTGCCCCTCCAGGCTGGTGGCATCAGATGGAAGCTTGGCAAGGCTGCTTGCCCAAATGCATCTGTCCAACTATTGAGAAGAGAAGGTTGGATTTGAATGAGACCTTGCCTAGAGAGCCTTGAGGAAAACCAGGTTCCTCGGGTTTCCACAGGATTATATTTACAGTTCAAAATGGCAGAACTGACATGTTTCTATGTTTGTTCTGCAGTTCCAAAGATTCAATCCTTCAGAAGGGCAACACCCACTCTTTGGAACTCACTGCCCATTGATAGACAGCGGCCTTTGCTGTACTGTTTTTGGTTCCTGCTACAAACTCAGCAAGCTCCATGGTTCTCAGCAAAGTGGCATGGCTTCTGCCATTTTGCACTTGTTACACACCCAGAGAGACATACGTTGTGGCTTCACAGCCCATGTGCAGAGCCATCCAATATGGTGGGGTCCCTAATATCGAGCAGTTATGGGTGGGGACACTTTTAATCAAAAGCAGGATTGTTGTTTGTGTTTTGCTTGCCCATTTGACCCAGATTCTGGTTTGAGTATGCACCGCTTCCCATCCAAAAATAGAGACCTGAGTAATATGATGAATCTTAAGCTTGGCCACTGACTTAATAGCTACAAGATTTACCTGCCTCTGTTATTCACACTGAGAGGGAGAAACCATAGGTCTCCACTAGTACTGCCCCATTCGCAAATGGAGAAGCAGATCTACATATATCCACAATTTGGGGGTGGGAATTGGCTAGCTTGCTTACACTGAGGGCTTGTGCCATGTCTAGAAAGCATGGATCCAACCAGTTTTCTACTTGTCCCCTGCTCTCTAGGCAAGAGGTCCAAGTGGTTTTGCCTTAGCCCCACTGCTTTCCCCTGGAAAGCCCACTCTTTGACGCTAAATCATAGAAAGCATCAATTGGGAGAAAACCTAGTTGACATTTGCTCCAGTTCAGCACTAAGCAGTGAGTTTTCCAGGGGAAAGTGATGGGTCAGGTGGAACTGCAGATGTACCATGAGTGAGGCAAGGCATGTACAGCAGAAAAGAGGTTAGGATCTGCATTGGGGAACATCTATTGGGTCACCAATCTTTTTTTTTGCACCTGTGGACACATGGTGGTGTGGGAACCATGCACACATCACAACCATGCAGGCATGCACCCACAAATTGTACCCACACGCACTTACTCTCCCTCGCACCCCAACAATTAGGCATGGGGAAAGTCATATATTGTCTACAATTTAAGGAGTCTTTCCAGCCTAATTTCAGCAGGGGAGCAGGACCCTGCAGGTGCCCAGACAGGAACCTTTGCAGGCACATAAGAGTTCATGGACAGCACGTTGGCAACCCACCGTATAAACTTCTTTATTTGTTGTGAGTGAGAAGACAGTTCTGCAGTTGATCGTATTGGGAACTTTACTGTCTAATCGATTTGTACAACCTTTGTCTCAGCTGATACAAAGAAGGTTCTTCATCCTTTCCTCCCCTCCATCTCTTTTTTTCTTGAAATCTAACATGGCTCCTTCGTTTCAGTTGCTTGCCACCCTTTCTACCTGCAGGCAATGCTTAGCATTCCAAAGACATTCTCTTAAGGTCAATACAAATTAACAGGAAATTTAATTAAAGTTCCCAGTGCTTTTGCTTAAAGTGGTGTGTAATGGGTATCTTCTATCTGGCCTTCCCGCTACAGCACCCTGCTCACCCCCCACACCACCCCGGAAAAAGAACTTAACTCGAGCTCGAAGGGGGTTATCAATAATGAACAGAGGTAATTTCAGAGGGAGAATTAGAGACTTAATGAAAATGTGGGAAACGTGAAATTATCTTGCAAGTTGCCGGAAAGAGTGGATGGGGAAATGAAGCACTGCGGCATTTCAGCCGAGACTTGCCTTGAGAATGCTGTTCAGGCAGTGAAGAGCAGCTGCTTTTGTTGCTCTGATGTGCATGGCTGTCATACTTGGGCCACCTTCACTCCATACTTTTAAAGAATCCTGGGAGCTGTAGTTTGTTGAGTGTGCTGAGGGCTTTTAGGAGACCTTCCTGTTCCCCTCCCAGAACTCCAATCCCCAGAATTCCCTGGGAACAGAGACTGATCGTTCAGCCACTCTGGAAATCATGAGGGGAAGGGTTCTCCTAACAACCCTCAGCACACTTTACAAAATATAGTTCCTGGGATTTTTTGTGGGGGGATGCCATGACTATTTAAAAGGGTATGGTATTGCTTTAAATGGGGCCTAAATCTGCTAGGAGGCTGAACAGGGAACCTCAAACTTGAGTAGAACCCATAGGTATGTTCCCAATAGCACTTGCTTCAACAATTATTTCCTTCCTTCCGTGTGGCTTGTTCACCATAGGAGCCAACTCCTGGGAGCCAATGCCACTTCACCCCCCCCCCCATAAAATACTGAGCGGACTGGGCCCCCACAAAGTTGATGGGCATTGCTATTCAAGTGGTGTGCATGTGCTGCATCATGTGATCAATTATGCAGAGTGGGGCTTACCTGACAACCCCTCCCCCCAATATTTTATTCAAGTTGGCACCCTGTTGTCTACCATATGCAGGTTTAGTTTTTGGCACAGGCTCAGTGGTTCCAACTTCATAGCCTCATTTTGGAGGTGCTACAAGCCATTGCATTGCCACATACAGTTCTCTCGATTTGCACACCATTAGATGCATATGGACTCCCGGCAATGCCGCTTCCTGCAGTTTGTTTAACTGAATATGTAGGAGCATAAGAAGCTTCCTTCAGAGTGCATTCCATCAGCTTTGACTGGTGGTCCAGCTGTGCCCTTATCTGGACAGGGATAGTCTAACTTCTGTTGTCTATGATCTGGTAAACTCTAAATTAGATTACAGTCGTACCTTGGATCTTGAACTTAATAGATTTGGGGAGTCCATTTGGCTCCTGGACCCGTTCGAAAACCAAGGCGCAGCTTCTGATTGCCTGCAGGAGCTTCCTGCACTCAATCAGAAGCCGCGGAAACCATGTAGGAAGTTCAGCTTCTGAAAAATGTTCGCAAACTGGAACACCTACTTCTGGGTTTGCAGCACTCAAGAGCCAATTTGTTCGGCTACTAAGCCATTCGAGAACCAATGTACGACTGTACTGCAATGCGTTATATGTAGGGCTGCCTCTGAAGATGGTTCAGAAACTTCGGGTGGTACAGAATTATATTACAGTGCCAGGCGAAGACGTTCTTCTTCAACCAGGTCTTTGGCTTATTATATTCTACCGCCTTTTAAATGTGTTTGTGGAAGGGGATCGTTGCTTTGTTGTTTCTGTTTTAACTTTTTATTTGTGCTTTTATCTTGCATTTTTAACTGGTGAACCACCCTGAGATCTTTTGATGAGGGGCAGAATACAAATCTAACACCCTCATCTTCATCCAGCTCATGATTGTCTGCACTGATTGACAGTGGTTCTGTAGGATTTCAGGCAGAAATCTTTTCCCTGCCCTACCTGGAGATGTCAGGGGTTGAAACTGGGGGCTTGCGCATGCAAAATGGATGCTCTGCTACTGAGCTACATCCTGTCCCCTAAAGTCTGTTGATTTTAAGGTGTCCAGTGTGAATTTGGCTTATTCAGATGCTACTGCCCAGTTTACTGCACAGCACAGGAAGAGGCTGGCTGCACTGTATTGCTTCCGCTATTGCTGAAGATAACATGGAACAGAGACCTGTGAGATATAACTGAGTGCTGCTGGGCCGGGGGAGAAAGAGATTTGCAGAGAGGTGTTTCAAGCTCTTCTGACCACCCATGTTCATTCACTATTCTGGTAGTTCCTGGTTTTTATAAACAGAAGTTGGTCTCCAGTGGGCGACTTCTGTTGCTGAAGGAATTTAGTCTTCCAGCCAAGGTGTTACATTATATATGCAAAGTAGTTCTTTTCCTTGTGTGGGGAATTCTTAAAATCAGTTTTTAATCGGCCCACAGCATCAAAAAAGAGCGAGCGAGCGAGCTGCTTTTCCACAGCTACATTGGAAGAGGCAATTCCGAAAGCAAGGAGGGTTTCCCAGCTTGTTAGTGCATCTTGCGAGTTTCCCTCCTGAGTTTATTTGAAGCAAGAAATGTTATGGCGTATAAAATAAATCTGAAGTGGCGTGTTTTATTATTGAAAGAAAAAGGGAAAGAAGTCTGGGCAGAATATTACATTCCTCCACTTTTTGAGCTGAATGAATGCGCTCGTGTGTTTTCGAGATAGGCTGGAAGGATTTACTGGCCTGGTTTAATGCAGTCCTTTCCAGTATCTCAAATGACATCACAGCCTGGGGATTTTTCCCCCTGCCCCCACTTGATAATGAACATTTTATTGCACGTTAAGCAGAATGATTGATTTAGTTCCTAAGCTTGTGTTTGCTGAGTGATATTTTTTTAACATTCGGAAGGAACACATGGAAAGAATCATTTTCCTATACTACTAAAAAAAAATTCAATGAGAAACTCAGAAAAACATTTGGAAAGGACATAAATTATTCCATAAATCGGCACACAGTAGCTGTGTGTAATATTATATCTAAAACTCTCTGCTTGGTCGGTAGAGTAGGGCAAAACTGTGGAGTTGAGGGGACTGTGGTTGTTCCCGTAGGCTAGGGGTGGGCAGCCTTTTCCAGCCCAATGTCTCATGGCCAACTTTTGGGGGGCCACATGCTGGGGGTGAGCAGGGCCAGAGGCAAAAGTGGGCAGGGCAACAGACGCGACTCACTTTTGTACATTGTACATTCTGTCCATGCCAAAGTCAGAGGTTTCGAACACAGATATCTCTCCACCTGGGCACGCATGAAAGGTTGTTGTTTAGTTAATTCAATTTACACCCTGCCCTTCCTCACAAATGAGCCCAGGGCAGTCAACGACAAGCAATAAAACAGTAAAAACAGATTTAAAGCATCTTAAAAACAATTCCAATACAGCTGCAGAGTGGGCAAGATCTCTGTTTAAAAGTCTTCTTGAAAGAGGAAGGTCTTCGGCAGGCAGAGGAAAGACATAAGAGAAGGTGGCTGTCTAAGATTTAACAGGAGGGGATTCCAAAGGGTAGCAGCCACAGTTCTTACATTGTGCAGAACAGACCTCCTAATAACACGGTATTTGCAGGACGTGCCTATGCGATAATTTTCGCATTTTACATCTTTCACATGACGTAAAGGTCACTTCTGAAAATCTAGAGGAAGTTTAGCCCTCATTTACATCTTAATTGCTTCCAGGAAGAAGAAGAAAACTCTTTGCAACCCTGTTAGTTTGGAAAGTCAGAAGAGTTTTGCTCTGTAATTTTCCCACCGTTTTCGTGGATCATGTTATTTGGAGGAAAAATGGGGTAATATTTCAGCGAATAGGGTTTCCCCCCGGGGGAATCCTGGAGGAACAGAAGGGTGGCAACATGTCCAGTCAGGGCCGATGTTGTGTCAAACCACAGATGTGAATGAAATTTAGTATGGCATGGCAGTATATCAAGCCAAAAGCTACACATTTCTATAATGCAACAGGTAAAGCCATGCAAAAGGAATGTTAGAAACCAGGACAGAACCACATTCACATCATGCATTTAAAACACCATGACACCACTTTAAATAGCCATGGATTCTTCCCACCCCCAAATAATTAATTCTCCTCACAGAGCTATGATTTCTAGAGTTGCTTAATGATCAGTCCTTCGTCACAGGGAATTATGGAAATTGTAGCTCTTTGTGGGGTAAAGGGAGGCAAGTAAAAGAGTGAAATGAGCACCCATAATGCTGAGAGTTGCTAGGAGACCCCCATTGCCCTTCCAGAACTACAGTTCCCAAAGTGGTTTAACAATCAAAACCTCTTTCCAGAGAACTCTGGGAACTGCAACTCTGGGAAGGGGAATGAGGGTCTCCTAGCAACTCTCAGCACCTTAACAAACTTCAGATCCCAGGATTCTCTGGAGGAACCAATGAGTGTTTAAAGTGGTTTAAATGTATGGTGTGGATGTAACCTCTGTATCACCATCTATGCCCCTCCACCTGCTTTCCTAACTCTCTATATTAGCTCTACAACTAATGTCAAACATGGCAAGACAAAATTGTTATTCAAGGCAACCAGATAATCCATTTAAAGGCAAAGAATAAACTCTCTAAACCAGGAAAGAAGGAAACATTACTGACCCTACATACCAAAGGGATAAGGTGGGAAAGAAGCATAAACCCTAATAAACCTTTGCTGGGCAATGTTGAGCCTGTTGCTTAGTACAGCTGCCTGGGCAGCCGCCTCCGTTCTCTGTGTGGGCAAGAGGCAAGATCAAAGGAGTTCAGAAGCAAAATTATTTTTTTCTGGCTGACTCATTCACTGGATGGCTCCTGAATTTCTCACTACCCGTGATTTCCTTGCTGGTTCCGAAACTGTTACTCACAGCACAAAACCCTCACTCACCTCTAGCTTTTTGAAAGCTGTGCTGCCTATTCACATCTGCAGTTCAACTTGTTCTTGAATAAGGCTGAACTTTAAAGCCCATTCGAAGCACATTTCCCCCCCTCAAAGATTTCTGAGCACTGTAGTTTGTTAAGAGTAACTCTGTAAAGGATAAACTACAGTGCCCAGAATTCTTTGAGGAGGGATTTGCTTTCAGTGGGGTTTATGGGTATAGCGTGTACCAACCTATAAGGGCTCACCCAAATTTCCACTTGCCCTGCCCCTTTCCCCTAGAGAAACCCACTGTTTACAACTAAATCAGAGCAAACATCCATCAGGTTTCCTCCGAAACGACGTTTGCTGTGATTCAGTACTAAAGAGCACGTTTTCTGGGGGAGGACAGAGGGGCAAAGACAAAACTTCTTGGACCTGTGGTTAGAAAGCAGAAGTGTGGATGAGCCCTAAGATGACCTACAAGTATCAAAAAGCATTTTTAAATGAAAGAGACGACGACGACGATGATGATGAAAGAGATGAGGAGGAGGAGAATTTGTATACCGTCCTATAGTTGCAGGTCTCAGGGTGGCTCACAAGATAAAGTCACGATATAAAAACACAAAATACATAATAGAAATAAAAACAAGAACAACCCTGTAATTGCCCCCTCCTCAAAGCATTTTAATGTCAATCAGCCAAAGGCCTGGTTAAAGAGGAACATTTTCACCTGGCGCCTAAAGGTGTATATTGAAGGCACCAGCCAAACCTACCTGGGGAGAGCATTTCATAAACAGAAAGCCGCTACAGAAAAGGCCTGTTCTTGTATTGGCACCCTCCAGACCTCTCATGGATGATATTTAATATTATTAAAGAGAAGAGAGCAGTCACAGCAAAGGTCACTCCCACACCATGTATTTAAAGCAATATAATTCCACTTTAAAAAGCCATGGCTTCCCCCAAAGACTTCTAGGAAGTATAGTTTGTTAATAGTGCTGAGAGTTCTTAGGAAACCCCTAACCCCCTTACCAAGCTACAGTTTTCAGAGTGGTTTATCATAGAATCGTAGAGTTGGAAGGGTCCCTGAGGATCATCTAGTCCAGTGATGGCCAAACTTGGCCCTCCAGCTGTTTTGGGACTACAATTCCCATCATCCCTGAATTGGTCCTGTTAGCTAGGGATGATGGGAGTTGTAGTCCCAAAACAGCTGGAGGGCCAAGTTTGGCCATCACTGATCTTGTCCAACCCCCTGAAATGCAGGAAGCTCAACTATCACAGGGAACTCTGGGTGAAAACTTCCTTCATCTCCATCCAGCGCAAGCTGTAGGATGCCAGGGAGTAGGTGGGAGTCATAGTCCAAAATCCCTGGAGAGCTGCAGGTTGACTGTTCTAGGTCAGCCTTTGTGCTAATCGTGTAAGGCAGTTCTTAACTCCTTCTGCTAACGGGGAAATATTTAAGCATTGCAAAGCGGATGTTCCAGAGAACAGGCTGAGAAAGGCCATCGGTGCTTGGCTGGGCTGCAACGAGATGTTGCCGCCCCCATTCGGATTTATGGCGTGCATCTCCCATTGCTTTGTACATCAAAGAAGTCTGCATATTGTACAGGCCGACATAATGAGACAGATTGGCTCCAGATCAAACTGCTGTGTGTGTGTGTTTTTTTACAAGTCATTATGATTATCCCATATTGCTTCTCAGGAAGAAGAAAAAGTAGTGATTAGCAGAGGCCTCCTGGGCAGCTGTTTAGCTCCGTTTCCTCTTCCTTGGCTTTGACCCAACAAAGCAACAGCTCCCCTGGCACAGGGGGAGGGGGATTCTGTGGGGCCAAGAGGTGCCAAAGACCACCTATGAGGTAAGGTGGGGTGGGGCCGTGGCAGAAGACAAACAATGCTTGCATTCAGTGTTGGGCTCCCGATTTCACAAAGGCAGTTGGTAGGCTGAAGCAAGAGTCAGAGGAGAGCAAGGAGGATCCTACAAAGGGATGAAAAATGTATCACCTAGAGTTGCCAATGAATTATCTATCTATCTATTGCATTTCTATCCCACCTTTTCCTCTAGGGTGCTCGAGGTGGTTTACATAGTTCTCTCCATGCTCATTTAATCCCCACAACAACCCGAGTGAGGATTTGAACCCAGGTCTCCTGTATCCTAGTCTGACACTCTGACCATTATGCCAAAGTGGAAGGTGCTATATGACCCATTTTTTCATGACTTCAAGATTGGACTACTGTAACACGCTCCATGTGGGGCTGCCCTGAAGGTTGGCTCAGAAGGTGCAGCTGGTGCAGAATGGGGTATCTAAGTTGCTCAGTGGGACCTTCTATCACACCAGCAACTGTGTCATTTATTATGATGCCCATATTGAAGACCATTTTGTGAAGGGTTTAGGCAATCTGGACATTTCTGAATGATATGAAAATTCTGGAGCACATGCGCACCACTCTAAAACTTGATAATAAAGTGAGATTTGGATATGATATCCCTATTTTGAAAATGCGTATGTGTTCTGTTTGGTTTTAAAAAAACCAGCTGTTGGTCATGTTCATGAATTTACATACTAACTTTTCTATTTGTGTACTTTTTTTTTAACTTTTTTAAATAAATAAGCAAATAAATCCCTGGCTACTGGTCCATTTCCGGGAATAATTCAAAGTGCTGGTTGTGATCTATAAGGCCCTATATTTCAGGTTACCTGAAATATCCTATCTCCCTCTATGAACCTGCCTGGGTGCTGAGACCCTCGAGTGAGCGCCATCTCTCAGTTCCCATCAACATCAGAAGCACAGTTGGTGGTGACACGAGAGAGAGCCTTTTCTGTGGCTGCGCCCAGAGTGTGGGATTCCCTCCCAGGAGGGGTTAGACTGGCTCCCCCTCTTATCCTTCCAGCAGCAAGCTAAGACCTTCCTGTTCTGAAAGGCTTTGCGTGGGGAAGATGCAGATGACGCTGGCCACTGTGTTTTAATTGTTGCTTCCAAATGTATTTTGCTGTATTTTAGTTATTGTTTTTAACTAGTTTGCTTTTATTACTTTCTGTTTTATAATGTGTTTTTAAATGTTGGAAGCCACCTGGAATCCCAACTTGGGAGAAAGGCATAATCATCATCATCATCATCCAGGAATCAGTGACTTGGAGCTGGCACTGGGCCCATCTTAGTCAGCATTGTACCAGCCCTCATCACACTTATATTCTAGAGCCCCTATTTATTCAAGGGCTCTATCCTCCATCCTTCAATCCCTTGGGGTCTCAAACTGAAGGCAGCTAAGAATAAGGTGTCAAGGAACAAACTAGGTCTTAGCAGAAGGCGTAGAGGAGAGAATTAATAAAGGAATTAGAGCTCGGCCTGGCTTTATGTGGGGTGTTTTTGTTTCTTTGCTCTCAGCTCTGTGCCACTGGCAGCCTCAAGACCAGCCCTTGCTGGCCCCTTAACAGCCAGCATTGATTAAGCACTTAACACGGAGTGATTTACCCATCCATCATTAAGACAGGTGCTCTATAGTTGTGAAAATGCCTGGCTGGAGAAAAGAGCCCTTAACAGTTACACTTACAACTTGCATTTCGCTAAATGAAGAACAAAAGCCATTGAACGCTCAGTAAATATTTATTGGCGTAACAATAAAGTGATGATTGGAGAGTCTTTTGGGTGAAGGAGAAACGGGCTTGGCTGAGCTCAGATGCAATCCAGCCGAGAGGAAGCACAAGAGGAAGCTGAAGAGGGCCTCTAACATTTAAAGGAGTCATATTTGTCTGTGTAGCATAATACTATAAGAACAGCTCTGCTGGATCAGGCCAGTGGCCCATCTAGTCCAGCATCCTGTTCTTACAGTGGCCAACCAGATACTCGTGAGAAAGTGGCACGTAGGACCTGAGCACAAGAGCACAGCAGTTTCCAGCAACTGGTATTCAGAAACAACCACTGTTTCCAACAGTGGAGGAAGAGCATAGTCATTGTGGCTGGTAGCCATTGATAGCCCTCTCCATGAATTTGCCCAATCCTCTTTGAAAGCAATCTAAGCTGGTGACCATCACAGCCTCCTGAGGGAGCGAGTTCCATAGTTTAACTCTGCAATGTGTGAAGGACTTTCTTTGATCAGTCCTGAATCTGTCTTGAAGATGCTCAAATGAAACTGGAACAAGCTTTGATTTTAACCAAGGATCAATAAGCCCCCTTGATGGCCTTCCCTTTCTTTTGTACATTATTCTTTCCAAAAAGCACTGGTGTCCTTGAGATGTTCACTCTTGATCTGGGCTTCTGGTGGAATAGCTCATGTTATTATACCACTGTGTTATGATCACTAACAAAATCCATGTCCATGTAGATCACAGTGGTAACACAGTCAAACTAGGGCCAGTCGCTATCATTAGGCAGAGTCAGGCGGTTTCCTCAGGTGGCAGATGCATAGGGGTGGCAGTCATGGGACCCAGGACAGAGTTGTGTGTATCTCCTCCTACTCTCCCCTACACTAGCCTGTCAGAAGACCCTGTCTAGACTGCTGGCCCATTCAGCTTCAGTACATGGAATGGAGGGGCATCTTCTACCAACTTTAGCTGGTGCACCAGCTGCTACCATTCCTGGACCTGTTTCGCTGAACACAGCGGCTCATTCATGTCCTGGCTCCCAGTTGCTGTAGAACAAAGACCTGAAGAAGGATTCTTTCCAAAGGCTTTAATGCTTAGATCACTGCAGTGCAGATGCAAATTGCTGGCTTAAGGCACTCCAGGCAATGCACACGGTTAATCCCAAATTCAGCTGCAACAAAGGCAGGTGCTCCAACTGCCAAAGTTTTAGACGTTGATCCGACACTGCTACACCCCTTGGCATCCTATATATAGGAATGAGCCAGGCTGATTTTCGGGCAGTAAGCATTTCTGAAATCTCTCGCTACGCCTAGTAGGCTCTCTTCTCTTTTGGTTCCTCCTAGACCTAGGTGATGGAGAATGTGTCTCTGCCTCCTGAGAGGTGGCTGGGATGGGTGAACCTTTTCCCTTGAGGTAGGCAGAGCTACTCCCAGCAACAAGATGGGCAGTGCAATGAGCACCATAGGAATGTCAGATGGAGAGGGGTGGGGATGGAGAGGGAGGCAGGACATGTGGCTCTCATTCTGGGAACAGATGAGACAAGAGAGCTGGTTGAGGGAAGCCTCACCCCCAGTCCTTGCTTAGCCACCCAGGTTCTCGGCCAATCTGCAATCTGCATCATCCTGACTCAGACAGCCCATGACAATTCGTTCATTACGTCAAGACTCAATTACTGTAACACGCTTTATGTGGGGCTGTCTAATTATGATGATTGCATCTCATGATTTCGGTTTCTCCTTATTCAAATCTTTACGTTCAGTTTCCTACTTTTTCACATCAATTTTTGTCTCTGTGTGTGTTTTTTTTCTCATGAAATTTTGTCAGCAGCTTCAGTGCAGATTTCCTGCGTGAGTGTTTTTCCAAAGCATGGAAGCGAGCACAATCTTTTGCTGTGAATGTCTGCAAGTGGCTGGTGCTGGCAGAGTCACAAGACTCCTTTGGAAAAGCTAGCAACACCGAACTGAATAATATTGTTATATCTTATTATGTGGCTGCTTCCAACACTGCAGCTCTGCTCCTGCAACAGACCCCCTCCTCTCCCTCTGCCTCTCCTGTCCCCTCCAGCCCCACCCACAGGCACCCTCAAAATCAGAGAATATTTAGGGATTCGCAGGGGAAAGAGAAGAAGTTGTGCGAGTGGAACTCTGTGTAGCCCTGGATACAAATAAATAAATAAATAGCAGTATTACAGGAAAGGAGAAGCGTATTGTCTGAATGTGAATATCCTCCAGAAGTTTTTTTTTCTCAAACAGGAAAGCTTTTCTGACACATTTCACATAAGTACATGCTAAACTTATTCCTTCTCACACACCCCTCCCTCCCCCAGATCTTTCCTAATTTCTGACATCTGATTGTCATTAAAATAATTGGCATGCAACTGAACTGTTTGGTATTCCTTTTCCAGTGGGGGAAGGGGAACTTGGCTCCACTCCCGAAAGTCTCGTTGAAATGGGTTCATGGCCATCCCCACCGCTCAGAAATGTCCTGTGACCAAAGCCCGGATCTGAAAGAACGCAGAGCATTAATGTTTGACATGTGGAAGCCCTGGGCGTGGGATGTGGTGGGGGACGGTGAGGAAGAGAGCAGGAGCATGGCTGATTTTTATTTTTATTTTAAGGCTCTGACCATGTATGGAAAAGAGTATAATCTGCGAATATTAGTTGCAAGGGGAAGATTCCCCTTAAATATGGCTCTAGGGTTTTGGGCTGGTTAGGAATTGTGAAAGTTTGATGAAATATTTTAATACACTAAATCCTGCCTGCCATTTGTCCACCATCTCCAGCTATTGGCAGAACTGCTGTGATGTCATGGTGTGTTCATGGATGTTCTGCTCACTTCCTGCATTGACAAAATTCGGACAAGTCATTCAGATCCTTTCAGGGAAATAGTCTTATTTTTCCATATATATATATATCACAGAGTCTTCAGATGGGAGAAAGCTTTGCACTGCTGATATATAGCAAGGGGGGACATTAAAAAATTTAATTAATCAAGGTGGCATCCACAGTTCTCCTCCTCCCCATGTTATCCTCATAACAACCCTTTGAGGTAGGTTAGGTTGAGAGTGAGTGACTGGCCCACGGTCACCTGGAGAGCTTCATGGCTAAGTGGGGATTTGAACCACAACAGCACTCTAACCACAACATCAGATCTCTAATCTGAATCTGAAGGGAAGAGGGTCCAGAAGCTGAAAGGTAGGGAATGATGGGAATGAACAGTAGGTTGATAATGGCAAGATAGAAGTAGATGCATTGAGGTCAAAGAGGAACAATGGGATAGGAAGAGCCCTAGAAAAAAAAAATACCGCTGAGCTGAGGTACATGGGAAAGAACACAAGCAGCTGCTTCATACTGAGTCAGACCCTTGGTCCAAGTAGCTCAGTATTGTCTACACTGCAGCAGCTCTCCAGGATTTCAGACAGGGGGCATTCAATACCTGGAGGTGCCATTGGGTATTGAACCTGTGACCTTCTGCATGCAAGCTCCTGCTTTGCCACTGAGTTACAACCCTCCAACTTTGCACCAGCCACCACACTTTGCTCCCTGTTGCTCGTCCCATGTTTGCTGCACTCCAGTCAGGGAGGCGCCAACATCTTGGGAAGGCTTTTAAGTGGGTCTCGTTTTCCTGAGGATGAGGCTGGCAGATAAGTCATGAAGTGACAGGAGAACAAGCTGGTGTTTGGAGGCGCCGTGGAATGGAAGAACAATGGTCCCTTTTTTAAAACCTGCACCGTGCCAGAAACCTCAGCCAGTTAGCAAGAGCTGTCAGTGTTTGCTGACTGCCCGGTCTTGGAAGGGCAATTTGATTTGGTAGCTTGAGGACACGGCATTGTATCGCCTTGTGACCTGGCTCTTCAAACCGTGCCCAATTTGGAGTGCCCGCTCCCCTCTGCGTCTATGAAGTGTTATCTTTGCAGCTCCCAAGAGTATTACTCACTTCAAGGCTGCGGCTGAAACCCAGAGAGCTTGTTTTCAAGTTTATCAAGAATGCCCAACAGGTCATCGCAGCTTTCAAGCATGAATGCAGGTCTTGTTTTTTTGTTTGTAAAAGAGCCCCAGGTGGCAAGCCACACACAAACACAAGGGAGGGTTCTGTCCTTACAGCACCAAAAGGAATATACACACAACAAAGACCCCAAGTCCTCTTTGTTGTTATGCTGCAACAGACTCACAACAGCTGGGGAAAGTTAATTGTTCCATAGCACTAATGCATGCTCTGGTAACTCCTGATTAGGCTACTGCAATGGAGTATCTGGTGTGAGATGGGGAAGAAAAACCGAATTCTGTTCACATTTAATTCCATTTTTTTTCTGAAACAATACGAAAAATGACCACAGTTCCCCTGCGAAATCTGCCCATCTCTGAATTTTGCAATTCAGTTCTCCCATGCATATATCAGCAGGAAAGGAACATTAAAGTAAATATACTGGAGACAGTAACATACAAAAATGCATTATATTAGGGGGAATTCAAAATAAAATAACAGAAAAATTTCCTGCTGACTATATATATACATGTATCCACAAATCGATGTGGAAATCTGTAGAACTTGAACAGATGATTCAACAAATAAGAAAACTGAGTGGATAGATTCTCTCATATTCATATATGTGCATTTTAAAAAAAAATATCTGGCTTTAAAATAGTGTTATTATTTGTTTTTCAGTATATATATTGTTCTGAAAATTTTAAAAAGTAAATTAACAGCTCCTTGTTGCAGTCTTGGTGCAATGCCAGTATATTGGTAAAGCCACAGTCCCCTCATAATACAACAGTCACTGCAGTGTGAAAGGAATGTTAGAAAACAGGATGGAAGCACTTGCATTATAATCAGGAAAACCAAAGCAGTATGGAACTCACAGGTGGAGAATATTTATATTTTTATATGTCTTTATTATTGGTAAAGAAAATCTTTACATGAGTAAATACTTGATTAGCCCGTTGGATCTGTGCTATATCTTTGTACTTTTGTCCTTCCAGGCTGCAGTGCTTTATATTTTTAATTTTTGGTTTTCTTAGGCTTGCATTTTTTGTGTCTGTGGACAAATCAATGATACACATAATTTTTTTAAAAAGAAAAAGTAAAAAGAAAACCAATGCGATCTTATTTGTATCTGATTGCACCCATAGAGAGTTGGTGGGGGTCTGAAGGATGTAGAATTATCGAGGCAGGATCCTTACCAGTGCCCTTTTATTTCCCCAGAAACTTGATGCCCCGCACCTTGGAGGGACAGATCACCATGGAGAAGACACCGAGCTACTTTGTGACCAAGGAAGCCCCCCGGCGCATTTACAACATGTCCAGGGACACCAAGCTGATTGTAGTGGTGCGCAACCCGGTGACACGGGCCATTTCAGACTACACACAGACCCTTTCCAAGAACCCCACCATCCCTAGCTTCCAAGCCTTGGCCTTCAAGAACATCAGCACGGGCCTCATCGACACCACCTGGAGTGCTGTGCGGATCGGCATTTATGCCAAACACCTGGACAGCTGGCTGCGGTATTTCCCCCTGTCCAAGTTCCTCTTTGTCAGTGGGGAGAGGCTGGTGAGCGACCCAGCCGGGGAGATGGCCCGCGTCCAAGACTTTCTGGGGATCAAGCGGGTGGTGACAGACAAGCACTTCTACTTCAACGAGACTAAGGGCTTCCCTTGCTTGAAGAAGCCCGAAGGGAGCAGCCGACCCCGGTGCCTAGGGAAATCCAAAGGGAGGCCGCACCCCAAAATCGACCCGCAGGTCATCCGCCGCCTGCAGGAGTTCTACAGACCCTTTAACATGAAATTCTACCAGATGACAGGGCAGGACTTTGGCTGGGACTGATGGAGAGACCCCTTCACGTGACAGGGGGAAAGTTGAACTTGGTAGAGGGTGGAATAGCCCTATTCCCAGCAGCCTGTTGAATACTGCAGGCCCCTCCGACACACAGTTGTAGGGCAAGGGACGTCTGAAATGGGTCTCGGGTCAGGGGGGGACGTCTCCTTTTCTTTATAATTTATATCACCTCTTGCCAGTAAGGAAGAAATGTACGCTTACCGAGTAGAGAGAAAGTATTTAAGTTTTGTTTTTGTTTCGTTTTTTAAACACCATCAGCAACAGAAGAGATCAAGTCCAGGAAACCCAGATCTGACGAAATATTCTGCTGAATAAACCTGGCTAATATAGACAAGGCATGGAAGTTTTTGAAGGAGTGTGAGTGAGTGACAATGCGAGCAAGGGAGGAAGAACGCAGAACACAGCCTTGACTAATGGCACAGCCCACTATGTTCTTCTCCACACATCCTTTGGGATGAATCCAACTTTAGTCCTGCTCAAGGTCAGCCTTTTGATATTGATGGACATAACTAATGTTGAGCCACTGATTTCAATTGATGTGCTCTGGGCAGAACTAAGGCCACATTCACACCACTAGGATCCCATAAACAGGCATAGCTCCCACTCCAAAAGAATTCTGGGAACTGTAATTTGTTAAAGGAGCTGAGAGTGATTAGGAGAACCCTGTTTCCCCCAGAACTAGTTTAAGAATCAGTCCCTCTCCCTGAGGAACACTGGGAATTGTAATTCTCTGAGTGGAATAAGAGTCTCCTAACGGCTCTCCCAGTTCATCCACCTGGGAGCTGATCAATGTTCTCCAAGTGGCATGTGAGAAGAGCCTCCTTCTGTGCAAATAATGTTCTAAGATGTGGAGCAAGCAGGCCAGCATGTTCTGGCCCATTTGACCACTGCAACAAGTGGATATCATAAGATGAACAACTACAGACAAAGTTGCCCCACACATGCACAGAATCTGCATCTGTGATCAAAGAACACTGAGCAAGGAAGTGGTAGGTTCATAAAAGGATCAGTGGTGGACTCTGAAGTCACTTCCACACCATATATTTTAAGCATTGTTATACCTCTTTGAACAGTCATAGAATTGTGAGAACTGCAGGTTGTCAAGGGTATTGAAAGTTGTTCAGGGACCCCTATTCCTCTCACAGAGCTACAATTTCCAGAGGGGTTCAACAATCAGTCCTTCTTCCCTAGGAACTCTTGGAATTGAAGCCCTGTAAAGGGAATAGGGGGTCTCCTAACAACTTTTAAGCATTGTGGGTGTTCATTTCACTCTTGCCTTGCAGGGTGGGGAGGTCTGCATCCTAGGATAACATCCCCATGCAAACCTTTTAGAGAAGAGGCCTGTTGTTCTCTTTTTGCCACAGATCTGGCAAATGCTAATCCATTTTTTTATGGCCCCTCAAAACATTTCTGTGAGAAATATGAACTAATAAAAGGGAAAATACAAAAGCTCTGAATAGACTCCAAATGTTTAAGATCTCTTTTCTTCTTAAGTGTCAGGCACTGTCCTGCATGTGCTGTGCAAACTCACGGATCAAGATGGATGCTTCTACGAACAGGATCGAAAGGCAATACCCGAGACAAATAATTCCCTGGAGCGAAATCTAGAGAGGGTTATATGAGCCTTAAGTGCCTGTAACAGGAGACTTAACAAGTCTTTGTTTTCTCAAACTATTTAGCCCTCCAGCAATTTAGTACAGGTGTTGCTTAAGGACTCTTCAGCCTTCTTTGAGGACTACACACAGTCACAAGCCCTCTTCAGACAGCTAGTTAATCTGTTGACTGAAAAAGCAAAGAGCCATACTGACATGAATCAAATGTATGTCCGATTGGAGCCTCTACAACATGCCTAGTTTTCTGCTCAGGGGGGGGGGGGGGGCTTGCAAGTTTTATGCATACCCTCCAACATTTCTCCAATGAAACTAGGGTTGTCTTATTCAATAATAATAATAATAATAATAATAATAATAATAAGTGTTCCTCCAACCACTTTGGGCGGCTTCCAACATATATAAAAACTTAATGAAACATTATAAAAACTTGTATATACAGGGCTGCCTTCAGATGTCTTCCAAAGGTTGTATAGTTACTTATCTCTTTTTTTTAAAAAAAAAAGATATTTATTGAAAAAGGAAAAAAAATTTAAAGTTACAAAAAAAACCAAAGTAGAAAAAGAGAAAAACAAACCACTTCCAACCATACATATACAAATTCAAAATAAGGAAGAAAAAAACAAAAATACACCACAAACATTTAAAAACATTTAAAAACAAATCCATTATTCTCAACTCCTCAACTGTCATTACCCTCTTTCCTTGACCTCCTCCTCCTCCCCTTCCTTGTATCCTGTTTGTTAATTGTCACAGCAAATCCTTTCCATATTTCATAATATTCTGTCGTTACATTACCTTAAACTATTTTAATCTTATCTTACTATAAAAAAAACCTTGAGACTTAAAACTTAAATCTTATTTTTACCAACTTCTCATAACCATAATATTCTTGCATAATTCTTTAAACATTTTTACTAAAGCCAAGTAATTTCATTCCAACATTTTTCTAACATTCATCAATTTTATAAAACAGTCCTAGTAGTGAAAAAAAGAAATAAAAACAAATCCAATCTTCATCCAGCGTCCCTTCCTCCTGGTCCCGGGTTTTGTCAGTCCTTATTATCCCATCAATCTGGCGCATTAACTTGGTAATCTTATATCCGAGGCCCTTAAGTCCCTTCCATGTCCCTTCCACAGCTCTTCTTCATATTTATAGCTGTATTTTCCTTTGTCTCCTGCTCCTTTCACTCGTGGGAACTCCAACTTAGCAGTATTTTTGACCCTTCTCGACAGATCAGCCCCTTTTCCATAATCAACACTAAATTCCATGTGGTATTTAAAAACATGTTTCAGAATCCCTCCAAAATTAAGAGCCCCCACAATCCCAAACATCTCACGGCCCATTGCCAGACTTGAAAAGTCCAATTTCATAGGAGGGTCTATCCAACCCTCCATTTCCAAACCAAACCAAACTTTTTCTTTCCAAATCTGGCTTTTTCTAAGTTCATTTGTCAAATCTGAAAGCTCATATTCCTGTAGGGCCTGTTCTATCAAGACACACTCCTGATTTAATTCCTGGGTGGGCTCCACATATTTTCCCACTGCCTGTTCAAAATTTCCCACTGCCTGTTCAAAATTTCTAATCGAATCAGCCATCAAATTCGTCTTCTCATGTAACTGTTCCAGTAGGGCATTTGTTTTATAGAAAGCACACAACAGAGCTTCTGAATACATTGTCCTGAAGGTCAGATGTCTATTCCCACGATTGTAATCTGTAACAGATGCCAGCTCCCAGGAGTTGGTTACAGTTTCACAGTCTCCCTCTAGGGGGGAAACTTCTGTTTAATCTTTCTTTTAAAGACAAGTCTAGCAACAGAGTTTCCTTTTTTCAGATATTTTGTCAATATTTGTTCCTTTAAGGTGCGACAGGAAACAATGGAATCACTATGTTCCTCTTCTTTTAGCTATCTGTCAAAAGCGCTTATTTCTGGTCGATGAGCTTCAAACGTCAGTCCTGACACCCCGCTCCAGGATCAGGACGGTGGAAAGTTACTTTACTTTAAACTCACTTCTGCAGGTTTAAACAGTCCAGAAAAGATCCCCCTTCTTCTCCTGCTGCCGAAGGGGGGTTCAACAATTTTAAATGATGAAAGCCAATCCTTTAGAGGCGATTTTCTGAGCTCTAGTTTACGTTGTCTTTGCTTTATTCTGTCTACAAAGAAACGGAAGGCTGACTTCCTGTTTAGACCTTCCCGTTTCAGTACCAAATTGAAGTAAATTTTTAAGTCCAATTCCTTTCTGCTCGCAAGTCCTTATTTAAAGTCCAATTGTTCAAAGTTTAAGTACTCACGGGTACTTATTTTAGAAGCCAATTTGTCCCAGGAAAAAGGCAGCGCTCTCCGGCAACAGCTGTGCGGCTTCGCTCCACGGATATAGCAGTTGACTCACAGCACCGCGCCACTTCCCCCTCTTTGCTTCGGAGCCCGTTAGTGGGTACCTTTGCGGGTTGGGGGGGCGCTAAGGGTGCCCGCTGAGTCCCATGGTCACAGGCTTCATCCGCCTGTGATTTTTAAAAGGGTCCCCGCTTCGCCGTAGTGGAGAAGACCCATTTCGTGCGGAGCTAGTCCCTCCAATTCAGAGGGAGTCCGCCATTGCCGATGGCGCCACCCCGGAAGTTATAGTTACTTATCTCCTTGGCTTGGGGATCGCATAACTCCATATCCTCCAACATTTCCCCGATGAAAATAGGAGAACGTTCCTGGAATAGCAGAATGTTCCGGGATCAAATCAGAAATTGGGATGGTTTCTGTAAATCTGGGACTGTCCTTGGAAAATAGGGACACTTGGAAGGTCTACTTTGTGTGCATGAACACCAAAAATAATACAGTGACATCAACAGGCAGGGAACTCCAAAGTGTAGGCACCGCCACGCTAAAGTACTGATTTCTTCAAAGTGGTCAAGCGGGCACATGCAGGGTAGAGCAAATCTGGAGTGATATGGGGCAGCCACAAAGGCCACCATAGGAAAAGGCCCCTTTGCCACAATGAGCCCCCCTGCCTCGATGGAAGCGCTGTGCCAGGTGCCCTGCCAGGGGTTGGATGTCAAAGCCGAGGGGACTCCGTTGTCACTTTTTGCCAACGCCCCCCCCCCCCATGATGGACTGCCCCCTGCTTGTTTAGGTTTTGTTTCCAGCCATGACATTCGACCAAATTATTCTCCGGCAAGGGCTTTAAAGATTCCCAAGAGCCCGTGAATGCCGGGAAGTTCCGATAGTGATCCTATTTCTCAGCTGAGTGCCTGCATTCAGGCCGAGGTCCATTGATATGCAAAGCGCCCAAAGGGTCCCAGCTCTGAAAGATGGTTTGTGTCTCTGCCTTGTGAAAAAGGGGAGTTTGGGGCTCGAGGGTCTTTTTTCCTTCCCCCTCCCCAGCTCGACAAAGGGAAAGGCCTGAATCTCCAAAGCCACACAATGCCTTATAGAGTGGAGCTTTTCAAGCATCTGACGTGACCCCAAAACGCATTGAAAGCGAGCATTTGCCTTGCAGACTCATTAAGAGCTCTCAATGGGCTCTTGGCAGAGGCCAGGGCTGAGGCTGGCCGCCCGGATTAAGACTTTTGAAGTGTTACACGAACCCCCTGCTTAAACTAATTGCTGCCCCACCGCTCAGGGGGTCAAGTATTTGCATTCATGGCATTGAACAGGCACCACTTGTGGGGTTGACCAGGTGAAACCGCTACTTCATTAGACGGGGACAATAAAAACAACCCCTCGTGGGGGGGAGGAAGAGGGGAAAGGTAGCTGAAAGGGGAAATGGTCAGATCTTTCCAGAGGATCCCCGCTGCATTCAGAAAAAGCCCTCTTGTTACTGCTGCGAGCTCGCTGGAGTTAAGAGTTGCAAAATGGAGCAAGCCATTTTTAAGTGGGGGACGGGACGGGCGCTTTTGTGGAAGATCTGTCAAGCTATTTGGTACATCGCCCGCTGGGCCTGTTTCAAAGGCAATGTGTTTTTAATGGTTTGCCATCTATCCAGATCATTGTGTGACTGTTAGCCTGGGTTCTAATCTCCAAACAGCCAGGAGCGAGGACTGTGTTCTGCAGGAAGGCAATGTGGTACAGAACCCAGCCTCCTAAGAAGTGCAGTTGTCAAGGATGTGGAGTGTGTGTGCGTCATTTTTGTTTGTTTAAAAACAAGTTCCTAGTCCCTATGGATGCAAGGCTGCAGGGCAACTCCTGCTGAATCTCAGGTGCCAGAGTGTGACTGGTTAGATAAGATTCCCCAAGGTCAGAGGGAGGGGCTTCAGTGTGCTCCTCCCCATGACTGACAGAAGCAGCATAAATTATGCAAAACAGTAGAAACGAGACCATTATACGACATAAGAATAATTGTGCAATTGGCTTGATTTGCATAATGCACCACCCAGTTCAGCTCTTGATCTTACAGACTTTGGGTTGCTTGAAGGCAGAAGCGGCTGTGGAGAGCTGGCATACTGGAAGCAGTACAAGGCTTTCTGGAGCTTGAATTCCCACAAGCCCAACCAGACATTGCGTCTCAGCCTAGCGTACCTCATCGCAACGTATGTCACAGGACTGCTGAGAGAATGAAAGTGGGGATCTTGCCCTGCATTCCGTACTAATGGTAGAATTAAAACAGCATTCTTCAACCTGGGGTCCTCCAGATATTATTGGACTACAATTCCCATAATCCCTGACCACCGGCCATGCTACCTGGGACTGATGGGAGTTGCAGTCCAACAACATTTTAAGGGCACTAGGTTCCCTAGCCCTAGTATAGATTGCATACAGAGCCCAGAGAGAAAAGAAACTGATATTACTGAACTGGGTAAACTGTACAAAACCAGTCAGCGGTTTTCCTTTCTTTGCAAGCCTTTTTCATAGCAGGGAGACATGCAACTACACTTGCAGGGAGGGGAACTCCCTCAGAACTACCCAGCCAATCAGAGAATAAGCTACCTCAGCAAGAATCATGCAATTCTGACTGGTTGCTAGGCAACACCTCTAGCACCCTGTTGACTATCAACAAAATTAACCCTTAGGTACTAACTGAATGATTATTCCTGTTGTACTTCCAGCATATATGGTTTCTTATTCCTTGGGCCTCATTGTCTATTCCAGTCCTTGACAAGATAGTGAACAGTTTATTCCAGCCCAAGATGTCAAAGGCTTTTTCTAGATCAGTTAACCCTAGTTGTGATTCCCTCTTAATTTCTAGATCTCTCTTGGTCCCTATTTGGATTACAAGCATGGCTTCCGTGGATCCTCCTTGCTTCTTAAATCCAAATTGTATCTCAGTTGTTCATCCCAACCTTTCTCTGCATAATCTTTTGCTGGTATTTTGGAAGCACAGGTTAATAACTCTGAGGCTCTTTGCATTTGCCTCCTGCCTGTAAGAACAGTTATAGTGGCCCAGATTGACTGGCATGTTTTGCTACTCCTGTCCATTTCTCTGATTAATTTAAACAGATGTTCCTTGAAACCATCTCCTGCAACTTTCATGAGTTCAACTAGGAAATTATTTGTTGTTGCTGTTGTTGTTATTCCTTCTCATGCTCCTTTTAGTCTAAGGCCACTTCCAGGCTCATTATTTTGTGAGGATGATTCGGGAGAAAGTTTTTCTCCTGTCTATAACTTCCTCTGAATGCTATTTCCATATTTCTGCAGTCTTTTAATCTTCTGTCAACAAGATCCATTGCTCACTTCCGACAGTTGCATTCCTCTCACCACTTAACATTTGTTTACAATCTGATAAACCTTAAGAACAAGGGAGTTACCTTATAATAATGTAAGGAGAACCTGCTGGAACAGACCAATGGCCACTCTTTCCTCACATTGGCTGACCAGATGCCTGTGGGAAACCCACAAGTAGAACCTGAGCAGAAGAGCCCTCTGCCCTCCTATGGCTCCCAGCAGCTGGTAGTCAGAAGCATTTCTGCCTCCAGCTGTGGAGGTAGAGCACATAGCCATCATAGCTAGTAGCCATTGATAGTCTCCTCCTCCTCCTCCAAGAATTTGTCTAATTGTATTTTAAAGACATATAGATTGATTGCCTTCACTGCCTCCTGTGGGAGTGAGTTCCAGAGTTTAACTCAGTGCTGTGTGAAGAAGTACTTTCTTTTACAGTGGTGCCTCGCAAGACGAAATTAATCCATTCCGCGAGTCTCTTCGTCTTGCGGTTTTTTCGTCTTGCGAAGCACGGCTATTAGCGGCTTAGCGGCTATTAGCGGCTTAGCGGCTATTAACGGCTTAGCGGCTTAGCAGCTATTAACGGCTTAGCGGCTTTAAGAAAAAGGAAACAAACTCGCAAGAACTCGCAAGACGTTTCGTCTTGCTAAGCAAGCCCATAGGGAAATTCGTCTTGCGGAACAACTCAAAAAACGGAAAACCCTTTCGTCTAGCGAGTTTTTTGTCTTGCGAGGCATTCATCTTGCGGGGCACCACTGTATCTTTCCAGAAGTGATAGTTCAGCTGGCAGCGCATGAGACTCTTAATCTCTGGATTGTGGCTCCGAGCCTCATGTTAGGCAAAAGATTTCTGAACTGCAGGGGGTCGGACTAGATGACCCTCGTGGTCCCTTCCAACTCTATGGTTCTATGAAAAATCTTCCAACATTCAGCTTCTTTGGATTCCCACGAGTTTAGTAGCATGAGAGAGGGAGAAAACTTTTCTCCATCCACTTTCTCCATGCTATGTATAATTTTATAAACTTCTATCATGTCACATCTTACCTTTTCTCTAAAGAAAAATGCCCCAAATTCTGCAACCTTTATTCGTAGGGGAGTTGCGCCCACTCCCTTGATCATATCGCTTGCCCTTTTCTGCAACTTTTCCAATATCTTTTTTGAGGCAGCATAACCACAACTGTGCGCAGCACTCCAAATGCAGTCACAACATAGATGTGCAACTGGTGATGTGCAGTGGGAGGCATCTGGCTCTGACATCTGAAGGGAAGATGCCTGGGAGGGTTTGGGCTCTGGCCCTACAGGCTTTGGTGGTCTGGGAGGTTCCCCTGAGGACTCCTGTCCAATGGTCTCCCTGCCTTTGGTGGCCAACTCTGAGCTCTGAACCTGATCCCACTCCCCATCTGGTGCTTCTGCAGCCTCCCACTCAGTGTCCCCATTACTGCTAGATTCAGGAGTCACAAGAGCTAGGACATCAGAGCACTTGAATCTGCTTCATTTGCACATGCCTGAGATCCCAGTATGCGACAGAATCCCTCCTGCAAAATACAAACAGCCTGGAATCATCCATAGCCATTACATTTTGCTGCCTGATACAAAGAAGGCACACGTAAGCCAACCAAATTGGCAGCTGGATCTTCCACACAGGTGACAGGACAGCATCCCTCACTGCAGCTGAAGGCCATAGGCTAGCTCAGGGGGTTCAGAACTTGGAAACCCGGGACACATAGCATTATCTTCCAAACACCTCGCTGCAGCTCCCTCGCCTTACAGCACCTGCTGTTTGGGGAAACGCCATAGCTCAGTGGCAGAGCATTTCCCTTGCATGCAGAAGTTCCCAGGTTCAATCCCCAGCTGCCCCAAGTAGAGCCCCTGCCAGTCAGCATAGGCAATACTGATCTGGATAGCCCAATTGTCTGACTTAAGAGAAGGCAGCTTTCTAAGCTCCTACATAATATTGCCCTTATTGAGAACTGTAAGGACTAGAATCTTACTTAATGTTTAGGAAAGGGACATAGTAATAGAGCATTTGCCTTGTGTGATGAAGGTCCTAGGTTCCAGCATCTCCAACTGGGGCTGGGAGTGTCCCCACCAGAAACCCTAGAGAGCTGCTGCCAGTCAGTGTAGACAGTATTGAGCAAGTTGGATCAGTCATCTGACTCTGTAGGTTCCTAAGTTCCTATTAAAATACTTGTGAATGTTTTCAGCTTGATCACCGGGAAGGAGTTGCAACTCACCCCTGTGCCAGCAACACCCTCTGCTTGAGACAAAAAAAGGCACAGAAGCATTGTCAAGAAATAAACAAAGAAGGAAGGAAGGGTCACTCACTCTCCACGACTGCCCTAGCTTCTTTTCCCCAAAGCTCTTGGAGTTTTCTGTTGGGATTCCCTCTATTTAAACATTTGGGGCTAAAGTGTCAGCTATATTCACCTTTTCTGGCAGGGTCAGCAAGCGATCATGTGACCTTGTCACTCACCCATCGTTGATTCCATCTCGCCGGCTTTCTCGTCATGTGACCCTGTCAAGTGTTTGGACAGAGGGCAGCGTTCGCTGTCAAGAGAGATTAACTTGCACAGAGAAAGTTGCCCATATGGAGATGAGTGTTTGGAATATACAGTCGCTGGGCTTCTTGACTTCTGCTCAAGCCAGTTTCCTTCAGTGGCGACAGAGGTGGGTGGGAGAATTGCAGGGGAAATGCATTCATTTTCTTAGATGAGTAGCCTACCCTACACCCAAGACAGGAGGTGGGCAGCAATATTTAGATCTGGTTCATCTCTTTATCTCTTAAACATAGAATGGTGTGGAAAGAAGCCTCCTAGTGATTGTAGTGATTGCCAGTCCCTCAAGCAGCTACAGGAAGCATGGCCTTGAGATTCCCTGGTTTCACTTCAACCTTGGTATTTTGGGCAAGGAAAGAGTGCCTAGCAGCAATCTATAGCCTTCTCCTTCCTTCATTTGTCCAGTCCTCTTTTGAAACTTTATGAGGAATGGTTGAGGGAGTTGGGGATGTTTAACCTGGGGAAGAGAAGACTGAAAGGTAATCTGATAGCTATCTTCAAACATCTGAAGGGCTGTAACATGGAAAAGGAAGCAAGCTTGTTTTCAGGTGCTTCAGAGGATATGACCTGAAGCAATGGATTCAAATGACAAGTAAGGATATTCTGACCAAAACATTAGGAATAACTTTATGAGGGTAACAGCTGTTCAGCAGTGGAATAGACTCCCTTGGAAGGTGGTGGACTCTTCTTCACTGGAAGTTCTTAAACTGAGTTTGGATGGCCATCTGTCAGGGATTCTTTAGCTGTGATTCCTGCATTGCAGGGGATTGGACTAGATGACCCTTTGAGTCCCTTCCAACTCTACAATTCTATGATTCTAACTTGGTGGTCCTTTGGTGGCAAGGTGCCAACAAAGGTCCGTATAGTTAAAGCTATGGTTTTTCCAGTAGTGATGTATGGAAGTAAGAGCTGGACCATAAAGTAGGCTGATTGCTGAAGAATTGATGCTTTTGAATTATGGTGCTGGAGGAGACTCTTGAGAGTCCCATGGACTGCAAGAAGATCAAACCTATCCATTCTTAAGGAAATCAGCCCTGAGTACTCACTGGAAGGACAGATCCTGAAGCTAAGGTTCCGATACTTTGGCCACCTCGTGAGAAGAGAAGACTCCCTGGAAAAGACCCTGATGTTGGGAAAGATGGAGGGCACAAGGAGAAGGGGACGACAGAGGACGAGATGGTTGGACAGTGTTCTTGAAGCTATCAGCATGAGTTTGACAAAACTGTGGGAGGCAGTGGAAGACAGGAGTGCCTGGCGTGCTCTGGTCCATGGGGTCACGAAGAGTCAGACACGACTAAACGACTAAACAACAACAACAAACTTGGTGGTCCTCATTATACCTTGGGGGAATCCCTTTGACCCAGAGGAGTCAATCACAGAAGCCTCTGAACAACTTAGCACATCTGGGTCCTGGATATGCAGGCACATGGAGACCAAGATTAATTTTCAGAACATCCTTTTAGGAACATAAGTGTTTGGCTGCTGAATCACACCAGACGCCCAACTTAGCCAAGCATCCGGTTCCCAGTGTGGTCAGCTATGGGAAGCCCACAAGCAGGATGTGAGCACAACAGCACTTCCCGCCCCAGTTATGATTCCCAACAGCTTACCAAGCAATGTCATTTTCCATTCAGTTAAACATGGATTTACTTTCCTACTACTGTTCTGGCCCAAGCTGCCTTTCATCAGGGTTTGTTTGTTTACTGACACAGGGAGAATGGGCACATTCTTGTGTTCTTGTGATGGTTATGTAATGAGAATGATACCTCATTAGAGCCCGTTTTCCTTCTCTTGCCTACCTTCAACTCTGTAATCCCCACCCACCCCACACCTGAGAATGCTCACATTGAATCAATTCCACTCTATTCAAGCCAGTCTTCTCCAACATGGTGCCCTCCAGATGTTTTGGATGGCAACACCCAATCATCCCCATTCAGCACCCAGCTGGGGTTGGTGGAGGTCATAATCCAAAATTTATGGTGGACATCAAGTTGGGGGAGGTTGATTTTGGCAAACGTGGCCTCCCCACTTTGCTGCAAATTTGAGTTTCTCTGACTATTCTTACTTATTCTTCCTTGCATTCTTGGCTACTTGTCAAACCAGCTACCAATCTGCCCCCAGACATCCAGACATCACAGCAAATATGTTGTGATGTGTGGTCTAATGTAGCAGTGGGAAGAAGTTAGATTGGGATCACTTGGGAGACCTCCAACTGATTTGCAGCAGATCAGAAAGGGTTCTCACTCCCAATTGTTTAACAGCAACAAGGCCTTCTAAATCAGGCTGCTGGAATGAGGAAAGATTGGAGGAAGGGAATTAAGTGGGGGATGGGAGAGGGGAAAACAATTATCTGGTACTGGAAAAGAATCCAGAGCCTCAATCCTTCATTTTAAGAGCATGCTGTGTCTGCTCCACTACTATTTTGGTCCTGGTTTTAGTTAGTGGATTTTGGGATTATGGGGTTAAAAATAAATAAAGCAGAGCGCTGCAAGCATAATAACTGCCCATCCATGGTCTAATGGGTCAATCATTGCTCAGGAAGCCACTATTCATTCATTCATTCATTCATTCATTCATTTTATATCCCACCCTTCATAACAACAACAACAACAACAACAGCCAGAAAAACCATTCAAGAAACAGTTGAAAACATTATTCTTGGTATTGGCGCCCGCCCTGTGGAACGCCCTCCCATCAGATGTCAAAGCGATAAATAACTACCTGACATTTAGAAGACATCTTAAGGCAGCCCTGTTCAGGGAAGTTTATAATCTGTGATATTTTACTGTATTTTTGGTTTCTATGGAAGCTGCCCAGAGTGGCTGGGGAAACCCAGCCAGATGGGCGGGGTACAAATAATAAATTATTATTATTATTATTATTATTATTATTATTATTATCTTAATCAGTGATTTCATGGTTACCAGGGACGGTTTATTTTAGCCATCACATGCCTGGGTAAGCAGGAATGTTTTCAAATTCCTCCTGAAAGTTCATATTGATGGAGGCAGACACACCTCACTACGAAGGGCATTCTGCAAATGGGGAAGCACCATGGAAAAGGCCCTAGTGGGTCAATGCCAATGGAAAAGCCCCCAGTAGTGGCAAAACCACATTCCATATTCAGAGTAAGGCAGTGTTAGGGAAGTGAATCTTGGTTTGAGAGCAGACTTTTACCTGTTGCAATTGCACACAGATGCTTGTAGGTAAGACAATAATGACATTGTTTATTGTTTACACCAACCTGGTGCCCTTCAACTGTTTTGGACCAGAAGAGCCATGCTCGAATTAGTCCCATCATCATTCACCCATGATGTCTTAGACTGATGGGAATTGTAGTCCAAAACATCTAGAGGGTACCAGATTGGCAAAGGCTATGTCTCTATGGCCATGCTAGCTGGGGCAGTTGGGAGTTGTGGTCTAAAACATCTGGAGGGTACCATGTTGGTGAAGTCTGGTCTAGGCATATCCTAGGGTCTCAGATGAGCTGAGTGAGGGCTCTTGGGGTGTCTTTTTTCATACCTGTTTATTAATGATTCAGGTAGAAGTTGGCATAATAAGAGTATACAATCTGTACATTCCTAAAAGGAGGAGGAGGGAAAAAAAATGGTTTCAATTTTGGCACTGGGGCTTCTTCCCATCCATCAAAAATATTCAAGGAATTTAAGGCAGACCTCAAGCCAGAGAGAACCAGGATGGGGAGGGGACAGAAAAGGAGGAGAGAGAGAGAGAGAGAGAGAGAGAGAGAGAGAGAGAGAGAGGAGGAGCAGTTACAAACCCGCCAAGTTCAGCAGCTTGTCTGCTGGTTTGAATTGCTGTGTAATCCTCTGACATAGAATAAACTCGTGCCATATTAAAAAAAAAATATGCCCAGGCCTCGGGAGAAGAGAATAACTATAGCCACATGTCTGTGGGCTGTTTCCAAACCTTGTCAAGTTGAAATATGTGAAGTAAGTCCATTTAACCACTATCAAATGGTGCCATCTTAGATGAGTGTATAAAGAAGAGAACTGAACTGGAAAACGAAAACCAACTGCGCGTTCTAGGGCTCAAATAAGTTCAGGCACTTTGCCTTAATGTCTGCCTAATTACTACACAAGCTGGTGTGTGTGTGTGTGTGTGTGTGTGTGTGTGTGTGTGTGTAATGGAAATCCAGCTTTCTAATGGAGCCAAGATCATGTTTTGGTAATTTGACTTCCTCCCCCCACCTCCTGCATTTCCATTCTCATTCTTCAAATGCATTGATGATTTGACATTATTTGCCCAGCAAAACAATGGTGGCTAATATATTCCTCTGTAGTCCACACATAGACCATCTGCTCCAAAGATCTGAAATTTCACTGAGGCTGCAGGGGGCTTGGTGGGATGGGACGGGCTCTGTCCTGGCCAGGCACACAGAGCTTGGCATTGTTCTGCTCCCTCTTTTCTGCTTGATGGGAAGTTCAAAGCTGCCCCCCTGAAAGCTCTGCCCCTTTCCTGTCATTATTACAGGAGGCCTGCCGTGTCTTTGTCAAAAATCTGTTTATCGACATTTTTTTTAAAAATTGTTCTTATGCATGACCTGAACTCTTCCTTGAAAGGCTCAAGGAACAACAGCAACAACAACAACAAAAATCCTTATAACATGAGGGAAATGTTTGAATGGTCGGGTGGGTGGTGAGTGGAGGGCCAGATGCATTTGTCCCTCTGCTGTTAAATGGTCACCTCACCTCAAAAAGGATGTTGTAGAACTGGGGGGGGGGGAATCCCCCACTCTCATACCACTAGAAGTCATGGGCCTCCAATGACGCTGAATGTTGGAAAAGAAAGGGCTTCACACATATTTTTTGAAGGTGACTCGGAAACTACAACTAATCCAGTATGTGGCAGCCAGACTGGTGACTGGGAACGGCCGCCGAGACCATATTACACCGGTCCTGAAAGACCTAGATTGGCTCTCAGTATGTTTCTGAGCACAATTCAAAGTGTTGGTGCTGACCTATAAAGCCCTAAACGGCCTCAGCCCAGTGTACCTGAAGGAGTGTCTCCACCCCCGTTGTTCTGCCCGGACACTGAGGTCCAGCTCCGAGGGCCTTCTGGCGGTTTTCTCACTGTGAGAAGTGAGGTTACAGGGAACCAGGCAGAGGGTCTTCTTGGTAGTGGTGCCCGCCTTGTGGAATGCCCTCCCATCAGATGTCAAGGAAATAAACAACTATCTGACTTTTAGAAGACATCTGAAGGCAGCCCTGTTTAGGGAATTTTTTAATGTTTGAAGTTTTATTCTGTTTTTAGTGTTCTGTTGGGAGCCGTCCAGAGTGGCTGGGGAAACCCAGCCAGATGGGCAGAGTATAATAATAATAATAATAATAATAATAATAATAATAATAATACTATGGAACTTACTCCCACAGGAGGCGGGGATGGCCCCAAACTTGGATAGCCTCAAATTTATGAAGGAAAATGAGGCTACCCATGGCTTCTATCCTTGATGGCTATGCTTTCCCTCTATGGTCAGAGGCAGCAACGCTTTTCTGGATGCCACAGGAGGAGAGAGTGCCCTTGTACTCAGGTCCTGCTTGGGGGTTTCTCATTGGGACATCTGGTTGGCCACTGTGAAACAGGAAGCTGAGCAAGATGGGCCACTGACCTGATCCAGCTTCTGGGAATCACACGTTGCTGGGAATCACATGTGGGGAGATGACCTTTGCACAGCCAGGTCCTGCTTATGGTCTTCTGATTGGTTAGCTTATGTGCAAACAGAATGGCTCAGCAAGATGGACATTTGGCAGCCTGATTCAGCAACCAGGTTCTTCTTGCGTTCTTTCCCAAAGGTATCATGTGTCTAAACCTTGAGGTTGCACATAACTAAATGATACCTAGTTAATCAGTTGCTGGGAATCACAAATGGGAAGAGCACTGCTGCCGCTCTCAGGTCTTGCTTGGAGGCATCTGGTTGGCCACTATGGGAACAGGAAACTGAGCCAGATGGCCTTCGACCTGATCCTGCAGGGCTCTTCTTATGATGCTCCCAGCCCTACCTGGAGAGATGCCAGGAATAGTACTTGGATCCCTTGCTTGCATATCAGATGTTCTGTCATTGAACTGAAGGGAGCTTCCAGAAATGGAATGGAATTAAAGGTGAGAAAATGGAGAAGGGGAAGTATGACATGAGTTGGGAAACAATAGGAAAACTTTCACACAATGCCGACTCAGGCAAATTCTATTTTCATGGACCTAACTCCTGCCATAACTGTGCATCCACTGGCTGCCCACCACGGCCCAAGGTGTATATGGAATGTAAAAAGTTGAAGACAACAAGCTCATCACCAAATGTAGCTTTATGTAAACCTAAAGGGCAGCCCATTCATCGCACTAGGGAGGAAGGAACACAAAGCCAGCATCTTACTGTGTACAGTTGTCATGCTGCATGAACTGAGCATGGCTGTTCAATTAACAAAGCAGCCTTGGAATTCCTTCTTTGATTAGATACAGAGACATGTGGCTGAGCAGAACGTGCCAATTTATCTTGACTTTTTAAAAAGAAACAGGCCTCTTCTATCGAATGGAGTGGGATGGAGGAGACGCAAACAGGGGCTTGAGTCCTCTTCCCGAAACACAGCTTTGTGCAAAAGGAGTTCTGCCTCTGTTCATTTTTCGCCTTGCAATCGCAGAACAAAAGGTTGAAACTGGATAGGGATAACCTAAAACTCTTAACTTACATTTCCCACAGAGTAGAAAAGCAACCAGTAGCGGTTGAAAAAAATGTTTCCCTGTTTCCATCTCTCTTTAATTTTTCTAATTGACTGTGTTTTGCCTCGGTAATGTAAACACTTAGCCAAACCTGATTGGTTGCATAGCATGCTATCCTATTCACTGTGTGATCCCAGACTGGCTGGATCATCTGACCAGCTTTCTTGTTCCTGAATTAAAAGAGCAATAAACAAGGAGGGCAGGGCAGATTAGGGATGCCTGAGTGTCTGGAGTGTCTGGATTACAAAGTGGATTTAGCTGATCCCTGCATCCATATGGATCAGGATGTGGCTTGCATTTCCATCAGCAGTATTGCCTAATTCTATGAGGTGGTCTGGGGCTGACTTTGACACAGACATAGAGGTGGGCTCAGTTGCCCACTATATATAACCATTCACACATGCTCTCATTTCAGGAAATGTGGGTCACTGAGCACAAGGCATGTGCTCTGCCACTGAGCTGCAGCCCGTCATAGAAGCTGCCTTATAGACAGCAGCTCTCCAAGGTTTCAAATGGGGGACATTTCCAGTCCTACCTGGAGATGTCAAGGATTGAAGCTGGGACCTCCTGCATGCAAAGCAGATGCTCTGCCAATGAATTATGGCCGTTCCCCAAGCTCATTGCTGAACACTGAATCAATCAGTCAGTCAGTCTAGTAGTTGGGGACAAGGTTCCATAGAAGACAGCTGAGGTTACATCACCCACTTGCTCTTCTAAGGTGCAGCTGCTGGACAGTGTTGCTGGACATTATTCTATGTGCATAGCATGGAGAGAGCGGACAGAGGAAAGTTTTTCTCCCTCTCTCCTAACATGAAAACTTCTGGACTTGAAGATTCAGGACAGATAAAAGAAATGCTTCACGCAGCACATAAATGATGGAACTTGCTCCCACTCAGTCACCCACTTGAAAGGTTTAGAAAGAGGATGAGACAAATTCATGGAGGAGAAGGCTATTCATGGCTGCTAGCAAGGATGGCTATACTCTGTTTCCATGGTTGGAGGCAGCAATGCTTCTGAATTCCAGTTGCTGGAAACCACAGGTGATGCTGCTGTTGTGCTCAGGTCCTGCATGTGAGCTCTTCATTAGGGCATCTGGTTGGCCACTATGCAAACAGGATACTGAACTAGTGGGTCATTGTTCTGATCCAGCAAGACTCTTCTGATGTTCTTGGACTCTCTCCTGAATTAACTCTCAGAGGAGGATAGGGAGGAAAGGAGACAAGCGGTGTCAGCAAGTTGAACTTTGGATGGATGGTTCAGATTTGAAACCCTCTTCCAGGAGTCCAGGAGTCCCACTCCTGCAACAGAGCCACTCCCTAAGACTTCCAAAGCCACCTGGCACACACACATCGCCATGGGAGAGATAGAGAGAGAACAGCCGGTATGCTCTGCGAAGGAACTACGCTTGAAAGTCAAGAAGGAGGAAATCATTTGTCTCACTCTTTTTCTGCCGTGAATGGAAAAAATTCTGGGACCACAAAACCTCAACGCTGCTGCCTTTTCTGTGCTTCCCGACATACTGGGGACAGATGCTGAGGAGGAAGAAAGGCCCAGGAACAAAGCAGAAGGATTTGCAATGATGTTCTGGTTAAGAGGGTGGAAATAAAAAAAAAAAATAGGATGGGGGGGAGGCCTCCAGAACAGGCGGCCTTTAATTAAGGACCTTGGAATCCATTCCCAGCTGGTTAACATTGCTGCCCCCATATTGCAATGGTTTAGGAGTAATGATTTGCTGAAGTAATTCTTCTTCCCTTTCATCATGTGCTCCCCCTTTCTTTATTTCTCTCTCACTCACTCACTCACTCACTCACACACCAATCTTTCTGCCCTGGGGTATCAGGGAGGCGTGCATCGAAGTTCCTCACGATATCTGGTTTATCTCCAGGTTGCAATAACACTTACAAATGGTGCTCTTCTGGGAATTCAGGTCAAGAGCTCTGCCACCCTTGCAGGGATAGTCGGAGGATGCTTCTTGAGCCAGACACTGCCCCTCATGTCTTAACATATCAGGGTTTAGTGAACAACAGTAAAATGGCATTGGAAATAATACCAGCAGTAATTCAATGGACTGTATGAGGAATCTACACTGACGCAAAGAGCTGCTGGCTTAATAAAGGCCTGGAAATCCATAGTGAGGATGTCTCTGCTGAATCTCTCTTGAAAGAATGTTCCACAGCATGGGACTGGTGGAACTCAGTGCCTAAATCCTAATGGAGGCCAATAGGCCTTTGTAAAATGAAGGACAGTGTGGTGTAGTGGTTAGAGAGTCAAACTGGGACCTGGGAGACCAGGGTTCAAATCCCTACTCAGTCAGTCATTGCCTCTCAGCTTAACCCACCTCACAGGGTGGCTGTAGTGATTAACTGAGCAGGGACAGTACCATGTATGCCACCTCGAACCCCTTGGAGAAAAAGGTGAGATATAGATAAAACATGAGACACAGCTAGCAGTTCTCTTCCGGTATATGTGTGTTTGTGTTTGATATATAGATCAATTTCTCTCTCTCTCTCGCTCTCGCTCTCTCTCTCTCTCTGTCTGACACACACACACACACACACACACACACACACACATATATATTCTTATAGCTTACTCTAGTCCCAAGAGGTTTTCAAAGTGGCTTGCAAAATATTTGCATAATACGGTTCAGAAAATAATGCTATTCAAAAAACATTTTGTATAAATAATCACAACTAACCACATGATACCCAGTTTGCTTTGTTTCCCATTGACCCTTGTCTCCCGCCTTTGTAATTTGGTGAGCATATTGGGTGGGATGGTTGAACAAACCATGCCTAAAGAAAGGTGATGGTTTTGTGTTACATAGTTAAAAGAAGCCAAGGTTCATCAGGTTCAACAAACCATGATTTCAGACTGTGGGCTCTTGATAGTAAAGAAAGCCAAGTTAAGCTGCTGGGCCAGTTTCACACATAATGCTAAGCCATGATTTAATGAATCATAGTTTAATGAGCCACAGTTTAGTGTTATGTGTGAACCAGGGCACTGAATTCAATGAACTCAACAGAGGAATAAAAGCCGCAAAGACAGCGAACATGGAGAAGAATCATAACAGTCCTTGCAAGTGTTATATGTACTCTTCTCTAAAAAGTGGTCTCCACTATTAAAAGTGTTTGGGTGATTTGCCATTGTTGAGGAATTGCCCCCTCCAAACTTGACTCTGTCTCCGTTCCCCCACCCCTTCCACTCTTACCCTTGAAGTACAAAGCCCAAATACTGCTTCTGGCCAAATATGCAACCCTGACCTAGATTGGAGAACAACTAGTGGATTTTACTAGATTAAAACCAACACTTTTTCTTAATTGCTACCAGACACTCAAAGGGCAACTTATTTGCTCTGCAATGGAAGCAAGGGAAGCTTCCTTTCTTCTTCATACAGAGGGAGCTGGTGTGATTTGTTTATAGCTGATCGGCCATCTTGTAAGGATTTGCTACATTGGCTGTTGGGGGCAGGGCGCAGTATCAGTGATACTACCCATAGGTCTGTAGCCAGGATTTGGGGGGGGGGGGCAGGCTTCATGTTAGGGGGATAAAACTTCAGTTAGATGAGTATTTTTACTGATACATTTGATCTGGGGGGGGGCAGCTGCCCCATCCCACCACGGCTATGCCCATGATACTACCCACCCCTTAACACCTTGAAACATGGCTAGGTCCCCTCTTACCAAGGGAAGCTGAAAAGGGCTGAGAAATTGGACCAAGGCAAACCTGGGAGACAGCATCTTGTCAGAAGGAGTGAAATTGCTAAATTCTTTGTTTTGTTCCAGTTTCTATTCAAGCTGTGACCAAGAATTGCTCTGGTTCAGCAAGGGTTCGGCAAGCAATGCAACACAGTCTGGAATTTTTTTTGTTTGGGTTCCCACCAGAGAGGAGCAATTAGAGTAGCAATTTGTTACAACAAAGCATCAAGCATAACCCCAAATGAATATGGTGAAGTATGCATGAAATAAAATTTAAAAATAATGGAAAAGCTGAAGAATGTGGAGACTTGGAAGCAGCAAGCTTGTTTTTGATTTGTGCTGTTTCATTAACATTTGATTGTACTCTCCACCCTTGAAGCAGCAAGTTCCCTGTGTGCTTGCTGATGCTTCACATTTCCCGTGGCAGGGATGAGGAATGTCAGTGGCCCTCTAGCGCTGGACTTATGGCCGCACCTGCAATATCCCATACCCTCCAACATTTATCTGATGAAAATAAGGACATCCCATTCCATAATGATAACTTTACTATTTATACCCCACACATCTTCCTGGGCAGCTTCCAACATATATAAAAACATAATAATAAAACATTAAACATTTTTTTAAAAACTTCCCTATACAGAATTGCCTTCAGATGGCTCAGGGGTTGGATAACTCCATACCCTCCAGCATTTCTTCAATGAAAATAAGAACATCCAAATGAAAAGTGGGACATTCTGGGATCAAATAAAAAATTGGGATGGCTTCTCTAAATCAGGGACATCCCTAAAAAATAGGGACACTTGGAGGGTCTGCTATCCAATTAAGGCATTATCATACGGTCATGGCTTAAGAACCTTGGGGTCTGTAGTTTTTTAAGGGTGCTGAGAGTACTCTAAAAGAACCCTGGGGTCTGTAGTTTTTTAAGGGTGCTGAGAGTACTCTATTCCCTTCTCTGAACTGCAATTCCCAGAGTGGTTTAACAATCAAGCCTAGGGAATGCTGCAAGTTGCAGTTCTCTGAGAGGAACAGGAGTCTCCTTATGGGGGCCGGCCCATCCATGAGGCAAACTGAGGCAGATGCCTGAGGTGGCAGAATCCAAGGGGCATCTCTGCAGGCACATCCCTCCTGCTGCCACCAAAGAGGTGAGGAGAAACAAGATCATGAAACAGCCCTGCGAGATCACAATATTATGGGTGGGGGGGAGGGGGTCTCGCAAGATCTCACCAGAAGCCAGAAACCAGAGCCAGGTGACCCTGGTAAGTGAGGATTCAGCAAGTGAGGCAGGTGGCACACGGTGCTTATGCAGGGCAGCACCTTCCCATTTTGCCTCAGGTAGCGAAACAGGACAGGCCACCCCTCCTCTTAATCACTATCTCAGCACTCATAACAAAGCACAGTTCCCAGAATTCTTTGGGGGGAAACCACGGCTGTTTAAAGTGATATGATACTAGTTTAAATGTATAATGGAGACAGAACCCAAATTCCTGACCAGTGGCTATCCTGGCCAGGGCCAATGGAAAAAGGAGTCTAACTGCATATGAAGGTCCACCCCCTCCCTGCCTTAGAAAGACTGATGAAGGAAACCTATCCCACCCACCCCCCAAAGGATGCTAGAGCAGTGGCATAGCGTGGGTTGTCAGCACCCGGGGCAAGGCAAGTAATTTGCGCCCCCTAACCCGTGGAGAGTGAGTGAGCCAGGTAGGGGCAGAGAGCTGCGAGTGCAAGCGTGCAAGCGTGCAAGCGTGCAAGCGTGCGCGCCCCCAGATGTTGCGCCCCATGCGGCCGGCCCCCCCTGCACCCCCCACGCTACGCCACTGTGCTAGAGGCCTCCCAGATATCAGTCTGGCATGTATTCGTATCATCACATCTGAGTGTCCTTGCTTTTTAGTCAAATCTTCATTTCAAATTAGTACCATGGATTTACTTTATGGCTCTGTGCCAGTTCAGACGCACGTTGCATTCCATTTAAAGTAGGAGGAGCATTGGGGTTTGGCTTTCACTTCACATATTAGATTTGACTCCCTATTTGTTACACCAAAGGTCACCAACCTTTTCGAAGCCAATGGATGTTTTTGGAATTTGGTGTAAGTGCTGTTGGTGTCAGATACAAAATGGTTGCCATGGGGGGGGGGAGGCATGGCATGGCACAAAATGGCTAGCACACCTAGTTACCCATGATAATTAAATAGAACATCCCCTAGTCCCATAGAGTACCTATTGCTCAGGGAAGGGCTATAGTCTTCATCTCCTGCATCTGCCTGGACATTATTGGAGATGATGGATTAGCCAGATCTTGATCTGATCCAGTAAAAAACGTTCTTCTCATTCCACCAACTGTGTAAGTCTACAGCATAGTGCCATAAATCCTCTTACTGCATTTTTCAAGTGTATGTTTGTGTCCCCCATTCGTTTTCCTTCATATAGAATCATGAAATTGCAGACTTGGAAGGGAACCCTATGGTCATCTAGCCTAATCCCTTGTGATGCAGGAATCACAGCTAAAGAATCCATGGCAGGAGGTCATCCAACCTCTGTTTAAAAACCTCCAAGGAAGGAAAGTCCAACCCTTGCTGAGAAGGTTCATTTCACTGTTGAACAGCTACTACTGTCAGAAACTTCTTTCTAACGTTTACTCAGGATCTTCCTTTCTTGTAATTTGAATCTATTGGTTCGAGTCCTACCCTCTGGAGCAAGAGAAAACAAGCTTGCTCCATCCTGCGTGTGGCAGCCCTTCAGATACTTGAATATGGCTCTCATATCGCCTCTCAGTCTTCTCTTCTCCAAGCTAAACATACTCAACTCCCTCAACTGTCCCACATAAGGCTTGGTTTCCAGACCCTTGCTCATCCTTATGCTTGCTCCTTTCTCAGAAGAGGGGAAGAGAATTCATCACGCAGACACACCCTGCCTTCATAGATTTTCATCTATCCGCCCATTGCAATGGCAGGGAACAGTAAATGGACAGTGAGGGTGTGGCTCTCAAGGAACTCAGAAAATGTGCTGGGCCACCAGAAGAAAACATCAAACATCAGCAAAAATGGGCCACCACTTCCTGGCAGGCAAAGCAGAGAAAAGCAAATCCGCTGCTACTATATGACCCACGCATCTCCTACCTGGCCAAGCCAAAATGTTAGCTCAATCCATCATGCAGGCCTAACATGACAGCCTGCGGAGCTGTTGCATGCTTTAAGGAGAGCAGAAAAGGGTTGGAGTGAGGACATAAGAACATAAGGAGAGCTCAGGGAAACCTTCAAGCAGGACTGGAGCATAAGACCAACACTCTCCCGCCTATGGCTGCTTAAAGGAGATTCTGATTCCTCCTGGGGAAAGCGCCACACTCCCCTCAGAGGTCCCCAGAAGGTGGGCTGTTAATCACTTTTAGTGCCCCATTTCTGATGAACATTATGAAGGCTATAAAAAGTTTATTACGTAAAGGCCACCTGAAAATGATCTGGCTCCTGAGGAGGGTTGTAAGAAAACACACACACACACACACACACACACACACACACACTTCCTTCACTACTGGAGCTTGTAAAAAGAGCCGCTGTTTCTGCACAGGGCTCTGAGGTGGTTTCCTTGAGGGTTGATGCAGCACCTGAAATAGGAGTATTTGTTTCTTATTTCTTTAGTGAGAAATTTCCCTGTTCCCACCTTTCAGTTTTGTTTGTTTGTTTGTTTGTTTGTTTGTTTGTTTGTTTGTTTGTTTGTTTGTAGTATTTACTCACCACCATCCCCCAAAATTCTGTGTATGGCCATGAATAGATTGCAGCATGCACCTGCAATTTTGTTATGTTAACAAAATGGAGATCTACCTCACCCTTTCAACTGATAGGTTTTTTCTGAACTTATTTATAGCTCTGGTGACAGAGAGTTCCACAGACATAGAATCATAGGATTGTAGAGTTGGAAGGGACCCAGAGGGTCATCTAGTACAACCCCCTACAATGCAGGAATCACAGTTAAGTCAACCACACTCTGTGAGGGTTGAGGCAATTTAATTGTACTTTCTTTGAGGAAAAGACACATCCTTTTCTTTACAGCATCCTGAAAAGTACTACATGCATTGCTAACGCTGTAAAACTTTCAGACAACATGCTTACGGAATCCAGTCATGCAACAACAATAATAGAAATTGCAATTTATGCTGCCTGCCTTAACAAACGCACTATAAGCAGTAAACATGCTACATAGGGACCTAGGAAGCTGCCTTCCGCTGAGTTAGAGAATTGATCCACCTAACTCACTGTTGTCTACACTGACTGGCAGCAGCTATGAAAGGCTGCAGATAGTGGGCATTGTGAGCTCGACCTGGAGATGTCAGAGACTTGATCTGGAGTCTTCTGCAAGAAGGCAGGCAAGACTGAGAGATGGAAGATAGACAAGAAAGCACAGTATGAAGGGAGACAAGAGCATTCTGGCAAGTAACTTCTCTACTCCTATGAAATACAAGTCAGGAGACTAAAGCAGGAAGGAAGTTCCACATTTATGAGTAAACAAGGACAGGGTCATCTTCCAGCAAGTTGACACGGCTTAAAAGGCTTCATTAAATCATTCAAATTTACAAGCACGAAGCAGCCTGAATGATGGCCAGATAAAAGAGTCTGCTCGCTCACTGCTTCCACTTGCGCTTAAACAGCATTGCACGAAGCAGAGGGGAGTTTCCAAAGAGGCTCTTTTTAAGAACTAGAGCTCAAAACTCTGACTTTTTTGTGTCCGGGAGCAGCTTGTGAGTCAAACAAGGCTACATAACAGTAAGCCAAGGAACACGGGTGGCGCTGTGGGTTAAACCACAGAGCCTAGGACTTGCTGATTGGAAGGTTGGTGGTTCGAATCCCCGCGACGGGGTGAGCTCCCGTTGCTCAGTCCCTGCTCCTGCCAACCTAGCAGTTTGAAAGCATGTCAAAGTGCAAGTAGATAAATAGGTACTGCTCTGGCAGGAAGGTAAACGGCGTTTCCGTGCGCTGCTGTGGTTCGCTAGAAGCGGCTTAGTCATGCTGGCCACATGACCTGGAAGCTGTACGCTGGCTCCCTCGGCCAATAAAGCGAGATGAGCGCCGCAACCCCAGAGTCGGTCACGACTGGACCTAATGGTCAGGGGTCCCTTTACCTTTAACAGAAAGCCAGCGTTGTGCAGTGGCCAGAGCACTGGGCTAGGACCTGAGTGACCTGGGTTCAAATCCTCACTGAGGCATGAAGCTTATGGGGTTGACCTTAGGCAAATTACAATCTCACCTTGACCTACCTCGCAGGGCTATTGTAAAGATAAAATGAGGATGGGATGAACCAGATGCCAGATCTCACCATGGCACAGACCATAGCTTAACGACTCTGCTGGAAACCTGGGTGCAGGGCAGCCTGCCCCACCCCAGCTAGGCTCAAGGCATTCAGTTGCTGCCCCTCAAGAGCCCTTGGGGAAGGGCCATAGCTCAGTGGCAAAGAATCTGCCTGCAGGCAGAAGGCCCCAAGGTCAGTCTCTGGCATCTGCAGGAAGGGCTGGGAAAAGAATCCCTGCCTGAAACCCTGGAGAGCCAATAAACAACTTTATTATTTTCTCCCTTATAAGCATCTCTCTCTCTCTGTGATTGCAACAAGTGTAGGGTACACACTAGTCAAGATTTGCTAGCTAAACACTGCTTGCTCTGTATACAAAAGGGTCTCAACAGGTAACTGACCCAGTTATCCCAATAGTGAGCACCTTGAATTCAGCTCAGAAATGACTCAGCAGCCAATGCAGCTGTTTTGAAATAGGGGTTATATGAGTTCTAAAGGCAATCCCAGCCAATAATCTAGTATAGTGGTTAGAGTGTTGGACTGGGACTGGGGAGACCCAGGTTCAAATCCTCACTCTGCCATGAAGCTCACTGGGTGACCTTGGGCCAACCATACTCTCTCAGCCTAACCTCCTCCGCAGGGTTGTTGTGAGGATAAAATGAGGAAGAGGAGAACTGTGGGGTATAAATCTAATAATAATATTCCCTATGTAGTGTTGCAATAAATATCACTTTATTATCTGTGGATCCTGCCCAATACCCAGCAGAGATATCTCTGCAATATGCTCGCTTTCTCTCCACTTGCACACAAACATCATAGAGATTGGAATTTCACCAGCTGCTGAGAACAATACTTTGTCCTTTCATTTCAGACCTTCTCTCTGTTAACAACTGTATCTGTGTCAGGGGCAAATATAGCAATTGTAGCTCAGTTGTATGTATCCTTGATATAGGAACACACACGTGTGTGTGTTCGCGCGCAGGTACAGCTGCAGCAAGAGGGGGAGAGAATCAATAACCTGATTTACTGAACGGTGTTTTAATCTTCCTGCCAACTGTCCTGCCCCCCCCCCCCCCCGAGACTGACACAGTGACATTTGGCACAAAGGCGAGCCACCTAATGCGAACATGACTTAGTAATGCCAAACAAGGGAGAGGGGCGGGAGGTGGGAAATCGATGGCCAGCAATAAGCACCGGTAATAAAATATTGATGAGCTGGCTGTTTGGAAATGGCAACGGGAGGCTGAGGCAGGAAGGTGCCTTTTTTTGTCATTTATTTATTTAGCGCAAATGAAAAAGATGGCATACGCTTCAACGCGGAGCACACGAGGACGTAGTACGAAGGAGGGATGAGTGAGCAGGGATTTGATTCACTTCACACCTGAAGGTGAGACCAGCTGATTTGCACTCACCGAAACAATAAATGAATGAAAATGCAGCCACCTTCTGAAATTTGCCCATCTCCGAATTTTCCACACGGCAGTTCTCTGACCGAGTAATGTGTACAGAAATGCATATACTATGGTAAAGTGTGCATGTCGGTGTGTATACTGGGTAAAAAAAAAAAGCATTATGTTAGAGGAAATTGCTTGGCAGAAATGTGCATATGAAAAAATTGCAGAGAAATATGTGTATATGTGGAGAAATTAACACAAAAAATGTTGATGAATTTTCATGAAGACCTTTTTAAAAAAAGTATTAAAAAATTGCAGGCTGATGTGGAAACATGGAGAACTGAAGACTGGAAAAATGAGGAACAGAGAATCCAAAATTGGCTGATTCATGCATTCCTTAGAAGAGGCCTGCCGAATCAGGCCACATCTAGTCACAGAATCACAGAATGGTAGAGTTATAAGGGACCCTGAGGGTCATCTAGTCCAACCCTCTGCAATGCAGGAATCTCAACTAATACATCTATGACAGATGGCCATCCAACCTCTGCCTAAAAACCACAGATGAAGGAGACTCCAGCATCCTGTTCTCACAGTGGCCAACCAGACGCTCCAATGGGAAGGACCTGAGTGCAGCACAATTATTCCCACCTGCAATCCCCAGCAACTGGTAAAGTAGGGAGCTATATACAACCTCAAGATTTAGAAACAGTGTACCTTTCAGGAAGATGAGAGCATAAGAAGAGCCTGGCTGTTGATCCATGCCCAAGACCCCTTCTAGTTCAGCATTCTATTCTCACACTAGGTAACCAATCAGATAAGCAGAAACCAAGTGAAACTGAGAGCATCAATTGATAGATTTGCCCATTCCTAGAACTGTGCAAGAACACTATACATTTCATGTGGGGAGGGGGGAAGAGGGTCTGCACAAAAGCAATTCCAGGCAGAAAGTGCTCCTCATATATGTTCCTGCCTCTCTCTCTCTCTCTCTCTCCCCCTCTCTCCCTCTCCCTCTCACTCTCTTGTTTTCTCTCTCCTCTCCGCATGCTGGCGTTTTTCAAGGAAATAAAACCAAATAGCCATTTGGTTAGCGGATGTTCACTTATTTGAAACATCCCTCCCCGGCGTACTGTGCCTTTTTAAAGCATCCTGGCAGGGTCCCTTTCTGCTTTGAAGATGCAAATTGTGAAATATCATTGTCATATCTGCTTCTCAACCCCTCCCAAATGTGCTTCCTGTTTGAGATGGGATGGTTGTATTTATTTGTTTAGGAAGGGGAGGGGGGCTGTGTTTAAAATTCTCCCGAGTTCCTTTTATTGTGAATTCATTTGTCCTCTTGCTTCTCTTCCCTTTCATTCTGGGTTCATTGATATATCCTTGACACAAGACAAGACATCTGTTTTCTCTGATGATGGCCCTTTGAATCGCTCCTTCAGTCTCCCTGTCCTCATGTGCTTTTTTTCCTGCTACTAAGCAGTAACAAGGCCCTTTCAGATCTTTGCATCTTCCCAGCGAGTTTTACATATGGAAATGGCACCATATGCTCGAGGGGGAAATGTACCAACATCACTGTGTATTTCTAAACGCAGAGCTTCTCTTAATCTCCTGAAGCTACATGTTAACCTCATTGCTGTTGGTGCTGTTATTGCTTCTTGAGCTGGGTGTTGAAAAAATCCACAATGAGTTGCATCTAACTAAGTTCTATGAGTCACTCCATGGAAATGAATGAACTCAAGTTAATCATGGCCATTCATGTCAATGCAGTTACCGTATTTTTCGCTCCATAGGACGCACTTTTTCCCCTCCAAAAATGAAGGGGAAATGTGTGTGCGTCCTATGGAGCGAATGCAGGCTTTCGCTGAAGCCTGGAGAGCGAGAGGCATCGGTGCGCACCGACCCCTCTCGCTCTCCAGGCTTCAGGAAGCTATCCGCAAGCCTTGCAAGCCCGGTGGGAGTTCCCGCGGGCTCACAAGGCTTGCAGGCAGCAGCCTGCAGCCCCGGCGAGTGTCCGCAAACCTTGCGCGCCGGGCAGGAGGTCCTGCCGAGCGCGCGAGGCTTGGGGCAGCAGCCTGTCGCCCGAAGCACGGGGAGCCCTCCGGAGGGCTCCCCGTGCTTCGGGCGAGTGTCTGCAAGCCTTGCGCGCCCGGCAGGAGGTCCCGCTGAGCGCGCAAGGCTTGGGGCGGCAGCCTGTCGCCCGAAGCACGGGGAGCCCTCCGGAGGGCTCCCCGTGCTTCAGGCGAGTGTCTGCAAGCCTTGCGCGCCCGGCAGGAGGTCCCGCCGAGCGCGCGAGGCTTCGGGCGGCAGCTTGTCGCCCGAAGCACGGGGAGCCCTCCGGAGGGCTCCCCGTGCTTCGGGCGAGTGTCTGCAAGCCTTGCGCGCCCGGCAGGAGGTCCCGCCGAGCGCGCGAGGCTTGGGGCGGTAGCCTGCAGCCCGAAGCACTCGAGGCTTGGGGCGGCAGCCGCGGGGGGGGGATTTTTTTTATTCATTTCCCCCCCCAAAAAAAACGAGGTGCGTCCTATGGTCCGGTGCGTCCTATAGAACGAAAAATACGGTATTCATGCAACTCATACTTAAACTATGGAACTGGCTCTCACAGGAGGCAGTGGCGGCCACCAATTTGAATGGCTTTAAAAGAGCGTTGGACACATTAATGGAGGAAAAGGCTATCAATGGATACTAGCCACAATGGCTATGCTGTACCTCCATGGTCGGAGGCATATGGTGCTAAACACTGCTTGCTATAAACCACAAGAGGGGATAATAATATAATAATAATAATTTATTATTTATACCCTGCCCATCTGGCTGGGTTTCCCCAGCCACTCTGGGCGACTTCCAACAAAATATTAAAATACAGTGGTCTGTTAAACATTAAAAGCTTCCTTAAACAGGGCTGCCTTCAGATGTCTTCTAAAAGTCTGGTAGTCGTTCTTCTCTTTGACATCTGGTGGGAGGGCATTCCACAGGGCGGGTGCCACTCTGTGGCCCTCTGCCTGGTTCCCTGTAACTTGGCTTCTCACGGCAAGGGAACCGCCAGAAGGCCCTCGGCGCTGGACCTCAGTGTCTGGGCAGAATGATGGGGGGTGGAGACGCTCCTTCAGGTATACTGGACCGAGGCCGTTTAGGGCTTTAAAGGTCAGCACCAACACTTTGAACTGTGCTCGGAAACGTACTGTTGTGCTCGGGTCCAGTTTGTGGGTTTCCCACAGGCATCCGGTTGGCCACAGGATACTGGACTAGATGGGCCATTGACTTGGTTCAGCAGGCTCACCTTATGTTCTCGTGGGTCTACTCTAAGTATGACTAATGGTGGCTACAGCACATTTCTCCCAGTTGGGTGGATGCTTCCCTGATTTTGTGTCTTGTGCAAACTGTTGCATTTGCTTTGGGTTGTGCTTTGTGTGAAATCCACTGACCAGCCCCTTCCTCAGAGGAGTGTCCCTCCCACTTCTCAAAGATGTTTCTCAGGTGCAACTTTCCCCAACCTGGTGCCCTCTGGGTGTGCTGGACTGCAACTCCCTTCAGCACCAGCCAGCATGGTGGTAGGATGTCAGTACCGATGGCCCCAGTTTAAGGGAGGCTGTATCGTGTCTTTCAGTGAAACCCCTCTGACGCTGCACTCCAAATTTGCTCTGAATTTAACTTTTGGCAAAATGTTGCAGACAGTACTGGCAGCTCTGAACTAGGGCAATGGGTTTCACATTCTTAGCAAATGCCATTTTGGCAATGTATGGACCACCTTTTGCCCAGAACCACTCAGTGCCCATTATCCCTCAGCCCCTTCCCACCTGTGACAACTTTGCGTCGACCCAGAGCAAATTTCTTGGACCACGAGAAGCATCAGCAAAGCTGGGGGAAGTGTTCTGCACTCTTCTCCTTTGCTAACAAGATTTATGAGCACAATGAAACAAAGGAAAGTGCACCATGTATCAAAGTCACACGGACCTGCAGTCAAGCCCCATAAATAATGCTGGGAGTTCGTTACTACTATGTTTAACAAGTCACAAATTTTCTTGCCTTACACAGAGGCTGTCTTGCTCATGCAGCTATCCAAAGACTGATGAAGGGTTACTACAGCTCTGTCATGTTGTAGTAACCTTCTCTTCTAGCCCTTGTAGACAGGCTCTGGCCCACAGGACTTCAGAGGAGCTCAGATTTAAGCAAAAAGGATAGGCTGATAGATTAAGAGACTGAAGTATTAGGTGTCTGATCAGGGGAGCCAGCATATAAGCCTTTGTTTGTGGGATGTGCACTGGCTGCCAATCTGATACACAACCAAATTCAGGGTGCTGATACTAACATATATGTCCCTATACATTCCAGGACTAGGTGACTCGAAAGATTGCCTCATTTGTTAGACACCAATTAGATTACTGCTGACTGCAAGAGTTTCTCTTGCAAGGTTCAAGAATCTCAAAAGTCCACTCTGCAATTACTTGGAGCAGGGCTTTTAGTGTGGCTGCCCCTGTTCTGTGGAATAGCATTCCTATGAAGATGTGACAGGTACCCACTCTCTGCAGTTTCTGGAAGAGGTTTTTTTCCGACTGGCTTTCCCAGCTGGATAAATGGGAAAGTGTTTATTTTCTATTGTTTTTATTTTGTTTTGTTTTTGTTTTGTGTGCTGTTTCTTCTAGCTGTTTTTATTGTGTACAATGTCTTGAGAAATGTGTGTGGAAGGTGAATAATAATAATAATAATAATAATAATAATAATAACAATAATGGTAGTAGCAAATGGAGCTGAGACTGACTTTTTGCTTACTCTATTAAGCTTCTGTGGTTCTGGTGTGCTAGCATTTTTCCCACTTGCAATTCCCAGAAACTGGAATTCAGGGGCATATTGCCTCCAACAGTTAGAGGTAGAATACAGCCATTGGTACTAGTAGCCTTTGATAGCCTTCTCCTCTCTTTGAATTTGCCTAATCCTCTTTTAAAGCCATCCAAACTGGTGGCCCTCACTGTTTCCTGTAGGAGTGAGTTCCATAGTTTAACTATGCACTGTGTGAAGAATGACTTACTCTTGTCTGTCTTGCATCTTCCAACATTCAGCTTCATTGGATGTCCCTGAATTCTACTGTTATTATGAGAGGGAGAAAAACTTTTCTCTATCCATTTTTCCGCACTATGCATAATTTTATATGCCTCTATCATGTCCTCCCCTTACTCATCTTTTTTGCTGAACTTAAAAGCCACAAATATTGTAACCTTTCCTCACAAGGAACTTGCTCCAGACATGATTACCAGGCACCGCCAAGCCTCAAGGTGAAGTCATGGCTGTAAGATCTTACATTTGAATGAGTCTTTTTTTTTTAATGTGATTACAGGGAACATTAACATGCTGACAGTATAAAAGAAACTTTTAAACTCTGCCCCTCCTTTTATATAAGCCACATCTATAAAAAGTACATTAAAAATTGGCCCAATCACTGTAATATCACTTATACCACCTCCCATTTAAGTAAGACTGTTTCAAGTCCTCGGTTAAGAAAGACCAGGCCTATATTTATAAACGCCCACTGCAATAATCCTCCTGGAAGAGATTGCCCAAGCCTGTGCAGTCATTAAAAAGAAAAATCCACCTCAGATGGGGGAAATGACATCAGTGATGGGGTTCCTGGCTCTCCTATCTTCTCCATGGAACAGCAGGAAAACCCAGCACTGATCATAGAATTGTGGAGTTGGAAGGGACCCTGAGGGTCATCTAGTCCAACTCATGGGCGAGTTCAACTCATGGGTGTAGCCAGGGGGCAGGGGGGCAGTACTCCCTCAAAAAATCAAGGAAATCAATGAAAATACTTAACTGATTGATTTTATCTCAGATAACCCCCCCAAAAAAAAACAACAACCATAAAGCCTGCCCCCCCATGGTCCAACTCCCTGCAATGCAGGAATCATATCTAAAGAATTCCTGATAGGTGCCCATCCAGCCTCTGTTAAAAAACCTCCAAGAAGGAGAGTCCATTGCTTTCCAAGGCAGCTGTTCCACTATCAAATAGCTCTTTGTGTCAGAAAGTTCTTCCTAAAGTTTAGTCAAATTCATTGGTTCCTACCCTGTGAAGCAACAGAAAACAAGCTTGGTAGGATAAAAGTTACCAGACCAGGTCTGACCTGAAGTCTCCAGGTTTGCCAGGTGGCAGATGAATCTCCAGATAGGTGAAAGTGATTTTAATCATCGTCAACAACAATAACAAAATTGTGCATGCAGTTTGCAAACGTCAGTCCAGCAGATACTAGCTGAAAATTATAGCAGTGATATTCTGGGTGGTCTAATGGCCTCCACTTCCCTTTCCCAATTAATCTCCATCTTCAGGGCGCTCCAGTAACATCATCAGGGATTGCTCCCAGATCTCAGATTTGGGCCCTGAAATCTGAGGGTCTGGGATGCTCCTCACCTGGCAGCCCTAAGTAGGAGACATTGGCCCTCTCCCACATATTCAGAAACCATCTGGGCAGCATTTTTATTGTGCATTTGTTTATTTAAATGTTTATAAATCTTTATTTTCATATTAGATATTGCAAGGCAGTACACCACCTAAGAACCCATTACAACCATTAGAAGAATAAGAACATCAGACATATCAATAAAAGCTGATTGGGGTGTTATTGTTTTGTTTGGATTATGTATTTTGTTTTTTTTAATCTTGTATTTTTTTGTTTTGAACTGCCCTGAGATCTATGGATGATGGGCAGTATACAAAGTTTGATGATGATGATGTTTGCTAAACTATGCATTTTAATTATGTTTAATTGCATTTTTAAAATTGATCTTATTCTTGTTATATCACTGCACGCTTTTATTTGTTTCTGAACCACCATGGTTTCTCTTCCTAAAATGAAAGGCCATATATGAAATCTTTTTAATAATTTCTCTGTGTGATAAGAGTTTTGGCTCAAATCTCCATATGCCTGTGTGCATTCAAAACATTGGGTTACATCCAATGTTCATTCTACTCAGAGTGAACTCATTGAAATCAATGGAAATGGCAAATTTTAGTTTACTGATTTCTGAGTAACCCAAAATGCCATTATAGCTCCTAAAAAGCTGTCCTCCATTCAAACTCTTCTTCTTTCCTAGCTCTGCTCCTTTCAGAAACCTTTGGAGGAGAGGCAGAGAAAATGAACAAAAGCCAACCAAGTTACCCATGACAGCACTCGCTCCCCGCAAAACCCAGTCTCAGGAAGTGGCCTTATTCCACCCCAGCGCTATGCCCTAGTGGAGGGTATTTTGCTACGAATGATGAAATCCCCAACTTAGTTCAGACAGAAGATGTGTCTTCTCCCTCCTTCCTGCCTCCGCCCCACACCCCTCGCATGAAACGGTCCCCTGATCAAAGCTGCGGGAATGACTGGCACACAGTAATGAATACCCATCCATCCCGAGCTGAAAAAAAGGGGCCCGCATCGAAGGCAGGGCCTTTTCTTCGCAAGAGGTTTTCCCAGCTTGAAACTCCACTGTCTGTCAACTCCAATGATATGGCTGGCACTGGGGCTCTTTCCACTGTATTGCATTCTTTTATGTTTGTAAGAGTGGGGGTCAGAGAAGAAATTCTGAAGAAAGAAGTGAAATGAAACTTTTAATACTGTAACATTACAGAAGCCAGTGAAGGGCCCAGGGTGAGGATGCAGCAGCATGAGAATAAAAGGGGGAAAGTGGGGTGGGGAGAAAAGAATGAGATTAATAATATGAAAACACACATGCACCAAACAGAAAATCTCTGTATTATAGTCAGAAACTTCTGGAGCATGGCAGGGAGAATCTTGCTCCCAACACCACATATTTAGAAGCTGCAGGCAGGCTGAAGATTACATTTTTCCTTCCAAGCTCTGTAGCAACAAGAGGAAAGACTGGGGAAAAATATTTGAGGAAGCTTTCCTTACTCTATCACTGTAACACAAAAAATAAGAAGAGACTGCAGGATGATGCCAGTGACCCATCTACTCCAGCATCCTGTTCTCACAGTGGCCAACCAGATGCCTGTGGAAATCCCGCAAGCAGGATCTGATCTGAACAGCACTTTCCCTTCCTGAGGTTTCCAGCAACTGGTATTCAGAAGCAGCCATCATGGATAGAAGCCATTGATAACCACCTCCTGCATGATTCTCTCTAATCTTTTAAAACCAGTGCTTTTTTTCCAGGGGATACTCAAGGGTTCACAGTACTGGCACCTCTCTTTTTTTTTTTTGGTTAAAAAGTGTGGCACTTACTGTAACAACTTCATGGTGAGTACTGAACCTCTTTTTCTAGTAAAATAAAAAAAAAAGCACTGTTTAAAACCATCCAATTTGGTGACCACAACTGCCTCCTGTTGGAGCAAGTTCCATAGCTTCACTGGATGTCCACAAGTTCTAATGTTATTGGGGGGGGGGACTTTTTCCTATCCTCTTTATTCATGCCATGCATAATTTTGTCAACTTCTATCATGTCACCACTTACTCAACATAGGAACAGAGGAAGCTGCATTATAGCAAATCACTTCGTCCATCTAGCGCAATATACTCTATGCATTCCAGTGTTTTGGGCAAAGAACATTGCCAGCCGTAACTGAAGATGCCAGAAATAGAACCTGGGACCTTCTGCATGAAAAGCAGATACTTTTCCACTGAGCCACAGCCCTTTCCCAACAGCCCACCACTCCTCTGTCACATTCCAGAACCTGGACGTCACTATTTCATTCCGTTTGCTAGGACTGGCATCACCTGTAGATCCAGCAGCCAGGACAAATATGCCATCCATCCAAAGAAAGGGCTGATATCGGGAATAAGTGGATCTTTGTGCCAAATTCAGTGGGTCACTCCTTATGTTCTTAAGCAACGCAGGAACCACTCACTAGAAATTTTAAATCCCTCTTTTTTTGTCTTTTGATAAGAGAGGGGAGAGACAGAAGCTACACAGGAGATAGTGTGAAATCCATCTGTTCTTTTTATCTCCTCCTCCTCCTTTTGAATGAGGCTTTCTTCTTCCTTAATTTGATCCGTGTTGCTATCAGCAAAAAGAGCACTGAAAAGCCATACACCGCATTCAGCCAAAAGCAGATAATGGAGAAAAACTCATAGCCGGAAGAATTTCATACGCCGGTGATCCGATCTATCCTTTTCTTTTTGAAATGGAGAGTGGCTACTTGAGAACAATGCAAAGAACCTGATTCTATAGACTCACCTGACTACAGGTGAACATTTGCCCTAACTGGAGGGCATTTTGCACACCAGATAACACCCTCTTCCGTTATTTAGAAAAATGAGGCTGGGTTTTGTTTTTTTTAAAAATAAATAAGAAGTATAGTATCTGATTGGCAGGCCAGCCCGAGAATAAGTAAATTTGTCATTCTTTCAGGGTAGGTGGTGGGGTGAAAGCAGATATGAAGTTGTGAATCAACATAGTGTCCCTTTTCAAATGCAACGCTAAATGATGGTTTAGCATTACATGACTGAGCCTCAGGCTTGAATGATTTCTCCTCCCCTCTCCTCTGCTTCTACTTTTAAACTAACCACAGCTCCCCATTTTGTCCCAAGTATGGGAGAACACCATGGTTTACAACCCTGACTTGTTCAATAACCATAGTTCAGACTATCCATTTCCCAAGATTGGACATTACAGGGAACCATAGTTAGTTTAAAACTGGAAGTGGATGCTTCTTCTCCTCTTGCAGCTGTGGCAGAAGAGGGCAGTGTGAAGTGTGCATGTTACACACCTAGGATTACTTTAGAGATGGCACGGGGGGGGGGGAGATCACCAAAGAGTTCTCGTTCTGTATGCTCCAAAGGCAAGTGCTTAAAAACACTGATAACACAAGGAGCTTAAGTTTCAAGACAATGGTGGTCAGGTTCTGTTACCCACAATGGAACTTCAAGGGGAAAAACTTAAGTTACTCCAAAAGAAGTTACTGGAGCACTCCAAATCATTTGCTCGTTTATGTACACAGAAACTAGTCGATCTAGCTGAAAGATTTGAATAGATCATTGCAATGCCTAATCATTCGTATTTTCTAAGATTACTGTACAGTGGTACCTCAGGTTACATACGCTTCAGGTTACAGACGCTTCAGGTTACAGACTCCGCTAACTCAGAAATAGTACTTTGCTTCAGGATGAGAACAGAAATCGTGCTCCGGCGGCGCAGCAGCAGTGGGATGCCCCATTAGCCAAAGTGGTGCTTCAGGTTAAGAACAGTTTCAGGTTAAGAATGGACCTCCAGAACGAATTAAGTTCTTAACCCGAGATACCACTGTATAAGCTTAGAAGGTAATATTAGAAGGGGGCATGGCTGTGAGGGGGTACGGCTGTGGCTATCTTTAAGGGATCTGACACTTCTGAATTTGCCACTGTGCTACTGGGAAGAACCAACCACTGAGTTCTACAAGGGCAAGGCAGACACTAAGAAGGAGGAAGATGACAGCTGCTACTATACCCTAGACTGGAAAAAGGCAGGTGTGAGCAGGGCAGAATGAGACCAGTGAGGCAGTGGCCCATCGGGACTTACAGACTAGCCTCCAGCGCCTAAAATGGTTTGAAGGGCAGAATATCAGTTTTGCTAATAATAATAATAATAATGCATCCCTTGGCTCTAAGGATCTAGTCACTGAAAACAAGCACCCTAAGATGACAAGAGCATGGCTTCCAGTTTCAGTTTTGCATTATAGCTACCCACAGGCCTGGCTGAGAATTGGTGCCAGAATCCCCATGTTGCATACAGTTTGTCTCACTTGCTTGAGCTATCTAGTGCATTTGTTCTATAAGCAGCACCCACACCTACATGTCCTGGGGTATGCACAGTTTGGAGAGGTGGGTGGCCTTTGCCTTTCAGCCAGAAGACTGAACAGATGGTCTTCTTTGACTGCTCTTGCATTTATGGTGCTGAGTTGGGGAACCTCTAATTACCATAAATATTTTGTACAGTTTAAAGCTGGTAGGGAGGAGACAGGTCACAGAAGGATTTTCCTCCCTTTTTGGTGTGACCAAGATTGGACAAAAATAGATGTTCCCAGTTCACAGAAGAGCTCTCTCTGCTCTCCACTCAAACCAAAATGAGCTTGTCACCCCTTCGGCATGTCATTTGTCATCAAGCGGTGTATAATTATAATGGACTTTATTGACATTGTAACTATGAGTGCACAGGTGGTATTCATTTTCAGCACTTTAATTGAAGACAATGAAAGATCTTGTAATACGGAGCCGACATGGTGGATTAATCAGACTAGACCTCAGCTTTCAATAGCCATGACCTTCAGGTCATAAAATTACCGATCAGGAGTTTTTAAAAAAAATTATGATACAGAAGTGGAATACTATTGATTTCTTTTATTTTTAAACATAGAGCAAATGGAAAGATGAACTGGCTTGCTTAGTTTTCATGAGGATCCAAGGAGTAAAGCGCCTTGATGGATACTAATAAGAGGTGCAAATATAAATTGTAATCCTTGTGTCAAATATTGCACACAGAAGCAAGATTTGCACAGGAATCTACCACTTAACCCAAACTGCCATACCCTAGCCTTGAAGAATGAACACACTCGCTTCAAATTCAACTCCATTTCAGTGAAGCTGATTTCATATAAACGGGTTTAGGTGTACGGCAGGGACAGCCCAGAAGCTTGCTATAGGCCATGACCTCTCCCTAGGCCACACCCCTTCTCCCTAAGCCACACCCCCACTAGCCCTGTTTTGCATCCTCCTTGAGTGTCAGGACTCTGCTCTTGAATAAATCTATGTTGGCCATCATTATCTCCACCTTGGACCTGGCTCCTTAATATTAGCACCGGAATTGTCTCAAAGAACATGATTCTGGGGCCATGGAACTGAGGGGAAATAATGGAGAATAACAAATCATACAACCCACAGTGCTGCTCATGGTGGCTTTATGATCCGTTCATGCTTCAGTGTTCCTTGGGGGATCAGGAGGCAAGCCATCCAGTAAAGCTAAAAGTTAGAAGACTCAGGAGAGACAGGAAGAAGTCCTTCTTCACATAGCACATGGGATTTGCTACCACAAGTAGTATTCATGGCCACCAACTTGGATGGCTTTAAAAGAGGGCTAGACAAATTCATGAGAGATAAGGCTTTCAATGACTGATAACCACAGTGGCTGTGTTCTACCTCCACTGTCAGAGGCAACTGGCCTCTGAACACCAGCCACTGGGAAGTGCGGGTTTGTGTGTTGGGGGGGCAGCGGTGCTGTTCTGCTAATGGCCTACTTGTGGGCTTCCCAGAAGCATCCAGTTGAGCACTGTCATGGGCGGACTTTGGTCTTTCAAATTTCAGAGGCGCCCTGTGCGAGGTCAATATGTTGCGCCTCCCCCACTTCCTTTCTGCTCAGTTCACAACACCATAGTTGTGACACCCTGCAGCACTCCCTAGGCCTGAGGCCACTGCAACTAAACTGGTTGTACTGTCCTAAATCATCCTCTGTCACTGTGAGAACAGGATGCTGGACTGATGGGTCTTTGCTGTGATCCAGCCTCAGGGCTCTTCTTAACTGAATAGATTATGCCTGGACCAGTCAGCGTCTCTTACCTAAGATCTAGAAAAGGCTGTGTCCTTGTCTCTAAAGGGGTTTACAGTTCTGCAGCAGTGTGGACAGAGATTTCATTGTCCTTGTCAAAGGCCCATTTTTTGTCATCAGCTGCACTGAAGAGACAACAGACAGTCTGACTGCTGTTTTACTGGAAAACCAAGTACCCTCTCTTACTGCGGCCCCTATCTCTCATCCATTGTCTTTGAATCTCCCTGCCTTTCTGAGGCACCCTGCCCCATTCAATTTACAAGTCGCTATGCTTTTATTCTTCTAGTTACATTCACTTCTTCGGCCTGTCTGCTTCCAACTGGAGAAATTAATCTAAATGACTGTGAAAAGGGACTTAAGCTGTTGTTCATGAAATCATTTCCGGAGTAGGGACTGCTATGCCAGACCCCTTCTGGGATGTCTCTGTCCACCACGGTGAGAAGGACAATTCCAGTCACTGCCAGTTCAGGAAGTGGGAGAAAAGTAAAGACAAGGCTGAAACAAATGTAAAAGAGGTAGCAACAGAGACAGTGGCCATGCGCTCCATTTTACAGATGACACTTTCTATTTGTAGCCCATTCTAAAAATTAGAAGAGCCTGGCTGCTGGATCAGTCCAAAAGCCCAGCTCTCCAGCATCATCTTCCCAGTGGCCAACCAGATGCCCCAATGGGAAGTCCTCAAGCAGAATCCACTAAGGATGGGGCAGGTTTTAGTCCAGAAACATCTGGAGGATACCATATTGGCTACCCCTACTGAACCTCATTTCACAAAGAGAGCTAGGAAGGGAGGCAAACACATCAGGACTGCTCTAGTAGGATCCGAACCCCACTGCAACATCAAGTGCCATGTTAGCCCAGAAGGGCCAAGCACCATGAGAACCTAAGAAGAGCCTGGTTGCCAGCATATGTCTTCCAACATCCTCTTCTCACAGTGGTCTGGAAAGCAGGGTATGGGTGCTTTGCCACTTGTGATTCCCAGCAACTGGTATTCAAAGACATAGGCTGTGTTCATATCATATATTTAAAGCACATTCTACTCCCATGCAAGGAACCCAAGGAAGTGTCATTTGTTAAGGGTGCTGGGAATTGTAGCTCTATGGTATGTACATAGCCATATTGCTTCTGATTCCCTTAAGAACTATATGAAGGAAGAGCAAGGCCCATTAGCAGTTAGCACCAGGACAACAGACTCAGCAGGCCCACACGTCTATTGATCACAGTCCTCCCAGCTGTAGAGATATATAATTCTATAATTAGATACGGTATATATAATATATAATTCTAAATTTTCACCAATAAGTATGTAAACCAGCATATGCAAAAGTGAAGCACACCTGTGCCCCCCCCCCCTTTTTTGTGTGTGTGGCCTCCTTAGGAACAGGAGTAGGAAAATCCTCTTAATGCTCAGCAAGCAAGCATGCTTGACCCAGAAGGAAACGTATATGGGAATCAGAAAGTACAGTACCATATGACATGTTCCAGCCTATGATAAGGAAACCTGAGTGCTGAACAAGCAAGGGAGAGATTTCACAACAGTGCACAAAAAAGCAGCTGCTACCTCAGTAGTAGAACATATGCTTTGCATGCAGAAAGTCCCAGGTTCAGTCCCCAGCAACTCCAAGTGGGACTGAGAAAGATCTGTATATGAAATCCTGCAGAGCCACTGCCAATCAGAGTAGGAAATACTGCGCTAGATGGGCAAGTGACCTGATATGGTATAAGACAGCTTTCTATACTCCTAGAGAGAAAAAGAGAACATGACCTAACACAAACCACATGGAGGACAAAGCTATCAATGGCTACTAGCCATTGTGGCTATACTCTGCTTCCACAGAGGCTAAATGCTTCTGAAAACCAGTTGATGGAAACCACAGGGGGGAGAGTGCTATTGTACTCAGGTCCTATCTGAGGGCTTCCCATAGGCATCTGGTTAACCACTAGAACAGAATGTTGAACTAGATGGGCCATTGGCCTGATCCAGCAGGCACTTCTTATGTTCTTACAAAAAAGGAAGGAAAGCCTCAAAATGATGCTGAAAAGTATATGAAATATTAGTCTGTTCTAGATGGGTTCCCAGTATTCCCCCATCCCCAAAAGACCAGTTTTGGCCTCTGGGTGTACTTACTGTCCCAGCCTGGTCATGATGCTGCAGAGATATAGTACCACACTCTTTTAAACTTATTATATGTATAATATACCTATTTTTGCATGTAATTTTTAGTACGATTTTGCATATTAGTCACACATTTTTAAAAAATACAAGAGATCGCCTGTGAGCAAAGCTTGAGTGGGTCAAAACAGCTAAATTCTGCATTTAAATCCGTTTGAAACAGATTCCCTCTCTGTCCTTGCAACCAACTGCATTATCTGTATCTGCTGTTCAATAACCTCCAGATAACCTTAACGCTCTTTACCTTTGTGGACAGGAGATCATCCATCCTAAATGTCGTGGCTTTTTGTTTCCAGGAGCTGCAGTGAGTTAAACATCTATTTAAAAAATGTGTTACCTGTGTCAGAATATGGCTGCCATGTTGAGCCCTGAGCGTTTGACACCTGGCGTGTTTGGGGGAGGAGGCAGATGTTTTCTGATAGCGTTTCTGTTGCCGCTGCATCGAGAGCTACGCCAGCCGTGACCTCTGTGCACTCACCCCTGACTTCTTTATCAAGTCCAAGACACACACAATGTCTCGCCTCCATAGCTGTTCATATTCATCAGGGGCTGGTAGTTCTGACAAGTCAATGCTATTGTGGGGGAAGATTTAAAAGAGAGAAGAGGAGGGGGGATCACTTTCATGCCATTGTTGTCACATTTAAAGCGGGGGGGGGGGAGCAGGCACAATTTTCTTCCTGCATCAGAGATGCTGTTTCCCTGATGAGGAGGGCAAAGTCTCTCTGGCCATACAGCTGATCTGGGGAGCCAAGCATGGCGTGCGCTGAAGCAAGAATGGGTTTTCTGGAAAAGCTGGTTATGACGACGTGTCGAGAGCCAGACGGCCTTTTCATAACTGGCTTTCAACAGAAATTCATTTATTCAAATGAAAACCACACCAAGGCAGCAAGCAGCTGGCAAGTGTGTGTGCTCATTTCAATTCTAGGTGTTTGGCTGGTGCGGGAATAGGACTGAAAGAATGGCTGGGTACAAACCATACATTTAGAGCACATTGTTTTTGCCCAAAGAATCCTGAGAACAGTAATTTGCTAAGGGTGCTGGGAATTATAGCTCTGTGTGGGGGTAAGCTGTAGTTCCCAGAATTCTTTGGAAAGAAATAATGTGCTTTAAACATATGGTACGTATGAAGCCACCATTTCTACTTATGACTGAAAATATTTGGAGGCCTGAGGCAGAAAATCCAAATAGCACACCACACTCCAATGGTGGTTTGAAAATATATTAATAAACTGATAATTTGCTACCCCCTCCTGGTGCTGCCACCTCAAGTGGACTGCATCATCACACCCAAGTGGGGCGAACCCTAAGCATTTCTGGGCTAACTGTAAAACAATGCTTATATTTTGGTTACATTTTTATAAACTGGAAAGCGCCATAAATTGGTAATAATCTCTTCTGCAAGCAAAAGGTCCCAGGTTCAATCCTCAACATCTCCAGAAAGGGCTGGGAGAGTCCCCTGTCTGAAACCCTGGCAGCACTGCTGCCAGTCAGTGTAGACAATACTGAGCTAGATGAAACAATGGGCTAACTCAGTATAAGTTTCCTTTTAAAGGGTACATTTTGATTTTTACACCTCACCCTTCTCCTTCTCACAAAAGCCACCATCTGTTTAGGCCTGGCATAGGCAAACTTTGCCCTCCAGATGTTTTGGAACTACAACTCCCATGATCCCTAGCTAACAGGACCAGTGGTCAGGGATGATGGGAATTGTAGTCCCAAAACATCTGGAGGGCCGAGTTTGCCTTTGACTGGTTTAGGCCCTCCGGTGAATGAATGTGAAGGAAAAGGGTTGTCACCAATATTAGTTCTACTCAGAGTAGACACACTAGCATTAACTGACATGGCTAAGATAGGTTCGTTCACTTCAGTAGGTCTACTCTAAGTAAAAAGCATTCCACTTAGCAAAGATTCCAACTGAGAAAATCTTTTGAGTTTGGAACTTCGTTTACATCTGTCCTCTCACAACCCTTCAATTGGATATTATATTTGAAACACTAATCCAGTCAAAAACATGCATTGCCAGAGAGAAGAAATGTCTTGGATAAGCTTGAGGTTCAACTATTTAAGCACATAAACCCACACAAAACTCTACTCTGAGTAAAACTTAGTTGGATTTAGCCCAAAGGGTGTTCAAAACATGACAAATATTTGGCTCCGCAACCTTTCAGCTTCAAAACTAGTTTTGTTAAATCATACTACAGTATTTATTTCCATTTATAGACCACCCTTCACCCATCAACAGTCCTAGGGCTGATTACAACAACAAACACATACCCAACAAATTAAAATTCAAAATCACAACAACCTAAATAAGAAGCCAAACCAAGTTTTATTATTGTTTATAACCCATGGCCATTGCAATAGAGACACAAAATACTTATGTGTAAAACACAGACAAGGGTCATCAATCCAGTAACACAGGTATAAACCCTGAAAATAAGCAGGATTTAAAACATTCGTTTAGTTAAAAACTTCCCTCAATATTTAGCGCTGATCTGACTCAGAAAGAGTTTGTACAGTCACTGAATAACCTTATCTTCTAGTCAATGGCAATGAAGTTTACACCCACCCACCCACTCACACACCCTCTTGATCAAAGCAAAACTCAGTTCCCCGTAACAATCCCCCAACCACGTGGAAGTCTCTCTCCCTTTGCCAGTCTGCTTCCTGCTACTGGCCCTTTAAGGAGCTGGCGCGAGGAACACGAGGCAACGTTGCGAAATATTTGCCAGCTGTCGCGCCTGCGGGCTGAGAGCTGATCCGCTTTCCCGCCCAAACTGTGGTGGCTGTTTTTGTGGAACGGGACAGGATTGCAGAGAGAGCCAGTGCAGGAGAGCACCTCATATATATATATATATATATATATATATATATATATATATATACACACTTTGCATGAGGAAAGAGTGTTGTTTATTCAAAACATACATATAAGCCCCATTGTCTGCCAAAAAGAAAGGAAAAAAGAACAAAGCCTAGAGTGTATTATTATTTTTTTCATTTATGAATTGTTTCCTATAAAACATCCTGCAGCGATTTAACAATAAAACTGTACAAACTGAAACACATGAAAGGCTAATAAAAATAGCACATGCCCTGTCCCCTAATGTAAACTTCTGAGGGAAACATACACTTTTTTCTCTCTCTGAAGAGGTCAGGGGTATGTACGTAGTTTCCCCCTTTGTTTTTTTCAGACCTCTTGTGATTATTGTTACCTCAGAATCACAAATACCCTTGGTTGTTAACAGAATATTAAGACAAATACACATACACAGCTGTAGCCAGTGCTAGTGCTACTCAAGAGTAGACCCATCAGAATTGCTAAGGACCTCTTGGACTGAGGTTTTGTTGGGGGATTTTGTTGCTGTTATTGATATTTTTTGTATATTTATTTTTGGATCTTTTGTTTTATATGAACATTGTTCAGTTTGGTTGTGTTCTTTTTGATGCGTTTTATTTATTGTTTAGTTTTATTGTATTTGTAATTCTGTAAATATTTTCATGTTGTCAGCTGCCTTGAGTATGGCTTTAACAATGGAAAGGTGGCATACAAATAGTATCTTAACACCTTTGTGTAAATTCTGAGGCAGCAAATAAATGATGTAAATAAATAAATTCACAAATAAACTTGGGGTATACAAATTTAGCCCCCACCTTTTTCATTTAATCTTAAATATATCCAAGGTCAAGCTCTGAATGGTGCTGTGACTCTTGACTGCCTCTCCTCACAGACACTTGAAATGGCATCTGTGATTAGTACCTCATAATTCTATTTCTGTGAAGGATTTACCTCAGGAGTCTCCATTTTGTCAGTCTTGGTACACAGAGATCAAGGTTCATTACTTAAACCTACCTGTGTTGGATAGGTAGCTGTTGTTCTCATATACCCCTTTTCATAGACTTTTCTTTTCTCAGCAAAAATGACAATTTTAATCCCTCATCATAAACTCAAACAATATTTTCTTCCTCAGACACAGTGACTTCTTGCTTGCTCTGCCCTAGTTTTGGCCCTCGTTTTGGCCCACTCCACATTTAATAATCTGGAATAATCCAGAGAATCTCTCTTCCCACTCAGATTTTTTTAGTTCAAGGTACAAACAATTATAATGTAGTAGTAGAAATAATAATAATAATAATAATAGTAATATCCTAGTTTCCCCTGATTAGCATGCCTGCTTCATCTAGCAATCACTGATGAGGTGAACAGCCCTTCAGCAAATCTCATTGTGTGAATATAATACAGGGTGAAAACAGTGTTAAGAAATGCCCAATCCACATTTTGGCTGAAAAATCCTATACCCACTCGTTGGGAAGTAAACCTCATTGAGTTAAATTACTTTCAATTACACTGTAGGATTGTACTGTAAACTATCTTTACAATGTAGCATCCCCATTTCCATCTTTTCTTAACTATACTGTACTCTGTATTTGGGAAGGGGGGGGGGTTTCCATTCCTTCTAGGATTCCCATATGTCCTCTTTTTCCAGGACACGCCCTCTTTTTCATGGGTATGTAAAATGAAAGTCGTTACTGTATAGCAATCCATAATTAAAAGTAGAAGTCAACAAATGTGTCCTCTTTTTTGCTCTTCAGAATATGGCACCTTACTTCTTCTTCCATTAAACTGGCCCTCACAAAATTGGCCAGCAAAGTCATGACTTCTTTAGTCCATCCCTTTTACATCCCCCATTTGTCTTAATGCTTACTGAAAAAGGATCTATGAATAGATTTCTGTTTTCAGTTAAAAGCGGTTGCAACATACTCTACTGGCAGTTATTCCGCTCAATTAAATAGGGCGTATTGGGGTGCAGTTTTATGTCTAACCATATGTGTAACCATTCTTAATGCCCTCACAATTCCCAGAGTTCCTTGCAGGGCACAATGGCCACTTACTGATTTAGGTTGGCAAGATAAGACAATATCCGTACTTTCAATTGAAACTGGTTTAATTGTCACACTTTCATGCACAGTATCCTGGTAATTGCAGTTTTCTGAAGGCTAGTGAACTTCTAACAGAGAATCAGCTTTTGCAGTTGAGTAATACAGCATGCTGAGGGAAAATACTGAACTCCCCATTAAGATATACTCTTGAGTTCTTGTTGATTTTGGTGTCACAGTTTGGCTTATTATCTTGGAAGTGCTGGCAACAAGCAGCTTCATACCTGCGACTTTTAAATCTCATTATATCCATCTTGAGATGCAGAAGATGCTTAACCCTCCTTTAGTGATTCCACACTATTTAATATTACAATTCAGATGTATCCACCAGTAACACTTTACATATTTTAAAAACTTTGTCTTTTAAATGCCTCTTTGAGGTAATCTGATTCAGTCATTTAAAAAAAAGCCCACTAATCCATTTTCAATGGGCAATGAATTATTTAACACTGTATTTGAGGGAAGAATATACTATTGATAGTTGCCTAGGAGGCATAATTGGGCTGCATCTTGCTGCCTAAGACAGCTGGAAGTTTCTGTTTCTTTCCAAGTTAGAATTTTTAAATATGGAAATAGGGCACCTTAACTTTCGAAGGATCTATAGGAAAAAATAACTAGAAGTTAAAAAGGAAGACTTTCAGAATATATTAGCTGGATACACTTTATCCATGTTTAAAAAATAATAATAATCAAAAGTTGTGAAATAACCACAGTTCTGTTTGTTATGTATTATCCCCAGACAGCATTCATTTATTTTCACTTATCTAAGATATGCCAGAGATGGCCTGATGGATGAAAAGTACGTAAAAAAGAAAGCCCAACAAAACACAGCACTGATATCTGTCAGTGAATATGAGTACAGTCCAAGGAAAACAGCTTTGAGAACTGACATTACAAAGGGCTTTTAGGCACACTGTCAGTGTACTGATTGTGACTCCTTTTTGATGCCAGTATGTGTGAGGCTTGGAAGTTTTGAACATCCCACAAAAAGTCATTTTTACTTTACAATCTGGGTTTTAAAATGAATGTTTTACAATATACCAGAAAGTCACTAAGGAACCACAACACTTTTTGGCTTCTTAGTGCTGCAGACTTATGGCAGACAATTTTTAGAATTCAGCTTTTGTTAACTCCTAAAAACCCTTTTACTGTTTTTATTGGTTTCTGCTGTTCATTTTTTTGGAAAAAAAAATTATTGCTGCTGCCATCAGTAGTTCCTTAATCCTTTTTATCTTTTTAGAAATACTGAATGCCAGGAGAATAAACATAAAGGAATAGGCTGAGTGGGTGGTGCTAGTGATTGGGTAGGGGCAGACAAATGCCTTCCCCCAAAATTCCCTGTACAGTGTCTGCGCACTGTCTGAATTAGAAATATAGAATGTCAACAGAATGTGAACTGTTTCAAAATGTCTAAGTTTGTAATAAATTCAAAGAGCTGCTGTAGGCTAGTCCAGAGGCTTGGGCTAGAGTGCATTTGGGGAGGGGGGCTTTTGAGTCTTTCTCTTTGAGAAACATAAATTCTTCAGGCACATGGAACCAATTGCAAAGTTCTTTGGATACTGGGCACAGCTTCTTGCTGTGGTAATTTTAACTTTTCTTGAGATGGAATTTGATTTTTAAAAAAATAAAAAGAAAGAAGCAGAAGCAGATAGTTTCTTTAATATATATATATAATTTATAACATTTTTGCCCCATCCTACCTCCTGGGAGTTCAGAACTATAGACAGTGGGTGCCTTTATCTTGATTTCATTTAACATTTAAAAGTTGACTAGGTTGGTAAGAGACTGTGGTTTACTTATTTAGCTTCATGGTATAACTGAAGATTTGACCCCAGACTTTTCTAATCTCAAGTCCAATAGTCCATGCACAAGAGGAGCTGGATTGTTTTACACAAAATTGAACAATAGGGCAAGATGAGAGCTGATGGATAGAAAAATGACGTAGGGGCCAATGCTGATGCAATGCACTTCCCTCATGGGAGAATATCCACCAAGAATATCCACAGATAAAAAGCATCAAAGTAGTCATGTGAAATCCGTATAGGTCATTACTGTTCTGTATTTACTACTTTTGCACATCTTGAAATCTGTTCAGAAACTGCCGCACACATATCATGTTTATCATGAGCCAATTTCAAGCTTGCAAAAGTGCCCACATGATCTGAAAGTGTTACATTTTAAAAAGTGAAATTAAATTTTTAAATGTAATTTTTTAAATCATCTGATCTAATAAAAGAACATAAGTGTTTCTTGACAAGTTGAAACAGTTTTGTTATCTATGTTTGGCCATTACAGCAAAAAAGTCATCCAGAAAGCAGGTGCTGTATATCAAATTAGCTTTTTAAAGAAAATGGTTTCTCTGCAGAATGCTCTAAGTGATCGGTTTTGATTTTGCTCTCTTTAAAAGCTCTAACATACGTTTCTGTAGTTTCAGATAAAAAGAATGGCCTACTCGGTTCCAACACAAAATTTTGTAGCCATTTCAGATGTGCATCCAAATCTTGCTCGTCCTGTAGGTCTTGGTGACATAAGTCTTTTTTGTTCTCCAGTGAAACTGTATATCACTATATTATATTACTGCAAAATTTTGTAATTGGTTTGTCTTTATATACTCACAGCATTGGCATAATTATTAGGCACAAAGTATGTTAGCTTCTCTTTGTGTACCCTCAGAAAGTGAAAACTGATACTTCTGTTGACCACAGAGTGTGGATGCCACAACTATTGATGTTGACTGGACAGTTCATTGACTGAAGTATCAGAGACTTCTTTGTATTTTCTTTAAATAGATGTTGTGTTGATAATTTCTACAGAGTCTGCATTATAGTATCACAATACATTGGAAATGTATTCTTTTGGACTATGGACACCAGATTGGAAGCTGTGAGCGTTACTCACATGGGTAGTCCCATTCATGCACAGCTTCCCTTGACTTCCCTTGAGCATTTGAAAAAAATGATAATTGAGGCAAAAATTTCCATCTCTGTCTGTTGTTTCTTAACTATTAAATGCATGTCAGTGTTCCAGAGAGAGCAAGGATTTGTAAGGATACTGGTGTATGTGCATATCTCCGTGTACTCTGTACTTAACAAGCACACATTGCACCTTTCAATCAGATCTGCTCAGAGTTGAGCCCCAAGGCATGCTCATAATCTGGATTCCATATTAAAAATGAAGGTTGAATAGCCAAACTGCCCGTTACATCCAAAGATCTTCAGCTTGGTTCTATACTGCAACCGTTAAAGCCAGTGGCATAGCGTGGGGGGTGCAGGGGGGCCGGCCACACCGGGCGCAACATCTGGGGGCGCGCGCTCGCACTCGCAGCTCTCTGCCCCTACTAAAATCCACGGGTTAGGGGGCGCAAATTACTTGCCTTGCCCCGGGTGCTGACAACCCACGCTACGCCACTGGTTAAAGCAGCTAAAGCTATGCTGCTTTCTCCTATTTGTGATTAGTAAGCTGTAGTATCTCTTGTTCTGTATGTGTGCACTCACATGCTGATAGCTGTTACATTACAAGAGTTGCCAAGGGCCTTGCATTCCACATCAGTTCAAGTCCACACCCTCCTGCAAAGCCCCTTGGCAAGGCACAGCTGCATCATGCAGGAGTTGCTGAGCACTGGTACATTTGTACCAACATCTCTAGCTGCCCAATTGACATGGCAGAATCAATTCACAGGACCAGTTCAAAGGGATAAGGCAGGAATGGGGAACCTGTAGCCCTTCAGAAGTTGGTGGACTCCAGTTCCCATCAGCCCCAGACAGTGCAGCTAATGGGCAGTGATGTTAGGAGCCATAGTATAACAATATTTGGAGTGCCATATATTTCCCATTCCTGGGATAAGGTGCTGTCTTCACCTCGTACAGTAATGATGCTGAGACAATGGCACTGGATCCCATACTTCAATGTTTGCATTGTGGAGGTTTAGCATGGGCTGTTGAAACACAAATGGTAAGAACCAGGACTTTAAAAAACTTTTAAAAATGTTGCATACATAATATGGGTGGCAACTACGTACAACACATTGAAAATGTATATATAGCTTTATTGTTTTATATTTATACTCTTCTCTCATTCATTTTTGATATAATAAAAAGTAGTATTATTTTGCAGATGGCTGTACTTGTGCGAGTCTTAAACCTCAGAATAAGACATTTAGTCTGCAGTCGTAAACATTCTAATCTGGAAAAAGTAAGCCTCACTAAACTAAATGAGGCTTACTTCTGAGTTGACATATTTAGGATTGTCATGTTAGTCTCATTACATTCAATGTGGATTACTCTCTCAAGGAAATGTGCCTAGGATTGCAGCCTAAGGATTATTAAGTATTTTAGGGACCAACAAGAGAGAGTTTTGGGCCTGAAACTCAGATGGCTTACTTAAAGTCCTGACAGGGGCAAGAGAAATATATTTGTATCTCCCAGGACTTTACTGTTCATCCTAACACAAACGGCACACATACTACCGTATCGTGAACTCTTTGTTGATTTTAACATAAAATAAGAGTAGTAATTTCCTCCTATCAAAAGTTAAAGAATGTATTACAAGGCCATAGATTTCTTCAAGGGATGTTTCTTTGGCACTGAATTGAAAGCACATGAAAGATTCTCTTGTGGGGTGGATGTATTTGGCCAAAAGATTTTATTTAGTGTATAGCATTGAGAGTATCAATGTATGGACCAAGCAAGAATTTAATTGTAGTTTTACTTGATAAACAAATAATGCTTTTCAATCTGGAAAAGAAATATGGTTTATTTAATGTCAGACATTAAGTAATTCATATTGAAGGAAGCTAGTAGTAGACTTTATAGTGTGTGACTTTATAGTGTGTGACTTTATACATGTGAATCAGGAAGTTTTAAACATTTGACGTTTTATTATGTTTTTATATTCTGCTAAAGAAACCCAGCCGGATGGGTGGGGTATAAATAATAAAATTATGATCAGTATTATTATTATTTATAAAAGAACTAGCTCAAATAAAATAAATTCTACAACATTATTTCAAATAATATTATATATAACTGAAGCACTATGTCACTGTTTTAAGTTATGTGAATGCCAAAGGTCAAAATGAAGTAAGATGAAGATATAGAGCAAAAATAACGAGTTTGGAAAGTGTCAGCAGAAAATCCTGACAAATGGACACAGAAGTTTATTTTCTTCTTTTGATTGGTTAAATGGTATAACTAAAATATCTCAGAATTAAGGATATCTAAAAGAGGTTTAGGAATATTTCTCAAGCTTTTAATTTGGAATTATGGAATTTCACTTTGTTAAAAGAGTCAAATAATGTTGTAAATATAAATTTTAAGAAGACTTTGAAATAAATACTATTGTACGCAGAGTCTTAGAACATATTTGGGATTCCAAGAACCAGCTCTCTTATTATCAGCAGAATTATACACAAGATATTCTGCGATTTAATTAAATTACTGTGAGTTAGGAAATGAAACATTTTGAATGCGAATTAATAGAATGCACTTTAAGAAAGCTTTCAAAGACCTGAGGGAATTATATTTCATTTCAAACATACCCTGAGTGAACTTATCCAGATAAATGCAGGAATAGTTTTCTTGCCCCATCTAGTGACTGAAAGGCACATTGAAATCTGCAAGCCTATTTTTCAACAGGTGTCTTGTTCATTCTGTTTTCCTGAAACCCAATTCAAGAATGTAATGTGGTGTGCTGGTTTGGGGGGGGGGGGGCGGCGAGTAAAGCTAAGAGACCTAATGTTTGGAGTCCTTTTAGGACAGGACTTCTTATCTTTGGGGGGGTTTTAAACTAAGCCAGCCAGTTCATTAAACATTACAGTGTTATTGTTTCAACACTACTGATACAAATCTGCAAAAGAATCTTTGTTTGGTGGTAGTTGTTGCCTTTAAGCATAGGTATATCCTCTAAAAATCTAAATAAATGCATATTTTAAGGGCTTAATGCACAACATACCCAAATTCATTTATTGCTTCCCCATGCACCTACGTTTTAAAAAAGCATAGCAGTTTCTGAGAAAGGGAAAATTCATGAGGAGAAGTGGTAGAAAGGGAAAGTTTATGGAACCCCTACCTTCCTTCTGTGTCACTGTTCACAATTGCCATCTTGGGGAGCTGATTTAGCTTAGCAAAAATGACTGTTGTTTAACTTAGCATAAATGACTGTATGTAACATGCAGCTAGCTACCCTGCTGAGAGTTCATGATGGTATAATAAAAAAATAGGAGTTTCTTTAATAGTGAAGAAAAATAGAAATGCTCCTTTTATGCCATTGTGCAGACATGGGAAATCACATGGCCTCCATCTGTCATGGATACTTTAGTTGAGATTCCTGCATTGCAGGGGGTTGTACTAGATGACCCTTGGGGCCCGTTCCAACTCTATAATTCTATAATTTAGATGACTCAGGAACTTGTACCCTAATTGGTTTGACTTTGACATGCCCTTAGCCTATTCCGCAGTGTGCATAAGCTGCTCACTGCCAGTGCAAGTGACAAAAAAGTGTATGTTTTCAGGTAAACATTTTCCTTACAGAGACAGACAGATGTGGGGTCTTTATATTATTTCCCAGTCTTCATCTTTTAATATATTGAGAAAACCACTTAGGTTGTTAATTTATTGATGCTTCTGTAGAATAAGTGCATTAAAATAAAAACAGTTAAATATGCTTTTTATTACTGAAGGACAAGAGAGTCTGTGAAATCAAATACATCCTGTACATCTGTATTTGATGTATATATTCTGTAATCTCTTTTTCCCCCCAGAGTATAATTGGTATGGTGATTGGGAAAACAGATGCCAAAGGCTTTCCAGACAGAAAAAGTAAAGTTCTTTTAAGCCACAAATTCTCTTTTTTTCTGGCTCTATCTTCAATCAGTGGTTTTTCTAACCAAAAAGCATGTGTATCAACTGGTGGGGATATTTTATGCAAAAACTATATTGAAATTAAAGTGTAGATTAACAAAGCTCTAAGAGAGAGTAACAACATGTTAATTGAAACAAGCATCTCATCAACTTTATCCCTTGCTGAAACCTGGCTTAACATTTTTAAGGGCACCTGCATCTGCTAGGGTTAGTTAACATAGCACTGAATTTCCCAATATTTTATAAGCATCTGACGATATCTGATGATAGTGGAATATTTCATTCCATGCAAAGTTTTTGCCAAAACAATGAGGCACTTGCACTGCTGGTCTCTGCCTAAACTGCAATTGAACCAGCCATGGCACCATTTTTCTCCCATTCATGAAAATATAATATTTTAATTAAAAAAGGAGTGACCTCTAGTGGTAGTTAATGAGATTGTTCTCCTTTGCTTTATACTACTTGTCGGGAACTTTTGGCCCTACAGATGTTGCTGAACTACAACTCATTCCCAGCCACTGACCATTTGCTGGGGTAGATGAGAGTTGTATTTCAGCAACAGCTGTATGGCCAAAAGCTCCCCTCACCTGCTTTATACCTGTTTCTCATTAAGTGATCCTTTGTCCAAATCCAGCTTGTCAAGCTTTTACAGCCACTCCTCTTCCTCTCTTATCATCATTTTTTTGCTCCTGCTGCTGCTGCTGGCACCCCAGCACTGACCTCTATATTTCTTTATCATATGCCATATGCACATCATAAGGGAAAATGGCGGCTGATACTATGGTGATGACAGCCTCCACAACCAATAGGTGTCTGAGACAGATGACAGTTCTGAAGTCAATTTGATTGAGGTGGGCTGTTTTCTGCCATGACTTAACACTGGCAGAATGTAACAATAAGTACACATAATATTTTCATGTGTCTTACACGGAATTAAAACTTTTAACTGGATTCTAAAACTGTCTCTGTTTCTTGTCACTGCAGATATTGGATCAGAAAGGTACACTTTTAGCTTCACTGTCCGCGATTCGCCATCTTATTTCATAAATGTACATTCTTGGGGAAGAGAGGACTATATTAAATCACTTTCAGAAAGCTTTAGAGTTGGTGACTGTGGTGAGCTGGAGTTTATTCCGAACATATTTCAATTTCAGTATGTTTCCCTTCTCTTTAAATCAGTATAATGTGTTGTGGTCCTAGTGTGTTATCCTTCAAAGAGTTGTGGACTATTTAATTGGAACCAAATTTTTTAGTTAGATTGAGTGAGAGGGGGGAAAGTAAACTAAAAAGAACCAACAAGATTCAATCTAATAAAGCTGTCATCAAGAGACATGGACTGAAAAAGTAATCTCCCAGATTCCCTCTCAGATGCTAAGTTTTTACTGTTTCAGTCTTCTAAAAATGGTCCATAAATTTAATAATAATAATAATCCAGCCAGATTTAAGCAGTTAAGGCTGAAATTGTATGCAGGTACCCAGGAGTAAAGCTGACTGAAAACTATTAGAACTGGATTGCCAGTGTCTTGCTGAATGAACTTGTAAGCAGTCATTTAAATCCATACTTATGTGGCTTTCCACTGTTTTCCTTTTTATAGTCATAATTGAAAATCCTTTAGTTCAGACAAAAGAGGCTGAAAAGGAAGAAAAATTCAACGCTACTACTCCTAGGTAACTGTAAAGTCAGAATCTTATACCCTAAATAAGACTAAAACATGTATACAAGTGGCATATTCAGATTCTTGATACCAGATGATACAGATGTTACTCTTGAAAAATTTATATAGCTGTCTGGCAAGGGATTAGTTAGTGTCCTCCACTAATGCTACAAAATGACCTGACAGCCAAGCAACACCAAACAGTTATTGATTAGACATTGTGTCCGGATTTTCACTTTTTGAAATATGGCAATTCTAACATCTCTTAACTCTGAAACTATCGTAATACCCTGTACTGCAGCATAGAAATGAATCTTAAACTCAGGGCTCATCCACACTTACCTTTTGCCCTGTGCTTTCTAGGAACAGGTCCACAATTTAAAGTGCTGTATTTGAGGGCCCCCCCTTTTTTTGCCCTGGCACTTTCCCTGAGAAAACCTGCTCTTTAATGCTTAATCAAAACAAATGTCAGTTTGTGTCTCCACATATTGCCATTTGCTCTGATTCAGCAGTAAAGAGCAGGGTTTCACAGGGAAAGTGCAGGGCAAAAAAAAGCAGGCACAGAGCTTTAAAGCATGGATGCAGCACAAAAGGAAGTCTGGAAGAGCCCTCAGTCGACGTATATTAGGTATTATTTGGCTCCATTCAATGTAAGTATATTGCGTAGAAAACTGCAAAACCCCTGCATTTTGCAGAGCCTCAGAAACTGAGTAATTGATACATCAAACTGGGGTTCATAGTTAATACCCCAAAATCCAAAATTGTCTGAATCACTTCGAACTGGTGCCAAAGTTTTGCAGTGGTTTTGCAGCAGTTGTACTCACACCAACTCTGTGAGACAGAGAGATAGTGAGTGGCCCAAGATTGGCTGATGGCTATTTGCATGGGGATTCTATCAATTACATCACACTGGCCCTGTATTTGCTGAATTACAGCTTTTTTCAAGTCTTGTTTTGAGCAACCTTAGGTGTTAACGGCTCTTAAAGTACCTTCAGTTACTCACAACAGATAGCTGAATTGCAATGTCAAAAGTATTTCTTATTGCAACACTAAAATATGCAGAACTATCTGCTTCCAGAGCTTAGAGTAGGTTAATCATCCATTTCTCCCCCCACCCCATGAAGCGGTGTCAGTGTCAACTCTGCCTGCCAATGACTTGACTTCTGTTTGTACAAAGAAGCCACTATTCTCTGGTATCAATTGTAAAGTGCTTTTCACAACTTCAGTATAACATCAGTATTACAATAACCCATAACAATTCAGAGTTTGTCATATAGGAAAAAGCCTTTAGTAGTGATGAGTAAAGTATTGTTTGTGTTGTGCATGTCAGCTGCTACAAACTGCTCCTCAGTGAGAATCATTCCGTGGTTAAAATCTGTCCCCACTATGAAGTTGACACCAAACTACTGTCCCTGTTGAATCTACCTGTGAAGAACCCTCAAGATTTTTACTCTCTGGCGGACATTGCAGCCAATGGACAGAGCCTGGAAGGAAGAATCATTAATATTCTTGCAGCTGTCAAGTCGGTAAGTCAGAAAAACATATTGGAGAGCTTCTACTGTAGCCCGGTGGTCAAGTTAATTTATGTATAGTTAAGGATTTATTGGACCATCTCTGATTGGAGTTGTCTCGTTTTGTCTTGGTCAGCAGCCAGTTGGCTTGATTTAATGCCAAGGAAGGTTTGCAAGTAATATTAATGAAAAATTTCATAAACAGCACATTTCACAAAGCCTTCATGTACCTAGGCTGGCACCCTGAAACAGCACAATAAAAGGAAGTTTATTTAAAGTCTTTTGACATTCACACACAGATTAGTTTTTAACTATAAGATTAAGCATGAATGCTAAATTGGTTTATTGATTTAGCACATGTCTCACTGACCCTTCATCTTTGTCCTCTTAAGAACGTAGGAAGAGCCCTGCTGAATCAGCGCACAGGCCAATCTAGCCCAGCATCCTGTTCTCATAGTAGCCAACCAAATACTTAACGCATGGGTAGGCAAACTAAGGCTCAGGGGCCGCATCTAGCCCAATTGCCTTCTAAATCCAGCCTGTGGACAGTCCGGGAATCAGCGTGTTTTTACATGAGTAGAATGTGTCCTTTTATTTAAAATGCATCTCTGTGTTATTTGTGGGCCATAGGAATTCGTTCCTTTTTTTTCTTTCCAAAATATAGTCTGGCACACCACAAGGTCTGAGGGACAATGGACCAGCCCCCTGCTGAAAGAGTTTGCTGACCTCTGACTTAAGGGAAGCCCACAAGCATGACATCGGCACAACAGCACTTTTGCCACTGATATTCAGGAATATGCTGCCTCCAACAGTGGCGGTTAAACATTGCTGTCATATAGCATTAAGAACATGAAACACTTTAAGTTTTCTTTCTTACATACTCCATTCAACGAGGGCACAATCCATTAAGATGTTCTCTTGTACAGGCCCCATTGCAATTAGCAGGACCTATACAATACCATGCTAAATGCCATGGTGATTGCTGTGTGCAAATGCCATCCAAATCTATCAAACTGCGCTACTTACTTGGTATCACAAATCACACTTGTCTATACAAGTTTCTGGCATCTTCAGTTAAAAAAAAAGCTGAGTCTACAAGTGATGAGAAATACCTCTCTCTGCCCAATTGCTACTCAGAGTACACAGTACTGGACTATATGGTCCACAGGTCTCACCTGAGTTAGTATAAGGCAGCTTCATATGTTTACCAGAGTGGGGGGTATCTGCAAGTCTCCAGCCTTATGTTCGCCACCAGTTAGTGATTATCTCCTGCAAATATCATTTTTTCCAGCTGATTTTCAAGAATTCAGTTGGGCTTACTTTTTATTTTGGAGACCCAGTTGGAAGAGGGCAGGCAATAAGGAATGAATAACATTTATAGGAATCAGCAAGCAAAGGGAGGCTTAAGTACCCACTCTCACCCACTGTTATCTCCCCTATAAGTGCCTCAGAGGAAAACATGGGGTTTGGTAATCTATATCTCTCTTTACAGTGTGCAGTTCTTAGAAAGTTACTATGGTAAATTTCTACTCTATTGCTTTTCTACTCTATTGCAAGAGTACTCATGTAGTCTTTTGAATGTAAAAATGCAATAAACTGGTGCAGAGCTGCTTACTCTCCTTCAGCAATGCCCTACCATTTTGCAAGTCCTTCGTTGGATTCATTTTTCTGTGAAGAATGAGGTGCACATGCATACCGAGAGACTTTAATTGCAGCCAGCCCTGCTGAAGTGTTTGTAGTGCAGACCAGTGGTGGAAACTACCCATTGTGACTGCTGGGGCAGAAGCCAGGGAGGCTAAGAGTAGGCAAAACCAGGGCCAGTGGCAGGCAAACCCAACGCATTCTAGTTTTGTCCCCACCTTCCTCCCTACAAGAGCAATAATGATACTAAGGGGGAAGAAGCTGGCAGCCAATGTCCCCCCCCCCCCCCGGACCTGTTGTAAGTGCAATTACAAAAGCTGGGCACCACCTCTCTACCGAGCGGTAGCAAGATTACAGGGGGTTTGAGGCATTCATCCTGGGGTTGTGCTCCTTTGGAGAATTGAAAACATGGTGGATACTGTTGTACCTTTAAGAAATATGGTTTATCAACATATTTACACATTCAGTCTGCATGAAGGGAGTCCAGATTTTACACAAAGGTCATTTCAAGAGGGGGTTGTTCCCCATAGCAGTATAGCACTGGAGGCAAAAGTATTTCTCCTAGCCAACCCGCCCAAAATGCATCTCAGTCTTTTTTCTCCCTTCCTTTTCCCAGCACACCTTGCTAAAACACTTTTTTCCTGTCACCCCACACCTAGCTACCCTGCCAATCTGTCTACTCAGGCCAAAGATTCCTCTTAGAATGGACCACCAACACCTTTGTCATGTTAATGTCTCTATCCCAGGTGAGGCACTGGCTTGGAAGAAAGCTTAGCCTGTACTTTTCCACTGGCCTCCAGTTCTTCCCTTCAATACTCCAAAAACCAAAATTCTACCATTTTTTAATCTCTAGGCTTTGGGGGGTCCCCCCAATCTATAACACCACAAAGGGAGTCAGGTGGCAGCTGGCTAAGGGCAAAGTGAGGCAGTCTAATAGACCAGACTTCACTGGTATAGATAGCAGAGACATAAATATGGGGATACATTATTGCTTTTGACAAGGTTGGTGTGTGCGCAAGATGAAGATTGCAAATCATTTGTTGTTCACTTTACAAAGGTTGGAGAACCAAAGTACTTCACTACTTCGGACAGACGAAAGGGTCACAGATGTGAAGTAAGGCTGTATGATGAAACTGAGTCTTCCTTTGCAATGATATGGTAAGGTGTATTCTAAATCACAACCCAACTATACCCATTAATACAAAAATAAGAGGCTACACTGAACGTAAGTACATATTGCTATCATTAATTGAAGCTTCTTATTAATTGTGTGGTGTCTCTGATGATACAGCAGCATTCATTTAATGGCAGCAATATCCATTAACTTCTATAACATACAAGGCTGTCCAATAGAATGGTCTTGAATATATTACCCATTTCTATGAGTTATTGACAATTTCTTCCCTAAGGAGAGGCAGAGTGAAACAAAGCTGCAAATCAATTACAAAAGGTCATGTGGAGATGAGGAAATAAAATAAGCCATTTAGTCAGTGAGACCATTGATGATCATACCTGTTCAAAGCAACATATTGTCAAGTAGCAACTATAGATTAACCTTCGTATAAATGCTTATCATCAAGACTTTTATACATTAAAAATGCTTCAAAAAATTTCTTAGAGAACGTGTAGCAAATACTGTATTAAGAATGTAAGAGGAGCCCTGGTTAAGATTTCTCTTTCAAGAGAAAACTAAATAAACACCACTGCTCTTTTAGAAAAACCAGATTACCTAGACAGAGAGGGAAGAATATGGATAGAAAAAGAGCTTTTAATTTTTCAGTCCTTCTTGTGTCTGGGCCAAGTGACATTTCCATGTTCTGAAGCCACAAGGCACAATTTAGTAGTTGTGATCTGCAAGTGCTCTGCTGTTCCAATATGCAGATAAAGCTCAATGAACATAGAAGGTGCTCTCATCTTTATCAGCTAGTGAACATTCTGGGAACATACATTTTCATAGACGAGAATGGAAAGCTTCTGCATGTGTGGGGATTTGAATTTGAATTTTGAAACAAGCTTTATTCTGGTTGTACACACTCAACATATAAATATAGGTTAACATTTCAAAAACTGGAATGTAAATTGGTTAGGTGCAGACCAACTGCTGCTATGCATGAGACATCCTGCTGCGTGCAAGACTGACATCTGAATCCACAAGTATTATAATTTTGCTCACTTTCCCTTAGTCACTCAGCCACTTGGTCACAGCCATGATGCTTTTTGTATAGTTTTGACCTGTGCTCTTATGCTTATATAGTCTGGGTTCAGCATATGCCTCATAAAGAGGGATTCCCTGATCCAGGTCTCAACCTCTTATAAATAGGACCTCCACACTTGCTCTGCAGTTCCCTTCCTGAGTGCTTGTGACTGCTTGTTTTCAGAGGCAGAGTAAGATATGTCTATTTAGCAATTTGCTCAGCACCTATTCTGCCTTAAACCAAAGGAAAAGCAGTGCCCAACCTGGTGATTACAGAATGAACAATGCAAGTAGGGGACTGCAACCTAAGATGGGGAAAAGGTGGTGGTAAGGAACACTGAGCTACTTTAAATGAATTCATATCTCCAGGGCCTGATGAGCTACTGCAATGTGCTCTACATGGGGCTACCTTTGAAGGTGATTCAGAAACTACAACCAATACAGAATGCAGCTAGGACCTGAACCAATGGATCCAAGTTACAAGAAAGAAGATCCTGATTAAATTCAGGAAGAACTTTCTGAAAGAGCTGTTTGACGGTGGAATAAACTTCCACAAGAGGTGGTGGACTCTCCTTCCTAGGAGGGTTTTAAGCAGAGGTTGGATGGTCACCTGCCACGTAGGTTTTAGTTGAGATTCCAGCATTGCAGGGCGTTGGACTAGATGGTCCTTGGGGTACTTTCCAACTCTACAATTCTATGATTCTTTGACATTTGTTACTTTTTATATTGTTGTATCATTTTAATATTTGGAAGTTGCCCTGATACAAGAGTGTCAAAATATTCTATCAACACAAATAGAAAATATTAACATTTTAAACAAATAAACATTTGTATTAATTGAATGCTACTATTTTTCTAGCTGGGACAATGAATCTATCCAGCTTGCACAGAGCTGGATGCCACGAGAAACAGGTACTTCTCAGTTTTTTATATATAGTATTTTTGCTGAGGTTATCACTCATGTAAAGCTTTGCCTGTAATAACAAAATAATAATAAATAATATTTTTCTTCCCAGTAATATTTGCATCAGATGTAAGAATAAATTTTGACAAATTTAGAAATTGCATGGTTGCAACTGTACTCTCAAAATCCATCATTACTACTAATCCTGGTAAGACACAATTCTAAAACCTTGTTAAATTGTCATAGAATGCCTTATATTATCCTAATGCTTTTACTGAAAATTTATCTATTTATTTAATATATTTATATTCCATCTTTCTCCCAAGTTGGTATTCAGGGCAGCTTAGAACATTAAAATATGATGGCTTAGGACTTTAAACACAGTTCTACTTGTTTAAAACCTACAGAATAATTCCCTGCCCATTTACAACATTGAGTTTCTTTATGGCAATAGTTTAATACCACCTGTTTTACTAAGTGCCCAGCTCTATATCTATCAGTACTTTCTTTTTTCTTCTTTGTACATTTCAAAAGTTCCATCTGAACTTCTATTTCCTCCTAAACCCTCACCTGTGTTCAGTCTATGATCCTTATCTATTCACAATGCTACAATCCATCTTGTTGAACAGACACAAAGCCTTGGCTTTCTTTAATTTTCCTTTATTCCCCATATTTAGTCCATTCTATGTCATTACCGTGGGACACGGGTGGCGCTGTGGGTTAAACCACAGAACCTAGGACTTGCCGATCAGAAGCTTGGCGGTCCGAATCCCTGCGACGGGGTGAGCTCCCATTGCTTGGTCCCAGCTCCTGCCAACCTAGCAGTTCGAAAGCATGTTAAAGTGCAAGTAGATAAATAGGTACCGCTCCAGCGGGAAGGTAAACGGCGTTTCTGTGTGCTGCTCTGGTTCTCCAGAATTGGCTTTGTCATGCTGGCCACATGACCTAGAAGCTGTACGCCAGCTCCCTCGGCCAATAAAGCGAGATGAGCGCCGCAACCCCAGAGTCGGTCACGACTGGACCTAATGGTCAGGGGTCCCTTTACCTTTACCTTTATGTCATTACCATCCTCACACTACTCAGCCATCTGGAGATGTGCTCCTTCCTTCATTCACTCACTCTTGGAGCTACCTCCTAAAAAAATGAGATGCTACTTCCCCCTTTTCCTTCAAAACCCATCTTTTATAAAGCTTTTGGTAGAATTCCTAGTCCCAATGCCCTGCTGTAAACTAAGTACTTAATAGAAACATTTTCTGTTCCTGTTTACCCATGCCTCCATTTCCTTCTTCTCCCAGTTGTCTCTCCCTGTGATGAATTATAGATTGCAAGTATTCCGAGTAGTACCCTGTCCTCTTGTCCTCTGTAAGGCACCATACACATTGATAATGCTCTATGTATCTATAAATAAATATTTGTATAGAAAATACGTGCCTTCATGACATATCTTTAGGTCCCAGGCAAAAACATTCCTCTTCTCCCAGGCCTTTGCCTAATTAAACAATCTATGGCCTTTTAAACTAGGACGGGGTATTGCTCCTTTGTTATTATGTATATTTGTGCTTTTATACTGTAAACTGCACTGTGATCCTCAAATGAAGGGCAGTATACTTAACTTGCTTACTTAATAAATAAATAAATAAATAAATTTCAGTCCCACATGTCCTTATTAAAAAGGATATAATGTATTATGACTGGGAAAGACCTCTGCCTATAACAATGGAGGGATACTTCCAGAAAGATTAGACAATTCTGGGATAGATGGTATCTCAATGTATGATCTTAAGGCACATGAGGCCACCACCTTGCTGAAGCTAAGCAGGTCTGGGTCTGACCTCGGAGTCCATGACAGAAGAAAGGTGGAATATATGTGTAAGAAAATACATAAATTGATCAGCCACCTGCTTTACTATAAGGTGGTCTTATAGGTTTCATCTCTATCAACACAATCCTATATGTGTTAATTCAGAAGTAAATCCTGTTGACATCAATGGACCAAATGCCTTGTGTGTAAAGAATTACAGCAATGTCTTTTCTGTAGCAGACATCAACCAAATACATGGCGCTAACCATTTAGCTAAAAAAACTCCCACAAACTATTTTGGCATTATGCAAGTTTACCTTTATTAATACTGCTTTGAAAAATATTTTTTCAAGATACACCAGAAGCAATCAGTCTACACAACTTTATAAGAGAAAGTGCAGAAATGTTAGATTTGGATGATGAAATGGGAGATCATTTCAGAGATTCCATAAATGGTGAGTGTTTACCAAGTAGTCCTTTAATCTGATAGAAATTTTTAAAAAAATTGTCCAGTAGCACCTTAGAGACCAACTAAGTTTGTTCTTGGTATGAGCTTTTCGGAGGCTGGTGGACTTCCATTTCATGCAGCTCAACGTGGTGCCTTCCATGGTTCTAGATTCAGGTATCTGAATAATCTGATAGACTGCTATATATTGCTTAAGGCCTCAATTCTGGATTTACCCTTCTAAATGCAAACAGTTCTCAGAACACAGGCTAACTTTTTTGTTTACTGGGATTTTTTTAAGGACAGCATGTATTCAAAGTTATTGCCACATACTTCAGAAGCAAATGTATGTTAAAAGTTCTCATGTACAATCCATTTGATGCTGCGTGCCATTCTGAGAACTATTAACTGGGAAGTATGCTATAAACAGGGAAGTGTTCAGCTATCATGGCTCAGAGAATAAAGAGTGGACTTCAGTCTGGGAAATCATAAAAATTAATTAAAGTTTAACTGTTCTGGTTATAATCCAAATGAATAACAGAGTATTTTCTGTCCAATGACATATTATGATTTTAAATGTTTTTTTCTTATGGTAAACTATATTTTATTGAAGTCCAAAGTCCACTAGTCAGTGGGAAGTTTTTTTCTGTCTTTAAACTTCAGATCAAGTCCCTTTTTTAAAAGACAATCTTACTTCTTTTTCCTGTTATCTTTAGTACAGGCAATAGTTGATGTTTATACAGTGGAGCAATTAAAGATTAAAGCTTTGCAAAATGAGGGAAAATTGGAACCTTTCTATGGCATTATTTTTGCCTACATTTCTACGCTGAATATTGATAATGAGACAACTAAAATAATACGAAACAGATGGTAAGCACCTCATTAAGTGTCCTGGACATTTATCCTGCTCCTCACTCCCATTCCAAATCAGCTTGAAAAACTTCAATCTCTCTATTCCTCAAACCACTTTTTCCTCCTAACTCAGCATCAAAGCCTTTTCCGAAGTACTCTAACCTTATCTAACTTGCATGTCCAAAGATTCTTTGCTCTTCAGTCATCCTTCTTTCTTGCCTTTGAGCCAAGATAGCATGTCTATTCTATATTATACATTCTATTATTGTACACTCATAATTAAACAAAAAGCATATAAAAACAATGTGACAATTTCATCAGATATAATGAATAGGTATGTTAGATGCGTAATAACTAAACACACGTTCATTCATTTAAAATCTTGCCCTCTTTTCTTTTCTGCAGTAGCAAGTGCCACTATGTGGTCAATGAAAGAACAAACTCATGCTCCTTCTGTAGCAGCTTTGTCTCCTCCTCAGATGCCACACTACTCTTTGCCAGCTTTGATGTACTAGTTGATCTGACAGACCACACAGGCACTCTCCATTCTTGCAATCTCTCAGACACAGTGGCTGAAGAAGCTTTAGGCTGCACGGTAAGAATGTATTAGAAATTGATCTCTTCTACTCAGGTTTATGGTTCAGGTTGTGTTTAGAACCAATCGAGAGCCTGAGGTTTAATGCATTGCACCAGTACTGCATCTGATGAAATAACTCTAGCCCCCAAAAAGTTATGCTACAATAAATTTACTGATCTTTCAAGACCCTTCAAGGCTTGCTTGGTTTTGCTGTGAACGTACTGTATGTATGCACTTCTGAAAACACTCATCTTCCTTTTGACTCATGCTTCACTTCATGCTTGTGTGCATTGCATATCAATTAAGTTGTGGTCACTCCATTAGGTCCAGGAGTTCCAGACTCTGACAGAGGCTCAAAAAACAGCCCTAAAATGGCACCTTCTTCTAGAACGAAGCAAAATTTATTTTAAAGTAAGTACAGAAATAAGGAAATACACACCTAAATGAGCACCATTCTCCATGACAACCCTCACCCTATTAACATCTTCTGGTGGAATTATCAAAGTTTCTTTTAGTGAATCAAGAACTGAGATTTGAAAAAGGTGTTTTCTATGATTGCCAATAATATAGATCAGTTTATCCAGCAAGTTCTGCAGGAGGCAACACCAACCAACTTTGGAGGGGCAGGTGGGGGAATTGTCAGCTTGTACATTTTCTGGTAGATAACAGATTTCTGCATGTAACTGCTCATCCAAGTGGATGAAGTTAAAAGTAGCTAGTGTGTGTGCGTGTGCGCGCGCGCGCGAAGATTTTCTGTGAGAAAACAAGGTCAGAAGGACTAACAGCCCTCTCCTGCCCATCTTCTCCTTCAAACTGCCACTGCACATAATATGTAGTTCTAAATTTATATAAAGTTGCATTATCTTCTTGCAAACTGTATTTTTTGGAGAAGTATTTTTTTTAATAAAAAAAAATCTAATTTACTTCTATAGGTTATTATTTCGCCCAATTCACGAACCGGACTGAGAGTTAGTTTGCTTTCTTGCAAACTAGCAGATCCTGTGGAGGCCAGTCAAAATCTGCCTGGAAAAGACCTACCTTGCCCAGCTTCAGAACAGCTGGAAGGAGTCTAAGTTGTTGTAATATGGTGAATTTACATCGGGGGGGGGGCGTTGCATTCTCATTGCAAAGATGCTAGAAAGTGTGCTTTATCATTCATGTTTTAAAACTGTGTACTATCATTTAAGGAAGAGTTTACCTTAGTCCATCCGTCACCAAATTGGTGTCCAGCTCCCAACAGTTGGAACTGATGAGACCTAGTCCAAAACATGGTGGATTTACAAGGCTGGCAAAGGCAGCCTTAGTCTGACTCAAGAGACCTAGATATACTATCTACATTCTTTTTAAAACAAAGTTTTCATTCCATGTATAACATATTTGAGTAAAAATATACTTATGAAATTTATGTTTTTTTCTGTGAGCCTATTTCTTTCAATTTTATATTATATGAAAAGCAGGAACTGTGTTCTGTGGGATTTCAGACAAAATAAGATTAAGTACATTGAACACTATAAATGCCAAGTTTTTTTATTTCACAGACAACAGTCACATGATACAGGGTGTCCGAAATTTATTGAGGCAAGTAGATAGAAGTTTTGTTTTATTTACACCTTAGTATACAGTTGCATCAGACTTCATTACAAAATATATTCTAAATTTCACCATATTTCCATTTTGTATGTGTATATTTTAATATAATTTTCCCTGTTGAACTCTATAAAAGCAGTCTAGTCTGGTAGAAAAGAATAATTCTTACATTCTTTGGCTGCGCTTTTCAGAAAGGCCACACAATCATTTATGATGACAAGTATAAGCCACAGTGAGTATAAGCTTGCATGTTCCCTCCTCTTCCTACGGCACGTCCCTCAATAATTTGGAAGCTTTCACTTTCAAACCATAGTTTAGTGTGTTCTCTGAACCAGGTTAATGTTAACTATTGTTTGTTTTTTAAAAAACAGCTTCATAACCTATGGTTTGGCGTGTGCTTTGTTCAACAAACCATAGTTAAGATTAACCAGTTTTGGGGGGTCTGGATGACAGCAAGCTGCAGTTAACCTAAACTGAAAGTGAACTACTTGATGCTGCACCAGAACCAAAGAGGAGAGCAAAGAGTGTACAAGCCTGAGGCTTGTTGTGACTTGTCCTTCTTATGCTAGGGCTTAGTGTGATGCCTGAACACTGTGCATATATCAAATGCCCAACAAGATGGGCTCTCAGCCCTTCTCTCACTCTGTCTGTCAATGTGGAAGAAGCTAGAACCTGAATGAGGGGAAAGCCAATTTTACTTGGTTGCTATATAAGGAGAATCTAAGCTCCCAGTCTCCCCTGTCCCACAGGAAAGGAATGGTTTAGTGTCCCTTTGCTCTACAATTTGAATCTGTTCTTAAGGTAAAAGGAAACATCCCCTATCAAGGCCGGCATTTCTGCCGAACTACTTGAAACCGCATGCTCAGCACCCCCTGGATCCCAGCTTCTATTTCATCATTCTCTTGCAAAGCAGAAACCCCTTTTGGAGTTCCTGTTAGGATAACATCCCCTTCTTCCAGCGTGACAATTCCACTGATGTAGCTGATGATGTAGGGGATAGAGAAGATCATGTCTGATGTATCTCCTTCTTGCCGCATCTCCCCATTTACCTTTAGCCAGATCTTCAACTGGTGTGGATCTGGGACTTTCTCTTTGGGCACAAAGTCACTGACTGGACAGGAGGTATTGAACCCTTTGGCCATTGTCCAAGGAAGCCCTTTCTTCTTGCATTCTTCTTGGGTATCCCTGGCTGTCATGTCCAAGCAGAGGGCATAGCCTGCCACATGGTCCATTGCTGTTTTCTGGGAAACTGCCTGGGCTCTCTTCCCGATCACCACCCCAAGTTCCACTTCATGGTGCAGCTTATTACAGTAGTAGGGCTGGATGATGGGAGAGCCTTCCCTGACATAGGCAGATGATGGCTTGAGAAAGAAGAGTGGCTCAGTTGGGAGGGTGTTCTTCAGCTCTTTGGCATGCTCTGCATAATTCCTCCCCACACAGATTATGTTCTTGCCCCACTCCCAGAACCTGGCCAAAGGCTTTGAAGAAGTCATTTCCCCCTCTCAACAATTATACTTCTGCAGGACAATGAGCTCTGAGTAGGGCAGCTAGACCTTTGCTGCAACAGACACAATTTCTTCACTTCAATATAGCTGCTTGCTTCTCAGCTTGGGGAGAAAAATAAAACAAAGATTCGTGGGTAAAACTCATACATTTCCTTCCCATTCAGCTTCTTTTGCTACCAGAAATTCTCAATACAGCTGTCAAGCCCATTCTTTGTACTTTCACAATGCATTAGCCTCATTCACACATAATACTAAGCCAAGCTATAGTTTAGCATGAACTAGCAAGGATGCAGTCCACAGTGAGAAAATCCTGGCCACTTAGCTACTTCCCCAACATACTACCTAAGACATGGTGTGGCTTAGCATGACATCCGAACCCAGGCTTGTGGTGTTTCCCTCAAACGATCCATGAGCAGCTGGCAAAAAACACATTGGTTACAGTTCATGGTTTGCTTGAAGCGAGACAAATCATCATCCCAGGTTCAAACGTTACACAAAGCCATGGCACGAAAGGAACAGGAGGAGCAAGGCAGGCACGATTTTCTCACTGCACCAGCACACTTGCTTATTCACATCATAGCTTAGCAAACCAGACTGTAATAATCACTAGTAGATTGTAAGTGCAGGAACATGGGTGAAAGCTTGGGACTCCCTGTTTTATGGCTGTCCAGCTCAGATACCTGGCATCAGTTTTCAGTCACAGATCCTAAACAAGGCAAGTAGTCAGAACTAGAACATCTCCAAATATAACAGCCTGAGCGTAGCCATTATTTTTTTTTGGGGGGGGGCAGGACCACAGTTTGCTATGTATTTTTATTGATTTTTATTTATGGGGGGGGGGCAGCTGCCTCTCCCTGTCCCCACTTCACTACACCCATGTATAATAGTCACAATAAGAAAAGAAAAAATCTGTCCCTCGAGTCCCCCTGCCCACTCAGTTGGCTAAGATTCTGTGGATTTTACCCCTTCTCAAATGCACTTTCTAATTATTTTAAATGTGCCAGGCTGACTCCAGGCCCTGAAATATTCTGGGTGTTTGGGCAAGCCTTGCTTCATCACGTAAGAGATCTACTTCCCTAAACAGGGGCACTTTGCGTGCGCTCAAAGACTCGTTATTTCTGTTGTTATACCCTAGCAAGGCCTAGCTCAACCGTTTACCCTTTGCCGCCTCCGGCGACAGATACTTCTGCAAGGGCGGTCTCATTTTCTGAAAGGCGCCCGCTGCAAGCCTGCTTACCTTTCACAGTCACACATCCCTAAAGGAAAAGAACCTCCACTCCACTGCGCCTGTCTCGCTTTTTTTGCAAGGACGCCAGCCTGTCCTCCAAACGTATAAATGCTCCGCCCGGCTCAGAGTCCGGGGAAGCGATTGGCTGGCTGAGACGGGTCAGGGGCCAAAGGGAAAGGGGCTGGAAGGCATCTGCACCAAACAGATCGCCCGGCCGGTGCTTGTGTAAGGGGGCGCGGAGGGTGCCTGGTTGCAGCCTCCGCCTTGGACCATGGTCTGCGGGGGCGGAGGGAGGATCGGCGCCGCTGCCGCAGCCGCTGTGTTGTTCTTGGGGCTCCGATCGGGTAAGTGGAGCCGCAGCAGAAGGAAGCGTCGCCTCCCCTTAACATTGCAGGGTTTGGAGCGCCGTTATCTTGTTAAAAGTTATTATTGAAAAAGCGCCTTTTTCGGTGAGGATCCTCTTGCAGCTTCTCTTGGACGTGTCCTTTATTGGAGAGGGAATCTTGCGCTCCGCGGACACCCCTAGCTCGCCAAGCCGCTCATTTTCCTTCTGGTCGCCCGCAGAGCACGAATTGCAAACCGCATGAAATCTCTTGCATGACACTCGGCTTTTAAATGATGAGTTAAAAAATAAGTTAATCTTCACTGTAAGGCAGGAGACCCTCAAACCTCTTCAGACACCCCCCCCCCTAAACCCAGTCTGGAATATAGACACACTTTCTCAGGACATATTTACAGTGCGCGCATACTGGTATCTATTTATAGCTATTCCTTTTCGCTGGGAATTGTCTTGTGGGTGCGGAGGCTGCAGATCTCTAACTGAGAATCTGGGCGACCTGAATGAAGTAGAACCCCCCTTGGGGAGTATCTATAACACTTCGACGAATATAGAACGTGTATAGCATACAGCAGGCATCCCCAAACTCGGACCTCCAGATGTTTTGGGACTACAATTCCTATCATCCCTGACCACTGGGCCGAGTTTGGGGGTGCCTGGCATACAGTGTAGAGACACACGCATTCTCTCTCCTTTCTTCCACCTTCTCTTTCATTTTATTATACGTAGCAAAAATGGTGTCCCTGGTGCAATGACGTTTGAGTGAGACTGACCCACAAGTTGCTAAATGTGTTGGCGGTGCGGGGGCGGTCAGCAGCTGAAGGCCCCTGAAGCCATATTCCCCTCCAAACTCGCAAGGGCTTAAGTTACCAGCCTCAATAGACACAGGGTGGAGGCGAGTTGTTGAACAGGAATTAGCTCAGCCTTATTTCTCAACTGGGTGGCGCTGTGGGTTAAACCACAGAGCCTAGGACTTGCTGATCAGAAGGTCAGCCGTTCGAATCCCTGCAACGGGGTGAGCTCCCATTCTCAGTCCCTGCTCCTGCCAACCTAGCAGTTTGAAAGCACGTCAAAGTGCAAGTAGATAAATAGGTACCGCTCCAGCGGGAAGGTAAACGGCATTTCCGTGCACTGCTCTGCTTCGCCAGAAGCGGCTTTGTCATGCTGGCCACATGACCCGGAAGCTGTACTCTGGCTCCCTCGGCCAATAAAGCGAGATGAGTGCCACAACCCCAGAGTCGGCCACGACTGGACCTAATGGTCAGGGGTCCCTTTACCTTTACCTTTATTTCTCAACCAGGTGTTCTCCAGTTGTTTTGGACTACAACTCCCATCAGCCCCATACAGCAAGCAGATAGGATACCATGGCTGATGGGAACACAGCCATGCTTGGCTGGGGCTGATGGGAGTTGTAGTGTAAAACTGCTGAAGGGCAGCAGATTTGGGTAAAACTGCAACAAGGCATCGCCAAGCCTGAGTGAAAATGACCTGCAACGAAATTGGATGGGCTTTCCTGTCTTGCCACCCAAAAAGTCTGAAATCGTGTTTTGACATTAAACAAAACTTAGTCTGGTGTTTCTTGATTGTATGGGCATGCGTGACATCTCATCAAGCTGTCATCTGTGAAGTATTAAATGCCATTTCACATTATCTCTCAAATGCTATGATCACATGCCAGCTATCAAATATTCCTGGCCTCTACATACTATTGCATGTTTGCAATTGGACAGTGTCTATTGCATGTTAGCCTCTAAATGTTGTCAAGTACCATAGGTACTTAATATGTGGATAATATTCAAGAGCAAATTTCATAAAAGAGTATTTTGAAAAGGAAACTAATTTCACTTCTACTTCTGGAAGATATTAAATATGGGGGAGAAGAGCAAAGTAGGTTTAAGGAGACAAGTGGATGCTTACAAAGTACTTTGTAGAATAGTGGAGCTATTTCTCAGGGTGGGGGCACATGCCTGTATCCTGAAGGAAGGAATCGTTTATCATCTTACAGTGTGATAAACAAAATCTGCTGCCCATTGTAAGATGGAAAGGTAGCTCTAATATTTTTCCTTTTTATTGAATTTGGGAATGTGGAACGCACCGTGTGCTCTGTTCTTCTTCTTTGGCAATCACTCGTAGCTGACAAAGATTGTCTTTCATAAATATGGTCTTAACAGTGTGTCCATAAGTGACTGTGGAGGCCAATTCTGGATCCACATGTCCTTTCCACAGTAGGGACTTAGGTTTCCCGATGGGAGTTGATCACAGTGAGGATTTTCCAAACGTGCCTTCCTCTTAGCTCCTTTCTTCCTTTCATCCTGAGTTTGTGCTGCTTCAAAGTCTTTGATGTCTTTGGTAGAGGCTATTCTCCAATTGGAGTGCTTGCAGGCCAGTGTTTGCAGGTGTGCTCTGTTACTGTAACACAGACCACATAATACATGATACAACAAGTTCATGTGAACTTCCAGTAGCAAAATTGCGCCAGAGAAGAGACAGACTTGGTTAAAATGAGGCAAAGTCTCTGTGTTCAAAAAGTCTTTTAAAAATATATTTTTTTATTTATTATTTATTAAATATTTTTTAAAAAAATCCACTTGATTGTAAAAAGAACCCTTCAAAGTAATTTACAAAAAAAACCAAGAAGATTATCAACATGTAAAATTAACAACAACCATTTGAAACTTCCAGAAAGTTAAAATAACAATAGACTAAATACAAATTAAAAACTTGCATCAACTTTCTAAGCGTCTGAGTAAGCATGTCTAAACAATAATGTTTTTGGCAGGGGCCAAAAAGAATACAGTGAAGGTGCCAGCCTGATATCTTTAGGCAGGGAGGTCCAAAGTGTAGGTGCTGCCACACTAAAAAATCAAGTTCCCATGAATATTGAGTTCAAATGATGTTCATGTTAGTTTCAGCTTAACATCATCAAGCTGTTTGTGGTAGTTTTCCCTTTGAGACTGAAAATTACCACAGTCCTGTAGTCTGGGATTAGGAAACTAGAAGGGAAGGATCTGGGTTTTTTTCCACCAGTTTGAGTACAAGTCGGTGGGGTTTTTTGAGGTGGTAATGGCGATAGCTGACAGGGGCAGTCCAACTTGAAATGTGGATTGAACTCCCCCAGCCAGTTTGTGGAGTTGTACACAGAAACAGCCAAAGCTATGAGCTATCTGACTGACATCAGACTTAATCGATGCATTTGATACCCCAGAAGCCATCAATATCCTAACTACTGGCAGGGTATTACAATTAAAACATCTAAAATAAGTTACAGTTAAAAAACATCTAAAGCAGTTAAAAACATTCTTCCACCCAGTGATCTCAAGGTTGCCAGAAACTGCATTCTCCAGCTGCCAAATTCCTGGGTAAATGGGAATGTTTTCAAATCCCTCCTGAAAGTTAGTAATGATGGAGATGGGCACACCTTACTAGGAAGGGCATTCCACAACCAGGGAACCACCGCTGAAAAGGCTCTAGTGGCGATGACACCACCAAATTATTATAATTAATAAAGTAGTAGTAGTATAGTAGTATACTATAGTAGTATAGTAGTATAGTGAAGGGACGCGGGTGGCACTGTGGGTTAAACCACAGAGCCTAGGACTTGCCGATCAGAAGGTCGGCGGTTCGAATCCCCGCGATGGGGTGAGCTCCCATTGTTCGGTCCCTGCTCCTGCCAACCTAGCAGTTCGAAAGCACGTCAAAGTGCAATTAGATAAATAGGTACCGCTCTGGCGGGAAGGTAAACGGCGTTTCTGTGCGCTGGCCACATGACCTGTACGCCGGCTCCCTCGGCCAATAAAGCAAGATGAGCGCCGCAACCCCAGAGTCGGTCACGACTGGACCTAATGGTCAGGGGTCCCTTTACCTTTACCTTTAGTAGTATAGTATCAGTATTAGATTAGTACCCCACCCATCTGACTGGGTTGCCCCCATTCTTTGGATGAGGCTGCTTCCCCTTTAACCCCAGTGTATTCCCAGTCAGTGCATTCCCGGTGCTAAAAGATTGTGCAAGGTGAATAGGAAAACTCTGAATTGCTATTAAGCTCCCTTCAACTTGCCACTGTAAAAAAAGGAACCTCGGCTTTAAAAATCTTAGCTCATTTTGCACTCCTGGTTATCCACCCTCCCAATGCTTTGTTTTTTAATAATCACTTTCATTTCTTTTTCCATGGCGTCTTTCACTTTCACATTTGCTGGCCAGGCCCCATGAGTTTCTGCTCTTGTTTGCCAACCGTGTGATTGACCATCTCCCTGAGACTTTCATAAAGGCTTAACCACCCCACTCAGCTTCTCTAGAACAGATAACTAGGAGTGTGGGAGATACCCCAGGGAAATAGGGCCCCCCAAACCCTACCCCTTGGTACATCTTTGCGGTAAGCCAGACTTGCTGACAACACAAACAGTGAAGAAGAAGAAGAAGAAGAAGAAGAAGAAGAAGAAGAAGTGTTTGGATTTGATATCCTGCTTTATCACTGCCCTAAGGAGTCTCAAAGCGGCTAACAATCTCCTTTCCCTTCCTCCCCCACAACAAACACTCTGTGAGGTGAGTGGGGCTGAGAGACTTCAGAGAAGTGTGACTAGCCCAAGGTCACCCAGCAGCTGCATGTGGAGGAGCGGGGAATCGAACCCGGTTCACCAGATTACGAGTCCACTGCTCTTAACCACTACACCACGCTGGCTCTCATCATCGCTGACAGCAGTGCTGGATGGGTGGAGCTCAGTCTAGCTGAGCCATCTGCACAGCTGGATTGTGGAGATTGTAGGTGTTGAAACAGCCTTCCTAGTGTCTAGACTCTAGACAGAGCTTGGCTAGCTCTGTGATGGCTTGAAGACTCAGAGTCCTGCAGGTCACAGGAAGAAAGGAAGGATCCTTCATCATTGCACTGCACTGCTTGTGTGCTTTAAGGCAAGTTTGTAAATAATCCTTGTTTTATGGGAGCCTGTGGTAGAATTGTCTCCAAATAATATAACTGTGTTATAGGAGCTGTAATTTTAAGGACCTGCACTCAAGCTTGCGCTTTCCACCTTCCTCCTCTTCTTTTCTTCCTCGTGTGTCATATCTTTTCATATTCTCAATCTGATATCAGGGGCTGTTGTAGTACTGATTTTTCTCTGCTGATTTGGGAGCCCCTTTTTTGGCTCAAAAGGGCAGGGTGTAAAAATGCCGTACATAATTAAAATAAATAAACTTCGAGGCAGGGAAAAACCTGCAATCTGGGTCACTGATGACTGAGTACTGTAGAGATTTGTGTGGACCAGTAACTCTTGCTAACTTAAATGCTGCTTTGAGGACCCTTGAAAAGTGAGGTTCGAGGCACCCCTCTAGACTCAGTGAAATGTATGGCAGAATCAGGGAACAATGAGCATTTATCTGGAGGTCTGTGGCTCAGTAGGTAAGTCACTTGCTTTGCATGCAGAAGGTCCCAGGTTCAATCCCTGGCGATTCCAGGTAAGGTTTGGAAAGACCCCTTGTCTGAAAGCCACGAAAAACCACTTCTAGTTAGTGTAAATCAGGGATAGACAGACTTCAGTATTATTACTGGGTTTTTTCCCCAGAGCTCTGCTGAGAGACAGGCTTCCTCCCTCCATTGACTGCCAGATGGCAGCAGCCATTCCACCAGGCTGCAGCGGATGAGCATAGCTGTCAACTTATTTTCAGATTTGAAAATAAGGGATCAGCGGCCTCAAAAATAAGGGATCAGCAGCCTCACCTGTCCCGGGGACAGTCTACGGGATATCTAACAATCCGGGATAGCAGCGGGAAGCAGCAGGAAACGGCACTGGAATAAGTGAATTCCCCGCAAAAAAAGAGAAGGTTGACAGCTATGTGGATGAGGTGGGGGAGAGAAAGGAAGCAGGGTGGTTATCGGACTACAACTCCCATCAGCCCTCTTTGGCATTGCTGCCTGCTCAGCGTACTGGGAGTCTAGCGACATCCGGAGAGGTCCACAAGTTCCCCCACCCTTGCTTGGAGTGGACCACCCTGCTCTTCTGTCTCAGCCCTGCTTCCTTCCCATCTGCCAAATGGGAATAATGCTGTTGCCCTACCATACAGGGTTATTGTAAGGATATTAATAATGTGCGTGTAGCCATTTGAAAAGCTTCTCTGTTTGTATCTGTTTAATTTAATTACTTTTTTCCATTGGGCAAGGCAGTTTCTCTCGTGAATTAAAAAAATTACAACCGGAAAAGCGAGTCTCTTTGTGGGGAGACAAACTGGTTCTTCCGCTTACTGAGAGGCACTGCTGTACACTTTTGAAGGGACTTGGAGATGACTCAGCATAGCATGTAACTGGATGACTTTGGGAAATGAGGTCGCCTCATTTATTTATTTTTACTTTAAACTATTGATGCTGCGCCTCTTGGTGGCTGCTCAAATGCAGATTGCATTTTTGTGGGGAAGTTTGAAGCATTAGTATGACAGAATGTAGGAAATAGCCTTAGCTGACAGGTTCAAGCAGCGGTTCCCAAACTTTTGGGGACTATTGCCCGCTTAGTCCCATAAGCTCACCCCCAGTGCCCCCTACCCTATAAAAAGCATTATGCAAAACAGCCATTTGTACAGCTCACTAAGGAAGACAACAACACAATAAAATATGAAACAGTAACAATTAACTGCATATTTATTCAAAAAATACATATATGCAAAAATAAATATATACTCTGACCTAATCTTGTAACTAAAAAAAGAATATTCAGTAAAGAATATTTACTAATGAAAGTGTAAGGCTGAAGGAAGTTTATAGGACAAATTATTTTTATTTAGCCACTTACCGCACATGCATAGACCTTCACCTACCACAGAGGTGTGGTAACTAAATTATAACAAAATCAATAGCTGTTACCAATAATTGGCTATCTTGTGACTTGTGAATCTCAGAATCGTAAATACAAACAACTGACCAAAGGAAATAGCTTTGAAAGCAATAAGAGCAGTAAAACTTCTAATATGAAGCGAGGAAGGTGTTTCACTCTGGGGTCCAGCCTGGTCAGTTGTAAATACCATACTTTTCCATGAATTAGACTGTTTTTTTCTCTCAAAATCATTTTTAAAAGTGTGGGGTGTCTTATACATGGGTAGTGCATAGGGTGGACATTTATTTGGTTGCTGCTACAGCTGTCAGCGTCTGTTGTACGTGTTATTGGTTGGTGCGTCACTGGGTGTTGTTGATTGGCCGACGATCCGGCCGTTGGGTGGTTGATTTGCAGCTTCTGCCAGCGATGGGACAGATGGGAGGCAGATCTTGCGCTGTGTGCGGGTGAGCAATTTTCGGTGATCCCCCCCCAAAGCTGAACAGCTCTGGGCAATCCTCCACAAAAAAAGCTCAACAACTCTTTTGCCAATCTCCCCTGTTTTCTTAAATTTGAGACCCCCAAAATAGGGGTAGCATTATACATGGAAGCGTCCTATAGACAGAAAAGTACGGTAAGTGATCAAGGCGCTTGGAGGGACCCCCTGCTGCCTCCTTTTCTCTTAGCACCATCCTAGGTAATCCCACCCCGAAGTCCAGATGGACCAATGGCCAGACTTGGTGCAAAGCAGCTTCTTAAGGCCCTTCCTGCCTCTCTGTTGACGGTTTAACTGTCGCCCTCCCCAAAATTCTCTCCCGCACTAGCTAAACTGCTCCTTCATTGGTGCATCAGAATATTTCACCAGTGTCCGCCCAGAGCATCGTGGGCGCCACCCCCCCCACACACACATTAGCCTTCACTGCTGGACCCACTGTCTCTCCTAAAATTTGTCCTTCTTAATCTCCTGAAGGTTTGCCACAATTTCGCACCAGCTTCCTCCACACCGAGTTTGAAAGCAGAGCATCCAAGGTCATCTCACAAGCCAGCATGAAGGTGGAGCTGCTCCCAGCCCTCACAGACAATTACATGTACCTGCTCATCGACGAGGACACCAAGGAGGCTGCGATAGTTGACCCTGTGCAGCCCCAGAAGGTACCTCTGCTCTTTCTGGGTTTAGAAGCTTTGGAGAACACACTTTAGTCTATCAGATCCACACTTGCGGAGTTGGTCAGTGTACACAGTGCCGAGCTAAATGGATCCAATCCTCTTAACTCTGTATGAAGCAGCTACTTATGTTCCTAAAGGGCAGGGCCGTAGCTCATTGCTTAAGAGCACCTGCTTTGTATGCAGAAGGTCCTTGTTATCTCCAGGGAAGGTTAGGAATGTCCCCTGCCGGAAACCCTGGAAAGCTGCTGCTAGTCAGTGTGGGGGTCTAGGTGGGGCTCCCCTCATGCTTGATCTGGAAGCTGCAGTTAGTGCAGACTGCTGCAGCACAATTGCTGACAGGAGTGAGGCCTTGTCAGCATATAACACCTGTGCTCAGAGATCTGCACTGGTTGCCGATTTGTTACCGAGACAAATTCAAGGTTTTTCTATTAGGCTATAAATCCCTTAATAACTTGGGACCAGTTTACCTATGAGATCACTTTATCCAATATGTGCCCACTTGACCACTTCAGATGGCAGAATTGGCACTCTTGCAAGGACCGCATAGTAACTGTTTCACATTTGTAAGAACTCAGTTGTTTAGTGTGGCAGCGCCTATACTTTGGAACTCCCTGCCTATTGATAACAAGCAGGCTCCTTCACTGTATTCTTTTTAGCAGCTGCTGAAAACATTGTTTAAACAAGCCTACCCAGATGTTTAGAAAGTTGATGTGAGTTTTCATTTGTTTTTTTGGTATGTTTTCGATTATTGCTATAAATTTTTAGTAATAATTTTATTGTTTGTCTTTTTTTGTAAACGGCTTTGAGAGGGTTTTTTTCTACCATCAAGTTTAAAATATCACATGCATTAACTACAGACTCAAAAGAAGGAAATGTATTTACTTTTCTCCTACCCGTATAAGGAAACTGCTGGTGTTCCTAGTATTTCCTTTTACAGGGACTCCTTATGTCCAAATAGGCATCTAAATGAGATTGACCATAATAAGCCATGGTTTTGAAGATAGGCCACATTTGCACCATCCATTTAAAGCACCATGATACCACTTTCAACAGTCATTTGAAAGAATTGTGGGACTTGTCATTTGCTAAGGGTTCTGATAGGATTCTCCTCTTGCCCTCCCACAGCTGCAATTCCCATATTTCCCTGGGAAGTTGATCGTTCAACCATTCTGTGAATTGTTTGCTCTTCGAAGAGATTTCCTAGCAATTCTTGGCACCCTTAATAAACTACATCTCCCAGGATTATTTGGGGGAAGACATGACTGTAAACAGTGCTTTTAATGGATGGCGTGAATGTAGCCGTAGAAAGTGTTGTGAAATCAATAGTGGCAAGAAAAACTGATGAGCTATGCGGAACTGGCAAAATTGACATAAATTGCGTGACAAGGAAAATTGCGACTTCAAGGATGAATGGGAACTTTTTACAAATTATCTAAAAAGACAACAAAATGATTTGGACTCCTTGGCAGGTTTTGAACATCCATAAATTTATTAGTAGAACATATGACAGATAAGGCAAGGATATGTACAATTTTATAACATGCAGAGAACAGTATGTGCAAAGAAATCAGAGAGGGGAGCTGAGGGAAGTCCTTGGGGGGGGATAATGTAATTGGTTATTTGGACTGATGATTTGGTAAGTTGAAAGTGTTTAATAATTTTTTTTAAAAAAAAGTGTTGTGAAATCTTCAGGCCATTCAGCAAGGGATGGGTATGGGGGCATTTGTCCTTCCAGCCTTGCAGTACATGTCTCTTAAGGACTCACAGAATCCACTTAAACCACAAAGCTGGTTGTGACTCAAATAGATTTTGTGAAAAGGTAAATATCCTTCCTTTTCCTCCTGTGTCTGTAGGTTGTAGATGCAGTCAGAAAGCATGGAGTGAAACTGACCACTGTCCTTACTACGCATCACCACTGGTAACCCTTTTGTGTTATATGATTTAAATAAAGGAAAGGTCTTGTGCTTTGGTGATGTATGTGCTGTTCAGCTTCATGCTGTAGGAAGCTGCCATGGTATACGTTAGTGGTTCCGAAACCTTTTTGGGCCATGGCCCCGTTGGTTCCATAAACACATCCCCAGTGCTCCCTACCCTATAAAAAGCAATATTCAGAATAGTGGTTTGTACTGCACACTAAAGAAGATGGGAACACAATGAAATTCAAAATAGTATCCATTAATTGCACATTCATTCAGAATCTAGTTAGAACTATTTAGTTTAATTAATTCAACAAAACCCTGCGACCCAATTGCCTCTCAACACGCAACATTTCAACCAGCTTCAGTTTTGTTTGGAAATCAAATTTAAGGTCTATGAGGGGGCATCATTTAATTTTAACACCACATTGGCCTTAATAATTGTATTTTGAAGTCAAGAAGGACTTCCTCCTCTCAGTCGAATTGCCTTGATGCATCTCCCTTTATCTCTTCCCCTGAGCCTCCTTTCTTTGTGTTCCTCACAACTTTCTCTAGTGTGAAACAGGATGAGCTCCTTGCTGTAAAGCCACTGTGGTGCTTGCTATCCAGGCCAGGCCAAGGCATTTTGCTGCCTGAGGTGAAACAGCAACACCCAACAACCTGCTTCCAAATTAAGGTGTAGAATACCCAAGTCTGACCAATGCCACATTTATAACATACATTTAAAGCACTTATGATGCCACTTTGAACAGCCATGGCTTCCCCCAAAGAATTCTGGGAGTGGTAGTTTGCTATGGGAAATTGTTAAGCCACTCTGGAAATGGTAGCCTGGTGAGGGGAATAGGGGCCCCCTAACAACTCTCAGCACCCTTAAAAATTCATTGGGCGAAGCCATGGCTTTTTAAAGTGGTGTCGTAGTCCTTTAAATGTACAGAGTGAATGTGGCCCTAGTTATTTTGTCCAGAAAATTCCACAAGCACCTTTACCTGGGAATAAAAAATACAGTGACTGTTGTCTAAGTAAGTTCTACTAATAATAGTCCCATTGCAATTAATGGACCTACATTAGTTATGTTGATTAATTTCAACCTAATGATAAATTAAAAAGTAAGAATTTGCTGTCCTTTCATGATACCTCAAATTGGCTGCCACACTCAGCCCAGTGATAGAGCCAGCCCCTACACACATTACAGTGTTTGTGTCCTGTGCGCCAGTGTGGTACCCACACCTATTTTTGCCACACCTACATGCAGCCCCCCCAGAGGGTTGTCCATGGGTGGATGCAGGCCCTTGGACCATTGCCCCACCCCCATAGCCACCCCTGGACTACAGGATGAGGCCATTAGTTCCATTTAAAAAAAAAGAAAAAGAAAAGGACCAATGGCTTAACTTTAAAGAAAAGCAGGATTCAGGCTGTTTGCTTGATGCACATTGTAAGAGACTGCCTCTTGTGTGTTTTGCTCCAAAGTCTGACCATTTTGACCTTCTAGGGACCACGCTGGTGGCAATGAGAAACTTGTAAAGATGGAGCCGGGGTTACAAGTGTACGGGGGAGATAGCAGGGTTGGAGCCTTGACCCAGAAAGTCTCTCATCTTATGTCATTTCAGGTAAAAAGAAAGAAACGGGGGAAATACGTTTGCCCAAAACATCCTCTGAAATCATGTGTTCCGTTTGAGCACTGAGGCGCACGAAGGCCCTGGAGCATGGCAGTTGCGTTCTTGTCGCCGTTTCCTCCCCACACAAATGTCCTTTGCACGTGGCAGCTCTCTGCTTGTGGAAGATGGACTTCCTGACCTGAAATTCCTGTTTTTTGTTTGGTTTGTCTATTTTGCTTAAGCACAGGAACACATAATGCACAGTTGCAGTGCTGGCTCAGAATGGCCCTTTTCGCCTGCCACAAGCATGGAGCTATCACGAGGAAGGAGAGGTTTGGCGGGGGGGAAGCTTCTTCCTTAAGCAGGGTGACTCCCGGCCATTTGGCCTGTTTGGTGCCTCCCATGGGAGTTGTGTGATGCACCAGAAGTGCCACAGAGTTTCCACCCCTCTGTTTTTGGCCCTGTTTTGCCCATAAAACAAGCAGATGTGAGAAGACACACAGTCTGTTGCCATATCAGCCTCTTGACAAAGACTTCGTGTGATCAAAGGCCTTCTCTAAGCGCTAATGTCACAGCAACCATGCACAGCACAGCCTCCCAGCAGCCTTTGCCCAGGAGGTGTTCTCAAGCAGTGGTTGACCGTTTAGGGCATCTGGGAGAAGCAACGAGGAGGTCCTGTCCTCCTTAAGAAGCTGCCATGTCAACTAGCCCAGAGGTGGCCTTCATCACAGGGGTGGCTAACCCATGGTCTTCCAGAGGTTGCTGGACTCTTCATCGTCCCTGACCATTGGCCATGCTAGCTGGGGCTGGTTAGAGCTGGAGTCCAACAACAATATCTAGAGGGACACAGGTTAGCCTCCCGTGCTTTACAGGGTAGATAGAGCGATAACTTGAACTAGATCTACTTTTGCAATGATGTAGGTCAGAGATGGGAAATCTGCTGCCCTCCACTCCTTACTGGACTCCAACGCCCATCACTCACCACTTTCAGCCATGTGGGCTGCTGGTAGTTGGGGTCCAATGTCATGTTCCCCAGCCCAGATGCAGGCTTTGTGGAGTATCACAGACCTCTCCAGCGGGGGAAATGGACGCATCTTGCTGGCTCCAAATACTGGTTACTTGCGCAAGTGTTTTTGGTAGCTGGGGGCTTAGGGTTGTATCTGATGCTAGCCCTGCTCTGAGTAGACCCATTGAAGTTAATGAACATGGGCTACCATAGCTCCCTTAATCTCATTGGGTCTAGTCTGAGTAAAGCTCAGCTAAAGACAATCCTGAAGGTCAAACTAGATGCGATGTTAACCAGCTGATTGATCCTTGCCTACTTGCTTTCTTTTTTAAATTTACTAAGTAGCTGTGGAAGGAGGTGGATCGAAACTGCAGTGGAGGTCCAAGGGCAAGACCCTCCTCCACTGTACTGTGATTTACGGGGGTGGGGGGGACATAAGGGGTGCAACTGCTAAATACTAAAGAAAAGCAAACCTTTGCGGAGGACCACTTGTGTGATTAACATCACATCTAATGCAGCCTTTAATGGGTGATTTCATAGCCCTCCCACACAGGCGTTCATTGCCCCCTGTGGACAAAGCAAGCCTGATTTCCCCAGTCGCTGTTCATGGTGAGTTGCTGAAAATGTCAGACCCTTTCTCCTGCTGGAATGACCAAGGCTGCACAGCTGTCATGGGTACTTCTTACGGCTGAGAATTAGTCAAGCTTCCAATCTTGCCTGACAAAGAGTTCTGTGCAACCAAGAAGTGGGCGCAAGTCATGACTACTCAAAACACACAATACTAGACCGTAGTCATTGGCTTGCATCAGTTTTTAGGGTTCCTTTCCTCCTCATCCCCACCCCTCTGCTTCTCTTCACCCCTGTGGGTGTTACCAATCTGAGATTCGCCATGTTGGTGCGGAGCCCTTGGTGGGCAATTGTGGTTTATCTGCCCCTTTGCTTTCCCCCTCAATGACTTGAGCTTTTCCACCTTTTTTTAGGTTGGATCTCTTAACGTGAAATGCCTCTCGACTCCCTGCCACACTTCTGGACACATTTGCTATTTTGTGACCAAGCCAAACAGCTCCGAGCCGCCTGCTGTGTTCACAGGTGAGGGTTTGGCGGCACTTCTTTTGCCTTGACCTCAGGAGCTTGAGCAACATGGGGAGGGGGGTTGCAACCTAACCCACCCCCCAAAGAGAGTGCAGGGATTGCCTTTGTGAAAATATTATTAAATGATAATGTAGAATTGGAAAATATTCAGATAAGTGCAGTCAAAATGATCATGAGGGACGGTTGCAGCATTTGGGGCTTTTAAAAATTCATGTCCCTCCTCACTCACCTTTTGTATGGTATAGAAGAAATGGATAGAGAAAAGCTTTTCCCCTTCTGTCATAACACTTGAATTTGTGGACTTGTGATGAAGCTGAATGTTGGAAGATTCAGGACAAATGAAAGAAAAATCCTTCACACAGCACAGAGTTAAGCTGTGGAGCTTGCTCCCACCGGAGGCAGCAGTAGCAGCCAACTTGGATGGCTTGGAAAGAGGATTGGGCAAATTCATGAAGGATGGAGCTATTAATGGTTCCTTGCCACAATGGCTGTGCTCTGCCTCCATTCCTGCAGGCTGTATGTCCCTGAATACCAGCTGCTGTGAATTGCAGGTGGACATTGATCCTGCTTGCAGGTTTCCCACAGGTATCTGGCTGGCCACTGTGTGAGAACAAGATGCTAGAGTCGATGGGCCGCTGTTCTGATCGAGTTGACTCTTCCCATTCTCTTACGTGAAGATGTTCCCTCTGCCCTCCTGATGTCTTAATCTGGCTTCACCCAATGCGTTTGTCTGGTTGGGTGCTGGCCACCCCACAGCCTTCATGTGGGTGTAACCAAACACGTTCAGCTGGTTAGGTGTTGGTCAAAGCATGTGATCTGCCACTTTGCTTCTTGAATCCAAGAACTGCCTTCTGCATCTTGACACATTTTCTCACTTCATAGCCCTTTTTCCAGTGTGCAAGTGTCACCCTGAACAGATCTGTCCGTCCTCCCGACCTTCTAAATGTGGGTGCTCTACAGTGAGTGCTCCGTCACTTTGCTACCCCCACCCCACCTTTAGAGTTTAAGATCCCATTCTCCAGGAAGATTGGTCTCATGGGTCCTCATATTTTGGGGCACATTTGGAAATCTAATTAACTTACAGGAGCACCGTAAAAAAAAATCCATTTTATTTTAATCCAGTAATATGCCATGAAAACTTAGGAGGAAATGGAACAGGGAGGGGATGAACACTTGCAGGATGGAAGAACGGAGAGCAACCTCAGGAAGCAATGGAGGACCACATTCAATAGCATTTAGAGACCGCACACAGTTCTGGGTCTGCTGGTCACTCAGCTGTGGCTCAAGTCATTATGCTGATTCTTTGTCACTCACTGCAAGCTTCTAGTCCCTACTGTTGAAGTTTCTCACCTCTGCCTCAGCAGAATCTCCTTCCTGGTTTACCCTTTTCCACCATGGTGCTCCCAATTCCTGGTTCTTTAGTGAGATCGTTAAAGTGTGTTCATTCTCCTCTCTCTCTCCCTTCTCTAGGTGACACACTGTTTGTTGCAGGCTGTGGGAAATTCTTTGAAGGAACACCCGAGGAAATGTACAGAGCCCTTATTGAGATCTTGGGGCGACTCCCTCCAGAAACGGTACCACGCAAAGGCTCCCTGTTTGGGTCGGGTGTGTTTGTTCCCTACTAAAGACAATTAACTTTGGTAACTGTGTTCGCTCTTGGAGGACTCTTGTCAACCAAGCCAATCTACAGCTCCCAAAACATTTTGTGGGAAGCAACAACAGATAAGCCAGGGGTGGCTAACCCCCCATTTGGTGGTTTGCCCTACCCGGCAACAAGCACATTTCCCCATTCCCCTCCAAAAAATATCCCACAGATTCTGGTGGTGTTGGCAAAAAGAAGGCACAGAGCTGAGGTTGGGAGCCCAGCACCCTGATGGGGAATACAGATGATGCCCCTTCCCTCCCTGGTCATCAGATTGATTATTTGATTCACAGGGGCAGAGGTGATATCCCCTTTCTCAGCTGATCTGTGCAGGTCAGCTGGTGTGTGTGTGAGAGAGAGCTTGTGCAAGAGAGTGTGTGAGGTGATCACACCCACCACTGGCATGTGCCACCCCACCCCAAGGGTTAGCCAAGCATGAATGCAGCCCTGAGGCCAAAAGAAGGGTTAGTTATATCCAAATGAAACAGATATAAAAAAACAGAGCATCCAGTAGCCCCACCCAGCTCTTGCATTGTCCAACCAGGAAGCAAAATAACCTTTTCCCGGGGAACAGTTAAAAGACAGACCTGGCCCTCATGTTAGGCAAAGCAATGGAAAAGTATGAATTGCCTCCCCATTGGGGCACTGGGCTGGCCGGAGAGGTTTTAATCCCGCTGCTCACCTCAGAGCCATCAGGTATATATTGTTGTGAGATGGGGGGGGGAGTGGGCTGCATGCCAAGACCCCTCTAATTCCTGGAATAGCCAGGCTAACTTCCTGATAGCCTAGGTAATAGACCATTAAAGGAACAAAGGAAGTGGCTTGGCACCAGAGGAAAAATGGCTGGGCGCCCCTCCATCAACTGGCTGGCAAAGGGACAGAGTTGAGAGTAAAGTTATGTGAGCATCAAGCAAAGCAGCAAGGTGCCTGACCAGGATCATCTTCTTCCTTCAGCATGACGGTCTGCTGAAAACCTCAGAATTAGGCACAAAAAGCGGTTGTCTTGCAACTTAGGGGTGTGGGAAGCTGCCTTACACTGAGACAGAACCAGTGGTCCATACAGCTCAGTACTGTTGACACTGACTGGCAGTAGCCCTCCAGGATTTCAGGCAGGGGACATTCCCAACCCTACCTGGAGATGTCGGGGTTTGAGCCTGAGACCTTCTGCATGCAAAGATCTACCCCTGAGCTATGTTCCTTTCCCTAAAAATACAGAAAAGTTCCAGCCCCCATGACTCTGAACAAATGGCTGGTTTAAATAGGAAACTGCATTCTACTGAGTCCTTCTACTTTCCCAGTCCTATTGAGGATTGAACTAGGGACCTTCTGCCTGCAGAGCAGATGCTCTACCACTGAGCTACTGCCCTTCCTCAAGGCCTTCAGTGACTTTTAACTGCCTTCCTCCTCTTCTTCCTTCCTTTCCAGAAAGTCTACTGTGGTCACGAATACACCATCAACAACTTAAAGTTTGCCCGGCATGTTGAGCCCAACAACAGCGCGATCCAGCGAAAACTCTCCTGGGCAAAGGCAAGATGGGCTTCTCATTCCTGGAGAGGAGATCAGTCAGTGGGCAGCCTCTGTTCCCTTCCGCACCCCATGCCATTGGGACAGGCAGTGCCAGTTTGATTCCTTTACTCCGGCAGTGCTAGTCCAGGCCTGTAGCCAAAATGGGCAGGGGTGGGTTTTGTGGGGGTTGGGAGGGTGAGGGCTAATGACTCATTATAGGTGGGTGGGCGTGGCAGGTAACTGAACACTGAGCAAACAATGCAAGTTCTAATGTCAACAGAGCCTTCGTCAAACGGAATACTGTTTTTTCCAAAAGTGACGGCCGCCTGAGTGCCTTTGCTGTCATTGGCTAGATCTCTGGAAGGCGGGAGCTGTTTTTCCGTTCCTTTCACCTCCCTTAGAAAAAGGGTCAGGGGTTTAATGCTGTTTTTCACCAGCAGCCTCGCTTGGGAATCCCAAGAAACCAAAAGATCATTTTGATGAAATCACTATGTTAAAGACAACACTTTTGAAAAATGCATTTCACCATCTTAATTCAAAATAGCGTCCAGTTGTATCCAAATTAGACAAAAACCTGCACATTGATCTCAGGAATCATAATCAAAAACTTAGGTAAAAACTAGTTTTAAAAGGTTCGAGTCTGTCATCTTGGTTCAAAATGACATTCAGTTGTATCCAAACTTGGAGGAATATTGGAAGGTGGTGGATGCTCCTTCACTGGAGGTTTTTAAAAAGAGCTTAGTTAGCCATCTGTCAAGGATTCTTTAGCTATGATTCTATGAACACCTGCTCTTTGATCTCAGGCACCATCATGCAACATTTGGTTGGATACCTTAAATATCCAAATGCATCTTGAACAGACAGAGGAGTTTCCAAAATTTCTAGTAGATGAAAACTGAGCATTCAGGATCAGGGGGTGTAGGCATATCCCAAAGCACTTTTGGAAGTCTCCTTGCAGTGGGGTTGGACTCGATAAACCTTTGGATCCCTTCCAACTCTACAATTTATGATTCCCCTAGGCAAAATACGATGGTGGGGAGCCGACTATCCCGTCGACCATTGGCGAAGAATTCACCTACAACCCGTTCATGAGAGTCAGGTAATTTGTGTTTGAGGATGACGCTTTGGGAAGGAGAAGGTGTGGGGCAGGGTGTCCTGCATTCTGAGGAACTGCAGCTGTGGGTCCATGGCTTGAGTGGAATTGGTTTCGTGAGATGGGAGTGGTCAGTCTCTTTGAAAGTGAGAATCTTAATTTGCTGATGTCCTGCATCCAAGTACTATATTTGTCTATTTTTGAAAATTATACATTATTTTTAAGCAGGCACAGCGCTGGGATGGGGGGGGGGTTGAAGCCCAGCGCTTTGATGAGTATGCAAAACAGCCCCATCCCAGTCATTACTTTGATCATTTGAGGAGCACAGAAGGGCAAGAAGCTCCTCCAGCTGTTGCAGAGGGTCTATGTGTGTGCATGTGGCCCTTGGGTGGTTAGCCAAGGGTCAATGCGGCCCCCAGGCCAAAAGAAAAGCTTGCCATACATACATGTGTTGAGTTGCTTCTTATGAGCCAGCTAAACAGGCAGTTTTTCACAACCTGGTGGTAGTTGCGTCCATAAAGTCAGAGTAAGTGTCCTGGACCCTCCATTTTCCTTCATTGTACTTGTTGTCTGGTTGTGGCTTACAACAGTGTTGTGCATATGCAACACTGGGTGTGTCCATAATCACATGCAACAGTCTCTAGGTACTATTAGTTTTCCAAAACTGTATGGATATTCGGAGTAGAACCATTGAAATTAATGGACATGGCTAACTTAGGTCCATTTCTTTCAGTGGAAGAACTTTCTAAGTACAACTTGGCTGGGTAATACCCATTGTATTTTTTACTCCCAGGTAGAGGTGCTTGTGGAATTCTCTGAACAAAATAACTTGGACCATATTCACACCATACATTTAAAGGGCCACTTCAAACAATCATGGCTTCCCCCAAAGAATCCTGGGAGCAGCTGTTTGTTGAGCAGCATGGCTTGTCTGTCAGCCAGCACTCCTCTCCTCCAACTGAGCTGTGATTGGATTGGAAAGTTGTTAGGAAACTCCTCACAGAGCTGCAGTTTCCAGCACCCTGAACAAACTACCATTCCCAGGATTCCTTAGGGGAAGCCATGACTGCTTAAAGCGGATCACAGTTCTTTAAATGAATGGAGCAGATGGTGCCGTAGTTATTCCATTTTCAACAAACCAAATAGCCTGTAATCTCCTGTCACCTACATGCGCCATTTTCCTTCTTTCGGCAGGGAGCCAACAGTGCAGCAACATGCCAGGGAAGGAGACCCCATCCGGACAATGGGTGCCATCCGGAAAGAGAAGGACAACTTCAAAGTGCCAAAAGAGTGAAATCCCAGCCGCTTTCCTGCCCCCCCTTTTTTTTCCTTTTCCAAAGTTGATTTAGTTAAGGAAGATGAAGTTTCTCATTGCTCTGTTATGTTAAAAATAATTCATGTCTAAGGATCTTTTTTTTTTTTTTTTTTTTTTGTCTTAAAAGGAGGTGTAAACAAAGCACTTTGCTCTTATAGGAAATGTCCTATAAGCTATTTAAAAGATGTTTAAATTTTAATTTTTCTTGTATTCCTGGATTTGAACCACTGTGTAACAGTAAGTTTGTTTTTATTTTTTAAGGAGTGCATGGAACTTGGGAGAGGAGCGACCTGGTTGTTTCATAGGTTGTCAGGACAAAATTCAGATCAACTTTTTGCCCTCACTTGTTTTGACTTCTGGGGAAATGTTTGCACCCTCTGCCTCAGATTGAAAAGTGGATCTGTTCTAATTGGTTTTTTTTTTTTTTAAATTTTCTCCATGCATCAGTTGCTTTGAAAACCCATTTTGTGAAAAATCCAGCTGGCTTTGTGAGGCTTGGAGCGAACCTTCTTGATTCCCTCACATTCACAGCATCCATTTAAAGTTCCCTTATCCTTCATGGCTTCCCTCAAAGAATTCTAGGAACTGTAGTTGGTTAAGGGGCTGCCCAGGGTTATTAGGAGACCCCTCACAGCATCCTTAACTAACAATAGTTCCCAAGATTATTTGGGGGAAGCCATGGCTGTTAAAGTGAAGAAGGTATGGTTTAAAAATGTGGTGTGGATCCCCACGTAGGCAGCGTAACAGTATCCATTTCCCTTCCCCCATCATCCCGAGTCGTTGGCCCTGCTTGGAGTCCGGTAACATCTGGAGGGCCACTGGTTCCCCAACCTAGGCCATGTCAGCATGGGAACAGCTTAGGGCACAACCAAAAATCTGGGCGGGGGAGAGGAATGTAGTGTTGGCCGTAGTTTTGTGGACTCTTCCATCTTGTAATACCACAGTTCTGCCACTTGGAGCCGAGGAGAGGGAGAAGGGATGCTGAATGAGCACACTTGAGTGTCCAGGGAGAAACTCCTGTGCAGACATGCCTCTAGCTTGCCAGCTGAGAGTACAGCAAGATTGTGCCTCTGCTTTTGAAACAGCCATGGTACGTGCATGTTGTCCACGCTGAAGATTAGCTGTGTGCTGAGCCACCAGTGCAGACAGCGCAGCAGCAAAACATCAGCATGGAGCACGGCGGAAAATTGCCATTGGGGCAAATAACTAATCTGAACACATCTTTTTTTGGCTGCATTGTTCTTTTGGATCCGGCATCCCCATCCAACTCTAATGAAAAGCAGGATCAACAGATCAAGAGAAGGTCTGACCACCCCACTCTCCCCCATCTCTCTTTTCTAAAAGCAAGCTGTGTTTTTTGACAGTGGTATCGTTTTCTTTTGAGTGTGTCTACCCTGCACTTTAAACTTTAAACAAAACAAAATCCCCAGACCTTATGAATGGGTGTGTCTCCCAGCCAAGGAACTGTGGGAACTGGAAGTTAGTTTGAGGAAGCAGGGGACACTTCTACACAGTGTACCCAGAGTTCATTGCAGGAGGAACCAGTGACAGTTAAAATGCCTTTGACAGCACTATACCTTTTTATGGCTCACATTGGGGCCAAGAAACCCCTCTAGATGGACAACCCACTTGCCAGCACCCCTCAAACCGCACCCCGTGTTCCTTGTTGATTCAGCTGACTCGTGTACATACCTACATATGTGTATATACAGAAAACTAATATATTGCTATAAAAGAGATGAACTACTAGGATCAGAGTTAAGAGGTGTCACCAGTAACAGGCCAACTCATTTTAAAGCTGTTGCAGCTTCCGAGACCCCTCCCAGAACCCATGGAATTGGGGTCTCGTGAAAGCAGTGGGGCTCCCTTAGTGCAGTATTGAGATTCCAAGAAGCCAGGAATGTTGTAAAAAAAACAGTTGAAAAAAAGAGTGTACTCCCCACACACACCAGGAACTATGTAACTGGGGATAATTTAGAGGTGAAGGGGTCTTGCCTGCCCATTTCTAAAAGCCACTGTATAGTGGCTCCCCAATCTGGTACCCTCCATGTTTTGGACAACTCCCATTGGTCCCAGGTGACAACTGATGGGAGTTGTGGTCCAAAATATCTGGAAGGCACCAAGCAGTCTGCTTTAGCTACTGCTGAAACTGTGTTCCCACCAGCCATGAGTGGCTGATTGGCGCTGCCACAGCAAGAGAAACTATGTAGGCATGTTGCTCTTCTTTGCCCAGGAAGCATTAAAAAGAATGCTGCCATCTAGTGGTGTGGAGGTGTGCAGCTGCCTCGGGTGTAAGTTGTGTGGGAGCCTTTTATTTCAAATATTGACAATGGTGTCCTGCTCTGCCAATAAACATCTCTTGTGCTAAGCTGTGGTTCTGCCTCTAATTCTTGGAGCCGAGACTTTCGCCACGAGCAAAGACAGGCTGACTGCAAGTGTCGGGAAGCAAACACAATTTTTCCTTCTATCATAACACTAGAACTTGTGGACATCAAATGAAACAATGAAATAAGTTCAGCGTCCTGAACCTTTCAGAACTGGATCTGGATGAGTGTTAATTTATCCCTGTGATTTTTGTTTTAAATGAGAAACCCCATGAGGGCCTAATCACGGAGTTTCTGCTTCCAATTTAGCGGCACCCTTAAACTGCTTCTTCACAGTCTATCTCAATGGTTCCCAAACTTTTTCAGGCCATCTCCACCATTGGTCCCAGTGCCCCCTACCCTATAAAAAGTGTTACTCAGACTAGCAGTTTGCATGACCCACCAAGGAAGATAGTAACACAATAAAATTCAAAACAGTAACAATTAATTGCATTTATTCAAAATCCAATTAAAACTAATTTAATTAATGCAACAAAACTGGTGAACTTGATCGAGTAACACCAGCTTTTCAAAGTCTGAAAGTCATTTATACCTCTAAATCCCCCTTGCCTCTTAAAGAGTCTCCTTAGGTAATCCCATCGCTCCTGGAGAAAAAGCTTCTCGGCTTTGTGGGTGCAGAGAATAAGGAAGTAATAAAGCAGGCCTGAAACATTTCAAGTTTCTGGCTTCAGTTCTTTTAAAGGCCGCACTTCAGTGTTGTAGGTGATATTTTGCTCCCGTCCAGGATGGGGCATGAACTTCCAATCTCTGCATGAAAAAGGTAGGGCACAGATTGATTTGGGACTCTTGAGAAGATGATGTAGGAGTGTATGGACACTGGCCTGATCCAGAAGGCTCTTTCTGAAGTTCTTAACTCTTTATCCTGTATATTTATAACAGCTGTTGTTTTTTGTTACTAAGGGAATTCCTTGTAGGCAAGTGGCAGGAATGAGACAAAAGCACAGAGAGCTCTGGAAACACACTCTGAGCTAAGACAGGTGTACATACTTTGAACCCCAAGAACGTGTTCCAGCCCCCTTTCGGGCAGACATTCAAGAGCCCCCAACCTGCAGCAAGCCACAAAACGGGCTGTTTCCAACTGAAACTCTGCAAGAGGCTGACTGGCCCCTGTGACAATCACTCAAGTAGCATCTGTTAGTATTGTGTTTTCCTTTGCATTGTGGGGTATGGGGGGAGAGATCTTGATCTAGGACAACTGTTTATGGTGGCAACATGTAACATGCCCCCCAGATATCATTGGACTCCAGATGCTACCAGGACGGCCAACAGTCATGGCTGTCAGAAGCTGGAGGGAAGGCAAGGGTATATGGATGAACACAGCTCTCCTTAAAGCCAAACCCTCTGTCCGTAATCATTTTTATTCCAGTCTTTGGCACTAAAGGTGGATTTGCTACATATTTTGCCACCTATGAACAGTCTCTGTCCTTCCAGCAACCACTTTGGAGAGGGAAAGGAAATCAAGAGGCCATGATTGTGACACCTCCTGTGCCAAGAGCACTCCCAGCCATCTTCACCACTTGATATTCAAGGTGGCGCCTGACTTCTCCACTGCGTGATACCCTGTGTGCAGGATGTCTCGAGTCTGTCCCGAATCAGGGCCACCCAGCCACTCCTCGTAGAGTGCCTGCACGGCTCCATTCAGCTCCGGGTTTTCAGGCTGGACTGATTCATACAGCCTCTCCACCCTCTGGAGAAGATCCTTGCTGGGCTCCCCTTCGGCTTTAATTTGGCCCCCTCCATTTAAGCAGCCTGGAAAGAAATGAGGGGGTGGGAAGAAAGTGGATCCCAGTTAAACCTGTATTCCCCAAGCTGGCACCCTCCAAATGCTTTGAACTAGAACTTCCATCAGCCCCAGGCATGCAAGGCCGCAAGTTCAAAATGATTTCTGCAGGCTGGTGCCTGCTAGGAGCTCAAATCTGGAGGGAAGCAGGTTGAAGGAAGTACCTGAGTTAGCTAAGCTAGAGCTTCAATATTATCATCATCCTCATCAAATGTATTGCTTGCCTTTCACCAGCAAGACCCAGGGCAGGCTACAACAATGAAAGACTAAAAATAGTTAAAACACATGACAGTCATAGGAAGAACAGCGTAGTCCCTGGAAACGCACATCTCAAGTGTCAAAGGTTGGGGTAAAGAAGTGTGTCTTCAGCATTCACTGAAACCAGTGAAAAAGCCAGGCACACCTCTGCAGGTAGGGGAATTCCACAGCCTAGGGGCTGCCGCAGAGAAGGCCCTCTCACAGGTCACTCCCCTCTCGAATGTCTGAGGGAGATGGAGCAACCATGAGGGCCCCCTCTGTCGATATCAGCGCCTGAGAGGGTCTGTGAGGAAGGAGGTGGCATTTCAGATTGTTATTTATTTATGCATTATATTTCTATACCACCCTTTATCCAAGGATCACAGGGCTGTTTACAATATACAAACACAAAAATACATAACTTTGTAACAAACAAAACAGCAACCTGCTTCTTTTTAATTGAAGGAGAGTCTCCATCCCCATCATTCTGCCCAGACACCGAGGTCTAGCTCCAAGGGCCTTCTGGCGGTTCCCTCACTGCGAGAAGTGAGGTTACAGAGAACCAGGCAGAGGGCCTTCTCGGTGGCAGCGCCCGCCCTGTGAAATGCCCTCCCATCAGATGTCCCATCAGACAACTATCTGACTTTTAGAAGACATCTGAAGACAGCCCTGTTTAGGGAAGTTTTTAATGTTGGATGTTTTATTGTATTTTTAATATTTTGTTGGAAGCTGCCCAGAGTGGCTAGAGAAACCCAGCCAGATGGGCGGGGTATAAATAATAATAATAATAATAATAATAATAATTACAGTATTAACTGGTAGGAGTGAAAGAGAGAATTCTTAGGATGTTGCCAGAGAGCTCCAAGCGACATATGCAGTCTTTTCTTATTCCCCCTGCCGTTTCCAACCTGCAGGTGGCCTTACCTGAAGGACAAGCCATCACCTCGATGTAGTGATACGGCAGCTTCCCCCGCTTCAGTTTCTGCACCAAGTTCTGGATGTTCCGAAATCCGTATGCCAGGGCAAAATGCAAGAGGGTTTTGCCATCCTTCTCCAGCGTCACTTCCTGCAAGTCCTTGTTTCTGGGGAAGAATTAAAAGGGGTCAGGGCGGAACCAGAGATTTGCTACTGCAAAACATGGTCTCTTCAGACACGCTCCCAAGCCACTATCCCAGCTGCTCAGAGTGGAAACTGGCAGCAACGGAACATGGACGAACAGTACAACTTTGGTGGGGAAGTCAGCCTGGTTGGAAAACGAATGCTTCCTCCCAGGCCATGGCTCTCTTGCACCTTCCACGGCTGCTTGCAATGGCTGCTGGCTCTTTAGCCAGTGAGGGAGGCTGGAGCAAGGGACAGGCAGCAGCAAAGCAGCAGCAGAGGCACTCCCAATACTTCCTTACTGGAAGAGAGTGCAGGCTGGGGGAAATGGGCTGGGATAGGATTCTTGGTAAGAGCTCCAGGCGGTAATGCAATATCCTTACTTCAGTGCCTTATAGCGAACTTCTTCCACTTGAATACCAAAGAGCTCCCTTGCGGCATACTTATAGATGTGCTCCAGGTAGCCCCCAGAACCGCCTCCAGAGTGCCCGAGCAACTGCTCCTCTTCAGATACACCACTAAACCTATGGAAGGGAGAAAAGAAACAGCGTAGGGCACCATGCAAAACTCGAAATGCCCGGCTGCATGCCGATAAAGGCTAAATCCTGATTAAAGTTCTGCAAATCGAGCACATGTGAAAGAAGCAAGCCGGATGTAAGCGTAGCAAAGTTAAGCGACTTTAGATCTTACATGCTATCCAAAGGGGCAGGATTCACTTCTGAGAGGGTTACCTTCTCCTGGTCCAGCAACTTCACAACTTCTCCTGAAACACAGAACAAATGCAAGGGAGTTTGCATTCTGGATGGAACGGAGGCAGGAAGCAGAGAGGAGTTACCAGGCAATGAATTAATCCTCTCTCCAGTTCAGGGATGGGGAACCTCAAGCCTAGGGAGTGAGTGCGGCCCTCCAAGCTTCTCCACTCAGCGCCCCTACTCAAGAACTTTTGCTTGGCTGGAATATGTCCTAGAAATGGCATAATCCCTCTGGCTCGCCAGGATGGAGTGATGCGGGAGGTTGTATGTGTAGAAACCTCTGGCAGGATGAGGGCTGGGCTCCATTAACTCAAATGGGGCAGGGTGGAAGTAGTGGCTAATGAATGGGCAGTTGCACCTCAAGCCAGGGGAGCAGGCAAGGGAATCTTCTGGGTGTTTCTAACTCAAACACTGACTGCATCACAGTTCCTGGCTCCGCTCTACCTGTAGTAATCACACAGTCAACCTCACGGGTCTGGTGCTCTTGGATGAAGAAGTCAGGTCTGGAAGCTTCTAACTTCTTGTCGTAGCAAGGCATTACTGTCACGTGGTAGATCTGGTCAGGTGTCAAGTGCTATAAATGGGGAAGAGATTGGGATACCTGATCAGCAAAAACTAGTCCTGATTTCATGTTTCTGACAGTGGCACCAGTAGGGCACCGCAAAAGACACACAAGCAAAGAATGAAGGCAATAACCACTTTCTGTTTGGTTGGTTTTTGGCCCTGGCAGGTGGCATTCAGAGGTATGAAACCTCGATCTAGCAACCATTAACTAGTAGCACCCTTTGCAAATTTGTCCAAACCAGCCTTTGCCAACCATTTAGTGCCCTCCAGATGTTCAGGACTACAACTCCCATCAGCCACAATGGCACTGGCAGTGGATGATGGGAGTTGTAGTCCAAAACATCTGGAGGGATCCAGGATTGGGCAAAGGCTGGTCTAAACCCAGAGAAGTGAGAGTAGGTCATTCCATAGGGTAATAACAATACTGGGTGGTTTGAGATGGTTGACCTTAAGAAGAAGACAGCAGCAGCAGCAGCAGCAGCACTGCCCCAGCATGGAAAGGAAAGGGTCTGAGCTCCCCTTTCTGCAGAGGATTGTTTGGGTGAGAGGGTGACCCCTTTTCTGGCTGTCTGCAGAGGTGATCTGATGGGGAGGTCACAAACTGAAGCCCAGCTGCTGCTCCCAGACTTTCTAGGACACCAGTTCCCCTGCGAAAAGTGCCTGCCACGGAACACACACTTGCTGTTTGGCAAAGTGCCTCTTGACGAGGGAGCCCATCACTTGCTGGGGAGACTTGGCTGTGCTGACGTGAGGGATGATGAAACTCCCGTGGGTTTTTTCGGCATAACAGATCCAGCCTGAAAGAGGAAGAAGAACCAACATCCTTAAGTCGCAAATCCGCCTCCAGGCTCCAAAGGCAGCATCCACCCCATCCCACTCTCCTCTAGCTGGCCTATTGGAAGGAAGGTAGCTGCTACAGCATCCAAGGCAACAGCATGCAACCAGCTGTAAAGAAATATTAGAATGTCCCATTTATAGTCCACAGCAGGAGCAGGGAGCCTCAGGCCCAGAAGCCAAATGTGGCCCTCCAGACCTCTCTATTTGGCCCTTGGGATTCTCCCCAGGCTACCCACTTCACCAGTTCAGCTTTGCACCCTCTCTGAATGTTTCTGCTTGACTGGAATGTGCCCTTGTACTCTGACAGTGACTCTTGCTTGCCTGAAAAGCAAGTGAGTGGGAGCGGGGAGGAAGCCTACTGCTTAAAGGCAAAATTCACATTCATTGTTCCACCCTCTTTTCCTTCTGGCCCCACCCATCACTGTCTTACAATCAGAGGTTCCTGGATGATGGGTAACACCAGTTGCAGGGCCCACACCCCACTCTCTCTCCCCACAACAGCCTTACCTGGGCAGGCAGCAGCCAACATAGGCAAAGCCTTCTTGTCTTCCTTTTGCCTCCGGAAGCGCTGTACAAACTCTCGCTGGCTCTCCAGCAGGCTGAAGTTCCTTGAGAAAGTCGTGTCAAAGACATAATGTACCCCTGAGACAGGGAAGGAAGAGAGGTTAGGTATTAAGGAAACCACATTTGTGGAGTGATTTCTATACAGGTGTCATTGGACCAATGATCTGACTCTGTGCAAGGCAGCTTCCTTTGTTCCAAATGTCTTAAGCAAAGGGCTACAGCTCAATGGTAGAGGGCCTGCTTGCATGCAGAAGGTCCCAGGTTCAATCCTCAGCATCTCTAGGTAGGGCTGAGAAAGACCCTTGTCTGAAAGCTTGAAGAGCTGCTGCCAGTCAGTGAAGACAATATTGAGCTAGCTGGATTGGTGGGCTGTTCCTAAGCTGTGTCAACTCAACACCCTCTGCAACAAGGGTGAACAAAATCATCAAGTGATAGGCAGAGATGACTTCATCTGTTTGGTCAGTTTTTTTATCTTCCCCCTGCATATTTTTTTTTTAAATATAATGTTTGTAAATGTAACAGAGGGGAAAGAAATAAACGTCATCAGTTGACAATAAGTCCCAACTTAATTAATATGGGCAGTCCGTTCAAACAGACATCTAAATGAGAATGACATTTAAAAGCTATTTGTTAAAAGGGTGAAAAGGCAGCAAAATCTTCAGCCCCTGAGAAGTTTTATCCTTCCAGCCTTGTGGCAGAAATGTGATGCTCAGGAACACAGGAATCCGTTTCATCCCAAGTGTGTTTAATTACTAAATCATCAAGCTACATACTTCAGAAGAGACACTGCTGCTCACCTAAACTTTTAAAGAAAGACACCAGTTTCTTGGCTGTGTCTAAAGGAGTCAGTGAAAACTTTGCCGCCAGCGAAGCTCGGGACTGGGGAGATACGGACACCACCACCAGCTTCTGGGAAGCAGAACCTGACGTCTTAAAAAAACAAACAAGCATCAACATGAAATTAGTATTTGCTGGAGTATTTACCTTTTCTATATTGAGGTGCCCTGAGCCTTTCTGTAGCTAGCATGAAATGGCTGGATTCTTTTTAAAAACATATATATGTTGAGAATCTAGTCCCTAATGCAATGAGAAGTGGAAGACAAACACAAAACCACCAGCAGCTTTATAACAGGTCTAGATAATTTGCTCTGAAGCCAACCAGAATGCAAACAGCTTGCTAACGTTGCTCCTGGCAGTGGAAGAAAATCCAGCCTACTCAGTGGCAAAGGGCTGTAACTCAAGGGCAGAGCAACTGCCTTGCATGCAGAAGGTCCCAAGCAGCATCTCCAGGTAAGGCTTAGAAATTCCCTTGCTGGAAACACTGGAGAGCCACTGCCAGTCAGTGTAGATGGACCAATGGTCTGGCTTTCTGTATAAAGCAGCTTCCTACCTTTATGTCCCTAGACCAGACCCCTATAGCTGCCTTCTCCTGCACAAGCGGGCAAGAAAGAGTTCATCTTCCAGGTCCTCAGGCCCTATGACTCCCATGCTGACAGTATCAACAACTTACTTTATTGGTATTTAAGACCCTGAGGAGTTCCTCGTGGCTCTGCTGTGTGATTAAGACACTCTCCGCAGACGTGATGCAGCCGCTACATGCCAAGCAGTCATTGAGGGTGATTTTGGCCTTCTCAAGCTTTTGTGACCCTCCGTCCTGAAAGGGAGAGTTGGTCAGAGGGGATGGAGATCGGCTGCCAAGCTTTCCTGAAAAGTACTTCCAGCTTTCACTAGCGGTCATTCAGGGGTTACCTCCCCACCATCTGACGATGATGTTGGAGATTTTATAAATGAAAGCTTCACAGAGGGGCCCAAGGACTGTAACAAGTTTTGGCTCCAGACATGAGAGATTTGCAGTCCAAAGAGCAGAAGGGAGTAATTGCTCTTTTGAGAGCATCCATTAACCAGGGCAATTTTCTTCACTACAACTGAAAAGGTCCTCCTTCCTGGAGGGCTGTTAACCAACTCTGCAACTAACTCCCTTTCCAAGAGGCTTCTGAACTCCTAGCTGGGGCTGCAGAGCTGTAACCGCTGATCCCCAAACCTATTTTGTATCTCTTATAACAGGGATTTAGCTTACTGTACAAGAGGCACAGCAATGGCATCACCCGCTTTCACCTCTGGCCCTGCCCCCCACTGCCACGTGGCCCCCAGAAGCTTGATGGTGGAATGCAAAAACACACAGCTTAAAAAAAGCTTCCCCATCTTACGATGTGATCAAACTGAGGAGGGGAAACTTTACCTTGTCAACTTGAATGTAAGTCCCATCATCTTCAATGCGGATCTTTGCTGCTGCTTTCCCAAGCTTCTTCTCAACTTTGATGGGTTTTATGCAATCCTGAAAGGAAAGTGAACTACTGAAAATAAACACCAAAACACACACACACCACAATCCGTACTTCAGTAAGAAGCAGCAGTGTTTCCTCCTAGACTCCCACTGGACAGTTCAGAAATTCCTGCATCAGGCATTGATAACTGGTTGGTAATGCCAAGTTTATTCCCCACCCCATCACACCCACACCCACACCCCATGGTTGGGATAAAACAACTTACCCCTTCCAGGATCACTGTGAGGTTTGCCAGAATGGATGCACTTTACTTTGGACACTTTACATTTTTCATTACATTTAAAACCAGTCCCATCTTCAATTTGCTAAGGCCAGAACCTTTGATTCCTTCCTTCCTTCCTTCCCATGACAACCCTGACCAGACCAAGGCCACCCAATGAGTCTCCAATAGCTGAGAAGGGATTTGAACCCAGGGACGCAGGTGGCGCTGTGGATTAAACCACAGAGCCTAGGGCTTGCCGATCAGAAGGTCAGCGGTTCGAATCCCCGCAACAGGGTGAGCTCCCATTGCTCGGTCCCTGCTCCTGCCAACCTAGCAGTTCGAAAGCACGTCAAAGTGCAAGTAGATAAATAGGTACCGCTCCGGCGGGAAGGTAAACGGTGTTTCCGTGCGCTGCTCTGGTTCGCCAGAAGCGGCTTAGTCATGCTGGCCACGTGACCCGGAAGCTATACACCAGCTCCCTTGGCCAATAAAGCGAGATGAGCGCCGCAACCCCAGAGTCGTTCGCCACTGGACCTAATGGTCAGGGGTCCCTTTACCTTCCCTAACGTGACCCTCTCATCATGACAGCACCCTGGCCCCGCATATTGGGGCCGCTCACTCTGAGCCTCAGCAATGGGCGCGCATGCGTGTGCTGCTACTGCTGGCCTACCTCACATGGTTGTTGTAAGGTTTGCAAAGAATACGACACGGGACCGGCCCCAAATGCCTGTATCCTTCTCATTCTCCTGCCTCCACTTTCTCTCTTCCTCCTCCCCCGCCCCACTCACTTGCGAGGGCCCGATATAGTCGTCCAGGTCCGTCAACTGCAGGACTCCGCTGAAGGGCGACACAGCCGTAGCCATCTTCGCATCTCCCTTCCCCGCCACACTGCCGTAAAGCTCCGACGAGGAAGTATATGCTCGTACAACACTGCCTGATAAGCGATTTCCGCCACACTGTCGCAAAACGACCAAGGCGAGAGAAAGAGGAACGCGGAGATAAATAATGTAGAGTAGCCCCCTCACCTCCTTAATGAGGGCTCCCGGTGTTACCTTGTCGTCCGTGTTTTCTAGGTTTTTTGCCCGCAGAAATAGACGGAGAAACCAACCGATTTAGACCTGGTTTTCAGCAACCTGCCTATTGATTTCTATGGCCATTTCATACTTATTCACTCGGGGAAGGAAGGTGGAGAGAAACCCGGGAGTTGAGCCCTATATGTCAATCTACATTAAGTCTATAAAGGAAGAAAAGAGAACTTCCAAAGAGTTAGAGGTAGAGTGCTCAAAGTAACGATCACTTCAGGTTCCCGATGGCAGCGGGGCAAAAACCAGTGAAATAATCCACCTGAAAGCTTAAACCGAATTAGGCTTGAAGAAGAGCCTGCATTGAGGGGATGAGCCTGTCGTGCAGAAGTTAGAGTGAAGGCCCTGGGCGGCCAGAGTTCAAATCCCTACCCAGCCACAATGAACCTCAGGAGGGTGACCTTGGTCCAGTCAATCACTATCTCACCCTAACCTACCTCACAGGGTTCTGTTGAGGATAAAATAAGGAGGAGAACTTCATAGGATGCCATCTGGAGCTCCTTGGAGGAAAGGTGGAATATAAATGAAATAATAATCCTTCTGAGTTTTGGATGGTGGTTGCTGGAAACCACAGGAGGGGAGAGTGCGCTTGAGCTCAGGTCCTACTTTCAAATTCCCCACTGGGTATCTGGATGGCTACATGGACCCCACTGACTTGATGCATAAAGCTCTGGATGTCACAAACAAATAACTAACTAACATACATCCTATCCTTTCCTCCTCGCTTCATGGCTCCCATATTAACTTTTGGGATAAAACTCGGAGCTTTTTTAAAAAAAACACCTGTAACCATGTGCATCGAAAACAGGGTTATGTCTGCTTCGGTTACCCAGTGCATAAGAAGCTCATAAGCTCTCTGCCGCCTTGTTGTTGTTGTTGTCGTCTGCGGGGGGCTGCCTGCGAACCAGCTCTGGGATCCTCACGCAAGATATTGCAGAGACATCTAAGCATCTCGCAGCTGGTGCTCCAAACAGGCCTTTAGAACCTTCACTCCTGGCTTAGATTATGAGCCCCTTGGGGACAGATATTTACATGTGGACAAACTGCTTCAAGTCATAACTCATAAATTGAAATAATACCCACTCGAAGCCTACAGGACTTGGAATCTTGGAAAGTGAATGTTTGGGCCTAAAAAGAATCCCAGTGTTTGGGCAGCTCTAATAGCAGCTCTAAGCTTAAGGAAAGTGCAATAAAATTTTATTGCAGAAAATGCAATAAAATTACTCTGGAGGATGCCAAATCCAGCTAAAATACCCTTTTTATTAAATAGGTAAAGGTAAAGGGATCCATGACCATTAGGTCCAGTCGTGGCCGACTCTGGGGTCGCAGCACTCATCTCACTTTATTGGCCGAGGGAGCCGGCGTACAGCTGGTCATGTGGCCAGCATGACTAAGCCGCTTCTGGCGAACCAGAACAACGCACAGAAACGCCGTTTACCTTCCCGCCGGAGCGGTACCTATTTATCTACTTGCACTTTGACATGCTTTTGAACTGCTAGGTTGGCAGGAGGAGGGACCGAGCAATGGGAGCTCACCCTGTAGCGGGGATTCGAACCGCCGACCTTCTGATCGGCAGGACCTAGGCTCTGTGGTTTAACCCACAGTGCCACCCGCGTCCCTTTTATTAAATAGGCTGCAGCTAATAGGAACATGATGTACAGCTGCCACATTGTGTTTTCAAAACCTCTGGCTTGTCCCTCGAGTATGTTTCTGAGCATATTCAAAGTGCTTTTCCCTGAGCATAACACAAATGGTTTCTGTTAGTGCCTAAAGCAAGGTTGGGGATCATCTGTGACCCTCCAGAAGTTGCTGGACTACAACTCCCATTGTCCCTGGCCATTGGCTGTGCTGGCTGCTCATATTATGATCCAGTTTGGGGGTGGAACTATATAGCGAATTTTAAACAACAGCTTTGCTGTGTGTGTCAAAGTGATCAGGCTCGAGACCCACAGCCAGCCCCAAGTATTTTCTTTGCAATGGGAATAGCAGGATAAACAACCAGGCCATAAATTGAGGTCTTCCTTTGCAAGGGAATAAACAAATAACCAGACCAAAAATAAAAGTTAGAAGCTTTATTTCCTTAAAAAAGTGTTACACAGCATAAGATGTTATTTTCCTTGTGGAGTTTGAGGACTCATTCACTTTCCTTTGCTCCATATTGCTAGGTGCAGTCTGGGATTTCTAGGTGCACGTTTGAACACTTTTCTTTCCCTCTCACTAATTTCTCCATGAAAACATGCTCTTTACCACTGAATCGGAGGAAATGGCAATCCAGGGGAAAACCAAATTGCCATTTGTTCCGATTCAGTGCTAAAGAGTGGGTTTTCCTGGGTGAAGTGGCGGGGCGGGGGAGCTCTGGGGCACAGACTGGGAAAGTGCAGGCCTCAGCCTAGAAAGTGCAAGGAAAAAGGTGTGTGTGGCTGAGCCCTGACTCTGGGCGAAAGGGAAACAGAAGTTGAAGTGAGGATATTAACCTACTTAGCACACTACCTCTGAATATTCATGAACATTGAATATATCAGACCCGCCAAGTGTCCCTATTTTCCAGAGGCAGTCCCGGATTTACAGAAGCCATCCTGGTTTCTGATATGATCCTAGAATGTCCCACTTTTCCTTAGGACATCCCTATTTTCATTGGAGGAATGTTGGAGGGTATGGAGTTATGCAACCCCCGAGTCCCCTGAAAGCAGCCCTGTACAGGGAAGTTTTTGTAATGTTTAATGTTTTATTATGATTTTATATATGTTGGTAGCCTCCCAGAGTAGCTGGGGTAGGGTATAAATTAAAAAATTAATAAATTTCGTTTTATCATGATGATGATGATGGAATAGGATGTTCCTATTTTCATCAGAGAAATGTTGGAGGGTATGATAAATTCACACACAAGTATACCAAGGGTCCAAGCTAAGAATCATTTAGAGAATGAAAGGTGAGTGCATTCCCCAAGACACCAGCAAGTGAGAGTGCTGAAAATCCTTCATTAGATAACCACCTAATTGTGGAAGGAATTTGTGGAAGGAACATGGCTCACTTTACATGCAGAAGGTCTCAAGTTCAATCTCTGGCAGTTCCTGGGAGGAGTGAGAAATACACCCTGCCTGAAGCTCTGGAGAACTGCTGCCAATCAGTGCTGGCAGTACTAAACTAGCTCACCAATGCTTCTACTCAGTATAAGGCAGCTTCCTATGTTTCACATCAATTGTGTCTACATGCCTAATAAGGTTCTGCAATTGGCCATTGAATATCCACATTAAATCACCATGTATTGTTCTCAAAAGCACAAAGGACCCAGCTTTTTATTACCTGCACAAAGTTTGCAAGTGGACTGAATTCTTTAAGGGGTGGAGGCAGAGTTTGGAGGGTGGAAAAACACAATGGTTGGTGGGGCACCAAGAAACATCCAGCTGCTTTTCCAAACACAGGTGTACAGAAATAAGGAATGTTTACTAAGAAATATTAAATATTTTGCAAAACATTATGGATAGCAAGGTTGGATTATAGGAAAACAGTTGTAAGAAAGTAAGGGAGGACAAGGGAGGTGGAAAACAGGATTGGATGGGTCCATGCATATGAAGGGGCACCTCCATAGATGTCCCCTGTAGTGTTTCCAAGGATGTGAGTTGCAGCACCACCAGTGTGGTTACCTGTTGCACCAGTAGGAATGGGAATTGCAGAACCACCATTGCCATTGCCTGTTGTGCCACCAGGGATGTCGGTTGCAGAACCAGCAGGAATGTAGCCTGTTGCTGCTCTTGGGGTGTGAGTTACAGAACCACCTGTGAGACTACCTGTTGCCCCACCAGGAGTATCAAATTCAGAGACAGGAGGAATTTTGCCTGTTGCACTACCAAGAATTTGAGTTGCTGCATCCCCGGGAATATGAGTCAAATCACCACCAGATACATTCTCTGTTGCGCTACCAGGGATTTGGGAGACATCCCCACCATTGATGTCTGGAGTTGCACCACCAAGAAGGTCAATTGCAGAGCCATTGGGGATGTTGCCTGTAGTGCCACTAGGGATGTCAGATGCAGCAGCACCACGCATGTTGCCCGTTGCTGTAACAGGGATCTGAGTTGCATCACCACCACTGATGGTGCCTGTTGTGTGATGAGGAATTTGAGTTGCAGAACTACCAGGGGTGTTGCTTGTGGCACCACTAGTTATGTCAGTTGCGGAACCACCAGTGATGTTGCCTGTTGCTCCACCAAAGATTGATGGAGCACCATGAGAGATGTTGCTTGTTGCTGGACCATGGATGTTGCCTGTTGCATCACTAGTGATGCCATGTGCAGAAGCACCAGCAGTGTTTCCTGTTATGCCATGAGGTATCTCTGTTGCAAAACCATCATCAGTGTTGCCTCCCATGTCTACAGAGTTGTGATTTGCAGAACCTCCAGAGATATTGCCTGTTGCACCACTGGGGATGTCAGTTGCAGAATCACCAGTGACGTTGCCTCCTATTTCTCCAGGGATGTGTGTTGTAGGACCACCAGGAATGTTGCCTGTTGCACCACCAGCAGTGCCAATTGCAGAACCACCAACAGTGTTGCTCCTTGTTGTTGTGCCTACAGAGACGTAAGTTTCAGAACCACCAGCGATGCTGTCTGTTCCCTCTGCAAGGATGTCAGTTTCAGAACCACCAGGAACGTTGCCTGTTGCACCAACAGTAATGCCACTTGCAGAACCATCAAGGATATCGTTTGTTGTTCCACCAGGGATGAACGTTGGAGCAGCATGTGGTATGTTTCCTGTTGCTGCGATTCCAGCGTCCGTTGCAGCACCATCAGGGATGTGACCTGTAGCACCAACAGTGATGTCAGTTGCAGAACCACCATCAATGTTGCCCTCTGTGCCTACAGAGTTGTAAGCTGCTGAACCCCCAATTTCTGTTGAACCACCAGCAGCATTGCTTCTTGTGCCTATAGAGACGGGAGTTAAAGAACCATCAGTGCTGCTGCCTGTTGCCTCTCCAAGGATGCCAGTTGTGAATCCACCAGGAATGTTTCTTGTTGCACCACTAATAATATCAGCTGCAGAACCATCAGCACTATTGCCTGTTGTACCTACAGAGATGTGAATTGCAGAACCACCAAGGATGTTAGTTGCAGGGATGTTGTCTGTTGCTGCACCAGCAATATCAGTTACAGAACCACCAGTGAGGTTGTCTCCTGTTTCACCAGGGACACGTGTTGTAGGACCATTAGGAATGTTGCCTGTTGCTGCACCAGCAGCTTCATGGATGTTGCCTGTTGCTGCACCATGCATGTCAGTTGCAAACCAGCCAGCAATGTTGTCTCTTGTGCCTACAGAGATGTGAGTTGCAGCACTACCAAGCATGTTGCCTGTGATGCCATGAAGGATGTCGGTTGTAGCAGCATCAGGAATGTTGTCAGTTGCTGCACCAGCAGTCTCAGCTTCAGAACCACCATCAAGGTTGCCTGTTGTGCCTACAGAGATATGAGTTGCAGAACCACCAAGGATGTTGCCTATGGCTCTAACAGGAATGTCCATTGCACCAGCAGTGTTGCTTCTTGTTGTGCCTACAGAGATGTGAGTTTCAGAACCACCAGCAATGCTGCCTGTTGCCTCTCCAAGGATGTCAGTTGTAGAACCATCAGAGCTGTTCCCTGTTCCTCCACCAAAGATGTCTGTTGCAGCACCATCAGGAATGTTGCTTGTTGCTGTACTAGCACTGTCATTTGCAGAACCACCATCAGTGTTGCCTGCTGTGCTTACAGAGTTGTGAGTTGCAGAACCTTCAGAGACACCTCCTGTTGCACCACCAGGGATGCCAGTTGCAGAATGACCAGCAGTGTGTTCTCCCATTTCACCAGGGATGTCAGTTGCAGAACCACCAGCAGTGTTGCTCCTTGTGTCTATAGATACATGAGTTGCAGAACCAAGGATGTTGTTTATGGTACCACCAGGAATGTTAGTTGCAGCAGCATTGCCTGTTGCACCATCAGGGGTGTCAGTTGCAGAACCACCAGAGATGTTGCCTGTTGCTGCACCAGTGATGCCAGTTGCAGAGCCACTATAGGAATTGCCTCCTGTTTGGCCAGGGATATGTACTGTCAAACCACCAGGAATGTTGCCAGTTGTGCCTACAGAGATTTGAGTAGGGAAACCACCAGTTATGCCGCCTGTTACACCTCCAGGTTTGTCAGTTACAGCACCATCAGGAATGTTGCCTGTTGCACCATGGGTTATCTGAGTTGCAGAACCACCATCAGTGTTTCCTGCAGTGGCTACAGAGTTGTGAGTTATAGAACCTACAGGGAAATTGCTTGTTGCATCATCAGGGATGCCAGTTTCAGCACCACCAGCCAAGTTGCCTCCTGTTTCACCAGGGATGTGCGTTGTAGGACCACCAGGAATGTTGCCTGTTGCATCACCTGTGATGTGAGTTGCAGAACCATCAGCTGCATTGACTCTTGTGCCTACAGAGATGTGAGTTGCAGAACCACCAGTGATGTTGTTTGTTGTGTCACCAGGGATCTGAGTCACAGAACCATCCAAGATGTTGCCTGTTGCTCCGCCAGGGATGTTAGTTGCAGAACCTGAAGTTATGTTGCCTGTTGCCTTACCTGGGTTGTCAGTTGCAAAACCACCAGTGAGGTTGCCTCCTGTTTCTCCAGGGATGGGCCTTGTAGCACTACCTGCTGCACCTCCAGGGATGGAAGGCTCTGTATCACCAAGGACCCTGCCTGTGGCACCTCCAGCAATGTCAGTTACAGTACCACCATAGATGTTGCCTGTTGCCCCAACAGGAATGTGAGTTGCAGGGCCACCAACAACATTGCCTGGGACATTAATTACAGCATCCCCAATAATGTTGCCAGTTGCTGCTCCAGGAATGTGAGTTGCAGCACCACCAAGGAAGTTTCTTGAGATGCCTCCACTTCCAAGGATGAGAGTGGTGGTCTGTCTCGAGATGTAGGATGCAGCCCCTCCTGGCATCCCTCCTGTGCTTCCTGCAGGGTGGAGAGTTGCCGCACTGCCAGTGGTGCCTCCTTTCTGCCTCCCAGGGATGAAGGTCGCAGCGCTCTGCGTGTCCCCTGTGGCAGCTGCAGAGGCATCAGTTGCAACAGTGGTGGCATCTCCAGGACCATGAATTGCAGCTTCTTCAAAAGTGTCCCCTTTGGTTGTTTCAGGGGAATTGGCTATAACACTTGTAACATTTTGAGTTTCAGCAGCTCCAAGGATATTGCCTAGAGTGCCTCCGGGGATGTCATCTGGGGCTTGTTCAGGGATTTGCATTGCTGAAAACGAAAATGAAAAAAAGAGAGAAAATAATCAGTTTGGAAACTTCTGAGCCAAGTGGACCAACAATCCAACTTGGTGCAAGGCTGCTTCCTGTGTTCCTATGTTCTGCTCACTTTTCTTCTTCTTAAGAACTTCATTCTATTATTCATACCTACCTTGCATCACTTCTTTATCCGCCTTCCCTGAAACCCAGCCTTTCTTTGGCCCTTCCTTTTGATCTAGGTTCATTTTTCCTTCTAGAGGTCCATAACTCTCCTCCCTCCCTGCTCTAATGTAAACATCTGGCCCTCCAAACCTCTTTATGTGGCCCTCAGGACTCTCCTACATCACACCCTCTTCCCAGACACACCCACTCTCTTCAGGCCACACCCATCACTGCCACTGCTTCACATCCAGGTAGGGTGGGGAGAGACTCCCTGCCTGAAACCCTGGAGAGCCTCTGCCAGTCACTGGAGACAATACTGAGTTAGATGGACCAATGATCTGACTTGGTATAACTGTGTGTCACTATGCCTAATAAGTCCTGCTGAACTGCCTAACATTAACTCGCTATGTGGGCTGAACTCTTTTAGGGGTCAGGGGAGAGGAACAGAATGTTGGGGGAGGCACCCAGCAACGTCCAGCTGCTTTTCCACACTGAGATGTTCAGAAATAAGGAATGTTCAGCAATAAATATTAAATATTAGATGATAGAGCTTCCACCAAACCTTTCTTTCTACTGCTACTAAGGAAAATAAGATTTCTGAAGAAAAGAAGGGGAAATGCTTTCTACAGAAGCTACACGCGGTCCTCTTTTCACACAACAACCTACATCTTTATTTGTGGTTGCCATAAGGCCAGAATTTCCCGGACATGCACGGAATATTGCAGTTGACAGCAGTGTCTGGACAAAAATCAGGGAAATGTCCGGGAAAATCCAGATATATGGCAGCCCATGTTGGCAGTGTCATTTTTGCCAATTTTCCATAAGATTTTACCCCCCCCCCCAAAAAAAAAACGCTCAACAACTTTTCTGTCCAGATCTTCACTGTTTAAAATATGGCAATCCCATTTTGTACAAATTTCACGGTAATGTGAAGCTAGAAGGATACCAGAATACTTTGATGTGCACCATTGGCTGGACGGATGATTTATTGCATGATAAATATATTCTGTGTAATCAAACACAACAAATTCAAGATTCCAGAGTAGCAGGATGCTAGAAAACTGCTATCAGTTAATCTGGAAAGACACTGATACACAACACTGTAGTCTGATTCCAAAGAGTGTCTCTTATTTAGGCAAATTTGCAGGTGGGTTGTGAAACAGAGGTGCACTATGGGGAAATGGTTACAATAAAGCAAGGGAGGAGAAGGCAGGCGAAAAATTGGACTGGGTGAGTCCATGCATATGCAGGGGCACCTCCAGAGACATTTCCAGGGTTGTGAGTTGTATTGCCAGCAGCGACAGAAGTTGCTCCTGGGATATGCTGACTGTATGCTGTATCCCTTCCAGGAACGGGAGCTGTAGTTTTTCCAGGAATGTTGCTGTTTGAGCTTCCATGAACTGAAGTTTCAGTAGCTCCCGGGATGTGAGTTGCAGAACCACCAGGGATGTTGCTTGTTGCTCCACCAGGGAGGTCAATTGCACCACCACCAGTGGTGTTGCCTGTTGCTCCTACGGAGATGTGAGTTGCAGCAGCATGAGGGGGTTTGCTTGTTTCTCCACCACGGATGTTGGTTGCAGAACCACCAGGGATGTTGCTTGTTGCTCCACCAGGGACTTGAGTTGAGGCTCCTCTAGTAACGTTGCTGGTTGTGCCTCCAGGGATGTGAGTTGTACCACCACCAGGGATGATGCCTGTAGAATTTCCAGGGATGTGGCCCGTAGCACTCTCAGGGCTGTGTGTTGTAGGAGCAGCAGGGACGCTGCTTGTGGTGCCTCTTGTGACGTCAGGGGTATTGCTTATGGCACTTCCAAGGGTGGGAGTGGTAGTCTGTCTCGAAGTGCAAGATGCAGACCATCCAATTGTCCGTCCTGTGTTGCCTCCTGGGTGGAGAGTTTGGGCACTGCCAGAGATCCCTCCAGCCTCTCTCCCAGGGAAGAGGGTTGAAGCACCTCCCTGGATGGCCCCTGTGGCAGCTGCAGGGACCTCGGTTGGAAGAGTGGTGGCATCTCCAGGACTGCGAGACGCAGATTGCCCAGGGGCATCACCTGTGACATTTGCAACGTTCTGAGTTTTGGCACCTCCAGGGGGGTGATTTGCCGTTCTTTCAGGGATTTGTGTTGCTGCTGCAAATGGAAAGAGAGGAAGTATCAGTTTGGGAGCATGTCAGCTAAGAGGACCAACAATCTGACTTCCTACGTTCTGCTCACTTTTCTTCTTTGTTTTGGTTGCTAAGAAGGGAATGCCACCCTCAGACTGAAGGAAGACCCTCCCCCTTAGTAATGAAAGGTTACCTGTGGGTTTGGGTTGATGATCACCCAGGAGGCAAAGGCTTTTGACCTCTGCAAGTTCTTCCTGCCGTTTAGTAAGGCTGGGGTGAAGTGCGACGATCTCCTTCATTCTGCGATTAAAAAATAAGTTTTGAAGCAGCAGTGAGGCATTTTTTAAGAGTGGGACCTTTTGAGCAACATTATAGGAGGCTCTGTTCAAAAATTTATCTATTCCCCCCTCGTTCATTCATTCTCTCTCTCTCTCTCTCTCTCTCTCTCTCTCTCTCTCTGTCCTATCATTTACAACAACATTCAAGGTGATATGATATAGGGGTGGATGAATCTGTCAATGTTGGTTTCTCTCAGTTTCTCATTTTTTTCCAGTCTTAAGTTCCACCCCATCAGTTTGCAATATTTGTTTATTTGTTTTTAAAAGTCCTCATGAAAATTAAGTGTTTTAGTGCTCATGTCTCCTAGTTTTTGTACTCAGTCTTGCCCCATATGCACATTTTTACAAGCCTCCCTTTCTTCTGCATTTCTGAATGTTATTTTCAATAATAGATGCCTTTTCTTTCTTTTTTTGCACACTTTCCCCCCACCCATATTACACCACCTCTGACATACGTGGAATGGAAGAGTTCACATGTTGCCTTGGAGGATGATTGGGGGTGGCGGGATGTCCCCAGAGTCGGTAGGAAGTTGGAGAGCAAAAGGTGGTAGACTTCATTCCACTGAGAGGAGTCCATTGAACCTCCTCCTTTCTCGAGGAAGAGAAATACATTGTCCAAAAGCTCTTGCTGGCTTTCAGGGGTGAGAGCAGCCAGTGGGGAAGGTCCTTGACACATAGACAAGATTTCTGTGGGCTTGTAGCTCTGCGTGGAAGACACAGGGATGAAAGAAGTGGGCTTCACAACAGTCCAGAGAAAGAAAGAGCTTTCAGGATTTCTGTAGGGTGTGCCAGTGGTATGCTTAGGCTCAACAGACTTGTTCACAAAACATATCAAGAGATATGAATGTAGGGAGGGAGCTGGCTTTCACAAGCCCGTTCCACTAGATTACACGTTGATGGAAAGCACAAAATAGAGCCTATCGGCAGATCCACACCGTACATTGGACGCACATTGGACATACATTGAAGAACACAAGAACAGCTTACTGGATCAGGCCAATGGCCCATCTAGTCTAGCATGCTGTTCTCACAGTGACAAACCAGATGCCCGTTGGAAACCCGTAACAGGAACTGAGCACATGAGCACTCTCCCCTCCTGTGGCTGCATCTAAAGTACCTCACTTCCCCCCCGCCAAGAATCCTGGGAACTGTAGTCCCACCTCACAGAGCTACAATTCCCAGCACCCTACCAACTACAGTTCCCAGGGTTCTTTGGGGAAAGACACATGCTTTAAATATGCATTAAAGATGTTTTAATGCACGGTGTGGATCTGTCCTGTGTTTGGCTATAAGATGCTCTTCATTGGCATGCACCAGCAAATTGTGTAGAAGTCATCCAAAACAGGCACAAAACGGAACACTGTCTTATCAAGGAGAGGTATCAGAAAGTTGGAACAGGTAGATCAAGTGAGACTGTGGCCAAGGAAATAGATTTTAGCACATCACAAAATGGCATGGGAACACACACACCCCCGACCTTACCTTGCAGGGAGGGCCTTTGAGCCTGGACAAATATTCACGGAGCGAGCCATAGTTTTTAAAGTTCTTCACGACCCCAAGAGCCAGGCTGGCCAGGGTGGAGTTGTGCAACATCTGGGCAATGACAGTTAAGTCGGCTGCTTGGGCTGGGCTGAGGGCAGAAGGGTTCTCCATCTGCGGATTAATTATAAGGAATTACTGAAGGAGGACTGGAAGCTTTGGAACTAGACTGGCTTGCTTGGGACCACTTCTGGCAAGACCCATTTCATTTCCAGAGAAGGCCTGGCTACCTCTGATACTTCAGCTTCATATCTGGGCTTCATCGAAAGTGGATGTGCACCCCTAGTCTGCATCATTTCCTATGCAATCCGTTTTCACTTGTGTCTATTCACCCGGTCAAATGCCATTTATCAAGTTTTGTGCCAGACTTTGCTTTGTCTTACTTGAAGGCTTCCATTATTCCCAGTGGTGATGGTGCCCTGGAACACACCAGGCATGGGAGATGGAGATGGGCCATTTAAGATAATTATTATATAAGTAATGAGGGTGTGTGTCTGTATCAAATTCCAGGTGACATACAAAGCTGCCTTATATTAACTCAGGGCAATGGTCCATCTGGCTCAGTACAATCAACAATGACTGGAAGAGGCTCTCATGATTTTAAATAGGACTCTTTCTCAGCCCTACCTGGAGATGCTGGTGATCCAACCTGGGCCCTTTGGCATGCAAAGCAGGTGCTCTGCAACTGAGGTGTGCTCCTCTCCCTACTGCCTGATGTCATGACTGGTTGGACACAGAGGAATGGTGGGAGGAACCAGCTGAGGCTCAGAACCCAGGGATTGCTGGTGAGACGACGATAAGTGGACACAGGGAGAAGAAGAAGAAGACTGCAAGGAGGAGGTGTTGAAAGCTGAAGAGGTAACAGGGCTTAGTAAGTCTGTGGCAGAGAAGTCCAGAACTGGAGGCTCGAGAGGAGGGAGGCCAAGAGGCAGAGAAGAGTCTGGCATGTATGTCTTCCCCTCCTGCTGCAACGAGTTCCCTTGCCCCTTGGTCTCCCAGAACAAGAAGAAGCATTAAAAGGATGATGAGAAGTTAGCTTCATGCAGGTGCAATCTCCAATTGCTTGGGGAAAACCCTGGAGAGGAAGGGACTTAAGCAGCTGTGGGGAGGTGGGGACCTTCAGACTCTGTGACTGCTTCATGGGAGCAAGACCTACTGAAGATGAGCTGCTGTGCTCATTAGGCCTGACAATCCTGTGCAGATGCTGTTTTTGCTAATAAAGAGTTACTCCAACTTGCTCGGTGTGATTTATTGCTGGCTCACACCTGTCACCCGCACACACTAGACCTTTTCCTAGTAATCAGGCTGCCCTTGAGTGTGTACAAAAGTTCAGATTCTTAGCCCCGTTCTGTAAAAACACCCCACTTTCTAAAAATCAGGGTGTCTTGGACTAAACGATCAGATGTCAAGGAAAATCTGGAAGCACCCTAACCATTTTTTGTATCCTATCAGTGAGAGCCTTTATAGACAGTTTAAAAATTCACTCAAGGTCATGCTACCAGAGTCTGGTGCCTGCTTCAAAGCACTGTTTCGGATAGGTCAGTATGTTTCTGAGCATAATTCAAAGTGTTGGTGCTGACCTTTAAAGCCCTAAACAGCCTTGGCCCAGTATACCAGAAGGAGCATCATCCAGCTCTGAGGACCTTCTGGCAGTTCCCTCCATGCGAGAAGTGAAGCTACAGGGAACCAGGCAGAGGGCCTTCTTGGTAGTGGCGCCCGCCCTGTGCAACGCCCTCCCATCAGATGTCAAGGAAAGAAACAACTATCTGACTTTTAGAAGACATCTGAAGGCAGCCCTGTTTAGGGAAATTTTTAACATTTGGTATTTTATTGTGCTTTTAATTCTGTTGGGAACCACCCAGAGTGGCTGGGGAAACTCAGCCAGATTGGCAGGGTAAAAATAAATTTATTATTTATTATTATTATTATTGGCCTGGACCTCTGTTGTTTTTGTATGAAAACCCTTGCTTCCTTTTGCCCTTAACCCTGTGAGGATGTTCCTGCCTTGGTCCCATTTTACAGATGGGCAATTGAGACTAAGAAAGCAGCAAAAGCTTGCCTACTTTTCCTCCAACTGAGCTGTGATTGGATTTGAGAGTTGTACCTCATAGATATACAATTCTCAGCGCCTTGGGAAAACTATAGTTCCCAGGATTCTTTGCAGGAAGCCATGACTGTTAAAGTGGCATAAGAGTGCTTTAAAAGTGTGGTGTGGATGTGACCAGAACAGGTCACTATTCTGTCTGCACTTCCAGCCTTGGCCACCGCTCCAGGTCTGCAATTAGGCATGGCTTCCCTAGGTGCTATTGGTCACAACTAGCATAGCTATAAATGAACTTCGCCACACCTCCATGTTTGGATTGCAGCCTAATATTGTTAACAGAGCAAATTCTGTGCAGGTCTACTCAGAAATAAACCCCACTGAGCTAAGTGGAGCATACTCCCAGGTTGCAGCCTAAGAGACGTGGGGCTGCATCTACTGTCAGAATAGACCAATTGAAAGTAATGGAGATGATGAGCCTGAATCCATTAATTCCAATGGGTCTAATCCGAGTAAAATTTAATTGAATGCAACCAATAAAGAATCTTCACTTTTACAAACCTATTTATGGAGTATAAATCCATTTATTCATTCCTGCTGTAGATACTGCCTACCCCACTCTCCCCCACACAAGACCGTGGCTGATGGGGGTTGTAGTCCAAAAGAGTCTGGAGGGCCACAGGTTGGCAAAAGATGCTTTTAAGCTTAGTTCAATCAGTAGCAATCAGTTGGTCGAAATGCTCAGTATCCCATGTAGGGCTGCCCTAATCAGTTCCAGTTCTTCCCCGTTCTCATTTTTCCAATAATTTTGTGTTTGTTTGTTTTAATTTTGGTTAAGCCCTTATTAAAATTCAGAAACATTTTAGAGTATATTTCTCCTAACATACACGTTGTTTATGCAGTTTTCCTTGATGGGCACGTCTGTGCAAAGCAATTCCCCCTAGCATAATGCATTTTTGCATGCTATCCTTTACTCCTATATTCATTTTTAGGCCTGCATTGCCCCATTTTTCGTATATATTGCTTGGGTGGAGCACTGGATTGTAAAATCTGGAGCGGTGCAAAGTTCAAAGGATACCACTGGGTTTCTGTTAATATATTGTTGCAGAAACTGCAAGTGAAATGTGAATTGGACTGAATTTCTACTCCATCCCATTTCTGATCCCACCTTTCAGGGGCATGGGTGTGGGGTTAAAAGGACCACATTACTAATATGTGTGTGTGCGTGTCTGTTCTTAAAGAAAACACCACCATGAAACATACCAATTCAGCTGTTTTCAACATTATTATTATTTTATTAATTGAGCAGATCAGCAGAACCACATAATAAAGAGCAGGTAGAGAAACAATGCTCTGGATATCAGCAACCATTTCCAAAACACAGAAAAATCATGTTTGATTTAGAACAGTTGTTACATGGTTAAATACAGTGTTCTTTTTAAAATATGTAAGGAAGATACCCACCCCAAAAAAACCTTCTTGCTTAAATTTTGACAGAATTCATGGGTGATTTTCCATGTCCATACTGTCCTTGAAAACATTACACCGCCTGTGTTAAAAGTCTGTGTTTGCTTTAGAAGAAAACCCAGCACTTCATTTTGCTGCTTCTCAGCTTAATGATGATACTCAAGCATCGAAAACTGAACCATTACAGGAGAAATTTGCTCCCCAGATTGCTACTGATTAAACTAAACACTGACCTTAGAAAGACAATTTGGTTGCCAATCAGGTTGATTTCTGAAGTATTTACTTTCTAAAGCAAGCAGTAGTTTGAAAACTCGAGAAGAGAAGAAAGAGTGGAATATAAAGAGACTGCAGAGAACAACAATCCTTTCCCTTAAAGATATATCAGCCCCCTTTTGTCGATTTTAGGCTGGATGAAGATACTTTCATTGTTGCACAGGGTTGCTACTGTTCCCTGCAGAGGAAAGAGGTGGGGCAGCCCCCACTGGAGCACAGTGCCGTGAAAAACTTACTCCATCAAGTTCTGGGTAAAAAGCTTGAAGTTCACTCAGCTTAGCCACTGGGCAAAACTCCCCCAAATTCTTTGTCAGCCAGTCTCGGATTCCTGTAGTCCCACCATCGCACGCTGACCCTGTGGAGGCAAGAGAATGTGTCAAGCGAAGACGGACTAAAATCCACAGTTGGGTTCCTTACAAATTATGAATTTGTTCAGAAATAATGCTGGAAGTCTATTACACCCTCCTCCTCCTTCCCTGTCCTTCTTCCAACCAACAGAACAGTTTGCCCCAAGCACCGAAGAGATAAACTTCTGAGCAGATAAACTGTTCATAAACACTCAGCAACTAGTGGTTGAGGTTGGGGGAAGGCTCAATAATTAGGTCCACCAGGCCAGTGAAACTGTTTTGGCCAAGACTCCACCACCACCTGCCCGACACCTGACATCACATATCAGCCAGTTGTCAAAAGGGCTTTGCAGGTACTGCCTATCAGCTGGTTGTTGCGGCTTTCACAGCCCAGCACTTTGGCCCATGTGACTGAACTTTAAGCTATGGTGACAAAAACGGGTCACCTGTGGCATCACATGATGAGTAGGTGAACCACCATGCTCCCCTGTCAAGCTTGGCCCACAGGGGGCAGGAGAGATAAGGATTTGGTCCATTTCCCACTCCTGTTTCAGGGTGAAATTCCTAAGACCTGCCCCTTTGGCTCCTTACCTGAATCAGCAAACTGATAAGCTAAATAAGCCTTCTGGAAGTCATACACATCTTGCCTCTTCCGGGCTGATAATGTTGAGTAGAGACCATCCATCGCTTTCACACTGAGGAAGAAACACAAGCAATTCCACACATTGGCTTGAGTCGCACTTGTTTTTCCACCTATTCACCGTATTCATTTACTAGCATCCAACCTGCCCTTCCTCCAGTATAGGCCTTATCCATGACTTTAAACCATGGAAATGAAATGGAGCACCCATATTCAGAGGCAGCGTACCTCAGAGCACAAGGTGCAGAGAACAAACAATAGTCTGGGAGGGCTATAGCTTTCTCACCCTGCTTGCAACTGGCTCTGGAGTCTTTTTGGAAATAGAGGGTTGTGCTCCACTAAGTTTTACTCAGAATAGACCCAATGAGATGAATGAACCTCAGATCATAGCTGCCAACGTTTTCCCTTTTTTAAGGGAAATTCCCTTATTCCAAATAGGATTCCTCGCAAGAAAAGGGAAAAGTTGACAGCTATGCCTCAGATAGTCATGGCCATCAATTTCAATGGGTCTCCTCTGAGTAGGACTAGCATTGGATGCAATCCAGAGTGCTGAACTAGGTGGTCTGATGAAACCAGCCTTTGTGTCCTCAGCTGGGTGTAGCTGCTTCCAGACTGTGGTTATTTTGAGGGTGGGGATTAAGAATATAAGAACATAAGAAGAGCTCTGCTGGATCAGGCCAGTGGCCCATCTAGTCCAGCAGCCTGTTCTCAAAGCGGCCACCCAGATGCCTGTGGGAAACCTGCAAACAGGACCCAACCACAAGAGCACTCTGCTCTCCTGTGGTTTCTAGCAACTGGTATTCAGATTAAGATTACTCAAATGAAGTTGAGTGGAAGATCTTGCACAATAAACCCGCTTCCCCAAATTATAGTAAAATGCACTGGAAAGTGTTGGAATAACACTTGCTTGAGGCAGCAGAATCTGGTGTCCCCACAACAAATCAGGATGGATACTCAAGACGCAGATTGTGTGGTAGCCACCAATGTGTACAAGAGGTAACCTCTGTCTGTTATCAAACTATGTGAAGGGACCTAGAAACTACTGAGGTAAATGTATGCCAGCTACTTACATGGTTTGGTAATATGGGCAGGGCATACCCAGGGGTAGCAGCTCAAGAATTGTTCCATTGATACCCGGGAGGAGGAGGTTGAGTTTCTGGAACCAAGTGTTTGTGTCTTCCAGAGAACTGGTGGCAATCTGTGGGAAAATGATCTCCGCCGATAGCATCAGCATAGTGTCCCGCACTTTGGGATTGCTCAACAAGCCTCGGTTCTGGAGGAAGAAGCAAGAGAAAAACCAGGGAATAAGTGTGACTTCATTGAAGATCAGGTTATAGGTGGAAGCAGAAGTGTTGAAGACATGTTACTATTTCTGCAGCAGGGTCCCTGTCTCCAGCATCCTAGAGCTACCCAACCAGGGGAGCTTTGAAGCCATTGAGAATAAATCTTCTCACCCTTGGTGCTGATTGCAGCCAATCAGAATGAAAGGAGGTGAGTGAGCCATTGAGGATTGGCTCCTAGGGTCACTCTGGAGAAGGCACACAGGAAGAAGACCAACGAGTTGTTCCATATGCTCCAAAGCTGAGCATTTAGGAACACTGACAACACAAGGGGCTCCAGTTTCAAGAGAATGGTGTGTAAGTTCTGTTACGTACAATGGAACTTCAAGGAAAACACAATCTAAGTCACTCCAAATGAAGATATTGGAGCACTCCAAACCATTTGCCCAAGTAAGCGCACAGAAAATGGTAAATGTAGTAAATGTAGTAAATGTAGCTGAAGGGCAACACATGGAGATCAGCTTATATATATATATATAATGAAACTCTAATTGTTTAATATTGTAAGATGGTTGTACAATCTTAGAAGGGGGTGTGACTGTGGGTATCATGAAGGGACCTTGCACTTCTGATTTTGCAACTACACCCAAAAGGATCCATGAAATCAGCTGACAACATTTCACACAATGGAGAACAATGGGCTAGTAATGAGAACCCTTGACAATTACATGAGTTTTGAAAGTTTGTAGGAAATTGGAAAGGGTGATCTCGAGTCCCAAACATCAGGAGGGCCCCATCCTGGTGAAGGTGGTGCTACATAGCTTGAAATCCACTGCTCTGGAGTAATTTCCAGCTACCCCAAAGGTCACAGATCATGCATTCCCATTGGAGTTGACCACCAGTGCTCCAGTTACACGGCAGAAAATCATAGCCTGTCTCCAGCTCTGGAGGAAAAGTCTGTCAACAAGCTTCTGTTTACCTTCAGCACCAGGGTGTTGAATTCATCCAGGTACGTGCTGAGGAATTGCTCTGGCTCCTTCTTTCTCTGGATGGCTTGGAAGACCAGCACCATTGCTGAGCTCCTGTAAATGGTGTGACCTTCAGTGGACAACTGAGCCAAGGCACTGGCGGAGAAGAGGTCCAAGGAATCCACCTGCATTTGGAAACACAGAGCTGGAGTTGGATGGAAACCAGGCTCAAGCTCAGAATCCAGAACTCTTCAAACACCCCAAGCTTCCAGTCATCAATAAGTCAGTAAGGTGCAGATTAAACCACAGTTTACCAAGGTTTGAGTGACACAGGAAACTGTGGTTTTAAAAAAAGGAAGTGAAAGCTTCCAAACTCTTCCTTGAGTGAGCTTATTAAAGCTAAACTGCCCAAGGGGAGCAATGATGGGGGAAGGGCCCTTAGAGGCTTTCTGGGCACCAAGGAAAGGCCTCAAGGGCAATGCATTGGTGACCCATGAGTTAGTGTTATGCCCGAACCAGCCCAGAGTCAAAAACACCACAAATGTTAAACTCCAAAGTCTGTGCCGCTCTCACCCCACGGAAGTCACTTTTCAATGCAGTGAAATCTGAGTAGGAGCCATAGGCAGAAAAGGGTCCAAAGAATTTGCTCAGCCACTCTTGGTCCGTGGAGGCCTCCTGAGTGCAGGCAGAACCTGTGGCAAAATCATAAAGAGAATTAGAAATGCAGACGCACATTTCTGAAGTTCAACATTCTGGAGAGGGTCTTCATCAGGGGTGGGTAGAAGGTAAAGTGTTCCTTGGGGTGGGTGGGGAGGAGATGGGCTTCCTATGTTTACCTGAATTTTGTTGTTGGAATTCAAGAATCCTCTTTATGAAGGAGAATATATCATCTGGATTTTCAAATGTGCTGTTGGCATGGTGATCATTTAAACCCTCCACTCTGCAAAATTAGGAAGGAGGTTGCAATTGAAGTAATAATACTCAGTTTGGAGATTCAAAAGAAGGGAGGAGTGAAGGTTAGGGGGAAGCATTTTGGATCAGCAAAGCATCTTCCACTGACAACTGGGGAGGAGGCCCATCGCCTGGTGACTGGGCACCTGCTCTGCATGCAGAAGGTCCCAATTTCAATTTGCAACATCTGCAGGCAGTGCTTGGAAAGACTCTCTGTCTGAAACACTGGAGAGCTGCTGCCAGCCTTTGTTGGCAATACTGAGGTAGATGAACCAATGATCTAACTCAGTCTAAGGCAGTTTCCTAGGATAATGGGCAGAACTCAGTAGGCAGAACATCTGCTTTGCATGCAGAAGGTCCCAAGTTCAGTATCCAGGTAGGGCTAGGGGAGATTCCCACCTGAAACCCTGGGGAACAGCTGCCAGTCAGTGTAGACAATACTGAGTTAGATGACCCAACTGCCTGACTGGGAGCAATGCAGTTTTTGAGTTTCTGTGACTGTTCTCCTCACCCTTGGCTGCACCACGCCAAATGACTCCGCCATCAACCCCACCTTGGGATAGGCATAGAGTTGGTACCTACATGGCTGCCAGAGAATCACAGGACATGTCACTGGGCAGGAAGCCGAGGTTCTGGGCATCAAGACTGCTCAGGAAGAGAGGGAGCCTTTGCCCAAACCACGCAGCATAGTCCTCTGTGGTGAAGAGCTTCAGCACGCCACTCAAGTGGCAGAAGATCTCACCAAGGATGAACCGTTTGGTCTCCAAGTTGGGCAGCTGAGTGAGCTGGTGCTTTAAGAAGAAAGCAAAAAGCACAGAAGGTTCAGTGTTAGGACGACAGGTGTGCCTAGCTAACTAACATCCTAATGTCAAAGTGTATCATTTACCAGGTGCCCTCTAGATGTTGTGGACCTCAGCCCCCATCGTCAGTCAATGGGAGCTGTAGTCCAAAATATCTGGAGGAGACCATATTAGATACCCTTGGGGTAGATGATGAGCAATAAACACAGTTAAGGAAAAGGCCCACAAATGAAATGGCACAGCATAAAATAAACCTACAAATAAGTCAGTAGACCACAGCTAAAGACAGGCCAATAGTCATTGCTGTAAGAGGTTACCGTATTTTTCGCCCTATAGGATGCACCGTACCATAAGACGCACCTAGTTTTTTTGGGGGGAAATAAAGGGGGGAAATTTATTTCCCCCCCAGGCACAGGGCTGGGGTGGGGGAAGCCCGAGCTTCCCCCGACCCCAGCCCCCAGAACAGGCAACTCTCCGCAAGCCGTGGGAGCCCGGTGCCGGGCTCCCGCACCTTGCGGAGAGCCGCGCGAAGTCTGGGCGCGCTGAGCTCAGCGCGCCCAGCCTTCGGCATGTAGGCAACTCTCCGCAAGCTGCGGGAGCCCAGCGCCGGGCTCCTGCGGCTTGCGGAGATCTGCGCGAAGCCTGGAGAGCGAGAGGGGTCGGTGCGCACCGACCCCTCTCGCTCTCCAGGCTTCAGCGAATGCCTGCATTCGCCCCATAGGACGCACACACATTTCCCCTTCATTTTTGGAGGGGGAAAAATGCGTCCTATGGGGCGAAAAATACGGTAATTCAACAAGATAGGCTTACCAAAGGCAGCGCCAAGCAAATGGGCTTGGGTAGGAAGTTATTGAGCTGTGGTGCCAATGCAGAGAAGACCCTCTGTTTAGTAGCAACCTGCTTAGCCTGTTTTTCCCAACCTGGTACTCTCCGGAAGTTTGGGACTGCAAGTCCTATCAGCCCCAGCCGGCATGATCTATGGCTGCCATTGGCAAGCTGATGCCCTCCAGTGCTGGCTGGGCTTGATGGGAGCTGAAGTTGGAAACATCTGAAGGGCACCAGGTTGGGGAGGTTGAAGTAAGGCTGTTGGGCAATACCCCATCACTCTAATGGAGCAACCTTCAATAGGGAAATGTGTTAGCAAAGTCACTTGATTAATGCCGACAGAGTCCAGAGATAAAAGTCATGATAACACTTTACTAAGCAAAATGAACCAGAACTATGTATAATTTGAAAAGAAACGACAGAGAGCGTTTGTCTTTCAGTTGAGGCCTTGTACAAGGCAGGGAGACATTCAACCAAACATAAACGGGGGAAACTCCCCCAGAACTACACAGGCAATCAGATCACATGCTGTCTCCCTGAATATCATACCACTCTACCTGGCTGCTTAGTAATACCTCTAGCATTCTCTGTTGGCTGGTTGATGTTAACACTAGTAGAATTAAGTAACAAACTGAATGAGCCCTGCTGCTGCACTTTGAACAAGGCAGAGGGGAGGAAGAGGGGAGTCTTGCAAACCTGTTGGGCAGCCGCATTGAAAGCATCCATGAATTCTCCAATGTTGTGTGAATCAAGGGAGCCAAAGACCTTCCCAGCTTTCTCACTGTCGCGCAGGGTGTCACTCGCCAATGTGTACTCAGCCAGTTGAGATGGCGTGAGTCTCGCAACTGCATCCATCTAAAGAATGAGCAAAGCTGGTTCTTAGCAAAGGAAACTGTCAGCAGAGCAGGGACAGGGGGATCTGTCAATTTTGTTTCTGTCAGTTCCTCATTTTTACCATCTTCAGTTCTCTGCATTTTAAAAAAATTCTTAGTGCGAATTTCGTCCAACAGACAGTTTTGATGAATGTGCGTGTTTGCCAAGCAATTTCCCCTAACACGATGTATTTTTGTATGTTATTTTATCTAATATATTCATTTTAATGCACAGTTCCCCCTTAAATATGAATTCTGGTAAACGCTGGTTGGTTGGAAGAGAGCACTGCAAAATTCGGAGGGTTCAAATTTCAAAGGACAACTACGTTTTGGTTCTTGTATTGTTTTGGAAAAGGGCAAATTAACTAGGCTAGCCTTTCAATGTGAAATGAATTCAACCCACCCCACCCCCCAATACTTTTGGCTAAGTCATGAATAAGCCTCTGCCCCCTGCCCCTGGTCCAGCAAGGTCACTTACCGGGTGGAAATCTCCATTAATGGCAACCAAGTCTTTATAACTGGCTAATGAGCTGAAGGACCCAAAGTTGGCTGTTAACCAACCCAAGCTGCCCCGAATATTCTCAGTACAGGGATCTCCTGGAATGGAAAAAAGAAAAAAAATCACTCTTGGAGAATCATTTCGTGCATCCAGGACCCCTTTTCCTGAAAAAGTGACTCCTTGCAATATGCTATCACACTATATTCCATTTGCACTGATACAGCTGCTATGAGTGGCGAAGGAGCAGAGGAAACAGCCTTATACTGAACTGGACCAATGGTCCCTCTTTGCTTCCAGTAACAACAGCGCTCCCTGCCAGCTGGGAAGCAAGCAAAGCAATTACACCCACATAGCAAACACCTTCTGGTTTTGACACCCACCTCCTTGAGACGTCTTGGTCATCAGGTAGCCTTTGGCAAAGTTGTAGACATCTTGGCGACTGTCTGATGACATATGTCGAAAGCTGCCATCCAAACCAGCCATTCTGGGTGGGAGAGGAAGGAACAGGAGGGGAAACATATTAAAGTCTTTATACCAATTAACCTCTTGTTTGCTAATGATGATGGTGATGATGATTTAAACTTACTAGATTTCTGTTTCCTTACAAAAGTAACTTACGATAACAACACGTACATTCAAACCAGTGTTGAACAAAACAGAAAAATCTAAAACTCATGCTTATTTTAAAAGGCAGGATTAAAACAGCCCCACCCACTCAAGAAGGCCGCAGATGATTAAAAGCCAATGGTCTGGCAGAAAACAAATGTTTTTGCCTGGTGCCTAAAGATATGTAAGGATGATGCCAGGTGAGCCTTCCTGGGGAGAGCCTTCTGCAAGAAGGGAGCCACCACTGAGAAGGCCCCTTCTCAAATTGCCCCTCTCCCGGAGGGAGCACATGAAGAAGGGCTTCAGATGGCGATCACAGGGTCTGGGTTCATATGGGGAGAGGCTGTCTTTGACGTACTGGGATCCTGAACCACACAAGGCTTTATCAGTCAAAACCAGCACTTTAAATTGGGCCTGGAAACTGGTTCCTTTGCCCCCTCCTGGCAAACCTGCAGATGGTTGAAGACTCACATGGCTTTGAAAGTGCTGCAGGGGATGCTCTGTGGAATGGCTGCCAGGGCTGTGGCGTTGATGCTGGGAAGCACGAGGGTCAATGTTTTCTGGAACCAGTCTTCGTACTGGGAGGTGCCGGCTGTCGTTAGCAGGCTCTGTAATTCGCTGAAGATGACGTCAAATATCTTGTCCCTCACCTCCGTGTTTGCCAGGAACGTCACGCCACTCTGCCAACCAGAAACACAGAAGGAACAGGTCATGGCCCCAGCCTTCAAAATGGCCAGAGTAGCACAGAGGAATGTGATTGTGCTGGAGAGAAGAATGGCAGAGAGACAGAGCTTCGTGGCCAAGCGGGGGTTTGAACCCCAGTCTCCCAGGTCCTAGTCCGACACTCTTACCACCACGCCACACTGGGCCTCAGATGTCCCCAAAGAGAAGCAGCGAAGGATGCAGCACCAGGAGAGCTCCAGAAAGAAAAGAGATCTTATTGAATGGATATAAACCAAAGCTAACAAAAGACAACTCACCTGAGCAGCCAAGGCTGCAAACTCTGTCATAAAAGCAAGGGTGTCACCAACAGGCTTGTTCTCCAAAGGTTCCAGAAGGGCGCTGACTTTATCAGGATCATCCAGGGCGCCAGAGGCAAAAAAGACATGAGCCAGTTGGGTGGCAGTGAGGTTGCCCCGGACATCAAACTGTAAAAACACACATTCGAGGATATACTTAGAGACTTCTTCAACCCTTCCCCAATCTGGTGCCCGCCAGATGTTTTGGACTACAACTCCCATCAGCCCCAGCCAGCATGCTTGCTGAGGCTGATGGGAATTGTAGTCCAAGACACCTAGAGGGTACCCAATCGGGGAAGGCTGCTTTAGAAGATTTGGGGAGGGAGAAAGGTAGGCAGCCCTTTCCTTCTCCCATGTGTGGGATGAAGCTCCTCAATTGGGCTGTTGTGCAGAATATTCACTTCCACCCCTCCTGAAATGAAGAATTATTCTTTTTGCAAGTGTGGAATGTGGAAAACTCACAGAACTGACCTCTCACTGACCCAGCTCACTCAGGATTGTCTACACTGACTGGCAGCAGAACTCCAGGGTTTCTCTGGCAGGAGTCTCACCCTGCCACTCTTTGAAGGCGCTAGGGATTGAACCAAGGACCTTCTGCATGCAAAGCAACTGCTCTGCCCTCTTCCCCTAATGCAAAATAGACTTCCTAATCATTTGGTGGGGTTCTGGAGCACAGGGTGGGCATTATGCATCAACACAAGGCAACCTCTGCAACGTACCCCATTGAACGTGGCCATCAGAGTGGTGAAATCGCCATAAGGAGCTTGGGCTGCGAAGGCCCCCAGGTTATCTTGCAGCCATGCCTCGGAATCCCCGGTGTTGGAGGCACACGCCGATCCTGCAGTGTCGGTAAACAAACAAGCCTTTCTGAACAGGGCCCCATGTGGGATTCATTGGCATAGTTGCAGGTGGCAACTCATTCGGCCAAGAATTTAAAACTGGGTGGGTTTGATCTCTCTATTCCTACTCAAGAGGAATTAATTCTCCCCTAGGTGCCCACCTCCCTGATGGATCCCTCTCAGGCCCCATGCCCAGGGACTCGTGCCTCTACATCTGTTCCCCACCAGCTCTCTAAAGTGCCTAGACCCCACCATCCTGGCGTCACACGTTGCCCATGGCTAGGGATGGGAGAATCTGCCGATTTCAGTCTCCCTCAGTTTTTCATTTTCCCAATCTTTAGTTCAGTTCTCCATATTCCCATTTCAGTTTGAAATTAAGGGGAAAAAATCCAATATATGGAAGAATGGTTTTCCCTATATACAATGTTGTATGTAATTCTGCCTAATATACACTTTTTTTTGCAAAGAAATGTTCCCAAATATAATGCATTTTTGCCTGCTATTTTCCTTGAATACGTGCATTTTTATACATACTTTACTCCAGCATCTGCATTTTTTTTCTCTACATGATTTGGTTGGAGCACTGTATTGCAAAATTCAGAGAAGTGTAATGTTCAAAGGACTGCAGTATTTTCATTCTCGTTTTGTTTCAGAAAGTGTGAATTACTATTAATAATAATTAAATTTCTATACCGCCCTTCATCTGAATACCACAAGGTGGTTTACAATATAATTACCCAAAGGCCTGTTGAAGAGGAACATTTTTGTCTGGTTCCTAAAGATATGTAATGAAGGAACCAAATTAGGAAGATATGCCTTGAAATGGAAATCAACTGGATCAGCTTTCTCCCTGCTTCCAATCCATGGCCCTGAACTGCAAACTTAAAATGGTGCCACCAAATTACCTGTGGTCTTGTGCTGGTTGTCAAGGTAGGAAAACAAGGTCCTGTAGATGCCTAGTTGGTTGGTTGGTAGTATTGCAGAGTAAACTTGGCTCAGCGAGGACACCCTGAAGAAAAAAGGTTGTGTCAGAAATGTCTGCATAAGAGCAGAAGAACAGGCCAGAGTCAGGGGGCGGCTCGGGGGCTGGTTAAACGACTCCTGTGGGCCTCTTGTGGCCCATGGGCCTTAGGTTGCCTACCCCTGACCTAATGAGTGCAACATCAAGTGATGACTTCCTGCAGTGCTCATAGTTAATATGTCCACCACCAGCCACAATGTATCTATCACAACATCTTCAACACTTATAAAAACTATGGTCTAGCTTTCCCCAACCTTGTACTCCAAAGAATCTGGAAAGCACAACTCCCATCAGCATCACTAGATCTCAGTGGTCAATGATGATGGTCATCCTCAACCATTGGCTATGCTGATTCGGGCTGGTTGGAGTTGTAGTCCAAACCATCTGAAGGGCACCAGGTTGGGGGAGGCTGAACCATAGGTTGCTTCTTTCTCTCCAGACAGGTTTCCAGACATGAATCTCCTTCCTGCTCCTTTAATTCAGTTTCACACTCCATTGGATAGAAGCTTCTAGTAATGAATTTGGCCTGTGCACCAGAAAGGAGACCATATGGCAGTGTGGACTGTTCCTTTAATAAGCCAGCCAAGCCCTCCTCCACAATACTCCATTCCAGTCCCCCTGGTTTGCAGGGGTTTCCCCCACCACACACTCAAGAATCACACAGAATCCCACTGAGCGTGCTCAACAGTGGTAGCTGGTGCTGATGAGGACTGCTGGGGTGGAAGGCAGGGAGCCCAACAGTAGGTGGCGACAGAGCCAAGGACAGGCAGAGACAGCTCATTCTGGTTCTGTCCCCATCCTCTTCTCTACTGAGTTCTCTACAAGGACAACACTGAGACTAAGGAGGAGGAAGTTAATAGGCAGTGTTGCCCTCCTAACTGCTTGTAAGTTAGAAGATGGTGGTTGGGGGCAGATTGTGGTTTGTGAGGTGGTACTCTGCATATCCTCATGGACCAACCTTGCTGATTTTTCATTGGGCTGCTTTAGGGTTTTTCCTCATTTAGTCCCCCCGCCCTCCGCAACCTATACAGTGGTACCTCAGATTAAAAACGTAACTCGTTCTGGAGGTCCGTTCTTAACCTGAAACTGTTCTTAACCTGAGGTACCACTTTAGCTAATGGGGCCTCCCACTGCCGCTGCACCGCCAGAGCACGATTTCTGTTCTCATCCTGAAGTACTATTTCTGGGTTAGTGGAGTCTGTAACCTGAAGCGTCTGTAACCCAAGGTACCACTGTATGTTGTTGTACTTCCACGAATCCTGTGCTTCCCCCAAATTTGCCGATACGCCCCTCTTGCACATGGGATTCACCATTTTGGTTACTTACACATTGGCACACTCCTCTGAATACTTGTAACAGTGAGAACGACGGCGGTTTATACTCACACAGCTTGGAAGGCATCACAACCGGAAACATAAGACAGCATCTCTTTGGATTCCTTTGCGCTGACACTCGGCAGGAAAAGCAGCAGCCTTGTGGACAGCAAATGAATCCAGTTTGCAGGGCTGAAGGTTGAGAGTTCAGATCCAATCGCCTCCACAAAATGAGAGAGCATCCTTTGCCTTATGCCTTCGTCTTTGAGAGACGTTATTCCAAGCTACAATTTAAAGAGAGAAGGAAAAAATAGCAAACTCTTTTGCTTAACTATTTGGATTTATCTTAACTTTGTTGTCTATAACGGGCAATGAGAGGCTATCCCATTGACTGTGATTTGCTGCTTATCTTCCCCCAGCTGAGCTGCAGGGACAGATGCAAGGTTCATTAACATTCTAACATCAGGTGAAAACTCTCAGCAACAGAATGCATACAAGCAATGTGGGTTCTGTGAGGGAACGGAAAAGTCAGTCTGGCTGGCAAAAAGGCCTAACTTGATTTGGAGTTTTGCTTTTCTTTAGTAAATATTTGAAGGCCGTACCTTATCGGCATCTGTGTTGAATTGGTCCAAATACTGGTAGATCTCTTCCAGTGGTTTGTTCTGCAGTCTTGCAAGAATCTGGCACATCTTCTCCTCTTCATTGATGGCATCAGACTTCAGAGTGAGGGATGCAAGTTGCAGTGGAGACAAAGATTGCAGAACAGCCATCTGCAGGGGAGCATCAATCAAATGATGGTGAATTTTTCAAGCAGTCTGTAATAAGTTGCGATGCCTACATATGCACTCCTTATGTTTCTGGTTTAGAGTCGGCACCCAATTTTTTAAAAAATGCAGGAGATACTAGAGAACATCAAAAAAAATACTGCTCAAGCGGGAAATTGTCAGCTATAGAATGTGCACAAACATTGTTAGGGAAGGTCAGGATTTTGCTCATGTGTCATCAAGGAGCAGAGGTGTGAGTTATGGACAGGGAGTGTGGTTGGGGAATTGAGGGAGCAAGGAGCCCAAACGAAATTAATTGGGATTGTACCAGCCCATTTATTCTGGAGAATCAGCATATTTGGGTACTAGCATACTGTGTTGTTGCGGGGAAGCTTCAGGGAAATTAAGAAATCTTTCCCTATATGATCCTTGGGATGCTTTTACCCTGCCATTTGACACTCGAGGTACACATTGTTAGGATCCACCTTATTTTTGTGATTGCAAGCTGTTTTAAACTGCTCTTTAACAATGTGTTTTAATGTTGTCACCTGCCCTGGGACCTTAGGGTGAAGGGCGGGTAATAAATAAATAAGCTCCATCTTTCTGCCCAAAGGTCAGTCCATATAATGCAAGGATGGGGAACATTTGTTGCCCTACAGATGTTGTCAGACACCAGCTCCCATCAACCCCTGCCAGTATGGCCAATGGTCACAGGTGATGGAAGTTGTAGTCCCTAGAGGGCCTCACGCTCCCTATCCCTGATACAATGGACTGCCTAGACTATTTAGATCAGGTTTTCCCAAACCTGGGTCTCCAGCTATTGTTGGACTACAACTCCCATCATCCCTAGCTAACAGGACCAGTGGTCAGGGATGATAGGAATTATAGTCCAAAAGCAGCTGAAGACCCAAGTTTAGAAAGTCCTGATTTAGATGTTGGGTGGGCAATTTAAGGCCCAACAGGGGGAAATGTGGCCCTTCAAGCTTCCCTGTATGGCCCTCGGGACTCTTGCTAAGCCACACTTCCTCCCTAGACTATGCCCCCTATTGCCCCTGCTCTGTGCCCCACTCCAGGGCGTTTGCTTGGCTGGAATGTATCCTTGAATTGCGATCCCGCCTCTCACGTGCCGTGATGGAAGGTGGAAAGGCGGGATATAGAACTCTCTGGCTTTTGATTGGCTGCACAGAAGTAAGAGCCATGTCCATCAGTCCACACGGTTTTTGCCTCTGGCCCCGACCACCAGCGGCATGCAGCCCTCAGAAGGTTTACCACGAAAATTTCCTCAGGTTGAAAAATGCCTCTTCCACCATCACTGACTGGGAACGATTGGACTTGCTAAAACAGCAAGTACATTTCTGAGGGGATTTCCTCTCTATCAAGTGAAACAGCCACATGAAGACATCTACATGCGTGGCTGGAAGCTTCTTTCTCCTAACCACAAAAGGCTAAGCAGGGGATCCCAAACTGGCTAATCTCTAACCATCTGCTAAGTTGCTTTGACCATAAATTACTTCACTCATTTGCAAGAAATGTTACCGTGAAAAAGCCTGATAAGGTCCCATGCCAACAGATCCTGGATATAAAATACTCACTCCATCAAAATGCAAATTCCAGCTGAGCAGGTCCTGGTATTGGGCGTATCGGCTGAAGTTCCCAAGATTGATTTCCAGCCACTCCTGGACGCTCTGAGTGGGCCTCCCACATGCAATGCCTGGAATGAGCGAGAAGCTGTTCATTCCCATGAACCATTTGCAGCAGCCTTTACAAACCTGATGCCACTCAGTGAGGGAGGAACAAATTTCTCGTTTATCAGATCTTAAAGTCAGTCCCACATATTTCCCAAGACATTTGTGATTTTAAAAAAACCAAAAAACCTCTTATGAAAATTGATCAACATTTTGGTACAAATTTCTACTGATGGCCACTTTTTTTGTATGTGGTCTTCACTAACATACACATATTTAAAGCAATGTTATTTTCACTAATCTATGCATTTTATGGATGTGTTATAGATGCATTTTTGTACACACTATTTGGTTGGAGATCTACATCAAAAGTCTGGAGATGCGCAAATTTTGAAGAATAGCTGTGTTTCAGATGGCATATTTGTGTTGCCTTGGGCAAGATAGAGTAACAAATTTAATAAATAATAATGTTGGTTTAGTAAGTGTAAAGTAGGCAGTTTCTCATTAAAATGCGAACAGAACCTATTTTCCCCTAGTTCCTACCTCTAGATGAACTACATCTCCCATCAGCCCCAGCATCATACAGCATGCCAGCTGGGACTGATGGGAGCTGTAGTCCAAAACAGGTCAGCTAAGGCTGCAATTGAGCATGCTGACTTTAGCCAGTGGTGCAAAACTCAAGTACAGAAGGAAACTCAGCCCCCATTCCCAACCAGTCAACCAGGGGCAGATCCACACCACACTTTTTAAGCACACCCAAGCACATAGCTTGCCCCGAAGAACCCTGGGGACTGAAGTTTCATCTACACAGAGCTACAGTTTCCAGTATTCTTAATAAACTACAGTTTCCAGGCTTCTTGGGGGAAGTCATGCGCCTTCAGTGTGAATCTGCCCCAATTGTATTAATTGTAGGCAAGCAGAAAAGTTGCGAGGGGAAACCAACATCCCTCCAGATGTTGCTGGACTCCAACTCCCATCGCCTGTCACCCATTGGCCGCACTGGCTGGGGCTGATGAGAGTTGGAGTCCAAGGACGTCTTCAGGGCCCATGCCTAAAGAAAAGTGTACAAAACAAGGGCTTGGTTTTACTTTACGCCGCTAAGCCAAGCATGGCAAAAAGACAAAGGCTCTTTGCATTCCCAGCCTCACCTAGAGCCTTACATAAACAACTCTCAGAGCTACAGTGCTTGGCCAGTGAACTAATTGATTAAAGAGCTTTTGTGCAGCAGACTTAAAAACAAAACAAAAAACCAACGGCACCCTGTCAATCATGATTAGAGCACATATTTATTTGTCTTTTGATTTTAGGAAATTTACATCCTGCCCTGAAAATCACATGCAAGGCACCTTTCACACTTTGAAACAACAGTAAAGCAAATTACATAATTGGAATGAGAACTAGGAAGTGTCACAACTCAGTGGTAGGACATCTGCTTTGTATGCAGAAGAAGAAGATCCCAGGTTTAATCTCTGGCATCTCCAGGTAGGGCAAGGAGAGAGTCCCTTGCCTGAAACCCCGGAAAGCAGCTGCCGGCCAGTGTAGACAGTACTGAGCTAGATGGACAAATGGTCTGACTCAATACATGGCGGCATCTTCCCAACAGAGTAAAAACAACAACAACAGTAGAATCAGCTATTAAGAATGCTAAATTAGCAAATATCTAAATAAAATAGAAATTCTTAAAAGGTTTCAGCTCAGTGGCAGAAGACTGACACCGAAGAGGACCATGCAGACCTCATGAAGGAAGGGAGTTCCGCAGTCTGGGTGCAGTGACAGAGAAAGGCTTTCATAAAAATCCTAACCACTCCAGCTTCACCTGTATTTGTCAATGAAGCTGACTGGAAGATTAAGGACTGACAAAAGAAAGAACCACTTCTCAGAGTGCACAGTTAAACTATGGAACTCACTCCCACAGGAGACAGTGGTGGCCACCAACTTGTGTGGCTTTAAAAGAGGATCGGGCAAACACACGACGGAGGAGAAGGTTATCAATGGCTACTAGTCACAATGGCTATGTTCACTGTGAGAGGCAGGATGCCTTCTGGGTACCAAAATGCTGGGAATCCCAACTGGAGGGAGTGTGTCCATGGCACTCAGGAAGCTTCCCAGAAGAGGAATCTGCCTGGCCACTGTGAGGACAAGATGCTGGACTAGATAGGCCTTTGGCCTGATCCTGCAGGATTCTCCTTGCGTTCTCTTGCTCTCACCTTCCAAACCCACAAGTGGCAAGAACCTTCTCTACCTCTCTTGCAAAGGAGAAAACATCTTCTGCAATGACATCTGGTTTCCACACATGGACCCACCATCTCAAAAGAATGGGGGAAATGCTTCCCCTATGACTCCAGTAATATGCACATTCATTCAGATGTGATTAACTAAAGAATGGATCTATTAAATCCCATGATTAGTTGAATATGATTGTTATCTATTTCATGAAGCGACAGCCCTGATTTATTCAGATAGGTAGGTAGATTTTTTTTAAAAGGGCTTGTGTTACCTGATTTGATTTTTGTAGTCAAAAAAGCTTTGCTGAATCCAAATACACTGAGGGCCTTTCCAGGCAGGATGTTGGCAAAAACATTGTTGAAACCTTTCAATCTGGGAAGCAAAACGGGCAGACAATGTCATTGTTAGCCAGAACTAGATGTCTTCTTAATGGCAAACCCAGCCAATACTCTAACCACTAGGCAAGCTTTTCACCCGCACAGAACTTCACCCCAGGTTATTCTGGGTGCACACGATGGAACAAGCTTTTTTCTTTTCTTTTCTTGTCCATTTTGGCCTTAGAGTGGTGCTGTCTTTGCACTCACAGATGGAAAGATGTGCTTTACAGATAAGATTTCATCGTACCCTGTAAGCATCTCACTCAATCTTTTTGGAGGGGACTTGTAGGAGCGACACCAGCTAAAGGACTTGGCCACCTTGTTTCCTGGGCCACCCTGCCGCCTCACTGTACAACAGCACTGCAGCTGGCCAGGAGGTAGTTTTCAGCCCAGGCGGCTTCTATGCTTGACACAAAGGGAACCAACAATTAAGTGTCACCTGACCCTAGAAAATTGCTGATACTAATCTGGGTCATCCTTCTGAGTCATCCTCATTTGCTCACTTCCTGATGAAGTGTTGGATGGCTTCCCTTCCTGCCATCACCCCTAATATTTCTCTTTTGGTGTGACTGGCTAGCAATTTATTGACTTTTGTGCTAACAGTCTGTTATTGCCGAAATAGAAAAATTCCTTCCTGTAGCACCTTAAAGACCAACTAAGTTAGTTCTTGGTATAAGCTTTCGTGTGCAAGCACACTTCTTCAGATATTGCATTTGTTTGCCTGATAGGCAGGTACAGGTTCGAGGTGAGCATTCATTTCCACGCCACGCAACACACTCACATTTTCTGGTAGGAGTCACACGATATCTTGAGCGGAATGTCCACCACAAGGGTCTCGTTGAACTCATGCAGAACGTTCTGGAAGATAACTTGGAACCAGTAGGCAAAATCACTGGCTTTGAACTTCGGGAAGTGGATCGCTATCCTTTGGAAGGCAATGCTCAAGATGGAACCGGCGTACGAACTGCTTTGCAATTCCATCTGTGAACAAAAATTGCCACCCAGTATTCATTAAACAACTCTGCACATGCTCTGGTGCTCCTGGAACCCTTCCCCACCCCCAAAGCGAGGTGGTGCCTCCATGTCATTTCCTTCAAGGCCCTTCTTGCAACCTACTCTTCCTCCAGATCCTTTGGTTTAATCTCCTAGTCCATATTGCCAACTGAAATGAAGCGTAAATTTGTGGAACATTTACTCACATGGATCTGTTGCAACCCTTAGCTTGTCTCTTTCCTCCCCTGCCCTTAGCTTGCCACTGAAATTTGGTCTACATGGTGATCTCCTTGAGGGAGGCACCTGTCTTTTGTTGCTATGTCATTCTGTGAAGTACCAGGTATGCTTCTACTACTTATTCACGACTGCCACGACCACAATGCTCGCTGATTTGGGCTGATGGGAGTTGTAGTCCAAAACATCTACAAAGGGCACCAGGGTGAGGAAAGCTGCTCTAGTAAAAAATCAGGCTTACGTTATACCACAAGGCAACATGCTATGTGCAGTCATAAGCTAGTCAAATCTGTGTATAATTTTTGACACCCCCTTACCCCATATATGCCCAATCTGTGGAACTCACACTGTGACAAGTGTCACACAACACATTCTGCATTTGTAAGAAATCAATTTTTTAGTGTGGCAGCATCTACACTTGGAAACTCTCTGCTTATTGACAAATGGCAGGCACCTTCACAGTACTCTTTTCAGTGCCTGCTTTTAAAAAAAATGTTTAGACAAGTCTACCCAGACATGCAGAATGTTGACATATATTTTTAATCCGGTTTGCAGTTTATCATTGATTTTAATTGTTTTCCAAAGGTTTCTAATGGCTGTTCTTAATGGATTTTAACTGATAATTTTATTATTCTTTCCGTAAAACACTTTGATGCAGGATTTTTTTAAAAAAACAACAACAATCAAGCAGTATATGAATTTTATGAAATAAATAAATAGCCCCCCAAACTCCCAGAGAGCAGCCACATACCGGGGCAATGGTGTTCAGCTTGCCCAAGAATATGGCAAGGTCTTCCACGGTCTTCAGGTTGCCCATGATCTCCATGATGCCACTCCCATCAGCCAGCGCTCCCGATTCCACCGCCAACTCAGCCAGCTGGTTTGCAGATAGCTCTGCCATTGCTGAAATCTGAAAAGGTGCACATTTTGCTGCTCATGTACAGTTGCAACCAATAGTAAAGGTAAAGGTAAAGGGACCGCTGACCATTAGGTCCAGTCGTGACTGTCTCTGGGGTTGCGGCGCTCATCTCGCTTTATTGGCCGAGGGAGCCGGCGTACAGCTTCCGGGTCATGTGACCAGCATGACTAAGCTGCTTCTGGCGAACCAGAGCAGCGCACGGAAACGCCGTTTACCTTCCCACCAGAGCGGTACCTATTTATCTACTTGCACTTTGACGTGCTTTCAAACTGCTAGGTTGGCAGGAGCTGGGACCGAGCAATGGGAGCTCACCCTGTTGCAGGAATTCGAACCACTGACTTTCTGATCGGTAAGTCCTAGGCTCTGTGGTTTAACCCACAGCACCACCCATGTTTAAAAAAGACTTGGTACGCAACAGAATGTTGTGTACCTGGGAATCTGTGGCTCTCCAGGCTGGGTCTCTAGCCAACATCATAAGCATATAAGAAGAGCCTTCTGGATCGGACTAAAGGCCTGCCTAGTCCAGCATCCTCTATGGTCAACTAAACATCCCAATGGGAAGCAGGACCCTGAGCACTCTCCCCACCTGGGATTCCCAGTGACTAGTACTCAGAGACATGCTACCTCTGACAGTGGAGTTTAGAACCTAGGCATCATGCTATGGGCAAGTTGCGCCGCTCTCCAAGGACTGGTCCCTCCAATTTGGCCCCACTTCAAGGGCTTACAATCTGCCTCTTCCCCCAGCACAACCCCTGCTGGCAAAGGTTCCCTTACCCCATTGAAGTTCACATTCACTGCCAAAAACTCCGCAATGCTGGCAAAGGCACTGAATTGGCCATAGTTGCTGAGGATCCATTGGCTGCTGTTGGTGTTGGGAGAGCATGTGACCCCTGCAAGAGAAGAAAGAGTTTTGATCACTGGGCAAGCAAACCTGAATTCTCCTAGAAAAGCAGAAGAATAAAGGACCTTCTGAGTGAAGCTGCATGCAGTTTGGGGGAGGGGGGCCCGGCATCCTGCAAAGAATTTTAGTTCTTCAGCTAGAACAGCGGCTCCCAACTTTTTATGCCATGGATTGCTTCTTTATTTCTTTGCCTGTAGTATCAGCTGTAATGCGCTGTGCTAGATGCGGTACAGTTTTTAATTATATTTTTATTGCTTCTTCTTATTTCTTATTTCTTGTATTTTATTGAATTCCATTGAGCAAGATGAGCCTTTGGTTTAACCCAGCGTTTAACCAAGTGGGTGGTACTGCCCCTTGTGGGGTGGTGGGGTTACCTAGTGGGGTGCTAAGAGGCAAGGGGAGAGCAGGGGGTGCTGGAGATGTAAATGGGTATCAGACTTTGAAAAGCTGGTTTCACAAGTTCATCTGTTTTGTTGAATGAATTAAATTAAATACTTTTATTTGAATAAGTGTGCAATTAACTGTTAGTGTTTTGAATTTCATTGCGTTATTATCTTCCTTAGTGGGTTATGCATACCACTAATCTGAATAATACCTTTTATAGGGTAGGGTAGAAGGCACTGGGGATGAGATTATGGAACCAAGGAGGCAGTGGCCCAAAAAAGTTTGGGAACTTCTGGTCTAATCCAGTAGGCCACCCGGTTGGGATCATGTTCTTAAGTTCCAAAAACAAAGAGCCCGTCTTCTGATACCTTGATCTGCCTGATAAGATTCCAGGTAGCTGAATATCCTTGCATGAATGGCCTTCTTCTGCCCCTCCGTGAAACGATCGAACACCTTGTCCATCGCTTGCACCCTGAGGAAGACAAAGATAGTGAACGGCTTGTATCAAATGGGGTCCCAAAACTCCAGCGTAGTTCATGCCCTTTTAGAAAGACAAACAGGATGGGACATAAAGGTGGACCAAGTTATCAAGCACCATCTGGACGTAGGGATTGATGACTCTTCATTTCTCATTTTTCCAATTCTTAAATTCCGTTCTACACATTGCCACATCATTTGCAATTTTTTTTAAAGAGGCCCTCATGAAAATCATCAGCATTTTAGTGCAAATTTCTCCAACATACATTTTCTGCATGCTGCTTTGCCCAACATACCCATTTTTTCCCAAAACAGTTATATCAAATAAAACGAATTTTTGGATCTGACTTCACTAATACATGCATTCTTAAATGCACACTTTACCCTAGTATAGGCATTCTTTGTACACGTCACCTAGCTAGAGAATGGCACTACAAAATTCAGAGAAGTGTAAATTTCAAAGGACAGCTGTGCTTTGCATTGTTTCAGAAAGTGAAAATTTAAAATTTCTTTAAATGAGAACTGAATCCAATTTCTCCACTGTCCCTACCCCGATAAGGCTAAAAAGACATGGGTGTTTTCCCAGACTTACAAATTTTGGTGAGACTGGCAGTCAATATCAAGGGGAATCAGCAGCAGGTCCTTTGGTTTGAGAGATGGCAGGAGGAACTGGAGCTGAGTGCCAAACCAGAATGAGTATTGCTCTGCAGAAAAGGTGCTGAACTTGAGTGTCTTGAAGACCATCTCAAAGATCAAGTTACGGATCCGGAGGTCTGGGAGGACGAGCAGCTGCCTCTGCAAGGGAAATGGACAGGTAGAGTTCCAAGATTAGCGGGTGGTGGTTTGTCCAGCAAAATCCAAATCTAGATGTGAGGAGATTCTAGCTTTTCAATGGGAGTTTGCAGTGGAGCTCTTCATGAGGCTGTCTGCCTGTAAAACTAGCTCATGTATAAATACAATGGAATGAATTCTAAGCATACTGCGATCTCCCCCAAACCAGTCCCTCCAATGATGGCCAAGACTGAGGAAATTCACCATCCTTTTGAAGGGCACAAGCTTGGGGGAGACTAATCTGGCAGGACTCCTCCTGTGTGCCCTGCTCAGAGGAACACAGGAAGCAGTCTGACACGGAGTCAAGAGTTGGAAGGAAGATAAAGTCCCAAGCAGAGGCGAATGGTTGATAAAGATGACAGAATGAAATGACGAAAATGACTGGGAAGATCAGAAACCAGGAAAAAGGAAAATTTAATAAGGAATGGGGGAAATTTATAAACACTGTAAACAACTAAAAACTTTGGCAGAATTTTAGCAACACTTGTAATGTACTAAAAACTAAGGTAAAAATGGATTGAGTTAAGAAATATGGGAAATTATATGATGCAGTAGATGAAGTTTGACAGTGGAAACCATGGAAGGGGGAGGGAGTCTAAGGATTCAATGAATCCTAAATGTTGATGATTATGACTGTTGTTTGAATTTAATTGTACAATGTAAAACTGAATTAATGACACAGAGACAGACAGACAGAGAGAGAGAGACTGAGAGAGACTGACCATTAGGCCATCTTGTCTATGCTGAGAGTGCATTCAAACTTGGGGGAAATTGTTCTAGTTTTTTTGATTACACTGTCACTGCTTCTGTCCTGCTTTCTAACATTCCTTCCACACTGCAGTGACTGTTGTGTTATGGAACAGTGTGGCTTTTTCACTGCTATACCACTATGTCTTGTCCCCCCCCCCCCATGAAAATGGCAGCAAAGAACTGTATGCTGGTATACAGTTTCACAACAATACTCCCACAATCTTTTCAGTTCCCATCCAGGGAAGGGGCCCATGACTCATATCTTCTACCACAAAGCTACAACCTTCTTCAAGTTCCAAGACTGCAGGGAGAATGAATTTTATGGAAAGTGCAATTGTTCAGTGTTGACTGTGCAAAATGATTGGGGGGGGGGGAGAGATTTGACGCAAGTTAGAAAATGATACTTTCCAGTCCAGGTGAAAGTACAGTACAATTACCTGGTTTACTGCAGCATTGAACTCAGCTGTGAAGTCCCTCATTTCCTCAGGGGGGCGCTTCTCTAATTCCGCCAAGATCTGGACAGCAAGGCGCTCATTTCTGAATGCGTTCGTAAAAACCATCATCGCGCCCATTTGCTTTGGAGTCAGGGCAGAGAGGGCTTCAAACTGGCAGGGAGAAAATTCATTAAGAAACAGATTCAGCAGACATCCAAGAAATTTAGCTTTGGTTGAGCAAGGGCAGGCATATTCTTCAGTCGGCATTTTTGTAAAGAAACCTAATTCTAGCTTGGTGCCATGAACACTATTGTCATGAACTACAAGAAAGTCAAGTGAAACCAATCAACCATTTTTTTAAATAAACAAACACCTATTTTTAAGAATGAAGGAAAATGGAGTTTTTAGAACACAACCTATCTATCTGATTTAACCATCAAGCAGCAATTCATTTCTGGGAATATGTAAATTCATCCTGAATATTCACTTACCCCGTTAAAATTCGGATATAAGATGGCTAAGTCAGCGTAAGGCACAAAACGCACAAATCTGTAAAAGAGGAGTTGCAGGAAGCTCTGGCTGTTGTTGTAAGCACCAGGGAATGCTGTCCCTAAAAATCAGAAATTTGCAAAACAAAAACACAGAAATATTCATTTATACAGATAGTCTTCACCACACTTAGCAGACCACTCATCTGCCAGAGCAACATCCCAAGCCAGCCATGACACAGCAGGCACTGCCACCCCTAAATTCCATGAAGCAGGTACCTGAGGCATTGATTTGGAATTGCATTATTCTCTTCATCAAATTGTAGATCTGGATGGATGCCTCCTTGGGTAACTCTGGGAAGACCTGATCGAAACCTCCAAATCTGCAAATGAACAGGAGAGAAATGAAACGAAGTAAATACCAGACAGCTGGAGTTTAAAGAGCTAAAGCTATCTGCCATAAATAGCTAATAGAAGGCACTATATCTTCTCAACAACCATGTGAAGTAAGTTAGGCTAAGAGCTGATAACTGACCCATTAGGAAGTGAACAAAAGTGAGCAATGGGAGGTGAGTTTCAAATATGAAAACGCACATGCTTTTTGTGTGTTTATTAAGTCCGGTGAAATGCTTTTTTGTTTGTGCTTTTCTGACAGTTGTGAAATTGCATGTGTTCAGAGTATTTTTTTATTTTTTATTTTAGTCTTATGCAATAATTTGTTAGACTTTGTGATGTATTTTCTGGCACCTTATTTAATGCATTCCTTTTGGGGAAGAATGGGGGGGGTCCTATTCTGGCAACCACCTTAATCTAGGCCTGCTTGCAGGAGTGAGTTCCATAGTTTATGTATGCACTGTGTTAAGAATTGTTTTCTTTAGTCTGTCCTGAATCGTCCAACATCCAGTTTCTACCATTCGACTCTACTCCAATTCTAACGTTATATGAGAAGCAGATTGACCAACAAAATCTGAAGCTCACTGATCAAAAGGGGCCACTTGCAATTGATGTGGAAAGTAATGAAAGGTGACACCTACATGGCGCGAAAGGAGGCAAAGCTGACATCGAGAGGAATCAGCTGGAGCAGGTTCACATTGATGCTGGGCAAAAGGAGTTTCAGCTTCGTGGTGAACCAGTTCTGGTAGTCCAAAGCAGTGAATTTACGGAAATGGCGGGCCAGGTTTCTGAAAATGGTGCTGAGCAGTTCCAACCTCACCTCGGCATTTCTGATACCCGGGATGTTCTTCTGCAAAAAGGGGAGGAAAGGTTCTGAAGGGAAAGGATAATTTAGGCCACTGCAAATCTACACACCAGATGGGAGGGCATCTGCAAAGCAAAAATATTACCACCACCACCCCAAGGAATGTCGCTGATCCGATCAAAACTCTTTTTGTTTCCACTGAAGCTTCCTGGATGTTTGCTTTGCACTGGAGGGGCTGGAAGTTGATGGTTTCTTTGGAACTCACCTGTTCAAGGATGAAATTGAGCCTTGTCAAGAACACATCCATCTTTGCAAGTGGGATTTCAGAGCGGCCAGTCTCTAGGCTCAACAGAACCTGTCTCAGGGTTGTCACATTGACCAGAGCGTCCGAGGTCGTGATGACGTCTACCAGCTGTTCAGTGCTCAGGGTGTTCAAGACGGCAAACTAGAAAACATAGACACTACTCAATCATAGTTTTTCACTCAATTACAAAAATAGATAGGGATAACATACAATTTATGTTGATATACCAATAAGGGACAGCCCATTTTTGTGCAACCCTAATGATTAGGGGGTGCACTTTAGCTCTTTGAATGCAGAAGGTCCCAGATTCAATCCTCAGCACCCATTTAAAAAAAACCTCAGTAGGAAATGATGGGAAAGACATCAATCTGAGACCCTAGAGAGCTGCTGCCAATCAGAGTAGACAATACAGATAACTTGACATATGAAATGGTTCAGTCTTTTCAAAGGAAAATAGGATCAATTGAAGAAGGATTAGATGAATTAAGAAAAACTAAATGTGGGACTAATTAATAGAGGGGGGGTTGCTTTAATTATAGGCTATAAAAACAATGAATGCTGTAAAGGGGGGAAATAGATCAAATATAAACTTAAGATTTATAATCCTGTTTGTAGAATTTATTTTGCTTTAAGGAAATATAATCTGAATCCTAAAATACTGGTCAAAAAGGGAAGGGGTTAATTTATATTTATTTAATTAAAATTAGTTTTGTAATATCTTTTGGTGGGGGAACAGCTCAGGCTACTGGGACACAATTTGGGGTACAAATTTGTTTTATATTTTGTATTTTGTAAACCTCTCAGATAAGCAGCATATACAATAAGGAGCATATACAAGAAAAGAAGAATCGTCATCTTCATCATTAATACTATGCAGCATAGTATTAATTTTTATGCAGCAGCACATTCCTCCCTTCCTTACAAAGAACAGCTGTTTTATTACAAGTACGGGGCTGCCCCTTCCATGAAACTTTGCCCCCCGGGGTCGCCGTCTGAATGCTCAGTTTTCTGCTCTGCACCCACAAGCCACATGCCCCTGATTCTTGCCTTCTTGGCAACAACTTCATTTTTCAAAATTTGCTTGTCATCAAGAAAGCAAACCTACAGGATCGAAGTCTTCCTTGATGGATTCCACTTCTCCCAAGGTGGCGTCCTTGAAGAACGAGCCCCAGGCTAACTTGATCCACTCAGCAAATGGTTCACTGGGCTTTTCTGAATGGGTAATAAGAGGACACAGGAAATATTTGAGCCTTTCATTATACTAGAAGCCACTGATATTTGTCAGGGGACATTTTAAGTATCTGGGGCTCTGGGATTGCTCTACAGGCTCCCCCTGGCTTCTTTGGTCATGTTACCTTTTAGGTCTTTGAGGTTCTGGATGATCCACAGTACGACAGCTCTCCTGAAGGGTTCTGCCATTTGGGAATGTGCTCCACTAAGCCCAGCAACACTGTCATGACACAAATAGCAAAGATGATGAAACGACACACAGACACACATATACAATAGCTAAGAGCTTGCCATCCTGTGGAATGTTGCAAGAGATTCTGGGGCACACTTATCCGCTTGCACATGGTATATGCCTCAAGAGTATGACCAGCTATTCCATCTCATTCCATCCCCCTTCTGTGTGATGTCATCCCGTTCTGTCCCCTTATAAGCCATTTCTTCCCATTTCATTTAAAATGCATTTTGTATGTGTTTTATGCGTGCCATTTTCATAATACACATTTCAATGCTTTTGAAAGCATTCACCAGTAAAATGTACATTTTGTACCTATCATTCACATAAAACACATGCTTCTCCATACACAATTTTGCCCACATTGCAAAATCCAGAGAAGTGCCTCTTTTTCACTGGGAGTCATGTTCCAATCTGTGCACAAGGCTAGGAGATAGGAGCTATCTAATGTGACAAAATTCCTGCTGTGGTTCTGATCTGCGGGTTGTATCTGCTCTTTGAATTAGGGGGAAAGTTCCCGCTGGAGTCAATGGGAACTTCAACCAGGGCTTCAAGTTAACTTGCTTCAAATATTAACCAGTTAGTCAGTTCGGATGAAACAAGCTGTACTAAACAAAATTGCAAATAAAAATTTCCAAACACCTCCTCTTAGCCACGTGGGGAAGAGTAGGCCTGAGTGCACAAACCTATCGCTTGCCAAGCTACATTCCACTTTGTGCTCATCACATTAAACTATAGTTTAAACAACTATCCACACTGGCACATCTGCAATACCTTCCTTTCCTTCCTTTTAAAATTTATTTTTATTTAAATAACTTTTTATTGGGCTTTATAAACAGGGATCATAGGAATAATAAATGATAACCCGTGACGGCTGTGGGCAGGATTCCAGCTCTAGAGTTCTATGATATTCTATAAGATTCTTCTATGAGATTCTATGAGCATTGGAAATGGCTCAGCCCACAGCGAGAAATGGACCATACAAAATCCCTCCCTCATCCTCTAGCACCCAGTGAACTCACGTCAAGACTTACATGGCGGTAAAGGAGTTGTAGTTTTGGGGGGCAAAGTAAGCAAGGGTTGTTGCATTGACCACAGAGCAGAGGAAGCGCAGTTCCCCCTGAAAAGTGGCGTTCCAGTCTGCTGCTGTGTAGGTTTCCATTTGAGAAGAGGCGAGCGTCAGGTAATTTGTCAAGAGCAACTGCGCAACTTCGGTGTTTGGGAGAACCGTCATCTTGTGCTGCAGAAGGATTAAACAAAGACACCTCCAAGGAATCAGTTTCTAAATGAAAAGCACAGAATCCTCTATACAGTGGTACCTTGGTTCTCAAACTTAAACCGTTCCGGAAGTCTGTTCCAAAACCAAAAGCGTTCCAAAACCAAGACACGCTTTCCCATTGAAAGTAATGCAAAACGGATTAATCCGTTCCAGACTTTTAAAAACAGCCCCTAAATCAGCAATTTTAACATGAATTTTGCTCTCTAACGAGACCACTGATCTATAAAATGAAAGGAATGAACAATGTACTGCAGTCACACAATCAATCAATCAATCAGTAGCTGAACTGGGTTCCACACAGTCACAAAAAAAGAGCCACAAAAACAAAAATGCAAAATAAATAGTAAAAACAGACAGATCTCAGTGTAACACTCAAAACGAAAGTGTCGCACTCAAAACGGAGCACATCCAGCTTCCAAAAAAAGTTTGCAAACCGGAAAACTTACTTCCGGGTTTACAGTGTTTGGGTTCCAAGTTGTTTGAGTACCAAGGTGTTTGAGAACCAAGGTACCACTGTATATATTTTTCCAATGTCCCTAATTGTAGACAGGATACCTAATTTGAACTTAACCGTTTAACTATGTTCCCATGTGTATTTAAGAGTGGATTGTTTTGCTAGAGTTGGTGAGTTAACAGTCAGAACCCAAGGCAACAGCATCACTTGGCAATTTTATAGTACTAGGGGCTATCGCTCCTGCTCATTCCCCTAGCCAATCCTGGCTACCTGTTTGCCCGTCCGCCACCCCTGACCCCCCCCCCTCTACACCTCACTCACCCACTAGCAAATCCCTCCACAGCATTGCTGTTTACTGCCTTAGGATTATTTGGAAGGAAAGGTGGGATAGAGATTTAACAATAATCATAATAACTTCAGCTGTGATTCCTTGCTTTGCAAGGGGTTGGACTCAATGACCGTTGGACTCCTTCCAATTATTCTACAAGAGTTTCAGGGGAAATACCTGAATTGCAGCCCTGGTGAATTGCTTCAGAATCATCTGGACAAAGTCAATGCTGCTTTCTTGGAAGAAGCTGACGAGGCGCAATGCCAAATCCATGCTGGTCAGGGTGTTTGAATGTACAATCATGTCTCCAATCTGGATCGGAGTTAAAAGATCCAATACTGCGTACTGGAAATAAGAATGTCAGAATGTCAGAACGGACTGTTTGCTCTTTCTGCTCACTTCCTGCTTGCACTGGCTCAGCATCTCCCACAGTGAATACACCCCTTGAACATGCTCCCATGCCACTGAATGCCAGGACTGGACATTCTCCCTCCTATCTGTTCCCAAAAGTAGAGAGGTTCAAAGCGCTTCTTTCTGTAAATGCCAGCACAGCTCCGGTTGACAAAGGTGCTTTCCCCCACCTCCACCAAAAGGGGGGGAAGCATTTTCAGATTTTAGATGTTGCACCCATCACACAATGCCACTTGGCAGCCATTTTGTGACTAGCGCCCACATCACTTTCTCAAAATTTCCCACCGGTTTGCAAGCACTAACTTACAGCATCAAATGTTTGTCGATAGTATGAAACCAGCTGAACATATGGTACTTCAGTATAGAATTGCCCAAAGTAGGTGAGTAGCCAATTTCTGGGTGTGGTTTGGCCAAAGCAGGCAGGACCTGGAAGGAAGAGATGGAAGCAAAAGTCATGACTTATCTGCCCAGTGAGAGAATGTCAGGGCCAGCCCGAGACATTTTGCTGATGGAGAGAGAGCAGTAATTCCCCTCTCCAGGATTCGAAAGGCTCACATAACTGGCATCAAAAATAGGTTCCAGGACTAAATTCTGGCAAGTTAGCCTGAACATTTTATGTATTTGACTTTAATTGAATTATCATTATTTTTAACTTTAGATTTTATATGCTGCGTAAATATATTTCCACATGCATTTGCAGTATAGAAATGAATAAATGAAAAGCTAAGGCCTGTGTATTCCAAATACAGTGGTACCTCTGGTTACGTAATTAATTCATTACAGAGGTTTGTTCTTAACCTGAAATCGTTCTTAACCTGAGGTACCACTTTAGCTAATGGGGCCTCCTGCTGCTGCCGCGGCGCGATTTCTGTTCTCATCCTGAGGTAAAATTCTTAACCCGAGGTAGTACTACCGGGTTAGTGGAGTCTGTAACCCGAAGTGTTTGTAACTAGAGGTGTTTGTAACCCGAGGTACCACTGTAATCCCTTTGTTTTAGCTCAGCGGTTCTCAAAAAGTGTGGTGCACACTGGTGTGGCACGAGAGAATCAAAAAAGCAGCATGAAGATTCAAAGTCAATCCAGGAAACATTTAAACATTTCAGTGTAGTGTAGTGTAGTGTAGTGTAGTGTAGTGTAGTGTAGTGTAGTGTAGGACAGCATAAAAAAAACAGTGTTTTTATTTGCAGAATATGGATAGATAGACTTTCAAAATGAGAGCAAGAGCAGCAAGTGATACTGAGGACAACCTTAGCTGTCATCCAGAATCACTGTGCAAACATTGGCTATTCTACAGTTCCCCATGTTGTGAACAGGGATTTTCAACTCTGACAAATACGAAAGATCAGAAGAGAAAAAGGCTTCTTTGTGTTGATGAGGAGATGAGTCTAGAAAGTTTGTGTGCCTCAGATTAGATCTAATATAAATTACCTGGCAAAAGGAAGCTCACACCTCTCACTGAGTTTGTAGACATACTTCAGGTACACATGTAAGGGGCTCATTTAAAATTATACTTTGGGAATGATTCATCTTATGTAGCTGCATTGTTTTATACTTTCTGGATGTCCTATGATCATGTTATAAAGTAGTTGTGTTCTAGGTTATAAATCAAGCACTGCTAGGAGTCGTTTCTTTTTGTTTTCCAATGTAGTTCTTATCAATAACAATTTTTGGTGTGGCGCGAACAAATTTTTATTTGGAAAGGGTGGCCCAGATAAAAAAAGTCTGAGAACCACTGTTTGTTCACGCCTCCTATTTTCCTCCTGACAGGTCTGCCCCAAAACCCAGTTCTTTACCAGTGGTCTGAGACTTCTGGGTTAGGAAAGAAACAATGTAGTTGACACAATCCTTCTTCCTTTCCTGTGGAATTTCAGAGAAGCTTCTGTTGATCCCAGCAATCCTGGGATAAGAAGGAAAAGGCACCGTTAGAATATATGCACACTATACACACTTAAACCAGTTTCATTGCCCCAGTTCATTCTGGGAAGAGTGATGAGCATGTTGGGAGTTCTCAATTGGTTAGTCCAGGGACAAGCTAGATCTCCATCGCCCCAACCCTGGTGGGACCAAATGTGACTGGGAACCATAGCCGGCAACTTTTCCCTTTTCTTGCGAGGAATCCTATTTGGAATAAGGGAATTTCCCTTAAAAAAAGGGAAACGTTGACAGCTATGCTGGGAACCGTTCTGCAGGAATTGACTTTGCAGCCAAGTCCCCCACCCTAGCTGCTAATTTAGTAACGTGCATTAATTTCAGTCAGTATACTCTGAGTAGGCCTAATGTTGGACACAACTCTTAAGTTTTAATCTGTTTTTTAGGAAATCACATTGACTGCTGCTGTGTTGTTGTTGTTTAAATTTCTATTCTGACCTTCATCCGAGATCTCAGGGAAGTTTACAATATAAAAACACATAAATACATATCATAATAACAAACAAAAACAATACCCCTCCACACATTTTAAAAGGGCATAGGTTGTTTAATTAGACAAAGGCCTGGGAAAAGAGGGGTGTTTCTGCCTCAGGATATGTAACTGAGGTGCCAGGCGAGCCTCCCTGGAAAGAACATTCCAGAAGCAAGCAGCCACTGCAGAAATGGCCGGTTCTTGTGTTGCCACCCTCCAGACCTCTGGTGGAGGAGGCACATGGAGAAGGGCTTCAGATGATGATTCACAAGGTCCAGGCTGGTTCATATGGGGCAAAGCAGTCCTTGGGGTACTGCAGTCCTGAGTTGTTTAAGGCTTTTTAGATGAAAACCAACACTTTGAATTGGGCCCAAAAGGCACTTGGCAGCCAGTGCAGTCAGACCAGGATTCTATGCTCAAACTGTCTTGCCCCAGTAACAAGCTCGCCGCTGAATTCTGCACCAGCTGAAGTTTCTGAACCATCTCCAGAGGCAGACCTATGTTTAACACATTGCAGTAATCTAACCTAGAGATTACCAGAGCAGAGGTTACGCTGTCTCTGTCCAGATTTTATGTAAATCCCTCAGAGGTGTTTTATTATAGTAAGCGGTATAAAACATGGATAAATAAATAGGTTCGGAGGGGACCTTCCCCCAAAATAAAGAACAGGTCAACACTCACACAGACTTGTACGCTTCGCAGGATATACTTTTGGGGATTTGCCCAAGAAACTCTGCATTCACACTGGACAGGACGACCGCCAGTCTATCCTCAAACCAGACCCGAAAATCAGCATTGGTGAAGGTTGAAAATGCCATGCTCAAGCGCTCCATCGTCGAGGTGAGCATGGCCATTTTCACATCCATTGAGATATTGAGCACGCTGGCAGAACTGGGCTAAAATGGAGATGAAAGATGATTACAAACTTTGGCAGGAAGATTTTGAGAGAAGAGGGCCGGAGATCAGGGAAGGTCTTGTTACTGCTTTAAATTTGGGGGTCCTTCCTTGAATACCAGACAGGCACCTCCCTGTTGTCTTTTAGGCACTTACTGAAGACTTTTCTCTTCTAGCATACCTTTGAAGTCAATCTTTCGCATGCAAGGTGGGTACTTTTGATTAATGCTCCACCCCTTCCCTTAAGTGAACCTATGAAGCTGCCTTTTATCAAGCCAGACCACTGTTCCACCTGGCTCAGTTTTGTCTACACTGAATTCAAGTAGCACTCAGGATTTTTTCCTCATCCTTCCTAGAGATCTCCTTATATAAAGAGAAATGTAAGGCTGTCATCATGCAGCTTGAATTAGAGGATTTGCAATGCCACATCACAATTTGCATGAATTCTAGGTGGGGTAGGGGAGTGAAGGCAGGTTGCACAACAACACTAGCCATAGCAGAGGAATGAGAAGAGAGGGAATACCAACAAGGGGAATTTAAAACAACAGCAGAAGTTTAAATAAAGCAGGGAGGGACACAGAGGGAAATGGCTATTTTAAGCAATAGCGGACGATGGTGGGGTAATTTATGTGCAAGAGAGTTGCACCAGAGGAGGGGGAGAAGGCAGAGACATGGGGTTAAAGGTGAAAGCTAGGGGTGCGGCCCCTAGTAAGAACGTAAGATGAGCCTGCTGGATCAGGTCAATGGCTCATTGATCATTCCCAGGGGACCTTTGGAGGAAGCCATTACAGCCAAACCAATTTGCATGAGGTGTTTCGAATTCCTCTACAGCAGCCTTTCTCAACCTGTGGGTCCCCAGATGTTGTTGAACTAAAACTCCCATCACCCCTAGCTAGCAAGGCCAGAGCTCAGGGATGATGGGAGTTGTAGTCCAACAACATCTGGGGACCTACAGGTTGAGAACCACTGCTCTACAGTGTGGCACTCACCAAAGCATGCACAACTGTTGCACAGGGGTAGCCAACACGGTGCCCCTCAGATGTCCAGGAACTCCCAGGATTCCATACTGTTCCCTATGATAGCTTGGGCTGGTAGAAGTTGTGACCCAGCAAAATCTGGAGGGCATCGCATTGGCCTGCCCTGGTGTAGCTCATGGGTGCACTATCAGCTACTTCAGATAGTATATCAAACCAGACCACTACTCCCTTGGCCACCAAGATACCAGCCACCAAGTCAATAGGGTTCCATTTGCTAGAAGACCTTGCAAAAAAACAACAACCCAGTTGCTCTAGAAGCTATTAATTAAAATGCCATTCCATCCCATCTGCTTGCCTAAGATGGGGTTTGCTCCATGATGCAAAAGACCTTACCTGAGACAAAGACCGGCTGACTCTGAGTCTCGGTTTCTGAGACTCTGGGTATCTTCGGGTAGCCTAATAAAAATTATTATTATACTTACTGGAGAGGGCGTGAACGGACAGGGACATTAACATAGCTTTGGCACATATTATTAAAGTCTAAGAAATGGCTTATTTCCCTGTCCGTCCATCCATCCATCTACCCCCATACAGCCCATCCTCTGAAGCAGTCATATGGCAAGGGCAGGTTTACACAGCAAGATGCCATTGGTTTCAAACTGGTTCAAAGAGCCATTGCTTATGGCTTCCCTCCCAAGAAGTCCATCAAGTCAAGAAGGACATGCTAATTCAAACAACTGCCATGGATGCTTTAGCTGCGATTCCTGCATTGCAGGGGGTTGGACTGGATGACCTTTGGGATCCCTTCCAACTCTACAATTCTATGATTCTATAACTCATACTCGAAGGCTGCATCTGAAGCCGGTTGACACCAAAGGACCACAGCAAGAGGCAAATATGTTAAAGGCCCCCTACCCTAATCATGAGAAGAACCCCAACCTAGAGTTCAGGCTGCTTGACTCTTTCTGAATGGAACTTTGTGTACTCTGGGGATTAATGTTACATGCCATATGGTTCAAACAGTTGTCAATGGCCCATCTGGTGCAGCACCCTGTTCCCACAGTGGCCAACCAGATGCCTCTTCTGGGAAGTCTGCAAACAGGACTTGAGTGCGAGAGCCCTCTCCCCACCGGCAATTCCAAGCAATTGTTACTTAGATGCATGCTGCCTCCAACAGCAGAGGTAAAACAGCCTTCTGGTTCCTCCATGCATTTGCCAAATCCTCTTTTAAAGCCATTCAAAGTTGTGGCCATCAGTGCTTCCTGGGGGAATGAGTGCCACATTTTAACAATGGGCTGTGCGAAGAAGGGCTTTCTTTCGTCTGTCCTGAATGGCCCTAAGTTCCAGTGCTGTGAGAGAGGGAAGAAAGCTTTTCTCTACATCTGCTTTCTCTACACTTTCTGTTATTCCAGAAGCTCTGTACCTTTTTGTAGGCAATGTTGAATGCATCCCAGAAAGCAGCCAGGTGGTCAAGGCCAGGCAGCTGAGCCAGCCTTGCGAAGACCATCTTCACTTTATCGACGCAGCAGAGCATCTCTGGATTCACAGTCAGCTGAGCAAGTTGTACTGCTGAGAGTTCCCCCAGGTTAGCCGTCTGAAACAGAGAGAAGGCACACAGAAATGAACAGCTTCATCCATCCACCCGCTTTTCTTTTCTTTCTTTTTTTATATAAATTTATTTATTTGGTTTTTCATATATGATACAAAACAGACATCACCATTAATTAAAATAGTAAAGTAAAAAGGTTCCCCAAGCCTTCAGACGTCCCTCCATGGGTTCCATTTCAAACTGTCATTTCTGCATCCCCCCCCCCCCAATCTATCTATTAAGTATCCATAATTTCCAAAGTTCATGTTACTTTACAAGTGTCATTGTATCCCTGCTAATGATTTTTAACTGTTACACTGGTCTCTCAAATAGGCCATCCGCTTTTCATCCTGGGGAGTAGTTGTCATCATGTTACCTCAGCCTGAGAAGATCTGAGTTCAAATCCTTGCTAAGTCCTGGAGCTCACTGGGTGCTCTAGCCTAGTAATCTTCAAGTGTTTCAGTCCTAACACCCACCTTTAACCCAAACATGCATTTGGGGACCCATTTCTTAATCTTTCCCCATATATTTGCATGGCAGTGGTGCTCCCGTTGCAATCCGCCTTGGATCAGGTCGCAACTCACAAGTGGTTCCTGACTCATCAGCCTAAGACCAGCCTACTGCTTGGGGTTGTTGCAAAGACTGAAATGTGATGATCCCTTATGCAACACCTTACATGTCTTGGAGGAAAGTTGGAATATAAATATAATAATAAACTATAGCAGTTAACATTTACAATGGACACTCGGGTTGCAAACGTGATCCGTGCAGGAGACACGTTCGCAACCTGCAGCGCCGCGTCTGCGCATGCGTGGGTTGCGATTCAGTGCTTCTGCACATATGCAAAGTGTGATTTAGTGTTTCTGCGCATGCGCGAGCGCCAAAACCCGGAAGTAACCTGTTCTGGTACTTCCGGGTTCAGCGCAGTGCGCAACCCGAAAACGTGCAACCCAAAGCGTCTGTAACCCGGGGTATGACTGTATATGGTGCTTTTATATGATCTAAGTTCTTTGCCCACTTTATTTCATTGCATTTCATACAACAGCCCTATGAGGTAGGCCAGTGTTATCATCCCCATATTGTGAAGGCTGGAAGTCAGGCCACTGGTCCATCTATCTTATTACTGCCTACACTGACTAGCAGCAGCTTTTTCAGGCAAGAGTCTCTCCCATCCCTGCCTGGAGATGCCATTATGGATTGAACCTGGGGCCTTCTGCATGCAAAGCAGATGCTCTACCACGGAGCTAAGGGCTTAAGACCAAAGGATGAATTGCTCCTCTGCTGCTGTGGTAAAATATGGACCAGACCCTGGTTGATCTTAATAGCAAGAGCATCACAGCTGATCTTACCCCATTGAAGCTTGGGTCAAGAGACATCAAATCTGTGATGCTAATGAAGGACTTGAATCTCTGGAAGTTGAGGGAGAGCCAGTTTCCGGTCATCTGGCAGTCTGAAATAAATAATAATAATAATAAATGTTTCTGCAATTCTGCAAGTAGGTACCCATTTAGGAGCACCAGATGAACAAAGCAAATGCTTGCAAATATTTAACCAAAGTCCCAAAAGATGGGTTGTCACTGCACTGTTGTTTATGCAGCAATGTAAAGTAAGAACCAGTGGATTTTGCCAGGGATGAAAGGGTAATTTAATTTCTAGTCAACTTCACTTTTGCATTCGTTCATTCCTAAGGCCATTCCATAAATGCCCCACCACTACCTGTGAAATGCTGCCCCGAACAAGGCCCACCTGGAACCAACACTGAACTTCTTTTCACAGCCAGGTGAAGACTTCTCCCTGGAATTTGATCCCATTACTTTATCTTAGGAGTCATCCACACTTCCATTCACCCCACCACTTTCTCCCTGGAAAACCCATGGTTTAGTGCTGAATTAGATTGACATCTGCTCCGGTTTAGAGCAAACAAGAGGGTTTCTCAGGGAAAGCAGTGGGCAATGGCAAAACTACTCTGACCTGAGCCTAGAAAGCACCGGACGAGCAGAAAACCGCTTCAGCCCACACTTTCTTGCCACGGGACAAGCGAAAGTGTAGACAAGTTCTCAAGTTCTGTTCTGGGTTGCTCCACCCCTGATGGAAGCTTGCAATTTATGTTTTGTGAATTGATTTTATTTCTTTGAATACTGACAGTTTTTATATTAATCAGTTTTTATATCTTTAAACGTGATTGTAGAGACAATCCTGTGTTAGATGGCTAACAAATTAATTTTTTAATAATAGTAATAAAAATGATGGTGATGGTGACTCCATTCTGTTTGCACACTAATCCACACAAAGGATCCCATCATATTTCTGCCCATGGCGCCTTCGGGAGGAGAGATGGGACAGCAATTTAATAAAGTAAAGGAACAACCTGTGAGTGGAGGGCTGACATTAAGATTTCAGAAGAAAGAAACGAAGAGATCCAAAACTGACTGATTCCTCCACCCGCACATGAGTTAGAAAGCCAGGAAACAAAAGGCTCACCTGTTTTTCGAAGGGCCTGGAGGATCCACTGGGCCACACCAGTCTTGGTCTCCAATGACATCTGGTCAAAGGCAGAATCCAGCCCTTTCACACTGCAAGGCATCCAAATGCAGGCACACCATTAATCCAGAACACTTTGGTCTCTAGTTCTGCCCACCAATGCAGCCCCAAACAGATTACTCCTGAGGAATTGTGGCCCTCTATAGATTGGCCCCCCATAGTTTACACACCCTGATTTATACACCCAAGCCAAAGACTGAAAAATCAGCACCAGGAGACACAAGAATAGTCAGGAAATTACTTGGGTGGTTAAATGTGCTTTTAACTCCGGGCAAAAGCTGTCCACAGATCCCCCACCCCGCTAATCTGAATAAAGACATTTATTCCATAGGTTGAGGCCACTCCTAAGAAGACCCTCCTCCATACCTTGGCCAGATCTGCCTCTGTCCAATGTGTACAATCCTCAGGCCCCCTCCCTAGCAGATTACAATGACGGGGGCAGCCTCTACAGAGGAAGGCCATCTCTCAGCTAATAGAATGATAAAACCGTTGAGTTGGAAGGGACCTCGAGGTTCATCTAGTCTTTGGCAACCCAACCTCTGTTTACAAAACTCCAGTGAAGGAGAGTCCACCACCTTCCTAGGGAGTCCATTCCACTGTCAAACAGCTCTCACCACCAGAAAGTTATCCCTAATGTTTAGCTGAAAGCTCCTTTCTTGCCATTCGAATGAATTGGTTCAGGTCCTACCCTCTGGAGCAGCAGAAAACCAGCTTGCTCCATATTGCATTATCCATCTCACCTGATCTTGGGCTATTTCGGGCCTTAAAACTGTCTGCATAGCAAAACAGCAGCCAATGCACCTCCTTCAGCCTGGGTGTTATTATATGCACCCAGCACGAAACCCCACTAATCAAACTTTTACTTACATGGGTTGTATCTGCGTGCAGTTGGGGAGAGTAGGAAGGGCCCCCAGCTCCTCCATTGTGATGGATGGGAAATAAATTATCAGGAGCCCATTGAACCAGGACAGTAAATCAGGCATTGGCATGGAGGCAAAGTGTGGCTTCAGGAGTTGGAAAATCCCCCGTAACATGATCTCACGAACCCGCACATTGGTTATCTCTGTGATGCTCCCCTGGAGACAAAGAACATACAAACATCAAATGTATGGAGGTTCGTTTCTTTTATTTCAGATTCGAAAATCTGCTTTATCCTTGGCGTGAATGGCAGGGATCTTAGAAAGCTCTGCATTCGAACAGAACAATGGATCTAAGAACCTAAGACAGCGGTTCTCAACCTGTGGGTCCCCAGATGTTGTTGGACTACAACTCCCATCAACCCTGAGCTCTGGCCTTGCTAGGTAGGGGTGATGGGAGTTGTAGTTCAACAACATCTGGGGACCCACAGGTTGAGAATGACAGACCTAAGAGGAGCCATACTGGGTGAGATCAATGGCTCGTCTAATCCAGAATCCTGTTCACACAATGGCCAACCAGATGCCCCAAGGGGAAACCTGAAAGCAGGACCAGCTACAAGCACACTCTCCCACTTTGGGTTTCTAGCAACTGGTATTCAGAAGCATTACTGCCTCTGCCCCTGGAGACAGAGTGTAGCCATTGTGGCTAGTAGTCAAGGCTAGCCTCCTCCTCCTCCTCCATGAATCTCCCAGTCCAAAGCTGGCATCCAACACCATCTGGAGTTCCACCATTCCTGTCTTCCACCATTCAAAGTGGCTCACCTGTGCCTGGATGCTGAGAAGAAGGCTTTGGAGCTCAGATATGCTTCGGCTCTGAAGGGTTGCCATCACATTTGTTGCCTCCGTCTCAGCACTGACCCTGGCACTGTCTGTTAAGGTGCCAGAGATAACAAGCAGTGTTCCCATCTGGGTTGTTGTCAGCAAATCCAGCACTTCAAACTGAAAGACAAGGGGCAGCGGGGAGGGACACCATCATCACCAGAGCTTCATTCCTTGTATGAGTGTGGTGGGCAGGTGTAAGAAGCCCCTTGGTAAAGCATTGCCCAGTTGGCCTTGGCCGTGGTAGGGCCTCCTTGGTGGTGGCTCCCACATGATTGATTTCCAGGAGAAATTTAAAGAACATTCCTGTTTGCACAGGTGCTTGACGGCTGAGAGATAACTGGCCACAGCAAGCACAACATCAATAACTGTGGTGGTATACAATTGCTTCTAAACATTTTCAGTGTTCTAATTTACATGTTTTTAGAGGCTTTGAAAACGCTCCACATGTTTTCTTTATTATCCTAAAGTCTACTGTTTAATTTATTTATTACAAGTACGCCCCACCTTTTCCTCCTAGAAGCTAAAGGTGGGATACATGGTTCTACATGTGAGGTAGGTTAAACGGGAAAGAGTGACTGGTCCAAGTGGTCTCCCACATCCTAGTCGGATACTCTAATCACTACACCACGCTGGCTACTATACCCCATTGGCTTCACATGATGGTGCGGCCATTGGGAGGAAGGGTGGGATACAAATTTAATAAGTAAATAAATAAAAACACCTCACAGTGAGCACTTCACTGAAAGATCTTCAGTCACCTGAAGTTCAGCAGTCTCACAAAGAATCACCACCCTCAAAACTGTTAGCATGAAGGAAGAACCCCTGTCAAAGGGGAAGAAGAACCTGGTCTTTGCATGATTATTGCCCTCACTCCCTGACTTCCTCAGTGCTCATCTGCCACAAGCAGGGGAAGGGGACTTGAAAGCCTCATTATCACCTCATTCACTTGTCAGATCAATTGCTCTGATGCCCTGGCAGATAATGACAATGCTCCTGCTCTGGGGTGGGGAGAGAGAAAGGGCCTGGAGCGGGACTCTCCCTGCCCCCCCCACCTTCCTGCCCCACTTCAAATGAGGCTGGGGGTTGGTGGTGGTGGGGAACAACACTAAAGGTAAAGGGACCCCTGACCATTAGGTCCAGTCGTGACTGACTCTGGGGTTGCGGCGCTCATCTCGCTTTATTGGCCGAGGGAGCCGGTGTACAGCTTCCGGGTCATGTGGCCAGCATGACTAAGCCGCTTCTGGCGAACCAGAGCAGCGCACGGAAACACCGTTCACCTTCCCGCCAGAGCGATACCTATTTATCTACTTGCACTTTGACGTGCTTTCGAACTGCTAGGTTGGCAGGAGCAGGGACCGAGCAATGGGAGCTCACCCCGTCGCGGGGATTCGAACTGCCAACCTTCTGATCGGCAATCCCTAGGCTCTGTGGTTTAACCCACAGCGCCACCCGCGTCCCGTGGGGAACAACACTACTTACGCCATTAAAAGAGGGGTTCAGGTGAAGAAAATCATTGTAGTCTGCAAAGCTGCTGGAGAGTCCGAAGTTTTCCTGCAGCCAGTCTCTGCTGCTCGATGTCATGATGGTGCAAGCAGCTCCTGCAGGGAATATGGAGATGCAATTGCCCCGCCCACTTTTGCCCCTGGCCACACACCCCCTTGTGACTCTGGCACATTCACCACCGGCAGGTGGATCCCAGAAGATTACCCCCAAGATAATGTGGTTCTTCAGCTGAAAAGGCTCCCCATCCCTTGCCTTAAAATCTTAATAGTTTAACACGATTTCCAGCAAGGGAGGAAAAACCACAAAATAACCATCTATCACCTTCTTTTGTGAGTTGTCTTTTCAGAAAATCCAGACGCTTTGTGCAGACAGCCTTTTGGGTCCTGTTGTCTAGCTCATGATAGACAGAATCAATCCCTTTGTAGCTGCAAAGCAAGCAGAGCAGAATGCATTTTTGTACATTCTCCACAACAGGGAAATCCAGTTCTTTGCACACATAATTATACTTCTCTGGCCTATAATAGGGAGCTGCCTTATACTGAATAAGACCATTGGTCCGTCTAGCTCAACATTGTTTACACTGACTGGCAGCAGCTCTCCGGAGTTTCAGAAAGGGGTCTCTCTCACCCCTGTCCAGAGATGCCTCAGTTGAACCTTGGACCTTTTGCATGCCAAGCAGATGCTCTACCACTGAGGTAGCCTGTTCCACTGTTGAACAACACTTATCATCCAAAAGTTACTCCTGATGTTTAGTTGAAATCCTGTTTCTTGTCATTTGAATCCATGGTTTCAGGTTGTACTTTCTAGAGCAGCAGAAAACAAGCTTGCTCCATCTTTCATGCAACAGCCCTTCAGATATTTGAAGGTTGGTCTCATATCACCTCTCAGTCTTCTGTTATTTAGGCTAAACATACCCAGGTCCTTCAATGGTTCCTCAAAAGGCTTGATTTCCAGACCACTGATCTTTTCGGTCTACCTCCTCTGCATACATTCTAGCTTGTCAATATGCTTCCTTAAACTGTGATGCACAGAACTGGACTCATATTCCAGGTGGGATCTGACCAGTAGCAGAGCTAGCCACTCCTGCACCTGGAGCAGCGGGGCAGGGCAATCTGCCCAAATGGGGCAGTATGATCCGCCCACGGGGTGATCCTCGGGTGGGGGGGGTTCCGATTGCAGTGCAGCAGTGCAATCCTCCAGGGGGGCCGATCACAGCAAGGCAGCGCGATCCTCCTGGCGGGGGCCTGATCGTGGCACGGCAGCGCAATCCACCCAGGGAGAGTTTGTCACACACCCCTCTGGGATGGCACCCGGGGCGGGCCACCCTTCCTACACCCCTGGATCTGACCAAAGCTGGTCCTATTATGTCCCTTGATCTGGACACTAGACTTCTGTTGATGCTGCTTAGAATTGCATTATCCCTTTTCGGTTGCCGCATTGTGACAAACGCAGGACAGGGCAGACATCTCTACATCTGACAGTTTTTCCATTAGAGGACTTCCCTCCATCAAGCACAACCCATGGACCACCCACCCTTAACCTGAGCCTACTCACATATCACGGAAGTCTGTGCAACCAATTTTGGTCGGGAAAAGCTCCAGGATCTTTGCATCAGCAACAGGCAGGAACCTCATCAGTTTCACCTGAAACAGGTCTTTCAAGGAGGGTGAGCAGAGGTCGGGGAAGCTCTCATTCACCTTCCTCAGAACGGTCTCCAGCAACAGATAGCTGGCTCCGTGCTCAGGTGAGGGCTCCAGGGGCAACAGTGATAACTGAGTCAAGTAATCTTCCATGAAGCGGATGCTCTGGCTGCGGAGGGTTTGGGCAACATCTTCTGCCAGGCTGGCATTGGCCAGGACACCACGAGCAATGGTCAGTTGGGCAAGCTGGGAGGCCGTCAGAACATCCAAAGCTGCAAACTAGAAAACGGGTGAAAAACATGAGTTTGGTGCAGGCAGTCCTAAATAGACAAAACAATAGCTCTTCTAAGGACTAGTGTTGACCATTTCTCCATGTCCCTCTGAGCATGCATGGAGTATATAGGGAAGGGCTCGGTGGTAGAACATCTGCTTGGCATGCAGAATGTCCCAAATTCAATCCCCAGGAGCATTTCCAGGTAGGGCTGGGAATGTCCTCACCTAAAACCCTGGAGAGTCACTGCCAATTCCTATGTCCCTAAAGGTTATCCCCCTCCCCATATATAATGGTTCTAACGCCCCCCAATAAAAATCTAGCCTGTCACAGGGAGCCTATGTACTTGTCAGGAGGGCATAAAAATGAAGTGCCTCTGAGCATCTGTGTTTTCTTTGTGAAGCAGCATCTGTTTGCTTTTTTTAAAAAAAAAAAAAAGGCCAGAGTACTTCAGAGCACATGCAGAGTGCCTTCCCTCACCCCCACCCTGACAGGAAGCCTTCAAGTTGCATTCCACAGCTTGTGGTTGGAGTGAGTTACTCTCCAGAGCCACAAGTGCAATTGATTTTCTTACCCCATCGAATCCACTCCAGGTCTTTAGGAGGTCGTTGTATGAGGCGTTGTTCAGGAAACTCTTCCAGTAGCTCTGAATCCATTCTTTGGGTGAACTCTGTGGGCAGCCTGAAAAGCAACATCAAAAGGAGCTTTGTGGTGTGGGCAAAGAAATGGAAGGACCAAAATCTGTCACCTGTTTGGTGAAGGCTAATGAAATGTGTGGAGCTGGCAGCAATGGAGAAACTGACTGATGCAATCCAGAAAAGAGAAAGCATGAGATGAAATGGAATGTATGGGGAGAGATGGAACTATTTTGTGAATACTGGAATGCATTGTATCGAAATGAAAGACTAGAAATAATATTTGTTTACCTAGATTATGTATTTATTTTCCCCCTCACTCTCTTTTCTGTTTATCAATGTATTATAATGCCGGTTTTCTCCCTTGCGGTAGTTTAATGAATAGCAATAAAATGTAGAAGAAGAAAAAGTGTATTTAATTTTTTTTAAGGAGCTTTATTTTTCAAAGGGTCAAATGGAACAATTTCTAATGAAGCAACTAGGACTATTATCCCACTCTGTATCTGTACTGGAGTTGAAATTGACTTTATAAATAAATCCAATAAATCTTCTTCTTCTTCTTCTTCTTCTTCTTCTTCTTCTTCTTCTTCTTCTTGTTGCTGCTGCTGCTGCTGCTGCTGCTGCTGCTGCTGTCATCAATTGTATTTGATGTGATTGTTTATATTGTATATGTTTTTTATTGTAAATCACTTTGAGATGCCTCATAAGTGATTCATAAATGAAATTAATAATAATGCATCCTACGGGAGGTTGGCAGGAGTGTGAGGTCCTCCTCTTTAAGATTCCACCTACACAAGCCCTAATTCCTAATCTGCAGTTTCTGAACCAAAAGAAAACCAAAACACAGTCACCCTTTGTAATTTTGCATCCCTCCAACTGAAAGGTTTGCACAACAATGAATATAATAATATATGGGTGGAAACAACTGCATCATATAAGGGGGAGAATAATTGCTTGCAAAAACGTGTATAAATTTGCACTCAATATTGGGAGAAATAATTTGCACAAATTGCAGATGAATTTCCATGTGGACCTTTCTTTAAAAGAGAAAAATGATCAACTAGATGTAGGAATAAGGTGAGCTTTTCCAACATAAAGCTGGAAAAATAAGAAAACAGGAGAAACCAACATTTGTTCATCCCTAAATAAGAGAGGGAGTCCTGTCCAATACAGGGTTGTTCAATGGCTGCAGGTCCACGAGTCATGTGACTCTGAGCTGTTCTGCTGGCTCAGATTGGATTGAGCTTTTCTGGAGTTATGACTCTTGAACGCTTGTGAAAGGAGCACCAGAGGGGGCACATTCCCCACTTACTTTGTATTGTAAGGAATCTCCCGATCCAGTTGGCAACCTGTTGCTTTGTGCTGCTGTCCATCCCAGAATATGCACTGTCCAGAGCCTGGACACTAATGATGGGAGACACAAGAAGGGAAATAAGCATCTTATTGGTGGTTTTATCTGTTTGATACCTTACACAGGACAGCCTCTGAGGGACAAGGGCTTGCATCCGATGCTAGTCCTACTCAGAGAAGACCCACCAAAAACAATGACCATGATAACCAACTCCAGTTTATTTATTTCATTGAGTCTACTCTCAGCAGAGCTTAGCTGGAGACAACTCGTACAGCCAGGCTTCAAAACCTTTCAAATGCAATCAAATGCCCAGACAGAGGAAAGTCTTACTATGACACCAAAAGGTTATCAGTGATGGTGCCAGGCAGGCCTCAGCTGGGAGAGCATTCCACAAGTGTTGGGAAGGGGGTTACAACCAAAAAGGTCCTCTCCCTGTTGCCACCCTCAGGTGTTTCTTGTGGGGTGCAAGGAGAAAGGCCTCAGATGATGTTCTTTTTGGGAGAGGTGGCCAGTCAGGTATCCTGGTACTAAGGCTTTGTAGGTTAAAGCCAGTACCTTGAATTGGACCGAGAAATCTACAGGCCTCATCCCCATCAGCATTCTGCAGCAGCTACCATTTCCAAACAGCCTTCAAGGGCAGCCCTGGGTATAACCCATGTCATCCCTGTGAATCCTTTGAACCATACACATCTCTTGTGCAAAGGACCTTTCGGACTGCAGTATTCGGGATCCAAACATCTGCTTGAATCCTGCAACTACAGCTGTCTTGAAATTCTCATCTCATTGAGAGGGAACCAGAGGGAACCAGCTGCTAATTCTAAATGTTGTCCTCTTGATTGTAAAAAAGCAAAAAACCTCAGAGTGATTTACAAAAAAGGGAGAAAAAAACAATGAAATTATCAGTGAAAAACAATGAAAAACTACTTAAAATCTTCAAAAAATATATTAAAATCAGTAAGCTAAAACCCAGTTTAAAACACACATCAACATTATACATATCTGGACAGACTTGCCTAAACATAAATGTGTTTTCCCAAACAGGGAAGGGGGTTGCCTGATGTCAGTAGGCAGGGAGTTCCAAAGACTGATTTCTTACTAATAGTTGTCACTTACATGGTAGCGAAGCCATCACAAGTGATGGGAAGCTGAGTCATGCACTCTAGGACATTGGAGTTTATCGCTGCCAGGTAGGAGTGCATCGTGTCTTGAAACCAAGAGGCAAGGAAGCCTGGGCTCTGGACCCGGGGGTCTGCCTTGATCTTTTCCCATGCTGCATTCAGCAAGAAGGTTTTGGCTGTCAGTGAGATTTGGTCCCCAGAGACCTAAATAAAACAGAACAGTTGGTGCTCAAGGAGGAGAGATAAGCGGGGTTAACCTGGCACTTTATTTTTGCAACACATATCCAAATTATCACTACACATCATGTGGCTGTTATTTAAAAATAGAAGGATAGCTTGATGGATCAGACCAGAGGTCCATCTGGTCCAGCATCCTGTTCTCACAAGGTTCAACCAGATCCCCATGAGAAACCTACAAGCAGAGCCTGAGTGCAATATCAGCACTCTCCTCTCCTGTGATTTCCAGCAACTGCTATTCAGAAACATTATTGTTAGTGCTGACCTTTAAAGCCCTAAACGGCCTCAGTCCAGTATACCTGAAGGAGCATCTCCACCCCCATCGTTCTGCCCGGACACTGAGGTCCAGCGCCGAGGGCCTTCTGGCGGTTCCCTCGCTGCGAGAAGCCAAGTTACAGGGAACCAGGCAGAGGGCCTTCTCGGTAGTGGCACGCCCTCCCACCAGATGTCAAAGAGAAAAACAACTACCAGACTTTTAGAAGACATCTGAAGGCAGCTCTGTTTAGGGAAGCTTTTAATGTTTAATAGACTATTGTATTTTAATATTCTGTTGGAAGCGGTCCAGAGTGGCTGGGGAATCCCAGCCAGATGGGCGGGGTATAAATAAGAAATTATTATTAATTATTATTATCATTATTATTATTATCCAACTGTGGAGTCAGAGCATAGCCACTGTGGCCAATAGCCATTGATAGCCGCCTCCTCCATGAATTTGTCCTGCTCTCGTTTAAAACCATCCAAGTTGGTGTACATCTTTGCCTCCTGTGGGAGTGCGTTCCATAGTTTAACTATGTGCTGCATAAAGAAGCCTCTTCTTTTCTCTGTCCTGGTCAATTGAGCTGTGCCTCTTCAATGCCCCCTAAGCTAGCTCACTGCCCTCAAGCCAGGGGGAGGACACTATCACAATGACACTGCTAAAGTAAGATTCCCCTGCCGCTCCAACCAGCTTCCATTTATGAAACAGGGCAATGGCACACTCCAGTCCTTAGCTCAGGCAACAAAACGTCTTGGGACGACCCAGATTATTCACCATTCAAAATAGCACAGGCAGCAGCATTAATCAATGCAGATCTTGATATACGATGCGTACTGCATGCACATGCACACACGCACACAACATTAGTTTTACAATTCTCAGTTGCTCAGCTTTACGCTCTCTGCTTGCAGTAGAGTTACACAAGTTAAAATCCTGAGGATGGGAGAGTTGCAAATGCACAGGAGATCCTGGTCTGAGCTGCAGGGAAATTTGGCTTTGTGACCCTCTGTTCCTTTGCAGCCCTATGATTCTGTACAGGTCTCCAGGTCTCACTGCAAAATCTTCCCTGCAAAACATCTCTGGGGTGTCACTTTCTAAACAGAGCTATCCATTCGCAAACATACAGGTTGAGCGGAAGGGAAGCAAGCACAACAGGTCAGAAATTCTAGTTCCAAAGGAGCAGCCCTTATCCTACACACCTTATCTACCTACCCAAGCCCAGATGCAACACTGGCCTTCAACAGATCCTAGTGTCCACCAGAGAGGTCCTAACAGAGAGTACTACTTACCTGCAGATTTATCTCATTCAGAGCTGCCTGGAGCATGTCTTTGCCAACATTTTCAAAGAGCACCAAGAAAGCCCCTTGGTCCAGCCGGGCCTCAGAGTCTGTGATGGAGCACTTGAGGATGGAAGCCAGCTCACTTGACGTCAGGTTGGAGATCTGTAGAGCAAAAGATGTATTTGTGTCATTTTCTGTGAATTATTTGCACTAGCAGTAGCAAAACGAGGTACTCTTTCAAGACCCAACACTCATCTTCACAGCTACATGTCTTTTATTAAGTCCAATCCTTCCCTTAAACTAGTCCTCTTCTCTGCCCTTGGCAATAATTGCTCCCATCTCTTTTTCTACGCCTGGCATTTTCATTTCTGGGTTTATTTCATTTCCTAAATAACATTATTTGATAACCCAGTGGAAGCTTCCCAAGAATTGAGCTTCCTAAGCTGAAGCAAAGCACTGGCATGACACTGGCTCCATGGCAAATCAATTAAGATAAACTTTGCAGAATCGGAGCTGCTGAATAAGCAAACCCGCAAGACCTTATATACCAAACTGCATTCTTTTGGATATTTAAAGGCTGGCAAAGATACCTGGTCTGCTGATCCACAAGCATACTGTGGCAGTGTAAATTGGCATGGTTCTTCAAGCGTGGAGTTTAGCTCTGCCCTGTATAAAGAAACACACAAGATTATAGATAATTCTGCCAACCAGTCAAATACATTTCATCTCACTTTTGGCTACTGAAAAGATTAAATAATTCAGCCTGCAATTCTCACATAGGTGTAAGCCCCATTGAACAAAGTGACACTTCCTTCCAAGTAAACTCACATTTGATTGTATTGCCAACTTACTGCTTTTTGTTTTTTAAAAGCTGCACAACCTACGGGGTGGGGCTCCTTATTCATTTCAGACAGACTTTCTTGTTTATTTAAATAGTTATCAATAGTTATCAATTGCGCCCATCATGTAAATACAGCAAGACATGTATACCACATACAAACTGACAGTCACTCTGACGAAAGCATCATTCAAGCTGGGGGGTGTTGGAAATCATATTGCAAATGCTTGCCTGAATAACACAGTTTTCAACAGATGTCTGAAAGCAGGCAGGGATTATTCCTGTCTAGTTTCTACTGGCAGGGAGTTCCACAGGGTAGGCTCGGTCCCTAGTAAAGGCTAACCAAAACTCAGGAACACGGGGAACCACCAAAAGTGTCCCATCAGAAGAGCTCAGTGATTGAGGTAGTAATCAGATGATCCTTAGGGCCCAAGTCCTTTGGGTTTTGTGAATTAACACAATAACCTTGAATTTGGCCTGGTAACAAATAGGTTAGGAAAAAATTAGACCCTAGAATGAATGGCCTTATAGGGGCCCTCTGTAGCTGAATGTTGAGAGATTCAGGACAGATTTAAAAAATACTTCTTCACACAGTTAAACTATGGAGTGTGCTCCCAACTTGGGTGGCTTTAAAAGGGGACTGAACAGATTCATGAATTAGAGGGCTATCAATGGCTACTAGCCATGATGGCTATGCTCTGCTTCCAAAGTTAGAGGCAGCAATGCTGGAAAGCACAGGAGGGGAGGGGAGGGCTTTTGTGCTGCGGTCCCTCATGTGAATTTCCCACAGGCACCTGGTTGGTCACTGTGAGAACAGGGTGCTTGACTAGATGGGCCCTTGGCCTGTTCCAGTAGGCTCTTCAACATGAAGTCACTTTGCTGCTACCCTCCTCAACTGCTGCTCTCTGGGCCCTCATCTGGGAGGCCCCTGAGTTATGGGGCCCTAAACTTTGGCCCAAGGTCCACCTTAGCTATACCACCAGCACTTAGAATTCTACCCCATTGGCCTGTACCTGTTGATGGAGGAGCAGTAGCTTGATGCTGTGAAAACAAACAGACAAAAAGTAAATAATCACAGTGTTCTTATATTTGTTTTTAAAACAGTTGCTTTTATCTATATTCTGGTCATTTCATTGCCTGCCAACTTTCAAGCCTGGCTTGTAACCAGAAGCAATAAAAACATAGTATTTATTTATTGAGTAAGTGGTATATCTATAAACATAAATCTTATGAGGCTGCTGGATCCAATGGAACAAAGGAGTCAGAACCCAGTGCACAGCTATACGTGCTTCAGTCAATCGATGCAACACAAATGAGTCTGAGTTGAATTACGGCTCTGGTGAATCAAGCCACAGCAGTTTCAGCACCCTGGACAGCAGCCCCATTCACAGGGCAGTAATGAAGCCTCACTAAGGGCTCTTCTACACTTTGCTCGTTCCATGCCTAGAAAGTACAGGTCCGAGAGGTATTCTGCTTCTCCCAAACTTTCTGGGCATGTGTCCAAGTGGTTTTCCATTTGCCCAACCACTTTCTCCAGGAAAACCCACTCTTTACCACTGAATTCACAGAAAACTCAATTGACATTTGCTCCCATTCAGTAGTAAAGAGGAGGTTTTCCCTGGGGGAAAGTGGCAGGACAAGCAAAAGTGCAGCTTTACTGTCTTCTTGTGGGGTACAATTTAGCATACTCTGAACAAGCATACTTGACATTTGGGAAATGTTCCATTAACTTTCAGGCATCAAGTTTCAATGCCTGTTAGCCAGATGAGCTGGTAGAGTTCTCAGCTAGCGGAATGGACTGTACTGTTTTAGAGTGCAGGTGGGAGATGCCATTTTTGAATGTTCTCTTGCATTTTAAGGGGGGGAGAGAACCCTCCAGATAGAAAGTTTGCACTTGCAAGGAGCAATGCTAGGAATTTCTTCCCAATGTGTTAGGTTTCTATTTGGAGGAAAGTTTTTCTTTAAAAGCATTCAAAGGTGCATTTTGTAACCTGAAGTGGTGCAATCCACACTACCACTTCAGGGTTAGCTATGGTTCCTACATTGCAGGAGTTGAGCGAGATGACCCCTTGGGTTCCTTCCACGTCTATGATTTTACCACCTCATTGTCCTACATCTGTAGATCATTTCCACTGGAAAGAAGTGGGGCAAGGAGAAAATCACTCAAACCCATGCTTTCTAGGCATGAGACAAGCGGAAGGGTGGACGAGCCCTGTGACAAAGTACCAGGATGCTGGAACTGCCTTTCACATAAATAGATCATTACATTAATGCCTTAGTCCGAAAAAGCGCTCTGAGTTCAGCTTAACTTGTGTGTGATATTGGTCATGGGTCTGGATAATCATCTTCTTCCCACCCACTACCAGTCTGCTATAATCCCCTGACCCTCATTTTTGTGCCAATAAGATAAAAGTAAAACTGATCTTACTTACAGATTGGAAAGGCCGGACACTGATTAAATAGAAGAAAAAAGACAAGTGGTCAGAAAATCAGGATTGCATATTGCTCATATATAGAGCTGGATCTATTCTAAAAAGCTAGTGCTGTGGAGGGGTCAAAATGACAATGATGGAAAGAAAATCTCCCACACGGGGGGGGGGGGCGGAATGTTGCATCAGAGTGTTCAAATAAACATTGCTCTTGAATTGTTCGGTCATTGTTCACCTGTGATGCAACTGGCAAGATCTTCTTCTGAATAAATGGTGCTACTTTCAGGACAGACACTAAACTGGCAAATTAACCCCAACAGCAAATGGATCATGTTGCCATTGTTCACCCCCCCCCCCATACTTACTGGATTCAAAGCGATAGGATAGGATCGGCGAGAGCGATAACCATGCCAGCTGCCTTCCGTCCAGCCCCCTTGAAATGCAATTTGAAATAGTTAGAACATGTGAAAGGACTAGTCTTCCAAGAGTTTGCTTAAGGATTAAAGCAGTGTTGGCCAACATGGCGCCCTCCAGATGTTATGACTACAATTCCCATTGTGACTAGCGGTCAAGGATCACGGTGGTAGTAGTTCACAACATCTATAGGACATCACATTGGCTGCCACTGAATCAAAGCAGTCTGAGTTAGAGGCCATCATCACATCTTGTGGCAGGGAGCCCCACAGATTAATTAGTGGTGTGACATAGCAGTCCTTTCTTTTGTTAGTCCAGAACCACCAGCCCCTCTGAATTTTAATGCTATGAGAGAGAAATGTTTCTTACTCACAAGTTAAGAGAATCTCCAGGATGGTCTGCTGTTACTGCAACGAATTTAGCTAACAGCACAAGTCTGCTCATGTCTACTGAGAAATACATTCAATGGGCCTTGTTCCCAAGTGAGTGAGTATAGGATTGCAGCTGAACAGTGCAATCCTATGTATCTTTACACAGACATAGCTCCTATTGTGTTTGTTGGTGCTTCCTCTCAAATACATGTGTACAGAATTACAATCTAAGGCTGTCACCTCATTAAATATTAGTGGATTAATCACATGGAGTTGTATCTAACTAAGTTTAACTTAGAGTAGACCCACTGAAATGAATGGAGCTGAGATAGTCATGGCATGGCCAAACCTCCAGAAGGTCGGGGAAGACTGATTTTAGTCAATTAATCTATTCTGCATAAATTTGCACAGAAGCGAAAACAAACAAAAAACACTCTGAAGTAGAAGCACAGCTGCTTTGATTTTAGCTTATTCAAGTAAGTGTTACAGCAGAACTCTCTTTCAGAAGATGTTCCCCATTTCCCAATTTATAGAAGGCTCCTTCCAATATGGTGCTTGCCACAACAGTCATTTTTTGTTAGCTACTTCCATTAAAAGTAATTTGAGGCACTTTTTCAGAACCAGCTGCCTCTGTTAGGAGGGAGTTTCTAAACAGCTAAAAATGTTTGATTGAACTGATTAATCAGCTGGACATTACAAGCTGGGCAATTAATCAGTTGCATAGAAAAGCCATGAGTCACTGCTTTAGCTCTCAAAGAATGTGATGACTGTGAAGCTGATTCACCTTCTAGCCCCACAAAAGCTTGCCAGAAAAATGTCTGTTTTGCTCACTGTGTAAATATTTACTTGGATGCATTTGATTATGTTAATTATTGGGAAAAGAACTGGAAAACCTACCTGAAATGAGTAGCAAAGTAAAGATCGCGTAAATGGGCGGGCCTTCTTTTTCCTTCATGGCAACTCGGTTTTCCAAACAGGCCTTCCTTGCAGTGCTCTAAAGCATAAAATATGACCTCATAAGAACATAGGAAAGGCCTGGCTTGTGGATCAGTCCAGTCTCCTGTTCTCCCAGTGGCCAACGAGATGCCTCTGGGAAGCCTGAAAGACAGGGCCTGAATGCAACAGACTCTCCTGAGCTGTGCTTCCGACAGTGGAAACAGAACACAGTCATTGTGGCTAGTAACCATTGATAGCCTTATCCAATGCTTTTTTCCTTTAAAAATGTTTAGGAGTTGTCTCATTTTGACTCAAGAAAATCACCATTTTATAGTTCAAATCGGGGAAAATAAATACAGTCAATGAACAAAAGTACAAAGATTCACAAAATATTTAGGGGTATGCGTACCCCTGTGTACCCCCAGAAAAAAAAGCACTGGCCTTATCTAATCCTTTATTAACACAAACCAACTTGGTGGCCATCACTACATCTTGTGGGAGCAAATCCCATGGATCACCCAGTTCAGCCCCTCCCTCCAAAGACAACCTTCCTTGCTTTCCTGAAGCACCCATGTGCATCCTTTTGAGACTCCACATAATTCCAGAAGTGATTTGTCACAAGGGTTATGAAGGAACAAGTCATTAGATCTTCCAGAGGGGCGTCTTCTGGGCCTCATTGTTGCTCTTCTGCTCTAAGCTACAGTCAGAATCGCAAACAACTTTCAACAGTTTGAGAAGTATCACACTTTTTGTGTGCATTCCTCTGGTTATGTTCCAATAATACTAGGAGTCATAGAATTGTAGACTCGGAAGGGACACCGGGGGTCATCTAGTTCAACCTCCTGCAATGCAGGAATCTCAACTAGATCATTCATGACAGGTGGCCACCCAACCTCTGCTTAGAAACCTCCAGAGAAAATTGCATGACATAGCAATTTAGTATTGATTGATTGAATGCATTTATATTCCACCTTTTCCTCCAACGAACTGAAGGTGGTATACATGGTTCTCACCCCACCCCCCATTTTATCCTCTCAATAACCCTGTGAGGTAGGTTAGGGTGAGAGGCAGCAGGCTTCATGGCTGAATGAGGATTTGAACCCTGGTCTCCCAAGTCCTAATATGACACTCTAACCACCTCACCGGCTCTCAGTGCAGATGGGGAAGGGACAGCTCACCTGACCACACCATTTTCAAACCAATTCGATCCATTTTTAATCATTTTTTTTAAAGGGAGTGCTAAAACACTCCCCTGCCACCAATTTTAACACCAGTTTCACAATTTCAATATTTAAAATTGGGGGGGGGGGAGAGACAGAGAGAAATATAAACACAGGGATAGAAGGGATACTTATTGAAAACAGCTGGTTATTTATTTATTTATAAAAAGCGTTTTTATCCATTTAATAGTGTGTAGTTTTTTTAGAATTAAAAAATTAGGCCACAAAGCACCATTTTTAAAAAAACTGAATAAAATCTGCAGCTAAAATTTCACTGCCAGGAAAGTTCATGGAGGTATAGAGGGCTGGCGATTGGCTCAGCTGCTCAACACATCACTTGACATGTCCAAACCACAGATCATCAACCCGTCATATAAGAGGAAAAGGGAATGAGGCTTAAGAAATTTTAACCTAACTATTTATAATATAGAATAGGCTTGATTGTAAATAAAAAATTAAAAAATAGAAACAGCTGGCATGGCAGGTATTATTATTATTATTATTATTATTATTATTATTATTATTAGAATTTATATACTGCCCTATACCTGAAGGTCACAAGTTTGTACTACATCTCTCATCAGCCCCAGAATTGTATGGCTACACTGGCTGGCATTGTGCTGGGAGTTGTAGTCCGAAACATATGGAGGGCACCAGGTTAAGGACTGCTGGTCTAGATTAATAATTTTGGGGATATTTTAAATATAAAAAACCAGAATTAATATTCCAAGTGTTGGTAGCAGCAAAGCGGCCTATAGCTCAACACTGAGTGGGCAAATGGTCCTCCCAATGAATTTCTAATTTCTACTGTTTTAGGACAGGATCCAGCTGTTCCTACTGCCCCAAAAATTAAGGCACAGAAGCATAGAACTGTAAAGTTAGAAAGGACCCAAGGGTCTTCTAGTCCAACCACCTGCAATGCAGGAATCGCAGCTAGTGCATACAAGTTATCCCCATCCACCTTCTATTCCCTTGCCCCTCCAAATCCCACCTTACCGTCAAAACGCCGTCATGTGTTCCGGAGGCTGGCAGGTGGACCAGTGTAAGTGTCACAGTCTCCTGTGACATCTCCTTTTATACCCAGGTCTCAAGCCACTGGGATGGAATGCAGTCAAGCCGTACAGGTGGCTGCTTTGATGCAGCTGCAAAGAACAAAAGAAAAGGGCCCCACCCTTCCTCCTGGGGCACCCTGGCCTTTGGGGCACATTGCACTCCCCTGCAGAAGGCTGGGCTCGCCATAGCAGAGGAAATTCACCTATGGAGTGGCTGGGGACCAGTCGCCATGTGCTGCTCGTCACGTGGTTCACCCTTGGGTGCATAGGTTTTTCTTTCAGAAGCAGCCAACATTCTTTACTTGTTTGTTTGCTTAGTTTAGTCTACTTCTGGGCTCACCTTAAACCGTGCATGTTCACTCGACCGCTTCAAGCTGCGGAATTGGCACTCTTATAGGTGCTGCATAATGTTTGTTCCACAGTTGTAAGGAACTGATCTTCGGAACTCCCTGGCTATTGACATCAGGCGGGTGCCTTCACTGTACTGTTTCCAGCTCCTGTTTAAAACATTTCTGTTTAGGCAAACCTATCCAGACATATAGAAGTTACATGTGTCTTCATCTGTCTCTAGCTTGGTATTGATTGCAATTCGTTTTAGAATGTTTTCAAATATCTTGTTTTGTTTTATTGCTAACTAGCCGGGAGTTCCCGGGGCTGCCTGGGTATTTTTTATTATTGTGGTTTTTAAAATGGATACTGCAATTTGTGAACCACTCACACTAAGAATTGGGTAGACTCAATCCAAAGTCATGTTTTGGTGTCCACCATCTTGATTCAAAATGGTGCCTGGCACTCAAGCATCAATGTAGAGCCCCTAATCCCCTCCAAGGAACCCTCATGCTGAATTTGGTGATGATATCTCAAGAGATGGCCAAAGCTATGTCAAAAAATGGGCACAGACGTGCCAAAATGACATTTCGGTCCATCATCTTGATTCAAAATGGCGTCTAGTGTCCAAATGGTAATGGAGTCTGCCACCCCACCTCATGAACCTTCATGACAAGTTTAGCAATGAAATCTCAAAAGGCATCTGAACATAAAGAGAACAAACGGACAGACAAGTGGTATATCAATTTTGCTAATTAAATAAATGCACTTCCACTATTTAGAGACTGCTTTTCACTGTGGATGTTCACAAAAGGTGTTTACATGACAATCAGTGAAACAATTCATGAATCAATCCCGTGCTAGTTCTACTGTCATAGGATATAACCAAATATATCAAAGATAGATGCAAACACACATCTAAATAACAACCTAAATTATAGCAAAATGTTGTTGTTGCTGTTGTTGTTCAGTCGTTTAGTCGTGTCTGACTCTTCGTGACCCCATGGACCAGAGCACGCCAGGCACTCCTGTCTTCCACTGCCTTCCGCAGTTTGGTCAAACTCATGTTCGTAGCTTCGAGAACACTGATCAACCATCTCATCCTCTGTTGGCCCCTTCTCCTTGTGCCCTCCATATTTCACAACATCAGGTTCTTTTCCAGGGAGTCTTCTCTTCTCATGAGGAGGCCAAAGTATTGGAGCCTCAACTTCAGGATATGTCCTTCCAGTGAGCACTCAGGGCTGATTTCCTTCAAAATGGATAGGTTTGATCTTCTTGCAGTCCATGGGTCTCCTCCAGCACCATAATTCAAAAGCATCAATACTTCGGCGATCGGCCTTCTTTATGGTCCAGCTCTCACTTCCATATATGACTACTGGGAAAACCATAGCTTTAACTATACGGACCTTTGTTGGCAAAGACAACAGGCATAGCAAAATAGCCTATAGCAATTATTATCTATTGCCTATCCAACTATTAAACTTTACCCATGACGATTCCACCAAACATGGAGAAAACGAGCAATGGGATGTGAACATCTCCAACATATATCAATCTGTTCTTAAAAATTGGATTGAATAGATCAGGAGTTGGGTACCATTTTTTAAAAAAAAATTATTGCTTAAAATGCTTATCCAGGGAGATAGCACAGACCCATTTGTAAAGTAAATACGGTATGCCAATATATTCAGGAATTGACACCTGCAGTATTTCCCCCCATTAAGCTACAAAATTGTTCTCCACATCCCTGTTGTGTGTGCAAGTACAGCTCCTAACAAGCCACTGAACCTAACTTTCCTAATGATAGAAGCTGTTGGACAGATTTCCTTGAGATGCAGTGGGATCTGCTATGATAATAATAATAATAATAAAATTTTATTTATATCTCGCCCTCCCCAGCCAAAGCCGGGCTCAGAGCAGCTAACAACAGTAAAATAATACAGCATTCTAAAATCAATTCATTATAAAATCAGTTCAAATCAAATTAATGGCATCCATTGGGCTAGAGTTCTGTGAAGAATTACCAAAGGTCAGACTGTGCCTTGGCCAAAGGCCTGGTGGAACAGCTCTGTCTGGGAGGCCCTGCGGAAAGATGTCAAGTCCCGCAGGGCCCTAGTCTGTTGTGACAGAGCGTTCCACCAGATCGGAGCCACAGCCAAAAAAGCCCCGGCTCTGGTTGAGGCCAGCCTAACCTCTCTGTGGCCCAGGACCTCCAAGGTGTTTTTTTCGAAAACCCTAAGGTCCTCCGTGGGACATACCAGGAGAGGAGGTCCCGTAGGTACGATGGAGATATTTCGACGGAGGCTGGGCATTCATCTGTCCTGGTTGCTACCTCTGCATCCTGCACTTTAGATCCTGTATATAAATTCAATAAATAATAATCCTGCTTTGAGCGGGGTGGGGGTCAAACTAGATGACCTCTGAGGTTGCTTCCAACTATATAATCCTATGATTCCATAACCCAGGGTTAATTAGGACCATTAACACACATCATGCCAGAAACAACAGCCAATAATCTGTTGCCCTTGTGTTACTTATTTAATACAGTTTCTATGCCTCTTAATCATCAAAACCTTGAGATTTTTCTCAAATCTGCCTAACACTTTCAGAATCCAACCTGCTAACAGCCAGTAGTTTTTTTAAAAAAAAGAAAGGAAAAAAATTGGCGCTGCTTCCCTGTTGGCCTTTACACATCTCACGTTCCCTTGAGCTTTGATTAATCCTCTCCCTTCATTCTTATACAACCTGTCCTTCGTCAGGTGAAGGGCAGAAATCATTGCATATTTTAAGGCTGCGTAACCAGATCAGCATTCTTGATGTGCTGCTCAAATTGTAGACAATCAAGATTTAAAGTGGGGGAGAAAGAGAGACCAGTTGACCTAGGGAGGCAATCAGAAACTCAGAAGATACTATTGAGCTGGTAATCTTCTGTTGAATCTCTATGTGCGTGCTCAGGTCAGAGAGTTTTAGAACCTGGCAACATGTCAAGAAGTGGTTCTATGTCTCTGACTGTTCAACATTCTGAAGTGGCTGGTTTTCCTTATGAGTTGAGAGCATAAGGACATCAGAAGAGCCTGCTGGATCAGGCCAATGGCCCATCGAGTCCGGCATCCTCTTCTCACAGTGGCCAACCAGGTGCCCTGATGGAAAACCCACATACAGGATCAGAACACAAGAACACTCTCCCCTCCTTAGGCAGATTTTGGGGAGCGTGACAGGTTTGGTTGCACTGGGCATGGGAGGCAATGCAGAAGGCAACACAACTATGATGGAGAATGGAAGACGAGAAGCAGGAGTTGCCAGATTTTGGTGTTGCATGGGTGTCAGGGGCTGGACTGAGGAGGAATGGTGGGGGTCACCCCACCTTCTCCTGAACCTTCCCAAGAACAGGAAGACAGTATAGATTTAGAACAGTGGTCTGCAGAAGGTCATAGTTCAGAGGCTGCAGAGCGGAGAAGCTGGGAAATACTGGGGAAACAGCAGGAAGAGGAAGCACCAGAGAAGAGACAACTGACAGACTCAGTGTCTCTTGACAGCATTCCTGTCCCCCCCTCCCAGAACCAAGCGTGCCTTGAGGGTAGTTGAACAGAAAGCCCAAAGACAGAAAGCACAGATCAGCCAACACAGGGATGACGTAGAATAGGAGAGACGTAGGGGGTGGGACTTTACTTGGAGCAACGCCATTGTCTTCGGGAGACCGCCTTCCTTTGTCTCTCTCTGTGGATATTGAATAAATTACTTGGTAAGAGCTCCTTTTTGTTTCTCTGCTTCTTGGCTGCCACCATGGGAGGGATAGGATTCCTTGAAGCCTGACAACGGGGCACCTCTGAAATTTGAGACTCCAAGGTCCGCCACTGCCTGTGGTTTCCAGCCATCATGACTTGTAGTCAATGCTAGCCTTCTCCATGAATTTGTCCAGTGGTCTCCCCAGTGAAACATGCCTGGTGCCATCATTAGCAGTTTCAAGACCAGCAGGGCTCTTCTCATGTTCTCAGCTGCATTGTGTTTCCTGTTTTCCGAAACCAGCTGCCCCACATTGCCTTGCATTTCCTTCTGATTTCAAACACAGGAGCTGTCATTCAACAATGGGCGCAAGTAAATCCCATACATGCTTAGAGCAAGGCCCCACTGAGTAGAGTAAACAGCTTTTTACACAAACAACCACCCTTCCTGTTTGGACAGTGCCAGCGTACCATGCAAGTGCTAATCTGTCCTCCTGAGCCATTCACAAGACATCAAGGGGGACTGCACTGGTGGTGATGTGAGGGGAAGCACAGGGAGGATCGCTGGATCATCTCCAGGGCCAAATGGTGCATCTTTTCTTGACAGTCATTCATCAAACTGGCACTGTGTACTGAAGAACTAAGCAGTCACTTCAAACCAGGAAAGAGCTTTTTATAGCCTAAGACTGCTCATTCCAAGCCTGGTGTTGTTCAGATTGATTTCTGCCAAGGATGGGGGCATATCAGCTGCTTGGATTGGGCAAAGCTCCCCAACACCAGGCTACAGTTCATGACACAAGAACAAGAAAGCAGATGATTTGGAGTGCTTCAAAATCATCTTTTGGAGTGACTTAGGTTCCTTAATGTTCCAGTGTACACTGTTCTCTTGAAACCGGAACCCTTTGTGTTGTCAGTCTTCCTAAATGCTCAGCTTTGGAGCATACAGAGTGGCTCCTCCTTGGTACTTTTCCTGTGTGCCTTCTCCAGAGTGATCCTAGGAGCCAATCCCCATTCCTAGGAGGCGCACTTCCTTCCACTCTAGTTGGCTCCAATTTGTTAATCATATAACATGACTTTTGCTTTAATTGTTATATTTAGTTTTGTGGGGTGTTTTTTGTTATTGCTTTGTTTTATAGATTGTAACTCTTTCGCCAATGATTTGCTAATTATCCTATATGATTTATGCTGTATTTGTGATGTTCCTTTCTTATTGTTATTTATTGTTTGTAAGCCGCTTTGGGAGTCATTTGAATGAAAAGTGATATAGAAATATAATCAATCAGTCCAAAAGGTGAGAGTGTCATTGAAATTCTACTCAATATTGATCCAGAGTAGATTCCAATGTATAGTTAGCAGAGTAACAACTTAAACACATTGCAGGATTCCCCCCCAAAATAGACCAGAGGCAAATAGTATTTCATCCAGCAGAGCTTTACTGCTACTGAAGGCAAATGAGCACAATGGTCACAAATCCAATACATTCAGGATTTATTTATTTTTTAAATCATTTTTATTAAGTTTCCATTTTATATAAATATAACATATTCAAATTTTTCACATTATATTCCACTCTCACGAGCACTCGACTCCCCTCCCTCCCAGCCCATGATTACCTTAAATTATATCTTTTTAACTTGCATTTCATCTTTCCCCTCTTTACTCTATTCAATTCTAATAATCACAAAATTATGTTAATTGTAAATGAGTGCTTTCTATAAACTATCAAGCTTTAAACCAGTCCTGTCAGTGTTGTTAAATGTTTACAATTATCTTTCAAATACTCTATAAACTTATTCCAGTCTTTGTGAAAGGTTTGGTCCCGCTGGTTTCAGATTTTCCCAGTCAATTTCGCCAACTCAGCATATTCCACCATCTTTGTCTGCCAGTCCTGAATTGTTGGTAAGTCTCGTTGTTTCCATCTCTGTGCTAGTAAAACTCTTGCTGCATCAGTTGCATGCCTAAACAGTTTTTGGTCTTTCTTGGGTACTTCCTCACCTATTATTCCTAATAAAAATGCTTTTGGTTTCCTAACAAATGTAACCTTTAACATTTTCTTCAGTTCATTATATATCCTATCCCAAAAGATTTTGACTTTATTACAAGTCCACCACATATGGAAAAAGTTGCCTTCCTTGACTTTGCATTTCCAGCATTCCTTATTTTTACATTTTTACATTTTAGATAACTTAGTCACTGTTATATACCAACTATACATCATTTTCATCACATTTTTACATTCAGGATTGGCACTGTCCATAAGAAATCCAGTTGCAGCAGACTTAACTTAAACTTACAATAACTTATAATAAGACCAAAAGGAAAAAGAGACAGAAAGAATGAAACTCAGGCTCCTTCTGATCTCACTATTATAATCAGCATGATCTTGACAGAAAGAGATAACAGAACCAGTTTAAACTAGCTGTATTCAGCTTCTCTGAAGGAATAACCCAAACATCATGAACCTTCTGCTTGTTTCTTTCACACAGAGACGCTTCCAGAACCCTCTTGATTTAAGTAGAATAGGAAAGATCTCTACACATCAGATCGATACTTTCTGTACTAAGGGACTTCCGGGTTAGCGCGATCGGTTAATGGCGGATTCCCTCCGAGCTTTGGAGGGAATCGGCTCTACTGAGGACGGGTCCTGCCGCGGCGGCGACGCGGGGACCCTCAGAAACCACAGGCGCGGATGCCTGTGGACTTGGTGACTCGGCGGGCACCATTTGCGCCCCCCCGACCCACAAAGAAGCCTTTTTAAAGGCTTCGGAGAGGGTGCGGAGAGTGGCGTGGTGCTGTGAGTAGACCGCTACTTCAGTGGAGTGAAGCCGCGAGCCATGGCCGGAGAGCGCTGACTTTTTTCCTTGAACATTTGGACTGAAAAAGAAATAACCCGTGAGTAGTACGGAATTTGGATTTAAAAAATTCTTTTTCCTTGAATTTGGAACGATCGGGGGAGTGCTAAAAGGAAGTCCGCCCCCCCCTCCCTGCAGACATTTAAAGCAAGAATTGGATAACTAAGGTGGAGAGACCATCTCTCTCTTTGTGAGACAAAAGTTATTAATTTCACGATTGGCATTAGAAGTTTTGTGCTGGAGGATGAGAACTGAATCTTAGAAGTTGATGTGAAACACCCCCCCCCCCCGGATCCGGGAGCGATCCGTGAGCGAGCCTGCTGAGGAGACACAAGGAGTTTGACAGCTGTCAAAGGAGCTGTCAAACGAGCTTTCAAACCTAGAAAAAATTGTTATTTACTATCTTTAAGGACTAGATGTGCTACATTTGATTCTAAGTTGTTGGAAACAAAGAAGAAATAAATAAATAAAGTTACTGACTGTTGGAGAAGGACTACTAAGTAACCAGAATCCCTCTAGGGGGGATTCTGAGACATTACAATGGCTGCAGATGGAAAATTACAGGCCGAGTTGGAAAAAATGTTTCTGCTCGTGGGAAAATTACAAGACCAGAGTACAGCTATGGCTACAAAGCTTGCGACCTTGAATCTTAAAGTAAATAATCCTGTTGACTGTGCTAAGGACTTGACAAAAAATAATTCTGCAGCTGAATCGGAAGAGATATTTTCAGAACTAGAGGAGAGAGAAGGAGGAGCGGAAATGTTGTTGGTGGAAAGGGCCAACCAGAAGCCTACAATTGTGGAATATAAAGAAAACAAGGAAATTGTGGATTATAAAGAAAACAAGATTCAGATTATGGGAATTTGGATTGAAATTGAAGAACTACGGATTGCAAATTTGTCCAAGATGAAAGAGGAAGCCTTTGGGACACTTGGAACATTTGGACTTAAAAGAAGCAAGAAATATGATTGGGGCTCCGTTTTGGAATATGGAGGACTGGCTGGAAGAAACATGGATTTTACTGGGATAGAGCTCCTTCGAGACCCGATGACCAACATAAAGGACTATCAACAAAACCGGCGGAGAGGGACTGACGGAGATTTGAAGGCCTCGGACGTGAGAAATCCAGGCTAAGAACTGATATTGTGGACATCTTCTGTTTTGGGGGATCGAAACCGGGAAAGAGGGGGGGTGAGAGCTTCTGAATCCAAAAGGAGGATAATTTTAAGATTTTTATGTTTAGGTAGTGTGTTCAGTAATTAATATTTAAAATTGGGAAATTTGTGGAAGGGAACTTAGGTCGACCTTAGAAAAGGATGTAATGATTATAATTGATGTATAAGCTAAATTTGGTTAATCAAGCAGAACTAAGTTTAAAAAATAATTAAAATAATATTGTGAAGATGAGAGTAAGAACTTGCTGAGCTAACTATTGGAATTAGGATGTATGAAGGGGTGGTGCGGGGAAGTCAGAGAATGTGGTTAAGAAAGTAAGGATTTGAAATTATACATGTTTGTCTTTGTCTTTGTGTGTTTGTGATGTCAATATAAAATGTGAAAACCTAATAAAAAAATTAAAAAAAAAAAAAGATACTTTCTGTACTAAGAAGTGCAAACTGACAGAGAGGACTTCTTCTCAATGGCTAAAACACTCCCTTTTCATAGCATAGCTCTAAGATGCTGGAGTCAGCAATCCTATTGGAAACCTGCTGAAAAAATAGTAATGGGTCTTCACCCCCATGTGTCCCTGGACTGCTACATCTCTGCTGGTTGGAGGTCAAGTGAGAGCCGGTGCCCAACCACAATGTCTACTGATGGGCAAGTAACAAAAAATGGGTATGCTTAGAACATCAAAACCATCTTTATACCATGTCAAATTCTTTATCCACCTTGGTCAATGTTGACTCCTCTGTTTAGAAGCAAAGACCCTGCAGGGTCTCAGGTAAAGAAGTCTCTCACCTCATCCACTGGAACTGAGGATGCTAAGAACTGAAACTAGGATGTCCCACCTGCAAGGTGTATGTTCTACGCCTTGCCCCTCCTTGAAGAACAACTCCTTCAGGAAAGGATTTGGGGGTGATGAAGTAGAAGGCAGGGACAGGGCCAAACACAACATCCCCTGCCTCCCAGGTGCCACTTCTCAGTCCAAATCCTCCTCCCAGATAGGCTTTGCGTGGACAGGCGGAGTCCCCACATCCCGAGCGCACCCCCCCCGTCATGTGGAATAACGACTCAAGACAACGTGCTATGGGATTAAATTGGCCACAACTTTATTAAATTTCAAATGTGGGTAGACCTTGGCTCAGACATTGGGCGTTCTCCCTCCCCAGACCCCAGCCGGGGACCTAGGGAGATCAGGGTTATCCAGTATTTGTGTGGGGGATGGGCCGGCTCTGGAGAACATATGTTCAAGCAGAGATAGCCGCCCCCGTTATGCTGCTGCCGCAGGGGAGAGCAATGACGACCTTTCAGCGTACGGTCAAAGCCTCCCTTCAGAAACCCCTTTAACGGGGAACCCCTTGGACAACAACTCCTTCAGGAAAGGATTTGGGGGTGATGGAGGCAGGGACAGGGCCAAACACAACGTCCCCTGCCTCCCAGGTGCCACTTCTCAGTCCAAATCCTCCTCCCAGATAGGCTTTCCTCTGGGAAAAACAACTGTCATGTTTTAGCTACTGAGGAAGGAAACTGGGCAGTGAATAGGGAAATAGTGAGAGCATGGGTGTGAGGATGGGGGAAGGTAAAGCAAGGGAGGTTGCAAGAGGGAGTGGCTAAGAAAATCAGCAGTGGGGGAAGGAAACTGGAGCTCTCTCATTGAAAACATTCAAACTGCCATCTAAATCCATCTCCAAACTCCACCTCTCAAATTTCATAGTTTGTTTTTTTTCCTAGGATGTAATATTTTTCCAACTGTCTGAATTTGGAAGCATGCCAAAGGCACTTGTTGTCAAAGTACATACTCTTCTCTCTCCTTCTCTCTTTATTTCTCTCGCTCTCTTCAGGACGGTTCGATGGCCTGGAGCAAAATTTCTCCCTTTGAACCACACCCTTTTCTGCACACTTACAGATCTAGAAGTGTTCTGAGAATCTTTTTGTCGACTCTCGTTCTTACCTAACCCAAAGGTCATCCATTGCAGAAATCATGCAATTTCATTACTTCAGGCTGATTCTCCTCTCCACTCTTTTGAATGCAGCTTTCATAATGTTATTAGATTTTCTTGGCATTCAGCAAACGTGTTCCTCCCTAATCTGTGCTGTGTGATATTACTTGCAGCAAAGCGTGGCCAGTTCACCCCCTCCCCCAATGCTCTAATGCCTTTAACAGCACAGGCAAGAAAGGAAAAGCAGTACATGAAGACAAAAGCTTTCCTTGTCGAACTTCTGCCTCTCCTGATGACATGGCTATAGGCACAGAAGCTCTGCCTGAAATCAAAGTGACAAGACAACCCAATTTCAATGGGAGTGTAAAAATGTAAAGCTTGTATTATTAAATAGCGTTAAGTAGCATTTGTTTATAATTATGGGAGTTGCTTTGTGTAGTTTTTATTAAATGTGTGCATTTTTCTGCATATACAGTGGTACCTCATGTTAAGTACTTAATTCGTTCCGGAGGTCCGTTGTTAACCTGAAACTGTTCTTAACCTGGTACCTTGGGTTACATACGCTTCAGGTTACATACGCTTCAGGTTACATACGCTTCAGGTTACATACGCTTCAGGTTACAGACTCCACTAACCCAGAAATAGTGCTTCAGGTTAAGAACTTTGCTTCAGGATAAGAACAGAAATCGTGCTCCGGCGGCGCGATGGCAGCAGGAGGTCCCATTAGCTAAAGTGGTGCTTCAGGTTAAAAACAGTTTCAGGTTAAGAATGGACCTCCGGAACGAATTAAGTACTTAACCCGAGGTACCACTGTAAGGTTTTATAACAATACATTTTTCCAATTGTAGATTCAGTTTTTTTGGGGGGGAGTCCCCAAACTCTTGCAAGAGCCAGCTGATGTGCCACAGCGCAGAACCAAAAAGAAAAAAGAGGACATTCCAGGGTCCAATCAGAAGCCAGGATGGTTTCTGTAATTCTGGGAAGTCCTGCTCAGATTGGGACAGTTGAAGGATATGCCCAATAGTTCAGTATTGTCTAATTGACTGGCAGTGGCTCTGAGGGTTTCAGACTGAGGCCTATCTCAGCCCTACGTTGGAGATCTTGGGAACTTGGGACCTTCTGCATGCGAAGCAGATGCTCTAACCACTGGGCCATGACCTTTGCCTAAAGGAAGGTGCCTTTCACTGAGTCAGGCCATTGGTCCATCTAGCTTGATACTGCATACACTGACTGGCAGCAGATAGAACCTGGGACTATCTTCATGCCGGGCAGATGCTCTGCAACTGAGCCATGAATGATTGCACCTCTTGCGTGACCTGGGGACATATCTCAGTGGCAGCTAAGTTACTTCGTCATACCAGAGATGGTATTGCTGGGTGTGAATCTTTAGGCTTAATCCCCAATGTGGGAAAATGGTAGCAGGGTGTAGCTGCCAGGCCTCGTCAAAAGGTGTGTCTGCAGTAGCTGAGCACATCTATAATGTCTTCCTGATACCAATATCAGTCCATTTCCTGCACAGGGCACATCTTCCTTGTTGAATCAGAAGAAAGCTTCTTATAGCAAAATTATTAGAAATTTCCTGTTTTCTTTGTTAGTAGCCACTTTCTGGGTTAGCGGAGTCTGTAACCTGAAGCGTATGTAACCTGAAGCATCTGTAACCCAAGGTACCACTGTACCTGAATTTGATGTTTTCCTCTTCCCTCCCTTTCCCTTTTCCCTCGTGTGTTGTGTTCGATTGGAAGTTTGCAAGAAGGGACTGCATTTGTTTTTGTTTTGTTTAAAAAATAATATATTGATCTTAACAAAAAGACAAAAAGAAAATGATTACACTGGTATGGCACAGTGCAGTGCAGAAAATCAAGCAAAGCCTCTCACCATGGAGGGGCTAGAAAAGAAAAAATCCAGATTTGAAATCGATCAAACCAGAAACAATATGAGGTTAGAACTGGGCTTTCGTAGCTCTAGTTGCTGTAAGTAAATGGATGGTCAGTTCTTTATTTTGAAGACCTACAATATCAACAAAGGACTGATTGAATGTAAGCCACACTGGGAGACTTTCTGGCTGAAGAGTGGCATAGAAATGCTCTAAATAAATTGTAGATTTAAATTATTGAGAAATTAATTATGCGGATAAGGTAAAGGATCCCTGAACTGTTAAGTCCAGTCAAAGGCAACTATGGGGTTGTGGCACTCATCTCACTTTAGGCCCAGGGAGCCGGCGTTTGTCCACAGACAGCTTTCCAAGTCATGTGGCCAGCACGACTAACCACTTCTGGCACAATGGGACACCATGACAGAAACAAGAGCGCATGGGAACACTGTTTACCTTCCCGCCGAAGCAGTACCTATTTATCTACTTGCACTGGCATGTTTTCAAACTGCTAGGTTGGCAGGAGCTGGGACAGAGCAACGGGATCTCTGATCGGCAGGCTCAGGAGGCTCAGTGGTTTAGACCACAGTTATGTACTGTGGAACCTCGGGTTACGTACCGTCGTCCTTACAAATGCTTCGGGTTATGAGCTCCGCTAACCTGGAAGTAGGTGTAGTGAATTTTGCCCCAGGATGTGAGCGGCAGTCGCGCACCGGTGGCCCGGCAGCCGCAGAAGGCCCCATTAGCAAAAGCGCGCCTCAGGTTAAGAACGGTTTCAGGTTAAGAACGGACCCCCGGAACGAATTAAGTTAGTAAATGGAGATACCACTGTATTTATTTCAGTTTGCATTTCTTTGTACAGAAAGTATTGCTCTGATGTGTAGAGATTTTTCCTATTCCACTTAATTCAAGAGGGTTCTGGAAGCTTCTCTGTGTGAAAGAAACAATCAGACGGTTCATGATGTTTGGGTTATTCTTCAGAGAAGCTGAGTACAGTTGGCTTAAACTGGTTCTCTTATCTCTTTCTGTCAAGGTCATGCTGGCTATAAAAGCAAGGCCAGAAGGAGCCCGGGTTTCACTTTCTCTTTCCATCTCTCTTCCTTCTGGTGTGGTGTTCTGTATATAGTGTTAAGGTTTAGATTTACTATAAGTTATTGTAAGTTTAAGTCTGCTGCAACTGCATTTCTTATGGCCAATCCCGAATGTATTGGATTTGTGACCATTATGCTCATTTGCCTTCAGTAGCAGCAGTAAAGCTCTGCTGGATGAAACACAGTTGCCTCTGGTCCAAATTTTGGGAATCCTGCAACACATTTAAGTTTTTACTCTACTTATTATACGATGGAATCTGCTCTGGATCAATACTGAGTAGCATTTCAATGACATTTACTTATTGCATTTATATCCCACTTCTCCCCACCTCATGCTGCTACCCATCTACGCCCTAACATAAGAACCCATCTAGTCCAGTATCCTGCTCTGACAGTGGCCAACCAGATACCTGTGGAAAACCAGTAAGCAGGATTTGAGCATAAGAACACTCTCCCCTCCTGTGGCTTCTAGCAACTGGCATTTGGAAGTATTTCTGCTTCCAGGTGTGGAGGGAAGGCAGAGCCACTGTGGCTAGTAACCGCTGACAGCCCTCTCCTCCATGAATTTGTCCAGTCATCTCTTAAAGACACCCCAGTTGGTGGCTGTCAGATGGCAGTGGTGATTGCTCATGAGTAACCAGGCAGGACTCCGGCCGATCTTTTACAGGTTTTATTTGGTGCAAAACTATTTATAGTGCAGAACCCCAAAGTTCATGTCTGCCTCAATCGCTGGCAGAATCCGAGAGAGGCTTTTTCCGGTTTTGTCCCCAACATAAGAACTTCGTCACCCCCAGCCTTTTCCTTCCTTCTTTCGCTTTACCACTCTGCGCAAGGTGGGCAACGGAAGAGGTGTGCTTCCCTCCTGGCTGGCTTGACCAGGAGCAGTGCTGGGGCTCACAGAAGCATCCCCTGATCCCTTTCCCTCTTCCCCACTGGAGGCGTGGCTTTCCCCACCGCAGGAAGAGGAACTGCTTCGCAAGACTTTCGGAGGATCCCTGTATCCCAACGGCCCCTCTACTTCCCTGCCCTGTTCTGATGGCAGTTCCCTGACAGTGGCCATCCCTGCCTCCTCTGGGAGCCAGTTCCATCGTTTAGCAATCTGCTGTGTGAAGGACTTCTTTTTATCCCTCCCAAATCCATCAAGGGAGAAAATTTTTCTCTATCCCCTTTCTCCAGGCCATGCATAATTTTGTAAATTTCCATCATGATGACTCTTACTCACCTTTTCTCAAAGCTAAAACACACACACACACAGAGCAACATTTCTTCTCTCATCAGATTGTGGTTTGCAGTGCCACCTGTCTGTGGCCAAGTAGTGCAATGACATGCTTATATTTTTATTATATGTATAGATACATGCATACACACAGTACTTTCCCCCTGGGAAAATAGGTGCCAGTGTGTGTGTGTGTGTGTGTGTGTGTGTGTGTGTGTGTAGACTTTATGTACCACCCTATACCCAGAGGTCTCAGGGCAGTTCACAGAAGAGATCACAATATATAAAATCAAAATAAGAACAATAACCCAATAACACACACACACACACACACACACACACACACACACACACACAAAAAGGCCCACATTTTTAAAGGGTATAGGATGTTCATCAGGTCAACCAAAGGCCTGGTTAAAAAGGAACGTTTTTTGCCTGACGCCTAAAGGTATACAATGAAGGCTTCCCTGGGGAGAGCATTCCACAGACGGGGAGCCACTGCAGAGAAGGCCAGTACTCATGTTGCCGCCCTCCAGACCTCTCGAGGAGGGGGCACACGATGGAGGGCCTCGGAATATGATCTCAGGGTCCAAGTAGGTTCATATGGGACAAGGCGGCCCTTGAGGTATTGCGGTCCTGAGCAGTACTCACCATGAAGTTCTTACAGTAAGTGCCACACTTTTTAACAACAACAACAAAAGAGATGCCGGTATTGCGTACCCTTGGATACCCCCTGGGGAAAAAACCACTGCATACACATGTCAATAAAGTTTAGCAAAATATGTTCAACCTTCAGACGTGTATGTTGCTATTACAGAAAAGCAGTGGCAGCAGCCTGGCACTCTCTGTGGCCTTCTCTATCACAGTGCCTCATTCTGCGGAAGGGCCCTTTCATCTGAGTGAGGAGGGATGGAGCTGCAGCAGCGGTGATGGCGTTCAATGGCAAGCAGGCAGGCAGGTGCTGGACAAATCCACAGCTGTTTGTGAAATGCCACCTGAAGCACACGTCTTCCTGTGCCTCAGTTTAGGGCTAGGTCCCCAGGTGGCGCTGTGGTCTAAACCACTGAGCCTCTTGGGCTTGCCGATCAGAAGGTTGGCGGTTCAAATCCCTGTGACGCTCCCGTTGCTCTGTCCCAGCTCCTGCCAACCTAGCTGTTCAAAAGTATGCCAAAAAGTGCAAGTAGATAAATAGGTAAGGGAAAGTAAAAGGCATTTCCATGCGCTGCTCTGGTTTCAGTGTTCCATTGCGTCAGAAGCGGCTTAGTCATGCTGGCCACATGACCCAGAAAAACTGTCTGCGGACAAACACCAGCTCCCTCAGCCTGTAAAGTGAGATGAGCGCCGCAACCCCAGAGTCATCTGCAACTGGACTTAGCTGTCAGGGGTCCTTTACCTTTACCCTTACCAAAACATGATGGACACCATGCCCATGCCTAAGTGCTAAGCTGTTCCTGAATTCATAAAATATGGATGGTTGGGAAGGACCATTAAACATGCACTGTGAGTGAACTGAAGTTAATACCAGCCGCCACAGTGTCTGGGCATACACACCCCTTTGAAAATGCCCAGCTGTTTTCTCCTGGTGGCTGGGTGGCTGGTGTTGTTACATAGTTTAGTCACTAGGTGGCGGTGAGCCCACAATATATCATGGTGGGAGTCGGGAGCTTCCTGTTCCTGTTTTGTTCTCCTTTGAGAGAGACAATAAAGCTACTGATTGACTTGTTCCCGGATCCACACCCACAAAGGCAACAATGGGGGGAAATAGTAGCCCTCCAGACATTGTTGGACTCCAGCTCCCATCAGCCCCAGTCAGCATGGCCAAAGGTTAGTGGATGATGGGATTTGTAGTCCAGCAACATCTGGACAGCCACAAGTCACCCATTCCTGCTCCCATTAAAGGCTCCTCCTTGAATGGAAGCCATATGGTGCACTTAAAAAAATTATTATGCAGTGCACTCTTCATTGCTCCTTCGCAGCCACAACTTTACTTGATCCACATCTCACATCATATGACATCAGGTGAGTGGCAGGTGGGCATAGCTGGAGGAAAATGGCTGGCAAGCCAAACTGGGAGAACTGGATATTTGGCCCATGGACCAAAGGTCCCCCACCTGTGTTCTAAGCCATCCATAGCAGTATAACTGCTGGAGGAAAACTTTTTATTTATTTATTTATAATATTGCATGGTAAGGGGTTGGACTAGATGATCCATGAGGTACCTTCCAAACCGTCTATAAATTGCTTTTTAATAATTGCTGTTTTTAGAGGTTTTTTGTTGTTATTTTTATCTGTAAAGTATATACACAAAGTATCAAATGTGGTGACAGTAACAAAACAACAACACCACAAACTGGCTTATAAGTATAAAACCAAATTTACTAGAATAATAGCTAGAATAGAGATAGACTTGTAACCATTCAAACAACAAACATACTAAAGTGCCATGTGCAAGACAAAACCTAGAGATACTGTAAACATTTATATCCTGTCCTTTCTACCCAAAGCTCCCAGGGTGGCAAGTAGATACATAATTCAAAACAAAACAAAGCAAATACTTTCTGGAAACAGTTCAAATGTTCTAAAAACAATTGCAATTAAAAACATTTTTTCCATCCAGTGGTTATGAGGTTACCAGGAGCAGTGTTATTCAGCTACCAAATGCTTGGGTAAACAGGTATGTTTTCAAATTTTTCCTGAATTTTAACGCTGATGGCAACAGACACACTGCACTAGGGAGGGCATTCCACAAATGGGGAACCACCACTGAAAAGGTCCTATAATGGGTCAGAGCCAAACAGGCTGCTCCTGGTGGTGGCACCACCAGCAAGGTCTCACCTGCTGATTGTAGGGTCTGGTATGGTTGGCATTTGGGAAGGTGCTCATTTAAGTACTTGCTGGGAGAGCAGATGTGGTTTCAGAGGGAAAGCCCAGATGAGGAGTTGGTTCAGCTCCTTTCCTCCTATTATTTGGGATGCCCCTGTTTTCCTTCTGCTCAAAGCTTTTCATGGGTGATGGTTTTCCAGAAGCTCCATTGGCTGTTTTCTGTGATGCCTTGACGTTTCCTCCATTTTGATATTTTTCTTTGTTAGTTCCCATTTTAGAATTGCTGCTTACCGTCATTTGCTTTAAGCTACCTTGAGTTGCTTTATCGGTGGTGATATGAACAAAACTATAGCAGACCTGATTTCTCCTCCGGAAGCACTCCATTCAGCAAAATCAAGTGCAGGCATAGGCAAACTTAGCCCTCCAGATGTTTTGAGACTACAGTTCCTATCATCCCTGACCACTGGACCTGTTAGCTAGGGATGATGGGAGCTGTAGTCCCAAAACATCTGGAGGGCCGAGTTTGCCTATGCCTGGTCAAGTGCATAAAACACATGACATCATAAAATTAGCTCATAGAATCATAAAACTGTAGAGTTAGAAAGCTTTCCAGGGGCCATCTAGTCCTACCCTCTGCAAAGCAAGAATCACTACAAAAGAGTATCTGAAAGATGGCCATCCATTCTGTTTAAAAAACCTTCCACAAAGTAGTCCACCATCTTCAGGGGGGGTTCCTCTGTCAAACAGATCTTACCTTAGAAAGTTCTTCCTAATGCACATATACATTTAAAATGCATGTGTAGCAGTAAAATTAACACATGCAGTTTGTTAGAAGGAAAACAGGTTTGTTCTCAGTGATGGGAGGGGTTTTCCTTAGTAGATCAATTTACAGATCTGCGCTGTACTGTTTTAGTTCTGCAATCTATACATGTTTACATGGGAGGGAAGCTGAAAGCAGCTGTACTCAACCCCTCTGGGTGTTTTGGGACTACAGTTCCTATCAACCTCAGACAGCCTGGCCCATCAATCACTGGAAATGTGCCCTGATCTTCATACCATGACTAGGTGTCTTGTTTAACCAGCCTGGCGGAAAATTGGCCCCAGCCCTTAGGCTTATGAGAAGCGCATTCAGTGCTGTGCCCTTGCTGACCTTTCTAGCTGAGCCAATTACTTACCTGGCTGGTCCTCTGAAATGCTAGCGCAAGGCTGGGCCCTGCATCAGCTGTGACGCCACAGCCTGGGAAAGGAGATTGCCAGGGGCCTCAGGACTCCCTTGGAAAGGGGCGTAGCTCAGTGGTAGAACATCAGCTTTTCCTGAAGACGGTCCCAAGTTCAATCCCTGGCATCACCAGGTAGAGGTTGGGAAAGACTCCTCACCTGAAACCCTGGAGAGCTGCTGCCAGTCAGTGTAGACAATACTAAGCTAGATGCACCAGTGCTCTACCATTGAGTGACACTTCTTCCCCTGCATGTAAGATTTTTAAGTGGGCAGATACTGGTGGTTTTTTAAATGAATTTGTATTGTTTTTCATTATAAATAAAAGCATCTTTGGCAATCACTCATAGCCAAGTAAGATTGTCTTCCATGAACACAAGCTTAACAGTGAGTCCGTAAGTGACTGTGGAGGCCAATTCTGGATTCACACGTCCTTCCACAGTGGAGACATTGGTTTCCGGGTGGGAGTTGATCATGGTGAGGGTTTGCTAAGCATGTCTTCCTCTTAGCATGTTTCTCCCTTTCATCCTGAGTTCAAGCATCTTCAAAGCCCATGACACCTTTGGTAAAGGCTATTCTCCAGTTGGAGAACTCGCAGGTCAGTGTTTCCCAGTTGTTGGTGTTTATACTACATTTTTTTAGATTTGCCTTGAGGGATTCTTTAAACCTTTTTTGTTGACCACCAGCATTATGCATTCCATTTTTAAGTTCAGAATAGAGCAGTTGCTTTGGAAGATGATAATCGGGTATCCGCACAACATGGCCAGTCCAACAAAGTTGATGTTGAAGAATCATCGCTTCAACACTGGTGATCTTTGCTTCTTCCAGTACACTGGCATTTGTTCCCCTGTCTTCCCAAGTGATGTGTAAATTTTTTCGGAGACACCATTGATGGAATCTTTCAAGGAGTTGGAGGTGGCATTTGTAAGTGGTCCATGTTTCACAAACATATAGTAAGGTTGGTAGCTTTGTAAACAAGCATTTTGGTTTCCCTACGAATGTCCCAGTCCTCAAACACTCCGCACTTCAATCGGGAGAAAGCTGTGAGAGTGATAAAAGCATACAATTACAGTAACAATCAGAGACAACCCACATCTGCTGCTGCTCCCAATTCTGCATTCAGGTGGGTGTAAGGAAAACAAGAACATTTGTCCACCTAGCTCAGTACTAACTGGCAGTGGCTCTACAGTGCTTTCAGACCTGGTAGCTATTGCAGCTCTACCTGGAGATGCCAGGGTTCGAACCTGGGACCTTCTGCATGCAAAGCAAATGCTCTGTCACTGAGCCACAGACTTCCCCTTCACATTAACGTTAGCAACGTTGCTAGCTTTCTGGGAAGGCCTTTGAATCGCTGCAGACTTGCTTTGAAGTGGGGGGCAGGAATCATAAAGTTTCTTCAACTGTTTTGGACCAGCGTGGATGACAAATCAAGCCCAATCATGCCTGAAGAAGAAACTTAAATGCACAACAGCAGTGCAGACTTCTCCAGCTGGAATCTAAGAGCATTGGCTGAAAAAGTGAAGCAGTCACTACATGTTCTGTCAGAAACATTCCTTGAGAGGTACAAGTGGCTCCCATTTTAAAAATAAGCCCCGGACAAAGAAACGCCTCCTGGTAATTACCTGGAACACTTTGGCAGGTGTGGTGGCGGAGGGCATTTGTCCTGACAAGTTTCATCCTCCCCTCTCACAGGTGTGACTAAGAATACCTGTCCAAAGAGCCAGGAAGACGAGGTATTTCTGCAGCCTGAATTTCTGCAAATGGATCTTGTGATTGGCCAGTGGGGAACATGACTGTGCACATGGCATCAAAAACATAGAACTGTAGAGTTGGAAAGGATCCAAAGGCTCAACTAGTTCAAGCCCCTGCAATGCAGGAAGCATAGCGAAGAAGGACAGCTCAAGGAGAAATGGGGTGACCTGGAATGAAACCAGAGGTGGATTTAGGGCAGAACCACTGCTTCCCTGCACTGGGTGCCAAACCAGCGTCACAACTATGACACAGTGAATTGAACAGAATGGGAGGCAAGAGCCAGGGGTGCCGAATTCTGGGCTTGCAATGAGCACCGCTGAAAATTTAAAGACCAACGTCCAGCCCCGATGAAACCATTAGGCAAAGCGAGGTGACTGCCTGAGGTGGCTGGGGGAAGGGGGTTAGGTGTCATGGATGGAGAGTCCACCTCTACCTTTGATAACTTCATAGATAAGAATTAACAAGCAGTTTGTTTTTTTATAGCCCTTTTATTCAGGCATCAGGTTGCAAGCAAAAATCCACATCCCTCCACAAGGAGAGCAGCTGGCTACTTTAAATCCTTCCCTCCCCGTCGCCAGCAACATCCTGCACACCAAGAGGAAGTCCCTCCTCCTTTCTGCATCCTTTGTTCTCTAATACAGTCAGATTTCCTAGTTCGTGGGGAGGGAGGGTCAGGATGGTCCCCCCCCACTCTCTAATGACGTCTCTGCTATCTGTCCCCTCCCTTCTGTTTCTCTTGCCATTATCTCATAGCTAAGTAACTCCTGCCTAAGTTGCTCTGTGTCTGTCTCAGCTTCTGAGACAGCTGTAGGCAAAAGGGGGGGGTGTCGAATCTTCCCCCTCCAGCTCCTCTGCTGAGCGAATCTGCTCTGCCTGAGAATGCATTCCCCAATCCTCCGCTTCAGTCCATTCCCTGACATTAGGAGAGTAGAAACCAGGGGAAATAGGAAGCAGTCTTATAGCAAGTCAGATTATTGGTCCTTCTAGCTCAATATTGTCCACACTGACTGGCAGTAACTCAGCAGGGTTTTGGGCAGGAGAAAGAACTCGGGAACATATGGAGAGCCTGCTGGAATCCCACAAGCAGGACCTGAGCACAGGAGCCCTTTCCCCTCCTGTGATTTCCAGCAACTGGTATTCAGAAGCATGACTGCCTCTGACTGTGGAGGATAGCTATCAAGGTTAGTGGCCATTTTTAGTCATCTTTTTTCCAGCCCTACTTGGAGTTACTGTGGATTGAACCTGGGACCTCATGTGTCCACAACAGATGCTCTACCACTGAGCTATTGCCCCTCCCAAAAAAAGTAAGTTTTCAGTTCGGAACGAAGAGCCAGTTTAAATATGAGAATCTGAAGCAGTTTTAAATGGGAGACTGGTTGCGTCCAACAGAATCAGCAGGAAATGGGTACCAATATATCTGACATATCGTTGAAGAGAAGAATTTGAGGTGAATGGGTGGACATATGAATTCATTTCCATTTATGAATTGCTTCTTCTAAATACATTGAAGTGGCAATGATAAAAACTTTAAAAACATTTTTTTAAAAAAAAATTACGAAAATGGTATGTCTGAAAGCATATCAGTTTCATATATAAAAAGAAAACAGTCAAAATAATTCCATCACTCTCTTTATTACAGTCACCTAAGCAGAAACTTTGTACAAATTTTTAAAATAATATAAAACAAAATAGAAAACAATATCAATAAAATTACTAGTAACCAGGGCTGGTCCACCCTTGAGGCAAGCTGAGGTGACTGCCTCAAGTGGCAGGATCCACAGGGACCGCGGATCCTGATGTAGATCTTTATTTTTCCCCCCCTTGTTCCTGATGTTGATATTCACTCCCACTTTCTTCCCTGGCAGGGAGGGAGCTGCCATTTTGTGGTTCACCTCAGGTGCCAAAATATCTTGGGCAGGCCCTGCTCACAGCTGTCAACTTTCAGATTTGAAAATAAGGGATCAGCAGCCTCGAAAATAAGGGATCAGCAGCCTCACCTGTCCTGGGGAACCTCGAAAATAAGGGATCAGCAGCCTCACCTGTCCCGGGGGCAGTCTATGGGATATCTAACAATCCAGGATAGCAGCGGGAAATGGCGCTGGAATAAGGGAACTTCCCGCAAAAAAAGGGAAGGTTGACAGCTATGGCCCTGCTTGTAACTGTATCATACTATAGAGCACAAGGCATAAAGAACAAAATTAAAAGTTTGCAGCAGCACAATACTTAGCCACCCTAGAAAAGGAGGATGTTTTCTGACCTGAAAGGAGTCAAGGAAGCATCTATTGCATCTGATCGTCCTCGGAATTTCTGTAGAAAAAAAAAGGTCCATAAAAATCATACCAGTACTACAATAAAAGGAGCAACACATAAGAACATGAGTTACCAATTCTACCTCTCCAAATTCACAGGGACATTTACATTGACAATGGAAGGGGAGTATTGGGGGGAAATCCCCTCCAGGACTGCTGATGGAAGGATGTTTAAACACACCAGAGTAAAGGCTTTGCAATGTTTTTGAAGAGAGAGCTCATAAAGATAGGACTGCATGATATTTGAGGTTAAGCCTAGAAACAATTTCATGCGTATAAAAACAATACCCACATCCGGCATATGAAGCAGCCTTGGCCACAGATCTACTTTGCCTCGGGTCTGTTTGGCTTTATTCCCCCCTGCCCAATATATTTTATTGCGTTCTTAAAATTAGAACAAGGAAAAAGAGAACAAAGAACAATATTTCCGGTTACAGATCTTGGATCTATTGAACAAGTTTGGCTTTGATTTGCTGCTTGCTGGTTTACTTTGGACAGGAGCACTTCACAAGAAAGGGGTGAAGAGTTGATAATCCCTCATTTTGACATAACAGGAAAGAGTCCGGGACGCCACGGCGTTCCAACAAGCCTTCAATCTGTATTATGCTGAAGATGGAAAATAAAAGGTTGACATGGGTGGGTTAGGTTCTGACACTTTTGCAAGGTACATTGAACATTTTGGCAGTGCCAAAGTCCACCTTGGCCATCTAGGCTGTGCCATGACAGATTTTCCTCTAGCACAACGGAAATCAAGCTGGTTTGTGCTGTCTCTTGGCCTGACCTTGGCTTTCCCAGCCAGATTGGAGCTTGAGAACTTTGTGACGGAGAGCCAATGAGACTTTCCAACCAACAAAGTAGGCAATCATTTGACCATCACATTTCAAGATGAGGAGGGGGCTCTCACAAATAAGTCGTGGCCTGGTTTGCACATACCACAAATCCGGGGTTTGTTTAATGGTGGTTTGTTCGCATTAGCAAAGTCTCTTATGTAACACAAACGGAGTCCGGAGAGAAAATAAATCTGGGGAGCACTTGCAAATAATGGACAATGGAAATGCCTCAATTATTACATTATTTATTGATTTCATAAATTTTATACACCGCTTGCTTGTAAAAAGTACCAAAAACCTCAAAGCAGTTTACAGAAAGATAAAACAATAAAATCAAGACTAATGTACAGTCATGCTTTAAAACGTAGACAAGTTAACATACCAAAGCAGATTAAAGTTACATCGACCTTCTGAGTGTCTTTCTTGTGTTTTGTTTTTTGTTTTGTTTTGTTAGTTACTTGTTGTTGTTTAGTGGTTTAGTCGTGTCCGACTCTTCATGACCCCATGGACCAGAGCACGCCAGGCACTCCTGTCTTCCACTGCCTCCCGCAGTTTGGTCAGACTCATGCTGGTAGCTTCGAGAACACTGTCCAACCATCTCGTCCTCTGTCGTCCCCTTCTCCTTGTGCCCTCACTCTTTCCCAACATCAGGGTCTTTTCCAAGGAGTCTTCTCTTCTCATGAGGTGGCCAAAGGTTTGGAGCCTCAGCTTCACAATCTGTCCTTCCAGTGAGCACTCAGGGCTGATTTCCTTAAGAATGGATAGGTTTGATCTTCTTGGAGTCCATGGGACTCTCAAGAGTTTCCTCCAACACCATAATTCAAAAGCATCAGTTCTTCGGCGATCAGCCTTCTTTAACCTGAAAATAACTTAACTGGATAAAGCTTTTTCGCAATGGCCTCTTCCTTCAATCCAAGAGCAAAGCTTTGACCCTTGTGAATCTCACCCACTATAAAATATCCTTTCCCCATTTCCTACTGCCTGTCCAGAGCATGTCCAGAATTCACAAGGCACTCTTCACTGTTTAGCGGCCTGTCAGAGCAACTAGCACCATCCATTACAGTGCACAATTTTATCCAAATATTTATATTTCCTGACCTAGGGGTAAAGGAAAAGAAGGCATTTGATGAGTGATCCAGAGAATCCCAGTGTGGTGAGTAAAATAATTGTGCCACACCTTGTGGGAACAGGATGAATAGCATGGAATGAGTAGTGTTTGCCTCCTTGAACAACATGGCCTCAGGTTACATATTCAACCTCCCTTTTCCCCAGCCCCATTCACTCATGGCACTTAGAGGTGTATCTAACCTACTCCTCACTGCTCATCCATCCATCCATTGAAAGCATTGTTCATTTTACCTTGTGTGTCAGCAAAAGCACCCGGAGCCATGTAATGTAAACCCTATAATATGCAGGAAAAGTTCTTGCCTGCAGGCTGGCAATCTGAAAGGCATAGCACAAAAGGAGAGGGGAGAGGGAGGGGAGAGGAAAGCACGCCAACTAAAAACTGATTACCATGTCAACAGATTTTTTATTGTGAGTGTAGAATTGATTAATACAGTGGTACCTCGGGTTACATACACTTCAGGTTACATACGCTTCAGGTTACATACGCTTCAGGTTACAGACTCCACTAACCCAGAAAAAGTGCTTCAGGTTAAGAACTTTGCTTCAGGATGTGAACAGAAATCATGTTCCAGCGGCGCGGCAGCAGCAGGAGGCCCCATTAGCTAAAGTGGTGCTTCAGGTTAAGAACAGTTTCAGTTTAAGAACGGACCTCCGGAACGAATTAAGTACTTAACCTGAGGTACCATTGTACTGAGGTCATGGGGATGAGGTGAAATCCCCTGTCTGCAAAGCAAAATACACTGGTACCTTGGTTCTCAAACAACTTGGAACCCAAACACTGCAAACCCAGAAGTAAGTGTTCTGGTTTGCAAACTTTTTTTGGAAGCTGAACGTGCTCCGTTTTGAGTGCCACACTTCTGATTTGAGTGCCACACTTCCATTTTGAGTGTTACGCTGAGGCCTGTCTGTTTTTGCTATTTATTTTGCGTTTTTGTTTTTGCAGCTCTTTTTGTTTTGTTTTTGTGACTGTGTGGAACCCAGTTCAGCTACTGATTGATTGATTGATTGATTGATTGTGTGACTGCAGTACATTGTTTATTGCTTTCATTTTATGGATCAATGGTCACGTTAGATAGTAAAATTCATGTTAAATTGCTGATTTAGGGGCTGTTTTTAAAAGTCTGGAGCAGATTAATCCATTTTGCATTACTTTCTATGGGAAAGCGCACCTTGGTTTTGGAACGCTTTGGTTTTGGAACGGACTTCCGGAACAGATCAAGTTTGAGAACCAAGGTACCACTGTATAAAGAAAATTTCAGGGCTCCTTCTCAACTAGAACATCTGGGAAACTATGAAGGAAGCCCAAGAATTTTGATTAGGAGGAATTCTCAGGAGCATCTTGCACACCCAGGACTGGCCCTGACATCAGACAAAGTGAGATGGTCACCTCAGGTGACAGAGTTTGAGGGACTGAGCGAGGAGCATAAGGAAGCTGCCTCATCCTGAATCAGACCGTTGGTCTCTCCAGCTCAGAATTATCTACACTGTCTGGCAGTGCCTCTCCAGAGTTTCAGACAGGAGCCATTCCTAGCCTTACCCGACAACCCCAGACATCGAACCTGGGACTTTCTGCATGAAAACCAGATATTCCACAACTGAGCAACAGAGCCATTTCTCAGCTTGAGACCAGTTTACTCCTGAGATCACCTTCCCCCATACATGCCCACTCAACTGCTTCAATCTGCTTATCTGGCACTGTTACAGGTGCCATGTAATTTGTTAAAAATCAATTTCTGCATTTGTTAAAAATCAATTTTTAGTGTGCCATCAGCCACAGTCTGGAATTCCCTGCCTACTGATATCAGGCAGGTGCAGTCCCTGTACTATTTTCAGTACCTGCTAAAAACATTTTTGTTTAGGCAAACTTATCCAGACATCTCTCCTGCCAACCTAGCAGTTCGAAAGCACGTCAAAGTGCAAGTAGATAAATACGTACCGCTCCGGCGGGACGGTAAACGGTGTTTCCATGTGCTGCTCTGGTTCGCCAGAAGCGGCTTAGTCATGCTGGCCACATGACCCGGAAGCTGTACACCAGCTCCCTCGGCCAATAAAGCGAGATGAGCACCGCAACCCCAGAGTCGGTCACGACTGGACCTAATGGTCAGGGGTCCCCTTACCTTTACCTTTATCCAGACATCTAGTACTCCTATTAGGAGGTGAGTATACATTGCAATGGGTTTGTTTTTGGTGTGGGTTTTTCTTTCTTCTTTTGCTGCTTTATTCTGAAGTATTTAAAAACATATCAAATGGTGGGTGTTTGAAAGTTTTAGAGATTTTGCAGGGCGGGCTGAAGAAACCACAAGGTAAAGCATTGTCTTGCCAATTTAAAATGCTTGGTCCAAATTTCAAACAGTTACAAAATGTATTTGCTGCTGTGATATCTAAATCTAGCCATTACATCCTTTCTTGAATTATTTATTATAATATTATAATTTAATGCATTTATTCACTGCTAACTGCATTTAAAGACTCAAAAGGACTTCAGGTGTGGAGAGACGGGACATATACATATGCAAATACAAAGATTCAAAACAGCATCAAAAGGGACCGCTCTGCAGTTGAGGTGGCCCTGAGGAAAGGTCTTCCGATCAGCCCCTGTGGGGTTTCTCTGTCTCCGGTGAGGGACAGCAGCAGCAGTTTCCCCCAAAGCTGTAGTGGCACTATATTGAAGGGTTCGTAAGCAGATAAAAAGATGTTTCCAAGCTGCCTGGGAAGAGGATAGCAGGTACAGCTCCAGATTTGAGATGGCAAACATCTTCACAATGGTGGGGCCCTCAACAAGTGCCTGATTCTGTTACATTTTCTTCATCATGGTAGGATTTTGAGCTAGTCACTGATCTTGTTTGTTCAACTCCTCTTTTGACCTTGATCCTTCCAGATCAGGGATGTTGCTCAATTTTGGGGAAGTGACCACAGTTCTGCTTGCATTGAGGGTGTTGCCAGGAGGAATTGATCCCCCTCGGGGCTGAGTCAGTCACTGGGAAGAGTCATTCAAAGGTCCATCAGGTTAAGCCTACAAAAGGTGTTAGATATGTCAACAGATAATAGGGAGAATGATGGCTGTGCTTTGAAAGGGCAAAGTTGGGCAGTGAGATGAGTCAGTGGTTCACTCCTTCAAGCAGCATGGGGACAGCGGTGCCAACTTGAATAAAATATTGGGGGGCAGGTAAGCCCTGCCCAGCATAATCTATTACAGTCATACATTGGGTTACAGATGCATCAGGTTGCGTTTTTTCAGGTTACGGACCCGCCTAAACCCGGAAGTACCAGAACGGGTTACTTCCGGGTTTTGGCAGTCACACATGCGCAGAAGCACCAAATCGCAGCCCGCACATACGCAGACGTGCAGCTGCAGGTTGCAAACACTGTGAGTTGCAAACGTGCATCCTGCTCAGATCACGTTCGCAACCCAAGCATCCACTGTACAAGATACAGCGCGCGCACACACACTATTTGAATGGCAATGCCCATCAACTTGGAGCATACTCAACCTGTGAAATACTCTAGTATGCACCACGGTACATAAGGATTCCAATGCAGGAGGGAGCTGTAGTGTGGAGGTGTTGATCCTGCAAGGAAGGGCATCAGGCATGAAGTAGAACCTCAGCCTTGGGCCTACCTTCTTCTGGGAAGATGCAGCAGCTGATAAGGCAGGTCTTGGCCTTCCTGTTTCTTCTTCCTGCCTCATGCGCTGCCCCCTGATAACCACAGAACACCCTCTGCCAATCCAACCTGACTTGCAGTGATCTGTGGCTGTGAAAACTGACTCATCCAAGGCAGCGGCAGAGTAAGCCACTCGGGCCCCTGGGGCAGGGGTGGAGCGCGCCTCCCATAGGGGCAGGGTGCACTGCGGGGCCTCCGGAGTCTGCCTGCCTCCTCCCACTCAGCCGCCCTACATCTGGGGGGGAGGCAGCGGGCGGACTGTTTGGGCAGAGCGGAGCCTGCGTGCGCCCAAGCCACCACGTCTCTCCCAGGAGAGATGCGTGGCTCAGGCGCATTGCAGACCCTGTGGTGAGCTCCACCCAGCATTTTGTCACGCCCCCCCCGAGTGGTGACACCCAGGGTGGCCCGCCCCCACCACACCCCACTTCCTCCGCCACTGATCCAAGGTCCTCCAAATATGCTTAATTTTGCTAATGGCTTGACTGAATCCGGTCCACAGCCCTTCTTCTCATCTTCTGCCTTTTGTTTGCCTCTTTCTTGAACTCCCAGTCACTTTCTCTGTTCCCACTCTGTCCCTTGCATCACCTCTTGCAATCCTCCATCACCAACTGTCTTCACACTGACAGCGCAGAGAATCATCGAATTGTAGAGTTGGAAGGGACCATGAGGGTCATCTAGTCCAACCCCCTGCAATCTTTTGCCCAACATGGGACTCAAACCCACGACTCTGAGATTAAGAGTCTCATGCTCTACTGACTGAGCTATCCTACATTAGACTTCTTCATGCAGCACAGAGCTAAACTATGGAGCTCACTCCCACTAGAGGCAGTGATGACGGCCACCAACCTGGATGGCCTTAAAAGAGGATTAGAGAAGGATTTCCTCTGCCTTCCTGTTGAGTCTCTCTTTCCTGGGGTACAGCAAGAACTAATGGATGCACACACAATATCTCATCCAGTTGCCAAACCTTTCTTTAAAAAAATAAAAATAAACTTGCTTTCAGGCTTTGCTATGGAAGCACAAGTCCTTAAAGATAAATTATTGGTTGATTATTCACCTTAGGGCAGCAACTCACCTTGCAGTGTCTAAGAGTTGGAGATCCTTGAATATGGACTTATTTGAAATCTGGCTGGCACAAGTCTGGGGCCTAATTCTGATGGAAGAATTGACCAACAAGATCCTTGAGAGGAAATGACATTTTAAAAAAAACCTGACAGCTTTAATAAAATTGGTTTAACAAAGAAACATGGATATAGACCATGGAAGACTTACTGTAATTTATGGAATGATACATTCATATATATATATAATTTAAATGTGACTTCTTGTTTTGGCTTTAATATGTCTTATATAATTATGCTTTTTTGGACAATGTCCGGGGAGTTGTAGAGATGGGTGGAGGGAGCGAGGAAAGGAACATGTTTCTGTCTCTATCATTACGAAAAACCAATAAAGAAAAGTTTTTTTAAAAATAATAAATAAAATAAATAAACAAACCCACAAACCACAGGGTGCGGTTGGCACTTGACATGTGTCCTCTCACTTCAGATGAAGGTATTAGAGGCAGAGGGGTCACACCCTGCCTTCATAATGAAAAGCAGAGCACTTGGAGCCTGTCACTTTCAGCCCAGCACACGAGGAGAAGGAATCAGGTATGTACCTTGCTCAAAAAATATGCTTCATGCTCTGCTTTCCTGCCCTCTGCTAGATAGTTTGGCAAGTTTTGTTGCTTGAAGGGAAGCCTGCCCTTTCCTGTTTCTCCACCAATCTCTCCTCTAAACTGCAGCTCACCATCAAGCCCTGTCCATTTTTTAAACTTGCGCACATTGCGAGAATCAGCTGAAGTGCTATCTAAATAATAAATATTACTACTATTATTATTTAAAGCACTGACAGGGTTACGCATAGACTCAAGATATGGATTTTTAATGCACTATATTGTGAACTGCTCTGGCATCATTGAAATGAAGAGGGGTTCAGAAGCATTTTTTAATTTAAAAAAATCCTTAAAGAGAAGCAAAAGTGTTGTGGGTTTGGTAAGTCGGACACAGTTTCTGAGGTCAAAGGTGGACTTTGGAATTCTGGAGCCTTGAGCGAGGACAAAATTTGGCCCAACCCCCCAACCCCCATATTTCTTATTTTCAGAATAATTCTATTTGGTCTAGTTGCTTTTTAATGAATCGTCACAGTGCTATTTTTCTAGAAAAAGAGGTGCTGCAATGCACTGTGAATGCCTTCCTCATTCTCTTATAATGGCAACAGCACCCACCTGAGAGGTGCTGGAACTGAGTTCCGGCATGTTCCAGCTGGAAAAAAGACATGGATCTTATCAATATTTTTATTATTTTGCACCCCTTTAGCTTAGTGCCCTGAGCTGGAGAACCACTCATAATTGCCTAAATCCATCACTGCTGAGGTCTCTGTGTTTGCAAATTCTGGAATGCCTTTAATGCTGCTTTTCTAATGAATTTCCTGTTCTTTTGATGATCAGAGAAACCTGAAGAAAATTATGACCAAAACTGAAATTGGTTTCATTTATTTCTTTGTGTGGTTTTTTTCCTAGAGAGAGCAGATTTAACCATGGGGAGGGACCCATTTGGAATAATGCTACGTCGATCAAGAGTATTTGCTTGCATTGTTATGTTTGGTGAGTACAGTTATGTTTGGATGCTGTCAGCTCCCAAGATGTCACTGAAATTCACCTGAGCCAACCTGAGAAGATTGACTGGCTAGTGACGGGCAAAATAGAAATTGTAAAAACAAATACCGGTAGCTAAACACGGCAAATCACTGAGGTGAATTTTAGATAATATTGACTGGCCACTGAAGGGTGAACTATAAATTGTGAACAAACAACCAAATACAACAAAGCGCTGAGGTAAATTTTAGAGAGTCCTGCTTGGGCAATATGAGAGGCAAAAAGCAGCTTCGTAATCCTCTGAAGAGAGGTTTCTCAGGTCTCTAAACTGCCACAAAACTTTATCATGGAGCAGGAGCAAAAATAGGAGTTCCAGTTTGGGTTTGGGGAAAACTTCCAAAATATTTTGAAGGAAGTAAACCGTTTTGACAAGGTATGGGAGAGATTTTTGGGGAACGGGGGAGGATGGGGCCTTTGAATTCTTCAGAGGGGGGGAGTCCTTTTTTAAAACTTTTAAAGACATTTCCCTAATGCTCCTAGCTGTGTGGGCTGGGGGGAAAACTCACTGCAGTGAGGAGTGAAGAGATCAGCCTTCCTTTCCTGTGCACACCTAAGTTTATTTTAGGACAAACAAGATAACCAGCTGCATGCTACATTCAAGAGAACATCTAATTTGGGCCTCAGTATAGCCCTTTTCTTTATGGATTCACATCTGGGTGTTGCCATCATATAATTAGAAGAAAATTAGAGCATGCAAAAGCAAATGATAGGAGGGCATGTTATTTATATTATATGCTATTAATTGTAAACCCTCCAACTTTTTTATGGACAGAAAGAGGGAGACACCTCTAATGTCCCATTATTCATGCTAAGGATGACTGACTGAGAACCACCTTCCACATTTGTATGGTACATTGTCGAAAGCTCTTCTCCCACCAGTTCTGTGCTGTATTAATTTACTCTGCAGTAAATTCCAGTCTCCCACCAAATGTAAAGCCTTGGTCTGCTATTAAAGGTACAGTGGTACCTCAGTTTTTGGACGTAGCCCATTCCAGAAGGCCGTTCAACTTCCGAAACGTTCGAAAACCAAAGCAGTTACTTCCGTAAGCATTTACTTCCAGAAAACTCAATACGGAAGTCGCATGGCATGTTCAACTTCTGAAAAGCGTTCGAAAACCGAAGCAGTTACTTGCGGGTTTTCGGTGTTCGAAAACCGAAATGTTCCACTTCCAAGATGTTCGAAAACTGAGGTACCACTGTACTCTGTAAAAGCACAAAAGTTATTGGTTATCAGTACTTCAAAATACATATTAGGGAGATGATGGAAAATTTGATGTCACTCAGGCGCAAATGAGCAAATCTGACAAGCAGCTTTGAACAAGCAGCTGCTTGCAGGGCTCTGGCATCTGCCTGCCAAGAAAGCAGCAAGTTCTCTACTGAGACACCGAGATTAGTCTCAAACAAATGGGGAAAGAGCGGTCAATAAAAGAATAGCAGAATAAATAAACTCCAACAGTGAGGTTGCCTTCTCCACCACACCTGGGACAGCAGTTTGTTAGTTTAGCAGGCACAGGAGTTGCCCCACTCTGCCTACTGGAAGGGCCAACTTTTCCCACTGTGGGGGTGAGGGGAAGGTGCACAACATGTGCCTTCTCCAAGGCTTGTCTTCTAGCATCACACACCTAAGTGCTGTATTGTCAGAGCCCCAGTTTATGCCGAGCAGAGCAAATAGCAGTTTTGGGAATTTATTTGTTTTTTGCTGCTGAAGCAAAAGAAGCATTTGACCAAGGACATTTGCTGGGCCAGATTTCCAAAGGTGAGCTGCATTTGATTCGAAGAGGTGTGTGGTTTTTTCCCCTGAAGCCTTATGTGTCTTTCAGGTTGGGTGATGGCAGCTACTGCCAGTTCGGCGCTGAAGCTTCCAGTAAGTATTTTCTTGGCTTGTGCATACTTGTTGGGCTTTCCTCTTGCTATGGAGGGGCTGTAGCTCTGTGGTAGGACACCTGTTTTGCATGCAAAAGGTCCCAGGTTCAATCCCGATCCAGGTATGGCTGGGAGAGACTCCTGCCTGAAACCCTAGAGAGCCTCTGCCAGTCAGTGTAGACTTCCTCCAAAGAATTCTGGGAGCTGTCGTTTGTTAAGGGCACTGAGAGTTAGAATATGAGCGACAATTCCCAGAGTTCCCTGAGAAGGGTTGATTGTTAAACTACTCTGGCAATTGTAGCTCTGAGTAGGAAACAGGGGTGTCTCCTATCAACTCTCAGCACCCTTAACAAACTACAGTTCCCATAATTATTTGTGGGAAGCCATGACTGTTTCAAATGATATCATAGAATTGTAGAGTTGGAAGGGACCACAAGGGTTGTCTAGTCCAACCCAACCTCCTGCAATGCAAGAATCTTTTTGCCCAACATGGGGCTTGAACCCACAACTCTGAGATTAAGAGTCTCACGCTCATGTGAATGTACCTTCAGAATAAGGTGGCTTCCTGTGTTCTTATGGAGTTCATTGCAGCTCCATGTAAAATAAGCACCAAAAAAGCCAGGCTGTTATTACTGTTCCAGCTCTGTGGCAACAGATGGCCAAGGAAGACCAGTCAGAATTACCAATTGGAAAAAGAAAGAAAAAGGGCCACTCATTTCATACCACCCTCCCCATCCAGCCAAGCACAAAGGCATCATTACAGCTGATCAAATTCCAGACAGACAAAACATTCAAAAACGACTAGTGAGGGATGGGGCTTGGGAGGAGTTCCAGGGACCAGCTGAAGAGGCCTGGGTGGCCACATTGGAACCCGAGGCCCAATGTCCCCCAGCCCTGCAATAGTGCAAAAGAAAGACTGGTATGGATAAGGTAGGTGGGCTTCAAAGAGTCCAGGTGTTTGCCCAAAGAAGCTTAGAATATAGGTGAGACAGCCAGAACCCACAGAGAGAAGGCAGCAAGGCTGGAGGTCAAGGCAGATCAAAGGTTGAGGACCACGGACAGCTCCAAATGAACAACTCACGCCAACAGAAGCAAAGGTCTTTAAATTATTGGTGTTAATTCTTCTTATTGGTAATTTTATTGTTTTATCTTTTCTGTAAATCCTGTTGAGATTTATTTTTTTACAATATCATGGTGTATAAATTTTATGAAACAAACAAACCCTCTAGTCTGAAGACACACACACCTCTTTCATCCTGCAGCGTGCACACCCTGGTGTTGCCAGACTGGTGGTTTGTGGTGGGAGGCACCTGCTTCTTCAGGGTCAGGGAAGATTCTGTGACAGTCCAGGTTCTGAATCTATGGGCCCCAATAGTATGGGAGGTTCCAGCTCCTCATCTGGTGCCCTGCAGCTTCTGGCTCATTATCCATAGAATCACAGAATTGTAGAGCTAATAGAAACCCTCAATGCTCACCCTGCCCAACCCAGCAATGCAGGAATTACAGCTAAAGAATCCCTGGCAGATAGCCATCCAACCTGTGTTTAAAAGCCTCTGATGAAGGAGAGTCCACTTCTCTGATGAAGAAGAGTCCAACTCTCACCATTAGAAAGTTCTTTCCTTTTCTTGTCTTTGGAGTCCATTGGTTTGGCTCCTACCCTCTGGAGCAGCAGAAAACAAGCTTGCTCCCAAGCTTCCATTAATCTGGAACACTGATGGATTCAGGGAGTCATGACTTCTTTGGGCACATGTGATTCCCCTCTGCCTCAGTCTGGGCCCAGTGTCATTCATTCTTCTTCTGCCACCAGGTTGCTGGCTTGCCAGGCAGCCAGTGTGACACATTCTCTCCAGCAATCCTGAACTCCCTGGGACAGAAGGCTCTCGGACTCTCAGTGCAGCAGATTGAGAACTGCATCCCTGGCAGCATGCTAGCATCTTCTCTGCCTTCCTTGAGCAAAGTTCAGGGCTGGGACCCTGAACAGGCTGGCGCCATCCTGGAGAAACTGTTCAGTTCTGGATACCAGGTGATAAGAACATTGTCCCCTTGCATATGAAATACATATAGCTGAGCAGGAACCTTGAGGAGACATGGGAGTGAAAAAAAACATCTCACCTGGTACAGGGAACTTCTGCCAGAAGCTGAAGTTTTCTTGCCAACAGGAGCTGCCCATCGGCAAGTCTTGCCTTGGGGGAAGAGGTGTAGCTCAGTGATAGAGTATCTGCTTTGCATGCAGAAGTTCCCAGGTTCAGCACCCCAATGGAATGACTGGGAGAGTTCCCAGTTTGCAACTCTGAAGAGTCACTGCCAGTCAGTGTGAACAATGCTGAGCTAGATGGACCAATGGTCTGACTCAGCAGAAGGCAGTTTCCTATGTGCACATTGGCCGCTGTGTCTAGCTGGTCAGAATGATACTGGTAAGAAATCGGTCCAAGGAGAAATGGGTCAAAAGCTCATATAGAAAGAAGAAAAATGTCCCGACTAAAGAAGAATGGCAACAGGAGTTATTAGAATACTCAGAAATGGTGAAACTTACTGGACGAATAAGAAATCAAGACCATTTTTTTTAAAATATAGCATGGAAACCGTTTATTGAATATTTACAAAACTCTTGTAAACAAATTAAGACTTTAGCAGGATTAAAGTAAAAACATGCAGTGACAAAAAACATATATTGGCTATCTGGGATAAACAATAAATAGGGTTAACGTGGAACTGCAATAAAAAACAGTATACTGTAAATGTAAGAAACCACAAAAAAGGGGGTGGGGAGTCAAATTATGATGTGGAATAATTCAAATTTATGTTTTGTGTTTGTTGTAAAATTATATATATATATATATATATATATATATTCATGTAGAAGTCCCTTAAGAACATGACTCAGTGTGGGCTTGCAGTGTCTCCTAGCTCCAAGCTACCAATTCAGTATTCTGGGTGAAGTTGACTATTGGATGACCAACCTGGTTCCTACAGCTAAGAGTTTCCTATTTACAGATTCAGGATGGGCAGAGCCTTGCAGCACTTGGGAGTTTGGTGGTTGGGTTGAGCCACACCAGCCTGGAATCCATACCTGCCCAGGTGGTCTTGGACGCTGTTAAAGTCCCAAGCTTTGCCAAGCAGCTGGAGACTGTGCCACCCACTCTAAAAACAGCATTTGTGGAAAAGGTGAGGCCTTTCTTTTTCCTGTTAACTTATTGTAGCATTTCGATGCTATTATTTATTAAATGGTTTTTAAAAAGTCTTCTGTTCAGCTAAAACAAACCCCCAGAGCAGCTTGCGATCTGAAAGACACAGCACAAAAGGAAAAAGGGGGTGGGAGGGAGAAGGGGGAAAATAAACTCAAGCACTAGTTCTTAGTTACAGGATCCTTGACCTGTCAGAATGGAAAGGTTTCAAGGAGAGGGGGAGCTCAAAATTTCCAGCCTTTCAGGAGAACTGACAGAGAGTGTCAGGGGTTCAGGGACAGAGGCACAGGGTAGGCAGGAGATGGAGAGCGATGGGGATGAATCCCAGGACAGCGAGGAAGAGGATGACAATGACTCTAGAGATTCCATGAGTCTTTCCAGCGAATCAGAGGATTCCCAGAAGGGGGCGCCGGTGGTCAAGGCCAGGGGAGCCCCAGGGGGGACTTGTCAGGAGCAGGGGGCCAGCGGGGGATCCCAAAGTGGCAGCTGGGCGTCAGGACCAGCCTCCCCGCCAGAGTGCAGCGAAGGGGGTGGAGGTTCCAGTGTATCAGGGGAGGCGGCTCCGGCAGTAGAGAAAGGAGGGAGGTCGGAGCAAGCCACCCTCCCGGAAGGGGAGGGGAGTAGTGAAGGGAGTAGCGTAGCTGTCAAAAGGAAAGTTAGAGGTTGGGGGCGCGCGCCAAGTTCAAATGTAGAGGCGCGCGGAAGTACAGGGAGCCCGGAGGAGGGGCCAGGTCCCAAAGCCCGCAGGAGGGGGCAAGAGCAGTCTGATTCCGCGTCGGAGGAATCCAGGAGGGGCGAAACCCCAGCGGGCAGAAAGACCCTGCGGAAAAGGAAAGAGAGAAAGAGGTGGAGCAGCGCAAGCCTCTTAAACTGGTGCAGGGCGGGGACAGATTCAGAAGGGACTTCAGCGGTCTAAGCCTAGCAGACGTAGGGCTGCGCGCCTCGGATCTGAAGCAAACAATGAACTGCAATAAACACTTTTGTATATAAGAAAAGAAAGGCGTTGGTCTTTTGTGAGCTGAGACTTGAGGCAGCCCTGACAGTAAGTCCCTTCTCAAAAAAAAACTGCAAAAAAAATTTTTTTGCAAAGCTCACGAAGTTTGGCAGACATGACTACTGAGGAGCAGATAACGACCCTGCAAAACGCAGTCGCTGAACTCTCCGTTGCAGTACGGGTCTCTCAGAAGACAGTTGCCGAAGCAGAAGCGCGATGCCAGGATCTGCAAGCCAGGTGGGATCAGGCGTGCAAACAGGGGTTCCCGGGGTCCAGATCAGAGGGAATCGCTCTTGGACGAAGGGGGGGCAATTTAGTAGCCCACTTCGATGGGAACCTGAAGCATTATCCCAATTTCAGAGCAGACGTCCTATACGCGCTGCATTTGCTTCGAAAAGACTTCAAAGATGAGGAGGAGAAAGTAGGCTTTATTGTGTCACATTTGCATGGGGAAGCTAGAACCTGGTTACGCAATTTGTGGCGCGAAGATGGTCTTGCCCGCAGGGACTCTGACGAATTTATCAAAGCCATGGACGCTTGCTTCCAATCTACCGTTGACGTTGATGTGGCGCGCCAGGAGATGCATGGATTGCGGCAGGGCAAGGCTACAGTGCGTCAGTACCATTCTCGCTTTTTTGCATTGCTGAATGTGCTGGGCTGGGAAAAAGACTCCCTGGCAGTGAGAGACTTGTTTTGGGAGGGGCTTCATGGCTCAGTAAAAGATGAGCTGGCTAGGGGAGACAGACCTCAAACCCTAGCAGACGTCGTCCAGAGGGCACTCACGATAGGGGTGCGCCACGAAGAACGCCCTTGGCACAGTGAGGAGGGGCGTCACGTCCGCCCACCAGCTAGAGCGCCTCCTTTTCTTCTTCCCAGGGACCTGGGACGTACAAATCCCTCGCCTATGCTGAAGGGAGGGGAGGAGCCAATGGAGCTGGGTCGTGCAAAGGCTCAGTCAGCTGCCGGAGCCTCAGCGTCCGGAGCAGTCAAGGCGAAGCCTCCTAGAGGGACCAGGAAGTGTTACATCTGTGACAGCCCACAGCACATGGCTAAAGAGTGTCCCCAGAGGCTCCAGAAGCACACTGCAGCCTTAGCAACAGTAACAGGGGAAGAGTTCCAAGGAGAACAGTTTCAGGGAAACGAGAATGCCTGGATGGAAGCAGAGACGCTGGGGCTCCACCAGGCAAGTCAGTGAAGCAGTCCCCAGCGCTTTTGCAGCCTACAGACCCTTTACCACCCAAGCCAGTGGTGCAGCTCACTGCTACTCTCCAGCTACCTAATGGACTCACCCTGGAAGTCCCCATTACGATTGACTCAGGGAGCAACGCAGACTTCGTGGGGATGCAGTTCATCAAGCAGCATCGCATAGCGCTACTACCAGCCACGCTGCCTCTGAACGTCGTCACGGTAGATGGCAGAAAGTTGCTGGGTGGGCAAGTGGTACAACAGACGCCACCCATGCTGCTGAAAATTGGGAATCATCGCGAGGTCATCAGTTTCAATGTCACCCAACTGTCAGACACGCCTATAGTGTTAGGCATGAGTTGGCTGGATAGACACAGCCCATCATTAGCGTGGTACCAGCGGCAGCTCACCTTTGGCTCGTCCTACTGCGCACAACATTGCATCCAGACAGGCCAGGAGGAGGAGGGCCAGGAGGAAGGGCAGCAGTTGCATCTAGGCATGGTGCAGGCAGTGCCCCACAAGTACAAGGGGTTTTTGGAGGTCTTCTGTGAAAAGGAAGCTGACCAATTACCACCCCACCGGCCCTACGACTGTGCAATTGACCTCTTACCAGGGGCGACGCTGCCGACTGCGAAGCTGTATTCCATGTCTGAAGATGAAATGCAGGAACTCCGGGAGTTCATAGATCACAATTTGAAGCGGGGATTCATCCGAGAATCCAAGGCCGTGGGGGGCAGTCCTGTGTTTTTCGTGAAGAAGAAGGACACGCCCCAAAAAAGGCTCATTGTGGACTATAGGGCCATCAACTCGATGACAAAGCCCAAGGCCTTCCCCATGCCCAAGATTGACGACCTGCTCGCGACGGTGAGGAAGGGGAGGATCTTCACCAAGTTGGATCTACGCGGAGCATACAATCTAATACGCATGAAGGAAGGTGACGAGTGGAAGACGGCCATGTTCACGCCGCTGGGCACCTATGAATACAGAGTTATGCCGTTTGGTCTCCAAAATGGCTCCCACTGTTTCCAAGCATTCATGCACCACGTGCTAGCAGGACTCCTCTACAAGAAGTGCGTATGCTTCCTCGACGACATTCTGATCTTCTCAGAATCGCAGGAGACTCACGAGAGAGACGTAAAGGAGGTCCTGCAGAGGCTACGGGAGCACAGGCTCTACGCCAAACTGGAGAAGTGCCAGTTCGACGTGACGGAGGTGGATTTCCTGGGCTACCGGCTGTCCGACAAGGGACTAGCCATGGACAGCGCCAAAGTCCGCGCGGTGTTGGACTGGAATAGTCCGCGCAATCGGAAGGAGGTCCAGAGGTTCGTCGGTTTCGCCAACTTTTACCGCAAGTTCATCAGGGGTTTCGCGAAAGAGACGGCAGCTATCACGGACACCCTCAGTTCCAAGAAGAAAAAGTTCACCTGGACGGACCAGGCGGAGCAGTCCTTCAGGAGACTTAAGAGTCTCTTCGCGTCCGAAGACCAGCTGCTACACGTGAATCCCGGCAGGCCCATGCGGGTTGAGACTGACGCCTCTGACAGAGCAGTGGGGGCCGTCCTCTTGCAGGAAGATCCGCAAGGGAACTGGAGGCCCTGCGCTTTCTATTCCCGGAAGCTCAGCAAGTCGGAATAGAACTACACCATCTGGGACAGGGAGTTGTTGGCCATCCACGCGGCTTTCAAGGCGTGGCGGCACTTCCTTATCGGAGCCAAGCACACCGTGCAGGTCCGCACAGACCACAAGAACCTAGAGTATTGGCGCACGGCGAAGCTCCAGAGCCAGAGGCACATGAGATGGGCGGAGTTCTTTGCGGATTTCGATTTCCGGATAGAGTATATCCCGGGAGACAACAACGTCATAGCGGATGCGCTCTCCAGGAAACCGCAGTATCTCGAGGAAGCGGCACCAGTGGCAGCCAGGCACATTTTCGCACCGCAAGCGTGGGCGTGCGCTTCCGCCGCCGTGGACCTGGACGCGGTACGACGCGCGCTGCAGACGGATCCGTTCGCACAATCCAAGATGGAGGAGGTGCGAAGGGGGACAGCAAAGGACGGCGAATTCCAGATACGCGACGGTCTGCTGACCCGCAAAGGTGCTCTCTACGTGCCCGGAGACGATCTCCGCGCGAAGGTTTTACAGCAGTTACACGACGCACCCAGCGCGGGTCACTTCGGCAAAGAAAAGACGGCGGACTTAGTAGCCAGAGACTTTTGGTGGCCCCAGATGCGGGGAGAGGTCGCGGATTACGTCGCCAGGTGTGACATTTGTCAGAGGTCCAAGCCAGTGCACAAGAAGCCAGCGGGATTGCTGGAACCGCTGGAGACGCCACTACAGCCGTGGGAACGGGTGGCGCTGGACTTTGTTACTGATCTGCCCAGTTCGCGGGGCAAGACGGCGGTGCTTGTGGTTGTAGACCTGTTCACCAAGATGGCGCACTTCATTCCTTGCGCGAAGGTGGCAACAGCGGAACAGACCGCCAAGCTGTTCATAGACCACGTGTTCCGGGTGCACGGCTTACCGCGGTCCATCCTGTCCGACCGGGGTCGCCAATTCATTTCCAGTTTCTGGCAGAAGCTCCTGGGCATCCTGAATGTCAAGATCAACTTAGCGTCGGCGAGACACCCGCAAACCAACGGCCAAGCGGAGAGGGTCAACGCCATCATGCAGCAGTACCTGCGATGTTACGCCAATCAAAAGCCTGCAACTTGGGTGGACTACTTACCGATGGCCGAGTTTGCCTACAACAACACGAAGCACGCGTCAACGGGGGTGACACCGTTCTTCGCCAACAATGGGCGACATCCCAGAACCTTCCCGGCGTTGGAGACAACGACGCAGGGGGAGTCGCAGGGAGCTGAGCATTTAGCAGCAGAATTGCAGGAGGTCCACGAGGAGCTACGACGGCACTTGGAACTAGCTAAACACGCCTACAAAGTGCAGGCAGACAGGCACAGGAGGGCAGGAGAAGACATCCAGGTGGGGGACTGGGTATGGTTAGCAGCCCAGGCGGTGCCGGCCAAGTCGTTAGCTAAGAAGAAGCTAGGACACAAACAGCTAGGGCCATACCAAGTTGAGGGCAGGATCAATCCCGTAGCTTTTCGGTTGACCCTCCCAGAAGGTTCCCGAATGCACCCGGTCTTTCATAGGTCGGTGCTTACACCCTACAAGGCCCCACACAGATTTCAGGAGCCAGGGACGGCACCAGACCCACGTAGAGAATCACCAGGGGGGGGGAGTCACCGAGGACCCCGACACTCAACGAGGTCACGGAAATTCTGGACTCGAGATGGGGGGAGGAGGGAGTGGAATACCTCCTCGCCAGGGAAGGTACCCCGGCCAGCGCCAACAGTTGGGTGCCAGATTATGCTCTGGAGGAACCTCTTCTTAAAGACGAGTTCCATGCACTCTTCCCACACAGGCCCATGCCAGAGGAGTATTTTGATGACTGGCTTTTTACGCCCACACTTTCAGGCAGCACCTTCCGGGGGTTCTCCTCCGCAGAGGAGACCACGCCGGAATCGAGCCCTCCAAGGGGATCGTGCTCGGGGGTGGACACGGACCGCTCTTATTGGTGGGACGATCAACCAGAAGTGGGGTGGCGAAGGGGGCCTTGGCAAGCAGCATCGCCTGAAGTAACAGGGGGAGGGAAGGGTTTGGATGTGTTGGGGGAGGACCCCGGTTTCGAGCACGCATACACTGAACTGGAAGCAGAGGAGATCGACGTCGATGAACTGTATCCAGCGTCTACCCCCGCTACAACGGAGCTCCCGGAACCTGCGCCCGAGCAGCGGGAGGGGGGAAGGGGGGGCTTCAAGGGGGGGATGGATGTCAGGGGTTCAGGGACAGAGGCACAGGGTAGGCAGGAGATGGAGAGCGATGGGGATGAATCCCAGGACAGCGAGGAAGAGGATGACAATGACTCTAGAGATTCCATGAGTCTTTCCAGCGAATCAGAGGATTCCCAGAAGGGGGCGCCGGTGGTCAAGGCCAGGGGAGCCCCAGGGGGGACTTGTCAGGAGCAGGGGGCCAGCGGGGGATCCCAAAGTGGCAGCTGGGCGTCAGGACCAGCCTCCCCGCCAGAGTGCAGCGAAGGGGGTGGAGGTTCCAGTGTATCAGGGGAGGCGGCTCCGGCAGTAGAGAAAGGAGGGAGGTCGGAGCAAGCCACCCTCCCGGAAGGGGAGGGGAGTAGTGAAGGGAGTAGCGTAGCTGTCAAAAGGAAAGTTAGAGGTTGGGGGCGCGCGCCAAGTTCAAATGTAGAGGCGCGCGGAAGTACAGGGAGCCCGGAGGAGGGGCCAGGTCCCAAAGCCCGCAGGAGGGGGCAAGAGCAGTCTGATTCCGCGTCGGAGGAATCCAGGAGGGGCGAAACCCCAGCGGGCAGAAAGACCCTGCGGAAAAGGAAAGAGAGAAAGAGGTGGAGCAGCGCAAGCCTCTTAAACTGGTGCAGGGCGGGGACAGATTCAGAAGGGACTTCAGCGGTCTAAGCCTAGCAGACGTAGGGCTGCGCGCCTCGGATCTGAAGCAAACAATGAACTGCAATAAACACTTTTGTATATAAGAAAAGAAAGGCGTTGGTCTTTTGTGAGCTGAGACTTGAGGCAGCCCTGACAGAGAGGCTTAATAATAATAGCTTTCATGTTTTTAAAAGCACTTCACGTACATTATAATTATTGTAATCCTTTACAACAACAGCCGCCTCAAGGCACATGCCACCTCAGGAAAAATCTTACCACTGCCTGCATTGCTGAGCAACACCTTCCCCCATGCCCTTCTCAGCTAGTTGACTTTAACACCAGCAGGATTAACCTTAAATTATCAATTGAATGATCCCTGCTGTTGCATTTTCAACCAAGACAACCCTGCTAAGTGGAAAAATAGTGACTTGGTGAGCTTTGTGGACCAGTAGGTATTTTAACCTGGATCTTCCTAAGGCCGCTTAGGGATAGGGGGGAATTTTGGTTCCGTTCTCATTTTAAAGTGATATGAGGTTTTGTGAAGGCCCTGATCTGACTTATTGCAGTTTATTGACACTGTGCTTTGACTCAGGGAAGGTGGAGAGCACCCCCAAACCACATTCATCCACCTGCACACCTCTAATATTTATATTCCAATGGATTGTGTTCACACTTTTGCCTACCACCCAGGAATATGCAGATGAAGGGTCATCAATAAGTATTTTAAATAAACAAACAAAGCAGCCATGATGGACTAGATGGGACTGTCATCCAGTTCAGCAAAAGTCTGCCCCCATGAAGTATAACTTTGTTTTCTAGCTGGTTGCTGCTACAGCGGGATTTAACGACCTGGTGAAATACACCCCGGATAGTCTGGTTCCCTATTTACCAAAATCACTGCTGGTCCCTGGTGACACATTCAACATTCAAGATCTCAATGACAAGCCATGGACCCCAGAACAGGTGAGACAGGGAGATGACTCACCCTTATTTCCAACTCCTCCTGGACATCAAGGAGGAATCACGTGTCCTTGTTATTAACAGAAATTGTTTATTTTCTTCTTGGTTTATTCCCATAGGCTGCCATGTTGTTTCCTGATATAATCAAGAGGGTCCCTGAAATCCACAGGTATTGCTGACCCCTAATATTCTTTTTCTTTTTTGGACTTTTTTCCTCTTTGTGGAAAAAAATGCCACATTTATTCATAACACTCTTTCAAATGGGTGGCTTTATTGGAGGGGAATGGTCTGGAGAGGAGAGGAAAGGCCCACCCATTAACCTAGAGGCCACTGTCACTTAGTTGTAACTCTTGCAACCCAGCTCATTCTTTTTGGGATGCTGATGAGGACACTTCAGTGGCCAGTTTATTTTCTTACAAAGCAACTTGTCTGACCAGGCCAGCAGCCTCCTCTCTTCAATTTTAACTCTCACTGGGCATGGGATCCCAAGAATTGGAAGTGACTCAGGGCATCATCCATACCTGGGTAGGCAAACTAAGGTCCGCAGGCTGGATCAGGCCCAATTGCCTTCTGGTTCCAGCCCGCGGATGGTCCAGGAATTGCCTCGTGGATCGCCGGCGCGCACGTTCGTTCCTTCTCCCTCCCTCTCCCTCATACGGCGGTGGCGGCTATGCCTCCCTCCCTCCTCCTGGCTTCTCCCCGCCCTGCCTAGAGGAGGAAGGGGGCTGGGCTTTGTTGGTGCCAGCAGCAGCAGTGCTCAAGCGGCCACCATTTTAAACATCCCCTCTTCGGAGCCCTTTCGTGCACCCCTCATCGTCTCTCGCCGCCGCCAGCCCCTGCCACTCGTAAGACACAGGCAAGCAGCCATCAGGGCTTGTGGTGCTCTTCCATAATTCCCCCCCCCAAAAAAAATATATAGTCTAGCCCCCCACAAGGTCTGAGGAACCGTGGAGCGGCCCCCTGCTGAAAAAGTTTGCTGACCCCAATCCAGACTGACACCTCAAATCCACAACACAAGAATTAGTTGGCTCTGCCAGCCACTAATGCCCCTGATTGAATTATGAGCCCTCCATATTAAGTGTTTCAAAGGCAGAGGAGGAGAAAGGTTAGGAGATACCCCACCTCTCTTCTGCATACACATTCAACTGAGCCCCTCACCTTTTAAAAACCACTACTGATGTTCTTCCCAACTATCCATTCATTGCTAATGGGCCTTCCTTGGATTTTCAGCCTATCCCCTTCCATACTACAAGGCGTTACTTGTGCAGTCGCTGCTGATATGGATGATGAGAGATTCCAACAGCTACTCAACGTTCTGGGGCAGAAGAACGTTCAGCTGAGTGAAGAACAGGTCGGCTTCTTTGCATGCATCTTGAGCGCTTTTTTTGAGATCAATATTTGAAAGTATTTTCAAAGACCTGAATTAGATCTCCCGCCTCAGCTTTTATCCTTGGTGTGTGTTCTTGGGGATAAGATAGTAACAGAATTGGGGCCAGTCATTCAGTTAGGTAGGGTAAGGAGACCACCTCAGGTAGCAGGTGATGGGGAACTTGGTGTTGTTTGTGGGGTTTTGTTGGAGAGATTATTGCTGTTGTTGCTGTGGGTTTTTTGTATCTTTATTTTAGATCTTGTGATATATGTGGAAATTGTAGAGTTTGGTTGCATATTTTTAATGTTTTATTTATTTTGTTATGTTCTAGTTAAGTAGCGTGTTTTTTTCATGTTGTAAACCACCTTGAGCATGGTTTGAACTGTAGAAAGACGCCATACAAATAAAATTATGTATGTATGTATGTCCCCACAGTCTGCTCTAATCTTCTCAGCCAGCCCAATGCCCTCAGGTATTGTGGCATATGCAAAGGAAATCTTTTGGGGCTTAAATTTAGCAAAACCAGCTGCAAAACCACCACAGATGGGTGTGTTGTTGTTGTTTATTTTATTTTATTTTATTTTTAAGGGGAAATCCCCTCGCCATTTTCTGAAATAAATGACCTGCTTGTACTTCTTTCTACTTGCTGACAGAATGTTCTGGTTTGTTTTTCAGCTGAGCTGCTTAGCCAAGAGGGTACTGCTCAGTGGACTCCCAGAGGAATTAAACAACTACCCTAAAGACTTGTTTCTCTTTTTAAGGTAAATGTAGAGTAGTGTTATAAGATGTGGTGGGGTTGGACCATGCCCATGAGTTCCTTCCAAGCTTGTGATTGTGTATTTGTAAGGTTGGAATCCACCAGAGGGAATTACTGAACTGGCCGTACTAGTCTCTTTGTTAAGACATTGGCCCTAGACGGGCTTGTAAGCACCCTGCTTTTACATGACTAAAGAGTGGTCATGTTGCTATGGTGATGACTGGCTGGTGGTGCTCTTTCAGGAGGAAGCGGGTTCTTCCCCACGCCCTTGTCTGTCTTGTAGATAATAGAACAGCAAGCCAGGGATGCTCTTTGTTCAGTCTGGCTGATACCGAGAGTTGGAATGACACAGAGAGGGTTGTCTTGTGCTGTGCTGAATCCAAAGCTATGGTTAGGGGGGACCCTGTCCCCCAGCTGTAAGCCCCTCCATCCTATGCTCAGGTTGTATATATGTTCAAATAAAACCACCATCTTAATAAAAGACACCACAGTCTCCAGTTATCTTCATTCTGAGGAAACCAGAAGTAAGCACTAGAACCTCTGAAATATTTTTGCCACTTGGAGATTGGGGTGTGCACAGTGGTATATTAAACACAGAGTGGGGAGAGTCAATCCATATGCACAAACACTCATTAATCCTTTCTTGTTTCTAGGCCTTCAGACCTTGCAGCAGGTGAGAACTGCAAGGAGTATGTCACTCGCGTCGGAAAAGCCAATATTGATGTCCTGGAGAAAGATTCCCCACAACGGAAACAGCTTCTGTCAGAGGCGTTAGCTTGCCTGGTAAGTAAAGTATAATTCTGGCACCTTAGGTAGCTATAAGAGCAAAAGCATTTATTCAAGCTTGCGTCTGTGCCAAATAAGTGGCAATCTTGACCAAGAAACTTTCAATTTAACTCAAAAACACCCTGAAAAAAAATACTATTCACAGCACAGACTTCAGTTTTATCTCTTATGCCCATGACCTCAATTTGAAAAACAATCAGTTTGCCAATAATCACCTGATATCACATGATAGAAGCTGGGTTTTATCTCTCTTCTCCAGACTGAAAAAATACAATTAGTAGATGAGTCAACTACTGTTCTAGTTTATTTATGTATTTGTAAAGAGACATTTTTTATCAATGAGGGCCAATTTTAATAGGTGAAGCAGATTTTAGACTACTGAAGTCCTGGTGTGTTTTTCATGGGAAATTGAAAGGCAGCAAGTATTGGTCTACTCAGTCTCAAGTTATCTTCCAGTTTCTGAAATATCTTATAATAGTACCTATACAGGAATACAGATAGAAACTAATTTGATGAAATATATTTGATTATTTGGTTAAAATATAGGTTATTAATCAACTAAATTATTTTAAGATGCTGATAGCTTCTTTTTTTAAAAAAATTATGCATTTTTTTTACAAATGATTTTCTGTAGGACATCCATGACCTACAGGTAACCAAGGAAGATGCGGCAATTCTGGGCCACTTAGTCTGTGATCTTGGTGCAGACTACATCGCAGCATCCGGCAACAATTTTCTGACGCAGTTAAATCAGTGCCAGTCTTTCACACCTGAACAAATCAAAGCAATCCAAGCCCTCCTCAGCAGTGGAAGAACCTCCTTTGGGTAGGGTCACACTGCAGGTTTTGTTTTTTTGTTTCTGCTCTTTTGGAGTTTTCTTAATTCTCCTGAAAAGAAAACAGTTGTTAGAAATCTGTTTGGATTGCCACTGAACCTAATTCATTTGCATTTGCTAGTGCAAACAGCATTTCAAAGCTAGAATTGTGGGGCTTTGACTGGAAATGCTCATCATGAAATGTTATATTTGCAGCAAAAGCTAGGTTCCCTAAGAGGAAGTCACGCCTAACATAGATACAGAGTCAGTTTATAGAATAATACCTAAAAAGCCGAGTTAGGCTATTACCATGTCACTTACTGGCAGAAGCTTTCCAGGTTTTCAGACAGGAGTCATTCCTCACCCTTCCTGAAGATGCCAGGGTTTGAACGCAGATGCTCCACCACTAAGCTACAGCCCATAAATTTCACAGCTTCAAAAGCCATGCTCTGTAGCTGAAAGGTGGGTTTTGCCTAAGAAACCTGAATCTCACACAAACGAAAAGCAACGACCAATTTACACAGTACAGTTTTCATTTCACCATGGAATAAATTTTTACACATGCAGAAATGGATTTGGAGGGAGTAACTATGATCTTGAAATGTCGCACAGGTTCCGCATCTGAAACCAAGGCTTTAAATGACAAATACTTGATGTTGGATCCTTTTGGTTTACTGCTTGCAAAATGCAAGTGTGCAACATTTGAATTTTTATTTTTTCCTTTTCATCTTTAGCGGTATTTCAGTATTCCATCAGGTTATACTGCACCAGCAGGAGCAAGTGAGGGAGAGCAGCAGTGCTGTGAGGTTAGGGGAGCCTGTCTTGGTGGTGTCCTTCAGGTGTCCCCATAATACCAACCTAAAGCTTCCCTGATCTCACTGCTGCCTCACCCAGCAAATGCAGCACCAGTGGCAGGAGGGCAGTGCCCCTGCTGCCTTGTCCTCCTTGTGCTCTGCAGCTGCTCAATGCCTAAAGAAGGAGAAATTATATTCTAAATGTCACAGACATTGCTTCTGATTGGCACATCCTTTAAACTCTCTCTCCATGAAACTCATGCCCCTACTTCAGAGTTCCATTGTGTTGATATGTAGCTTGCTGATAAGTTTCCATTCCCTTTCTTTCCACTCAGGCTTCCTTCAACATGGTCAACTTCTACCCTGGAAGAACTGAGTGGTTTGCTCCCTGTATTTGATCGCAGCATCCTACAAAGTATCCCTGCAGTAAGTCTCTTCCCCCCCCCCCCGCCCTCACATAATCAAGGGGAAGCAGAAGGGTATTTAAGTCTCTGTTGAAGTGCTGTGCTCTGGGTCGGGTTTGTTTGCCAGGAAAAAAGGATGGGGAAATTGTAAGTGGGAATTATTGTGGACCTCACTTATCCTTGTCACAAATGTCATAAATTGAACCTAAGCAGCCTATCCTCTTCAAGTCTTTATCTCCACAACTTCTTGTTCTACTCTATTTTCAAATTCAATTTATATACACTCTCTCTTCCAACCTTTAGTCAAATGCAAGGAGAATGGACACCTTGTTAAATTTCTGTTTCCCCTTAATTGTCAAGCTCCTAGTCAAAAATGTTGTGCAAAACCTCCTGAGCAAAACACCCCCTTGTAAACTTTTGACCCTCCTGTGCAAAACTTCCAACTGCAAACCTTTATCCTTCCTGTGCAGGAGACTGCTAAACCAAAAACCAACTGATATATAACAACCAACCAGAACACAAAATGTTCATTAATTTCCATCTGCGTTCCATTTTCCATCACTAGTGCTGCCACTGAAGTTCTGTAAATGAGAGCAGGCAAGGGAAAGGTCACATCTCATGATTCTTCATCAGTAACCATCTTTCATACGATGGGTCTTGTGTTTGCTGTGACTTTACACTGAACTGTTTGTAACTGCTTTGTGCAATGATGACTTTGTTAGCCATCTTGAAAGGTAAGGTGGGATAAAACTAACATCATCACCATTTGCATATTATTTGCTGCGATATTCTGTTCTGAAAAATAACCATCTTGGTCATGCTACCAAACCCCAAATCCAGGAGAAGGAAAGGAATCTATGCATTCAGTTTAACTAACTGAGAATCGCATAGATTTTCTAGATTTTACATCCTTCACCACATAGGTGTTTCTTTTTCCTTTTGCAGGGTGTATTAAAACCATGGCTGAAAGACTTCTTACACCATACCCATATGCCAACAGAACAGCTGGCATCTGTTGTGAAAAACCTCCACCCCTCCAGGCTGAAACGTAATTCAGGTATACAGCAACACTGCTTTTAAGCCTGGAGCTATTCTCTGGTAGCATTGGAGCCAATTAACACAAGCAGCAGATCCCATGATAAAGCTGTTGCATAGGAAACACAGAAAGTTGCATTATACTGAGACAGGCTATTGGCCCATCTAGTTCAGTATTGTTTACACTAACTACCAGTGGCTCTCCAGGGTTTCAGGGAGGAACTATTTGCACCCATACCTGAAGACACCAGAAATGGACCCAGAATATATGTGAAACAGATGCTGTTTATATTGCCAGACTTTAGATTGCCACTTCAGTTTGCAGAGAGGGGATTAGAGGGGGCATTCCTGAAGTCTTCTCCATATGACCAGAAACTCCTGCTAGGGGCGAGGAAGAAATTCAGTTTGCATCTAAAGGCAAATCTACCTATTTCACCCTTTCCAAAACAACACACAAAGTGAAACATAGCCACCCTTCAAAATTCAGACTTCCCTAAATTTTGCAGTGCAGCAAGCTGGTCCCAAGCTATTAAGGGCTTGATATACTAACAGTAGCACCTTGAACTTTGCCTGGTAACAAATCAGCAGCCAGCGCAAATCTCTGAGCAGACAGGATCTCACTCCCACCAGCAGCTGTGTTGTAGCATACGGCACTAACTGCAGCTTCCAGCACAACTGCAGCACAAGGGAAGCCCCGCATAGTTAATTGCATAGTTAATACAGGTCACAGAATTTAGCCTCTCTCCAAATACGTATTTAGCAGAGAGCACCCTACAGCACATAGTCTGTACTCCCTAATTCAGAGGCACTATGCTTCTGAATCACTTGCAGCTGAGGAGCAAGAGGGGTGGACCTAAACAGACAGAACTTTGATAGGATCCAGCAGGGCTCTTCTGATGTTCTTGCATCCACACTGGCTTGGCAGTTGTGCAAGTTCTTCAACCCTGGTTAACTATTGAGTCTTGCCTTCCCAGGATGCCCAGCTGATAAGACCATAACACAGGAGGTGCTTGATGATGAGCTGATGCCTCTTTATTACGATAACGAGGAATTACGCCAGTGCTTGGATGATGCAACCCTGGAGGCCAATCTCAACAAGATCTCAAGTTATGCTTTCACTGAGGAGCAGTTGATGGTGCTTAAAGAAAAGCTGGACCGGGTAATTGATGTTTTGGCTTTCATAGTTTGCTAAGAGGGGCATGGAACCAGGGCTTGAGTTCAGCCATTGCTCATCTGAGACTGCAGGCAAAGGAGAGTGGTCCAAGCAGATCAATAGATTGAGGCCGTGCATTCTCTCTCTCTCTCTCTCTCTCTCTCTCTCTCTCTCTCTCTCTCTCTGTCTCGTTCACTCTACCCCCACTCATTCATTGAGGTGAATGAGGCACTGCCCCACCAATCTCAGCCTACCCTCAGCAAGCCCTCTCCCTGCCTGTCTCCTGACTAGGAGCGAAAGTGGCACTGATTCCCTTTCCTTCCCCGTCTACCAGTTCCACCTGGTGCGCCAGCCGAGACCCTACCTGCCTGGCACTGTCTCGCCAGAGTGGTGCATGCTCTGGTTATCTCCCGCTTGGACTACTGCAATGCACTCTACGTAGGGCTACCTTTGAAGGTGACTCAGAAGCTGCAAATAATCCAGAATGCGGCCGCTAGTCTGGTGACCGCGAGTGGCTGCCGGTACTATAATACAACAGTCCTAAAGGATCTTCATTGGCTCCCAATGCATTTCCAAACACAATGAAAATGTTGGTGCTGACCTTTAAAGCCCTAAATGGCCTTGGCTTAGTATACCTGAAGGAGTGTCTCCACCTCCATTGCTCAGCCCAGACAATGAGGTTCTCCTCCAAGGGTCTTCTGCTGGTTCCCTCACTGTGAAAAGCAACGTTACAGGGAACCAGGAAGAGGGCCTTCTCGGTAGTGGCACCTGCCCTGTGGAACGCCCTCCCATCAGATGGCAAGGAAATAAACAACTATCTGACTTTTAGAAGACATCTGAAGGCAGCCCTGTTTAGGGAAGTTTTAAATGTTTATTGTTTTATCATGTTTTTACTATTCTGCTGCGAGCCACCCAGAGTGGCTGGGGAATCCTAGCCAGATGGGTTGGCTATAAGTTGTTGTTGTTGTTGTTGTTATTCCAGCCTGCCTTAGTCTCATGCAGCCTTGTTTCTGTTGTGCTCCAGTTCGTCCTCTGTGAAATGCCATGTTGTTTGCCTTGCTGTCATGAAATTATGTAACTAATGTAATATACATAGTTAACTGTGTAAGTTAGGTTGTTAATATGTTATTTCACCCCATTAATTCAGTGCAAAGGAAAGATAGTGCAAATTGCGGGGGGGGGGGGGCATAATCAGTTATGTGTTGTTTGTATATTGAAAGCTGTAACACCAGCAAATATCGATTGAATTCACTTGATTTTTGTTCTGCACACGGGTTGAAAAAGTGAACACCAGCCATTTCCTCTCCCCTTTTCTTCGTCATTCCCTAACATTCCTGCTTCTTACCTCCAACCCATCAGGGGGTGACTCTGCCTGTCATGGCCTCTGGAGTTGCCTATTGCTGATCTCCTCTGCATTCCTTCCCTCCAATCCTGAAGGGCACCAGCTCTCTCGCTCTCTTGTTCTCTCTCTCTCTCTCTCTCTCTCTCTCTCTCTCACAAACACACAGAGAGAGAGAGAGAGACAATAAGGCAATTTGTCTCCTGATGGATGTGTGCTCTGAGAAAGGGCAAGAGGTGCTCCAGTAGCGTTCATAAACACTGATTTTTATTTTGCAATTCCTACAGATCTATCCTGCTGGGTATCCCGATTCGGTTATCCGTAGCATGGGAAGCCTCCTCAGCCTAATGACTCCTGAGGATATTAAGAAATGGAAGTTCAGCTCACCAGACACCCTTGTTGCTTTGCTGGAGAACGCGCCCGATGATGAAGTGGTAACGTCAGCCTTAAAAGCACAGCCTCCCCAGATTTACTTCTTCCCCTCGTTTTCCAAACTAGAAGTTTATTTTGATTTTCATTCATTATTTCATTTGTGAATCGCTTCCCAGAAGCAAAATGTGAGGAAAACATTTTACATGCATAAAGAGGTGCATTTGGTTGCAAAGTTTTAGAGGGACGGCGCTAAAATACACAGAGGTTATGATGCCTCTGTTCTCCTCTGCTTTTTTAACAGGTGGTAAGGTTAATGAGTGGGTGGCGCTGTGGTCTAAACCACTGAGCCTAGGGATTGGAAGGTTGGCGGTTCGAATCCCCGCACCGGGGTGAGCTCCCGTTACTCGGTCCCAGCTCCTGCCAACCTAGCAGTTTGAAAGCACGCCAAAAAGTACAAGTAAATAAATAGGTACCGCTCCGGTGGGAAGGTAAATGGCATTTCCTTGTGCTGCTCTGGTTTCGGTGTTCCGTTGCACCAGAAGCAGCTCAGTCATGCTGGCCACATGACCCGGAAAAACTGTCTGCTGACAAACGTCAGCTCCCTCGGCCAGTAAAGCGAGATGAGTGCCACAACCCCAGAGTCGTTTGCGACTGGACTTAACTGTCAGAGATCCTTTACCTTTTTAAAGTGAATGAGTTGTTTCCCCTTCAGCCTACCCCAGTGCATTTTGGTGCCTCAGACCAGATTTCTGAATATTCAGAATACATAAAACGTTGCTAGAATGAGCCACAATGTGGAGACAGCACAGAGCATTCATAAGACTAGTTCAGCCGACCAAAATCCACTGGAAAAGTCATAGAAGTTGGCTCATAACATGTCGGACAACTGAGCCACCCTACTTCAATATTGCCTGATTGGCAGTTGCTCTCCGAGGTTTCAGGCAGGGGCCATTTCAGGCCATACCTAGAGATGCCATTGAGGATTAAAGCTGGGACCTTCTGCATGCCAAGCAGCTGCTCTGCAACTTTGCTGTGGAACATAGATGCTGCCTTATGTCCATCTAGCTCACTATTGCCTACACTGACTGGCAGCAGATCTCCAGAGTTACAGACAAATGACATTCCCAGTCCTACCTGGGACCTTCTGCATGCAAAGCAGGTGCTTTAGCACTGGGCTATGGCTATTTTATCTGAAAGCCACCTGAGTCCCTGTCTGGGGGAAAGGTGGGATATAAATAAATATAATAATAATAATAGCTCTTCCCCCAAAAATATAGATTTGCACAATGGCCCTGAAACCCATTGTTTTCAAAGGTTGCTCAGGTTTGTGCATTGGGGGTGCATGGCCACTGTGGTGAGACCCCTGAGAACATTTCCTTTTAGGACAAGGATAGAAATGGTAGAAATAGTAAAAGGTCAAAATAGTACACTTAGCTGAGTTTTGGCTAGTTCATTAAGCAGTGTCTTAGCTTTGCTCATGTAAGACATACTTACAAGCCAATCTGTTTTGGGTTGGAAATTATTTCTTTTAGGCCAGGGAGATTATTCAGCAATATGGCAAGTCCGGAGGCCAGTTTGATGCCACAGCTCTGGATGCTGTTGGGGGACGTTACATGTGCTCCTTGACCCAAGGCCAGCTTAAAACGATCACAGACAATGCTATCAAGTGAGTAAACTCCTTTAACACTCTTCATCTCTTAGCAAGAAAAGAGGTCCACTTTCAACTTAGCAAATGGCTTTTCCACAAAGAATACCAGGAACTGTAGTGAGGAGAGTCGTTAAGAGACCCGTAGTCCTCTCACGGTGCTACAATTCTCGAAGTTCCTTGGGAAGGTTATACCACTCTGGGAATTGTAGCTCTAGGAGGGGGAATATTGGTCCCCTAACATCTCTCAGCACCCTTAACAAACTACATCTCCCAGGATTCTTTGGGTGAAGCCATAACTGTTAAAGTGGTATCACAGCATTTTAAATGTATTGTCAAGTACGGGAGTTCCCCTCTCCCTTCTGGTAGTTCAACGATAAGAATTAATTAGCATTTGGTAGATTTATTGTCCTTTTATTACAGCATTATGTTGCAAGCACAAACAGGCAACCCTCCTCAAGGATATCAGTTACCTACTCTGACTCCTCCCCAGTTCCGCAGCAAGAAGTACACCAACGAGAATTTCCTCCCCCCCCCCCATCTCCTTTGTTTTCTGACATGCTCAGACCTCCGAGTTCGGGGGGAGGGAGGGGGTCTCCCCCACTCTTGATTGATGTATCGCCCAGCTGCTCCCTCCCTTCTGGTTGCTTAGCTACTATCTCATAGCTGGGTAGCTCCTCTCTCAACTGAGCAGCTTCTGATATCCCCCCTCCTCTTCTGTTAGGAGCTGATCTCCCTGTAATTGCATTCCCCAGTCTTCCGATCCAGACCAGCCCCTGACATGTATAGTGTGCAGGTGGGATGGTAATGGGAGAGGCAGAATCCAGGGATACAACTTGATTATTAAGATCCTGGGCTTTGTGGTCTTCCAGCGTGGGCCTTTAGGTTATGTGCATTACTGCAGTTTTATAGCACACAATTTCTCTTCACATATTGTATTTTATTCTGTTACAATTTGAATCCCATAGAATTCCAATCGTAATACAATATGGGAAATAAAAGAAGCAATTAAAGTACAACTAAAATTCAATATGCATATTCAGTGTAATGGATATGCAGTCTCCTGTCTTCACAAATCCACAAACATAAAGTGCATTGGGGTGGCCTTGGGCCAATCCCTGCCTCTCAGCCTAAACTACCTCACAGGGTTGTTGTGGGGATTAAATCAGACCCACCCTGGGGTCCTTGGAGAAAAAGGTGGGATATTAATGAAATAATATATAAACAACATACTGGTGACCCATGGACCACAGTTTGGGGGGCCCTGGAGGTTTATAAACAGAGGTTGGATGCCTGTTTTTCAGAGATTCTTTTGCTGTGATTCCTGCAATGGAGGGGTTGGACTAGATGACCCTTGGCGTCCGTTCCAACCCTAGAATTCTATGGTTCTATGACCTAGTGAGCTCAGCTCTTTGACCCCTTCATTCCAGTGAATAATAAGCAAAGCTGAGAGAAATGTGGAAGGGCTCGGAAACTCGCTCACCTCTTCTTTCCTCTCCCTCCTTGCCTTTCTTGACAGGAGTGCCAAGACCCTCAACATTGGTGGGTGTCCTCAAACTACCAAGGATATCCTGTACCCAAAAGCCAAGAGGGCTTACTCTGACCGACACAACGAGTTCCCTGCTTACTATAACCTCATCAAGCCGTACCTGGGTAAGTCACAGCATCATTTTCGGAAACACCTTTGCAGTCTAGGATGAGCATTGCAGTTTGTTGAAATGCAACTTGAAAGCAGCAGATCAGCTCATCCATTAGGGCAAATGGGGACACTGCCCCACTAATCTCAATCTGCCCTCCCGCCCACCTACTTACTTAGAGATGAAAGAATCTTTCAATTTAAAACAAATGCACATATTAGGGTATGTGCATAACAGCATAGTGAAAATAACATACAAAGATGCATTAGATTGGAGAAATTTTCTTGCAAGTATGCATATAGAATGCATATAGTTGTCACAACTGCATGCAACTCTTTATTAGGAGAAATTTGCACTAAAATTTTATGAGGGTGTTTTGTTTTGTTTTGTTTTGTTTTGTTTTGTTTTGTTTTGTTTTGTTTTGTTTTTAATAAAACCCACAAATGGATGCAGAAATGTAGAGAATTTAAGTTTGGAAAAATGAGAAACCAAGAGAACCGAAATTGGTATATTTGTCCATCCCTAGCCTTGAACACCACCATTATGTCTGGTTTGGATCAAATTTTATTTCCTCACCATCCCTATCTGCAGGACTGAGGAAATTAAAACAATGTTGTGGGTTTCATGGGGGTTGGTCTGGATGATACCCTGAGCCCCTTCTAATTCCTTGAGTGCTGTACTCAGTGAGGGTTAGAATCTAAGAGCAGAGGCTGCTGGCCTGGTCAGACAAGTTTATTTGTAAGACGGCGACCTTAGCTGGCCACTTAAGAGCATCCCAATAGAACGAGCTGGGTTGCAGGAGCTACAACTAAGTGATAGCGCCCTACAGGCTAATAGGTGGGCCTTTCCTCCAGCCCCCTCACCTAGCTGCTAGGCAGGAAAACAAGAGCCAGAGTAGCTGAACTGGGAACATTCTAGAAGCTGGAGGCACAGTGACATGCTTGCTCTGTGCTGGATCCAAAGCTGGGACTCCTGGAGAGTTTAAAGACACCGTGAAGAGTTGGGGACTTTCCACATGTAAAGAGTTGCCTTTATTAGGGAACTTTGCAATTGAGTTCTAAACATAACTAAAAGATCTCTTTCATTGACTCAAGAAAAGTTGGCAATGTATAACCATCAAGTTTTCACCAAATTTTCTTCTTACAGGAGGTGCTCCGGGTGAGGATCTGAGGGCACTCAGCAAAAATAATGTCAACATGGACATCAACACTTTCAAGGGCTTGCGAAAGGACGCTGTGATGGTGAGTGGGATAATGCCGTAGGGCTGAAGATGACAGGGCTGGCCAACCATGAGGCAAGGTGAGGCAGTTGCCTCAGACAGCAGATACGGCTCACGGCCATCTCCTCCACACCCTGCCTCCTCCTCCATGCCCGCCACCACCTAGTACAAGTCATTTTATTACAGTCAATGGCCAGTATCAAGGCAAATACACCAATTACAAAATTTAAAAACAAAATCAGATGATGTAAAATCACATATACATAAAAAAGGCAGTTCTAGGTCACCATTTATCAGTCAGAAAGGAAACCTTCTGACCTAGGAATGTCCATCGGTCGGTACATTACACTAATCCCACTAATCCTGGGTGCTAATTATTATAAGTCGTATTTTTATTGCTGCTGCACAAAACTTGGCCACCTTGAATGTTATAACAGGATTAATAGCTAGGATTTTAGGACAATAGCTAGGATAATATCTCTGGCCTCCTTTCGCTCCTGCCTTCAGCACAGGGTGGTTGTGGCTTCAGGGGGGGAGGCAACAGTGAGGGAGGGCTGTGGAAGAAGAGGGGGGGGGCTGCGGAAGATGAGGTAGAGGTGGGGGTGGTATTTTCTGTTTCTCCTGAAGCAGCAAAACATCCTGGGCTGGCTGTAGAAAGCAACCTTCAGAAAGAGCATCGAAATAAAATGAAATTAAATTTATCAGAGCACAATTCAGTCTTTGACTTCTCTATCAGTCCCTGGCGGATTTCTCTAGATCACACCCGAGCCTTCTCATGTAACTGTACTGGGAGTGGTGTTGCTAACAAACTTGCACCTACAGCAACAATCAGAACACTTTGGAAGTTCCTCTCAGTGAACGAAAGAGAGAAAGAGTGGGCCATATACACATACACACATATACATATATCCTTTGCCGCTTACATTCGCAGTTGGAGCTTTTGAATCCCAGCAGGGTAGACATTGCCTATAACCATCTCCCTTTGACTCATTTCACAGGAACTAAAACCCACCGATGTCAAACACTTGCTGGGGATTAATGTAGCAGAGCTGAAGACTCAAGAGAACGATCCCTTCGTAAGAGACTGGATCGTGAAGCAGAAGCAGTCCGAGCTGAACAGCCTGGACCTTGGGCTCCGAGGGGGGATCCCTGACGGATACATTGTTGTGCCTGACGAAGAAAAGAAACGTAAGAAACGGGGGGCATTTGCTTTCAAGGGGGTTTAAATTCCAATGATGTAGGAGGTAAATGATCCACAACTATAATAAAAGCTCTCCAGCTTGAGAATCAGTATATAGGAATTATGAAAATGTCTCCAGGTGTCTTTTTTGTGTATACAGTGGTACTTCTGGATACAAACTTAATTCGTTCTGGAGGTCCATTCTTAACCTGAAACTGTTCTTAACCTGAGGTACCACTTTAGCTAATGGGGCCTCCCGCTGCCGCCGCACCGCCACCATGCGATTTCCGTTCTCATCCTGGGGCAAAGTTCTCAACCCAAGGTACTACTTCCGGGTTAGCGGAGTCTGTAACCTGAGGTGTTTGTAATCCAAGGTACCACTGTACAGATATATGTACTACTTTATTTATTCATCATTTATTTATATTTGAAATCTGCCCTTCCTATAAGGAGTTCAGACAGTGCACATTCCCCGCCCTGCCCCCACTTTAATTGCATAACAACCCAGTAAGGTAGTGACTAGCCCAAAACCACCACAGAGTTAGATGGGATCCCAAAGGTTATCTAATTCAAACCACTGCATAAGCATCCCTGATCAATGGCCATCCAGGTTCTGTTTAAAAACTTCTTACAAAGGAGAACTGGCCACTTCCCAAGAGAGTCACTTCCACTGTCAACCAACTAAAACTGCTGGGAAATTCTTCCTTACGTTTAGCCAAAAATACCCTCTCTGCCCCATTAATTTTTTTTGTACTTTAAACCCATTGGTTTGAGTTCTACTCTGTGGAGCAACGAAAAGCTATTTTGCTCCATCATCACTATGACTGACAACTCTTCTGAATGTTTGGAGATGGCTGCCATATCGTGTCTTAATCCCGTCTTCTCCAAGTGTACACACCATGCACTTAAATCTCATTTAAATCAGATTGCCTCTCTCAAAAACGCATGGGTACTGCTGTTTGTTCAGGGTGCTGGGAATTGTAGCTCTGCGGGTGGGGGGTACACTACAGTTCCCAGGATTCTTTGGGTGGGAGCCATGTATGACTTGTCTCCCGGAGACAAGGGCTATTAATTAATACTAGCCATGATGGTTGTAAGGGACGCAGGTGGTGCTGTGGGTAAAACCTCAGTGCCTAGGACTTGCCGATCGTATGGTCGGCGGTTCGAATCCCCGCGGCGGGGTGAGCTCCCGTCGTTCGGTCCCAGCTCCTGCCCACCTAGCAGTTCAAAAGCACCCCTAAGTGCAAGTAGATAAATAGGTAGCGCTTTATAGCGGGAAGGTAAACAGCGTTTCCGTGCGCTGCGCTGGTGCTGTTTCGCCAGAGCAGCTTCACCACGCTGGCCACGTGACCCGGAAGTGTCTTCGGACAGCGCTGGCTCCCGGCCTCTTAAGCGAGATGAGCACGCAACCCCAGAGTCGGTCACAACTGGCCCGTACGGGCAGGGGTATCTTTACCTTTATGGTGGTTGTGCTCTACCACCATGGTTCTGAACACCAGTTACTAGAAGCCGCAGAAGGGGAGAGTTGCTGTTGCACTCAGAGGTCCTGTTTGTGGGCTACACATTGAGGCATCTGGTTGGCCCCATGACAACAGGATGCTGGACTAGACAGGGCATTGGCCTGATCCAGCAGGCTCTTCTTAGCTTCCTGTGCCTGTCCCCTTCTGCTTCAGAGTTCTCACTCTTTCTCCTGGAAGATGAGGAATCTGACTATAGAGTCATAACGATGTTGTTTCTTGTTTCTCCAGAGACCTCCGGAGCGCCCCGTGCCGCCACCATTGCCCATCTCCTGCACCTCTTCCCTGCGTTCCTCCTGACTCTGTTGCTGGCTTCTTTCCTTTCATGAAACTCTCCTGCTCTAATCAAAAAACGGGCAATGTGGTAATGATGATCGATCTCATTTTGCTGCCATTTTCTATCAACTTTCAACTTTGCCTGTGGTGGGAAGAACAAGAATACCCTTAGGGAAGTGGGTGAAGGAGATTATTTTAGGAAGTCAAACAGAATCCGTTCCGGAAGTCCATTCGACTTCCAAAACGTTCGGAAGCTGCGTTGGATGTTTGGGTTCCAAAGACCGTTCGCAAACCGGAACACTCACTTCCGGGTTTGCAGCATTCAGGAGCCAAAACGTTTGACTCTCAAGGTGTTTGGGATCCAAAGTGCAACTGTGTGTGTGTATATATACAGACATACATATATAGATATGTAAGCCACCCTGGGATCTTAGGGTAAAGGATGGGTGTTTAATAAATAATAATAATATGTAGAATGCTTCATTCATGCAGCAATATCATTTGCAAAGTAGGAGCTTCATAGCCTGAGCTATGATGAGACACCAGGACCTGTATAAATTATGCAGATAATGTAGAATTAGCTGCTTTTGTCCAACTTACATGGTTTGTTTCTGTAAGCTATAGGGGGTGCAGCAAGGAGCAACCTTGAGCTCTAAAGCACCACCTTCTGAAGTGCTGGCTGCTCATTCTACACAGTCCCTGGGCTTTAAGCTTAACCTGGCAATGCCCAAATATTTTCAAGCAGAAAGGCCACAGCTCAGTGGGTAGAGTGGGTGATTGGCACACAGAAGACCCCAGGTTCAATGGCACTTCCAAGCAAGGCTAGTAGAGAACCACACCTGAAATCCTGGGGAGCTGCTCCCAGTCAGTGTAGAGAATAGTGAGTTAGTCGGACCAGTAGTCTGACCTACGTTCCTCTGCCTTTGACAAACAGGGAAGGGGTGGGAATTAAATCTGCAGTCCTTGGGATTTTGTGCAACACAGCGTTGCATACTTCTCACTTTCTCTGAGCTCGAAAGAAATTTCAGGAGCAGGTTTAGAGGGTTGCTTTTCTTTCAGAGGAGAGCGTACGCATGTGTTGTGTTGAGGTTAGAGCTAGATGAATTTGTCAGTTTCCATTTCCTCCCTCTGTTTCTCAATCTTCCGGTCTTAAATTGAGTTTATCACATTTCTGCATCAGTTTCCAGTATTCCAATATTTCAGAATTTAGTTTGCTTGCAAAAATATACTATGAGAAATGCAGTTTCGCCTAATATGGGGAAGGACCACAGCTCAATTGTAGAGCATCTGCTTTGCATGCAGAAGGCACCAGGTTGAATCCCCATGGCATCTCCAGATGGGGATGGGCTGGGAAAGACTCCCTGCTTAAAACCCTGGAGAGATACTGCCAGTCAGTGTGGACAATACTGAGCTAGATGAACCAGTGGTCCAACTCAGTATCTGGTAGCTTCCTGTGTAATATGATGCACGCTGGTTTGTTATTTCACTTATATATGCATTTTTGTTTGGGGAACTAAATTCAGAGCAGTAGCAAATTTTGAAACCTAGCTTTGTTTCAGTCACATCCTGCTTCAGGAAGTGTGAATTAATTTCAGTTTATTAACAGAGAGAAGAGATAGAAAGGAAATGGGCTACTCCAAGCATTATCAGCATCCTAAAAATCAGCAACAACCCATTATTTTCCTCAAGGCTGCTTCTACCCAGTTAACTCCAGTGACATGAAGTCTGCTTTTCTTGCAAAATATGCAAAAGCTGTCTTTTTCAGTCCTCTTTCCCCACTGCAGATGAAGAGAACCTTCATGCTTAAGCAAAAATCCCCTTTAGCTACCAAGAAAGATAAAACTTTCCATGTTAGACCAATGAGTCCAGGGCCAGCCCCAAACATTTTGAAACCTGAGGCAAAACAAAAAATGGCGCTCCCCTCCCCACCGGGGATGAAGATGGGAGTGAAGATTGACATCAGGAGCAAAGGAGAACTAAAGTTCTATATTGCGATCCACTGCCCCTCTGAATCCTGCCGCCTGAGGCAGTTGCCTCAACTTACCCCATGGGTGGGTCAGCCCTGAATGAGTCCATAGGATTTCCTAATGCCACACACAATCCTTGCAGTATGATTGTTGATGCACAGAATGCAGTCATATGATCAATCAGCTGACCAGAAGTGCCTTCACCACAGCAGACATCCCGAAGTCTCCAGAAATCTCATAGTCAGTCCAGCTAACCAAGAGAGTAAAGGGAAATGCTGTGGTTGGAACTGTCTTGGGCCATGAAGAAGAACCTGCTGAGCTCAAGACTTCTTTCTAACCAGGGGGAAGACACCAGTCAGCTGACTGGTCCTGTCACTATGCACCAACTGGGTGAGCAAGTGAGATGGACTTGGAAGGCATTGTTGCAGCCTTCTGGACAAGCATTGCAAGCTGATTCTAGCCCTGGGAAGAGAGGGGCTTACGTCAGTCTAGCAGGGGAGGCTTCTCTTGAGGACTAGGTGCCTGCTTGCTTCGTAAATTGTTTGCTGGGAAAATGTGAAAGGGCTGCAACTCAAAGGCAGGCGGGTTGGGGATAGGTGTTAGAAAAGGGTAAGACAATAACAGAAAATCCGCTGGGGAAGGCTAAGGACACCCGATGCTATATAACCTGTTCTTTTGACTCATATAAATGGCTTATATGTATTGTGCAAAATAAACATCTGGTCATCCTCCCTAATATGGCTGCTGTGTCTTTGGCATTCCTGGTGTAAGATGTCACACTGACTTCTAAAACAGGGCTGGGGAACCTCAGGCACAGGGTCACATGTGTGCGCCCCCTACCTCATGCCTCTCTATATGGACCTCAGGATTCTCCAAGCCTCCCCAGACCACACCCCCTGTCCCTAGGCCACACCCACCAGCGCCCCTGCCTCACACCCTCCAGTGCTCTGGCATGACTGGAATGTTTCCTTGAACTCTGATAATGCCTCTTGCTTGCCTCGATGGAGGAAAGAGAGAGTGGGTGTGTTGAATGTAGCCTACTGTACAAAGGGTCATATCCACCACTGTGCCCACTTTTTCTTCTGGCCTGCCCATCTTCGCTCCTTCCTCACTGCCTGTGTTGGAGTTGTCCTTTGGGAACTCCCTTAAAAGGAGGAACGGAGAACCTGCAGCACTCTAGAAGCTGTCAAAATATAATGCAGAGGTATAACTTGACCTAGGAGGAACATAATTCTGCATTTTATAATTTGTTCCTCACCCCCACTTCACTCTAATTTTAGCCACTAGGGGTTGTTAAAGTTCATTTGGGCCTCAGTTTGCATGGTTGTGTAGACATTGTGTCAAAAACTGTGTTGATATATGTATTCAATTTATTTCCCCCACTCTCCAGCCCTTCTGCCTCCCACCCCAGCATTCCAAAGGGGGGGGATGTGTAAACATCAAAGCCGGTCAAAATTTAAACCAATTTTTAAATTTATTTTTTAACACGTTATTGAAATTAAACAGAAAGTCATTTCCGCAGAAAGCAACTTTGTGACATTAAGGAACTTGAACAATTTAAGAGGGAGAGGGGAAACAGCTGGACTTTTTTAAGATCAATGAGCATGAGATTTAGAGAGGTATACAATGGAGTCTGGAAGTTATATCAATTAAGAGCTTCAGGTGAGCTTTCCATTACTTCTATCAGAACCTAAAACTCTTTCAGTGGTAAAGAGGAAGGGGTGATATTTGTCATTTTGGATTCCATCAGTTTCTCATTTTTCTAATCAAGTTCTGTTCCCCACATTTCCATATCAGTTTGCAATTATTTTTTCAGCATTGTAATATTAATTTATATGAACATACACATTTTTGCAAAGCAATTTCCCCCTTGCATTTCCACGTGTTATTTTTTGATAATATATGCATTTTTATTCACACTTTACCCTTGTTTATGCATTGTTGTACATATTACTTGGAAAACCGCTTTGCAAAATCTGGAAAAGTGAATTCCAAAGGATGGCTGAGTTTCCGTTCGCGTATTGTTTTGCAAAATGCAAAGTAAGTGGCTTCATCTTTAAATGCAAACTACGGTAAATCACATTTGTCTCCCATTCTTCAATGTGACTAATGTCACATCTGGATCATGGCAGTTTTGAATAAGGACACACTCAGTATTCCCACCTTCTGAATTCAACAGTTGGGCAGAAATCTGTTGTTGTTTATTATCAGCCACTGCAAGTTTCTCAAGCTTCTGGTTTTGGTGATTGGTACCTGATGTTCCCTGAAACTTTGGCCAACATGCTACAGGCAAGTCCAATGAAAATACCTATTGCTAATACGCAGTATAGCACAAAATATACAGAGTTCTTATTTAGGGTTAACATAGGATTAAGATGCCTCCTTCCTTTCAAGGTAGTGCCTCTGCTGCACAATAATCAACTTTCCCCAGCATTCAAGACACTGGATGCTTCCAAGCAGTTTCTGTTTTCGGATGAGGTTCAGTCACATGCCAGAAAATTCAGGTTGCGTAATTATAGGTGGATGGGACTCAGACCTTGGGCTGTAGGCTGCCCACAAAGGGAAGGAAGAACTGAGAAGGGACATGTCAATTTGAGTTCCCTCAGTTCTCATTTTTTCAATCTTAAATTCAATCGTCCACATTTCTACAAAAATTTGACATTATTTTTTTAAAAAACCATAATGTACTCTTTGTGCATTTATCCTAATAAACACATTTTTCTATGCATCTTTGACTCAAGCACATGTTTTGCAAGCAATGTTCCCTAATACAATGCGTTTTTTAAATATTAGTTTCATTTTAATGCACAATTATCCAAAATAGATGCATTTTTGTAAACGTGAGTCGGTTGGAGCACTAGATTGCAAAATTCAGAGAAGTGCAAATTTCAAAGGATGGCTGTGTTTCAGTTTTTGCATTGATTCAGAAAGTGCAGACTTTAAATGTGAACTGAATGAAACAGAACTGGGTCTCTGAATAGAACAGCCTGGCCACTTAACCAGCACAAGCAGGGCCTGGGTGAGACAGGAGTCCACTCTCCACATGTGATTTGCAGCAACTGGTATTCAGAGGCAGACTGTCTCCAACAGTGGAAGCAAAAGACAGCCATCATGACTAGTAGCCAAGGGGCAGAGAAAGCGGTTTGCTTTCTGCTAGGTTCCCAACTCTTCAAGCTGACTGATGGGTGGGCTGAGCAAAGCCAGTCTTCTTGCTTCCCCTTGCTCGGAACCAACCTGAGGTGCTGATGGTGCAGTTCTGGTTACTAACACCGGCCCAGAAAGGAATTCAGGAGCACAGCTGTTCCAGGAGGCTCAACAGACCAGGATCCAGCATGCACAGAGGACAGGAAAGATGGTGCTGGATCTCAGCACTACCTTGAGTGTGGAAGTGTCACCATAACAAAATGAGGGTAGAGAGAAACACAGCAGCTTTGCAGCAGGCAAAATTTGCATTAGGCACAGGGCAGTTACTATGCACATAAAAGTCAGAAGAGACCCACAGTCCAGAGAGCATTGGCGTTTGATCCATGGGTTCCAAACGGCTCCCCTTGTAGAACGTCAAAGCTCTTGCCTTTGCCGTCCCCAGTTACTGCCGGGAGGTGCAAGGAAGCAAAAATACCCTCAGAGAAGCCTCCTCTGAAGTGGGATTCCAACCACAAGGGACAATGTCAGAAGAAGACAGGTGGAGGTTAAGCTGGAAGATGATCCTGGATGGAGAAAGCAGAGGGGTAATTCAAATGAGCCACTGTTGTTTTTGCATTCAAGATCCTCAGATTTGCTAGAGGACTGGAAATTCTACACTGTAAATGCCCTTTCCTCACCATGGATTATGCAAAAAATAATGTACAAAATAGAGATCAGATTTCTATAACCTAGGGTTTTGTTCTAAGCTTCAGACACTTTGGAGGAGCCTCCATAGACCCACTAGGCCTCGGAGGGGAACCAAATCCACCTTTTCTGGGCCAAATATCACATATGTAGCCTTAAGGGCTGTTGTTTTCAGAACATAAGAGCTGTTCTGTGAAAGATGATGTACATCAAATTTTGAATGAACTTGAATGCACTTTCTCACCCTCCCCTGCTAATATGCCTGGTGTTATTAGGTAAGTCTGTTCAGCCACAGCCTTTTCAGTGGAAGGAAAGCTGCCTTGCACCACATCAGACCATCCAGCTCAGTATTGCCTACACTGATTGGCAGCGGCATTCCAGAGTGTTAGGCATTGGACATACTGAGCTCTAACTGGAGATTCCGGGAATTGAACCAGGGACTTTCTGCATACAAAGCAGATGCTCTACCACTGAGCCATGGCCCTTCCTCATAATTTAGAACATTGTTTCCCCCCGATAAGTCAGTCTAGTCCCTTCACAGAGGTCATTCCACCATGAAGGTGCTATTAAGGTAGAGATTCCCTGCCCTTAGACATGATAGATATTTAGCAGATATTTAAATCATAGGCACTTACCACTTAGCGGCTGAAGATTGATGTAGCCATTGGGTGTTGGCTGCAATGGTGGTTTCGTTCTCGAAGGTGTTCTGCTGGTGGCTCTCCTTGTGGTTTGAGGTGAGACGGGCCCTAGTGAGACTCCTGTCTTAGGGGATGTTTCTGGGACATGAACGGTAGTCTTGCTTGAAGCAGTTGACATCGTTTCCTTCATTTTTGTGACAGCACTGAGAGGTGCTGGGGTTGTGGCATTTGGCATGGGCTTAGGTGGTGCTGAAGGCCTTTCAGAAGATGTAGCAGTCATGCCAGGCATAGCGGAAGTTCCATTGCTGGTGCCAACTGTGGTTGCATTTGCACTATGAGTGTGGTTTGTGCTGATGGCAGGTGTGTGGGAAACAGTTGCACTGATGACAGTAGTCACATTGGTGACAGAGGTAAGGAGACCTGTATCGTTGATCGTGGTGGTGTCGGAGGCTGGTGTGGTGTTGATGGCAGCAGTCAGATTGGTCTCCATTGCAGTGGTAGGAAGACTTGTATCATTGATTGTGGTGGAGTTGGAGGCTGGTGTGGTGTTGGTGGCAGCAGTCAGGTTGGTCTCCATTGTAGTGATAAGGAGACTTGTATCGTTGAACGTGGTGGTGTCAGACGCTGGTGTGGTGTTGATGGTGGCAGTCAGGTTGGTCTCCATTGCAGTAGTAGGGAGACTTGTATCGTTGAACGTGGTGGTGTCAGACGCTGGTGTGGTGTTGGTGGCAGCAGTCAGGTTGGCCTCCATTGCAGTAGTAGGGAGACTTGTATCGCTGATCGCGGTGGTGTCAGAGGCTGGTGTGGTGTTGGTGGAGGCAGTCAGGTTTGTGTCCACTGCAGTGGTAGGGAGACTTGTATCATTGATTGTGGTGGAGTTGGAGGCTGGTGTGGTGTTGCCAGTCACGTTGATGCCTGTTGCAGAGGTAGGGTCAGGTATTCCACTGACAGTATCATTTGAGGCAGTTGTGACACTGGAGGAGGTAGCCATTATTTTGGTGGAAACTGCAATGGTGGAGTCTATCGGGATGGTAGGAAAAGTCGTGCTATCAGTTCCGGTGTCGTTGGAATCTGCTGAACCTCTGTCAGAGGTAGTTGTGTTGACATCTCTTGCTGTGGGAGGGGCCGATGTTCCACTGATGGTATCATCTGAAGTAGCTGTGACACTGGATGAGATAGCTGGAGCTTGGGTGGAGAAAGCAACTCTGGGATCTATGGCGACCCTTGTGTGGGTAATGTTGGTGGAGACAAAAGAGGTTTCATTGGCCGCAGTGCTGGTTTCAAAGAGTGGTGTTGAAAGGGGTTGCATAGCAGCACTGCTGCTGGAGAACACTGCTGCATTGTCACCAGAGGTCACTGAGTCACTTGTGGCAAATGAGGTTGACCCCGTACTGGGAGCAGTAGGAGGATCAGCTGTTGGAGTGTCAATGGGTGTTGTAGACTCGGAGGCATCTGCTACTGTGATGCTGGTTGCTGTGGAGGACAGAGAGGTCATCCCTCCTCTCAGACCAATCTCAAGAGTGTCCAGCTCAGACTGAAAATGGCTCTTGATCCACAGGGCTACCGAAGGATCATTCTCAACTTCTTTCAAATCAGGCAAATTTACACCAAGCAACCCTTTCACATCCTGGACGCTCAGTTTCTGCAATACATTTGTGATACCTTTGCTCATTCGAGAAGGTCCCTGTGTTTTAATTATGATTTCCCCCAGAAAATGACCTTTCTAGTCTGCTCTTGCTTCTCTCCACTTTAAAAGCATTAGAAATGCAAGCCTGGGACTACACTACAAGCCAGCATCAGTTCCAATACTCTTCTATTATCGTAGCATCTCCTATTACAGTTTGATGTGGGTGGCGTGAGAATGAGAATCCTCTGTTAGAGACCCTGCACCCCATATCATGGAATTATTCCTCACCCACCCCCTGCAGTGTCCCCTGAAAAGGATAAATAATGGTTCATTCTGCTTAATTGTCCATTTAAATGTGTTTGTGGGAGGGGGGGTTGGTTTGGTTTGTTCTTGTTTTATTATGTATTTTGTGTTTTTATTTTGTGTTTTTATACTCTGTGAACCACCCTGAGTTCTTCAGATGAAGGACAGTACACAAATTTAATTAATAAATAAATAACACTGTAATGTTTTTACGCTTGTAAGAGTCTAGCACAGCCTTCATCAACCTGGTGCCTTCCAGGTGTCTTGAGCTACAATTCCCATCAGCCCCAGCCAGGACAGCCTTGTTTTGGACTACAACTCCCATCAGTCCCCAGCCAGCATGGCCATTTTAGACTACAATTCCCATCAGCTTGTGCTGGCTGGGGTTGATGGGGAGCTGTAGTTTTAAAACATCCAGAAGGCACCGGTATGGGGAAGGTTGGTCTGGCAGATAGTTCCACATTTGGCTTAAACTTCCTAACTGATGGAATGGATGGGAAATGTTGATGTGGCAAAGTCTTGCCCAAGGCTGCCTTTAGAATCCACACAGTTCAGCCAACTGCAGCAACTCACCTGTAGCTCTTCTGGCTTCAGATTAACAAATGTGGCAATATCCATCGCAACCTGAGATCCAGCCAGCCTTTTCAGGTCCTCAGCAGGAGCTCCACCTTAAAAGGGGGAAGGGAAAAGGAAATGGGAAACAGAGCAGCTCATATATTTAACAAGGTGGGATGGAAACCCCAAAGCCGCTTAAAAGAAGAAGCTGCCTTTAAAATAAAAATGGGGCAACGTCTGAGAAAAACTGGGAATGCACCCATTTCAGAGAAAGGTAGTCCAGATTCTAAGAAATGTAAGAAAGCACTCCCTTAATTATGGAGGGGAAGGTTCATCTGGAAGCACCTTTGTTGCCCATGGTGGAATGGAGGAAAGTTGCGGGAAAATTAAGGTACCCACCTAGATATGGCTGAATTAGGGGATAATATGCACTGGTTCCATTTTGGCTTGCAAAGGCCGTGCGTGCTTTTTCATAGAGGATGTCTTTCTTGCCTTGGGAACAGGAAGAAATATCTAACTTCTCAGCATGCCTGCACAAAGCAAAATACAGGGGGTGAGATTGGACAAAACAACTGCTTAAAAGCTTCAATCGACTTGGAAGGCAACTTAGCTGCTGACACAAAATAATAGCTGGTTCAAGGGACCTTGAAACCTTTGCCCATTTTCCTGGAGCAGCCCCTGTGTGCTTGCCTTGATGCTCAAACCACATGCCTGAGTAGAAGGACTGGCAACTTGGGTCTCACCTATGAAGGTGGCACCCTGGGGTCTGGCAAGGTGCCAGTTCCATTGGGAAGACCCACATTGTCAGCCCCTGGCCAGAACTTTGGATCGTTGAAATGCTGTCTCAGTCACACAGGAGTCTCTCTGCTGAGAAAATATCACATGGCTGGGATGGCATGAAATGGCTCCATAGGGGTGCATTTTATCACATAGTTGGCAGTGAGCTCAACAAGGGAACTGATGGAGAAGAAATTTGGTTTGGCATTTTAATGACGGTTCTGTCAGTGGCTGCTACCCATGATGGAGGTATGTTCTGCCTTCACGGTTGGAGGCAGAAAACCTTGCAAATGCCAATTGTTTGAAGTCATAGTTGTGGGGAATACGCTCGCCCAGAAAAAGAAATACCCTGGGCTCTGAGTCAGAACTTTCCATATCTGTTTCTAGCAGTAAAGCCCTCCACCCCACCCAAGGCAGCATCCTACCGAATTGCTTCTGGGTTTATTTGCTTCAGCTGATCTTCGTCCAAAAAGCAGAGGTATTTCCCCTCCAGCATGTCAAGTAATGGGCCCGTGAGGGTGCCCCCTTCTTCCATGTATCTTGACACCAGTCGCCTGAGCTGCAAGATGAAGAGTTCAGTTTCAGGACATGAACAGTGACACACTGGGTCACCTGTGGTGGCACATCTAGCTCTGACATCCAACAGTGCTGTAGGACTGCGGCAGGCAACGTAAAAAGCTTGCTCCAGCAGCTAGAGTAATTCCTTATGTATCTGCATCATCTAGGAACCAGTTTTGGCTGATGCCCATTGGGGCTGGTAGGATGCAAGGCAGGAGGCCATCAGTAGGTAACGCCAGAGCCAATGACAGGCAGAGCTAACCAATTCTAGTTTTGTCCTTGGCTTCCTCTCTGCTGAGTTCTGCAAGTAGCAACTCTGAGGCTAAGGAGGGCAGAGGAGCCTGGCAGGCAGGCAGGAAGGGCCTCCTACTCGAATGGCTGTAGGAAGGAAGGAAGGAAGGAAGGAAGGAAGGAAGGAAGGAAGGAAGGAAGGAAGGAAGGAAGTGGTTGGCTGAGAGCAGACTGAGTTTGGTGGCATTGAAACTATTTTGCTATTCCTTTAAGGTCGTGATGTGAACTGACAAGGTGAAAGACCTAAGATAAGGAGGTAGCTTTTTCTGTAACTCCCATTGACTAGTATGAAAAGTAAAAGGAACTGGGCTTTCCTGCTTCATTCTTCCTTTCCTTCCCTGAATGTAAAAGCAGAGTTTAGTTTGTTATGAGCAAAGCTTATCAGTTAATAAGAGAAGTCTGTGTTTAAAAAGTAATGCTCCTTAGAATCATCATTTCTGTAAAGAAGACCTTAGTGTTGCAATAGCTAGAGCAATACCCCCCCCCCCCACTGGATACACTGCAGGGACACTATGTTCTTTCCTTCTGCACAGATATTTTAAGGATTTCCTTAAAATTCACATGGGAATGGGATGGAGAAGGACCCTAGCTAAGTGGCAGAGCATCTGCCACGCAAACAGAAGGTCCCAGGTTCAATCCCTGGCTTCTCCAGGTAGGGCTGGGAATGCCCCCTGCCTGAAAGTCCGGAGACCTGCTGCCAGTCCGTGTAGGCAGTACAGAGATAGGTGGACCAATGCCCCTATGTTCCTGTGATGGGACAGACCCAGTGGCATGCAGATTTGGGAGCTATTCTGGGGAAGGTTGCCTTTTATTGTTACCGTAGTCCTATAGTTTTACCTGTCGTGAAAACCGATAAAAATGAATTCATTTTAAAAAGAATCTGGACCGACTGGACTTTAATGAGTTCACCCATCCCCCATTTATATATGTTACCTGAGCCATCTCCCAGGCCCCATTATTTCGGCTGAGCAAAGCGGCAAGTGTGTCACTGGAGGTGATATTCCACCTGCCAATCTCATCTGCGCTGTACAGGCGTGAAAGGAAGCCAAGAAGCTTCAGGTGGTCCTCTGGAATCCCATTGGGGTAGATCTAATAAAGAGGGTAGGAAGTTCATTAGTTGTGGAACGAGCAACCTTGTTTGCTAGAAAACCCATCACCCTTGGCCAACATCAGTAAGGCAAAGGATGCAGACATTTCTGTGGCAGCCAATCAGCAACATGCACAGCCAGCTTCTTCTGCTTCAAATTTGCACAGCCAGCTGTTTCTGAGCTCCTCCTTGGATAGGAAAAAGGTACATTTGGATCAATTGTAGTGAGGGCACCACAACCAGAGCAACCTGGCTGCCCTAAAATTGCCACAGCATCATTGAGCAAAGGCTGCAGTGCACAGATACATCAATGGCCCTTCAGTTACCTCGTCCAGCTTCCTTTTAATTACTGTCAAGTAGTCGTTCGGAAGCGGCTGCTCAAGCAGTGGGACCAAGTTGGCTTTCAAAACCTCATTGCTCAGGCAGGCATCAAACTGCTGGGCGCTGTCATAGTGGACGATGAAGAGCGGGTCTTCCAGTGAGCTGGTTGTGACTGGAGTGGACCGGCAAGCTGTTGGCAGAATTTCACAGGCAGGGAATGACCTTGCAAACTTGGCAATTATGGGAAACCATCACCCATCTCTTTGGCTCCCCCCCCCTCCATCAATAGTCAAGAAAGCCTGTGACTTTTAATACAGTACAAATTGTTACCATGCACCAAACATACAACTTTAAAACAATTGCCACATAAAACAAATGTCTTAACCTAGGGCTGTCATACAACATAGAGCTTCTCTTCCACAGTCAGACATTTTTCAACCTCAGAATGTGGAGACTGTGGGGTATTTAGGATATATGGTTTATTGACACATATAGACAGCCTGAGACTATGATGGAGGGGCTCACAGCATTAACACCCCAAGAGGGTCTTGCTTCTCCCATAGCCACAGCCTTGGATCCAACAGAAATTAGGCATGGTTCTGTCTCTCAGGGGATGCGGGTGGCGCTGTGGGTTAAACCACAGAGCCTAGGGCTTGCCGATCAGAAGGTCAGCGGTTCGAATCCCCGCAACAGGGTGAGCTCCTGTTGCTCGGTCTCTGCTCCTGCCAACCTAGCAGTTCAAAAGCACGTCAAAGTGCAAGTAGATAAACAGGTACCGCTCCGGCGGGAAGGTAAACGGCGTTTCCGTGCACTGCTCTGGTTCGCCAGAAGCAGCTTAGTCATGCTGGCCGCATGACCCGGACGCTGTACGCCGGCTCCCTCAGCCAATAAAGCGAGATGAGCGCCGCAACCCCAGAGTCGGCCACGACTGGACCTAATGATCTGGGGTCCTTTTACCTTTACCTGTCTCTCAGCTGCCCAGTCTACTTCCTGCTTCTAACTTCTCCCTCACACACCTCAACTCTGGCCGTTGTCTTTCTAAATGACTTTGGCACTGAGCCATTTCCTTTGTTACCTTAGTGACTCATACCATCACCTCACCAGGAAGCTAGCCTGGCTATTCCAGGAACTGATTTCATGCTGGATCCAGGAATTAGAGAGGGGCTCAGGCATATAACCTACGTACCTCCAATCTCACAATGAGATAGAGATATATAGATATGGACAATAAACTAGCTTCTTCTTTTCTCTCTCTCTCTCTTACTTTCTGGCGCTCGTCTAGTCCGAGGAGGGGAAGCAGATTTCGATCCAAGCAACTTTAAGAACAGGATTGTTTTCGCTTTCTGTAAAGCACTTTGGCTGTCAAACAGATCTGCCACCTTCCTGAAGAAGATCAGTCTCTCTTCCTGTGTAAAAAAAAAAAGGGAGATCCACCCGAATCTGTACATCAATGGCAAATCTTAAGGAATTATGGGGGGGGGGGGTACAACAACATATGAAGCCTGGGACTCTTCTGCTCCCCCTACCTTGTTAATGGCGTCCCACGTGGTACGGTTTATGTACAAAGCAAGGGGCCCGAGATCTTCCAGGGTTCCATCATCCCAAGATGCAGGTGCCCTGTGTCACATGGAGACATACAATCCTCAGTTGCTTTATGGAATCCTTGGACCAACCTGCCACCCTCTAGTTGTTTTCGGACTACAACTCCCAGAAGGCAACAGTCAGCACAGCACAATCAGAGATAGCCTTCACCAACCTAGATGGACCCACCTCTTTTGCTGAACTGATATGCTAGAGTGAAAAACAACTCCCAGATAAGGTGCAGGGAGGGCTCTTTGGGTATAGTCAAAATAATAAAGAAGAAAATATGGGTTGAGTCAATGCTTTCAAGGACTATGGTTGGCTGAAGAGTTGGCTGAAGTGTTCGGGTGGCAGAAGATAGTTGGCTGGAAGATGATACAGCCAAGATGGTACATTTTTCCTATATAGGGCATGTGCAAATGGAATGCTCCGACAGGCTCTTTTGGACTTTGTCCTGTGATACATTACTGAATAAAGCCTGACTAACTAGGTATTTCATGTGAGCCTCCATACTGAACCCCCAAAGAGAATTTCTCCCACATCACATGCAAAACAAACATAAACCAGAAAGGTTTATCTGTCCCTGTTGCTCACCCTTGCGAAGTCTTCCCACTGCTCAGAAGCACATTTAAGGCAATCCTCTGGGCAGCTGTGAGATCAGGACACAGTTTCAGGTTCTCCAGGACCGTTGGGTCAGAGTCCAAAATGGTGGCTGCATCCATGTCACACACGAGGGCTCCAAGCTTCCGCAGCTGCTCTTTGCTGAGTGAGGTATTCGCCACTCTCTGGTGAAATATTTAATATTAGGACCAAAGAAGGAACATGCCCATTTTGCTCTTACAGTTGCTAGTGTTCATTCCAGCAATGGCATAACCAGGGGCAGCCACCCATGAGGCCAGGATCCACAGGGGCAGCAGATCCCAATGTAGATCTTTATTTCCCCCGCTTCCTCCTGATATAGATCTTCCCTCGCCCATTCTTCCCTGGCAGGGAGGGGGATGCCATGCTGGGGTCTCCCTCAGGTGCCAAAATGTCTTGGGTCAGCATCCCTTCTTATTTGGTTATGGGGAGGTTAGATGACATTGCATTAAATCAAGTGTTATCCCGTGTGTTTCTCAACCACCTTCTCCATCACTTTCATTGTGGCCACCTGAATTTGCCAGCATGTGTTTGACTTGAAAATAGGGACAGCCTGAAAGTGGGCCCCCTCCCCCACCACCCCTCACAAGGCCTTTGCATAAGGAAAGAGCATCACTCACAAAGCAACTCAATGCATTCTCCAAGAGTTTGTTTCTTTGGGTTGATCCGTTGGCCAGCAGAGTTAGATTCCCTTGGGAAGCCAGGGTGTAAAACGCTTCACAGTTCTGATGATTTATTTTGTTGAGACTGGAAGATACGTGAATCTTCATTATTTGAGAGGCAGGGCAGGAGTGCAGGAAAGGTTTGGTACTACAGACGCTTCCACTCCTCCATATCCAGCTTTTAACTACAGCCATACCTTGGTTGTCGAAAGCCTTGGTACTTGTCTGTTTTGGCTCCCAAACACCACAAACCCGAAATGAGTGTTCCAGTTTGCAAACGTTCTTTGGAACCCGAACGTCTGGCATGGCTTCCGTGGCTTCCAATTGGCTGCAGGAGCTTCCTGCAGCCAATCGGAAGCCACGCCTTGGTTTCAAAATATTTTGGAAGTCAAACGGACTTCCGGAATGGATTCTGTTCAACTTCCGATGTAAGTTCTAAAATGATAGCCTAAATGTTATTTTTCATCTTTGTGTTCTTTGGGGCAGGGAAGGAGAGTCCTATAATGTTAAAATTGGCATACAGGAGGAGTAATAACATAAGAAGAGCTTGCTGGATCCGGCCAATGGCCTATCTAGTCCGGCATCCTGTCCTCACAGTGGCCAACTAGATGCCCAAGTGGGAAACCCGCAAACAGGATTCAAACACAAAGGCAATTCTCCCCTCCCTCCTGTGGTTTCTAGCAACTGGTGTCGAGTGATAGGTCTGGAGAATGAGCACAACCACCTAATACATTTAAAGCACATGTGCTGCTCTAAAGAATTCTGGGAAGTGTTGTTTGTTAAGGCTGCTGGGAATCATAGCTTTGTAAGAGGTGAACTGAAGTTCTTTGGAGAAAGCCATATGCTTTCAATGTGCTTTCAACATCTGGTGAGAGAGCAAAACAAAGCAAAACAAAGTTCCTGACCCTTAACTTAATTCCTCAGAGAAGACAATTCCTCAGAGCTACTCACGGAAAGAAAAGCAGCACATCGGGTGGGTAACTGGTGAAATTTGCTGCCTGGTTGTTTCTGGAGAGAAGTTTTGCCATGCAGGAGAGCTGATGGGAAGACAGCCAACATTACTTCCCTTACATCCTTCATAAAACAAAAGCTGGATCTCACCTCCCTATCCATTCCCTGATCAGTGCAACATCAAGCTTGAAAAAGCAAACTGGGTGTCTGGGTGTGAACTTTCTCTCTGAGTCTCGCAGGGAGGGCCGATCTGAGGGAAATAAGTCACCCAAGGGGGGGTGCCACCTGTTCCACTACACTCTCTCAAAAATTCAAATGTACCCGCAGGCCTATAAGGCTGGTAACTATAAGGCGGCACCATTTTCTATAACCTTCTTTTCACCCCGTGCAGCACTGCTTCCATTCTGCTGCAGTTCGTATTCTGCCCAAAACTATGTTTTTCATCTTGCTGTGATGAAATTACGTAACTTAGATAACTAATTGCGTTGTCGTTATGATATCCTGCCCCATTCATTTCAATGCAAAGGAAACGCAATGCAAATGCGGGGGACGTAAGTGTGTGTTGTTTGCAAACCAGAAGCAACAACAACAGTGAACACCAATCATATCTGCTGGATTGATTTTGGTTCTGGACACAGGATGCATAAACAAGCATCAGTAATTTCCACTCCTATTTCTGTCTTGGGAGGAATTCTCTGACCTCACTACTGGTGACCCCTGTCTTACAGATACAAGAGAGCTCTCCTGGCCTCCTTTGCACAGGACCCCAAATTCAGAAGCAGCCAAGAAAGCACCCTAGCATACTAATGCAGCCTGGCACTCCTTTGGCCCCTGTCTCATACCAGCACGATCCTGCCTGAATCCTATGATTCTGCTAATTGAGGGGAAGTGAGGGCAAGAGTCCTCAATCCAGCCCCATTTGCAGCCCATCTGCATCTCTCACCTGTTCCTCACTCAGGTTGGCATTTTTAATCTTCACTTCTTGGACCAAAGAGGACAACTGTTCGGGTGTCAGTTTGGTGGCAACATTGCACTGGAAGCCTTGCAGGATGAATGCAGAAAGCCTAGAAGCCACAGAGGTGAATTAGTCTTTTGCTGCCAATTTGCTTCCAAGCCAAATTCAAGATGTTACTGTTAGCACATAAAACCCTTAATAATTTGGGATCGGTTTACCTATGAGGTCGCCTTACCCCATATATGTCCACTCAACCGCTTTGATCGGCCGAATTGGCACTTCTACAGGTGCCACATAACACATTTGGAAGAACGCCATCTTTTAGTGTGGCAGATTCTACACTTCGGAACTCCCTGCCTATTGATATCAGGCAGGCGCCTCTGCTGTACTCTTTTTGGCACCTGCTAAAAATATTCTTGTTTGGACATGCCCAGGTGCTTAGAAAGCCAATCAAAGTTTTAATCTGTTTTTAATCTATTCTTATTTTAACATTTTGAACATCTTAAAATTCCGGTGTTAATTTTTCCTATTGATAATTTTATCATTTTACCCTTTCAGGCAAACCACTTTGAGGTTTTGTACTTTTTTCACCATCAACCGCTGTATAAATTTTAAAACTCAACCATATTTCACTAGATGCCTTTATTATATATATATATTAGGCGCCAGGAGAAAACAATTCTCTATAACCAGGCCTTGGGCTGATTAAACAATCTATGGCCTTTTAAATGTGTTTGTGGGAAGAGGAGAGTAATTGGTTTGCTTTTTGCTTTTTCGTAATGTATTTTGTGTTCTCATTTTTATGTTGTGAACCTCCCAGTGATCTTCAGCTGAAGGGTAGTGTACAAATTAAATAAATAATGATGCTGAAAATGAAAATGTCTAGTATGGAGAATTAAATCAAATTTGATTAAGCCAGGGAGAGGGCTTCTTAAAAGATAAAGATTCCTTCATGAAATAAGCCAATTATGCCTCCCTTGGATACAAGCCCAAGGTCAAATCCATGGAGCCAATGGAAAGGTTGTCAAATGCTGGACAATTGTTTTTTAAGATAATTCTGGCTAGGGGTCTCCCCACTCCTGCACCACTGTGGGCCCACAACTCACTCTGTGTAATTATCCGTGCTGGACAGCACATCTCCAAACAGAACAGATGCCTAGAACAAAGAGAGGGGTCAATTCAATAGCAAGGAAGAAGCAAGATGGCAAACTGGCCTGTCCAGGCTCAAATTGCCATGCACAGCAAACAGGGTTTAAGAGAAAAACCAGAGTCGTTACCTGCTGTGGGGACCATTGTTTCTCATTGATTTTGTGGAGATCTGGGATCTTGCCTCGAATCACCAGTAGCGAATTTGGGACTTGGTCCACTAAATCATCTGGGACATTATTCAGGATGTCACTGAGGGAGGATGAGTTTGAGAGGATCTACAAGGTTGAGGGAAAGGTCATAGAACCAAATCAGAGTTCCCCAAAATGGTTTATTTTATGCGGCTTTGCCCCATTCTAGTGCCCTTCAAATGTTTTGGACCACAAGTCCCATAAGTCTCAGCAAGCACAGGGGCTGATGGGAGATAAAGTCAAAATGGATTTGCTAATGATAACTATAGTCCAAAATGGTCACGGGGATGCAGGCTGAGGGGAATTGTAGTTCAAAACATGTGGCGAGCAAGAGGTTGGGGAAGGATGATGTAATACAGGGGTTTGTCAACCTGGTCCCTACCACCCACTAGTGGGCGTTTCAGGATTCTAGGTGGGCGGTAGGAGGTTCTACGGCACAAGCTGAATCCTCCTTCCATCGAGCACTGGTGGGCGGTAAGGAAATTTTACCATGAAGGAAGATGCATCAGTGGGTGGTAGGTATAAAAAGGTTGACTAGGTAAAGGTAAAGGTACCCCTGCCCGTACAGGCCAGTCTTGACAGACTCTAGGGTTGTGCGCTCATCTCACTCTAGAGGCCGGGAGCCAGCGCTGTCCGCAGACACTTCCGGGTCACGTAGCCAGCGTGACGAAGCTACTCTGGCGAGCCAGAGCCGCACACGGAAACGCCGTTTACCTTCCCGCTAGTAAGCGGTCCCTATTTATCTACTTGCACCCGAGGGTGCTTTCGAACTGCTAGGTTGGCAGGCGCTGGGACCGGGCAACGGGGGCGCACCCTGCCGCGAGGATTCGAACCGCCGACCATACGATCAGCAAGTCCTAGGTGTTGAGGTTTTACCCACAGCGCCACCCGCGTCCCCCAAAAAGGTTAACTACCCCTGATCTAATGATATGAGTATTATCGCTCTGCCCCAAATAACTGAAGAGCTTCCTACTGCAGCCTGCTACTTTATCTAGGCTTATGCAAAACAAGGAATTTGGTCAAAGTTGTGGGCTTCTGAAGCCTGAGAATCCTAGCTTTCATTTAAAACAGAGCACAAGTTTCTAGTCCTTGTGACTTTGAAGAAATGTTTGGGTCGTGTTGGATGAAATCTCATTGAGGGAAAGAGCGGGCTTCCAGTTATTGGGTCTACTAGATTGCAAGGCTCTACACAAAATCTTTCTATGCCCCACAGCTAGCAGAAGCGGTAAAAACGGTACTAATGTTTAGATTTTCCTGATCTGCAAAGTGTATTCAGATGGATAAATTTTATTTCTTTTCTGGCTTTTGTAAAACGGAAAGTAACCAACTCCTAAGCTAAGACACTTCCAAAAAAACCCAACACATTTACAAAGGTTGTTCCTGTGCCCTTTAGCCCATTTACCTTGCTAACAAAGGCCTTCCTTAAGTGTTCGGAGCCTTGCCTGAGAGCACTCAAGAAGGCGGCATTCTTTGCCAGCTGAATTGCCAAATCTGCTGAGACTGAGTCAAAGCTGCTGCTGGGCAACCCTTGTGCCAGGGTGCCAAGTCTCTCAAACTTCTCAGCGGTATCCAGCTGCAGTAAGAAGGAAAGAGGAGGAAGGTCAGAGCTTCAGAGAGGATCGCACTGTCCTGCAATGTCAGTTCCCAGGTTTCAGGGGTCACTGTGCAAGATGATGCCCTTCTTAACACCAACAACTTTGGTCATTCTCTTGCCACACCCCTCTGAGCCCAGACTGCACCACTGCCCACAGCTGCTGTGCCCTCACTTTGGGGTAAGGCAGTAGCTCAGCAGTAGGGCACTTGAGCTGCATGCAGAATGTCCTGGGGTCAACCCCTGACATCTACAAGTAGGGCTGGGAATGTCCCTTGTCCATGAGAACAGGATGCCAGATTCAATGGGTCTTTGGCTGTCCAGAACTGGAAAGAGGCAGGTGGACTGGATGCCCCCTTGGACTGGCCTAGCATGGTGATATTTGCAGCTCTTTCCAAAAGTCAGCCACCAGAGATGGGTGTCAGATTGCTTACCGTGAAGTCGCTGCGTAGGATCTTGTTCACCAGCCCTTGGGACTGTCCCCTGTTCCAGCCATTGACCTGCCCAAGCGATTCCAAGACCTGGGGGTCCACCAGATCTTGCAGCGTCAGATTTGAAATCTGACCAGTGGTCAGCCCCATGGCCTGCTGCCCCAAGGCCACCAGAGTCTGCCTGTCAAATGTCTTGACTTGTGCAACAAGACTCGTAGCAAGCTGGGAAAGGGAGACAGATATAATTAAGGATTGGGAACTTCTTGAATGCAAAATGCATTCAGGGAAAAGTCCATGCAAATACAGCCCCTGTTTTGGTTTTTCCAGCATGAAAATTTTCAGTTTCAGTGTCTGCAGACATGATCCTGAGACAACTGTGTTCAGATCCTGACTCAGTGATTCAGTGGTTAATCTTGTCCAAGACTCTCTGATTCTCAGCCTTAGTTTTCCTATCTGTTAAATTGAAATGACAGTGATGCCTCTTTTTTTTTTTTTTGCATAATTAAGTTCTGCATGGCATAATGTTATGAAGATTCCATGCTTTAATGCATTTACAGGCACACAGCATAGAATCACATGGATCTCAGTAGAATCATTGTAAATGTAATGCTATCCCACAAATAATCCTGGGAGTAGTTGCTGAGCATTCTCTTTTCCCTTCAAATAACTGCTATTTCCAGGATTCGCTTGGAAGAAGCTATTATTATTAATCCAGTTTAAGTCTACTGTGTAGCTGTCACAGCATAAGTTACCTGTATTGTGAAGTTAAAGAAAACAATGCACCTTTTGTTGTTCTGATTCCTGGGTTCCAGAATACCAGTTACTAAATCTGACTTTGGAATGGGAAGTGTGACCTCTCCCACCATAAGATGTTATGGGTAGGAGAGAGTCATGGCTTGGGCTAGGACCATGAAAGTCTGCACATCACCCTCTTCCGAGCCCAGAAATGAATTCATATAATTTAAAAGTATTTGGGGAAGGAAACCTTTGGGATGTTTAGTCTCCAAAACCATCTGGTGCTCTTTGTACAAGAATCCCCACCTTCATGTCTATGATGGCACAATCCTAAGCACATTTAAGGTAAAGGGACCCCTGACCATTAGGTCCAGTCGTGGCCGACTCTGGGGTTGCGACGCTCATCTCGCTTTACTGGCCAAGGGAGCCGGCATACAGCTTCCGGGTCATGTGGCCAGCATGACTAAGCCGCTTCTGGCGAACCAGAGCAGTGCACGGAAACGCCGTTTACTCACATTTACTCAGGAGTATATCTTGATGTGTTCAGTAAGGATTACTCTCTTACAAGTTTACAGCACTAAGACTGCATTCACATACCAGTTTATTCCATTTCCCATTTTCCTTACTGATCATTTCCCCATTATAGTTGAGCTTTCATGCAATGTAAAAGCCACTTCTGTAAAACTAGCAAAATATAGTGCATATTTAGCACTCATTTCTGCGCTGATTGCTTCCAAAAAAAATCTGTTTGCAGCCCCCCTTGAATGCATGTCTGAATGCATCCTAAACGTGCAACGTGCAATCACAAAATTCGGAGGGATCTCACCTGGCGGTCAGATGCCGATGGCAGAGAGGAGTTGCAGTAGCGGTTGACCTGCGCAATGAGGTTCAGGGCCTTGTCAGAGCTAAGGCTGGAGATTTGGGTTGAACGTCTAGCAAAGCAAATAAGCTGGTCTGGAAGACTTGGGAGGAAAGTGGGTGGTGTGTTAGTTTCTTGATTCTTTATACATGATATTTTGGTGACTTATTAGATTGAGTCGGAGCCCTTTGCTAACTCGCTGAGAACAAGATGCACCAGTGCTGCCAATCCAGTTGAGACAGAACAGAAGATTCTCAAAATCAGCCAGAGCTTGATGTGCTATAGCTACAGGGTTTTTATTAGCCCGAGCAGATGTTCTAAGCGCATAGAGTGAATGTGCATGGGAAAGGGCAGAAGCCATCGATTTATTATAGTTCACATTTTTATGCCAATTTTCCCCAAATGCAAGCAATTTTCCCTCATATAACGCATCTTTGTATGCTTTTTTTTTTTCCTACTAAAAGGCACGTTTTTATGCAGCCTTTATCTATAATATGTATTTTTGTACACATGACTTGGTTTGAGAACTGTACTGAAAAGTTTGGAAATCTGCAAATTTTGAAGGATGGCCTGTGTTTCATTTCACATCCTTTTTCAGGAAGTGCAAATTTGGGTACATTCACCTCTGAATGAAAACTGAACTGAATTTCTCCCCCATGCCTAGATGCGGTCCAAAACATTTGGAGGGCTCCGGATTGGCCAACGGCTCTTTTAGCCACTTCATAAACAGTCACTCCAATACCAACCTCTCAAGATTGAAATCGGAATCAACGGCAAAGAGGGCCTCAGCATACATCTCTGCCAAGTCTTTACGGAGCCTGTTTCTGTTGATGAGCACCAGGTTGTCTGGGTTGAAGGCAATATCTTGGAACTAGGAAAAGACACAGCCATGTAAGTGCTTGCTGGGGGAAACGCAATGCAAAGTGGGATGCATAATCAGTGATGCACCGTTTGTGAACTGAAAGCAGCAACAGCTGCAAATGTCAATCATATTCCCTGGATTGATTTCCATTCCAGACATGGGAGGAATGAACAAACATTGGCAATTTCCGCTCCCATTCCTGTTAGAATTCTCTGAAATCCCAACTCAGTTTCAGAGCTTGATATTCTATTTCCAGTTTTCAGTGAATTTTCCATAATTTTCCATTGAGGACTTGATCAGCACCACCACATCATCTCCAGATAATATCTGCACCGAAAGCAAATCCAGCAGAAATACTTACTATGGTTGCATTGTTGTTTGTGAGTAAACGCATGTCCCTGGCATTGCTGTAACGGATGTAATTCCCAAGATACGTGACAAGCCAATCCAATGTCTCTTTATCACTGGGATTGTAGCAACGGGGCTTCACTTGGGTAGCTGCGACATAGATCAATGAAGGTTCTCAAAATGGAGCAAGGCCTCAAATGTCTCATATATATACCAGGCCCACTGCTAATCCCTGCTTTTTTGCATTTGATCACCTGACACCTGCAAGCCCCTCTGAGCAACTGGCTGCAATGCAACACAATGTTCTAACGTTCTCACTGCTTGAAGTAAAAATGCAAGCTATAGAATGGGGATAAGCTGTGAGTGAAGGTAAAGGTCCCTTTTGAAGAGGGAATGACAGGACAACTTGTACTCTGCTGACAAAATTAGAAGACACACAAGTCCATTTCAGAGGTTCTTTAACATGTGGAAGGGTGCAAACAAATCAGAAAGGGTGCTTAATAAAGAGCAGCCACAGTTCTATATTAGGTTGTGAAAGCAGCTTCATCTTTCTGTGGCTCCAGCCTGGATATTGACTTACCTGCCAGGTAAGCTTTGATGGAATAGTACACTTCTTCCTCCTTATCTTGGGACATGCCTGTGTTTCTGTTCAGCTTCTGCACACTGCAGACAGAAACAATGGAAGTTAAGGCACACAAATAAAACTTTATTGTTGCTTTGCTTTGCAGTTCAGACCTATGAGTGGGGTGAATTGCCTTGTGTGGCCGCCAGGAGAAACCAAGAAGATCCATTGTTGAGAAGATCCATTTGAGGATGCCAAATTTAGGCCTCAATATTTGAAAGACTACCTCCTTCCCTACAGACTGTCTCAGGTGTTAAGGTCAGCAGTGGGGGCCCTCTTGGTAGTTCCATCTCCCCCCCCCCCGACATTTGGGAGAGAGGCAGGAGAGGGCATTCTCTGTGGCAGCCCTAAGTTGTTGAATTCCCTCTTCAGAGATGTATCCAGCTTATTCACTATACAACTTTCAGCAAATGCTGAATATTCACCTCTTTACACCGGCCTTTGGCACCTGAGATGCGTGTTTTCAGGGCCCACCCTATTCCTGTGATTGTAATCTGTTTTAACTGTTTTTAATTTTGAATGTTAAATTGACATAACCCACCCTGTAACCTGCTGGTGAAGGACAGGTAATAAATTCATTGTTCCTGTTAATAATAGCATTAGCTCAACAGAAATATGTAATTTCATTTTGAATATATTCAGAACCAAGCCTTTGAACCTGGCTACAAAAGCCTGCCCCTGTTGCTTCAAGAATGTGAAGGCGAAGAACTCCAAAGCACTGCGATACAATTCTCCTCTGCCTTCATAACAGCCTTACGAAACAGGTTAGGTGATAAGACTTGCCCAAGCTGGAGACTGTTTCACAGCTCAATGAAATCTGAATATGTAACTCTTGTGCACTAACTGCTATCTGTTATGACACAGATACACCAGTGGCAGACCTTAAGCTTTCAAATTTCAGGGGTGTCCTGTGTGACACCAAAATCCACCCCCTGCCTCTTGTATTCCATTCTGCATCATAGTTGTGGAGCCCCCTGTGAAGCCCTCAAGGCTCCACGCCCAGTGAGACCTCTCAATCCACCTCTACACACACATGCCCAAATCAGAAATAAGAACTCTTACATTTTACGGAACGACACACAGCTGGTATTCATGGTCTCACTTGCATTGAGCAGGTCACCATCGAGGAACATGAAGTAGGGAGCCAGGTGGCCACTGAGCCACATGTCCACTTCTGTGTCGTTGCTGCTGGAAACTACAGTCGGCCACACACCAGCCAAGAGAGCTGCCTTGGTGTCATTTGGAAGGATGCCCTGCCAAAGGAAGGCCACAAAAATAATTTGTGAGCGTTAGAAATCAGGTGATGCAAAGCCTGGATCTGCTAGAAAGTGAGAGGTAGGACATACAGGAGGGTGAACTTTCAAAATCCACCTGAATGAGAAGAGTACATTCCGTTCCAATGTAACCCCAGTCTCACATTTTGGCATTAGCTTGATTTCATGAGCTTCAGAGCTTGTCCAAAGCTTGTACAATAGTGTGGTTGAAACTTATATGCAGTGTTATTTTCTAGAAAAAGAGATCCCGGAACTCACCATGAACACCTCCCTTGTTCTCTTATAATGGCAACGGCGCCCACCTGAGAGGTGCCATTGAATGGCAAATGTCAGGCTCAGAATCATAAGAACATCAAAAGAGGCCAATGACCCATCTGGTCCAGCATCCTATTTTTCAGTGGTCCTGCTGGAAACCAGCATCCAGGAGGCCCAAGAGCCCACCTTAAAACCAGAGATACCTTTTGCAAGCCCCCAACATCTTCTGCTGCTCAGATCCATATTTGACCTCTCTCAGTGGAAATCCCATTTCCCAACACTCCTCTGCACCACCTGGGCACAACCCTCCTCTTCCTTTCTATCTCCATAAGCAGAAGAACTAAAGTTTTTGGGTGTTCTTAAAGGTAAAGGGACCCCTGACCATTAGGTCCAGTCGTGGCCGACTCTGGGATTGCGGCGCTCATCTCGCTTTACTGGCTGAGGGAGCCGGCATACAGCTGGCCAGCATGACTAACCCCCTTCTGGCGAACCAGAGCAGTGCACGGAAATGCCGTTTACCTTCCCGCCAGAGCGGTACCTATTTATCTACTTGCACTGTGACGTGCTTTCGAACTGCTAGGTGGGCAGGAGCAGGGACCGAGCAACGGGAGCTCACCCCGTCGCGGGGATTCAGACTGCCAACCTTCTGATCGGCAAGTCCTAGGCTCTGTGGTTTAACCCACAGCGCCACCCACATCCCTTCTTGGGTGTTCTTATCCTACATAAAAGTAAAAACATTATGTCCAATCAGTTTTAAAATATGAGTGTTGCATTTTTCCTGTATGTTGCTATATCCCAGGTGTGGGGAATCTTTGGCCCTCCAGATGTTGCTGAACTACAACTCCCATCAGCCCAAGCATGATTGTACAATGGGCAGGCATGATGAGAGTTGGAGTTCAGCAACATCTGGAGGGGCAAAGGTTCTCCACACCTGCTATATCTCCTCCTTTCTTCAGTGTGGATTTAAAAAAGAAAAGAAAAAAAAATATTTCTGTCATTTCCCCCCACTTACAGTAACATTTTTCTCGTTAAATTTATCAATAAAGGCTCCATTCTGCTTATAGTTCCGTAACACAGCAGTCAAGAAAGGCTTGTCATTGAGAAATCCCTCTCTGGCAAGTAAGTCAGCCAGAGCATCTGGAGAGACTGTGTTCACAATCTGAAAACAAAAGCATAAAAAACCAGCATTATAATTTGAAAGAACAATAGGCTTGGGTTATAAAAATGCAATTTAAAAAGAGGCTGGTTATTATACAAAAATAAATTATTTGTACAATGATTCTGCGCTGCAGTTGAGCAGGCTACAAAAACATTTATGCAGACCTTCAGAGTAAATCTTTCATTTGGTGCTATTTAAACAGTGGTTTTGGCTCATGAGCCTTGGGGAGCCACAAGCTGTACAGACCAAACAATGTGGAGGGGAAGGGAAACTTTATCATCCTAAGGGCCGCATTCCCTTCTGGGCAACCTTCTGAGGGCCATGTGCCCATGGTGGGTGGGTCCAAAGGCAAAAGTGGGTGGAGCAACAAAAGTTAAATTCAGCTTCTTACAGTAGGATGGTTTCTATACACAAACACACACACATCTCATTCGTGGTGCTGGCATCCCGACTATGAAATGCCTTTCCAAGGCAAAATAAGCAATATCCCTCCTTTCCTGCATTCAGGGAACATGTAAAGGCTTTTTATTTAAATAGCTATCATGGCTTTTGATCGATAGTTGTATGAAGTTTTTACACTGCTGTTTTCAGCTCCTTTCTGCATCATGCTACAGTGTTGTTTTAAAACTGCTTTTATGTTATTTTGATAATCATGAGCTGCCCTCGACTCCCTTAGCTTATAATGTGAAATAATAAATCATCGTAATGAATGAATAAATGCATCATCCTTCCATAAATGTTTTGACGGTACTGCAGCAGCAAAAGCACCTTTTGGAGGTCCGATGTGGGAATGAGGGTCTGCAGATCTCTCAGAGTCAGGAGGCTGGCAAAGCTCTGAAACATCTCTTCTAAGAAGACGGAGAAGCTGGAGTTTGCAGAGAAACAGCGGAGAGAAGAGCCTAAGAATCCAAAGGACAGGAAAGGGCAGGGAGAGAGAGAAGCGGATAAAAACAGTGAAATCTTTTCAATTTCATAACTTGGAGAACTGTAATGCCCCCTCCCCCCCCCCCAAAGAAAAACCATTATCAGAAACATTTGTCACAACAATTTCACAACCGGTATTCAAATGCTATTTTTTAGCAATGAAGCTGAAGCTTTACAGTAGCTGAACACATCAGATAACACAGCGATTCTTCAAACAGCTCTTGTTTATTCACAGGCCAGAACAGAACTGAACTGAAGGGTTCAGCCAGCCTGCTTTATATAGAGCTCCACTAGAATGCAACAGTAACCATTTTCTGTAACTATCCAATCACTGAACGTCACTTTTGATCCCTTATTTGCATATGTGGACCTGAACTATCTACAGCATCCCCCCGCTGGCCCAGGGTGAGAACTTCAGTACATAACAATCAGAAACATTTGTCACAACAATTTCACAGCTGATATTCAAATGCTATTTTTTAGCAATGAAGCTGAAGCTTTGCAGTAACATTAATAATTAGCACTGATGCAGAGCACTTCAATGGGGCAGAGCCTCTGCCTGGCCACGCAGTGAGTCCGTCTTTCCTGGTCCCAGATTCAATCCCTGGCATCTCTAGGTGGGGCTGGGAGAGACCCCTGCCTTCAAACCTTGGAGAACCACTGCACATCACTGTAGACAAGACTGAGCTAGATGAACCAATGGTCTGACTCAGAATAAGGCAGCTTCCTATGTTCTGATGTTTCTTCCTATGTTTTGCACATAGCAAGCCTTACAACAACCCTGTAAGGCAGAGCGGTATTATTATCACCCATATTTCAGATTGGGATGGGGGCTCAAGTTGCAGATGGCCTATAGCACCTACTCATCGCCGGAGACCTCAAAGACCACGCTCTTACCCAACCATCATCATCAAATACTGACACATTCATACAAAACCACATGCAGTTCATATATATAAACACACACACCAAACATGCATGCTTCTGCCTAGCAGCCTCAGGAAGCTCTGGCTTAACAGCTGTCTCATGCTCATAAACATTTTTTAATGATAGAATGATGGCTGGCTGACCAAAAAATGAGCAAGTCGATGCCTGCAGTTCAAATTCAATTCCTGAAGCTCTACAAGTTACAAGTGTCCACAGGGGTTATCTCTGCACTCTCCTCGGGCTGGCCTTTGCCAACCTGATGCCCTCCAGTTGTTTTTGACTAAAGTTCCCATCAGCCCCAGCTACCACAGCCATGTGGGTTGGGGATGATGGGAAACATGATCTTGAACAGGGGCTACTGTTTGATTTTGGGTTGAAACAGAGGTTGACTAATGACATTTGCCTCTTTCAGCCCTGTGATTTTGTGTCAATTTTGCTTTTCCCCAAATCAAATGGGTGGGAACCGCATGTGTTTTGGCTCTACAGTATCTAAATTCAAGCCCTGGATTACTGGGCTGTTAGACAACCTTATAGAACAGGGCAGGGAAACATGTGTCACTCCAGCTGTTGTTGGAACCCAACTCCCATCAGCCCCAGCATGCATGAGTAATGGTCAAGAATTATGGGAGTTGTAGTCTAACAGCATTGGGAGACCTGCGGGTTCCCAGTCCCTCTTATAGTATGTTTGACACCCAGGCATGGACCACTGATTGAGCTTTAAAAAACTGAATTGGAGTTAGGGGTGGGAGAGAAATTCAATTCAGTTCACATCTGAAAGCAGATCTATCAAATTTTAATTTTCCAAAACATAGCTGTCCTTTGAAATTTGCTCTTATCCAAATTTTACAACACAGATCTCCAACAAAATGTTTACAAACATGCATATATTACAGGGAAGTGTGCATAAAAATGAATATTTTAGTGAAGATAGCATACAAAAAAGCATTATATTACAGAAAGCTGCTTGCAAAATATGTACACGAGTCAGGAGTACATGTAAAAATGTGTTTTGGGATAATTCACGCTAAAACAGTGGTGAATTTTCCCAAGGAGGGTTTTTAAAAAAAAAAATCTCAATTTACTGCAAAATGTGGAGAATTGAATTTAGAACAGTAAAAACATGAGGAACTGAGGAAACTGAAATTCACAGAGTAATTGCAAAACATTTAAGAGGAGTCAGATTGGGTCCCTGAATTGCCAGAAACAGGCAGAATTGCCCCTTACCGTTAGAATTCAACCCTTTCAGGTAAGGAAGCTGGAAAGACTCAAAGACTTCCTTATGGAGCTGAGAACTCATCTTGGTAAACTGTGCACTGAGACCTTTAACGCTGGGAAGAAAAAGTACGGTATATTGTTGGGCAGATGGTGGATGGATTGGTGGGCAAAAGAGAAGAGAATGAAAAAGATTAGTCTTAGTTCATGATTCTATATGCATGTCAGGCTCCCCTTCCACAAAGGATGAGGCTATGGATTCAGGGTGGGAGAGTACATTGCACTCAGGAGAACCAGTGGGGTTGGGGAAATCACATTTTCAAATGATTGCAGTTTTGAGCGCTGGAAGTATGGATGTAAAGGAAGCAGTAATTTCCATTCCATCCTATCTCCATCACAGTCAGAGCTGTTTCCATTCCACTACCATTCGGCTTCTGCTAAAACCAACATTGTTCAGCTCGTTTTCCATTATGCTAAAACTAACATAATAAAATGTATAATCATGTAATTAATTTCAATTGAAGGGCGGAGGAAAAAGAAATGCAGAAAATAGCAGTCCTTTCCGGCCTGAAAAACCTGATAATAGCTACAACTGCTCATACTTGAGCTTGTGATTTCTGTTCATAACCTCCAATGAACAAGCAAACTTGGGGGAAATTCTGCTTCCATTCTGTTTTTGATGGGATTTGCTGGCATCCCTAGTTGGGGAAATGCGGTTAGACCTTCCCTTTTAGCTGCGGTGCAGGCAGACATTTTTAACCCCTGGTGGAATTGAAGGACATTGAGCAATGAAAAGGTAGGGCAGAGAGACTCTTGGTCATAGTCACAGCAACATGAACACAACCCATACATTGCCTGGTACTGTTCGCATCCCATTGTCTCATTGTGAAGGCATTGGAGCATGTCGACAGAGATGGCCGAGATGAAAAGCCGAAGCCTCTTCTGGAACCAGGCTGTCACAAAGGCTGTCTCATTGAAACGATCCTCGTTTCTCAGCTTCTCATCCCACAGAGCCCTCAGTATGATAGTTTTCCATTTTGGGGAGATCAGGGAAGAGTTCATTATCTGGAAAGCAAAAAGCTGACCTTGAGGAGTTTCTAGCTGGGAAACCAGAGCTCACGAGGAAGTGGAGAGAAAAGCAGGGAGTGGAGTCATCATCATCATCATCATTTATTATTTATACCCCACCCATCTGGGTGCCTCCCAACAGGAATAACACATTTATTATATATACCTTGCGATCAAATGCCTCCAGTGCTTTCTCCAGCTCCTCCCCATCCACTTCACTGAAGAGCACCCTGACTATATCTAATGAAACCTCCTCACTCGTCTTCCTTAGCACAAGTTCCAAGGCGCCAACGATGAAAGTGCTGTTCACTTCAGTCAGGTTCTGGAGCTGAGGAGAGAAATGGGAGAACCTTCGCGATATTGCCTCTTGTGTACATGAAGACAGTGGAGGCCTATTCATTAAAAGGAACAGGGCCCTGCTCCCACCCCCACACCCCTCCAGAGGGACTAGCAGAACAAGGGCAGGGCTGGGTGGCTCTGCCTCATCCAAACCCCCGCCAGCCCAAACAACTGGGGATTTTGGACTCCAGCTATTTCCTCTGATGGAAGTTAAGCTATGGAACTCACTGCCACAGGAGGCAGTAGGAGTAGACAAAAGTCATGGAGGAGAGGGCTATCAGTGGCTTCTAGCCATAATGGCTATGGTTTGCCTCCACAGTTGGAGGCAGCAATGCTTTTGAACTCCAGTTGGAGGAGAGCGCAGGAGGGGAAAGAGCTTGAAACCTGCTTGCAGGCTTCCCATGGAGGTTTCTGGTTGGCCCCTGTGAAAACATGATGCTGGACTAGATGGGCCATTGGCCTGAACCAGCAGGCTTTTCTCATGTTCTTAGTATTCCTTCCAGCCAACTAGGTAAAGCCCAGTTTGGCTTCTACCAATGTGTGTGTGCGTATTTTGGGGGGTGTTGTTGTTGTTTTGCCTTGCACACCACCTAGTCCCAGCGTTCTTTCTGCCCCCGCCCCCCTGCACATGAGCAGATCTTTATTTGGCTCTGAAAACGTAGCACATGGATGTAAATCACTTACATTGTCGCATACAATATGGGTGAGGTTTGGTGATGTTTTGACATCCATCCTGGAAACAAACAGAGGTGGGGGAGAGAAATACACATAGGCTGAACAGGTAACAATTCAAAGGAGGCTGCCTAAATTCCACTGGTGGATTAGGGTGAGCCAGTTTCTATAGCCTGCAGTACACAAGGGTGTGCCTGATCCAGATTCCATCTACAGCTCTGGAATTCCCCCCATCCCAAGAAAGTAGAGTCATATTTTCCAAGGAGGTCCCTCTTTCTCCTCCCAGGTTCTCACTATTTATGGGTCTTCTTAGTTCAATTTTCTGCTGTCTGATTAGTAGCTGTGATGAGCAATTAGCTGCGTTTCCAGTATTGCAGGGGGTTTCACAAGATGAGCCTCCAGGTCCCTTCCAGCTCTACGCCCAGCCCACTACTTTCTGAAGCACATGAAAACTCCACATACACACACACATCACTCTTTTACTGCCCATCTCTTGACCTCACCTAACCAGAAGCCTAACCCAACCCATCTTCCTTGCCTGCCTTCCATTTTGGAACTGACTCCAACTTGGTTTCCCAGCTATACATCTACCTCATCCAGCAATGCCAGTTATTATGCATTGCCCCTGCAAAAGTAAGATGGGGGGGGGGGCATAGATACAGAGCATTGCTTTGCATCCATCTGAAACCCTGGAGAGCCACTGCCAGTCAGTGTGGCCAATACTGAGGCAGAGAGACCAACGCAGCTTCCTATGTTATGTTCCTAAGATTTGCAATTGTAATTTTATATGTGACAGATGCAAACTTAGGAAGATGGTTCCGAATCTAGGGTCCCAAACCTGGCCCTCATAGGCACCTCCCTTGGTGTCCACCAAGACCTCCTGCCCCCCCCCCCCCCGTTCTTTTTTAAATTTTTGTGTCTTAAAAATAGGGGGTTTGGGCTTCAAGCACTTTAGAAATACCTCTCCATGTCTCCACAGACTTCTGAAGCTGTTGCAAAGAGAAAAGAAAAAGAAGTTTAGCCAAGTTTCTTCTACAGTTCCCCAAAATGACTCTCTTTTGATGCTGTATATGAGATGCTGTAAGTTTCACATACCATTAATCTTAGCAGCAGGGCACTAGAGGAAAAGAAAAAGAGGCATTATTATAATAATAGTATATTAATTCCTAATTTAATATGTTGCTATTGGTGACCATGCGAACATGTACCATTCCCTGAATTCACAGTCTCCTTGTGTGCCTGTAGTACAGAATAAAGAATCCTCTCTTTTTTAAGTGTCTAGTCTTTATGACTGCAAAATTAACAAATGTTTTAATACACAAGGCTATATATATATATATATATACATATATATATATATATATATTCCCCCTCAGCTGTTGGGAAGGGAACATGATTGTTCTATTTTATTTTATTTTTTAAATGGGAGCACGGCTTCAAAAAGTTTTAAGAATCCTTTCTCCACAGCAGCTGCCCTCAACTACAGCTCCCATAAGCCACAGTTAGCACGGCTGTTTCTTCCCAGTGGTTGGTCATTCTGCTCAAGCCCTGCCCTCCTTCTGGTCAAGGGTTTAGAGGAGCCTACGCTCATGTGCTGCCCTCCAGCTCACTAGCTGGGACTCATGGGGGTTGTAGTCCAAAATATCTGGAAGGCACCAGGTCAGGGAAGGCTGTTTTGCTGCGTCACCTCCTGCTGAAATATGGTTGACACCCCATTTTCTCCAGAAGGTCACCATCGTGCAAGCCCCCACCAGGATTCCTTAGTCCTGAAGCATCATCCAGCCCAACCAATCCTTGCCATTCCGTCCTTAGAAAAATTCAGAGGGCGATGTGCACGCAATTTAAAATATGCAATTCAGGGAGAGGCCCCATCACAGAGGAAGAAAAATACCAGACAGACATTTTAATTTACAACCAATGGGTGGGAATGAAGTTTTGCTTAGCTGCTGGCTTCCTTGGTGAAGCAAGCCCTGATAACAGCAGGCCCCAGAGACCAGGTTAAGGAAGCTCCTGGGTGATGTCAGAAGGGAGTATAAGGGACTTACAGATGCAGTTTCCACCGTGTGTAGCAAGAGCCCTGTAAAAAGGGGGGAGAGAGAGAGAGAGAGGGGGGGGGGCTCCATTAGTGAAAACACCTGGGGATACATGAAGCCCCTTTATATGGTCAGGCCATTTGGTTCAGCATTGTCTTTTGACAGCAGGTTTTGAGGTTCTTCTCAGGCAAAGGCCATACACCGAGAACCTTTGGGCTGGAGATGCTGAGGACTGAACCCACCACCTTCCGCATGTGAAGCAGGTGCTCTACCAACTGAGCCACGGCCCTTCCTTTAAGACATAGGAACACATGAAGCTACCTGATACAGAGTCAAACCAAGGGTCCATCTAGCTCAGTATTGTTTGCATTGGTCTGAAATCTCTTGCAGGGAATTGGCAATTATAATAATATTATAATAATAATTAATTATTTATACCCCGCCCATCTGGCTGGGTTTCCTCAGCCGCTCTGGGTGGCTTCCAGCCGAATATTAAATACAATGATTCATCAAATATTAAAAGCTTCCCTAAACAGGGCTGCCTTCAGATGTCCGATGGTTGTTTATTTCTTTGACATCTGGTGGGTGGGTGTTCTACAGGGTGGGTGCCACTACCAAGAAGGCCCTCTGCTTGGTTCCCTGGAACTTGGCTTCTCACAGTGAGGGAACCGCCAGAAGGCCCTTGGCGCTGGACCTCAGTGTCCGGGCAAAACGATGGGGGTGGAGATGCTCCTTCAGGTATACTGGGCAGAGGCTGTTTAGGGCTTTAAAGGTCAGCACCAACACTTTGAATTGTGCCCGGAAACAGGAAACTTTGAATTGTGCCCAGGACCTATGGCAAGGGAGATGAGTCCAGGTGCAAGAGTATTTCATAACTTTGTTAGGTTGACTTCCTTTTACTAGAAGTAGGTTGACACTCTCTGAAGAGAAGGTATGCGAAGTGGGAGATATATTGGGGGAGCAACAGTGACTCACCGAGGTAAAGGCCAAATGCTGCCAGCAGGAATGAATTGCGACACGCCAACGCCATGACGAGTCTCGGCTAGAAACTGGGAAAGGAAAAGAGGGACCATAAAATCATAGAAATGTCGAGTTGGAAGGGATCTAAAGGGTCATCTAGTGATCATGTGTGATCATGTGCTGATCACCACTGACACATCAGCATTAAAGGGTGTTGAAACAACTCTATAGTTTTCAAATTAAGTTACAGAGTTTGAAGGGGATAAAGGCAGAAATGTCAGAAAATCCCAATGGAAACAGAAACAGGAGTGAAAACCGCAGGGGGCGTTGCTTATTAGTTCCATGACCAAATGAAAATCAAACCGGTAGGTATGAGGAGTATTCCCTGCTGTTGCTTTTGGTGCACAAATAATACATAATTTATTACTTTCCCCCTCCCAATTGCATTGTGTTTCCTTTGCATTGAAATGAATGGCATGGAACAACATAATGCAAACATCAATAATTCTAGAATTAATTACATAAAATTTCTGCTTAGCCGACGGCAAGACGAATAGCACTAAAGTAACTTAAATTTTGCAGCAAGGAATGATGGATCAGACCCACATCAATCTTGCCTAGCATGTCACCTTCAATGGCTGCCAGTCAGATGCCTCTCAGACCTCACAAGCCACAAAAGAAGGTAGTCCATAACAGACATCTTCTGTATTTGAAGGCTTCCTTATCAGCTCCGATAGGTGCTGATTAGAGCTCAGCCAAAATTTGTCCGAAGACATATCCCCCAGGAAACGTCTTTTTCTCGCCCCCCTGAGAAACAGGGAGGCAACTTTGCAAACTTTTCTCTGATTTATTTTCCATCACAGCCACACTCTGCGAAGGTGCTGAATCTGAGGCATAGCAGACAATTCAAAGCACAGTTGCTGCCGCTGTCCCTTTCAGCAGCAAAAGGAACAAAAATATTAACTGTTTAACTATTTAACTATTGCCAGATTCTGGAAAGAGCTGAAGGGTGCAGGGTTGGATTGCTGGTATGGGAAAATGTAGAGATCAGCTTTATGGAGAAACCTAAATATTGTTATGAGGTTCTTTTTGAAGGCGGGAAGTAGGCTGTATGCTGAGACCCTTTGAACCCCTGGATCCAGCAAGTGTTAACAGAGGAACATAGCAAAGGGGCTCTGTGTGAGACGAGCAGATGGGTGGAGCCACCCCCCAACTCATGAATAGTTAGAAGGACAAAGCCAGAGTTGAGAGTTGTAGTGATGTGAGCTAGAGGAAAAAGCAGCAAGCTGGAGAGAAAGTCTGAGCAATGTTTGATTTCTGGTTGAATCCAAGGCTGCAGCTATTGGAGAAACAAGGCCCTTTTTGGGGTGTCAGTGTTGTGAATCCTTCCATCATAGGCTCAAATTGTATACAGTGGTACCTCGGGTTACATACGCTTCAGGTTACATACGCTTCAGCTTACAGACTCCACTAACCCAGAAATAGTACCTCAGGTTAAGAACTTTGCTTCAGGATGAGAACAGAAATTGTGCTCCAGCGGCGCGGTGGCAGCAGGAGGCCCCCATTAGCTAAAGTGGTGCTTCAGATTAAGAACAGTTTCAGGTTAAGAACGGACCTCCGGAACGAATTAAGTACTTAACCTGAGGTACCACTGTATATGTGTAAATTAATCATATATCCTAAAGACACCACAATCTCTGCTATGCCTCATTTCCAAATGAAACACAAACCCTGGGTAAACGCCTGAAACCCCTGGAATCTCACATCACTCAGAGATTGGGGTGACATGAAACAATATAAATTGAAGGCAATTTAGGGGGCAAGCAAAGGATGATTACTTCTGCAGACAAAGTAGATGCTCTCCCCCTTTGTTGTTGTTTAGTCGTTTAGTCGTGTCTGACTCTTCGTGACCCCATGGACCAGAGTATTTCATGAGAGTCCCATGGACTGCAAGAAGATCAAACCTATCCATTCTTAAGGAAATCAGCCTTGAGTTCTTACTGAAAGGACAGATCCTGAAGCTGAGGCTCCAATACTTTGGCCACCTCATGAGAAGAGAAGACTCCCTGGAAAAGACGCTGATGTTGGGAAAGATGGAGGGCACAAGGAGAAGAGGACAAGATGGTTGGACAGTGTTCTCAAAGCTACCAGCTTGAGTTTGACCAAACTGCGGGAGGCAGTGGAAGACAGGAGTGCCTGGCGTGCTCTGGTCCATGGAGTCACGAAGAGTCAGACGGGGGGGAGAGCATCTGCTTCGCCTGCAGAAGACCCCAGGTACAATCCCTGGCATCCCTGGGTAGGGTTCAGAGAGACCCCTGCTCAATTCCTGGAAAGCCACTGCCAGTCAGTGGGGAGAATACTGAGTTATATGAATCTCAACAGTTTGATTCAGTATAAGGAAACTTCCCAAGTTTCTATGTATCGCTTTTTATGATATTGCTTTTCTTGTTTTGATGTTGTATTTTTTGCATATCACATAGAGATTTTTAATTTTGAGCAGTTTATAAATGCTTTTAAATAAATAAATAAATAGAAAAGCATTTTGATCTGCATACGGAGTAATGAATTTCTTTTTCATCCTGTGTCAAAGTTTTAGAATGCTCTACAGTGCGGTCACCGACTTCTTGCTGAACTAGAACTACAGTATATAGGTTGAGAAAGGACAGAAGATCCTCTGAGCGATGAAACAATGAAAAAAATAAATTAATCTAGTTTAGGGAAGTCAAAGGCAAAGCGGGTCTAGAACCCTTAATAGTTAATTAGATGGTGTCCAACCAGTACATATTTTCATCCTTATTTAGATTTGCTATTATTCCCATCCTTCAAAACCATAGTAACAATTATTATTATTTTATACCGTGCCATCGGTGTATGTCATGCTTTACAGAATCTCAACAAGCAGATCTCTGCCCCCAAGGAACTTACAAAGTAAGAAATCAAAGATTGTGGGATGGGGGAGAAGCAGAGGAGAAACAGACAAAGAAATCGAAGTGGGAATGAGGTGAAAGTGAAATATTTCAGGAAAGGCTGCAAGCAGACTGAATCTTCACCTACCTGTATGTAGCAAAGCCCACCTTCCAGAGGAGACAGGTATCCCTGAGATGAATAATGTAAAAGAACAGGTCTTTGCCAGCCTGTCCTGATCTTATCCCTCAAGGGCGTGGGATGTCGGAGGGGACAGGGTGTGACAAGTGTCAGCTTTCCAGCAAACCTTCAGAAAGGGCCAGAACTGGGCTGGGCGTTGACCCTGCCTCCGTCATTTGCTCAGATTATGTAGAACCGCTGCAACTTTGGTCTCGTTCAGCTTCAGAAACCCTCCGTAATCCTGGTGGAAATTGTTCAGTATACTGTTTATATTGCTAAAGGCGCATTCTCCCTTTGGCAGTAAAAATGCAAAAAAATAAAATAAAAAATGAATGGAGCCTTACATGCAGCTAAGTTCTGCTCAGAGTAGACCCATTGAAATTAAAGAACCAAAGTTGACCATGCCCATTAACTTCACTGGGTCTACTCTGAGTAGGACTAGCATGGGACACAACTGTAAATAACAGTCAACTTGATGCCCTTTCATGATACCCAAGATCAGATGCCTGAGGCGGCTGCCTCATTATGCCTAGTGGTATGGCCTGCCCCACAGCTGTTGAAACAAGCTTATCAGATCACTTTAATGTGTGTTCTCAAACTTTTGCCTACGTATTTCACTTGTTACAGAAGGCAGAGGAGCTGCGAGCTAGCCAAAAGCGGCAACTATTTGTGGTTAGTAACACATATGAAGGTGATGTATACAAAGTCAGACTATTGCCACAGGCCACATCCACACCATACATTTAAAGCTTTATTATACCACATTTCCTGTCATGGCTTCCCTTAAAGAATTCTGGGAACTGTAAAGCGTTAAGGGTGCAGAGAGCTATTAGGAGACTCCCTCATTCCCTCTTCCCAGGGAACTCTGGAAATTGTAGCTCTGAATTCACCACACGCAGAACCGTTTCCCTTCTGCTGCAGTTCATCTCCTGCCAGCAACTATTCATCCCGCTGTCCACTGTGGCAACACATTACATAATTAATTTTGTAACTACATTGCCATTAAGTTATTCCACTCCATTCATTTCAACCCAAAGGAAACGCAATGCAAAAGGAGGGGAGGTCATCAATTACGTATTGTTTGTGGACTTAAAAGCAACAGCAGCAGCAAACACCAATAGCATTCACTGGATTGGTTTCCATTCTGGTCCTGAGATGAGAAAGCAAACACTGGCAATTTCCAGACCCATTTTCATCAGAATCCTCCAATCCTAATAGCGGGGTCAGTCCTGCTTCCCATGTCCGGCTTCCGGTGGTGTGTGGTATGTGCGATTCTTCATGCTTTCTTGCAAAGACAACTCCCTGGTTATAAAACTTTCAAAACCTGCTGGACCTGATGTTATCTCAAGGGAGATAACCCACACCCTCTGGCCTTGTGTGTGAGGGAGAATGAGAACTCAGAATGGGCACCTTGGCTGCTCCTTATTTACTTACCAAAAAGGCAGCATCTATAAAAACAGGACGACAAGGAGCAGACCTAATCTGAGCCAGCCCCAAACCCTCCTCCTCCCATGCCAAGGTCTCTCCCTGAAATATGAGAATAAGTCCACATTCATACCATGCATTTAAAGCATTATGATACCACATTATTTATTATTAATAGTAGCAGTAGTATACCGCCCTTCATCCGAAAATCACAGGGCAGTTCACAACATAAAAATAGAAAATGAGAAAACAAAGTGCATACTAAAACTAGAGCAAGAATAAACCAAGAACCCCTCTCCCACAAGCACATTTAAAAGAGCATAGAATGTTAATCAGCCAAAGGCCTGGTTAAAGCAGTCATAGCTTCTACCAAAGAATTCTGGGAGCTGTAGTTTGTGAAGGGTACTGAGAACTACTAGGAGCCCCCCTATTCCCCTCACACATCTACCATTCCCATGACTGTTAAAAGCAGTATGATCCTGCTATAGACATACAGTGTGGTATGGTCTGAATGCCTCAGAGAATGTGCAAAATGATTGCCCTGAACTTAGGAAAGGGGGAGAAAATTGGTGCAGTTTGCATTTAAAACTGTTTGCAAAACAATACGCAAATCAAAACCCAACTCTTTTTTGGAACTTGCACTTCTCCAGATTTTGCAGTTCAGTTCTCCAGGCAAGTAATGTGTACAAAAGCGCATATACTTTGGTTAAGTGTGTGTCGAAATGTCTACATTGGTGGGAACAAAATAATTAAAAGATTGCATTAAGGGAAATTTTGCTTTTTGCAAAATAGCATACAAATACGTGTGTGGTAGGAGAAAACCACACAAAAACACTGACAAGTTTTCATGTTGTTTTTCTTTTTAAGAACAAATTGTAAACTGATGTAGAAATGTGGAGTCCAGAACTTCACACTTGAAAAATCAGAAACAGAAATTGAGAGATCCTCCTGAGCCTACATAGAACCATAGAGTTCAAAGGGTCCATATTTGCACCCTAGAACCCTCCCCAAGCCACACCCCTCACTCCCTGGAGTGTTTTTCCCTGGCTTGAAAGTGTCCTTGGATCTCTGACCTCTTGCTTGCCTGAATGGAGGCTGCAGAAGGGTGTTTGAGTGTGTGCAGAAACTACCTTGCTATACTGTACATCAATTGCACCACCTGTTTTTGCCTCTGTCCCCAACCCATCACTCGCATGTGGCCCTTCAAAGGCTGTTTTGGTGGGAATGTGGCTCTCAGTCTGAAAAAAAGGTCTCCCCAGCCTTGCCCTACCAGGTAGGAGTATTCTGGAAGGGGAGAATTAAGAGTTGGATAGGAGCATGCCAGGAAGTTAAAAACCTGTCCTCTATGTGTGCTATGTGGGACAATTTCAGGAGGGAGGAAAGGGGGAAAGGACACTTCTCAGAGGCACTCTCTGCCCTTCCTCTCTTTTATATAGCAAAAAAAAAAAAATAATAATGCTCCTGCCCAGCCCCAAACCTGACCCTGCATTGTCATGTTAACACAGAAGCAGAAAGCCTCAGAATGGAAGGAAAGACCCCCTTCCCTATACTACCTTATCCTACCAGCCAACACCTGCTACAAGATTCCTGTTCCAGGCTGGCAGAGACCGTGTTGATACACTGCAACTTTTTTGTTGCAGTAGCAGCACCCCCGCATTATCCGTACGCAAGCAAACATAAGCAGCTGCTTTCCACTGAGTCAGTCTTTTTATGTTCTGGCATTGCCTTGTTGAATTTTCCTCAGCTTGTTGATAATGGGGAAACTCGTTCGTTTTGAAGCAGGTCAGCCAACTTTGCCTGGGCTTCAGAGAATTCCAGCCTGGCCAGTACGGGCTCATTCTTTACTGGCCGCTCCTAGTGTGCCCTGGCATTCCTCGGGTCACCCTGGCTTCCTCCCTCCAAAGAAATGATTGGCTTTGCAAGGCCATTTGACCAAAGGCTCGAGCACACAGACGGCCTCCATTCTCGTGGTCATTTACCTAAGGGAAACAGTATTTTCGAACCACCCATTTTGCACACCTGGAAACAAAACAAAAATATAGTGCTCCATTGCAGGAGGGCTCCAGTGGACATTTGACCCTGAGTGTGAACTCCTAGCACAGGAAGCGACACAGAGAAAACTGGGTGGGAAATGCTGTAAGAGGAACTCTATGTTTAGAACATAATATGCCCATGGCAGATATCTCGAATATTAGTCAGTGCCGGGGTGGATGGTCTGTGTTAGGGTGGAGCAAAAGAGTGAGCAATCAAACGATAGAGAGAATCTCCTAGGAATTCAGCAGGGAGCCTCAGGCAAGCCTCCCTCTCTCACGCTCATTGTGCTGTGCTGAAATCTGTCCTTTGAACACAGGAAGCTGCCATCTAGCTCAGTATTGTCTACACTGAGCGGCAGCAGCTTTCCAGTTTTCAGGCAGCGGCGCTCTCTCCCAGTCCTACCTGGAGGTGCCTTTGGGGATTGAACTTAGGACTTTTTGTATGCGAAGCAAGTGCTGTACTACTCACTTGTTTTCCTTCCCCTAAAACGTAGGATTCTAGTCCTCATCATTCTGAAAAGGCTGCTTTAAATAGGAACACAGGGAGTTGCCTTATACCAAGTCAATTGGGCCCATCCAGTTCGGTACTGTCTCTGCACTGTCTGGAAGTGGCTCTCCAGTGTTTCAGGCAGGCGTTGGCATGATGCTGAGCTTACCTTATCATTGCAAGGGCAGCATGAGCAGTGCATGGGTTGTGCTTGACCTTAAACATTTCTCTAGTCTCCCAGACCATTGGCTCTTCCTTATCTGTTCTGGAGGAGGGCGAGAAGCTTAAAGGGAAGCACACCCTGTATGCAGGAAGGTAGCACAGCAGGGAGAAAAGGTCCTCTAGTACATCTTTTTTTTCCTGCCACGCTACTTTTCTGAGTCCAAGAAGTTTTTTAAAAAGAGAATTTAACCATGCAATCTCTCACCTGTGCTGTGAAATGCCTATCCATCATAAAGTCTGTCGTGAGGTTCTTTGGACTGCATGTGTACAACTCTAGCTTCCTACCACAGTACACGCTAAATTCATTTGCAATGTAATTTAAACATAAGTGGAATCATCTAAACCATGGGTAGGCAAACTAAGGCCCAGGGGCCAGATCCAGCCCAATCACCTTCTAAATCCGGCCCGCGGACGGTCCAGGAATCAGCGTGTTTTTACATGAGTAGAATGTACCCTTTTATTTAAAATGCATCTCTGGGTTATTTGTGGGGCCTGCCTGGTGTTTTTACATGAATAGAATGTGTGCTTTTATTTAAAATGCACCTCTGGGTTATTTGTGGGGCATAGGAATTTGTTCATCCTCCCCCCCCCACAAAATATAGTCCGGACCCCCCCCCCCCCAAGGTCTGAGGGACAGTGGACTGGCCCCCTGCTGAAAAAGTTTTCTGACCCCTGATCTAAACCAGCATTCCGGTCTCATAGTAACCAGCCAGGTGCCTGTGGGAAGCCAGTAAGCTGCACCTGAGCACAAGAGTCCTCTTTCCTCTTGTGATTTCCAGGATCTGGTAATTCAGAAGCATTGCTGCTGCTGACTGCAGAGGCAGAACATAGCCATCAAGGCTTGAAGCCACCAATAGCCCTCTCTTCCATGAATTTGCTTAAAGGTAAAGGTAAAGGGACCCCTGACCATTGGGTCCAGTCGTGACTGACTCTGGAGTTGCGGCGCTCATCTCGCTTTACTGGCCAAGGTAGCCGACGTTTGTCCACAGTTTTTCCGGGTCATGTGGCCAGCATGACTAAGCCACTTCTGGCGAACCAGAGCAGCGCACGGAAACGCCGTTTACCTTCCCGCTGGAGCGGTACCTATTTATCTACTTGCACTTTGATGTGCTTTTGAACTGCTGGGTTGGCAGGAGCAGGGACCAAGTGACGGGAGCTCACCCCGTCGCAGGCATTCGAACCGCCAACCTTCTGATCGGCAAGTCCTAGGCTCTGTGGTTTAACCCACAGCGCCACCCTCATTCCATGAATTTGCTTAATCCTCTTTTAAAGCAGTCTAGGTAGGTGACCATCGCTGCCTTGCTTTGGGAGAGCATTCCATAGTTTAGCTATGCACTGTATGGAGAAGTCCTTTCTTTTACCCACCCTGGATCTTCCAACAAATGCTAATTGAGAACGCTAACTGCCTTTTAACAACGTAAACCAAGACCTTTCCAACACACTATGAAATAATTGCTGCTTGTTTGAAGACAAGAGTGAAAAGGAGCTTAGGGCTGACATTGAAGAATCTAGTGCAGTGGCTCTTAAATTCCCTGCCCCTATGGACCACTTGAAAACTGCTAAGGACCACTTGGTAGTTATTCTTCCTGTTGTAGCAACTGTAATGCACTGTGCTATAATTTTTAAATGATTTTTTACAGAAATGTGCGGACCACATGAAGGAAGTTCATCCACTGGTCAGAGTTTGGGAACCCCTGATCTAATGACAGCACATCTAGGTGTGCCACTAAAAGGCACTGTGCCCCCATTTGTGTAAGATTTATAAGCCACTGATAACGTTTATCCTGTGTGGTTTATTTCGGTAATGTCCACAAATGCAAAACAATAAATAACAAGTAGTATTTTGAAATCTTACAGAGTGTCATGAGTACATGAAGTTCCACATCACATCACTTTTAAAATACACACACACAAATATATATATACAAATAGGTGACTTTAAGTTGCTAGCAAACAGACAACAATGCCAACTTAGAAGGCCGGGGTGATAATATATAGCAGAAACAGATGTCATGTCACCATTCAAAGTGTGCACTGACCATTGTGAACATTTTATCCTAAAATAGATCTCTCTTTCTCACAATTAACAAAATAAAGGTTAAGGAAAATATATATTCATTTCTAGTTCTCCTTGCAACATTGGATAAAAGCACAGCAAAAAATTAGCCCAACTATTTTGGAACATGCTATGGGAAAAGTCAGGCTATTTTGCAGTTTGGTCCATGGGGCATTAAAGATGGAATGGTTTCGCCTTCCAGAGATATAATATTTGCCAACCCTAGAAAAACAGGCTCACACCAATCAAGCACGCAACTCACACAAAATGGCACCCGTGGTCCAATGTCATCCCAGCTGAGCTTCAGGTGAGATGATGTTAGGCTGCTTTTCCCATGAAGTGTTTTTACGTATATATAGGCCTGGCCAGGATGCAGGCCTGAGGAATCACACAACTCCTCCCTAAGCTAGCGAGCCTCACTTGGGCTGTGGGTCCTTGCCTTCTTTCCCTCCGAACTGACAGCTGTCAGTTCTGGAATCCCAAGGTCAGGGGTGGTATGTCCCATTTTGCCACTCGAGGCAAAACAGGAAGTGCCACCCTGCTCTGCCACACCACAACAGCACCATCTCCAGTGGGACACTCACCACCACTGTCAGTGGCACCGTAGCTGTACCATCATCTGTGTCACCTCCGCCGCTTGTGGAGACGCACTGCTGGCATTGGTCCCTGAAAGAGCTTGCAAGATCTCTGCAAATCTCAAGAGACATTTTGCTCTCCTAGACATCTTGCAAGACTTTGATGAGATCTCGCAAGATCTTGCAGGAAATCACCCATCTGTTTACCTGTAAGCATATAAAATAGCGCATCTTGTTTTGTTGTTTTGTTAAATTACTTGTAGCATTCAACACTTTGGGAGAAGACTTCTCTCCCTTTTCCCTTTAAAAATGAGGGTCTATGCTTCACACTCAGCAGGAAAGTCCATTTAAAATGAAATATGTATTTGTTTTGCTTCTGCTTTTTTGTGTTCTCAGGTGTCAAAGTTAGCCTCCTGGCCCTACTCCTCCAGTATCAATCCCTGGTTGGGCTTTCATTGACCATAAGCAATATCCCATGTAAAGGGAGGTAAAAAGGTAAAAGTTCCCTGGACAGTTAAGTCCAGTCAAAGGTGACTATGGGGTTGCTGCGCTCATCTCGCTTTCAGGCCAAGGGAGCCGGCGTTTGTCCACAGACGGTTTTCTGGGTCAAGTAGCCAGCATGACTAAAGCACTTCTGCGCAAATGGACGCCGTGACGAGTGCCAAAGCACACGGAAACGCCATTTACCTTCCTGCCACAGTGGTACCTATTTATCTACTTGCACTGGCATGCTTTTGAACTGCTAGGTTGGCAGGAGCTGGGACAGAGCAACAGGAGCTCACCCCATAGCTAGGTGGTGACACTCCCTGGAGAGAAATGGCCCATCTTGCCCATCTTTGGGGTTTCACTTTGGCTTTGGTCTTTCGCTCAAGGGGTGAGTTGTTCTTCTTAGAGGTTCACCTATCCTGTTTGAAGAAAAATACTTGTTTCTTGTGACAATCTCTGTAAGAGATGCAGGCCAGGCCAGGACGCAGTCTGCCTTGCTCTGCCTAATGATATGGTCAGCCCTGCAAAGTGATAATTGTTGCATATCAGCGTAATCAAGGCCTCTCCCCAATGTGCTTAAATACAACTTGCTACAAAACAGACATCTGAAAAATAAGAACAACTTCCATGGAAATTTCTATAAAGAAACAGGGTGGACACAGCAATAAACGACCCAGAGTTTGTGTGCCCTGAGAATAACTTTGGAAGATTTCTGCCCCATCCTCTGGGAGATCCAGTAATCACTTGCAATTACTGACAAGCCCATCTTTATTGCCACAAGGGCATACTATTGCATCAGAAACATAATGAAGCATGGATGCTTAAGACTGTGATACAGTATAAATATTTAGTGCAGGCAGCTCATGGAAGGTTATTTCTGCATATTTGGAAAATAAATAAAAATTGGTCATCTTGCAAAAAACCCTCGAGCTGCTAAAGTTTGTGCCTTGATTTAATTTACAATGCAAATGTAAATGCTAACTGTTTTTTATCAACCATGTTTTACTAACAATTTAAGCTCATATTTTTGTAAAAACTCTTTAAATCTTCCTTTTTCTCTTTCCCCACTGCTCTCCTTCTTCTAAGAGTGTTGTCAGGGCTGACCCTGACACCCCTGACAAGTGTGTTAAAGGGTCTTCTGCAAAATAAATGGGGGAGATTAATCATTTCCATATAATCATCTCTGTCAAAGGATGGCAGTCAGAGAACCAGGACAATCTTTACAATATGAATAGTGCCCTCTAGTGGTGAGAACTGTTCCATGTCCCTCCCTCCCAAATCCAAACGGTAAGTTAGTGGGCATTATGAGCAATATTCTATATATGCACAGCACTGCCCCCCAAAAAAACCCACCTCCTATGATCAGTTTAAATTCTACTTTCATAACATAATGTGCACAAATATCAAGAGCACAATCTACACTTGGATGCAGCATCCTTTTTGGGAAAATTTGGCAAGGCTTTAAGAGGTTTCACAAGGAAATGGGATTTCACAAGAAAAACAAGGTCTCTATTGTGAGGGCTGGAAGGACACATGCAGGAATAAAGAGACAGGATCTGCATGCAGTGTAGGACTTGCAGTTCCCTGGAATCCCTCGTAAGGCACGTTTTCAACCCTAGCTGTGAAGATCAGATGCTCCCTTTGTTTCAAAATAAAGATGGATGAGGGAAAGGACACTACCCTTTCTGTGCCACAATGAGAAAATGCATGCCTCTTGACTGCATGGGTCTCCAGGCACAAATCAGGATTCAAAGAGCACAAAGTTAGCTTCGCCAGCTAGATCTGACATGGGGAAGGAAGGCAGTGTGCGCGTGTGTCTATGCACAAGAGAGTGTGTCAATTTAAGGCAGGGGTCACCATCTTTAAAGAAACCAATTAGCACATAGGGACTTTTCAGTAAGTGTTGTGGACACTCTCTGATCACTTCTCTTCCCCTTCTGAACCCAGATCAGCTCCCCTCTCCAAAGACAGAAAGAGAGGATGTGCACAGGGACAAACATTGTTTTTCCTCAAAGGATCTGGTAAAAGTCAGGTCCAGTGGAACTGTAAAGCACATAGAGCTGAAGGAGGAAGTGGGAAAGAGTGTCACTATTCCAACTTCCTTTTTTCTGCTCAATGTGTTTTCACGGCAAATGGGGCACTGGGGCTCAGAAGCTTCATGGGCACAATAAAAAGAACAAGGGCACCGAAACCCCTGATGTAAAGTCATCCTAAAACCTGCATAGGAAAATGAGCTCAAAGGTGATTTTTAAAAAGACACACACACACAAATATGCTGTGGGGCAGTTGTTACAATGCCCTAGAAAAGGATTGTTATCATCACCACCATCAGCTGCTACTGCAGGGCAGATAAAAGCTGAAACCCACATATATAGCCTTCCAGACATCCAATTAACATGAAAAAAAGCAAGATGGCTGATCTAAAATTGCCAAAAGCTTGCTTTCTATGGGAAGTGAAGGCAAAGGTCAGTCAGGAAAAGAGCTCTGAGGGAGGGAGGGAGGGAGGGAGGGAGGGGGGGAGAAAACCTTAACCAGAAAGGGATCTGCAAATTTTCAGGCCTAGGGGCACATTTGGAAATCTAAGGAATAGGTGTGGGCACCACAAAGCACCCAATCTGCAGAAGAAAAACTGTTGGTACTCAGACTTCTCTCTCAAAGCAACAAGGAAAGCATCTAAACCGTGTTCCCCACCCACCCTAAAAAAACAAAACACAGGTGAAAAAACAGGCACCCTCAAGGAAGTAATTTCCCCCAAAGTCCTCATTTTTTAAAAAAATTAAGAGGGTCAAGAATGCTTGACAGGTGTTGGGGAGCAGAGTATTATCTAAGGGTTCTGAGATACCTATGGGTGCCCTGCTGGGGGACCCCACTAAAAAAGGAAAGGAGATTTTCCTGGTTTCTTTCATCCATTTTTTTGCTTCAGAGTCCAAGAGACAGTTATGTGACAAGCCTCCTCATGCATTGGTTATTATCCAAAATGAAAGACAGATGAAAAGGGGAGTGAATCTCTGTGGCTGAAGGCAGGCGGGGGGTGGGGTTTCAGCAAGTCAAGTGGTCCCTTTTTTCTGACACTTTCCCCACAGATTCCCCTGAGGGCAGCAGAGGCTGAGGGCGACGTCCAGCATGCATCGCCCTCAGAGAAGACCCACTGACATCTATCAGCCACTATGACTGGGTTGTGATCATCTCACTACCAGGTTCCCTAGCAGTCATACACAAAGCAGTAACTTGTTTGGGGAAATTGAAGGGTGAGCGACGGAAACCAGACGCGAAGCATTAGCATCCCGTTACGGTCGTTTGGTGGCTGGATTTGCACTCTAGCCTGAACAGCATGTCTGCAAACAGCAGAGATGCCAACAGGTCAATGCTTCCTTTAGAAAGGAAATCTGAACTGTCTCCAACACCCAGACTAATAATAGGCTGAGAGTTACTTTGGCTCCGCACAGAATTGCTTCTGCAAAGCTAAGACTTAGTGCTATTACCTTTGTAAGGCTGCTAGAAGGAGCTACCTATGGAACAGCATTTCTGAGTCTTTTGTGTGAAATGGTTATAGAGGACGCTGTTCACTACGTTACTCAGCATCCTCTAGACCAGGGATGTCCAGGTCTATCCCCAGGTGATAGCGGTAGATCGCAGTCGATTGCTAGTTCATTTCTGTTTTCTTGAGAAGAGTAGCTGTAAAATGAATGTATCTGGCCCTGCCCCCTCACTGTTTCCTTCAGTCGTGCAGGATTGCTAAAGTGGAATTTGGAGTTAGCACCGCCCGGCTTTTGTTAGGTAAGCGTTTTTCGGCATTTACGTCTTAAAATAATAACCTCTGCTTTGTGCCCTCCCACAAATAATCTCCACAAAACCGACCTTGCCCCCTAAGAAAAGCTCAACAACTTTGACCTGAACTCCTAAAAAAAGCTCAACTTTGCTCAACTTTGACCCGAACCCCTAAAATGGGTTAGATCCCTGCCACTTTTTTGTGCTGGGAGTAGATCACAGTCTCTTGGGAGTTGGAGGTCCCTGCTCTAGACAAATAGCCTCATGTAAAATACCTGTCTGAGTTTAGCCACAATGTTATTACTTTTTTTACATCAAGTGAGTTTGTGTGCTTTTCGCTGTGGGACAAGGAAAATCGGCCAGCGTGGCAAAGCGGTTAGAGAAGAGTTTCCCAAACTTGGGTCTCCAGCTGTTTCTTGACTACCATCAACCCCGACCACTGGTCCTGTTAGCTAGGAATGATGAAAGCTGTAGTCCAAAAACAGCTGAAGACCCAAGTTGGGGAAACCCTGGGTTAAAGTGTCAGACTAAAACCTGGGAGACCAGGGTTCAAGTGCTCACTCAGCCATAAAGCTCACTGGGTGACACTGGGCCAGTCACTGCCTCTCGGCCAAACCTACCTCACAGGGTTGTTGTGGGGATTAAATGAGATGGGAAAGGACCATGCACATATCTGTCACTTTGAGCTCCTTGGAGAAAAAGGTGGGATCTGACGCAATCAACCAATCAAATTCTGTTACCTTGTGTGCCTCTCTATTTGCACTGGCTGCTAGGAAATTCAGAGCCAACTATGTGGCTCGTCTCTGAAAGTCTCTAGTATGGCTTATATAGTAACAAAGAAAATGTTTAGTATTACTGATGAGCAATTTTAAGGCTACTGATTTCAATGGGTCTACTCTAAGTATGACTTGACATCACCCTGAGAGACAGTGCCCCAATCGCGTTAATCCAATGGCTTAAGAGTGTCAATTTCAGAGCACAAACCTGGCCTGTCTGACCACAGTCCGTGACCTTCCACATCCGGCGACTAAAACGAGCCAGCTTGAGAGCACGGGATTAAAAAGCTGATCAAGCACACAGTCAAAATTCCAGTTTGGGAACGCGACCCTCACAGAGGCATTTCCGAGGAATGTTGGGAGTGAACAAGACGACAGGTGTTGGGAGTCAGGCCTGGAAAAGCTTCTGGCAGGAATCAGCGGTAGTGACAAGGTACAAAGATTTGGGGTTTCCCGACCACGAGGCATCCATGGGCCATGTCACTCCAGGGCCCACTCGGCCAGCCACTGCTCACATTTCCCTCGCTGCTCCTGCTCCAACTCCTCCACCTCAGGGCTCTTGGCTTCCTGCGGGGCCTCAGGGCTTGGGCTCCCAAGCAGATTCCCCTGACGGCCTTCCTCCGCCAGGACGCTCTGGTCCTTCAGTTCTTGGATCAGCTCCTCCAGCTGGTGCGTGGCACGCTGTGGGGCCCAGTTGCTGTCCACGGTGGGGACAAAAGGGTCGGGCGCAATCACCTCAATAAGCTCCTTGCTGGTCGGGATGCGCAAGTAGTAGGCGTGGAGCATCATGCGGTAAGGGCCGCTGTCCTTCTTGAAACTGTACGTGAAGTCGCCCACCACCGGGTGCCCGATGGCGCTGCAGTGGACGCGGAGCTGGTGGGTTCTTCCTGAGGAGGGGCGGAAAGGACAATGCCATTTATTTTTTTAGGACAGAGACCCTTTCGGCTATCAGCCCACCCTCCTCCAAGGACAAGGAGACATAGGTCGCTTCCATGAGACACGTGAAATGTTTCATCCAATTCTGGTGTTGATGTTTCACCAACAAACCCGTCACACATCTCCATTAGGAAGCTGCCTTATACTGAGTCAGACCAATCAGTCCATGCTCAGTATTCCCTGCACGGACTGGCAGCAGCTTCTGAAAACAATACTGTTTTAGACAGGCCTGTGTAACATGAATTCTCTCTTTTTTAAAAACCAATTGGTATTTACTGATGTCTTAACAAAGCTTTTCTGCTGTTTTTGTTCTAATAAGTTGTACTCTGCCTTGAATTTTCTTTTCTAGAAGTGCAGAAGCATGTATTATACTGAAACACTTCTGGCCTTTAGCTTAAAAATGTATAAATTACTTCCTTTGGTCTTCCAGACTGCTGTTTCTGCACCTTGTCTATTTTTGTGTATTTTTTATGTATGTCAACAAGCAGTACAAGGACTAAGTTCACATTCAAGATTTGTTATGCATGCCACATTTGTTATTATATACTTCTTGTTTGTATGAAAAAACTTCAATAAAAATCAATTAGATATACAAGTAAATACAGTGGTACCTCAGGTTACATACGCTTCAGGTTACATACGCTTCAGGTTACAGACTCCGCTAACCCAGAAATAGTGCTTCAGGTTAAGAACTTTGCTTCAGGATGAGAACAGAAATTGTGCTCTGGTGGCGCAGCGGCAGCAGGAGGCCCCATTAGCTAAAGTGGTGCTTCAGGTTAAGAACAGTTTCAGGTTAAGAACGGACCTCCGAAACGAATTAAGTACTTAACCTGAGGTACCACTGTAAACTTCTCTGAGGCACAGAAGAGTGGAGAACTGGCCTTGCTGAACTGGCCTGACTTGACAGCCTGGAAACAGAAGCACACATTGCATTGTGGGAAAGACCATTCCAGAGCCATGCAATGAAGGAGCTGGAGTCCTTTTACCTGTGAGGGGCTGCAGAAGAACTTTCGTCGCTGGATCGCCACTGTAAAGGCCATGTTCAAGCACTGTTAGCTCTGACTGGCAAGGTTTGGGGTTTTCACAACCTGTTAGAAATGTTGGAATCAACGTGTTAAAAGCAAAGTCAATTTTCAAAACATCTGCAAAGCTCAAAGTTTTCTGACGATGCAATGCCTCAGTGCTACAATGAAAATGACAAAGGGGGCATGAAAGGGTGGTGACAGCCCTACCCTCCGTCCCTTCGATGCACATCATGTGTGTCAAGCCTTCTGTCGTGTTCTTCCCGATGGCGTAGTGGATCGTCATCCTCGCCTCTTGGATGTGGCCCCTCACCTGCCAAGCAGAGGATGCATTTTGTCACAACACCCTGAGTCTTAACATGAAAAAAACACCAGCCTCAGTTTCCCAACTGTAAAATGGGAACAGGTCAATATCACTTGCAAAGCCATATACCTGCAGAATTGCTGTACAGGGACATCTTAACTTCCCTTACTTTAAATCAGGGTTGGGGAACCTAGGGCCCTCCAGGTGTCGCTGGACTACAAAGCATGTCATCATCCCTCGCCACTGGCTATGCTAGCTGCTGGGGCTGTTGGGAGTTGGGAGTCCAAGAACATCTGGAGGGCCACAAGTTCACCCCACCCTCATCCTCGCTTCAGACACTTACTGGAAGTAAGTTCCTCTAAACCTGTCTTCCTCAACCTGGTGCCTCCCAGATGTTTTGGAGTACAACTCCTAGCAGCCCTGTTGGGAGTTGTAGTCTAGGGACAACCAACTCCCAAGAGACTGCGATCTACTCCCGGGGTGGGGACTGGAAGTGATCTACCCATTTGGGGGGGGAGTTCAGAGTTGTTGAGCTTTTGGGCACCCCTGTTGGTAGTCCATACAGAGATGGGGGAGAAATTTGTCTAATATGCATTTCAATGTGAATCAATTTGTAATTCCCAGGCCTGAACATGAACATGCAGCTGCCTTTTGGAATTTGCACTTTTGCAAATTCTGTAATGCAGTTCTCCAAGCCAAGGGCGGGGGGAGGCTATCAGGGAATTGTGTGCACAAAAACATGTACCGTACTTTTTGCTCTATAAGACTCACTTTTTCCCTCCCAAAAAGGGGAAATGTGTGTGCGTCTTATGGAGCAAATACAGGCTGCGCAGCTATCACAGAAGCCAGAACAGCAAGAAGCCAGAACGCAGCGATCCCTCTTGCTGTTCTGGCTTCTGAGTTTCAGAATATTTTTTTCTTGTTTTCCTCCTCCAAAAACTAGGTGCGTCTTATGGTCTGGTGCGTCTTATAGAGCGAAAAATACAGTACATTAAAATAAATTTGCTTGCAAATATGTGTTTTACTGGGAGATAAAAAAAATCACACTGTGATGATTGATACATGTAAGGTTTTCAGGATGACTTGTTTAAAATTAAGTTTGCAAACTGATGCAGAAATGGGGCAAATGGAGCATGAGACTACAAAAGTGAGAAATGCAGAGAAGCCAAAACTGACAGACTTGCCCAGCTCTTCAATCCCGAAGCCAAGAGGGCAACAGACTCTTGGCTTTGGGGGAGATGTAACACTGCCAGGGGAAGGCACATCTTTTTCCTTTGAAGATCCATGTCCTCAGAAAATAAGCTTTGTTTCATTCCAGACTGCGCGGATCAGCATGGTTTCCCCGTGACCAGGCTGCGTTAAGCTCTTCCCATCCACAGAAGCTGAGAGACACATAATCCGCTTGGCCCGGGAGGATTTCATCTGCGGCAGATTAGCTCTGCTTCCTGAACGGATTCAGCATCTGCAGAGTCTTTGCGCCACCCTTTTTGTCTCTCACCATCCAGGAAGGCCGTTTAACAAAAAGCCACTGCAAGCTTTGGTGACATCCACATCATACACTTAAAACCACATTTAAACACACATGGAAGGCACCTAGCTTTCTCCCCCCCCCCCCCGACCCAAAGAATCTTGTGAACTGTAATTTGCTGGCGGTGCTCAGAATTGTGGCTCTGTGAGGAGTAAACTACAGCTCTCAGGATTCTTTGAGGGGAAGCCATGTGCTTTACATGTACAGCATGCGTACAGGCCTGTCCTAATTTCAGGTGTGCAGAATTCCGCTGGGAATCCCAGGTGTGAGTCACAGGTTATCTGATGTGGGGGAGTAAGAAGGGGAGGTCAAATATGTCACAGGGGTAGGAAAAACACACACAATGTGCTTCCACATGCTCTGCTTTGTGGCTTTTTCATCCTGTGGCTACATCATGCATCCACGTCAGATGTTTAACATAGCCAGAGGCAGGCATGGCATAACGGTGAGAGCCGATGGTGACAGTACATGTAATGCAGTGAACTCACTTCATGGCCTAAGACATCTCAATCTCACTGCACCCTTTTATGCAATATGGAGATAATAATTCCTTCCTACCTTACAGGGTAGTTGTTAAGGGTCACAAAAAACCTATACAGTGGTACCTCGGGTTAAGTAATTAATTTGTTCCGGAGGTCCATTCTTAACCTGAAACTGTTCTTAACCTGAGGTACCACTTTAGCTAATGGGGCCTCCTGCTGCCGCTGCGCTGCCGGAGCACGATTTCTGTTCTCATCCTGAAGCCAAGTTCTTAACCTGAAGCACTATTTCTGGGTTAGCGGAGTCTGTGATCCTGAAGCATATGTAACCTGAAGTGTATGTAACCCAAGGTACCACTGTATTATACATTGTATAAATGCTGTTAATAATAATGTATTATATTATCGTTATTCTAGCTAACGAAAATCCCAGGAAGTTTCTTGGGACAGGGAGAGGCAGGGAATAGAAAGCTTTAGATCAGCAGTGGGGAACAAGATCCGAGGATAGGAAAAGGAAAAAGCATCACGGACTGTATCATTTTCTTTAGGGAAGTGGTAATGCACCTCTGAAAGATGCTGGGTACTCAACCCACAAATACAAAATTACCTAGGTGACGAACAGCCTCAAAACTGGCATACACACACACACACACACATATATATATATATATATATATAAACACACACACACATACACACATACATACATACATATATATACATACACACACACACACACACCCTGAGTCCTCTTTGTCCTCTTTGACATGCAAGGATTCTCTCTTCCTAGCTGCGACCAGTTGCAAAAGCAACCTCATTTCCTGCCAATCTGCTACTCACTTCTACTTAATGCCTTTTTTAATCTTTCCCTTTCAAAGAACTAATGTTTAAGTCACAGGCGGCCGGTCACTAGGCACCCATCCTACAGATGGCCGGCTCGCCTTGCCTCGCGTGTCAGTGGGACACCCAAAAGGGATCAAGATAAAATTATGAACGCCAGCTGACGTCTGACGCCCTACTGGCTTTCTGGGTCTGTTTCAACAGTGGTGGCCTGAAACACAAGCCATTTTCATGGCTGGGGTGGGGGGGGAAATATAAATGTTAAAAGTGCTCATTGAAAATCTTTTTCACCGCCTGTGGGAAAGTATGGATTGGGCACATAAACGTGACCTTGTGTTTTGTGGGAAGATGGGTGAATCATAGCAGATCCAGTAGATCATCTTTTAGTGTAGCAGCACCCATACTTTGGAACAGCAGATTCCCTGTCTCCATTATCCTAGAGCCCCAACCAGCAAGAAAGGGGAGTTTTTTTAGCTGCTAAGAAGTCTTCTCATGCTTTGTGCTGACCAAAGCCAATCAGAGTGAAAGAAGGCAAGTCAGCCATTAGGGGTTGACCCCTAGGGTAACTCTGGAGAAGGTGCGCAGGAAGAGTTGTTCAGTATGCTCCAAAGCTAAGCATTTAGGAATACTGAAAGCACAAGGTGCTCCGAGACCATATTACACCAGTCCTGAAAGAGCTACACTGGCTCCCAGTACGTTTCTGAGCACAATTCAAAGTGTTGGTGCTGAGCTTAAAAGCCCTAAACGGCCTCATCCCAGTATACCTGAAGGAGCGTCTCCACCCCCATCATTCTGCCCGGGCACTGAGGTCCAGCTCCGAGGGCCTTCTGGAGGTTCCCTCACTGCAAGAAGCAAAGCTACAGGGAACCAGGCAGAGGGCCTTCTTGGTAGTGGCGCCCGCCCTGTGGAACGCCCTCCCACCAGATGTCAAAGAGAAAAACAACTACTTGACATTTAGAAGACATCTGAAGGCAGCCCTGTTGAGGGAAGTTTTTAATGTCTGATGTTTTATCGTGTTTTTAATATTCTGTTGGGAGCCACCCAGAGTGGCTGAGGAAACCCAGTCAGATGGGCGGGTATAAATAATAAATTAATATTGTTATTCAAGAGAATGATGTTACATACAATGGAACTTCAAGGAAGACACAACTTCAGTCACTCTGGAAGACTGTATTGGAGCACTCCAAATCATTTGCCTCTATATGTGCACAGAAAATAGTAACCTAGCTGGAAGGCAGTGTATCCTTAACTTTTATTGTATTTTTCTAAGATTACTGCATAATCATAGAAGGGTATGACCATCATGCAGGGATCTTGCACTTCTGAATTTGCAGAGCAGCAATATCGACAGGGGGCCACAGAGTCAGCCAGCCCGGCCTTCACCATTCATAAAGTGCAGCATCCATGTCACCGATGGAAGCGAAAGCTCTGAAAAAGCTCAATATGGAGGCCAAATGGCCGAAATATTGGGAAATTCTGGAACAAGAGGGAGATAAACTGAAATTGCAGAGCTTTGAGAAACTAAAAAACAAAGTGCGAGACTGGCTTCATTATTATCAGATAATGGAGGCATACAATTTGGATAAGAAAATAGGCTTCCAGGTGGGAAAATCAAAATTAGAAACAGAACTGTTAGAACCCAAAACTAAGATTTTGTCAAAGATGTATAACTTGCTGTTGAAATGGAATACTCAGGATGAAACGGTTAAATCTGCTATGATTAAGTGGGCACAAGATGTTGGACATAACATAATGATGGCTGACTGGGAACAGTTATGGACCACAGGTATGAAGTTTACGGCATGTAATGCCTTAAGAGAGAATATTATGAAAATGATATACAGGTGGTACATGACACCAGGCAAGCTTGCAAAAATCTATCACTTGCCCGATAATAAATGTTGGAAATGTAAAGAGACTGAAGGTACATTCTTTCACCTTTGGTGGACATGCCCAAGGATTAAGGCTTTCTGGGAGATGATCTATAATGAAATGAAAAAGGTATATAAATATACCTTCCTGAAGAAACCAGAGGCCTTTCTCCTGGGCATGGTCGGCCAATTGGTGCCAAAGAAGGACAGAACTTTCTTTATGTATGCCACAACAGCAGCAAGAATACTTATTGCAAAGTATTGGAAGACACAAGATTTACCCACTCTGGAAGAATGGCAGATGAAGGTGATGGACTATATGGAACTGGCGGAAATGACTGGCAGAATCCGAGACCAGGGAGAAGAGTCGGTGGAAGAAGATTGGAAGAAATTTAAAGACTATTTACAGAAATATTGCAAAATTAATGAATGTTAGAATGATGTCAGAATGAAATTAAATGGTCTTAGCAGCAATGTTATAAAGGTGTATGTACAAATGGATTGTTAACAGATGAGAATCTAAAGTTATAATATGTTAAGTTAAAGGATTAAGACAAAAACAAAGAGGGAAAGGAATTGCTGAATTAACTAATAGAACTGGAATACAAAAAAGGGAGGTGTGAGGAAGTCAGGGAAGTAAGGAAATGAAATGTAAGTTATGGAAAGATTGATGTGTTTTTGGTTTTTTAAGTGTTTTCTATCTTTTTTCTGTATTTTGTATTTTTTTCTTTTTTATTTCTTTTTTTATATATATATATATATGTAATTTTTTCTTTGAAACTTTAATAAATATCATTTAAAAAAATAAATAAATAAAGTGCAGCATCCAGAATGGGACACAGCCTTTCATCTGATTGATAGCTAGAAGGGAACTTGACAAACATGGTGGCTCACCAGTGCAAGGTAGGCCTTGGTCACCATCCGTCCCTTGAAGCATTTGTAGGCACTTCCAGCGGCTGCCTTGTTGAGCGCCACGCAAAGGGCCCCACTGGTGGAGAAATCCAGCTGGTGGCAAAACCTGGAAGATCATAAGATTTGTCTGTTATAAACAGCCTGAAAGGTTCAGTCTGCCATCTTGATTCAAAATGGCTTCCAACAGTATCCAAGTACAAATGGAAAGATTATCCTTGACCTCACTGATTTGGTTACAATGTCTTAAGAGGCATATAAATCACAGTGAACAAACAAACAACTTTTCAAAGTATGTAGCAGAAGTAAAACAATTACAAACAAAGGTTCTGTGAACTTTGGAAAATCTGGCCTTGCCCTCAAATCACTTCAAAAAACAAACAAACACCTTCCTCATTTATACTAAAATGCACTTTGCACTTGTCATCTTGGGTTTTCCACAAAATTTAGAATTGAAATTAGGCTTGCATAGAATGATTTGAATCTGGGAGTCGCCAGTTTGCATTGCTCTGGAGAGCAATCTAATGTAACAAGTTTATTTTAATTGCATTTAGTAAGCAAAGCAAAAAACACTGAAAACTGACAGGCTTACCTAGTACAGTTTTTGCAATCAGCATCCACTTATTGCTCTAGAAAATTTCCAGCTCACATTACTGTCGCCATCACACTAGCCATATAATACCCATTTTACAGAGGAGGTCTGTGCCTGGGTGCTAAGAGGTCGTTGCCTGTAGTTTATGGGTCTATACATTTATGGGTTTCAGCAATTGCAAGGGTCCATACATTTTTTTACCATAATGCAGGAGTCAGTGCTTGTAAAGTTTCCCATTTCTGTGCTACATAACCTGGCAGCTGCTAATAACCAAGTTCATAAATTGTTTGAATAAAACTATTTCATACAGTGGTGCCCCGCAAGACGAATGCCTCGCAAGACGAAAAACTCACTAGACGAAAGGGTTTTGCGTTTTTTGAGTCGTTCCGCAAGACGAATTTCCCTATGGGCTTGCTTCGCAAGACGAAATGTCTTGCGAGTTCTTGCGAGTTTGTTTCCTTTTTCTTAAAGCCGCTAAGCCGCTAATAGCCGCTAAGCCGCTAATAGCCGTGCTTCGCAAGACGAAAAAACCGCAAGATGAAGAGACTCGCGGAACGGATTAATTTCGTCTTGCGAGGCACCACTGTACTGTTATCCCACACATTAAGTAAACAGAGAGCCTTCTTACAAACTACTTACCGGAAGCCGTAGTATGTGTCTGGGTCTGCAAGCTCAGGGAACCGATATTTCAACTGGCTCTGCAGGGTGAGCTTTTCATACCACATTTTGCTGTCAATGCGGACATCCCAGTGTTTGTTAACCACAATGAAGTCCGCACTTTGGTACAGAATGGACAAGTTATCGATGCTCACAGGCTCCATAGCGATGGACCCTTAGAGAGGGAAAGAGAGATGCCGTTCAGAGTTTCTAATCCAGAAAGTGTTGTTCCCTTCTGACCTAGATTTGGGAAAGTTGTTCAGAGTAATTCTGTCGGAGAGGCAAATCACTCTGTGCATGCTCATCAACACTGGTTAATGCATTAATGGACACTTGCTGAAATCAGGGTTGAGAACTAAAGCCCAGGTTTGGATGAAGCCCTAAAGACAAATGTCAGGTGTGCTTAAGAAATTGCAATAAATCAATCTGTCAATTGTATCAAATGCTGAGGAAAAGTCTAAAGGCTAGGGCAGAGATGACTGCTTTTTGGCTGGATATGCCAGAGGACCGTTTGCCTAGACTCTGCCTGGAGGAACAATGGAAGAAGGGTGGTTGGGCCAAGTTAGTACAAGACCTGCCAGCCTCAAAAAAACCTGACAACAGATTTTATATTCCCTGGTGTGAAAAGACTGCTCGGGGATTGGGTTTATGAACAGGCTAACGGGCAAGATTTATCTCTAATCCATATCTCAAAATTCTCCCATTGGTACTATTTGCTGAAATCTCACCACACCAGAGCTCAATATTTGCAGTCACTTACCTTTGCCTCCCTGAAAACTGCATTTACAGCTCTCCGTTTTCAAACAATGCCTACGTCAGTCTTAGATGGAAGATACAGAAATGTTCCAAGGCATTTAAGACTTTGTATTTGTGGGGTAGGTGAGGCAGATCTCCCCCATTATATACTCCATTGACAACTCTATCAAAACCTCAGAAAGACATTTTTTGGAGCAGATGCTGGCACCGCTACAGGGACAGAACCCTGAAGTGAAAATATGTTAGCTATTCTCTGACTGTGATCCGCTTGTCACATATAAAACAGCCTTATTTGCAAAAGCCACTAAAAACATTCATGCTAACTATATAAAAGACAATGCTGTAGACTGTGCAGGTGATTTATTAATTTGACTTATTGTAAGTGGATGTATATCTCTGGATTTCTTTTAACAGGTTTTAATTGACTTGCTGGATTTGTAATTGAATTTGTAATGACTTTTAGTCAAACACAGTAAATGACTGATTGATTGATTGATTGATTGATGGAATAAATCTTTTAGTATGGCATCACCCATACTTTTGAACTCACTATGTATTGACATCACTGGACTCTTTTTGGCACCTGCTTAAAATATTTTGTTTAGGTAAGCCCGCTCAGGCATGTAGAACATTGGCATGTTTTAATCTGGTTCTCAGCTTGTCATTGATTTTAATAATAATAATAATAATAAGGTTTTAAATAGTTATCAAGTGCTTTCACTGATAATTTCATTATTTTATTCTTTTTGGAAACCACTTTGAGGTTTGTTTGTTTTACAACCAAGCAGTATATGAATTTTAATGAATAAATAGATACGTATTTGCTGCTTTTGCATCTTGTTATGCTGTTTTCTGGAATGACTGCTGGGGAGGGTACTATTGTATTCTCCTGCGGAGGTAAAATTGTGGTCCCTTAATAAAAAAAGTTAACTATCCAACAATAAGCAGCTGTTTTCATATAGCTTAAAACACACACCTAGAGGAAGAGAGGCCTCAAAGCTATCCACATTGAGCACCTGTGCAACAGACTGTGCAGGCACACAGCTCACCTGGTTGGAATTTTTCTTGCTATTGTGAAATGTATTCTATTTTAAAAAATTATTTCAAATTGTGCATGTGGAAATTATTATTTTTTAAAATAGATGTGGTGATGTACAAAGCTTTCAGGCTTCCGACTGGGGCATCCACTTGGCTACTACGAGAACTGTATGCTGGACTAGATGCGCCAGTGGCCTGATCCAGCAGGCTCTTGTGTTCTTAAATGGCTGCCCTATTTGACTCTTGACAAAACTCGCAGACAGGAGAGTCTGGAAAGAGAGGGAGGGAGCACCGAGCCTCCAGATCTTGCTTTTCCCCCCCATTATGCTCGCTTTACATTTATTTTAACAGACTTGCCCTAAACCCGCTTTGAGACAGATGAGGCTGCTTGGCTGCCAAGCAAGAGAAGCCCCTCAAAGAAGCGCTTCTTTTGAGGTAGAGGCTGCTCACCCCTTCCCCACCGCCATCGTCACGACATCGGCGGCTACCAAATCCTTTGGATAAAGGGACAGAAAAACAACATGCACCCTTCCCACCCCAAAGACGCCCACGCTGCACTGGGAGGCTTGCAAAAATTGCTGCGCCTCCAGCGCCCTTCGTATGCATCCCGTGCATGCAGACATGCAGACGCGCGTGCACGCATCCCTGCCGGCCCCACTCCGCAAGGAGTGCACCGAGCCGGGCGGATCGATCGACCGACCTGCAATTTTGCGCAAGGCGCTAGCAGAGGGCTGGTGCGCCATGCAAAGGCGCGCGCGGCGGCGCTACATTGCAGCTAGCAGGCCCGGGCAGTGCAGCAGCCGCGGAGCAGCGCGTGGAGGAGACCCGCCAGCCAATCAGCGCCTTCCGCCGCATGGAACGTTCACCCGGAACTGAAACAGCGCGCGCGCTAGTTTGCAAAAAGGAAAAGTCAGCTGGGCTGTTGCAGGTACTGTTTGCAGTTGCAAAGCGGGTTTGCTTTTTTCTCTTTTCTTGCAGGGGGTTGCTTTTTCGTTGCATACTATCAAGCAACAAAGCGAGAGAGTTTGTGGAACTGAGCTTTTTAAAGAAATATATTCCTTTTCCGTTTTTTTGTCCGCCTCGGAAAGGAGGGAGGAGATCTTGCATATGGAAGAAGATGAGCACGAGCTGTATGGCATTGAAGATGAATTTGAGGAGCAGTTTGCGGACGAGCTGGAGGCGCTGGCTGAGCTGCAAGGTGGGGGCTGATGGGTTTCTCTTGATGGTCAGAGAATTTTGGCTTGAGAAGGAGAGGCCGAAATGGGAGGGGCGGGTTTGTCGCTTTTTTGCAGCAACAGCACCAAGACCTCCTGTTGCATTTACTGAACATAAGTATAGCCAAGAGTAAAAACAATCCAAAATACTCACCAGTAGTATGTATTAAAGAACTCCACCAGTATACTTGGGGGACAGGTCCTGGCCCTGAGGAGGCTCCATTCTAAAATTCAGCAGAGGGGGGAAAGCAGACCTGTCCCCAGTGACCAATTCTAAACTGTACATGTCCACTTAGAAGTAAATCACATTTGGTTCAGTGGGGCTTGCTTCCAGGTAAATATATTTAGGGTTTTATCCTCATTACATCAGCTCTGTTCATGAACCCCATCATTACATCAGTGAAATGGTTTATAGAGCTGCATAAATCAATAAACAGCAAAGCTCCAAGCACTGTTCATAATAAAATTGTGGCTAAAACGCAACTAAAATCCAGGAAACTTTTTTTTAAAAAACCCATAAAATCAGTGAAAACTTATTTAAACAGATATATAAAACAGTGTGCAGATGCAGCCCTACTAAAAGGCAGACTTCTTGTAAAATTGGAACAGATATTTTCTGACATTTCTAAAAATGCAAGTTCTGCAGATCAAAGCAGTCAAAGTGGTGCAGTCAATCTCAAGTATGGGCAACTCAACCCATAAGGGACTTTATATGCAAATAGTAAAATCTTGAACTTGGCCCAGTAGCAAATTGTCTGCCAGTGCAGATCTTTGAGCACCAGTCTTCTTTGACGATCACACGTAGCAGAGAAAGATTGTCTTCCATGAACATAGTCTTAACGAGTCCGTAAGTGACAGTGGTGGCCAATTCCTTCCGCAGTGGGGCATAGGTTTCTGCACGGGAGTTGATTACGGTGAGGATTTGTCAAACATGCCTTCCTCTCGGCACGTTTCTCCCTTTCGTCCTGAGTTTGAGTCTTCAAGGTCCATGACACCTTTGGTAAAGGCCGTTCTCCAATTGGAACACTTGCGGGCCAGTGTTTCCCTGTTGTTGGTGTTTGTACTGCATTTTTTTGGATTTGCCTTGAGAGAGTCTTTAAACTTCCGTTGTTGACCAGCATTACGCTTTCCATTTTTAAGTTCAGAGTAGAGTACAGTGGACCCTCCGGATACGAACTTAAATCATTCCGGGGGTCCGTCTGCAACCTGAAAAGTCTGTATCTGGAGGCGCCGCTTCTGCACACACGTGTGGTGCGATAGAGCGCTTCTGTGCAAGCGCGTGAGGCAAAACCCAGAAGTATACACTTCCAGGGTTCCTGCGTTCGCAACCCGAAGTTTATGTATCCGGAGGGATACTTAAGTAGAGGTACGACTAGTTGCTTTGGAAGACAATAATCATGCATCCAAACAACATGACCAGTCCAACGAAGTTGATGTTGAAGAATCATTGCGTTACCAATACTTGAACTGCTGTGGTCAAGCTATAACGGTTACAGCTATTGCTACCAGGTTTGGTACAGTTAATAGCAAATTTTATAGCAGCCCTTTTTTAGCAGAGCTCATCTCTGAATTACCTCACAGAGCTGGTATGGGACCCCACTGTAAGCCCTAATGGATTGTTAGATAATCTGACCTATTTCTCTTTATAAAGAAAAGTCCTGCAGCCCTACCAGGTATGGCCAAAGTCATGCTCTCTGTGGTTTTTAACTCCTTTCTTTCAGAAGAAGCACATCCGGCACCCTCCCATAAAGTGTCCGAGTTCCGAAGCAGAAAGCGTACTTTTGAAGAGGCCCTCGCTGCCGGGGATTTGGTTAAGGGCTCCAGTCCTGTAGCTAGCCAGCCATGCGTGGGAAAGGCTTCTCAAGGCCAGGTCCTCTCTGAGGAGCCCGTCAGGCATCTTGGTCTGAAGTCTAGGAAGCGAGAATGCCTTGCAGCGGAGCCAGAAATCTCTCCAAGTCAGCTTCTCCAGGAGAATTCTGCTACTCATAGTAGGTTTTGCTGTGTGCTGTGAGTTTTTCATACAAGTAGTGCTAATTTGCTTGATACCAGCTTGGCAGGAGATCATCTTATTTATATCCTGCTTTTCTTCTGCAGGACTCAAAGCAGCATAGTGTTTCGTTAGTCCTCCACTGTATCCTCACAAGCCTGTGAGGTAGGCCAAGCTGAGGGACAATTACTGGCCCAAGACTATTCCATGGATGAGTGGAGGATTTGAGCCTGTGTCTACCCAATCCTAGTCCAACACTAACCACTATACCCACTGTCCCTATAATGTGTGGGGGCGATAGGGTCTTTCCTAGGGCCATCTGTCAGGGACTCTTTAGCCATGGTTCCTGCATTGCAGTGCGTTGGATTAGATGGCCATAGGGGTCGCTTCGTACTCTACAATTCTATGAGATCTTCTGGCACGTCAGTTTTCTTCCGGCTGCGGCATGCTATCCCTCTGAAGACCAATAGCCCACATTGTTGTAATAGCTGTTCGTCTCATTTTGGGTCTGACAGCTCCAAAGCCAAAGCGCCAACGGAGATTCGAAGTCGTGAAGAAGCTGGATTTTGGGACAGAGGAAGAGCGAGCCATCAAAGAGCCACTTCAGAATGGAGCATCTCTCCCTTGTCCTCCAGGTGCCAGTTCTGAACTGCAGGATGAAAGGTGAGCGTTCTGGTGGGAAGGGGGAGAGTGTTGTTGACTCAGTATGTTGCCCTCATTGCACAGTTTTCAAAATCTCAGTTAGCCCTGCTGAAGTAATTGAGGAGCCTTCTCTGACCACCTGGTGCCCTCCAGATATTTTTGTCTAAAATTCCCGCCAGCACAGCCAGTGGCCGGACATTATGGAAGTCGTAATTTGACAGGTCTGGAGGGCACCAGGTTCTTGATTAAATAGTAGGGTGGTTTTTTTGTTTAGCTTTTATCAAGTGCCTAAAACTAGGCACTGTATGAAATATGCAGCATGACATGGGGTTGGTGGCTTAGCTGGCTCCTTGGTGATTTGCGGACTGTAACATTGGTTCTTCCTATGATCATGGTTACCATCAGGTTATGACATAAGGATCTCAGTATGTTGTAACAACGATACGATACAATACTCTTTATTGTCATTGTCCCATACAGAACAAAGAAATTGAAAAAAATCTACATCAGACATTCAAAAACCAACAAGCCTGGTTAACCCCCTAAAAACTCTGATACCCCATAATTAAATACAATATACTCCCATAGAGACTACCTTACACTGCATTTAAAACCAAAATCGCATTTGGATAGAAACTGTTTCTCAGGCACCTAGTTCTAGTCTTTATAACCCTGTACCTTCTTCCAGAAGGCAAAAGCTGAAAGAGATCATTTCCAGGGTGTGCACTATTCTGCACTATCTCTGCAGCTTTCTTATAACAACATTTGCCAAGCTGATTTGGGTAGTCCCAGCAACGTACAGGCTCCCCAGCTTGTTGTCCTCCAGATGGGGCCCTGAGGGGCGGGGGGTTAGGGTCTCAGTTCAAAGAGAATAAAGCCTTTTACCAAAACACCTAAGAGAGCAGGGTTCAAGGTGCATCATAATCTTAACAAGCCCAATGTGTAAAGCACAGAGAATCAGTCGAGGTCCTAAACATTATGCAGAAACGTTGTCAGGAAACAACCTAAGGACAATATCACAGGGAGTTCAGCAAGGAGGAGAGACCAGTATTGTTTCCAGCAACAGAAAGGTTAAAGATGGAGGCCTTATATATGCAGGCCTCCTAGACCACACCCTAACCTCAGCTTCCAGCAGTGAAGGAGTGTCAGGGATTTTTTATGCATGAGTAGACTAACTCTGAATCCATAGACATATGCTATATTGTCACTGACCTGGACCCAAAGCTTTTGAAGCCAGCACTTCTTGAGAAATGCGTTGCTGCTCCACCTTCTCCTCTGACAGTTTCAGGGGTCTTCACCCAGAGGGATCTTCAGTGGGATCCTCCACATTGCATTCAGAGGCACTGCCTGCTCCTCAAGGTCTTGTAGGACTTTGAGGTCCTCAACTCTGAGGACTTCATGTCTGGTGTTAGGTCAGCATTAGGCGTAACGCAACCCTGGAACACAGTAAAGTTTCAAACAAGTCTAGTGCTTGTACTTGTTCCCCAAAATCTGTTCCGACGTCATTTTTTGAAGGATGGTGTTGAGCCCTCTGATGATTCTTCTCCTTGTGTTTCCTGGACCTCAAAGGACTCATCTCGAAGCACTTGGGATCCCAGATGGCACGGGGGTGAGCGACATGTTCCCACTGCATGTTACACCACCAGAAGAAAAATACAGCAGGAAGGTCCTCAAGCGACCGCCCATCCTGGGGGACTATATCAACGTGACCTCCACTGACGGCACCCGAGTCTTCATGGTTGTGAAGGACGATGGGATGGGAACGCAGGTACCAGCAGGACCAAGAAGCAGAGCTCTTCTACAGCTCGCTACATCCACCCTCTTCCTTTCACTGCTGAAGCTCAGGGGGAGGTGGGCAGCCTTCTATCCTCCTGACGAGACTGGCACTTAATTTGCGTGAAAATCTGTTGTTCTTTCTGCAGCTCTCCAGCTCAGTTGGGTGGAACAGAGAGAGGCCGCTTCAGCTATTGGGCGTCCCATTCTCCTATGTAAAGGAACAAGTTACTGAAGAGGTATTGTCCTTTTGTGGTTTCAGATCCTTAGTTTGTTCTGATCCTGATAACTGTTGTTACCCAGTTCAGATGCAACAAGAAACTATGGTTAATTAAACCTTCAGTCGTGGTGCAACAAAAAGGGGGAAGGAAGTGCACGAGACCTGTGTGCATGTGAGTTTAATATGCTGAGATGTGTACCCAAACTGGGAGCTTTGACCTCTCCTGGTAGACGCATGCATCAGCCAAACCCCTTTTGAGCAAACCACAGTGGAGTGGAGCATGAGACAACACTGTGCTCCTGATAGCCCACTCAAAATGGGATGGAGAACAGCAGTGAAGAACCTGTGGCTTTCCCTATGTCGTTGGTCTCCAGCTCCCAGGATGGCCCAGGATGATGGGAATTGTAGTCCCACTGCATCCAGAGGGCCACAGGTTCCACATTCCTGAAGTACAGAATAGCTTCATCCAGTTCAGATTTTGCTTTTAAATGAAGATGCACCTTAAAAGTGAAGGATGAAATTCTTGTCATGCAACACAAGCACACACTCTTCGTCCTCCACTACGTGAGTGTTTTTGCTTTTAGTTTTATATTCTCCTTTTCATTCCAGCGCCGGAGACAGATCCGTGAGTCTTCACAGAAGCTGACAGAGGTTCTGAACAGGTGGGCTTGGTGGTTCTTCCTCCTAAAGGCTTTTCTAGGGTAATAGGAAGCTGAATTATCCCGAGTCAAGCCATTGCTTGAAATGGGTCGGTATTACCTATGACAAAGGTGGGAAGCATTTTTGTTTATTTCTTTGCTTCAAGGACCACATTAGCTGGTAGGCAACATTCTGGGGGCTGCTGTCCAGTGATGGGTGAGACCAGAGGCAAAGTAGGTGGAGCAGTGATGGTGAGACTTTTGTACAGTAGTTTGTTCTGATCCTGATAACTGTTGTTACCCAGTTCTTAGCTTCTTAGCGCTGCGCAGAAGTCTTTGAGGTTTCTGTACGCCTTCTCACATTGTGGTCCTCCATCCAAGCAGGCAAGAGCTCAAGGACATATCACAGCCAGGCCAGAGCACTTGAAGAGGGGATGGAGGATAGGACTTGCAAATGGGTGTGGCCCAGGGAGAGTCCAAGGGCCAGATAAAGCCCTGGAGGGCCATATTCCCCCAGGTTGTCTATTCTGAGTGGCAGTGGCTTTCACACACAACCTGGGACTTTCTACCACTCAACTAGAGCCCTTTCTCTCTTTCTCCTGGATTGGCAAGTTCAGCCTTGTATAAATACACAGGCAGAGACGTATGCTTGGATTCAGAACAGATAAAAGAAGGTTTTTCCTCATTCAGCACAACTATGGAACTCGCTCGCACAGAAGCAGTGATGGCCACCAACATGGATGGCTTTAAAAGAAAATTGGACAAATTCTTGGAGGATAAGGCTTTTGAGGGCTACTGGCCATGATGGTTAGGCCAGGGGTAGCCAGATGCAGCCCAATCGCCTTCTCAATCCGGCCCGTGGACGGTCCGGGAATCAGCATGTTTTTACATGAGTAGAATGTGTGTTTTTATTTAAAATGCATCTCTGGGTTATTTGTGGGGCATAGGAATTCGTTCATTCCCCCCCCCCCCCAACACACAAAAATATAGTCCAGCCCACCACATGGTCTGAGGGATGGTGGATCGGCCCATGGCTGAAAAAGGTTGCTGACCCCTGGGTTAGGCTCTGCCTCCACAGTCTAAGGCAGCAATGCTTCTGTGGTTGCTGGAAACCACAAGAGGGGAAAGGGCTCTTGTGCTCAGATCTTGTTTGTGGGTTTCCTATTGGGGCATCTGGGTGGGCACTGTGAGATTAAGATGTTGGACTAGATGCTACATGAGGCATTGGCCTGATGCAGCAGGATGTTCTAGTAGATGAGCAGGAAGTTTTTGAGCTCTGCCAATAGGTAGTCTCCCCATCCAGCAATATAGTGCTTTCAAAGTAAGTCTTCCTTCTTGCAGGTGTCTTGGGGATGAGGAGACTCAGATCGAAGCCTCAGCCCCCAGTGAGGAAGAAGGGAAGTCTGGCGCAGCGGAAGAGGACGGGGAGGAGGCTCAGGGGTCCCTATGGGTTGATCGGTTCGCTCCCAGGCATTACGTGGAATTGCTCAGTGATGATGTAAGAGTTTACTGTCAACCGTTGCTCTTTAGGGGGCACCATTTCTCCATGCAGCTTGCAGCTGCCTTGCAGAAGTGCAGCAGTTGCAGCTGAGTATAAAATTCCTCTAGGGAACCCGGATGTCCTTTCTAAGTTTCTAGTCCCTGTGGTGGTAAAGAAAAGCTTGAGGGGGGGAATGGTCTGGTGAAAGTGGAAGCTAAGAAGGTTTAATTGGAGACTGTTTTCCTTCATCGTTCAGTAGTGCTCCTGTAACACAGTTTTACCACCAAACACATTCTGAATAGTATATAATTGGAAGTTTGCATGTTCTCTCAGAAACAGGGCCTGGCCCCAATACAAAATAGGTAAAGCAGTTTGTTTCTAATGAAAGAATGTGCAGGTCTCCATCTATTTTAAGCCTTCTTAACCCCCCTTTTTTTACCTGAGTATTGCTACTTATTCTTTGCAATTTGCCAGGAGGCTTTGGTGCAAAGACTGCCCTATGTTAGGCAACTCACAAATAAAAATAATAATAATTAACATAAGCAGTTGGGTCACCACCAAAAAGGCCCTCTTTATCATAAGTGGTACTCAGAGGAGGGCCTCTGAAGCTGACTGGAAATTTCTGTGTGTTTTGCCTCATCTGAGGAAGGTTGACCTGACCGTCTTCTCTCTGACCCCTCAGTACACAAACCGCTGCCTTTTGAAGTGGCTCAAGCTTTGGGACACTGTTGTGTTTGGGAAGGAGAAGCCCACCAAGAAGCCCAAGACAAGCACCGAGGCTCACCAGACATCCAGGCACCCCAAAGAGCAGCAGAGCAAATGGAAGAGCAAAGCCCAGTTGACAGAAGAGGCCCTGGAGGCTGAGCTGGACCATCAGAACCGACCAAAATACAAAGTGAGGGAGGCTGGCTGCGGTGGAGAAGGGCGTTGGGGCCAGGGGGTTGTCCACATGGATCCTGTAGGCAGCTGGGCAACTTCTAGGGCACTTGCAAAAGGTCTCAGCAAATATCCCCTCAAAAATCCATAAGAGGCTGTTTGCTTGGCCTAATCATTTCCAGTTCACGCGGCCTTGGCCTCTCACAGTACAGTGGTGCCTCGCAAGACGAAATTAATCCGTTCCGCGAGTCTCTTTGTCTTGCGGTTTTTTCGTCTTGCGAAGCACGGCTATTAGCGGCTTAGCGGCTATTAACGGCTTAGCGGCTTTAAGAAAAAGGAAACAAACTCGCAAGAACTCGCAAGACATTTCGTCTTGCGAAGCAAGCCCATAGGGAAATTCGTCTTGCGGAACGACTAAAAAAACAGAAAACTCTTTCGTCTAGCGAGTTTTTCGTCTTGTGAGGCATTCGTCTTGCGGGGCACCACTGTAAACGCATAGCAGGCAGATCTGGAAAGGCCCGGAAAAGTCCTACGGAAAGGCAAACAGCTGCAGTCGTTGATGTTCTAAGTGTGGAGGAAACGAGAGCTGTGACCTCTCTTTGGAATACCCTTCTCCACCGAGGGAGAAGGTGCAAAATGGAAAGCCAGTGCAGTGATTAAAATTTGCAAAATGAATGTGCAGGCTGATCCCATGCATATTTATCCACACGCATCCCACACTAGAAGTTGTGGATATCCAATGACGCTGAACGTTGGGAAATTCAGGGCAGATAAATGAAAGGACTTTTCATGCAGCACAGAGTTAAACTCTGGAGCTCGCTCCCACAGGAGGCAGGATTTGCCACCAACCTAGATGGCTTTAAAAGAGGATTAGACAAATTCATGGAGGAGGCTTTTGAGGGCTACTCACCACAGTGACTATGCTCTGCCTTCATGGTTTCAGGCAGTGATGATTCTGAATCCCTGTTGCTGGAACCACAGGAGGAGAGAGACTCTTGTGCCCGAGTCCTGCTTGTGGGTTTCCCAGAGGCATCCAGTTGGCCACTGTAAGAACAGGATTCTGGACTAGTTGGGCCACTGGCCTGATCCAGAAGGCTGTTCTTCTGTTCTTAACCTCTTACACTACAAAAATTGGAATAGGAACTTAGATCCACACCTGGTCGTAACAAAGTGAAAGCTGAGGCTGACCTTTCCATGGATAAAATGTTTGGGGAATATGTTCCAATTCCCTTTTTCCTTTTAAGGTGTAAAAAGTGCTTGCAAGGTTTGCTGTAAAGCCCTGGATTTTGATGTTCTCTTTGTTGTTGCCTGCAGGTTGCCCTCCTGTGCGGACCACCCGGCCTGGGGAAGACCACTTTGGCTCACGTCATTGTGAAACATGCTGGGTACAACGCAGTGGAGATGAATGCCAGGTGAGCCAGCCAAGCAGCTTTTTGCCTTTCTCTGCGTTCCCTGCCACCTGCAGTTCTCGTGCGCTCAGGCTAAGCCACTGCAAGACTACAAATGCACTGTGGCTAGAGTACTAGATGCAGGCGTCGCAGGTTCATGTCCCCTCTAGGCCCTGTGGGTGACCTTTTGGAGGCTCAGTTGTTTCCTTGTCACATCTGTGAAATGGGTGCAAGTCATGACATAAGTTACAGGCTTGGCTTAAGCCACCTTACAGGCTGTATTCCTTTATTTCATATGTGGGGAACCTTTGGTTCAGTACAACCTGAACTACAACTTCCATCATCCCTGGTCATTGGCCATGCTTGCTAGGCCTGATGGGAGTTGTAGTTCAGGTTGTACTGAACCAAAGGTTCCTCACATCTGCTTTTATGCAGAGTAACAAAAAGACAAGATCCTGCCTCGAGGAGTACAGAATCTAATATTTGACAGCAGGAGCAGCAAAAGAAGGCAAGGCAAGGAAGCAGTGTGTAGTTTCAGATGCACATGATCGGATTAGATTTACACAGTAGGGCATGAGAGGTGGTAGGTTGAGTCAAAGGCTTCACCGAAATGTTGGGTTTTCAGCAGGAATTTTAAAGTAGCATGAAAGGTGCCACTACGCAGCTCTCTTGGGAGACAATTCCAGGCCAGCAATTCTGTATCAGCCCCTCCCCAGAAAAGGGGCCAACTTTGGATCCAGCAGATGTTGGGATATTCAGGACAGATAAAAGGAAGTACTTCTTAATGCTGAGCGTAGTTAAATTATGGAATTCAATTATCCTCTATCGGCACACTTCTGCCAAACTTTCTGAGGCAAGGTTTTTGTTTCAGCGATGACCGTAGCCCCGATGTCTTCAAAACGCGGATTGAAGCAGCCACCCAGATGAAGTCTGTGCTAGGAGCCAATGAGAAGCCCAACTGCCTGATTATTGATGAAATTGACGGGGCTCCTATGGTGAGAGAGAATTTCTTCATGTAAGGTGGAGAGTGTGTGTTGGCCATGAGGTGACCCCATCCCTTCCCCACCAAGAATTTAACTTTCCTTCTGTTCTGTTCTTCCCTGTTCTCTTCTTCAGGCATCCATCAATGTGCTGTTGGGCATCATCAACCGTAAAGCAGCAGAGGTGGAATCGGGCGGGAGTACCAGTGGGGCAAGCGGCAAGAAAAGACGAAAAGAAGGAGGGCTCCTTCTGCGGCCAATCATCTGCATCTGCAATGACCAGTAAGATTCTGTCTGGGCAAGTGTGGCATAGTGGTCAGACTAGGACCTGGGGGAGACCAGGGTTCAAATCCCCACTGGGTGGGGGGCCGCTAGGGGCGCCTTGGAAGATGGCGGATATTAACATCTATCCAGCTCGCATGAGGTAATTAGAGGCTGATTATGGGGAGTAAATCAGTCTCCCTCATCTCTCCAGGGGGGAGAGATGCAGTTTTCACCCGCTGTTGCCATAAATCACCCCCGAGTTCGGAAGAAGGAGGGGGTGAGGCACTGGGTGCACAACCCTCGGCGGGCCTCAGAACTCCTCCGAAGCTACTTCCAGGAGCGAAACTAGTTGCGTTACTTAAAAGGAAAAAAATTGGTGAAAGATAACGCACATGCTTCAAGAGAGGCAGGAGGTTTTATCTGCTAACAATTTTACCACTGAAATGAAGAAGATTGAGACGGAAGATTACATCAAAGTACTACAGACATGCTGGTATGTGGATTGGAGTGCAACGGAACTGAAAGGGGGGGGATGACTTTTTATCTTTTTTTGCTCTATGTGATTAACTAATAACCCTCCCTCTTAGAAGATCCGTCACAGCAACTAATTGGCAAATGAGACTAAAAATGAACTGTGTGGGAATAATATGAATTTAAAGGTTTTACTCTGTAAAGGATAAAGAAGAAGGGCTCTCTTTGTGACGCAGTTAGAATGGAGATTTGATACGAGACCTGTGTTGCAGGAGGTTTGGTCTTGGGGAGGGCGAGCCGAAGATTTATTACTTTTGATGAGATTGCGAACTGGAAGGGGCAGCCCTCCTGGAAAAAGACTAATTTACGATGCAACAGGTCGGGAAAGTTAAAGAGCAAGCTTTTGGACTGTATTTCATCGGAACGACAAGATGGCGAGTGCTTGCTCGAGCGGAAATGCCTGGATTATTGGGATTTACGAGAGAGCAGTACAAAGTCCACACAGAAATACAAACCAGACTGTTTTTTTCAACCCACTTGCGGAGCAATTCAGAGGTGAATGAAAAGGAAAATGAGTAATGACAAGGATTGAGAAGAGGGGTCTGGAAATATCATTCTTAATGTGAAAGCAGCAGAAAACAGTTGAGGATTGGACTCCTGCCGATCAAGAAGCATGGGTACCCCCCACAAAAATTTATAATTTGGAAAATAATTGGATTACATGATATGTATTGTTATAATTTGGATTAATTGGTTTGATGTGTTTAATTTGGTAATATGAAACTTAATAAAAATTATTTAAAAAACAAAAAACAAATCCCCACTGGGTTGTGAAGCTCACCGGGTGACCTTGAGCAAGTCACTGCCCTCAGCCCAACCTACCTCACAGGGTGTTTGTGGAGATTAATTCAGATGGGGAAGAACCATGTATGTCACCTTGAGCTTGGAGAAAACAGTGGGATATAAATGTAATCAAATAAATAAATTCTCACAGATGGGAGCATTGCCACACTACCTGTTCGGAGGTTGAAGCAAAGCATTGTGGGAATCGTTACTGTTTATCGGTAGGGGCCTAAAAACTTCATTTCCCACATTAGGCCTGCCAGATCTTGAGGAGAAAGTCTCCTGAATTTTCAAAGCTGAAACTTGAAAAATCCTGTTATTAGATTTCAAACCCTGAACATGTGTATCTTTTGTGTCACTCCCACCCACCCTTTGATTTCTGTATTCTTCTGTCTCTGGACTAAAAGCCCTCTCTCCTCTCAGCCCTGACTAACTCTACTCTCAGAACCTTTTTGTCCACCACAATGACAGCCAGAAACTTGTACTACATACAAACTAGAGATGAGGAAGAATGGCCAACTAAGCTGTTGGGCTATTCCGAAATGGCAAAACTGACCAGAAAGCACAGGAACCAAGAAAACCAAAACTTCAACAAAGAATGGGAAAATTTTTATAATTTACTTGAAAGACCACTGTCAGCTGATGCAAACATTAGCAGGATTACAATAACACTTGTAACGTAGAAGATTTTATGGACAAAATGCAGAGACATAAAATCTGGATGATGAAATAATATGCAGTTGAAAAGGTTTATAATAGGACCCATGGAGGGGAAAGTGGGAAGTCTAAAGATTCGGAGAAATCGCTAAAAATGGATATTGCCATTTTGTATTGTTATAACTCTACACTTGTAAAATAAAATAAAAAAATATTTCGAAAAACAAATTATTTCCCTGCCAATATACATCTATGCCTCTTCTCTTTTTCTAGGTATGTCCCTTCTCTGCGTCTGCTGAGACAACAAGCCTTCCTTCTCAACTTCCCCTCAACGGCCCCCTCCAGGCTGGTCCAGAGGCTGCACGAAGTAAGACCCAGACCCAATATAATTTATTCTTCCATTGCCTTGGGACTATATTTCCCTGCAGCATGAACTTTGTACCTGTGTCAGCCTTTAAAGAACTCACCTGGCCTGGTGGCTCTTTCTGTGGCGAGGAACATGGCCGCCAGGCAAGCAATTCAGGGAAGCTTGGCAAAAGCTAGCTCACTTCTTCATTATGTTTCTTTATTATCCATTCAGTTTTATTATTTTTAATAAATATTTTACACAGTTTTGTGTAGACCGCTTAGGTCTTTGTTGATTAAGCAGTATATGTTTGGAAAGTTGATTCGACTTTTAACCTATTTCTACTCCGTTGTTATGTTATCTTTTTGAAAGTCTTAAAATATAAGGGTTAATTTTTCATAGTGCTAATTTTATTATATTTAACTTTTCTGCCAACCGCTTTGAGGTTTTTTTTTAAAAAAAAATGTTCACATGTGCAGCTGCCTCTAATATACATATTTTTGCATTTCAGATCACCGTTAAGCAAGGCATGAAGGCTGACACAGGGGCCCTCTTGGCATTGTGTGAAAAGGCAGAGAATGACATTCGCTCTTGTATTAACACCCTGCAGGTAACTTCACATACCCCACTTTCCTCTTATATCAGGGATGGACGAGAATTTCTATTTTGTTTGCATTTTAATGAGGAACCACCTCATTCTCACTTCAAGAATCTATGCACAAACCAAAACTTAGCCCTCCTTTGAAATTCACACTTGCCTGAGTTTTGTGATGCAGTTCTCTATTTGATTAACCACAACAAAGGCACAGAAGTGCATACATTAGGGGAAAATGTGTACAAAAACACATATTTGGGTGAAAATCACGTTAAAATGTGCACTGTTAGGGGGGAATTGCTTTCAGAAAAACGTGTGTATTAATCAAAGCTGCATAGAGGAATGTGTTTATTAGGAGAACTTTGCACCAAAATGCCAAGGAATTTTCATGAGAGAAATAAAATAAATAAAAATGTAAAAATTATTTGTGACTGGCCCACGAGCATCCGGTGAGCTTTATAGCTGAATGAGGATTTGAACCCTGGTCTCTCCTATGTCCTCTTCCAACATTAACCACTGCACCACTTTAACACTTTATTGCAAACTGATGTGAAAATGTGGAGAACTTAGTAAAAGGGCTTAGTAAAAGAGGAAACTTGGAGAGTCTGAAATTGACAGGCCCGTCAACCCCGTTCCATGTCCTCAAATCTCCCTTTGTTGTCTTTCTAAGTTCCTGCACAGTCGAGGTAAGAAGGAACTGAACGCGAGGACCGTGCAGACCACGCAGGTTGGCTCTAAAGACCAGAACAAAGGGCTGTTCTCCATCTGGCAGGAGATCTTCCAGCTTCCAAAAGTGCAGAGGTGAGGAGGGGGAGCTTCTGCGCTTCATTCGGCAGATCCTTTAGAACTTAAGAGGAGCCCATTGGATCAGGCCAATGGCCCATCTAGTCCAGTGTCCTGTCCTCACAATGGCCACACGGGTAACGGGGGGAAACCCTCAAGGAGGACCCAAACTCTAAAAAGCACGCTCTCCTCCTGTGGCTTCCAGCAACTGGTATTCAGAAGCATTACTGCTTCCAATTGTGGAGGCAGAGCATAGCTATCCTGGCTAGTAGCCATTGATAGTCTTTTCCATGGACTTGTCTACTCCTCTTTTAAAGGCATCTAGGTTGGTGGCCATCGCTGCCTCCTGCGGAAATGAGTTCTACAGTTTAACTATGCAGTGCATGAAGATGGACTTCCTTTTATCCATCCTGAATCTCCAAAAACATTCAGCTTCATTGGCTGCCCACCAGTTCTAGTGTTACAGGGCGGCGGGGGGGAATTATCTGGCCACTTTCTCCATGCCAATTTGTCCCTTCCAAGGTGGATTTTGGGGTATATTTTTTAATAGAAGTGCAAAAATGCACCAGGTTTTAAGGCCGCAAGGGATTTTGCAAACTGAACTAATGTTTTCAGACATGACATCTATTTGATTTTTTCTCCTTTTAATTATGTTATTTAGACCGTCAAAAGCTGCAGATTCTTTCTTTTTTTCTTGATGTTTGTGCATGGAGGACCTGTATTTGGTAGAACAGTGTGAGATAAATTTTAAAATTACTTATTTGGCAATGCTTAAATACTGCTTAGAATTTAAGTGGTTTACGTAAAGTAGTATGCTGTACGGTATTGATTATTTTTTAAATGGTGTTTAAAAATTATGAAAATATAGCAAAAATTATTTGTTTTGAAAACAAAAGTACATAATGAAATCCCGTCTCCACATTTTGACAACCGCAAAGTTCACTGTTGCTTGATTTCCCCCCTGCCTTTCCCTCCCAACCACCATGGGGAAGCTTTAAACTGCATGACCAATCTTAACCCTTCTGCTTCCTGCTTCTGTTCCAAGGCAGAGAATCAGTTTGGACCCTTCAATTCCGGCTCACCTCCTTGCTAATGGGGGCGATGACAACCTGTTCCATGCGACCTCAGCTAGAGCTTCCCTTAATCCAAATGCCCAAAGGTTTCACCACATCCTGCATCTAAGCATGTCCTCAGGAGAGCATGAAAAGCTTACCCAGGCATGTAGTTTGTGTTTCATTTTTCGCTTTGGTGTGAGAAAGCAAAATTCAGACCACTAGTTCAGATCCTTATCTCCCCATGTCCTTCCCACCCCCAAATATATATTATCTAGAGCTTGGGCCAAGTTATAATACTTAAGAAACAGAAATATATTATTTTTTAAAAAAAATTATCCAGTAGCAGCTTCGAGACCAACTAAGTTTGTTCTTGGTATGAGCTTTCATGTGCATTCACACTTCTTCAGATACAGAGGCACGCAAAATTATAATGACTTGAAGACATTCAGAATGAAACCTAAAACTTAGAAAAACACTACATGTGGATTTCAGAATTCCACCATCTTTTAAAAGCTTATTCAGTTAAAAGCTGTGATTCTGAAAGTTGGTCAGGTTCTGAATTTGGTGAATTTCATACAGATGAAAAGCCCAGAGCTGTAGGGTAGCCTCTGTGAATGCCTTTCAGTGTTGCATTTGGGGGTTGCAGTTCAACAAAAGATACTGGCTGACACCCTGGCCACATTCACACCATACATTCAAAGCAGTATAATACTGTTTTATACAGACATGGGCTCCCCCCCCCACACAAGTATTGTTATGAATTTGCGGGGTGCCTGGACTCCCTGCTTCTAATTCATGGACACTCCTTCTAATTCCTGGGTGACAGGCACTGGATTTAGCATTTTAAAGTAAAGCCAGATTGGCTTCCCATGTTCAAGGGATCATCTGGAATGGGCCATTAAGGAGAACAAAAGGAAAGTGATGAGCCATTAGAAATCTCACCAGAGAGAGCAGTAACTCCTTCAGATCAGAGTGAGTTAGAATACAAAAGGCTGCTGTGGCTAGGGGAGAAGGCAGAACCTCTTGGGGTGTCAATGCTTTAAGCCCCTCCATCGTAGGCTAAGATGCTATATATGTGTAAATAAATCATATACAGTCATACCTCGGGTTAAATATGCTTCGGGATGAATATTTTCGGGTTGTGCACCGCAGCGACCCGCAGGTAACGGAGCGCGTTACTTCTGGGGTTCTCTGCTCGCGCAGAAGCTCAAAATGACGTCACATGCGCGGAAGCGGCGAATCGCAACCCGCAGGTGCGGGTTGCGTTTGCTTCAGGATGCGAATGGGGATCCAGAACGGATCCCGTTCTCATCCAAAAGTACCACTGTATCATGAAGATGCCACAGTTTCTGTTGTGCCTCATTTCCAAAGGAAACATAAACCCTGGAACTTCGCAGCACTCAGAAATTGGGGTAGCATACAACAATGTCTTGGAAGCTGTATTTTGTTGAAGGCTCTGAGAGGAATTGAACTACAATTCCAAGAGTGGTTTAACGGTCAGTCCTTCTCACAGGGAACTCAGGGAATTGTAGCTCCATGAGGGGGAATAGGGCGTCTCCTAACAACTCTCGGGACGCTTAACAAGCTACATGTCCCAGAATTCTTTGGGGGTGAGCCATGACTGTTTCACAAGCGCATGGTTGTGACTGTGGCTTGTCTCTGCTTCCCTTGGCAGGGCTTGTATGACAACTTTCTGAACATGAAGATAAAGGACTCCGCCTTTGACTCGCTCTGCCTGGCCTTGGAGTGGCTGGGCTTCTCCGACCTGGTGAACAAGGCAGTCCTGCACAGGCAGAACTTCCAGCTCATGCGCTACTTGCCCTTCCTCCCCGTCGCTTTCCACTTGCTCTTTGCCGCTTCCAGCGTTCCCCGCCTGGCCTACCCCAACAGCCAGCACGAGGCATGTATTGAGAGAGGAGTGGTCGTGGGCAGAGCCAGGTGTCACAAGCCAAGCAGCGATGTCTTGGCGGGGGTGGGCAGATCCCGTGGGGAGGGCGAGAGATCAGGATCTGGAACTCCCAGGGGCCCAATTGGAATCAAAAGGAAGAGGCAGGGTGTGTGGAGCTTGTTGGAGTTTACACTTAGCCATGCAGTTCACCTGCAGTCCCTTTAACCCTAGCCGGGCCTATACATCGCTCAGATTCATGCATTGAAGAGCTTGGCAGAACCCGAAACCTGAGTTTCAGTTCATCCAGGAATGTGAGACTGCTCTGCACTACAGTAGTACCTCGGGTTACAGATGCTTCAGGTTACGCGATTTCGGGTTGCACACCGTGCCGAACCCGGAAATACCGGAATGGGTTACTTCCAGGTTTCAGTGCTCATGCATGCGCAGAAACGCCAAGTCGCAACCCACGCCTGCGCAGATGCAACGCTGCGAGTTGCAAACACTGCGGGTTGCGAACGTGCTTCCTGCACGGATCACATTAGCAACCTGAGGTTCCACTGTAGTTGTATTTCTTTATGCTCTGAGGCAGCAAGGTGCTACAGTATTGAGAATCGTCCAAGAATCATTACTTAGGTAACCTGTTGCAGACTTTGAAGAACTATTAATAGCTGAGGAAGTCCTTCGGGGCGAAACAAGGAAGTAATCCTGAAACCTTGTTCTACCCTCTACCCTACCCAGCTGCCTGAGCCAGCCTGCCTGTGTCTGCTACCTGTGCTAGCCAGACTCATCATTGTCCGTAACATTCCAGGGACTTTTCCTTAACCACATTCAAGGACTGTAACATATAAACTAAAATAAGAATGTACAGTACAACCTCTACTTACAATCATAATCCGTTCCGGAGGCCCGTCCGCTGGGCGAAGCCGGACACTAGTAGAGGCGTCATTGTGCACGTGCACATTCAGTGGCAGCGCACTTCTGTGCACGAGTAGATGGCAGCAGCCGCTTGTGTGCACGCGCAGACGCAGAAGCCGCTTCCGCGCATGTGCGAATCGTGGCAAACCCGGTGTTTACTTCTGGGTTTGCCGCAGTCGCAACTTGGAACGTCCGCGAGAAGAGGTGGATGTAAGTCGAGGTTCCACTGTACAGTATGAAGAAAGGAAGAAATATATCTTCATTGGATTTAATTAAACAGATTATATCCCTTGCTTAAGGATTGTTTATGGTATACATCCTGGACTTGATTCGTATGATAGGAAATAACCAGTAAAGAAATTTGTTACAAACATTACCACTCAGCCTGTTGCACTCTATTGCATCTGCATAACAAGGTATTGTATTTGTTCTGACCCTGAGGCAGCAAGGGGCATTCCTAATTAATCCTGAGTCCAGGCTTGTTCAGTTTTCTCCTTGATCCTGGAGCTTACCAGTTTCCAAAGCTGGTGTACCTACTATTGTCATCGCTCAGTGGCCCAGCACCTTGTTTTGCATGAAGAAGTTCCCAGGTTCAATTCCCAGCCTCTCTGTGGACAAATAACTGACCAGGTACAAAGCAGTTTCCTTTGTATCTGCATAAGTTCTGCTAGGCTGAGCTTTCACATCTTGCGGAAGTCTGACAACATTCCACGTCATGATGATAAAACATAACTTGGAGACTGACAGCTCACTTGGGCCGCTTGTTTTGTTTTTCTCAAGTCCCTGGTGAAGCTGACTCAGATGCAGAACCTCATTGCTTCCATGATGTCTGGGATCACGCCAACCTCCCGCAGCCGTGCCGGACCGCAATCTCTCGTCCTTGAGGCCCTTTGCCTCCTCTTGGAGATTATCTCACCGAAACTGAGACCGGTAAGGAAGCCCTTCTGTTATGAGAATTTTATTTTCATCATCATATATATGTGATTTATTGCCCACCCCTTACCCTAAGGTCCCAGGACTGATCACAGCCATAATACAAATTACATTCACAAAAGTAGTCTGGGTCATAAAACTATACATCACATGTGTCAAAGGCCCAGGGTAAACAGGCACATCTTCACCATACCGCCAAAAACTGTATAATGAAGTTCCCAGACGTGCATCTGTGGGAAGGAAGTTCCACAACTTGGTGACTGTCACAGAGAACACCCTCTCACTGGCCATCTCTACCCCGGCTGCTGAGGGTGGTGGAACTGCCCAGTTCCTATCCCCGAGTGCCCCTTAGGCCTCAAACATTCCCTGTGAATATGAAAACTGGGAATTTTGGACTACAACTCCCATCAGCTCTAGTCAGCACAGCCATTCTGACTGTGGCCATGCTCGCTGAGGCTGATGGGAGTTGTAGTTCAAAACATCCGGAGGCCACTGGGTTGGTGAAGGCTGCTTTCCTGGGCATGGCAGTCGATGTTAGTTTGGTGAGTCTCCCCATTCCACAGGCTTCATTCGTCACCCTTTGAAACCCCTGTGTCCCTTGCCAGCTGCTTTTGTTTGCCACGTGAGGATTGTCTGCCCATTCCTGAAACTGTGAGCAAAGGACACCCTCCCTGCCCAAGTGGACTGCCAAGGCCATCCCGTCCCGGTCCTCTGTCCTGAGCTTTACCTCAGGGGACCTTCTTGCGTTGCAAGGCTAAAGGGGACAGTTATGCAAGTGCTGGCAGAAGCAAAGACCTGAAGGGAAACAATTAATTCCGTGGATGAGATCTGTACCCGAAAAAATAAAATGACAGCAGGTGTCCTGTCCTGTCCTTCTCTCCCCCGCCATCCTGTTTGTGTCACAAAAATCTTTTGTCTGCTTGGTGTCCATTGCCCTTCAAATCACGGTACATGAACAGGCTGTTGGGAATCTTTGAAGGTCAAAAAAGAAGTAGCAGGCATGGCTTGCTTGAGTCCTTTGGGCCTCGTTGCTTACACTGCGCATAATGCTCGAAGCACTCTGAGGCTGGTAGCAGAGTGGCCGTTCTCCTGGCACATCTGCATCTGATGGGTGGAACTTTGGAACTCGCTCCTGCAGGAGGCAGGGGTGGACTCCAACTTGGATGGCTTTAAAAGAGGGTCAGAGGAATTCATGGAGTAGGAATCTGACACAGTGGCTATGCCCTGACTCCATGGTTGGAGGCAGCAGTACTTCTGAATACCAGTTACTGGAAACCACAGGAGGGGAGAGGGCTCAAATCCTGCTTGCTGGTTTCGCATTGGGGCATCTGTTTGGCCACTGTGAGAACAGAACTTGATGGGCCATTGGCCTGATCCAGCAGGCTCTTCTTACATTCATATGTGATGAAATTCTTAACAGCAGAACAGAGATTTTAGATCAGGTGTAGGGAGGAACAGCTCCCTAGCACATTGGCCATGCTGGCTCTGATGTGAGTTGTAGTTCAGCAACATCTGGCAGGCCAGAGGTTCCTCACACGTGGTGCAGATTTGCCGGTTAAAGTTGCTCTGGAGTAAGTGGGTTTCCCTGTGGGTGCCTACATTTATTTAGAGGGTTTTTACACCACTCTCCAGCCAAAAAGGCTCCCAGAGCTTCTTACATACAACCAACTAAAACTAGACCGTCCGTGCCTGTAAGCTTGCAATCTAAAGGACATGACATGAAAGGAAAGACGGGCACGGAGGGAAGAGGGGTAAAAGCAAATGGGCAGGCAGCCATTTCCCCCACCCCACCCTGTCCTTGGCAGCCAGATACAACAAAGCTGTCCCCAGGCTATAGTTTTGCCCACTGTGTGGGTCCTCTCTTAACTCTCTGCCCTTATCCAGTGAAGGAAAGGCCACCCAAAAGTGCGTCTTACTCCTTATTTAACCCGCCGGTCCCTGTGCTCTGCAGGAGAGGGGCATCCTCTAGCAAATCAATGTATGCAGTTAGTCCAAGTCAGCCATAAGATGTTGCCTTGAGGTCTAGTAGCATGAAGTAGCAAGAGAGATTCCTACTCACTGTCTTCCATTTGCAATTTCCAGGTGAACACCCAGCTGTACAGTCAGAAAGAGAAGCAGCAGCTGGGGGAGCTAATCAACACCATGTTGGCGTATAATCTTACTTACCACCAGGAGCGGACCCCTGAAGGGCAGTATGTCTTCACGCTTGACCCGTGAGTACTGTGTAAGACAGGCATGGCCAACTTGGCCCTCCAGCTTTTTGGGGGACTACAACTCCCATCATCCATAGCTAACAGGGCCAGTGGTCAGGGATGATGGGAATTGTAGTCCCAGAACAGCTGGAGGGCCAAGTTTGGCCATGCCTGGTATAAGAGCATCAGGAGAGCCTGCCTGCTGGGGACTGTCTGGTCCAACACCCTGTTTTCTTGTTCTGATGGGGACATGAGTGCATCAGCACTCTCCCTGCCTGTGATTCCCAGCCTACTGCCTCCATCAGAACACAGTCATCATAGCTTTTGATAGCCTTATGCTCCATGGATTTTTTCTCAGCTTATAAATCCATCACTACTTGTTGCAGGGCCACTCTCCACTGCAAAGCAGGGTAAACCCTTTAAAGATCCTGGGGTCCAGTTTCCTGCCACTTGTGAGTGGCAGCTGTTGGTGTGAACCTGGGTTCCTCAGTACCACAGTGCCCGCCAACACCTTTCCTTGGCATCTACCAAGGTTTTGTGCCCTTCCTTTTTTTCAGGCAGGTTTTTTTTTTTGTTGTTGTTGTTTGGTGGGGGTTCCATTTCCCCTCTCCCCCACTTTACTCATTTGGGTATGTGTGTGGTGAAAGGGTTGCTTCTTGCTTGTATTTTCTGAGCGCTCTCAGTCTTTTTCTCTGTGAAATGGGCCCACAGCAGTTTCTTCTATTTCCAAATGGGCCCCTGGGCCCAGAAAGGGTTGCTTCTTGCTTGTATTTTCTGAGCGCTCTCAGTCTTTTTCTCTGTGAAATGGGCCCACAGCAGTTTCTTCTATTTCCAAATGGGCCCCTAGGCCCAGAAAGGTTGGGGACCCCTGGTGTAAACTCTGCAAACAGTTGCCCTTTAGAAAAGCATTGTGTTTGACACAGAAACGAAATCTCGGTCTCCTTGCACCTTTTGATCTTGTTGCATTTCACACACGGTCACTCGGCTGTTCTCCTCACGCCCACCACATGAGGAGCACCTAGATCCATGAGCTCCTCCTTGACATTCACAATTCAGAGCATGGCTCACTCATCCTTCCTTGTGACTCCATTCTGGGGGCAGCATTTCACTCGGAAGCGGAGTGGTCCTCTGTTTTGCAGCCCAGATTTTGCTGCCTGGGACACACTTGAGTGGAAGTCATGGGAGACTGAGCAGTCCTCCATAATTTATTCTAACCTTGCTATTCATGGGGGGGGGGGGGAAGTATGCTAATTCCCAACCCCTAACCAGACCAGGACCCTGGGAGACCAGAGTTCAAATCCCCACTCACCCTGGCCAGTCACTCACTCTCAGCCTAACCTTCCTCACACGGTCATTGTGGGGATGAAAAGGGTAGCTTGAGAAGTATGGAGGCCACCTTGAGCTCCTTGGAGGAAAGTTGAGGTATAAATGTGACAAATAAATAATTAAAAATAAATTGGCAGGTCTTATTCAGCAACACTCCCTCTGACTGCTGAGGTTTCGGCAGGCATGATCTACCATTTCATTTTATGAAAAAGCTGGGAATCCAAGAATCTGAATTCTGGATTCAGAATTGTATCCAGTGCCTGGGGAGTCATATTTTTATCCACATTGCTTCCACGTTCTGTATATTATGTTCGGATTTTCACTTAGGCACGAGGGACCCTCTGACTCTGAGCAGAAATCTCATTACTGATTCTAAGAGATTAGCAGGTTTTGTACAGAATTGCTGAGAAGCAGCATTTAATCGCCTTCTGCTTTTTTGACCTTGGATGCCTCTGAAATTAGCACCCCGAACCCTTGTTTCTGACTACAGTGTTTTTCTTCCTCCTTTTTTTATTGTGTTTGTTAATAATAATAAAAACCAGTTAAAACTGATTTATCAGGTGATCTTTTCAGAAAAGACCTAATATGGCACCAGCCCAGAGGTGGCATCGGCCATCATCACGTGTGACATTAGATAATCCAGGGTAGAAGAGAAACTCAAGGATTCGGCTTAAGCGCACGCTCTCTCTCTCTGTGCCTAAATTATCTGGAAGCAAGCGTGTTGTTTCCAGCCCTCCCTGAGCAGATGGTGAAAATATCCTCTTCATTTTCTGGGTATGTCGACTTTAAACACATCACTTCTCCCTTCCTGTGATCCAGCCCCCGCCACTTCCTCTCCACTCACTTAATCAGGTTTGATCCTCTTTGATTCCCAACCCCCCCAATCTGTCTTCTCTCTTCCTGTGAGCGAATGCACGCATGGATGTGTTGAGTTTTGTGGAAATCATGGGTAGTTTAGGGAAGCGTTCTGGAGTTGTGCTACATTTCTACATTTCAGTTCTTGTAGCAAAACCATAATGTGGGAGATGGCCCATATCAGGCTTGTATATTGACTTAGTCACCTACACTAAGGAAAAAATCACCTTTAGGCGACTCTTGAAGCAGTTAGCTTGTCCAGAGTTAGTTAACTTTTTTCTGTTAGTCTCCAAATGGTTAATAGAAATGTGTTGAGCTAGGTAAGTTGGTAAAATCGCTCCTGGACTAGTAATTTTACCAAGGTTGGCCTAGATGTTAAAGTGATGAGGGTAAGAAAATCTTAGTGGGTTGTGTTGTTAATTACTTCCCACCCTCCATGGTCTAGATGGTTCAGCCTTCCCATACTAAACAGTGTGAGAAGGGCCATAGCTGAGCATCTCTCTTTGCCTGGAGGAGGTCCCAGGCTCAATCCCACAGATGGCATCTCCAGACAGGACTGGGAAAAAGACTCCCTGCCTGCCACCACAAAGAGCTCCTGCCAGTCGGTGCAGACAATACTAAGGTAGATGGGTCAGTGGTCCAACTTGGTATAAGCCTGCTTCCTGTGTGTCTTAAGTCTGTCCCTCCAGATGTTGCTAAACTACAACTCCCAGCATACCTGTACATTGGCCACGTTTGCTAGGGCTCATGGGAGTCATAGTTCAGCAGCATCTGAAAGGCCACTGGTTCTCTGCAGCCCTGTAGTAAATAGCCAGGGTAGGAGGGTCAATTGCCTTCCGATATCCAAAGGCCTAATCACCTAGAGGCAACCCCGAACTCACCCCAGGCAGCCAGGTTAGAGTGGGTTTTTTCCGCAATCATCATGTCAAGACTCAAGCTGGATTTCCCATTGAGCCAAGTTTTGTATTCTTTCTTCTAAGCCACCTGTCCTAACACAAGACTGCATTGGGTGCTCCTTTCACTCAAATCGTTAATGATAATTTTTGTCCTTGATTCGCCCGTCACTATAAGTAAGAAACAATATCCCTCCATTCTGCAAAATCAGGTTCAAGGTTAATACAGCTAGAAATGTTTTTTTTCACTCCAAATCCCTTACATTCATTCAAAGGGCTTAGTGGTTTGCTCTCATGTCTGCGTGTTCAGGGGATGGGAGAAATTTCTGTTTTCTTCTTTCCTGTATCATATCAGCTCTCTTAGTTTGGGTTTCTGCACCCTGATCCCTATCAGATATCACTCTTTCCAGGAATATATTAAGTTTTCAGAGCTCCCCACCCTTTCAATCACGGATATATTTCTGCCCACCTCCCACCCTCACCCTCAGCCCCCCTGCTGAGGGGATCAACGGGACAGACTTCTGATTTGCTACCTTCTCCTGCCTTCTATTCATATTCTCATCACTGGAATCTCTCCCCGCCGCTGGGCTCAAAACCAGCCTAGCCAAGATTGTTTGGCCTTAATCGGATTAGAGGAAGAGAAAACAGCTGCCTTTTGGCTTTTGACGGAGAGGCGTGAAGAAGTTGAAGATGCCTCCGGTTCTCCCCTCCTCGTCGGGCCACTAGGATGCCAGCCCGCCTTCCGCTTCTATGTTTCAAGCCCGCTGCCAGGAGACTCTGTTCGTGACTGACTGGGGGGTGCCGCTGGTGATCGCCCTACTCCTCCTCGGCCTAATTTATCTGTTCATTTACCTGCCAGCCAGCCTCCAGCAGTCGTCGTCGGTGGAAGAGGCAGTGAGGAATTTAAGCGACAAGTACACTTACAACGGGGTGGGCTTTGTCAAGCAGTGAGGTCCAGGAGGCACAAAAGTCCACCAGCGGCCAGCCCATCGCTCCATTTGAGGCCAAAGAGCAGCAGGCACAAATGTGAGCTCAGCAGACGAAACTTCCACTCCGGTTTTGGATAGAAAGAATCATATACAAGAGAGCCGTTCTTCCTTGGAGCAGCTGCATTTTTGGGTGTCTACGCCAGAGGAGACCGGCAGGTTTCTTCTTCCAATTGGCTGACCCAGGAGCCAAGTCTCTGAGCCTCGCTGCTCCGTTGTCTTACTTTGCAGGGTATCGTGGAGGAAAAGCTGAGTCTTGCCAGCAGAAAGCAGGGAGGAGGTGCTATGTTTGGGCATTTCGTGGAAGGAAGAACTCACCAAGACATTTCGTTGTGGGAAGAGGTGCAACCTGGGTGGCTGGCATCACTGAGAAAGGCTGAAGACCCGTGTGTGGAAAACTCTGGCTCTTGAGAGGCAGGCAACAGCACTTGAAAAGACACTGGTCCTTGACTTTTACTCTTCATTGAGCCCCCACCTCACTGCTGGCCACCATCTTTGTAACAAAGCTTTCTGACTAAAAATGGCAAAATATGTTGTGTATCATTTGGCCACAAGAGGGTTTGTCTAATTAATGCATAGCTGTGGCTTAGATTTACTGGGGTTTTTTGCACAAACTTGTCAGCTGTGCTGTGGTTATGGCAGTGTTTCCTAAAAGAGCTTTAAAGGTACCCTTTCTTTTTCCTGGGTTAAACTTTCAGGGCACATACCATGCTTCTTAGAGCTGAAAGGATGATTCTTTTTCGGGAAAGCAAAAGCAAATCAGCTGCCTTCAGAGGATCCCACCCTCTGTGTTTCTGCATGAGTCACCAATCAGGGAAGATCCTTCATTTGGAAGGAGGCAAGCCCAAAGCACTGACTCATGCAGAGGGGCACCAGGCAGACTCCTCGGAGGGTGGTTAATTCCACCTAGATGGAGCTGATGGAAAGATAAGATTGCATGATGTGGGACAGAATTCCCCACCCTTGGTGGAAATTGATCGATCAATTTAGCCAAGACAGAGCAGCAACTCATTCAGAGACACTGCTGGCAGCCTCTAGTGCAAAGGGGTCCTTCAGATTCATAGGGGGCCCCTAACTATTTTAATTAACTTATTTCTTGTGACACCATTTTTTGTGAATTACTTGATTAAAGTGCTAGTTCTTTTGCTCCCTTCTAACACTCCTCTGAGTTTGCTAGTATGCTAAGCCTCCTGTTTTTCTTTAAAAGTGGAGCTCTGTCTGTCTGCAGCAGGTGTCAAAATGAGGCAGTTGACGATTCAGTGTTTCTTTCTCAAGGAGATAATTAGATTTGATTAATATCTGGCACATCCAGCATAGTAGATGGGTTGCTGCTTGTTACCTGCTTGTTACCATTTCTTCCTCTTTAACGTGGATTCGTCTCAAGATCTAAGAATCTAGCTTTGCTTGCTTTATTTTATATTACCATATTTACTCAGGTCTTAATGCGCCATCAAATCTAATGCGCACCTCAGTTTTCAGAACCTTGGAACCAAAAAAGTATTTGCTGGCGAATCTAAATGTGCCATCGAATCTAATGCACACCTTACATTTTCGCAACATAATTTGGCCAAAAAGGGTAAGCATTAAATTAGAGTAAATACAAGTAAATTAAAAGCAAAGTTTTATTCCTTGGGATGGAAAGATAATCTGCAAAGTAGGCAAAATGTGTCTGCAAAAGTTACCTTTGTGTGTTGTGGGAATGCTTGCCTCTCTAGACAATTGGTCTTACCCTGGTGTCCTAAGTTAACGGTTAGGATTGAACTATTGGCCCCCACAAGAGGAGTGAAGGCCTGGCAGGTCCTCTTTCCGGATTTATTCCAGATGATGCTAGACTGTAACTCACATAATCCCTGACCTTTGGCAACTCCGGCTGGGGATTATTATGGTTATTGTTATAATTTACTTTCCCTTCACCCTAAAGTCCCTGGGTGGATTATAACAATTAAAACATAATGTTAAAAGCAGTCTTAAACAACTTGGAATCACAGAAACAAGGTGGGTTCTAAAAATATACATTCCAGATGTCAAAAGCTCAAAGTAAAGGGATGTGTTTGGCTAGGAGTTTTGGTCTGGGACTGATGGGAGTTGTTGTCTAAAACAGCTGGAGGACACCAGTCTAAGGAAGGCTCTGGAAAGCCAGCTTCTAATATTTCACAGTGCCCATATTTTGAACTAAGTGAGGGCTGATGGGCCAGCCTCCTTGACTCCCTCCCCCATGAACTGAGGCATGGCCAATTGACTCCTAAAAAACCATACATCTCAAGTGTCAAAAGCCAGGTGAAAAGGGGGGAGGTCTTCAGCATTTCCCAAAAGCTGTATAATGAAGGTGCCAGATGCACCGCTGTGAGGAGGGAGTGCTACAGCTTAGGGGCCACCACAAAGAAGGCCCTCTTCAAGCCCATTATCGCCAACTGCACCCTAAGCTTCTGAGGACCAAGAAACTACCAAGAGGGCCCACCTAAATTGAGAGGGTCAGTAGAAAAAGAGGCAGACTTTCAGCAGCTAATTCACACAACTTTATATTAAGTAAATGTTCTGAGGAATGAGATAGTAAGTAGCAAACAGGCACAGCAGGTGTGGTGGTATTATTATTAATGCAATGTTATTCATCAGATATTTGAAGTGGGTATTTCACATTCAGTGACCCGTGACTGAGTACTGATATTGGATCAGATTCTTAACAGTATTTGACTCTGACATGCTGGTACTTCTAGTATTTGATAGTAGGCAGTTTAGGAGACATTCTGCCGTTAACCAAACTCTAGTAATAAGGGAAGACCACCAAGCATATTTGGTTGAATTTCATGTAATAAAAGGCTCAGTTTCAAATCGCAGCGAAATTTTGACATCGGAGTTCGAGAATCAAAATTCCAAATTGCCCTGCCCATAGTTGGCTGGATTTAGTTAGACTGTTGTTGGAAACTGTCAAATACATGCCAGTATCCTTCTTGCCTATAAGCTGCCCATTTTGTTGTTAGCTGTCAACTAATTATAAGTCCAGCACTGTTAAAAAGTGATCTGCTGCTTTCCGGGTTGACTCTGTGATGTAGATTCTTCCAGCGTCTTAAGGCTGATGCAGAATATCAAAGATTTGCTAAGTGCTTTGTACATTCCAGAAAATATATCAAGAGTATTTGCCACCAAAATTCACATAGAAGTAATTTTGAGGCGCATTTCACCTCCACTTCAAATTTGAGGTTAAAATTCCACACTTTAGAAATCTCAAATTTCTCACTAGGCATTTTGGTTTTTGCATCTGAGGCTCAAATGTTGAAATTGTGTGTGTTGTCAGGATTGTCTCTATCCACTTGCTTGGCACATTCAGTAGTGACAGCCCTTGCATCTCAGGAGCTTTGCCTTCTTTCTTCCTGTTTGCTGTATTAAAAGTGATTTCCTTCCAAGTCTCTGCTTGAAAACTCTAGAAGACCAATAAACCTTGCAATGTTCAGCCAAGGCTACCTTGTCAGTGTCTGTCTCAGTTAATTCCTTTAGCTGTGCATTGATTAGCGGTATCCTTTTCCTTTCCTTTCTTACTCTAACACCTGATATCTTCATCTTCTGGAGAGAAATTTATAACGGTTCTTTATACAGTGCACATTTTGATTTCTTTCAAACTTGCAATTCCAAAAACCAAAACCGAGTTAAGAAGTGGGGAACAAATGCTATGGGCATTATTTTTTTTCTTTTGAGCCATGGAACCCTCACAAACATTCTGACTTCTGGTGGGTGAAAGTGTCTTCAACAGGATGCTGGCAAGTAGCAATAGGTTCTGGTGAAGTGAAAGATCACTTTGACTAGGGTACTCACAGACATGGTCTGAAATTAAGAGGGCGCCAGGCTCATTTTGCACCTAAAAATTCTCCATTTGCAAGCACCTCAAAAAGTCTGGGTGCCATTTTTTTGCACCTGGCTGACACTCAAGGATTACTAAAATGTATGTGCTTGAAATATATGTTAAGGATAGACAATATGTTAAGGAGTTTAACAATAAAGAGTAGAGTGTTTTTAAAACTGAAGTACAGTACCAATACTTTTATTTTAAAATTAAACATTTATTAACAATTTTCTGCTAAAAATGTGATCTTAACAATGTGTGCTCGTGTGAATTACGTGTTAGTTCATGCTTATCAGAATAACACATACACCTAAGTGGCGACTAGACATTCTGTTTTGGCGCCCACAACCCAGGTCCCAGAAGCCATTTGGCTCCTAGCTTTTCTATCCCAGTTTCTAGCACTGCTCACAGAGGCCCTAAAACTGGGAAGGAGCTGTTTCGGGTTGGTGTTAGGAAGGCAGTACACAAGAAAGAGAACTTTGAATGCTGGGAAACTGGGACAAGTGAATTTCACACCGTAATTTGAACAAACCTGCCAAAATGCTAGCTGCAAGTATATACCTTCTGTTGGGTTTTTTAAAAAATAACTTTATTTTAATCGTTGTTATCTACTCTTTTAAGAATAATGGGGGGCAAGTGTAGGCAGGTGTACAACTTAATGCTCAAGGTGGCATTCATGGTTCCCCCCCCCCCATTTTATCTTCACTACAACCCTGTGATGTAGGTTAGGCTGAAAGGCAGTCAGTGGCCCCCACAGATGAGCAGAGATAGATAAGTTGTTGTTTTTTAGTGTGGTTTTCTTCTTGTTTATAATTCTTCTGCACTGATCTATTCCGCTGCAATGCCTAGAAACATGGAGGAAGTGTGTAGGTTCCCAGATCTCCCGCTTCGGAAACCGCTGACTTACCAAGCCAAGCAGCTTATCGCAAGAGAAATTGAACTGGAGAAGATGAGGCGGACGGAAGCCCTCCTTCATGCACGGAACTCTGGCCAGGTAAGTGGCTGGACGGCGCTTGGGGAGAGCAAGTGGATCAAAGAATAAGTGGGTCTGGCTTAGGCCCCTCTACAGATCTTGTGTATGCCCCAGAATCCTTTGCAGCATGCAACGGTTCATTGGTAAACAAGCCTTCTGCACCAGAGGTTCCCCAAGGAGAAAAATCCCTGAAAATTAGTGGTCCAGAGAAGGGGATAGGACCCCTTTCCAACCTGATGACCTCTTTCCCTTTTGGGCAACCGCCTGTGGGTCACATGCCAGTGGTGGATGGGGCCCACTGGTGCCAACTATAGGGGGCTCTGGGGGTCCGGGCACCCACAAAAAATTGTGGGTGCTCAAGCACCCGGTCTACTGGGCCTCCAGCACGACTTCTGGGGCCTTGCAAAGCACCAGAAATCGTGTCTGAGCCCTCGCAAAGCCCTGCCTAGCTTTGCAAATGTGTTAGCAGTCATTTTTCTCCACCATGGTGATAAAGCTTGCTGTTTTCTAAACTCAGCAAATGTCTGACCTTTTTTTTTTTTTTTAAGTGCTACTCAACTGCAGCTGAAGGGATTGGCATCGGTTCATTGACACCCATAACATTCATGTTGAGGTTTACATGAGGACAGTCATAATTGTCAAATTCTTTTAGAAAGCTCTTCTGCCCTCTGGTGGGCCCAAGTGCCTATTACTGCCACCACACGAGTTATTGGCACTGATCCTTTGACATTACATGTCTCCGTCCTCTTCCAGGAAAGATTGGTGATATCTGTTGTGGGATGGGAAGAGAGACACAGCTGTTTTTTTGTATGTGGCAGACTGAAATTTTTAACTATAATTTCTAGTGGAAATCTAGATTAAAGAGGCTCCTGGTGCTACTTTCTGCTTAGTTCAAGTGCATTCAAAATTTCTGTTGTTGTTGTTGTTGTTTAGTCATGTCCGACTCTTCGTGACCCCATGGACCAGAGCACGCCGGGCACTCCTGTCTTCCACTGCTTCCCGCAGTTTGGTCAAACTCTTGTTGGTAGCTTTGAGAACACTGTCCAACCATCTCGTCCTCTGTCATCCCCTTCTCCTTGTGCCCTCAGTCTGTATACTGTAGTTCTAGTTCAGCAAGAAGTCGATGACCGCACTGTAGAGCATTCTAAAACTTTGACACAGGACGAAAAAGAAATGCATTAATCCGTATGCAGATCAAAATGCTTTCCTATTTATTTATTCAAAAGCATCTATAAACTGCTCAGAATTAAAAATCTCTATGTGATATGCAAAAAATGCAACATCAAAACAAGAAAAGCAGTATCATAAAAAGTGATACATAGAAACTTGGGAAGTTTCCTTATACTGAATCAAACTGTTGAGATTCATATAACTCAGTATTCTCCCCACTGACTGGCAGTGGCTTTCCAGGAATTGAGCAGGGGTCTCTCTGAACCCTACCCAGGGATGCCGGGGATTGTATCTGGGGTCTTCTGCAGGCGAAGCAGGTGCTATCCCCCTTGTCTGACTCTTCGTGACCCCATGGACCAGAACACACCAGGCACTCCTGTCTTCCACTGCCTCCCACAGTTTGGTCAAACTCATGTTTGTAGCTTCGAGAACACTGTCCAACCATCTCATCCTCTGTCGTCCCCTTCTCCTTCTCCTCTTTCCCAACATCAGGGTCTTTTCCAGGGAGTTTTCTCTTCTCATGAGGTGGCCAAAGTATTGGAGCCTCAGCTTCATGATCTGTCCTTCCAGTGAGCACTCAGGGCTGATTTCCTTAAGAATGGATAGGTTTGATCTTCTTGCAGTCCATGGGACTCTCAAGGGTCTCCTCCAGCACCCTAATTCAAAAGCATCAATTATTTGGTGATCAGCCTTCTTTATGGTCCTTCTCTCACTTCCATACATCACTACTGGGAAAACCATAGCTTTAACTATACAGACCTTTGTCAGCAAGGTGATGTCTTTGCTTTTTAAGATGCTGTCTATGTTTGTCATCACTTTTCTCCCAAGAAGCAGGTGTCTTTTAGGCCACCCTAAACCTGTTGTGTGAAGGCCCTTTTTTTGAAGATGGTAAGGCCAACGTAAACTAAGAGGAGGGTGGCAACAGGATGCCCAGTTTCTGTGGCTTTAAGGCCTTTTTGTGTTGCTAAATATATCCTACCCAAGAGATCACAGCATGGACAATGGGTAACTCAGTTGGTTAGAGTTTGGTGCTGATAATGCCAAGGTTGCAGGTTTGATCCCCGTATGGGATAGCTGCATATTCCTGCATTGTTGAGGGCTGGACTCGATGATCCTCAGGGTCCCCTTCCAACTCTTCAACACTATGATTCTATGAAGAACAGACTAGTTGTCCGCGTGGAGTTGAAAAATTAGTTGGCAGCTGGTACCTTAAGCTTAGTCACACCTAATTTGTTGAAACTTGGACAGATTTGCTGCCTGAAAACCTAGAAAGCTGCTGCCAGCCTGTGTTGTACTGAGCTAGATGATCAGTGGTCTGACTCAGCAAAGAGAACATTCTTACGTTCCTAATCGTAGAATAGTAGAGTTGGAAGGTAGCCCAGGGGTCATCTAGTCTAACCACTTGCAATGCAGAGATCACGGCTCAAGAATCCCTGGCAGATGGCTATCCAACCTCTGTTTAAAAACATCCAACAGAGGAGAGTCTACTGTCAAATTATCATGATGATGGAAGAGAGCATTGTAAGCTTCTGTCCCCTAGAGGGTGGCATTTCCTTGTCCAAGACCAGATCTCTAAATATACTGTTAGCCAATAGTGATGGAAACTGGAAATAGTTGCAGGCTTGCAGCAATCATGGAATTGCGGAGACCAAATGAGCTCAGTCTTTCTTGGCAAACGCCCAAGGGAAGAAGGAGCCAAAGACTAATTGAGAATCTGGGCCAGCTACTTATTAAAATACAAGATGCAAGCTTTTTGAATCGCACGGGTCTCTTCCTGTGTTTTGGGTGGCGATAGACTTCTTATGCCAAGATGCAGTGCATGATGCAGACACACCAGGTGTTTGCTTTTTTGTTCCTAATATGTAATGCTGGTGTACAAACTGGCAGCCACAGTTGTGTTGTGCAGTGTGCCTTCTGCTGATACATCCAACATTGGTCCTAGAATTAAGCTGTCTGAGAATCTTTGACATCTGTTGAGTTTCTAGTCTTCATGGCTGCAGTGAGTTGCTGGAAATTGTGTACCAAATGGTTCCTGAAATCTCTGAAGACAAGACTTGCTTCAGTAAGACTATCAGTGGCTGGGACTCTGTGTAGCTCTTGCGGAATGACTCCCCTGATTTGCAAAATGAGAAAATTTGTAGATTTGCATAATTTATACAGGCCGCAGAGCTCAGCTTTCCTTGTTGCTGTTTCGTTTTTTAAATGCAGAATACAAACAGCCTTGCTAATTAAGCAGGCTGTGGGATTGCAGGTTTAATTAGGTTTCATATGGGCTGGCTGATAAGGGAAGAATTTATATAGTACAAAAGGAAATGAAATAATAGACGACCCCCCCCCCGTATTTTTTTATACAAGAAAGGGAAAGAGAGGCTTCCGGGGTGGCGCCATCGGCAATGGCGGACTCCCTCTGATCTGGAGGGACTAGCTCCACGCGAAACGGGTCTTTTCCGCTACGGCGAAGCGGGGACCCTTTCAAAAATCACAGGCGGATGAAGCCTGTGACCATGGGACTCGGCGGGCGCCCTTAGCGCCCCCCCAACCCGCAAAAGAACCCATTAACGGGCTCCGGAGTGAAGAGGGGGAAGTGGCGCGGTGCTGAGAGTCAACTGCTTCTTCCGTGGAGCGAAGCCGCACAGCCGTTGCCGGAGAGCACTGCCTTTTCCCTGGGACAATTTGGCTTCTAAAATAATCACCCGTGAGTACTTAAACTCGGACAATTGGACTTTAAATAAGGACTTGTGAGCAGAAAGGAAAATTGGACTTAAAAGTTTATTTCAATTTGGCACTGAAACGGGAAGGTCTAAACAGGAAGTCAGCCTTCCGTTTCTTTGTAGATAGATTAAAGCAAAGACATGGCAAACTAGAGCTCAGAAAATCGCCTGTAAAAGATTAACTTTCATCATTTAAAATTGTTGAACCCCCTTCAGAAGCAGGAGAAGAGGGGGGATTTTTTCGGACTGTTTAAACCTGCAGAAGTGAGGGTAAAGTAAAGTAACTTTCCACCGTCCTGATCCTGGAGCGGGGTGTCAGGACTGACGTTTTTTGAAGCTCATTGACCAGAGATAACGTTTTTGACAGATAGCTATAAGAAGAGAAACATTGATTCCATTGTTCCCCTTCACTTTTTAAAGGAACAAATATTGACAAAATATCTGAAAAAGGAAACTTTGTTGCTAGACTTGTCTTTAAAAGAAAGAATAAATAGAAGTTTTCACTCTAGAGGGAGACTGTGAAACTGTAACCAACTCCAGGGAGCTTGCAGCTGTTACAGATTACAATCGTGGGAATAGACTTCTGACCTTGCAGGACAATGTATTCAGAAGCTCTGTTGTGTGCTTTCTGTAAAACAAATGCCCTACTGGAACAGCTACATGAGAAGACGGATTTGATGACTGATTCGATCAGAAAATTTGAACAGGCAGTGGGAAAATATATGGAGCCCACCCAGGAATTAAATCAGGAGTGTGCCCTGACAGAACGGATGAGGGAAGAGGATGTTGCTGAATCTTGGGTGCCAGAGATGGAGGGAGCTGTGGCCCAACAGGAACATGAGCTTTTGGATTTGACAAATGAACTTGGAAAAAGCCAGATTTGGAAAGAAAAAGTTTGGTTTGGTTTGGAAATGGGGGGCTGGATAGACCCCCCTATGCAGGGATGTTTGGACTTTTCAAGTCTGACAATGGGCCGTGAGATGTTTGGGGTTGTGGGGGCTCTTAATTTTGGAGGGATTTTGAAACATGTTCTTAAATACCACATGGAGTTTAGTGTGGATCATGGAAAGGGGCTGATTTGTCGAGAAGGGTCAAAAACATTGTTAAGCTGGAGTTCCCGCGAGTGAAATGAGCAGGAGACAAGGGAAAATACAGTTATAAATATGAAGAAGAGCTGCGGAAGGGACATGGAAGAGACTTAAGGGCCTCAGATACAAGGTTACCAGGTTAATGCGCTAGATCGATGGGATAATAAGGACTGACAAAACCCGGGACCAGGAGGAAGGGACGCTGGATGAAGATTGGATTGTTTTTATTTCTTTTTTTTACTACTAGGATTGTTTTATAAAATTGATGAATGTTAGAAAAATGTTGGAATGAAATTACTTGGCTTTAGTAAAAATGTTTAAAGAATTATGTAAGAATATTATGGTTATGAGAAGTTGGTAAAAATAAGATTTAAGTTTTAAGTTTCAAGGTTTTTTATAGTAAGATAAGATTAAAATAGTTTAAGGTAATGTAATGACAGAATATTATGAAATATGGAAAGGATTTGCTACGACAATTAACAACCAGGATACAAAAAAAGGGAGGAGGAGGAGGTCAAAGAAAGAAGGTAATGACAGTTGAGGATTTGAGAATGATGGATTTGTTTTTAAATGTTTGTGGTGTATTTTTGTTTTTTGAATTTGTATTGTTTGATGTGGTGTGGTTTTTTTTGCTCTTTCTTTTTCTTTTTCTACTTTGTTCTTTTTTGTAATTTAAAAAAAAATTAATAAATATCATTTAAAAAAGAGAGAGAGAGAGTAAACAAACGTGATTCTTAAGAAAGAAAAAAGCTATGGAAAAATTATTTGACCATATTGAATGGTATTTTAGAATTCTAAAACTTTAAAGGGAAAAGAATAAAAGAGACCAGCTGCTTTTGAACAATCAAATCTTGGTTGTTGTTTGGGACTACATCAGCCCTGGCCAAGACAGCCATATAATACTGGAGCCGACAGAAGTTGTACTCCAAAGCCTCTGGAGGGCACCAGGCTGGTGAAGACTGGCTTCTTACAATAAACCAAGATATGCACAAACTTCATGCATCAAAATGTAGCTGTTTTTATCCTCCCTCTCTGCAAGTAGAGTAAACAGGCCAGGAAGCAGCAGTTAACCATAGCTTTCTGTTACAGCCAAACCAGGAAACTATGGTAAGCAGAACAGTCCAAAATAGGGCCTGGTGTTGATTCTGCATTTTCCTTTTTTCTTACTTTTCTGGTTTTAGTCATTTGAATTTATTGATTATGTAGATTGTGTGTGAGAGGGAAAGACAGACAGACAGACAGACAGACAGAGAATGAATGAATGAATGATGGTTAGAGTGTCATCCTAGAACCCAGGAGACTGGGATTCAAATCTTCATTCCACTGTGAAGCTCGCTGGCTGATCTGGTGCCAGTCGCCATCTTTCAGCCTAACCTACTTCACGGAGTTGTAAGGATGAAACAGAACCATGTACGCTACCTTGAGCTCCCTCAAGGAAAACGCGGGGTGTGGACGTGATGAATACATAACACGTAAAGCACCTCAACAGAACTGACAAGAGATACAGAAAGATTCTCCAAATAAATACAATAAATTAACTAACTCTTCTCTGCCTGTCTCCATCTTCCCCGCAGGTGATGGAGACAACTTTGCTCCCGAAAGAAGGCAACCACAAAGCGAGCCATGAGCCAGCACTGCCCGAATCCAGAGTGCGGAACCACAAACAGCGTCTCGACCAGATTGTGAAGAGAGCCACATTTGAGGAGAAGGTGAGGGCAGCGTCCAAGGACTGCAGGCAGCAGAGGGCCATAGCACAGGGCAACTTGCAGTGCCAGCACAGCCTGGCAGCTTGTGCCTCATTCCCTTTGCTGTGTTTCTGTCTCGCATAGTTGAGAAAGGGCCCTATCTTCAGGGCAGCAATTCTGCCGGGTCTTGTCCCAGTGCATGTGTCAAGCTCTCCTTTCTTCTTTTTGCTGTCTAGTCCTAGAATTGTCGAGTTGGAAGGGACCACAAGGTCCTTCTAATCCAACCCCCTGCAGTGCAGGGATCTTTTGCCCAGTGTGGAGCTCAAACCCATGGGCATCAGTGACGAGGTCTAGGCTGCACAGGTGCACTGGCAGAGCCAATGCAACAGTCCAACTGGTGCCACCTGCACAACTTCCACCTGGCCGCCATCGTATTCACCATCCTCCCAGTAAATGGCAGCAGCACCACAGCTGGGAGGCTGTTATTGCAGCTCCACTGCACTGGGGAGCCAGTCCTGATTGTCCACTGGTTTGCGGTAAAAGCGGGATGGTGGCTTCTTGAGGACCGGTGGGTGGCGATTTTAAAGATCAGCAAGGTCACTTTTATGTTAGCATGAGAGCCAATGCTGGCTTCTAGGTGCAGCTCAAAAGTACAGGAATATGCTGCATCCCAAACAGCCCTCTCCACAAGGCTGAAGCCAGGTTGCAGACCTTGTGCATAGCATTCTTTTTCACTAAGAGAACAGTACCTGGGACAGTTAAGGGAGAGGTGCGAATAATAAAACTCATAGAATCATAGAGTTGGAAGAGACCACAAGGGCCATCGAGTCCAACCCCCTGCCAAGCAGGAAACACCATCAGAGCACTCCTGACATATGGTTGTCAAGCCTCTGCTTAAAGACCTCCAAAGGAGGAGACTCCACCACACTCCTTGGCAGCAAATTCCACTGTCGAACAGCCCTTACTGTCAGGAAGTTCTTCCTAATGTTTAGGTGGAATCTTCTTTCTTGTAGTTTGGATCCATTGCTCCGTGTCCGCTTCTCTGGAGCAGCAGAAAACAACCTTTCTCCCTCCTCTATGTGACATCCTTTTATATATTTGAACATGGCTATCATATCACCCCTTAACCTCCTCTTCTCCAGGCGAAACATGCCCAGCTCCCTTAGCCGTTCCTCATAAGGCATCGTTTCCAGGCCTTTGACCATTTTGGTTGCCCTCCTCTGGACACGTTCCAGTTTGTCAGTGTCCTTCTTGAACTGTGGTGCCCAGAACTGGACACAGTACTCCAGGTGAGGTCTGACCAGAGCAGAATACAGTGGCACTATTACTTCCCTTGATCTAGATGCTATACTCCTATTGATGCAGCCCAGAATTGCATTGGCTTTTTTATCCACTGGGTTGGTGAACCTATAGAAAGCTGCCTTACACTGAGTTAGACCCCATAGTATTGCCTACATTGACTGGTAGCGGTTCTTCAGAGTTTCAGGCAGGGAGTCTCTCCCCAACCTGACATGGAGATCTTCTGCATTCAGAGCAGATGCACTGAGCTATACAGCCTTTCTCTTGAGGCTGCTTGCTGCCGTGCCATGGATAAGATGGTCCTTCACGTGCAGTTGTGCAATGCTATAGTGTGATGCCTGCAAACTAGATGTCTCTTTGCTGGGGGCGGGGGCTTGTTTGTTTTTGTTTTGTTTTGTTTTATATTTTATTGTTTTGTTAACCAAGAAAAAAGTGCAACCCTAACAAAAAACCCATAGAATCAGAAATCTAAACTTTAAAGCCTCACAGCCTAGAAGGGCAAAAGTACAAAGATATTAATAAATACAAAAATTCCCGTTATAAAGCTTTATAAAAATACAAGTATTCTCTACTTGTGAGTTCCATCATTATTGAGAATAAAGTTTCTGTATTGTCTTAAATAAGCTAGACATTGACATACTGGTGGCGCTGAGTGACCATGCACTTCATTATTTATATAAGAAATAAAATGATGCCATAGATACTAAAAAAATTGTCATTCAAGCTCTCTGCCCTTTAGTATATGTGATACCTTTTCTATAAGGCAATTCGCCAAGCCCTTGAATGCCAGCAATCCAAATTATTAAGGTTAAAAGCCTTCCAGGATTGGGCAATACTTTGCTGGTTTTGCAGTGTCCGCTGCAAGACATTCCTTGGTTTGGAGAGTTGTTCTCCAGGAAACACAATGGGGTCTGCCTGGTAGCTATTTGCATGGGTAATTATCAATGAGTAAATGTCTCCAGATGCATCAGAACACATTCCAGAATAAACCCGCATTCTGTAGCTATGCTGGAAGTCCTGTGCAAAGCTCCATGCCCATGTGACATTGGGCTTCTCCGAGGAAACCAGGCAGATGGATTGCCTTTAACAACTGTGGGTGATGTGGGGAGTAGATGGTGCACTCTCATAATGGCTTCTGTTCCTTTCCGCAGCCAGAAACAGATTTCTTCGGCCGTGCAATTGTCAAGAAAAATGTGTCTCCGTCGACAGGTATGTTCTGGGGTGGGGACGAAATTTCCATTAGCAGGGGGAGGGAGACTGGGCTTACTGAAGTGGATAGATGGTGCCAGCAGAGAAGATGGTTTAGCTGCCTTGGTACATACACACAGGGCCTTCCCTGTGGTGGCCCCTGAGTTGTGGAACTCCCTCCCCACAGAGGTCCACCTGGTGCCTTCATTATACAGCTTTGGGCAAATGCTGAGGTTGAACCTCTTTGTCCAGGCTTTGCCTCTGTAGTGTAGTAGTTAAGAGTGATGATCTAAGACCTGGGAGATCAGGGTTCAAATCCCCACTCAGTCTGTTTCATAATCAGTTTGCAGCACTAATGGAACATTTGTGGCCCTCCACATGTTATTGGACTACAACTCCCATTTTCCTTGACCTTTAGTCATGCTGGCTGGGACTGATGGAAGTTGGAGGTTAAGAACATCTGAAGGACCACAGGCTCCCATCCCAAAAAATTCCTTCATCAATATTACATCTTTCTTTTTCCTCTTTCTCAACAGCCAATCAGGAACCTGAGAAAAACCGAATAGAAAAACAAATTGGGAAGGCTGTTGGGCAGAGCGATGTTTGGTTCCGGTTCAACGAAGGTGTCTCCAATGCAGTTCGGAGAAATATTTACATTAAAGATTTGTTCTAGTGATTGAAACGTGGGCAGGCAGCACGTGAGTCAGCTAGCATGTGGGTACCATGTAAGGATATTTTGAACAAAAATGTTTATGTGTGCTTTTGTATTGAATCCTGTTTTATATATAAAAAGAAAGGAATAAATTTGAGACATGCACAGTATCACTTTCTTTATTTTGCTTAGAAGCCCTTGTCACATTTGCTTAGCTTTTTTTTTTAACTGCAAAACAGTATATCCTACAAGATACAAAAAAAGTATTTAAAGTAATCAAAAATTCTTTTATAAAACTTGTGTTGCTCCTTTACAAGTCCCCCCTAAAAAGAGAAAAAAAGAATTGCAGGTATATAGGAAAGAGAAACTACAGGGTTCATAAAGCTGCAAATTTTGTTTAGTTTTTGTTGTGATTCCTGCATTGAAGGGGGTTGGATTAGAGTATTCTTTTGGGTCCCTCCCAACTCTACCATTTTATTATCCTGTGCTGCATCCAATGTCCCTGTATCTTCCCAGATGGTGGTGCCAAAATTCAAAACAGTGGGGTCTCTTTCACATCCGTACTCTCTTCAGTGATTGTTCCCAAATGGTGATCAGGGGCACCCACCAGTGTGCAACTAGGACAGAGTGTGACATGCCTTGAGAAAGGGTGATCCACTCTTAGATATGTCCTTCGTCTGTCAAGACTGGAAGACCTTATTCAGCACCAATTCTGCTACCCAGCACTGCCAACATATGAACAGGAGGGAAGCAATTCTACATGCACCTGGATTCTCTCATGCAGCCTAGACCATAGCTGGGAACCCCCAGAAGCATCACCATTGCTCCAGAAAGTACATAGGTATTCCTGAGCCCCTATCTCCCTAGGCAAAGGGGGGAAAGTTGGATTTGGAAGAGGGTGCAATGGACTTGATTGTACATTTGCAGGGAGGGTGCCTGCCTGTTCTGTGAAATCTGTATGTCGGTGGTTTGAAGTGCACCTCCCATTTTAACCCAGGGGGAGGGAGAATGCTCTTCCCCAAATCATACAAATGAGGTAAACCTTTAATTAGCCACTATATGAACTCAACTGTGCTAGCGGGGGGGGGGGTAAAGTGTGAGTTTAGCCATAGTGAGGAACTAAAATAAAAACTTTATACATTAAGTTTTCATGCAATTTTGAGTATCTCCAAAGGAAACCATTTTTGTTTATCGTGGACGAAATTTTGAGAGGCAGTGGGTTAGAGGATGGTGCATTTCCCCTTTTCCACCCACGGATTGTTCTTCATCAGCTCTGGGTTCAGAAATGGATCTTCTGGAATGCCATCTTCTATCCACTTAAGAAACCTAGGGTGGAAAGAGAATACATGAGGGTCTTTCCTCGTTGCAGTATTAGGCCAACGTCTGGCTGAGTCCAGAGTATCTTGGGCCTGGTCCCAAATCTCATGTCCTTCTCCTTTTTTTAAACTTAAAAAAAAAATTCTCCTGAATTATAACTCCCCATCATCTATGGCCATACTCACTGGGGAGTTGAAGTTCAGCATCATCTAAAGGCCACAGGCTAAGTACACCGGATTTACAAGGTAGATGGGTTGACGGCAGAGTGCTGGGCCAATGAGACCCAACCACATACCATCTTATTGTACCCAGAGGCACTCTGTACATGGATGAAAACTTGTGGGCCTGTGAACTGAAGCTTCTCGGGTACCTAGAAAGATCCCAAGCCTGCATCTATTTCTGTTGCTGTGATGTATATTTCTAGAGCCAAATATCTCAGGGAAAGCTCTTCATTCTTAAGATTCATGTTCCTGAGTAGCTTTGAAATACATTTGCTAGCAGGAAACACAGCTAGAGGATTCTGAGGGTGGCAGAGTGTCTCTGCCCTCAAAAGCCTCCACTTTCTCATAGGACAGCAGCCCCCAGGATTTCTCAAGAGAGAAGGATGCAATGCACAATGGTGCTGGCAGCTCAGTATTGTCCACACTGACTGGCAGCAGCTCTCCAGGGTTTCAGGCCAGAGCCCCAGCCCTACCCAGAGATGCCATTGGGGATTGAACCCAGGACCATCTGCATTCAAAGCAGGTGCCCAACTTTAGGTTTTTCCCCCACTCCATTTCAAGCCCATCTTTGTCACTACTCGGACTGGAAACATGAGAGGGAGGTTTAAAGTAAGCCTGATGTTCTTAGTATGCTGGATTCCACTTATGTGGAATGCACTTAGCCGTGTGTGTATAAGGTGGTAGGAAGGAGAAACAGCAAGAAAGGAAGCTGTTTGTGGACTCACTCGGGGATCGTTTTTGAGGACATCTCCCTCTTGTAAGCCAGCTGGTACTTAAGGCTTTCGACTTCCTTCTTCCACTGAGGGGCTTCCCATTCATCCATGGGGATGTGGCTTGGTGGCTGTTCGGGTCAGAGAAGGAGAAGCGTCAACCTAGGCAGAAAATTAAAAATGGTGAGTAGATTTTAATGGGCTTGTTTGTCCCTCTTCCAAGGAGTGCATGCTGGAGGCGCATACACACACACACACGAAATTACCCTAACCTATTTAGCAGGACTGTTGTGAGGATAAGAAGTAGTGACTGAGCTAAGGTTGGTCAGCAAGCTTCATGGCAGAGATTTTGAACCATGCTTTCCTTTCCAACTAACACTAAACATTGCATGGCTCCTGAGCATACTCAACCCTCCCGGGACTTTGTGGTGTTTTGAGTCTCCCCTTCCCTCACTCCCAAGTTTTATTTTTTTAAGATTGTTTATAGATATTGCAAACCTCAGAGCTTGTATTTGAGAGAGAGGATAAAATATACGGGTTACATAAAAACAAACATACCAACAGCATTCAATAATATGTCCTAAAAATGAGATAAATCCTGAACCCACAACAATACACCAGTGCACACACGTTTCCCAGCATCCTGTTGACTCTTGGCACCCGAGTTTGCTACAAAGGGACTAATGTCGGTTAAAGAAAGATTGAACTAAAAATAAAAATTGGTCCAAGTTGTCTCTAGGGCGGGCTGCCTGCTGATCAAGTAAAATAGCCTGACTTTGCATCAAGCAAAACTTCTCAAAGGACAGCTCTAGAGAGGGAACAGGAGGTGTTAACACCCACAATTGATGCATCAGGGAAATTGGGACTAATGGCCATGTTGGATCTTGCGCCTTTGCATATACTTTGTTTCCCCAAGCACTGATGGGGAAGGACTGGATGTGGGTCAGTTTGCAAAACCATCCTAAAACATCTGCTGCTTCCAACACAACCGCAGGTTGAAACCTTGGCCCTAGGAAGGAACCTTCCCCCCTCTGAGATGGAATTTCTTTCCAGTCAGCCGTCTGAGCTCAGTGCCCCTGAATCCATCACAAATTACCCATTTCACAAAAGGAAAAACTAGTGATGCTCAGATCCTCCGCCATCACACCCACAAAAGCGGGGGGGGGGGGGGGAATCTACCATCCCACAAAAACACAGACAAAAAGAGGAAGCAACTACCCAAAGCAAAAATTAAAAGCTCAAAAACTAAATTTAAAAATAAAATAAAATTGGGAGGGGCAAAAGATGTTGCAGTGGTAGTACAGAACTTCTGGAGGGCATCAAGTTGGTACAGGCTGCCTTAAGTTCTGCATTGCAGGGGGTTGGACTAGATGACTCTTGGGTCCCCCTCCAACTCTGCCATTCTATTATTCTACGTCATCTTTCATGACCGTATATATGGTAACCACAGGAGTCAGTGCCTGTTGCTGTGGGCAAGCTGACAAGTGGAAATACGACAGATGTAGCCGGTGCATCTGGTGACAAACTTTGGTGTAATGATCAATCTCCCTTTGAGCCTCCGGTTACCCTGGTTCTGCATCTCCACAAGCCTTTGGCACTATAACCTCAGCAGGTCAAGCTCTTCCCCCATCACCACATTATTTCCCATGATCTCACCTATTACATTTCTGCTAATCACACAAAGTCTAATGGTGCTAAGTGGGTTTGTTTCAGGTCAGAGGTTGCCATCCTATGCCTGTTGGATTTGGTGGAGGGGCTCTTTGAGAGGGTGGGCAAATGCCCAGCAAAAAAAGAGTTCCTATGCCTTTAAACCGGGAGTGGGGATCAAATACATCTCTCTTCTCAATCCAGACAAGCCAGAGATACTGTCGGAAGAGTTCAAGGGCATGTTCCAGCCAGGCAAAAACACTCAAGGAGGATGTGAAGAAAGGAAAGTGAGGGGTGTGGCCTGGAGAGAGTCCAAAGGGCCGGAAAGAGAAATCTGAAGGGCCAGATTTGATTCCTGGGCCTGACGTTCCCCACTCCTGCTTTAAATTGTACAGAGAGGAGATTTTCCAGGGCCCTCAACTCAAAAAACAAAGGAACTCCTGGGGAAAGCTAGCATGAGCCTTTTGTCCCAGAGTAAAGGCAGGACTATGTGTATTTTAAAACAACATAATCTGCCTCCCTAGAGTGACTGCTGTGTCCTGAATACATTTAGTAAACTAGACATTGTTTGCATAGTGTTAAATGGCAAAAGTTAGTTTAGTTATGGGGTAAGGAACTGCCTTGGTCCCTGAAAGCCACCCTCTACACCTCCACTGGGATCCTCATTCAGCAAAGGCTCTCACAGCCTCTCATTGGCTGTGGACACAAGCAAATGGAATTTGAGAAACCAGTTTTCATAAGGTCTAGGAAAATGGATCTGTTAAAAATAAAAGTCAAAGCAAAGTTTTCTCTGGAAGCCGAAGTGTGTTATTTTGCTGCCCTTGCAGAGACTGGCAGTCACTATTAGACAAGGAGTCTATGTCTCCTTTGCAAATAATTCTGTGGGGTGAGTGTGAGAGTCCCTGGTGATGACTCTGAAATCCAGAGCTGGGAAGCCCTTTGAGGTTGGCGCTCTCTATCTGGGGATGACCCCAGCATACGCAGTATTTCAAAGTAGGCTGTGGGGACAGGCTTATGGGAAAGTGATGCTTCCCCCCCCCCCCATCCTATGATTTGCATAGTTTTATCTGGTGGCATTAGCATTTAACTAACAAATCCTTCTAAATGCTGTCTCCCGCAGGAAAGTCTGAGGAAGGGGAGGGGAAGAGAGCAAGCAGCTGTTGCTGGCTTGATGGAAATGAGAGATTAAATCCCTAAGCAAATCACTGTTTGGCAGGACTGTGGTTGATGGTGAACGAAGGGGGGGGAGGTAGGGGTTATGCTCCACAAAACCAACATATTGCCAGATTGTTTCCAGGGGGCGCAGTTTAACACAGCCACACACTGCAAGTTGTTGGCCAAACAGTTCTGCCTGAGCAGCTTTTGTTGGTTGGTTTATCAATGGAAATTTGATTCATTGGTTTACTACTTCCTTAATCAATGGGAGGCTGTACATTAAGGAATCCTACTCAGAGCAGACCCACTGAAATGAATGTTAGTCTACCCTGGGTCTACCCTGTGAAGGACTGGCACTGGATGCCACCCATATTTCATTATTATTTTTAAGATGGTTTTGGCTCTGTGATTAGGGGATGAAAAATAAATCCTTTGGGGTGCCATTTCCTGCTAAGAATGGGTTGTCACCAGTTTTGAAGTTACTCAGAGTAGACCCATTCAAATAATGGGCATGGCTAGCCTAGGTCTATGTACCGATATTTTAATGGGTCAGCTCTGAGTTGGGTATAACACACCAGAGCTATCTCCCAAAGGGCATCTGTTCATATTACTGTCGTTCACATTTATATTACTGAATCAAGTAACAGTTGGTTAGAGTGTGGTGCTGATAATGCCAAGGTCACAGGTTTGATCCCCGTATGGGACAGCTGCTTATTCCTGCATTGCAGGGGGGTGGACTAGTTGATCATGAGGGTCCCTTCCAACTCTACAATTCTATACCTGTCTTTCAACTGAGGGGCCAACTATTGAATCCATTGAGGTCTTATCCAACTTGATACCTTCCAGAAGTTCTGGATCACAAAACCCATCTGTTCCAGCCAGCATATGGGACTCATTGCTCTAGCTCAAAACATCTGAAGGGAACCACCAGAAATTAATTTCTTTCTAACTAATGTATTGGCCAGGAAGCCTCCAAAGAGGAAGGGGCAAATGACACCGACGTATGTTTGATATCTAAAACCACACAGAGTCATCATTAAATCTGAAAGGCCACATATTACATTCAAGCACAGCTGCTGTTTTCCCAACCCCAGAGTTTTCACTGGCACAGGGTGGGGGTGGGAACAAGCAAGGAGAGGAGAGGAGACAGCCTATGCCAGCAATATTGCAGCTAAGGTCTCCTTGCTATCTGTTTCTGCAAATATGTCTTTCATATTTGACCCATGACAGGGTCTTTTCAATGGCAATTCTCCGGTTATGAACTTCCCACCCTAATGAGGTGTGACCGTCTCCATCGTTATCAACTTTCAGGAAGAATTTGAAAACAATCCTGATTCCCTAGCTCAGCTAAAGTGTACATAACAATGCATACAGCATGCAAAGGATATACATGAGGGGGAAATGCTTTTCAAAATGTGTATATTTCAGCCAAATTGCATACAAACATGCATATTGAGAGAAATTTGCACTAAAATGCCAAACGTTTTAAACACGCTTTAAAAAAAAATCTCAAACCAAACTTAAGACTAGACAAATGAGAAACTATCTTATGAAATAAACAGATCATAAATTTTATAAGAACCTGATTCTGGACAATTATGGACTGTCTCAATGGCTAGATGGCAGGGGTAAACAAGAACAAACACCTACCTTAGCAGTCCAGCTCCTGCCCTGTAGAAACTCAGCCCTCTCACACCAGGGCTTGAAAAGGCTGCCACTTTGCATGCATCACACACATTGCCATTTAACTAAGCAATCTCCGGGTCTGATTTGATTGCAATTTGAATAGTATGAAAAGCTATCGGGTCAAGAGAGATGCTGCATCACATCTGCTAAGGAGAAGGACATCAGGTTGTACCCAAACTTATTTCTAAGCAGTGTAGCCCCACTGAAATTACTGGCCATGACTAGCAAGTTCAGTAATTTCAATGGGTCTATGCTGTGCCTAACTTAGGTGGATATAAGCCCAACCATCTATTGCAGTCTTCCCCAACCTGGTGCCCTCCAAATGATTTTGGACTACAACTCCCCATTAGGCACAGCCAAGCCCATTTATTCTGGGAAAGGGTGGTAAACTCAGTGGTGGAACGGGTGCTTTGCATGCAGAAGGTCGCAGGTCCATGAGGACTGCAATTTTACATGCAGAGGGTCCCCGATTTAATCCCTGGCATCTCTGGGGAAGGCTGAGGTAAGGCTCCAGGCCAAGGTCCTGGAGGACCTCTGCCAGTCAGTGTTCACAAAACTGAGCAAGATGGTGCAACTCAGTATTCAGTGACTTCCTATGTTCCTATTTAAATTGTCCCTTTCTTCAGAACCATGAGGACTGGGATCTTAGATCAGTAGTACAGCACCAGCTCTGCACATGCAGAGGTTCCCAGTTGCAATCAAATGCTTTATGCCCAAAACAGGAGTCCAGACTCCACCCAAGTGTTGAGCTAACCCAAGATTAGCAGAACCATGCCCAGCACAACATCCTCCATAACAAACACACCAGAGCATCGGGGACCTTGAGTGCATCAGTCGGCCGTGCCAACGCAGCTAGTCCATTGCATTTCATCTCCCTCTGGGTGAAGGCACAGTTGAAAAACAAACAAGCTTTAAGAGCTCAAATGAATCCACACAGGACAGCAAATTTCAGACGCCCTCCCCAGATGCCATTCTCTGGGGCTGCAGTAGATCCTGGGGCACATCCCGGGATCCAGTCTCTGGTTGTGTGGCATGGCGGAGGAGTCTAGATCTTGCTCTAGAACAGCAGTGCATCTAGGGAGTTTTCTAACCTGGACTTACTGGTTTCACTGGGCCTCCCTGTAAGACAGCCATGTGCACACACTTAACATTTCATCATTCACCCATAATACCATGCTTTACAACTGCTTCTACATTGCTGATATGCCGGAACACACACAAAAAATGGAAAAGGAGCATTTGCCAACCCTGAGAAATATGTGCAATTTTTCATTTTAAACTCACTTAAAAAATCATAACACCATCATGTCTACAAGGATAAAAATGGGGATTGCTTCTGCTGCTAAACACCAAAAGGCATAGGAATGAGCATCATTTTGTTGTTGGAAAAGATGATACATATTTTAAAGTAAAAATAATTGTCAGCATTGCTTAGAAGATGCCAAGCAGAAACAAATTCCTTTTTCAATAGTAACATCCCTCTCTGTTAACCAGGCCAGCTATACACATACATTTCTCTCTCGCAGGAAGCAACCTACAGGTGAGATTTAAGGGGTTATCTAGTGCTGCATCCTTTAGCTCAATGGTAGAGCATCAGATGGTCCCAGGTTCAATCCTCAGCATCTCCAGGGAGGGCTGTGAAAACACTCCTGTCTAAATTCATGGAGAGCCACTGCCGGTCAGTGTAGAAAACACTAGATGAACCAACCATCTGACTTGGTATAAGGCAGCTTCCCACATTCCAACTACCAGATGTCTCTGGGAGCATGAAGGTGGCAGCTACCTGCTTTTGCTTGCCCCCTCCTCCAGCATCTTGATATTCAAAAGGTATACTATTCCCAGACATGGAAGTTTCCTTTAATTATCATTAATTTCCAGTCAATGGGCCACATCCAATGTTATCCCTACTCAGAGTAGATCCACTGAAATTAATACACAACTAGCTTGGATTCATTCATTTCAATGTAATGACTCCGAGTAAAACATGGTTGGATTCAGCGAAACGATGATAAAAAGTCAGAAATTTGTAAGAGCAGAGATGGGGAAAGGCCTTGGTCTGGAGGTCAAAACCAATCCCATTTTTTTGTAACCAGAAATATTCACCCCATCTATTTGGCATGATGTTTTATTAATAAAAAAAGTCAAAACCAGCAACCTACCTTGGAAGAAGCAGTATGGGCTTAAAAGACCAAAGGGGGAAAGTTGTGTGTTTGTTCTTTTTCTTTTTGAAAGGAAGATTTTCCCCACTGAAGAAGATTGTGTCCACCTACAGAAAGGCTCAAAACAGCTTCCCAGGACTTTCAGCCGTACGTTTGCCTCTCCAAGCAGAACCCTCCGTTGCTGTTAACAATCTGAAATCCTGAATGTAATCTATTAAAGTCTGCCCAGCTGCCTCCCAAAAGGGAAAGAACAGGGATAATGAGAAATCCCCCCCCCCCCAGCCTCCTCCCTCCCGCGGGTGCTCTGTTTAGCAGCTTGGAGCCCAGATAAGCTGAGAAAGAGAAAGTGCACCCTTTGTCTTCCGCGGGTAGCAATTGCTCCAAATGCCCTCTTACAACAGGTTCTGCTGAAACAAAGCCATGGGGATAAGGTGCTGAGGCGGCTGTCTCATTAGAGGGATTGGGATGGAGGCAAAGGATGCTTGGGCTGCCATAGATACCTCTTCCCCTCTCTTAAGAACAGCACCTTAATTGCATCCCTGGGGCCTGGAGGGATGGGTGAGGAACACCTAAAGATGCACACTGTGTGCAAAAGCAAAACAAGTGTGTTATATATCACTATTTCTGGTGCACTTGCTTAGGCCTAGCAAATAAATAAATAAAACCAATCGCCATCGTAGCAGGGAAGTTACCAAAAGGCTCTGTAGGCCGATTGATTTATTATTATTATTATTATTATTATTACTACTACTACTACTACTACTAGATTGCTCGTCCTTCACTAGAACTTTCCTGGGTGGGTTACAGCAATTTAAAATCCAGAATTAAAAAGTTAAAACAGATCACAGTCACGGGAATAGGACGGGCTCTGAAAACATACATCTCAGGCAGGGTCATGCAAAGCTAGTACCAATAGGCCCAGCCAGGATAGGAAATGTAAGCCCAGTTTCAATAATCTTTACCAAAAGGTCCCCCCTTTGCCTCTATCAGGAGGACCTGGAGTAGACCCCTCTCAAAATCATAGTCCCATGTCTATCTGGCCACTCCACTCTGTTCTGGCCTGATCTGAGGTGCATTTTCAGCATTCACCAAAAGTTGTACAATGAAGTGCCAGACACAGCTCTATGGGGAATTCTGCAACCTGGGGCAGCCACAGAGAAGTCCCTCTCCCAGACTACTTATGAGGGCAGAGGAACTGTCAAGAGGGTCCTCTTTGCTGATCTTAACCTCTGGGAGCATCAGAAGAACATCACCCCCTCCTATAGGATTTATATAATGTGTTTGACATGGCCAGCACCAGATTTAGGGTGGTCCGAGTGACTCCCTCACACAGGGCACCGGACCAAGGGGGCACAAAATTGCAGAGATCCATGTGGGAGCAACAAATTTTGGCCTCACACAGGGCGCCCTATTATGAAAGATTACCCCCTGTGCATCGGGCTGCCCTTGAAGACGGTCTTGAGGCTGCAGCTAATGCAGAATGTGGCTGCTGAGTTGGTGAGGGGCTTGGCCCAGTGGGATCATGGGCCACTGGTTCTTCTGAGAATGCCTCACTAACTGGGTAGCAAGCTACCAAGCCCTTTTCAAAGTGTTAGTACTGGTGTACAAAAGTCCTAAACAGCTGGGGACCAAAATACCTGAAAGAGTGCCTCCAGTATTATCAAGCCTGTCAGACCATGAAAAGACCTCCTTGGTGGTGGCTCCCCATTTCCAGAACATCCTCCCAGCTGAGTGTGCTTCTCTCCCTCATTACTAACATTTAGCAGGAATTTTAAAATATTCCTGTTTACTGAGGCATTTGATGGCTAAACATTATTGTTCTTTGTGACCTTGAAATTACTAACAGTAATGGTTTGTTTTAAAATATTTCTATGCATTAACATTTTTAAATATTTCATTTGTAATCGTATTGTTTTACTGCTTTCCTGTTTGCCATCCATAGCTCCCTCGGGAAAGACAAAAGTTAATAAATAAGATAGTTCTGGACCTCTTTACCTGAGCAAGCCTCCTATTTGCCCAGCTTCCCATTCAAGAGCATATTCTGTCAAGATTGAAATTCATGTCCTTGAATTTGGATAAAGGCTCCTGTTTGTCAGGATGGAGGAAAGTGGTGCATGCAGAATCTCACTTGCTGTACAAAGGCAAAATGTTCATTTGTTGCTATGCCACTTTCGCTTCTGGCCCCACCCACCACAACCATGTGGCCCTTGGGAGGCTGCCTAGGAGGTAATGTGGCCCTTGGGCTGAAAAAGATTCCCCAGCCTGTTCTAAGGGAGAAGGCATGCTCACCCGTGGGGACACAGAGGAATGCACATCCTTTGAGGATCTTAAGAGTATAAGAACAATAAATAAAGCAAAAAAATTAAAAAGCAAGATGGCAAAGGCTTTTTGCTGGTACACTTTTGCTGGTAGGTCATGACCCGAACATCACTCACCCCTCCACCAGAACAAAACCTTCCTTCCAGAGCCTTCCACCCTGCAGGTCAAAACTCATTCCCCACCCCCAGGGACACCACGTGGCTATTATGGTAAAGAGGTCAGTGATAGCGGATCCCCAAAGACCAGATTATCAAGCTGTTTTGACATCAGCATAATCTCCGAGCGCTGCCTTTTCAAAACAATTATCAGAAGGGATTGGGGAGTGGGGCTTTGGTGGCAGCAAAGTGACGTTGGGATGTGGGTTATTGGATTTTGGGAGATCTTACTATAGTGGGACAGCAAAACACACACAAACTCCCCACGTAGCTGCCCAGAGAAAGACGTCATTCTGGAGAAAGACGTCATTCTCGTTGGGCCGGCTGCCACAGGGCTCCCTGTCTTCATCCTCTTAAATGGGAATGACAATCAACAAAATGGCCTCTGGGCTGCTCACTCACGGAGGGTTTGTTGAGTGCGATTTTCTGCACACTGAAAAACAACCTGGTATCTATCTCACGGGCGGCAGGCAGAGGTGGCAGCTTCAGATGATAAAATGTGGGCACCGTTAAAGTGTGGTAAATGTTTGTCAAGTATTTTTTTTTACCAAGTGGAACTTCCTACCACAGGTACCCAAAGGCTTTGGATATTTCCGTATAAGACTTTTGAGGCCCGAGGGAATTCTAGGGCACATTCCAGCCACAGGAAAGTGCTTGAGGCACCCCATGAGAAGTGTGGCTTGGGGAAAGCCCTGAGGGCCAGATACAGATGTTTGGAGGGCCGCAGTCTACTCCAGGGCCCGAAGCACATGTTTTGCCATGCAAATGGCCCGGGTTCAATCCCCAAGGTCATTTATCTGAAAGCCCAGAAAGTTGCTGCGAGTCAGTGTCAAAAACAATGAGCTAGATGAATCGATTGTTTATCTAAATGGGAGGGTGTTTACCATTTCCATGAATATGCTCATAGCTCTAGCTAACAAGAAAATAAGAGTCTGCAGGATCAGGCCAGTGGCACATCTAGTCCAGCATCCTATTCTCACAGTGGCCAACCAGATGCCCCAGTTGAAAGCAGGACCCGGGCACAAGAGCAACTCTCCCTGCTTGTGGTTTCTAGCAACTGGTATTCAGAAGCATTGCTGCTTCTGACCGTGAAGGCAGATCATAGCCATATATCAGAGTATAACTCATACATACACACACACACTTGAAAATAAGAGTAAAATTCAAAACAGACCAAAAATCCACAATCATCCTTTTGTTAATTTACCTTAGAAGATGGAGCATCTCTATTAACAAAGAACCATCCCCCGAAAGGCTTTTATACACCAGCTTTTGGGTTATGCATGGCAGATTAAGGAATGATGAACTGCATTTGTGTGTTAATACACGTTGTGTGTGTAATACAATGACTGCCAGCCATCTGTTAATCTGCCAGCCAGTTGCAAAGTTGGCTCTTAATCGCTTGGCAACATAGTTCATAAATATAATTTGTTTTGGTATGTTTATTTGGAAAAGATGAATGGGGGAGGGAACCCTTCAAAATTAAAACATGTATTTCTTCCTATATACAAAGAAAGTGTAAGGCTATCATCACACAGCTCCCACTGGAGGATTTGTAGCATGTCATCATAACCTTGGATTTGAATGAAGTCAGTGCCTGATCTCAGTCCTGGATTTGTATGTTTAGGGTGGGGTAGACAAGTTGCACAATACCAGTGGGTCATAGCATGGGAGTGAGAAGGAATTGGCACAGAGGGGAAAGAGGTGGTTTAAAATAACAGCAGAGGTTTGCGGAAAGCAGGATAGCTGAGTCGGTTACAGAGTGGTGCTGATAACACAAAGGTTGCAAGTTGGATCCCTGTAAGGGAGTACTGTAGATGATCCTCAGGGTACCTTCCAACTCTGAGTCTATGATTCAGGGATGGACAAAAACTGAAAGGAGAAAAGTGGCAATTTTAAACAAGCAGAGATTTGACTAGAGTGAGAAGGCAGTGACACTGTGGGGGAAGCAGCAGTGTAAAACAAGGTTTGAGTACAGCAAGAAGGGAGTTGGGAAAGGCTTGGTTGTGTTAGCTTGCATTGTAGCCTTCTCTGTTTGCCACCCTTGCAGTTTAAGGGACTCCTGACCATTTGAGTCCAGTCGTGGCCGACTCTGGGGTTGCGGCGCTCATCTCGCTTTATTGGCCAAGGGAGCCGGCGTACAGCTTCTGGGTCATGTGGCCAGCATGACTAAGCCGCTTCTGGGGAACCAGAGCAGCGCACAGAAACGCCGTTTACCTTCCTGCCAGAGTGGTACCTATTTATCTACTTGCACTTTGATGTGCTTTCGAACTGCTAGGTGGGCAGGAGCTGGGACCAAGCAATGGGAGCTCACCCCGTCGGAGGGATTTGAACAGCCAACCTTCTGATCGGCAAGTCCTAGGCTCCGTGGTTTAACCCACAGCGCCACCCGTGTCCCACCCTTGCAGTTACTTCCAGGTTAATAAGTTTTTGTCAATAGTATCCCTATGAATGGCACTATTTAGCAGGGAGAAATCACAAGAATTCTCATTATTATATATTTTACATGGCTGTTTATTTGTATATACCGTATTTTAAAGTTTTATATGCAGATGTTTTATGATGGCCTATATTTGTAATGACTAATAAAGGTTTGGTGAAGAAGTTATTTCTCCTTATTACAACTCATTAAAAGGATGTATCTCCACCCCTGCTTTACTCAAACCTCTGCCATTATTTAAAACCACGATTTTCGTCTGTGTCTCTCCACTTCCATTTAACTCAGACTTTTGCCATTGTCTGACTATAGCAAGAAGGGAGAAACATTGAAGAAGCAGGGAATGGCTATTTTAAACTTCTCCCTCTTCCATTCCTCAGGTGCATCATGTTGCAGAGATAAAGGATGTGGAGCCCTCAGATGTTCCACAGTACCTTCCCACATTCAAGAGTGGTTGCATGGGGTGGAAAGGAGGAGCTCCAGGCGGGTTGGCAGGCAGAGTGATCAGAGGCTCGGCACGTAGTAAACTAATAACCAAGAAGGGGGTTCTGAGCATGTGTCAAGTGTCTGTCTGACCAATTCCCACTCATCAAGAATTAGTGGAAGATGGGCTTTCTAATCAGGCACAATTTGCAACAACAAAAACGTGACCTCTCATTTAGGGGCTTGGCTACGCAACCTCCTTGACAGCTGCTTCATGTGGGACCAATTTGTTGATTCAGATCCTACTGAAAAAACAGCTGAAAGCAACAGAGCTGCCTTCATAAACTCATAAAGTGGGAAGAGATTAATCGTATCAAATTGCTGTCCCCATCCATTGTGGCTAAACCTTCCCATCACTTTCTTTAACAACATAGAAGCCATAATCCTAAAAGCCCTTTTCAAACACAGACTCCTACTGGTTCTTACAAGCCAAAACTCGGCAACTTTAATAGTCTCTTTCTCTCCCAAGACATTCAGAAAGCAATTCTCTGTTTAAAGACACACCAAGGAGAGCTAAGGACAAGGGAGAATGAACGAGCCAGGAAAGATTTCATGGTAGCAAAGGGTGAAATGCTTTAAAAGACTTTAAAAGTGAAAACCAGCATTCTGAATTGGGCCTGGAAACAAATTGGCAGCCAGTGCAGTTGGATTAGAAACTTTCTTGTCGCCAGTTAACAATCTAGTTGCCACACATGCTGCTGGTTCTGAAACGTCTTCAAAGGCAGCCCCACATACAAAACACTGCAGCAGCCTAACCTGAAGTTTTGGACTTTATACAGGCCTTTGCCTCCTTCCCAGGATGAGCAAAACCGAAACCACCAACTCAAGCAGAAAATAAAGAGCATTTGCCAACTGATGTTGCATAGAGACCACTTCACCACACCAGCTCCTGTGATATTGTTAGCCACAGTTGGAGAGGATTCTGTAAGCTTCTGAAGGCAAAATGAGCACGAGGCAAAATGCATTTGTTTTGTCCAGTCTGTTCTTGAAGAGGAGTCATAGTGGTGTATGGAAGAGATGAATGAAGACAGCAGGTTAGCACCATACCACAATTGCTCCAGGAACAAAGATGGAGCAATGAATCCAAATTTTACCTTTGAACAGTAGGTTAGGTTCTATACTCATTAGCCATCCTCCACCCAGGCAAACAATAGGTATCACTGGAGCTTAAGGACACATTGCAGCCAGGCAAGAACACTCAGGGAGGGTGTAAGGGAAGGCTTGTGAGGGGATGTTCCAAGATAGTTCCAAGGACCAGAGACGCCTTGGGGGGCACATCTGGCTCACCAGAGGAGCACACCGGGGGTAAAGGTAAAGGGACTCCTGACCATTAGGTCCAGTCACGGACAACTCTGGAGTTGCGGCGCTCATCTCGCTTTACTGGCCGAGGGAGCCAGCGTACAGCTTCTGGGTCATGTGGCCAGCATGACTAAGCCGCTTCTGGCGAACCAGAGCAGCGCACAGAAACACCGTTTACCTTCCCACTGGAGTGGTACCTATTTATCTACTTGCCCTTGGACGTGCTTTCAAACGGCTAGGTGGGCAGGAGCAGGCACCGAGCAACGGGAGCTCACCCCGTCGAAGGGATTCGAACCGCCGACCTTCTGATTGCCAAGCCCTAGGCTCTGTGGTTTAACCCACAACACCACCCGCGTCCTACCGGGGGTAGCTCTAATCAAAGCATGAAATGCTGTTTTTCCAGAAATCCAGACAAGAAAGGCACATCCTTATTTTAATAATAATTCATTTCAATTAGACAGAACACAGGTGGTTCTACTATATACATTTCTGGATCAAAGGTACAACAGTTTGACATGTCCTTAAAGTTCTACACAGTGTAAATATGTTTGCTCCATGTCCAAAAAACTCCAGCAGAAGCATAAAAAAATGCAGGAAACTTTACTGATTCCCCAGCCCCGCCCCCCATTTTAAATATAGAACAAGAAAGTCTTGAAAAATAATAAAGGGGGAGACAAAACAGTGTTTGCAAAACAACTTTCCTAACCAGGCCAAACTTGAGTTTTGCTTTCAAAAAGAAAAGAGCAGAAGGAAACCAAGTGAATTCCATAGAACCAGAACAATTTGCTGGGAGGGCACATTTCCTCTTGTGTGCATTTCATTGGCTTGCAAAACACAACTGCAGAAAAAGGCCTTAAAGTGTGACATGAAGAAGCAGCTTCTGCTTTGACATTTGGTACCACAGGCACCATGCAACACCTTCGCCCTCATTTGCTTGAGAAGGACTGAAAAAAATAAGGTGGGGGGCAGGTGCTGTGCTCTGGGTTAACCCAGCAAACCCAGATTCAAGAAGAGGACACACCATGGCAAAAATCTATGCATGTGCTGTGTGACTACCTGCGCCAAACACAGGGCAGAGGTCTCATGCATCAAACTGGGCGGCTTCATATGGTCTTCACGGGTGAGACTTTCTTGAGATTCATCACATATGGACAGAGAGGAGTTCATGTAGGCTGGGCATAGATAGCACAGGTCTATAACAACTCTTGCAGGAAGAAGTTTCATGTTGCTTTCTCCTCTCAGCAATAAACCTCTGTATTCTCTAAACCAGTGATGGCCAAACTTGATGGCCCTGACCACAGGTCCTGTTAGCTAGGGATGATGGGAGTTGTAGTCCGAAAACAACTGGAGGGCCAAGTTTGGCCATCACTGCTCTAAACCTTCCAGATCAGGAGTGGGAAACCTGTGGTCCTCCAGCTGCTGGTGGATTCCACCTCCCATCAGCCCCAGCGAGCACAGGCTACCGCCAGGGATTATGGGAGCTGGAGGTCATCAGCATCAGGAGGGCCCCAGTTTTTGCCTGTTTTTGATCCTGGAGAGCTCCACAGGGAAATTCAACCACAACTCCCAAACACACGTTTCCTCCAGAACTGCACTGCGCAATGTGGCTTCAAGGTGCCTTGATCAAGGAGCGGGGTGGTGCACGTCATCCAGAGCTTTGCTGCTCAGAAGTAGCCAGAGGTGAGGGAAGCTGGCAGACCCTAGGGAGTCTCAGGCATAAGGAAGACTGTGAAATGGCTATAAAGGTGGAAACTTCATAATCTGCCCAGCCAAATGGTTTTGTCTGTGTAGGAGAGAAAAAAGGGGGGGTGTAAAAAAAATGGAATTTAAGAACAGGAATAAAAGCGGAATGGTGGCTCATTCTGGCCAGTGGCTTTCAAAGTACACCCTTTGGTCCTTGATAATAAGATAAGTCAGAGTGGGCAAGCTGTCCAAAATGAATACAGCTTTCTTGACACAACTGATGTTCCCTCACAACACACAACCACGGGGGAATATCCAGTGCTTCAAAAGCAATCTAATTAATTATAAGAGTATTTACATATGCCAACTCATGTGAAGCATCAAGGTGGTGCACAATGTATACAATAAACCATAAAACCCCATACAACCAGTACAAAAAAATCATTAAAGCGAATCAAGGAAATTTAAGCGGCTGCATAGGCCTGTAGACATTAAATGGTATTCAGGAGAGGCCTGGAAGTCAAAACAAGAGAGGCCCTCTGCTAAATATCCGCTGGAAGGGTCTTCCACAGCATGGGACCAGCCACACTCAACACCAGACTTCTACTTGAGCCTAGCAGGGATTCTGCAAGATGGCACAGAACTAACAGCACTCTTCTGGATGATCTCAGGGACAGCCTTTGGGATATCCTAGACCTCAGATTGTTTGAGCCTTTGTATATCAACACAACAGCCTTGTACCTGAACTGGTAGCATATGGGCAGCCAGTGCACAGGGCATGTGGGGAATGCCATCATTCTGTGAAAATAAATGGTGTCTTGACTCCTGCTCATGCAGAAAACGAACTGTACAATCTGCCTCCTGGGAGGAACTTTTGGGGTGCCTGCTCATTCCTCACTGCCTCTTCCGCATCACCAGGGTCCTTGAACCCACCCTGAGTTATACTACCTATAACTGGGAAATCCTCTGTTACCAACAGTTTGACCGCTCTTGGGGGAGACCTCATTGTGTGGCAATGGACATCTAGTTCCACAAAAATAAAAGTGGGTCGCGCCCCCCACACCAAAGAATACAGTTCACCATCCCTGGTTTTAGCTTCGAACTAGATGCAAGCCACACTCTTGCTGCTTTTGCTCTTAACTGCCCCCAACTCCCTCTATGTTAACGGCAACTGCATCTCTTGCAACAGTCTTAAAGAGCCGGCAGGGCTAACATTTGCACTGCACTGCCTCCAAGGCAAGTGGGAGGAGCAACCAATTCCTGGATAAGCTTTTTCATGTGCCTCCTCCATGAGAGGTCTGGAGGGTGGCAACACGAGAATGGCCTTTTCTGTGATGTCTCCCCGTTTGTCAAATGCTCTCCCCCCAGGGAGACTCGCCTGGTGCCTTCGTTGCATCTCTCTTCTCCGAGGCCTCTGGCTAATTAAACAACCTATGGCCTATTAAACTGGGGGGCGGGGAGTTATTGTTTTTCTTTGATACTATGTTGTGTATTTTTGTGTTTTCATATTGTGAACCGTCCTGTGATCCTCAGATGAAATTAGGCAAACAGAATAGAAATTAGATAAATAAATAAATAATAATAATTAAATAACCTCCACTGCAGAAAAAGAATCACATACTTACTGATTTTTGAAGGAATTTGCTAACCTCCTTTGCCCACGGACACCTGAAAGAAAGGGAAGGGGGTGGTAAGATGCAGGTCCCCCTCGTCTTGAAGCAAAACCACCTTCTCATTTTTAGCATTCCATTTACATCACCCAAAGATGCTGCGTACCAACAACGCAACACATGGGAGTCTCAAAGATGCCCACAAGAGCCACCACAGATAAGTTCAGGTCCTGTGTCAATGCGCATGGTGCTTACCCCAACAGCAGGACCTTGAAGAGGGCTTCTTAACACACAGGGCAGCTGATATAGGGAGAGATCCCATGTCTGAGTCCCAAGCTACTGAGGGCAGGGATGGAGAACCTTTGGCCAAAGCCAGCCCCCCCCCCCCAAGCCTCTTTATTTAGCCTGCAGGACTCAGTCCCAAGCCACACCCCCTCTTCAGCTACATACCTCCTGGAGTGTTTCTGCCTGCCTGGAATGCGTTCTTGAACCCTGATGGTGGCTCCCGTTTATTTACTTGTTTTACGAAGTTATTTAAACTGCTTCACAGCCTGAAGCCATTGAAGCAAAGTACAAAATTAGATGAAATGCTCCCCAAAAGCTTTAAAAAACACATCTACAAACTCTAATAACAATAAAAGCATTTCTATGCATGTACAATCAAAACACCTACCTATATGGAAAATAGAGGTACGTTTGTGTGTAGAAACTAGGCACCTATACAAAGATAACATTTACATTCATTCCTGTGCATAAGCATTGCCCCTGGTCCTGCCTACCCCCGGAAGGGAATGTGGCATTCAGGTTGAAAAATGCTCCCCACTCCTGATTCAGGGCTTTTGTAATTGGCACTCTGATTTTTCCTCTTGGAAAACTGGGTTGCTGGGATGGGAGGAATGTAGCTGTGACCCTCATACACTGTGACACTCACATTGGCAGGTTTTCCACAATAATATTGATGATGGAGATGCCGACTGATGGTAGGTTTCTATCCCTGGATGTCAGGAAGAGGCACAGCAGCTCCCCCACATACTGAGCACCCCAGTGTTGCCACCTGAGGGGAAAGGAAAGGAATCAGAGAAAACGAAGGTCCTTGGCAGCATCTGCCAAACTGGCAGCTTAGCCAAAGCCATTTTTCAACTTGTACCAGAGGTCCCACAGGTGATGCATGCTGGTTTTGCAATAGGTCCTGAGCATGCCAGCTCACATGTCATTGCAGAGCGAGTGGCACAGAGCAGCCTTCGCCAACTCATGCCCTCCAGGTGTTTGGGACTACAGCTCCCAGCCAGCACAGCCATGTTTTGGACTACCATTTGCATCAGCCTCAGCCAGTGCAACCATTTTGGCTGGGGCTGATGGGAGTTCTACACTTGGAGGGCACCAGGTTGGTGAAGGCTGACAGAGAGAGAAAAGACCCAGCTCTTTTGATAAACAGACACTCCTCTATGTGATCAGTAAGTGCAGCTCACATAAGTCAGCAATGGCTGATGAGAAGGGATGAATCCACCATTTCCTTTCATGCCCTGAAGCTTTGAGCACTTTTTTCTGCTGGCCCAGGAAAACAACACCGAAGTTGGCCGTTACAATAGTGAGCAATCAAGTGCAGACCAAAAATCTGGCCTTGGGTAATAGAAGTGGATGAAGGTTCTCAGCAAATCCACCTTTCCATACTCACAGACTTTTAGAGGCAAGGAGAGGAAGAGGGAAATGCACTAAAATGTTTGGCATGAATGAATGATCCACAGGAAGACACATGAACATCTCACAGGCCAATCAGTAGGATGATCAATATTATATGAGCTTGCTGCAAAAAAGGCCTGAAAGGATGCTCAGTAAGGACCGGACAGTCTGATTTCCATGTAACCTTTGAGAAAACAAACGAGCATGGATGCTCTATAAACAGGTGTCCAGAGGCCATCAAAAAGCAGCACAGGGTCTGCCTAGGCAGTCAATGAGGCCTTGCTGAGGTCTGCCGTAAGTCTCAAAAGCTGCCGGCCTAGAACTAAGAAAGCAGGCAGGAAGGAGAGGGGAGGGGATGCAGTGATTTCTCATCTATGTCTGCTCTTGAAGTGGCTCAGCCTTTCAGGACAGATCCCAAGAACAAAACAGAGGGGGCTTAATAAATGCCAACTTACAATCCCAACATTTCTGTTTTGTGGCAACAGAGGTCTGCAAGAAGCAAGGAAACGATGTTACGGACAGCCTTCTCGTGATAAGCCAGAGACTCCAGCAGAAGCTTCAGAGCCCAGAGGTTATTCTGCAGAAAGGGAGAAGAGAGAAATGCAGGGACAACTCAGCAACTTAACAGCACATAACTGAGGCTGAACGCCCCAGGTTTCATTGTAAAAGGAAGCTTTCTTGAGCTGTAAAAATTAAGAATTACATATATATACGTACACGTGTGTGTACATACACACAAACATATATCCATACACACATATAAACCCACAGAAGCACTGCTGTAGTAAGAAATATGCAGAATAACTTATGATGGAAGATAATGAACACACAAAAAAGCTTACCCCGAAAGCCAGCACAATTTCTAGGAAGGAGCACAGGGAGTTGTGTTCCATCAGGATCATATGCCGAACTGCCTGGACCACAAAAATGAGCCCAGCTTCCAAGGATGACTGGAAGGAGACAAATAGAAGGGTAGAAAGGAAACAGTCAGAAACAAGGATGAACTGTTGAATGGATGAATTTGCTAGATGAGACGATCAAAATCCTTTTGATTAAAAAGATGCCTGCTGATTAAACCGGGCAGCATATTTTTAAAAAATTGAATTTGTTTTTCAATTTACCGGTAAAAAACTGCAGATTGCAGCTGCCATTTTAGAAGAGGCATCTCTCCTTCTCTACCACCTGGAAGAGCATACTTCATTATAAGACACAGTCTTCCCCAGCAAGAGCTAAACAAGTGGTTCCCCAAACTAGAAGCTGCTCTGCAATAACTCAGAACAGGGCTTTCAGCATGGCTGCCCCTGTTCTGTAGAACAGCATCTCCATCATGCTATGAGAGGTACAATTGAAGACATTTCTGTTCTGACAAGCTTTGCCAGCAGCATGAACAAGTATCTGCCAGCGGTGTCTACACTTTGTATGGCTTTTTAAAATTTATCGGCTATTATTTTCTATGTCGTGTTTAACTGCTGTTATTGCATTTTGTACATTGCCTTGGGCCAGGTGTGGATGGGGATTTGCAATAGACTGACCAGGGTTTTTGACTACAAAATGACCTTTCTCCACCTAAAGGAGGCTGCTGAAGTAAAAAGAACTAAGCAGGGAACATCTGTGTGAAGGATGGAGAGTTTAGAATTCCCAGACTCAGGGACGCCCTGGTCTTTAATGCAAATTATATGCCTTTCGCAGCTTGTTCTGGCTGGCAGATCAGGGTATTAGCACAAAACAAAGTAGATTTGACAGGCATGAAGGTTGGGCTCACACCCTTTGGCGTAAAGAAGCCCAGAATCTAGGCTTCCCAAAAGGAAGTGTATACTTCAAGTGTATACTTACATCTTGGCCAAAGTGTTTTGAGAAGGTAACATTAGAGTGGGGGGTTTGGGTGAGTTGTTCAACAACGTAGCGTGACTCTTCAGAGACCACCTGCAAGTGAAGTCACCGCAATAATCAAAAGAAGAGCCTCGATACCCAGAGCAGCTCCCAGTCTTTCCCTCCTGCGTGCCAGAGGACAACAGCAGCAACAAGCAGCCATGTGCACTTTCAACATGCAATAATGTCTGACAATTTGTCTGCCCTGGATGGGGCTGATTTCCTACCAAACAAGCAGGCATGCAGTCTGCGGATGCTTCTACATCCAGATTTCTTCCTGCAGACCCAGGTAGCCTCGGTGGCTAGAATTGCCTTTTACCATCTGCAACTGGTGTGACACCTACAGCCATTCCTGGACTGGCAGAGGTCAGTTCAGTCACTTTTGACTTCCAAGAGTGGATTACGGCAATGCACTCCAGGTGGGGCTTCTCTTGCACTTGAGCCAGAAACCGCAGTTAATGCAAAATTGCTGACAGGCGTGAGACCCCCATTCGCATGTAACACCCCTGCTCAGAGATCGGCACTGGTTTCTGCTTCATTACTGAGCCAAATTCCAAGTCTTTCTACACTGGGCCCGCAGCTTATGTGATGGTTGAGTTCTGGGGGTCCACATGCAAAGGCAAAAATGTGTGGAGCCAGGAAAGCCCTGGAACCAGCCCCACCCCAATGCAACTGCCCCTACCTGTCCAGAGCAGGCCTTGCTCTGCACCTTGCTTACTAGTTACTGGGAAGGTCACACGAGGGCCCCGGGAGCGTCCCAGAGGCCTCATGCATCCATCCCAGAGGCCAGTAAGCAAGGCAGAGAGCATAAAAAGTTATTTACGTGACAGGTTTACCCCAGCTTCCATTCATTCATTTTTCAGCCGTGCGCCTGAAGTCCTAATCATGTAAGCAAATTGTGCATAAGTTTCAGGCCCACTGTTTTAGTATATAGGGTCCTTAGCAGCTTGGGATAAGTTTATTTGAGGGATCGTCTTGGCATATATACATATACCCAGTCTGACACTGTTTAAGTGTGTCAGACTGGGTAGATAGATAGATAGATATGCACCTACACCTTGGAACTCCCTTTCACCATGAAGCCCCTTTCACTGTACTCTTCTAAGCACCTGATAAAAACATTTTTGCTCAGGCACGTGTATCAAGACATGAAGAAGCTGACATGTGTTTTAATCTGTTTTTAGCTTAACTGTTGATTTTAATTTTATTTTGATTTTATATACCCGTTTTTAAATTCACCTTTTATCGACCATTTTAACGTTTGCTAGATTTTTGGTAAACAGCTTAAAGGTTCTCTTTGCAATCAAGCAGCATATGCATTACATTAAATAAATAATATATTTTTAAAAGCCTTTGTATAGCAAGTTCAAAGCACTCCCCAGACATTATCTGTTTTATGCAAGCATCTGGCTACTATTTCAATTCTGCATCCAATTCAAAGTGCTGGTTTTGACCTATAAAGCCTCACGTGGCTCAGAACCACAATACCTCAAGGACCACCTCTCCCCCTATAAAAGTGACCCGGACCCTGCAATCATCGTCTGAGACGCTTCTTCCGTGTGCCCTCTCAACAGGTTATCAGGGAAGGTAGCAACACAAGAACAGGCCTTTTCAGCAGCAGCTTCCCAGTTGTGAAATGCTCTCCCCAGGGAAGCTCACCTGTCACCATCATTACAGGCAAAAGCATTTCTTTTTCTCTAGGCCTTAGGCTTTTATCTATGGCTTCCTTTAGTGGATGGGGATGCTTTATTCCGGCCATTTAATAACAGGATTGTCTTTTAGATTTTTCTTTCATGTCAGTTTTAATGCATATGGGTTTGATTGCTTATATATTGTAAGTCACTTTTTGGTACCTTGGTAAAAAAAAAGTGACTAATAAATTTAAAATAATAATAATTGGAATGATGTAGTTGTACTGAGGACTAGAAAGGGTGGGTCATTAAAGGTACCTGGTGAGTTTATGGCAGCCCAGGAATCATCCCCTCTGACATGACAGCGAGATACAAGCCCCCCCATCGAGGAATAATATCCCCGAGTCAATGGTGTTACCTGCTGGAATTCCTGGGATGGTTCTTTTAAAGTGATGGCTGTCAGGCTGCCATCTGCTCCCACAACAGGGTGGCTGGCAAAAATTTTGATCATAGAACTCCAGCATTTGGGCTGAAAAACACAAATTGGGGCTCATTTGGTACCAGAAATCAAAATAGGATTTCCCAGAAGTTGTTCAAAAGTAATCACTCTTTTAAGACAGAAGAGCACAGGGTTGAGCAATGGCATTTATTTCACAGCTAGTTTATTTATTTGTAAGGAATATACCTTTTAGCATGGCAGGACCTACACTTGGAAACTCCCTGCCAATTGACCATGCAGGCACCTTTGCTGTACTCTTTCCAGAGCCTTATTACTCTCCTTTTAAATCCCTCCCCTTCCTCCAAAGAATTGAGGTAGGCAACTGGCCATCCCCTCCTCCCCTCTTGGTTGCTGGATGGCAAATTAAGTGGGCTAATTCACAGGTTTGCCAATTCTCCATTCTCTCAGCCTAACCTCAACTACACAGGGTTGTTGAGAGGCTGGGTCCAGGTCCCCTTAGGAGCAAGGAGCTGCAGCTAACCCTGATGACCTCTCCACTTACAGACTTCTTTCTTCACTTTTTTTTTTGGGGGGGGGGACCCACAGTCTGCCCTGCGAAGTAAATCATATCCAAAAGACCACATCCATTCACTGTAGAAGCAGAAGATAGGCTTCAGAGTGGAAGTGGACATCTGAAGGCAGCCCTGTTTAGGGAAGCTTTTAATGTTTGACAGACTATTATATTTTAATATTTTGTTGGAAGCCGCCCAGAGTGGCTGGGGAAACCCAGCCAGATGGGTGGGGTATAAATAATAAATTATTATTATTATTGTAAGTGGAAAGCACTTCTGTTTTCAAATGAGTCTGCCATCTTCTGGATGGAGAGGGAAGCACACATGTACATGAAGTTCTGGACCACTGGATGACAACCAGCAGGGCGGAAGAAGCCAGGGCTGGGCAATAGCTGGCTTTCAACATCGTGATATACCAATATATCACAGTGTCTGAAATAAGGATGGAGCTATGTAGAGGCACTGGTTGGCTTCATGTTGTGATTTTCGCACAGCACACGCACAATGATTCGCGATATATTGCCAGGTCAAAAATTATGAAACCAATGACACAATATGGATTACAAACCCGCTTAGGGCTTGGGTCAATATATCACCCGGCTCTAGAAGAGACCCATAGGCCACCTTCGCCAACAGGCTCAATATTGGGCCAAGGCATTTGGGGAGGGGAAAGGTTAACTGCCACAAAACTAATAAAACTGGTACTCACACTTGTATACAACGATATGTTGCAGTAGAACAGCTTGAACATCTGTTTGAGCAGAACAGGTAGTTTCACAGGAGTGCCTAGAAAGAGGGGACAGCTAAAAATCACACCCTGTAAAGCAACAGCTGCCAACTTCGTGACAGCATGCTTGTCGCTACCTCCCCTACATTGCAGGGATTAGACTAGATGATCACAGTATCAGAGTTATAGAAAGAATTGGGGTTGGCTTTGGAAGCCCAACTCCCCAACAAGGGACTCAGTGTCCATTATTAGTCAGAGCTTAATGGCTGGAGGCAGTGAAAGTAAGGCAGATCTTTATTTCCTTTTATTTGCAACAGAAATCCCCCACCCAGCCTTTGGTAGGAGGTAAGGAGTGGTCTAAACCACAGAGCCTAGGGCTTGCCAATCAGAAGGTCGGCAGTTCAAATCCCCGAGACAGGGTGAGCTCCCATTGTTCGGTCCCAGCTCCTGCCCACCTAGCAGTTCAAAAGCACGTCAAAGTGCAAGTAGATAAATAGGTACCGCTCCGGTGGCAAGGTAAATGGCGTTTCTGTGCGCTGCTCTGGTTCGCCATAAGCGCTAGCCACATGACTCGGAAACTGCCTGCAGACAAACGCTGGCTCCCTCGGCCTTTAGAGCGAGATGAGCGCCGCAACCCCAGAGTCGTTTGCGACTGGACCTAATGGTCAGGGGTACCTTTACCTTTAAGGACCCAGAACAAAGGTGAGTAACAGTTTTTAAAGACTTTAGAAATTACTTTAGAGGTAAATACCCACTCACATCTCCATAAAACACGAGCGGCTGTTTGCCCTGCCTCAACCTGTCCTACACTGAAAAACCACCACTACCCTAAAACAAGCCCACATTTCACTAGATGGACTGGACTCTCATCCTCCCATCTCTTCTGGGCAGAGGAAGGATGCAAAAAGCTTCTGTAAGAGAAACTGTGGCAGTAGCTGATATAGGTGCTTCCCCCCCCCCCCCCGGTAATGCAGGTGAGAGGCTGGTGGGGCGCTATTTGGTAGTCCTGTCTACTTTTCTGCTCTTTTTAGATGTATCAGACATTTTGTGTTATCTCCCCTGCCCCTAAGAAGCAAAAGAAAGAAGAAGAAGAAGAAGAAGAAGAAGAAGAAGAAGAAGAAGAAGAAGAGGAGGAGGAGGAGGAGGAGTATCCCCACCCATCTGACTGGTTTGCCTCATCCATTCTGGGTGGCTTCCAGCATATATAAAAACATCATAAAATGTGATCACCGGCTCAAAAACATTGGCCACCCTTCACAAACAACACTCAGCGAGATGCTCCATAGACAGCCAGCAGAAGCAATAACGAGATCGAAGGATACTTGCCCGCTGGACCCCACAGCACAGAGCCCTCCATGTCATTTCCAAAGGGAGCCTGTCCTGATCGGAACATCTTCAGGTAGACCTCGAATTGGAGCAGCGAAAGGCGGCAGGCCGCACAGCAGCTTCTGGGGTAGACGATAAACAGTGCCTGTGCAGCGCCCACAAAATCTCCACTTTTGCACAGGTAGAAGGGGACCTTGTCCTGCCACTTCTGCAACCTAGAAGTTGGGCAAATGAGAGGCAGCAAATACTACAGGCAAACTGATTGCAGCAAAATGCAGACACACAGAGAGGGATCCAGTGGCATATGAACAATATTTATTGTTGCATTAAGGGGAAAAGTCATAGCCAAACAACAGAAGAAGAGAAGAAGAGTTTGGATTTGATATCCCGCTTTATCACTACCCGAAGGAGTCTCAAAGCGGCTAACATTCTCCTTTCCCTTCCTCCCCCACAACAAACACTCTGTGAGGTCAGTGGGGCTGAGAGACTTCAAAGAAGTGTGACTGGCCCAAGGTCACCCAGCAGCTGCATGTGGAGGAGCGGGGAAGCGAACCCGGTTCACCAGATTACGAGTCTTCCGCTCTTAACCACTACACCACACTGGCTCTCAACAGAGCATCTGCCTGGTGTGCAGAAAATCCCAGGTTTGATCCCTGATGCCATCTCCAGGTAGGGCTGAGAGACTCCTGCCTGAAACCTTGGAGAGCCACTGCCAGTCAGTGTAGACAACTCTGAGTTAGATGGAGCAACAGTCTGACTCGCTACAAAGCAGCTTCCTACATTCCTTTAAGACTACAGTCCACCTAAAGAGGCGTCCTAAACTGCTACGTGGAAATATGTAACCGTAAAGAAAAAAGGAAATGTAAGCAGCCAAGAGCCTTTCAAATTAGCGAAGGGTCCATTTTGCACACCCTTTTCTGTTTCAGTAGAGGGTGTCAGTGGGCAATGTCCCAGCCCTACATTAACTAGGCCTGGAAACACTTGGGACTCACTAAAATCTGATCTCCTCACTTCCTAATTCAGTAAAGACAGGGCCACTATTGTTTATCGAGAGCCCCAAGCTATGATTCCCCTGGTTTTAAAGATTTTAGGTGTGCAAGCTTTAAACAAAATCCCACCAGTAAACAGAAGATTAAAATAAACCCTCCACGGAGAGTTGTGAGCAATTTCAAATCGCTTACCACTTGGAATCATTGCATTTCACCACCTTCAAATAACGGATCAGCTCCTTGTATCTGGGGAAGAATGAAAGGCATTAGGACAGGAATGGAGGGCGATGACCCAGTGATGAAGGCTCCCCAAGTGGTTGCAAGAGACTACTCCAAAGGGCATGGAGTAACGCCATAGGAAGATTTGATACAGGCTGCATTTACATGTCAGGAAAGCTAAACCATGGCTTAGTGCAAAAGCACTGGCTGCCAAGGAAGAGATTTATTCCCTCCTCATCACCCTCACAGCTTTCAGGCTCAGGGTGGTGTAGCTAAGCCAGGCTTGGCTGAGTGTGTCATCTGAACCTGAAATCCTTAAGCTCCCTCCTCAAACATGATCAATAGTCAAGATTTGTTCTTGGCTACATGTTGTGGTTAAGAAGGAAACTGTGGAACCTGCTCCCGCATGAGGCAGTGACAGCCGCCAACATAAAAGGCTTCCAAAAAAGAACTGGATGAATTTGTGGAGGCTAATGGCTGCCGGCCATCATGACCCTGCTCTTCCTCCACAGCCAGTGGCAGTAATGGTTCATAGAATCGTAGGATTGTAGAGCTGGAAGGGTCCATGAGGGTCACCTAGGCCAACACCCTGCAATGCAGGAATCTTTTGCCCAACATGGGGCTCAAGCCCACAACCCTCAGATTAAGAGTCTCATGCTCTACCAACTGAGCCATCCACGGTGGTGCTGGGGAAAAGGCTCTTGGCTCAGGTCCTGCTTAAGGGTTTGCCACAGTCATCCAGGTGGATACTCTAAGAACAGGATGCTGGACTAGATGCTAGATAGGCCACTGGCCTAATCCAGTGGGTTCTTCTTAATATTCTTATGAGATATCTGGGTTCGGAGAAGACCCTTGGTTTAGCTAACCTGCTACATTGAGCTAAAAGGACCAGGGAGCTCCCCTATGGCAGTCAACACGTCTGAATGGTCCCAGAAAATCATACTTTGGCTTACCATGATGTGTGAATCAGGCCACACTAGCAAAAGGAATAATGTTTTCAACACACAGGGCCAAAGAGATCCCCTCCCCCAAGATGGTCATGTTCCTCTAGGGCTTTAATTTTTAAAAATATAATTTTCAATTCTCTAAAGAGATTGCAAAGCATTTATCAGTCATACATAGTTTCTTCTTGACTTTCCACCCCTCCTTTCCTGAAGTTTGTTTTTTACTCCTTTTTGTTAGCTGTTTTTATAATCACTGGGTTTTACTGTGAAAATATTGCTAGCGCTTGTGGTTACAGTACTAAATATTCAACCCGAGAGCACATTTCCACTCACAACAAGCTTTATTGCTATGGATGATTTAGCAAGAGCCACCAAAATCAGGCAAGTTTATGAAAGTTTATGGAAAACACCTTTGAGACAAGACCCTGCAGAAACTGGAAACAAGCAGATGGCACGTACAGGTAACCAGGGAGGGTGATATCCCATCAAGGGAAAGGGCTGTGGCTCAGTGATGGAGCAACTGCTTTGCAGGCAGAGGATCTCAAGCTTGATCTCCAACAACATATTCAGGTTGGAATGGAACTGTCCCCTTTACTGCACCGCGATCTTCAGATGAAGGCCGGTATACAAATTTAATAAATAATAATAAAACCCTGGAGAGCCACTGACAACCAGTGAAGGCAATATTCAGCTATATGGATCAAGGGTCTACCTTGGTGCAAGCCAATTTGCTAGGTTCTTTTATCTGCCTGTGAGCTTTTCTCAGGGGGAACTGAACAACTGTAGTTGGAGATCAAACGCTGGGCTAGTCTTGCTTTTTGGAGTCATTTCTTATGCTCCCTCTGTTCCATAGGTACTTACTGCCTGCAGCCTTCCATCCTTTCAATTCGTGCCTCTACTACGGCAACTGTTTCACAAAGGCATTCTTTCTTCCCTTTCAGCGTCCGTTGGCCAGTAACATTTTGTCCTTTCAAGACGGAGATCAGCAAACAGTGATCCCAGGGAGCGAAATTCAGGCTGAAATGAAAACGAGGCCGTGTTTATGCGGGCTTAGGATCAAATCAGAGAGAGCAATGTGCCAGGAATATTGTCACCCTTGCTTCAAGTCACAGGCTAACTGCCGTGAGTGTGCTCTCAAGAGATCACACTGGCAACAGGGCAATGGCAGCTAATACTGCGGCAATGAGAGTGTGTGGGGTTTTTTTTGGGGGGGGGACTTTGTTCATAGACTTGCACTGGCTTCTGATGTGATACTGAGCCAAGTTCAAGGTGTTATGATTAGTATATAAAGTTCTTAACAGCTTAGGAACTATTCACCTGCAAGATTGCCTTACCCATATATGCCCACTCAACTGCTTCGATCTGCAGAACTGGCACTATTTACTGGTGCCACACAATACTTGTTCCTACACTTTGGAAGCCCCTGCCTGTTGACATCAGGCAAGTGCCATCTCTGTGCTCTTTTAGCACCTGCTAAAAACATTTTTATTCAGGCAATCCTACCCAAGTATGAGGAATGCTGACATGTGTTTTAAACTGTTTTTAGCTTATCACTGATTTTTTAAAAATAAAAAATGTTTTAAACAGCTCTTTTAAACTGTTTTTATTGATAGTGTTACTGTTTTATTCTTTTCGTACACCGCCTTGAGGTTTGTCTGGCTTTTTCCAATCATGTGGTATATACATTTTGTGAAATAAATAAATATGCATGGTGGGAAACCAAAAATCTTGAGAATATATTCCTTTCAGATCCAAACACACAGTTCAAGCATGGAAGCATACCTATTTGAGAAGATATGGCAGTGAACCGGGAAAGGAATGGAGTGGTAAAACGCGGTGAGCTTGTTATACAAAGGCTTCGGAAAGTCATTCAGCACCAGCAGCCTCTGAAGTCGTCTTGTGATCCTGAAAGGTAATGACTAATTAGAACAAAAGAAGAACCTTTGAAGCAACTGTCCCTAGTCTGCTGCCCTTCAGAAGTTTTGGACAACTCCCACCAGCCCCTATCCAGCCCAGCAGCTCTCCAGAATTTCAGATCGGGCTCTTTGCTATCCCTACCTGGAGATTGAACCTGGAATATTCTGTATGCAAGGCAGATGCTCTACCAAGACTGAGATAAGGGGCAGCCTGCAAACTCTCTTAGTATCAGCTAGCGTAGCAGGATGACCCAACATCAGCTGCTGTGAGGCCACTGACTTTGGAAAGATTTCTAGGCACGACAGCTTTCCAGAATTCCTTTTCCGTACAGCAGGAAAACTCAGCGATAAAGGGGACTGGTTGCACACCAGACATCCATGCGCTCTCTCTCTCTCTCTCTCACAGACACACACACACCCCACGTGCGAAACCAGCTTATGGCTAGTGCCTGGGATGTGTCTGCAGCTAACACATTTATTTAAATTTATCCTAAGAGGTGTTGAGAGGCCATGAGCTGGCTCTCCCACTATTTTTCTGCAGAAGGGGATCTCTGCCACAGGAGACCCTTTCCAAATGTGGGACTAACCATCGTACCCCAAACTATTTTTTTTTGCACCAGAAAGTGTCTACACCTAAACAGACCACTGGGATGAAGATCTTACATTCTGAATAATTCTATTCAGTAATGACAAGAGTAGCTTTATGCAGTGAAATGCCCGATACACTGTTTCAAAGTTCCTGGAGGGTAGAATCGCTTAAAATAAGGATAGGTGAAAGTGATGATTAATTTAAAAGAAAAAAAAGGGAACAGGTTTCCCCAAAAGGGGTTCGTGTCTGTTCTTCATTAACCTTTGCTACAATTCCATTTTGTGTTATGAAAGTGAATGGAAAAGACAAGCTGGGGGAGATTACATGAGGCATCACATATTTCAATGCCCTCATTAATGAGACTCCAGGGAGTAAGGAAAGAGGAGATAATTACCACCACCACCACCCCCCCCAAAATTGTAGAGATTAAAGCAAAGCCAAGGTCAAGCATGGCAATGCTTTTATTCTATAGAGTTGTGAAAAGTTTGATGGATTCAATTCTGTTCCCCACCCCTCCTTGATTCCGTCTAACATCTATTCCTTTTCCCCCAACCTGGATGACCTCCAGTTGTTTGGGACAGCAACACTCTTCAGCCTTGACTACTGCCTGTGCTGGCTGGAGCTGATGGGAGTTGCAGGGCCCCAGGTTGGGGGATGGCTGATTTAGAGCTTTTTGCAGCAGCCAGGCACTAAGCACCCTGATTGCCTTACCTGGACATTAGACAAGGCACAGCCTGGCTCAGCGACACCAAGTGACCAACATTTTGCGCAAAGCTGACAAAGAAAGGAAGACAGGAACACCAAGCTCCATTACTCAGTTTTTGCCAGCATTTTTGTAAAATGGGAAACTTTTCCTTTGAAAAAGTTTGGTTCTTTGCTTTGCTCAAGAGTAGAGCTGGCCCCAGCCCTTCCCAACATGTCTCTGTCCTCTGCAGAGTTTTCCCTCCATAGAGTTCAAACTAATACAATGAAACATCTAAGAAATAAAAATGGCAATAAAAATACAATTTAAAAATCAGCATGAATAGCAAATGCAATGGATATGAGGTCTCCCATCTTCAACCACTTGAATGAAGCTCGCAGACTAGTTTGCAAATCTCCCCCCCTAAAGAAACCCAAGGGAGCAGCATCACCTATCCCTTTACTCCATTTCCACCTCTTCAGCCAACAATCTTCAACGTATGTTAAGTCAAGAGTTGCAATAGCAGTGAGATACAAGCAAGGGTCGCCAGGCAAATCTGCCTGGGTTACTTACGGAGTGAGGTCCTTGTGGAGTGCGATTTCCCTGGTTGCTCCCATAAGCATGATGACCTCTGTTTTGGGTCTCTCTTTCTCAGCCAGATTTAGAAAGGCTGTTACGAGTTCAGAAACAGAAGCATAACTAGAAAAATGAAACCCAAAAGCTTCTGAGTCACAGATGGAGCAGGTTTTTGCAACAGTTGTCACTTGATCATGGAGGTGGGGGGGGGACTATTACCATTGGAAATCTTAAATTGACAAATCAACACACTTTACGGGCAAATGTAGGCAAATCTGCCTGTAGACTAGGCCTAGGCAATGTATCCATACATCGTCCAGGAACGCCCCAAGGTGACCAGTGAGTTTCATGACTGAATGGGGATTTGAGCCCTGATCTCCCAGGTCCTAGTCTGACACTCTAAGCACCACTGGCAGAGGAAGAGGAGCACGGGGGGAGCGCACCACCCCTGGCAGCTGCCACCGCTCCTGCTGCGCTGGGCACCACGCCCCTGCAGGCAGCACGTCACACCCCCAGGACGTGCGTCATGCCCCCAGGATGTATGCCAGCCCCGCCCCCGCCTGCTCTCTGCCCCCCAGTTCCAGAGCATGAAGCTCCGCCACTGCTAACCACTACACCACACTGACTTCCTAGAGTACTTCTATGGGGCAGCTATATAAATTAAGTAGGTAAACAAATAGGTCAAAATGTCGCTTAGAGAAAGATTTGAAATATTTTCCTTGAGGCTTGAATTTGTTTTATTCTGGAATGTTTTATTGGATATTTTAATGTGCTGTAAACCAGTTTGAGATTCTTTTTCTCTGAAATATAAAGCAGGACAGAAATGAAATTAATGATAATAATAAATTTCATTGCTTAAAAAAGAAAGGCGCCTAGACAATCCATTGTGCCAAACGTAACCTAGGTTTAAGGTGCCATTAGGTGATTAGCTTACATATCTGAGTTTCTAACACTGCTGTAGGGCAACAGCCTTAATATCCACAACAGACACGAAGGTATATACATTTGTAAACATGTATTGACAGTGTTTCCTACATTACCTGTGCACAGTATACAAAGGGAAGGAGCTGCATTTTTCACACTTCCCAGGACGCAAATTCCGATGGCAAAGGCATTTGGGGAAGTCTGGAGCAATTCTATTTCCAGACAGATACTTGTTATATTCCACAGAAACATCATGCACGAATTTCTGCAGGAGTACCCCTATAGCAGAGAATTAGGGTGGGGGTGGCAGAAAACAAAAATGCTTATTTCTTCCCAATACATGCTGTGTCCCTCAGAAAGAGGCTGATATCCCACACCGTTCTCCTGTGCTTCTGGCAATGCTATATTGATAGGACCCACCCGACTCTTGCAATTATAATTTGTTTTAAACCACTTTAAACTCTTGTGACCTGCCCTGGGCATCTTTTGGGAGGAAGAGCAATCAAATGCAATTAACATTAAATAAAAATTAGATTAAAATAACACAGGGGTGGATTACCTGTAGTCCTTTTAGGCATTGCTGCACTCCAGCTCCCATTATCCTTGACCACTGGCCATGCTAGCTGGGGATAGTGGGAACTTGGGAGTCCAGCAAAATCGGGGGGGGGGGGCACAGATGAGCCACCCCTGAGTTAGAGATCACAGATTAAGGAACCTGCTGCTCCCCACCCACTAGGAGTCTCAAAGAGTCTCACGCACCAATTCCCAAAATGTGGAGCACAAGAAATAATAAAAAAATTAACTCCTATTTGCTTCCACATTCACCCACAGAGTATGCCCACTGTGTCTCTGAATGTTCTGGCCTATTGTGAACCCCAAAACCAAGAAATAACTTGGGAATTACAGGGCAGATCTTTACCTTAGGATTACTACACCCTCTTCATAAATGCACAAAATGGTCCTTGATGGAGAAAGCCTGCAGTTCAGAGACACACCTCAATGATGTTGAGACAAACGCAGTGGCTGAAATGACTCATTCATAAGCGCCCCGAGAACTACATGCAAGCTCCAAATTGGGAGCGTGTGGACAGGGGTCAGGCTGATCAGTGATGCCCCCTTGAGGATCCTCCTGATGTGCAGATGAGTGTTGATCTGATGACAGCCTGGCTGCAACAATATCAAGGTGAGGGGGCACCTCATGCCTATGCACATTGCTGGCCTGAGTGCAAGGTCCAGACCCTCTTAGAGTAAATGCAGTCACACTTCTAACACCCGCTGACCTGTCTCCTCTGCCGCTGCGCTTGGACCAGTGCAGGAAATGCTCCCTACAAAGACTCATGCATTCTAATAGTAAAAGGGTGACGAGTGTGTTCTGGATGACCAACTTGGAGTAGTCTAATTTTGCAAGGGTCACCTGCTCAGGTGCCAGCCAGCTAATCAGAGCCACTCTGGTTTCAGATAAAATGAGGTCGCTTGCAACAGAGGAATCCTGAATGGAGGCAGGAACCAAGGACCTCAAGCTTAAAAAAAAAAACCCAGAACAAAACAAAAACAAAACCACAGCCTCCATGGCCGAAAAAGGTCTACCAATCTCACTGTTGCTTGTGCGACCTGGATTTTCTTCTTTTGGTAGAATCATAGGTAGGATTGGCATTGGCATAAATATGTACTTTATAGCAGCCCAGAGGCCAAGGCTGTTGACAACAGCTGTGTCTTCTATGCCATGCAATAAGCATGACATGAGAGAGTGAAAACACTGAGGTTACAAAGTAGTTCAAACCTTTATGTCAGAGTCTTGAACGCAGAGACTGACAGACTTCACTCTTCTGGGTCTCAGAAAATCTGCTGTCTGATTTCAAAGAGCCCTTGATGTGTTCCACCAAGAGCTATTGCAGATGGTGCCCTGCACACACCAGGGCAAGTTCCGTTTGAGGTTGGAGGGCTCTTGATCTCACGCCGCCTCCAACATCTTTCACCGCCATGTTATTCGTCTTGACAAGCCTGTAAGCTTGATGGACCAGGCTGGAGAAGGATTGCAGTTCCAAGCCTACAGCTCTGCAGTCCAGCCAGTTTATGCTGTGAAGGGCCTCTGCAAGAGAACAGTATCCTGGGAATACTTGTCCCCAACACTGTGCCTTCCCATCCAACATGGCATCGACTGTCATCACCACCCCCACCACCCCCCATTGAGGTTTTGCAGCCTGAGCCACCACGGGAAAGATTGCCTCCCACTGCTGTGAACTGAAATAGCAACAGGAGCCACTGAAAGGGGTGCATGTAAAATCTGGTTCATGCGACAACCATAGTACAGGATATCATGAAGCCTAACAGGCCAGGTTTATTGGGGGGGGGGATAATAATGACATTGTCTGACCTTTTGGAACAGATACTGGTGAAATCCTGCCACAGCATCTGTTTTCTCTCAACTGACTAATGACAGCGTCAGTCTGAGTTCCTAAGTACTTGATGGACTGGGAAGGCTGGAGAGGGCTCAATTTAAAAATCCCTGTGACTGGAAGGTGTTGATGATGGCCTGCTTAGCCCAGAGATGCCTGCTGACAAGACGACCTGGCCAAGGAGACCACCACTGAGACCATGAGTTGTGAGAATTATCCAGGGGGAGCGGAGGGGAACACCAGGACAAAGGGAAACAGGGGATACTGCTAATGCTTATTCGGATAACAGAAATGGACAAACTTCTTGCATGGTTCTGTTATCAGCAAATGGAGAGGTTTCAGGTAAGTCTATGGAACTTGAGAAATCTCCAAGACAAAGGGTTTCCCCTGTCGAAACTGGGCCTCCATTCTAAACCTGATATACTTCAGGTCCACTATGGTTTGCCACACACCACTTCTTCAACACTGCAAAGATGACAGAACCCCCTAGTTTCTCTCCCCCTGGGGAATGAACTCAGTTGCATGGATGTCAAGGAGATGGCAGGTCACCGTTCTAAGGGAGACTTTTGATGCGGGAGATGGCTGGAATGTATCTCTGGGTATTGATGGAAAATTATATGGTGTTTATTGTCCTCAATACAGAGATTCTTTGTTCACCTTTCCCACATGGGAGAAAACAGCTGAGGCTGACCTCCCACTGCAGGAGAGGTGGCATCAAAACCACTGTCCATTTCTCCTAGAGGTGTGGGACAAACTCCCCCAGGAGGATATTGAGCCTTGCCCTTTTGTTTGAAACCTGGACCCAGACAGAAGGGCTTGCCCAATTTGAACTTCAGTACAGGACAGAACTGTGTTAGAATGAGAGGAGGAGGAAGAGGCACCCCTGCAAGGTTGCCTTTACTCCTGCTTCTTTTGAACTGAAGGCACGGCTGTTTTCTTGCTTTTGGTTTTCCTCAATACATCTTTCGGCAACTCTTCATCAAAGAGGTGGATGTCACTGAAAGGTGTCCCAAAAAGCCAAGTCCACTGAAGAATGCACCACCCAGAGATACCTGCGTGCCACAACTGCATCCGCGATGGCCCTGGACAAACACTGAACGGCATCCCAAGTTGCATCCGCAATCAAAGCAGCTGCTTTGTATTGTCAACCGAGAGAACTTTTAAGGGTAGCGCTTTCCAATTCTTCATCAGCCAATCATGCAGCCAAACCAAGGAAGTCCGAGCCATAATGGAGGCAGCCATGGCCGCTCGAAGGGCCAATGCCTTTGATTTGTGGGCCTTACAGAAAGCTTTGTCAGATGAGCCGTGAAATCGGTCTTGAAGGGTCATCTTTCCATCCCGATGAACAATATCACCTGGGAGAAGCACCCCTGCTGGAATGTTTACCAGGGGCACCTTCAACATCTCCATGAACGCCGGTGGGAAAGGATATAAATGCTCTGCCACACTTGTGTTGCTCTTCTGCTGTGAAGGCGCTGCCCATCTCCTTAAATTCAGGAAGTAAAGGAATTTCTCTGAGGGTGAGCTTCCCAAAGTCAGCTCTCTTGGGCTGCTGCGGAGGCACTGGAACTGGATCCTGAAGGTCTAAGGTGGAAAGTACTCTGTCCAAAAGAGGTTCATAGTCATTGGGATTGAAAAGCTTAGAGGTCGGAAGGACTTTGGTCCGAATGTCCTCCCTCTGCTCCCTTCTCCAAATTGCCTGCAGGCTTACAACTATTCCTCTTGTCTTTTCCCAGAATTTTATGGCAACGTCTGGTGTCCCTTTGCTCAGCAACCTTCCCGGGCGCATCAGTTGCCTTCCTCTTAGCCCTTTTGTGGTTTCTGGGTGAGGATTCTGAAGAGGGCTCAGAAGAAGAGTGCCATCTGCTTGACCTCGCGCCATTTGCTGACCTATGGCGCATGCGACCCACTGCAGCCTTCAGCTGCTCAAGCACTCCCATCACTGGCTGTTTAATGCTTTGGTAGAGATCCTGAGCGATGCCTGGAGCCAGAACCGAGGTAGAGGCTACCGTGGAAGTGGGAACCCGGTGAGCAGCAGATGCATTAGAGGCTTGGAAGGACCAAGACGCAGAAGTGCTGGGAAATGCATTATATTCAGCCTCCCTGCCCCTAATGCGGGATGTGCTTGCCCCCTGGTGGTCATGGCAGGTGGCAGTGCTGGCCTCATACCCAGAGGACGGTGTTCCATAGTTCGGGCGGTAATAAGTATAAAAAAGCTCAGCAATTTCCTGCATTGCGTTGTTCCGTAAGGGCCCTTGTTCGACAGAAGCTGTGAAGTGGAAGAAGACACTTGGAAATAGAGCACAGCAACCAGAAAAAGGATCCACGATAGATGGCGATGCTATTCAAAGAGCTGAGAGAGGTACACAGGGAAGGAACTGAGAAGGAGCCTCTTCAACCAGCAATGGTCTACAAATCTAGTATGACCCTGCCTGTCCCAGGCAGCGGGTAGACATAAGCCATTGTCTGGATGCCTCCATCCCACAGGGCAGAGAAGTTCCTCAGCTATTCAAAATCTGGCGATCCCTGCTCTATATAATGGTGTATGGCCCCACGAGGAAATCATTGTTTGTTCATCTTCAGATTTTCTGAATTGAGACATTTCTCTTTCATAAGTCAAGCCTGGGGGAACTACAGCTCCAGACAACATTGGCAACCAAGGCCAATGGCAATAGATGTTGGGAGTTGTTGTTCAGCAACATTCACAGGGCCAAAGGCTCTCCACACCGGCATTAAGTAACTGAGTAAAGATATAACATCTTTACAACTCGCCTTTTAACTGTGGAGGGCATCTCCACCCTCTCCTGCAAATGGTGTGACGTTGGGCCTTTGGATCTGGTCACTGCCCAGGTGGAGAACACCTGGGAATCTTACCTACTTTCTTGTGGTCCTTGCGAGGAGGATGGGGTAGAAATGTAATCAATAAACTGCCCCTATTCTTAACACATCAATTCTTGGTGGCACTGATGTGCCTCCACTCACCCCCGTGCTGGATATCGGCATCAATTTCTGAGAGCTCCAAGTTGAACTGAGAGAGACTGCCAGTGAGAGCAGAATTCCACTGATCCTTCCAGAATTTGCTTTTGTTGTGTGCATTGCAATGGCAAAACGAAGGCGTCACCCAATCTTTACACTGGAGGAAGGAAAAGGAGAAAGGAAGGTTGGACTTTATCAAATCCACAATATCTGTAAGTTCTTTGCAGCCTGCAAATGGTTCCCACTCTGAGGGCCCCTACCATTTCCTCAGCATATTAAAGAACGACATAAGCAGAGACAGGAAACTGCAGAGAATGGAACAGTATTTGATAGTTTCCTTGGGAGAATAATGTAAGTGCAACCCTGCTGGGGGAAAAGCAAAAGCCAGCATCTACTCCCAGAAGCAGCCATATACGTAGATGCCCCTGGATATTGACATCCAGAACAGAAGGAAGCTGTTCTTGTCTCTTGTGTTTGTCTCTAACTTTTAATACTCGGCAACTCAGGGACGGAGAGCCTGTGGCTTTCCAATGTTGTGGGACTTCAACAACCATCAACCCAGCCCACATGACCAATGGACAGGGATGGACAAAGCTGTAGTCCGGCAACATCCAAAGGGCCAAATGTTAGCCCTGCTTTAGATGGAGCCAACAGAAGGCTCTTCCCTTCCCCCTGCAAACCTAATTGTGACACAGGGGCATTTTCAGGGTGTGAGAGGCAAGTCACAACTGGAGGGAGGAATTAACCACTATCAGTGTGTAACACATACACACTGAAACTGTCCACCAGCACTGCAATTAGGATTGAAAGTAACTTCTATCAGCTGGAATAGAAGGCTGCTTTCAAGCCCAGTTTCAGCAGCAAGAGCGCAGGATCCTGTGGGCACCAGGAAGGAGTCTGCAGGTACATCGGAACCTGTGGTGTAACCCAACCACTCTAGAGAGACAAAGGTCTCTCTGCAGAAATAGGAGTTCCGCATCCCCAAAGCTGTCCTTACCTCTGCAGCAACCTTATCACAAATGTAGCAGTAGCACTCGCTGCATGTCTCTGCGTTTCTCCCAAGGGGGCAAGATGTTTCACATTCCCCTTGCCTAAAAGCAGAAAAGAAACAGCTCCAAGTTGTGATAGCAGATCATAAAAGGGTTTCAATGCACTGCACATAACAACTTCTGTTATGTCCCTCGTTATAAAATGTCCCTATGAGAGGGATGGGGAATCTTTTTTCAAGTCAAAGCCTGAATTTCCTCGTGGCTTCTGGGGGCTGCGTGCCATTGGTGGCAGGAGCCATAGGCAAAAGTCACTCTTTGCAATAGATTCTGGCCCCACAAAAGTAAAAACAATTCTACACACACAATCACTCACCCACACTTCCAGTTTAGCAAGACCTTGAAACAGGCAAAAGCACTCAAGGAGAGCATGGAGCAGAGCGGGACTAAGAAAGGCCCATGGGACTGGCCATGGGGCCATTCTTAGTTGAACTCTGCTCCATGGGCCAGAGATATATGGAGGACTACGTCTGGCCTCTTTGCTACAGGAGCTATTTGAAGGAGGGACATAATGAATGCTTGGGAGTCAAGAACCCTCAGTCTTCTGGACCAAGTGCAGGGACCTTTGACCCTCCAGATGTTGCTAGACTACAACTCCCATCACCCCAGATGACTGGTCATACTTACTTAGGCCAACAGGATCTGTTGTCCAGCAACTTTGGAAGCACCAAAAGTCCCCCATCCCCTCTTCTCGGCTGCTAATATTGCCACTAGATCTGTACCAATGCAACTGTGCTTAAGCACAATGTGGGTGGTTTTTCCCCAGTGGAAGGTGTGTTTGTGGAATTCCCTTTTGTTCTCCTCTGTGGCATGATACATACTCAAAGGGGTGGGTCGGGCAGTCATATCTCGCATGGGGCATCACTTTTGCTCTCTTGCAGAAAGTAACTATCACCTCCTCATCCAGAGCTTCTTCTGTATTCTCCCTTTTCAAGGGAATCTCTTCTGTAAAAGGAAAAAATACTGAATACCATTTCACTGCAATTCTAGAAAGGCATTGCCCAGACCACAGGCTTTAAAAGAAAAAGGAGCGCGCGTTGAGGGTTAGGGCAAATTCATAAACCACATTTTGGTCAGTTATAAAACAGGCTGATCAAAAAAAGACTGATTCATTCACTGGAAATTATAATATTAACATTAATAGTAGTAGTAGTAATTGCAATATATAGAATCTGTAGAAACATCATTCTTTTAAGACATCTTCGTTTTGGTCTTTAGCTTAAAAATGTATAAATTACTTCCTTTCGTCTTCCAGATTGTTGTTTCTATGCCTTATCCGTTATTGTTTCTTTGGGTTGCTTGAATTTATTTTTTTTGTACATCAACAAAGAATGTCAGGACTAAATTTCAATAAGAATCACTTTATATTTAAAAGACACCTTCCTTTGCAGCTCTGTTTAGCTTTTCACCAGTGGCCCCAATAGTAAAATAGCAACAATTCATTAACAAAGATCAGGCAACAAATATCAAATATGTAATCACTCTTAGACCTGCTATGATTGTTAGCTCTTATTACCTGTGTTCTTCTGAGGATCTGATTTTGTACGTTTTATATATTTTGTACTTTCTTTAGCGGTTGGTAATAAATATTTGATTATTTGACAGTTAAATTTTGCAACAGCTAAGAACTAGATGGTGCCCAAAATATTTCAGAAAACAACACAGGCTTGTAGTTAGTTAGTTAGTTAGTTAGTTAGTTAGTTACCTACTTGCTTGGAGGATTTAAGAATCCTTTACAGGTACAATCTGCTACTCTACACTGACCCTACCTCCTTAGTGTTTAATACAGCTTTGCAAATAAGACCACAAATGCTCCTGGTGTGTTTTGTTTCCCTTTTCAAGTTCTTGATGGTGCAAGAGAAGAAAAGTAACAGTAAGACAAAAATCACAAATTCTTTCCAAATAGTCCAAATCTTCCTGGCCTGCCACAAGCACCTAGATATGGGGCTTTTAGAAGACAGTTTGTTTTTCAAATGAACACTCACTTTCTTATTCTGCTTCTTTTTATCCCATGCACTGTATAGCAATACAAAGAACAAGGAGCCCACCCACAGTTCAAAAGGACAAAACAAGAAACTTTTCAGACTCTACTGAGAGAATTATATCTATATATAAAAAGCAGTTACCTGCATCATCAGCCAACAAAATACAACTCCCCAAGGAACTCTCAGCTTCATCTTCATCAATCCAGATGACACTTCCCTCTTCTTCCCTCTTCTTCTCCATGACTGTTGAAGGGTAACTCCCAAAGCGTGCAACTTGTCAAGGCTGTCAAAGGCTAGAAAGAGGAAAGGGGGGGGGGGGAGAGGGCATTTGCCATTGATGCCTCTACGATGAAAACGACCTGCCCATTTTTAACCAGCTTCAATCATCATGTGCTCTAACTCAGCAGTAGCACATCTGCTTTGCATGCAGAAAGTTCCATGTTCAGTCCTTTGCATCACCAGGCAGGGTTGGGGGGGGACGGGACTCCTGCCTAAACCCTGGAGAGCCATCGCTAGTCAGTGTAGACAATATTGAGCGAGATGGACAAATGGTCCAGCTCAGTATAAGGCAGTGCACTTCCTATGTTCCTAACATGCATGGGGGGAAATGGAAACTCAGGGAAGACATGACTTCACCAACATTTTTTTTATAATCTTTTTTATTGAGTTTTACATTGCACATTTAAATTCAAACATTAAAGATCATCACCATCATTTATTATTGTATTTTATTAATTATTGTGTTTTAATATTTTGCTGGAAGCCACCCAGAGTGGCTGGGCTGGGGAAACCCAGCCAGATGGGCGGTGTATAAATACAGGGTATCTCTGGATGCGAACGGGATCCGTTTCAGAGCCCCGTTCACACCCAGAGCAGAACGCAACCCGCGTCTGCGCGGATCGCGATTCGCCGCTTCTGCACACACGCGTGACATCATTTTGAGCGTCTGCACATGCGGCGAAACCTGGAAGTAACAAGTTCCATTGCTTCCAGGTCGCCGCAGACCACAACCCAAAAACGCTCAACCTGAAGCCACTTCAACCCGAGGTATGACTGTAATAAATAAATTTATTTTATTCATTATTATTATTATATACTTAGGATTCCCTGAATTCTTAGAGTCCCCTCCACCCTTGCATGGTTACCATTTTCAATCTTTTTCAACTGCGTCACATATTTTCTCTATTTTTCTTAAATAATCCATTTTACCTTAGTTTTTAGTACATTACAAGCGTTGCTGACTTCACCAAGAATTAAAGTGACGCCAAACTTTACACTGGCGCCCCCCCCCCAACTTTGCCTTGATGCAACTGCCCCCAACCCTTCACCCCAGCAGTTTGTTTTCGCGCCTCAATCACCACCCGACTAAAGCCCCCACCTAGTCATGCCCCCAACCTTCTTTCCCCTCACCTTGTGCCTCAAACTCTGACTTGGCAGCACCCCAAACCCCCGCAAAGCAATTCAGTCTCATCAAACACACGCACACCACATTTCGCTGCTATTCCGCAAACTGGGTGAGTCTTCAGCTCCCTCCCATTAGCTCTTTCCTTCCTATTGTTCCCCCCCCCGCCCCCACTCTTTCTGCACATCCCAAAACCACCGCCGGGCTAGAACTGCAAGACAAAACAAGCCACAAACACACAGCAACAAGCCTCGCTCTCGCCCACCTGCAGCCGCCTCCGCCCGCTTCGATTCCCGCGCCCAGCTTTTCAATTGGCGTCACTTCCGGCCCACCCAGCGACAATCTCCGTCTCCAGGATTTAAGCCTGGGAAAGACACACAGAGATAAGAATGGTAGAGCGGCACATCTCGCCACTTGGAGAGGGTGTTTCCGGGTGTGTTTTAGGAATCCCTGGACGCGGCGGGGCAAAGGGTCGGAGATTGGCAAAAGGCGGAGTTGCCTTTGGAAATAGATGCGGGCGTCGAGAATTTTAGCTCAGCAGTCTGTGGGTTGGGCGGCCGAGGAGGGCACTCGTAAGCAAAAAAAAAGGCTGCTGCCAAAAGAGGATTTCATGCCTTTTTTTCTAAACGCACACAGATCGGGGGCGTGGAGAGGAGGGGAGATAGTTTTTTTAGTTAAGTTTGTTGGGGCCCATAAAGAATTCTGGCCAGTGGTGGCGTTAATTTTTAACTGAGAGTAAATATCTTACAGTGTAAGGCTATACATCTCTACTCAGTAGTAAGCTTCTTTGCATTCAGTGGGGCTTACACACAGGTAAATCCAATTCAATGTATAGGATTAGGAATACCTTTCTGATGGGAAGAGCTGTTTGACAGTAGAACAGACTCTCTCAGAAGATGGTGGACTCTCCTTTGGAGGTTTTTAAACAGAGGCTGGATGACCGTCTGTTAAGGATTCTTGAACTGTGATTGCTGCATTGCAGGGGGCTCGCCTAGATGACCCTTGGGGTCCCTTTCAGCTCAGTGATGCTGTGATTGTCCTCTAAGTGCAGCATCTCTAGTTGCAGACGGGAGAAAAGCAGCAGCCGTTAGATATGCCATTTCTATACAAAACTGAGCTGTAAAAACCAACTGGTGTACACTCACTTAACATAAGCACTTGTACCTGTAGAGACAGTGTAATGATTGAGCCTGTAATTTGCTGACACTCCCTTAATGTTAAAGATTTGTATATTTGAGGACTGCTCTTGGAGTTACATGACCTGGTAGTTTTTTAGGCCTTGAGTTTCAGTTCTAGAAGAGATTCCTATGAATGAAGCCTGTTTTATAAAGCTACTCATTATTGATGTCTGTTGTCGGATACAGAAACATTACAGTTTTTACCATGTTTTAGTTTGTACCTGTGAAGTGGTCCATGATTTGGAGCACTGAAGGCAGATTGACAGTATATGGATTACCAAACATTCAAAAAGGAGCACTATAGTAGTCATGGGAAACTTCACTACAGTACTCTGATATCTGTTGGAACTAAAACACTGCCAAGAATGTTAGGTCCAACAAATTCCTCAGTTGCCTCATTGACAATTTCATTTCCAATTGTTATAAGAATTCTAAGGCATCATGAATAAAATGAACGTTCATAAGTGCAGAAGGTAAACACAAAACACAAGTGCATAAACCACATGTCTGAAATAGTAGAGGAGAGCAATCCTGAAGCCATCTTAATGACCCCAAATATTTCCTCTGCAGAAGGAAATACCTTGGAAAAACCTTTCCCAGTCATTCTTTTCACTTGCAAATCCTGTCTTAAGGGCATGTCTTATGTGTGAATTGGGTGGGCCTCTGACCTGGATTCAGGAACTAAGGTATTTACCATCTCAAAAGAATGGTCCAGACTGACCAGGAAATGCAATCAGTAAAACATTATCAGAAGTTACACACACAAAACAATAAACACTCATGAACACCATAAAATATTCAATCAAGTGCAGAGTTTTACTTGGACAGGTTATAAAAGCATAACTGGTAGCAAATTCCACAAGCTGTGGAAAGGCATACTTAAAGAGTCCAACAAGAGTTCAAGCCTCTCTTTCTACAGCAGGTCACAAGCAAGAGAAAAAACAAGTTACACGGAATGCTGTTAAGCAGTCTTCTTCCTGTAGAAACTGCAAATGTCCAAAGAGCAGTTCCCACAGAAAGTATCATTGCATATTCTGCATAGTCAAAACAATCTAAGCTTTCTGCCACTTCTTGAATCTTCTTGATTCTTCTTCTGTTTCTGGAATGAATGAATCTTACACACACACACACACACACAGAGAGAGAGAGAGAGAGAGAGAGAGAGAGAGAATCCAACAGATCCCCTACCCCTCAAGTGACTCAGACTCTCTTTTACTCCAATACAAGGTGTGGCAAGCCTTTCCCAGTCTGCCACAGCCTTTCAACTAGTTAAGCAAATTTCACTTATCATAACACAAAATTGAACAAAACACATTCTTGTCTCCAAGAAAAATATTTTTATTATCATCTAATCCATATTTATACAGGTGAACAGCAGCATAGCCAAGTTGCTAAGCTGGAACATTACATTCAGAGTTGATTTTTAAAAAATCACTAATACACCCTCTTGTGTCTCCCAGGGGAGGCAAAACAGGCACAGAAGAGTTGATCAAGTGCTCTCAGAGGGCAGATTACCCAATAATACTGCTACTTTTGAGTATGAGTGTGCGTGAGGTCATTCCCTGCAAATATTCACGGGGCTCTGCATGAAACCTTGTCTTCTTGGACTTTGATTTTGATACCACTGAAGTGGAAAGCTTCACTTCTACAGTGCAGCTTGCATAACCGTCTTGAAAACATACAGGGTGTGATTATGTACCTGAGGCTCATAAGACCAGGCTGAAGGCAGACATCAGGTGGTTCTTTTCAGAGAGTTGAGGAACACTTCCAATAAGCAGCAGGTGATTGTGATCTTTGTGCTGATCACACCTGCAAGTTGAATGCAGTGTCCACACAGACTCATTGTCATCAAAATGCTATCCCTTAATTTCCCCCCAACAATTTTACTGTTTCTGTTGTACTGCTTGTTTTTTTAATTAATGGATTTTCCACAGAAAGAGTAAATCTGGATTGAATGGGGGGGGGGATATGAGATGCATTTTAATGAGATTGTGTTGGTACCTTGGAAAACATGTGTGCGTTCCAAACTGCTGTGCGGAGATACTTGAGGTGTGAGAGGTCATTGTTCACAGTATGTACATTCAGCCCACTTTTGCCTCAGCTAAAACAACCTTTGCCACTTTCCTCCATAAACCTCTTACACCGTTTCAGAAACCAGGAAAAGCTTCTCCACTGTGGAGTGTGCAAAATGGTTCTAAGGGTACATCCAGGTGGCGAATTGTCACGCTCCTTGACCATGATTTGCAAAGCACATGAAGCATTTGCTCGACAGATCGCCTCATAAAGCAGACCCCCTGTTATGCTACATCAAGACACAATGGACCACCTGTTCTGAAGTTCTCAGCTTTGGATGTAGGCAAGCATGGAACCATCATTAGGCCAAGCAACCAGTGCAAATATGGATGAGTGCCATCCTGCTTGAACTGCATGTCCAGCAGCAGCACAACACCCTATTCATGTTAACAACAGAAGATTAAGCAGAAACCAACTGATACTGATACAAATGGCACCATATACCGTCTAAACTCTACTGTCACTGTTTCCCTAAAGCAAACACTGGGATTTCTCCAGCTGTTTTTGGACTACAACTCCCATCAGATAGCAGGACCAGTGGTTAGGCATGATGGGAATTGTAGTCCAAAAACATCTGGAGACCCAAGTTTGGGAAGCACTGGTCTACACTCTCATTTACTCACTTTGAGCTCTTTTTTAAAAATCCTCTTTGTCCGACTCTAACCTAAGTCTGTAGATGTGGTCTGAAGTCAGGGGTGAGGAAGGAGTGGCCCTCCAAATACTGATGAACTTCAGCTTCTACCATCACTGACCATTCACTATGCTGGCTGGGGATGATGGGAGCTGGAACCCAGCAGCTTCAGGAGGGCCACAGGTCCTCCATCCTTGCCTTGGATGGACATTCATAGTTTCTGTTTCCAGCTGAATAGCCAATCAAAGAGGTGCAAGTTTTGCAAGTCCTCCTTCCCAGTGCAGGAAGGAAGCTTGTTGTGATACAAGGCAAAGAGGAAGAAGGAAATGTGCCGATTCAGATGAATCTTATGCATTAGCCCTTTGAGCACTGAGAGGTAATCTTGGTTTCTAATGTTTGTTTCTAAAGCCTGAGTGATATGCAGTGTTAGGCAAGAGGCTTCATTCTGACTTCTGGAGCACCCAGAGAAATTCAGATGTCAAGGCATAAAATTTGTTGGTACATTTACAACAAACAAGGGCTTCAAAAGAGCAAGGAACGTATTAGCTTCGTATTTCCAAACTGGAGGTTCTTAGGTCTCACCTGAAATGCAATTCAGGGACTGCAGATTACCTCTTGCATTTAGACTGCACCACCAAAAATTTGGACAAATCCATCCATCACTTCAAAAATGAAGCACTCGGAAATATGACTCCTTAGCCCTTCTGTGGCCTTTGCTTATAACAAACATACAAAATCTTAGCGCAACAGCAAAGATGCAAACTGGTGTCAGAATGATGCTCAATTGATCTATTTCTCTGCTAGAGAGAGAATCACTTCTATTATATGCAAAAATTATAGGACAACTAGGTTGCCAGCTTCTGTTTCCTGAGAGAGCTCTTGTGCCTTTAGCACAGGGGTGGGAACACTGTGGCCCTCCCGATGTTGCTCTCATTTTCCCTGACCACTGCCATGCTGGCTGGGGCTGATTCCCAGCAAATCCTGAGGACCACGTTCCCCTCGCCTGCTTTAACAGTGACTGCAAAGAGGTAAATTTAGCAGGCGAAACTTTTGTGGCCATGAAAATAACTGGGGTGGGGGGGTTGAGTTTAATGGCAGCATTAAAAGCACAAGGACCCTGCCTGGGGAGGAAATATTGGGAATCCAATATTAATTACCTGGAGCATTTTCTGGGTAGCTCAGAAAAACTGTCCTCACCCCTGCTCTCCAAGACGGGTTTACATGGGGCAATTCATATAATGACACCACACCAGAAAATGCCCCAAGGCAATGTGGGGCAGGGCACAACCCAAAGCTAGGCTCTGGTTTCAGATGCCACAAAGACTTTCTTCTGAAGAGGCCAGGAAATGGTAGAGTTTGATCCAAGGGAAGGGCAAGAATGGACACACAACAGTGTGAGGACATTTCTGAGGATGTAATCGCAGTGACCCAATCACGGAAGCAACCCTAGCAGTTCTATGGGGCATAAACCAAGCAGCATTGTGATGCTGAAAGGTTTGCTCCAGGAGACCATGTCCTAGTTCCGAATTCTCCAACCTTGGATTCTGAGGTAGTGTTGGAATACAACTCTCATCATCCCCAGCCACCTTAACAAATAGTCAATGATGGGAGTTGTAGTGCTGCTGCAGCTGAGGACCCAAGGTTGAAGAAGGCTTTCATACTGGAGAACACAGCTACTGAACTGTAGTTGCTGTTTCAAAAGATCCTGGGCTGTTGGATAACTGTTTACATTAAGGGTGGGGAAGCTCAGGCCTCCCCATTTCCTCCACCAAGTCAGTTTGGCCAAAGGATGTTTACTTGCCCAACACTTGGCGCCATATACCACATCAGGTGTGAGGCAGGTAAAGTCGCAGCTAGGCCAAATAGGGCTTTGTAAGGCCTTTTGGAGCCCTGGCTATGAGCTGTTACAACTTAACATTCACAACAGCCTGTAAGAGGGGTTAGGAACTGGAGGCCAGTAAGCTAAACCTGGGCTTCTAGAAGCCCCTGCAGTGAAGTCAAAACAGCAGCTGTGGCAACAGAATTTGCCAGCAGGCTGCTTGGGGGAAATGGAGGCTTCTACCACCACTCTTTACTCCTATCTCAAAATGGTTTGGTTTTTTTAAGGAGGGTCATAGCTACCCTGGGGTTTGTAGCATCTGAAATGCACCTTGGATCCAACGCTAGTTTGGGCAGAGTGAATCTGGATTGATATGATTAGAGTCCTGCTCAGAATCACACCATCTTCTGGGGCAACTCATTCCAGAGCCAGACAAGCACTCTGCTCTTGAGTGGAGGAAAAACCCAGACTTTGGTAGGGGGTCACAGGTGCAAGGTGGTCACACCTAAGGAAAAAGAAGAAGAAGAGGAGAAGAAAAGCATCTGGGTGATGGGAAGAACATTCCAAACTAGACTCGATCTAAGATACAGGTTGAAATGGAAGACCTCAAAGCAGGAGGTAGCAAATGCAGGGAGTATCAATCAGAAATGAAAGCCAGAAGAAAAGAGTCTTCATTTCTCTCTTCGTATTTGCCAGCGTCCATCCTGCCAGACCAAAGGTAAAAGATTCCCAGCCAACAGAGAAGGGTTGTGCTCAACAGCTCCTAGATGGCTGGTGTGGAGTTGGATTGGTCAGCTAGAAGCAGCATCTGATTGGCTGGGTGTTCCAGCCTATTTACTCCCTCAGGTCCTTGTCCTTCTTGTCTAGAAAACACAGAAAGAGAAATGCGGATCCAACAGCTGCCATTTCAAAAGGGCTTTTTGTCAATGGGCAAAGTTGCAAATAGATGCACAGTTAATTAAGCTCACCTTTAGGGATGAACTTGAGAGAGCTGCTAAATATTCAGAAGCGAGACTGACCCCTTTTGGGGCCGTCGTCGATGAACTCGTGGCCCAGACCGTTGCCACACTTGCCACATGAGACCTAGAAGGGAAGCATATGAAGCAAAGGGAATAAAGAGACAAAACTCCAGAGCCCTCAACACTCCCCTGTACATGGCTGCTTGCACACTAGAGTCTTAGCACTGCTTTTCCACAGCCGGTTGAAAGCAGAATTAAAATGGTGTTCACACATGTGACTTAATAGAGCACATTATTTACCTAGCACTGACCATCCCCATAGTGAAGACCCTTCTCTAACATTCACTAAGAAGTCTCTCTCAGCACAGCCCCCTTGCAACTTTAATTAGAAGCTTCCTCGGTGTCGTCTGCCCCTAACATCTTTCTGGGTAGTGCTACATAGTATCCCTCATGAATAGCTTCTTAACCAATCAGTTCCTGTTTGCTTTTAAAATGTGGTTGTTTTTAAAACTGCAAAATAGCTGCTGCAAGGAAACTTCTAATTAGATGCACAGTAGCCCCTCAATGCCGCAACAGTGCTTTGCCAGGTCACTTTGGACAGCCTGTTGCTGCAACTGATATTTTTGGTTTGGGAGTGGGGTGGGGGGTTTGGTGGAGGCAGTGCCATAGATCAGGTATAAAAGAGGATGGCAGGACAAAAGAAACCTACGAGAACGCAATGCACTGACAACAATGTTGGCTGAATTCTCTGGAAGACGTTGAGGAACATTCCTCTCTTAGGCACTGAAAGCAGATTGAAGGGCTGGACCCTTTGCTCACCTTGGGCTCCATTTCAACCCAGCAACAGTTCCTCAGTACTCACCTTGAAGGCTCCTGGCCGTTCTAAGTACTTGGAGATGCTATCTTCGTGGAGAGTTTCGGTGAAAGCCGGCCATGGAGATGAGTGAGCATACTTGGACCTGCTCGAGAACAGCTCGTAGCCACATTTGGAGCAAGCATATATACCTGTGCACAAAGATGGGAGCAGGAAGAAGAAGGGAATGAGGAAGATATACATTCAAACTGGCCGTGATTTATCTGCTGAACAAAGCCATACCCAAGTTGACTCAAAGCAAGAGTGCTTACAGAAGCTCATCTCAATGCAGCATCCAGTCCAAACTATGCAAGCATCTCTCCATGCCAAACCCCTTCCCCTCCTGCTTGAAATAGGATCAGGGTATCGGTCACTTATGGGGCAGAGATGCTTTCTCCCCTCAATGCTGCCTTCATAGGCAATCAAACCTGTGGGAAGGGCAATAGCTGAGTGGTCCCAGGTTCAATCCTCAATGGCACTTGCAGGTAGAACTGGGAATGTCCCCTGCCTAAAAGGAGAGCCACTTTCAGTAAGTGTCAACGGTACTGTGCTGGAAGGACCACTGTGTCTGTCTAAGTGTAAGGCCGCTTCCTGCATCCCTAGGAGTTACCTCAACCCCAATTCTCTGTGTTCATCATAATGCATCAGAGGTAATTACCAGAGCTCCACAGAGAATTGCTTTTCCAGAATTAAGACTTAATGTTATGGCCTCTGTCTTTTCCAGATGGCTGGTGTAAGAAATTACCTTTGAAACAGCTTTTCTGTATGTTTTGTAAAATGGCTATAACATGACATTGTTCACTACCTTACCCAGTGTCCTGTATCGTAAAGATCCCCATGGAAAATATATGGCTGAGCATAACCACCAGAGGCATTTTATGACACCAGTGCATTTGTGTGCTTTTGGCTGTTAGACAAGGAAAATTATGTTACACTGCACGTCTCCTAACTGGAGCCAGGAAATTGAGCCCAATTTGTGCCTCAACTCTGAATGCCTTTTAATATTTTGTCATGGCTTACAGCTAAACCAATTATTTTTTATTTTATTTTTACTGTATTGTACTATTCTCTGTATCAATGAATAGACATTATCCACTTCTGTGCCAATTCCATCTTTACAACTGCTGACACTGAATAAACCTCTTTCACAACTCAGCAGGCACTGGAAGGGTGGCAAGATGTGATTCTATTAGGCTTGCAAATAGCCGCTCACCTACAGGCCTGGAGCAAGTGAGAATTGCTTAGAACACAAGAAGAGTTTGATGGATGAGGCCAATGGTCCAGCATCCTGTTCTCACAGTGGCCAACCACATGCCTGTGGGGAAACCCTCAAAGAGAATCTGAGCACAAGAGCCCTTTGCCCTCCTGTGGTTTCCAGCAACTGAGATTCCAAAGTACAGTGGTGCCCCGCAAGACAAATGCCTCACAGGACAAAAAACTTGCTAGACGAAAGAGTTTTCCGTTTTTTGAGTCGTTCCGCAAGACGAATTTCCCTATGGGCTTGCTTCGCAAGACGAAACGTCTTGCAAGTTCTTGCGAGAGTTTGTTTCCTTTTTCTTAAAGACGCTAAGCCGCTAAGCCGTTAATAGCCGCTAAGCCACTAATAGCCACTAATAGCCGTGCTTCGCAAGACGAAAAAACCGCAAGATGAAGAGACTCGCGGAACGGATTAATTTCGTCTTGCAAGGCACCACTGTATACTGTCTCTGATTGTGGAGGCAGAGCATAGCCACCATGGTTAGTAGCCACTGATAGCCCTCTCCTCCATGAATTTCTCCAATCCTCTTTGAAAGCAAGTTCCGTAGTTTAAATATATGCTGTTGTAAATACGGACTTCCTTTTCTCCATCCTGAATCTTCCAACATCCACTTTCATTGGATATCCACAAGTTCTAGACTTTTGCTTTCTCTGTGCCTTGCATAATTTTATAAACTCCCTATCATGCACCTCTTACTCACTTTTTCTCCAAACTAAAAAGCCCAAAATGCTGCAACTTTTCCTCATTAGAGAGTTGCTCTGTCCCCTTGATCATTTTGGTTGCCCTTTTCTGAACATTTCCATAAGTTTCCTATTTTTGCTGCACCGTACTGTAGTGACAATAGATGACAATAATGCAATCGCAAAAGGGAAGCCTTGCAGAACAGCCAATCGAGCAGAATAAACCTACCACTGATGCAGGATTATCGTGTCCATTACATGTCACACAAAACACCGACCATAAAACACCAGTCCGGAAGGGTCCCTAAATTGTGAGACAGCTAATTATTATTTTCATGGGCCAGTAAACTTCTGTCGGCTGGCTTGTGTGATCCACCTGACACAATTGCATTGGGTAATGGAGGAGAAATTAATTCCTTCCACAGGATGCTTTTGAAACCACAGCAATAAGTTTCATCACCGTGCTAGTTTTATTTTTGAAAGGGAATGGGGAAGCAAAATGTGACCTTGAAAAACGGTAAAAGTATTTGCTGCAATGGCGGTCCCAGAGACAATTTTCTCTGTGGTAGCAGCCCCCAATTTGTGGGACTCTCTCCCTACAGAGGTATATCTAAGAACCTTAATCGTATGACTTTCGCCATACGCAGAACATACACCTCTTTTTGCCTCAGCCTTTGACAGCTTTTTGCACAATTTATGCACTACCGTTCCATTTGGAACGGTTTTATTTTCATTCATTTATTTATTTGCATTTCTATCCCACCTTTTTCTCCAGGGAGCTCCAAAGTGGTGTACATGGTTCTCCCTGTCCTCATTTAATCCTCACAATAACCCTGTGAGGTAGGTTAGGCTGAGAAGCCGTAACTGGCCAAGACCACACATAGTGAGCTTCATGGCAGAGTGGGGATTCGAACCCTGGTCTCCCGGGTCTTAGCCGGACACTCTAACCACACTGTCACTCATTTCATATTATCCTCATAATGTTATCATCTGTTTTTATAACTGTATATTTTATTATTTTAAACCACCCTGGGACCTTATTGGGAAAGGTTAGTAAGAAATCTTATAAATAATTTTAAGACAATAGAATTAATTGATTAGCCCCATCATAACCCCAACAGGTACCAAGTACTGTTTATTTTCTAAACCACCCTGATATCTTTGGATGAAGGATGGTACTGTATATAAATTTTAACAACAACAAAAGCAGTCCCTTTTCTCACTCTGATGCTGTGCCTTCTATCTACCTTCTGGGAGTATAAATTTCCATAAATAACAGGGAGGGCGCTTAAGGTTCTTCGTGCTTATACAAACATTTTTCTTTGTACAATATTGGGGGCCAGCTGAGTCTGTGCCCCCAACAATCTACCCTCTATAGAGAGGGGGGTGCATAACCCCCTATAAATCATGGGGGCAACCAGCTTTCTCCAAGTTAGTTGTCCCACCCAGATGTTCTATGAATATGTGACCAAACAAAAACACAACTGAAGGATGGGGGTGTCCCTTTGAGACAGGCGTCTCCAACCTGGTGCCCTCCGGGGGCTGATGGGAGTTGTAGTCCAACCGTATCTGGAAGGCACAAGGTTGGCGAAGACTGATGTAAGAAGACGACCATGACCAGAGTTTTATTGACTGCGCCGCTACCCCAGAGATTGCAATCCCCGCGCCGTGTGGCCCACATCGTGGATCCTCCCGATCCATCCACCCACGGGATGTGGAGGGGAAATCAGTTCCCCGCTTGCCGGCGCCTGCCGCGGGTAGTGAGTGGGGTGGAGGTTCTGCGGGCTAGATCCAGCCCCGCGCAGGGTGGATTCGATCCTTCCCCGTGGGATGATTTCTCCTTACCGGGTTCGAAGTGGTCCTGATAGATCTCGCCTCCTCTAAAGACGCAGAAGGACATGGCAGCGATCGCTCTCTCCCGGCCCCTGACGCCGCTCCGGCCGCTTCCCGGTTATATAAGCGGCCGCCCTCCGTCCCTCCTCCTCCTGGCTCTGTGTGCTCCGTCGCCTGCAGTTCCAGCGGGAGTGGCGCCAGGGGGCGCTGCCGGGCAACACTCGGCCGCCCGCGGAAACCGAGCGCACAACGTTAGCCCACGCGCGGAGAGGCACGGGCCGGGGGGGGGGGGAGGAGAAGGGGCGCTCAGGGGATTCCCGGAAGAGCTGGCGTAGGATCGGGCCCAGATCAGGCTTAACTGCCTCGCTGGAGCAAGTCAAAACGGGCCTCTTTAGTTCCTTTTTCCGTTCCTCCTAGTGGCCTACCAGATGCAGGGGGCAGTTGTGTCCTTTTGTGAGGGGTGGCTTCCAGGGCCCCAGTCACCAGAAGGAGTAGTAGCCACATTTTGAAGGAAGGATGTGATCTGTAGTGGGGCCACCACTTTCAAAGCCCTGCTGGCTCACACGGATGGGAGAGTGGAGATGGGCATGGAGAGACTTCTCTCTCTCTCTCTTTCTCTTTCTCTTTCTCTCTCTCTTTGTAAAGGGCAGCCACAGACATTTTGGAGGTGGAGCACTGAATGGCCCTTAAAGGTAAAGGGACCCCTGACCATTAGGTCCAGTCGCGGACGACTCTGGGGTTGCGGCGCTCATCTCGCTTTATTGGCCGAGGGAGCTGGCGTACAGCTTCTGGGTCATGTGGCCAGCATGACTAAGCCGCTTCTGGCGAACCAGAGCAGCGCACGGAAACGCTATTTACCTTCCCGCCGGAGCGGTACCTATTTATCTACTTGCACTTTGACGTGCTTTCGAACTGCTAGGTTGGCAGGAACAGGTACCGAGCAACGGGACCTCACCCATCACGGGGATTCAAACCGCTGACCTTCTGATTGGCAAGCCCTAGGCTCTGTGGTTTAACCCACAGTGCCTTACCCTCCCCCTAAAGCAAGGTGAGAAGCTTAAGGCCCCCAGGGACTCTCCATCTGGCCCCCAGGACTCTCCCCAGTTATCTCCTGCTTATCACAAGGTTTGTGTTTGGCTACATAGTGTAGGAAACTATGGAACTTTCTCCCCCAGAATAGAGTGAAGGTCTCCAACTTGAATGGTTTTAAAATACTGTAGAGGTTATTGATGGTGACTACCTATGATGACTATGCTCTGCTCCAGTGTTAGAGACAGCAGTACTTCTGACTACCAGTTGCTTGAAACCACAGGAGGAAAGAGTTGTTCTTGTCCATAGGTCCCACTTGCAGGTTCCCCTTTGGGGGCATCTGCTTGGCCACTGTGAGAACAAGATGCCACTGGCCCGATCCAGCAGGTTCTTCTTATGTAAAGTAAAGAAGAAAAGGCAAGTAAAACTGCTCTAGTTTTTGCGTCCTAGAACAGCAGCAGCAGCAACTGAAAATTTTGCAAGGGGTCCCTGTTTCCACAGTTTCTTGTTTTCCCAAGGACAGAATTGCCAAGAGGAGAATGCTCATGGCCTGTCCTGAACTGACCCCCACCTCATTGCAAGAAGAGGGGAAAGGGAAAGAAGCCACACCCCCACAATTGTGATTGGCCAGCTCTGCTATACGGTGCCTCTGTGTGCAATCATAGGCTGTGGGAGGATGGGGTGGGGCGATGGGGCTCCAGCATACAGTGGAGGGGGAGCTTTTGAGAAGGGGGGGTGGGCAGAGAAGGATTCTATTTTTAGCCTCTTTGATCCAGTGGCAAATGGATCTGTAGGATGCTACTAGAAATCAGAACAAGGTTTTTGTTCATGTTATCCCCCAGCTCCCGTGAAATTGCATTCCTTCATCTCACTGTGCTCTCCTTTGCTGTCCTAGAGATTGCAAAGGCTGGCAGCACGGTGGTGGCTATGTATCCTCCATCCGTCAAGCGGATTTGTCACCCTTCCTCGAGGCTGGGCATGGCGTGTTTCTCAAAAGCATCCCTTCCCTCCCCTGCCCCCCCTGTGATTGGACCGCACAGCGGGAGGCTGCAGCAGCATCAGCACCAGAATGAGCTAAGGATGCTGTGCTCCCCGCATTCCTCCATCCCTGGCACTCTGCTCTCTGGGCCAAACCTGCAGCTCTTCCCCCCCTTCCCCTCCCCCTCCTCAGAGCCCTGCTTCTGCCATGGCCAGGATGGCTGTAGCGGTGGCCTCAGCCGCTGCACTTCAGCTTAAATCTGGATCAGATCAGGTGGTGATGCAAGCAGGCAGCCGCGCAAGCTGCGATGCTCCTGTCCAGACTGGTAGATGGATAATCCTGTACTAGCAGCTGCGGGGCCGCGTGAAAAGGATCACTATCCGTGACCCACGTTCCGGTCCCAAGGGGCAGCAGGAAAGTCCAGATCTTGGGCCACTGAAGGCATAAGGAGGAAGGCACCTCCCCCCAAAAAAGGTGAGCTTGATGGAGACCCTGGCAATTTTAGGTTCTTTTATTTTTGTGCTGAACGCTAAGAGCAAGGGTTGTGGTTTGGGGGTGCACTCTGGAGGCAAAATATACGGAAGGGAAATAACTTTTTGCTGGACTAATTGCTGTGCAGCTGAACGTGTAGCAAGGGATGCAGGCTGTCTAGATTATAGACAGAGACGTGGAATTCACTAGGAAGGTACCCAGTTCGTATCTCACGTAAGGAGAGATCGATTTGAAGAGCATCTAGCCGAGATATCTAAATTGGTGGGCACTGGGCAGGTAGGTACAGTGTTCATCCCACAGAACGAAAAGTTGTGGAGTATGAAAGGGAGAATCTGAGAGTTTCCTTTTCCTGCAAGTGGTTTACAATGGTCTCTTTCTAGAAGAGAGGCAAATCCCTCTAGCTCTGGAGGACTCTGCCTTGGACCTGACCTGTCTTGTCTCCGTTGCAGGAAAGGTTTGTTGCCCTGACTCCTGCCTGCAGTCTTCACTCTCTCGTCATTGCAAGGTTGTTTGCTATACCCGCCGCATTTGGCTCTCGACGCACCAATGCCATCCAGGACTCAGAAGCCAGGTGAGGAGGAGAAGGAGCCTTTTTAGTTTTCTCTCCAGACTGGCTCAAGCAGTTCAGCCCAGGTGGTGCCAGCATTCTGAAGTGGGAAAGATGCCAGTGAAGAACCCTGGCACATCAGAGGTGCCACAGGCACAAGGTGGATGAAAAAGTATTTCTCCCTGTGAGCCAGCGTGCGGCAGAGGCTGTTTTCCCAATGAGGAACCAGCAAGTGAGCTGGCACCATTGGATCTCCCTCTTTGCTGGCACCCTTCCAATCTGATCAGGTGAGTTTTATGGAGACTTCAGAGCTGGGAGAGGCTTTGGTCCCTGAGATACCCCTTCTCAAACTTGGCAGAAAAGAATGATAAGCAGGACTAGACCTTGTTTTCTTCCTCATTGCATCAAGGATTCAAAACGAACAGTAATCATGTTTTGGGTGCTCCTGGCAATTATGAATATGTGTGTTTTAAAAAATACATTTATTTTATGATGAGCTTCGTGGAATGGCTGTCCATATAATTTTGGCCCCTGGCCCTTTCTGCTTGTGGCCTCAGTGCTGCAGTCAGCTGTGGTAGCCAATTTGCAAGGAAGCCAATGAGCTGTGGTAACCGCTGTTTACTGTAGTGCAGAGCTGGGGAACTTGGGGCCCTGCAGAATGTTGCTGGACTCCAACTCCCAGCAGCCAGCATGGCTAGTGGTCAGGGATGATGGGAGTTGTGATCCATCAACACCTGGAGAGCCACAAGTTTCCAAGTCTTGCCTTATAGGTAAGTCACCCACTTGTATACAGTACAATACTTGACAAGGGAACCGGGATTGGGACGTCCAGTATCACCCAGCAAGATGTACAAATTTTTTTTAATGCCCCATTCCTGCTGTATTATGAAATGCTGTGCCGCTTATAATGAAGTGTTAACAAGATCTGTGTTGGGCTTTGTCAACCTGGTAGTGCCCTCCAGCTAATTTGGACTCCAGTTTGGCCTGTGATTGGGAATGATCGTATGCTGATCGGGGGCTGATGGGAGTTGTGGTCCAAAACAATTGGAGGTAAATTTGGGGGAAGGCTGTTCTATTTTACATTTTCAGTGGCCAAGACTAGCACCACCAGCCAAAATGCTGGACTGCGACTTGTCTTTATGTTCAAACTATCTGATGGCCAGAGGACGATACGTAATATCTCAACAAAGTCGTCTTCTTCTTCTTCTTGTAAGATACTAGGAAGCCTCAAATAACCCAAAATGTGTGATTCTTAAGCAACTTTTTTGGAAGGTAGAGGAGCCTGGCAAGTAATTCCACCACATCATGCTGCAGCTGAGCTGAACCATTGGTCCATCTAGCTCTGTAGTATCCACTTTGACTGGCAGCAGCTCTCCAGGGTTTTCGGCAGGGGGCATTCTCAGGTTCACTTGGGAGATGTCCGGGATTGAACCTGGGACCTTTTGCATACAAGGCACGTGCTCTGCCACTGTGCAACGCCCTTGCCCTTTAGGAAGTTGCTTTGCACCAAGACCACTGGTCTGTCTTACTCAGCAGATTGTTTGCACTGATTTGCAGCAGCTCTCCAAGGTTTCAGGCAGGAAACTTCCCCAGCCCTACCTGGAGATACAGTGGTACCTCGGGTTAAGTACTTAATTCGTTCCGGAGGTCCGTTCTTAACCTGAAGCACCACTTTAGCTAATGGGGCCTCCCGCTGCCGCCGCACCGCCAGAGCACAATTTCTGTTCTCATCCTGAAGCAAAGTTCTTGACCTGAAGGACTATTTCTGAGTTAGCGGAGTCTGTAACCTGAAGCGTATGTAACCTGAAGAGTATGTAACCTGAAGAGTATGTAGCCCGAGGTATTACTGTACCAGAAATTGAATCTGAGTCCTTCTGCCTGTGAGGCAGATACTCCACCACTGATATTCCTGGCCTCGTGATTTGGAATAAAGGGATGATTTAAATAGGAACACAGCAAGTCGCCATGTCCTGAATCAGACCATTGGTCCATCTAGCCCAGTTTTGTGTACACTGGCTGGCAAAGGCCTTCCAGGGTCTTAGACCAGAGTCTCCTACCTGGAGATACCTGGGATTGAACCTGGGATCTTCTGCATGGAGGGCAGATGTTCTGCCATGAAGCCGCAGCCCCAACCCTCCACGATCAATGAGCCCAGCTTTGCAAACAGCTTCCACATGAAGGCTGTAAATCCTGACACACACACACCCCATTTTCAGATCTGAGGGCAGACCCGCAGCTAAAGATTCATCTCTCTAGGTGGCTACTGAGAGAACAAGGTTGGCCAAAGGAGACGAGCAAAGGCAGAGGTTTGAGATCTGTGTGGCAAAGCAGGTCGATCAAAGCCACCGTCCCCCTCTGGATGCTGCCATTTTAAATTAGGTCAGTCGTTCATCCTGGATAGATTTCTGCAGCGCACCCCCTCCTTCTTTGCAGAGCAGAATTTATTGTCAGTGGCAGGTGCCTAGAGAACATTTCTTGAGTGAGGAAGTCCTCCCCCTCTGCCTCGCTGGGTGTCTGTGCATCCGGCTGAGGAAAGGAAAGAGCAACAGATTATCCCAGAGAGTCTGAGAGGTTGCAAGGAATCAAGAGGGTCAACTTCTTTAATAATAGCTGCAGACTCCGCTCTTCTGCACCACCACCCTCCCACACCCTATTTTATATGTTTATTTATTTAAGGGGGTGGGGAGCCTTTTTCAGCCTGTGGGCTGGATTCCTTTCTGAACAACCTGGGGTGAGTGGAGCCATAAATGCATTCCCCCCCCTTTGTACAGAAATCTAGTTTCTACCCACCCACCTCTGTATCCCCCCATCTAGGCAAGCAAAAGAGGAATGATCAGAGTTCAAGAAAAGCATGCTAGCTGGGCAAAAACACTCAAGGAGGGTGCAAAAGAGGGTGCAACCTGGGACAGTCCTGAGGGCCAGACAGAAAGGTCTGGAGGGCCACATTTGGCCCCCTAGGCTGAGGTCCCCTGATTTATTTTATGAGATTTTTTCCCTCCCCTTCCTGTAAGCTTCCAAAGAAATTAACTTATCTTTATGTACAGCTCTGCTTCCTCCTAGCCTATGATGGAAAAGGGGTGGAAATTCATCTGCCTTTGATATGGCTGTTGCCTCACCTATGATGGGGGATGCTTAGACTTAGAGGGACATTTTTTGTTTTGGAGGGATCAGTACATTAAAATCTGAAATCACTCTGTTTAACAACATCTCTGTCCAATGCTGCAGTCTGAAAACGAGAAACTGCCTGGGCTTTTTTTTTTTTTTTTTTAAGTAATAATACTGGGAGTTCATGTTTTCTTATAAGAAATTATCAACTTGTACTTATTTCCTCCTCCTCCCAATCTGTTTTGCTTTTCTGCTACATCTTTTTAGACTAAGGTTGAGAGCAGGGCCTGTGCTGTTACTATTGATCTTTCTGAGAACCATTTTTGGCTGAAGAGCAGGATGAAAGTTCTTTAAATAAATAAATGCAGACAGTGCCTTCTCTCTCCTGCCCAAATCTGACCCCTAATTCCATATTTGTAGGACAGATCAAAGTAATGCTTAATAGGCACTTTGCCTATGCTTGAAATATTTCCTTCTGTTTTACGAAGTCTCATGCACAGAGATGATATCTCTGTAATAAAAACCTGACTTTGAAAGTAACTTTCCTACCATGCAAGCACCTAATTTGATTTCTGCCTAAGAATTAATGGTCCTGGATTGCAGCTTTCCTTCCTTCCTTCCATCCATCCATCCATCCATCCATCCTTCCTTCCTTCCTTTCTGCTGTTAGTTCTTATTGTGGCAGAGATAAACTTGAAACAGGCAGGTAGTAACCAGTGAGAAACTGGATGGGCATGCAAAAATCAGAAGGTGAGGAAGCTTGTTGGCAGTGCAGAGATCAGTTCCTTATAAAGGTAAAGGTAAAGGTACCCTCTGACCATTAGGTCCAGTTGTGGACGACTCTGGGGTTGCGTGCTCATCTCATTCTATAGGCCGAGGGAGCTGGTGTTTGTCTGCAGACAGCTTCCAGGTCATGTGGCCAGCATGACTAAGCCGCTTCTGGCGAACCACAGCAGCGCACAGAAACGCTGTTTACTTTCCCACCAGAGTGGTGCCTATTTACCTACTTGCACTTGACGTGCTTTTGAACTGCTAGGTGGGCAGGAGCAGGGACTGAGCAACGGGAGCTCACCCCATCGCGGGGATTCGAACTGCCGACCTTCAGATTGGCAAGCCCTAGGCTCTGTGGTTTAGACCACAGCGCCACCCGCGTTCCTTCCTCATAATTAGCGGAGAGCAAATAGCTTATGTAGTTGTGCTACGATAGCTGTCATTCAGGTCATATAGAATCCCGTGTCTCTTGATGCAGGATTTTAGCTTCTCTTTAAATAAAAAAGGCCAGTGGCCCATCTAGTCCAGTATCCTGTTTTCACAGTCACCAACCCGATGCGCATTGTGGAAATCCCACAAGAAGTAGCTAAGTGCAAGAGCCCTCTGCCCTCCTGCAGGTTCCAGTAACTGGTATTCAGAAGCATTTCTGCCTCTTTGAAAGCCATCAAAGTCAATGACCATACCTGCCTCCTGTGGGAGTGAGTTCCATAGATTAACTCTGCACCACATGACGAAGTGCTTTCTTTTATGGGTCCTGAAACATCCAACATTCAGTTTCATTGAATGTCCACGAGTTCTACTGTTAGGAGACAGAGGGAGAAAAACTTTTCTCTATCCCCTTTCTCCATGACATGCATAATTTTATAACCTTCCATCGTGCCAACTCTTACTTGCCTTTTCTCTAAAGTCCCAAATGCCACAACCAGGCAGGTTTGATGAGGCCCTAAGCTACTGAAGGTAATGGGGCCCTATATATGTCCAGCTGTCCTTTGTCAACAACAAATTGTCACTGTTTTTCTGTGTTGAATTTATGCTATATGGTAATTTATGGACCTAACAGGTATCTAAAGCCATTTGCACATAACAAAATATGTATTTTATCGAAGTAATTGTTGAACTTATCTTATATTTTGGAAATGTACATCCAGGGGTTTTTTTCCTTTAAATTTTTGGGGGGGCCTCCAAGAGAGTGGGGCCCTAAGCTATAGCTTGTTTAGCTTATACGTAAATCCGGCACTGGCCACAGACTTTCTTTGTACGAGAGTCGCTCCTTCCCCTTGCTCATTTTATTTTTTCCTTTTCTGGACTGCCCATAATAACCCTTGGCAACAGCACGGAAATCCCTGCAACTGCAAACTCTCAAGATTCACAGAGTTCTCCGGCAACATTCCATACTACTCTCACTTCATAGAATCATAGAGTTGGAAGAGGAACCTCAGAGTTCATCTATCCCAACCCCGCTCAATGCTGGATCTGCAGTGCAGGACCTTGCAACTGCAGCATCCTCGGCTGCCTTTGCTTACTCCTCCAGCAGAGGTGGGGAGCTTTTAAAGCCCAGCTGTTGTTGTTTTTAAATTCCATTTAGCTTTGCAATTCTTCACTTTTATGCAAATTGCTCAAGGCTGAGAAGATTGAGATTTAGAAGGTGCTGGTACAACCCTTTATTTTTAGCTTGGGTGAGCTATGAGCATTTCAGCTTCCATAAGTGGGGCTTGATATGCTTGTCATCAACACCTTCTGCAACAATTGAGAGATTAGACCCCAGTGAAACAGCTTCATGTCAGGTCAGACTATTTGTTTGTATCACCCAACAGCCTGGAACACAGGAAGCTGCCTTCTCCTGAGTCAGACCATTGGTCCTTCCAGCTCAGTATTGCCTACACCCATGGCTCCCAAACTGTTTGGAGCCACTGCCCCCTTGTTCCCATAAGCTCATCCCCAGTGTGCCCTGCCCTGTAAAAAGTATTATTCAGAATAGCAGTCTGCATGACCCACTAAGGGAGATAATACCACAAGAATATTCAAAACAGTAACAATGAATTGCACATTGATTCAAAATCCAATTCAAACTATTTAATTAATTCAAATTTATGAACTTGATTTGCTTGATACCAGCTTTACCTATGCAGTAACTAGCTGTCTTTTGACATGTGACCACTCAGAATTGTGAATACAAACAAGCGTGACCGAAGGAAATAGCTTTGAAAGCGATAAGAACAGCAAAACGTTAAATACGAAGCGAGGAAGGTGATTTGCTCTAGGCAGAAAAAAAGCCCTGGACTTGTCTTAACAAAAATGTTTTTAGCAGGCACTGAGAAGAGGCGCCTTCTTGATATCAATAGGCAGGGAGTTCCAAAGTGTAGGAGCTGCCACACTCAAAGATTGAATTCTTACAAATGCAGAACGGTTATTATGTCACACCTGTGACAATGTCAGTTCCAGAGGCTGAGCTAGCTGCTTCCGCACCTGGAGCGGCACAAATTCTATGCACCCAGGGGCGGGGGCATGGGGGCGGGGTGAGCGTCCCAGGGGGGCGGAGCAAGCTGCCCATGGAGGGTGGAGCGAGCCGCCCATGGCAAGCTGCTTCCTGGGCAGGGGGGAGTAGGGAGGGAGCCGTGCCGCTTTGCCAGCAGCCTTCCTCCCTTCCCTCTTCCTTTTGACAGCTCAGGGGAGGCCTCCCACCCCAGAAAGCAGCCTGGGAGCGGGGGAGGGGTGGCATTGGCATGCCACCCACCCGCAACTCCCAAGCCTCCCCCGAGTTGTCAAAATGAAGGGGGAAGGGAGGAAGGCCGCCAGCAAGGTGGCGCATCTCCGCCCCCTCCCCCGACGGCTCGGGGTAGGCTTGGGAAGTTGTGGGTGGGTGGCATGCCGAATGTCACCCCCCCTCAGTGATGACACCCCGGGCAAACCGCCCCCCTTCCTCCGCCCCTGGTCAGTTCTACCGATCAAAGTGGCTGAACAGGCATATATGGGGTAAGCCAATCTTGTAGGTGAACTCTGGTCCCAAGTCATTAAGGGTTTTATATACTAAATGTAAGACCTTAAACTTGGCCAAGTAGCAAATTGACAGCCGGCGCAGATCTCTGAGCACAGGCATGTTAGGCTGGCAGGGCCTCACTTCTGTCAGCAATCATGCTGCAGCATTCGGCACTGACCGCAGCCTCTGGATCAAGTGCAAGGGAAGCCCCACGTAGAGCATCTTGCAGTAACCCAGAAAGCCTTAAAGACCCAGGGTGCTTCTCTCTCTGCCCTAGCCTTGAAGGTCAGCCAGGAATTTCCTATGAGATTTAGGGCTGTAGGACCTCTCCAGTAGGTCTGGTCAAGGGCAGGATTGTGCCCCAAGCTATTTCACAAGACTACATCTCCCAGAATTCCATAGGGAGGAGAGGTTTCGCCAGTTACGCTAGCTTGAAGTGCGGGTGTGGCTTTAATCGAGGAGCGAATGAGGGCCTGAGTCCTGCAGCTGAGGAAAGCATTTCAACTGCAGAACTAATAACAGCAGCAATTAGCTTTTGGCGAGGATGCTAAATCAGAGATAATTAGACAAGGGAATTCCTGACTCTATAATTGATACGTCTCTTCAAAGGGGGCAGGACAAGCTATACTTGATGAGAACAATTTGCAGCCAAACCACCAGATTGCCATGAAGGAGGATGAGAGCGCCCAGAAGTGCCATTTTCCCTGTTTCCTACAAGGCAACAAGAAAGAGCAAAAAGCCAGGAATGGCAGACAGGAGTCTATTAGATGGATTGTCAGCTACATTTTAGGCCAGGGATAGGGCCCTTTCAGCTCCCATTATCCTTGACTGGTGGCCATGATTAAGCTGATGCAAGTTGGAGTCCAACGAAACCTGGAGAGTCTGATGTTCCCCCATCCTCCTTATAGGTCCTAAGCCTGTTGTTATCCCAAGAGCTCTTGCCCCTCTGCCTAGCCAGGTATTAGCTATTGTGATGCTATAGAACGCTCTCCAACATTTAATGCTATCCAACACGCTGTGGGAGAAACGTCAGTGATTACAATGCTCTGTTTTTATTGCTTCTCATGGCCTAGAACTGACCCTGAACCCAGCCCTGAATGAGCTATTAGATGGATGTTAAATGTTTGGGTGAAAGGGCCATCTCTCGGTGGTAGAGCATCTGTTTTGCATGCAGAAGGCTCACAGGTTCAATCCCTGATGGCATCTCCACATAGGGCTAGGAATTTCTCCCCTCTGAAGTCCTGGAGATTCGCCTCAAGTTATTGTGGATCATACTAAGCTTGGTAGGCCAAAGGTCTGACTCACTGTAAGACACCGTCCTATGTTCTGTACTTTAAAGAGCAAGGATTTCTAAAGCGAGCGGGATAGATATGGACTTACGAGGCTCATCCTTCCTAGGAGCTGGCGCAGGAAGGTGCAGGTTGAATTCTAGGACCTTATCTGCTACCAAGCAGGTTTAGATTAGAGAACTGGACAGACACATCTAGCTACAAAATCTACAAAACCAGCAATATTTACAACCAAGAACATCTCCGGGAGACTCTGCTGTCCTCCGCTAATTGATTTTCCTCCCCATCTTGCCACAATAGCCTGTTGTAGTTGTTGTTATAACAAACACTCTCTTCCAACGGAGCCCAGGGCAGCAAAGGTATCAATACTAATATAATTAAAACTTTAAAGCAACCTTCTAAAAAAACAGTTTTAAATTCCCCCCAGGCAGTCTTTTTCAGTGGTTTCTACAAATTGCTGTGTACTCCAAGTTCCTTCTCAAGAAAATGAGCTTTCTAAATCTGGATCATCTTTATTGTGCTATTGATTGTGCTTTCAGCAAGTTAATAACCTCTCAGGAAATGGGGACTGCCTTTTGCATACTCAGAAACCACTCAAGGCAGGACTCAGTGATTGACAGCAGAGAAAATGCTGACCCCCTGAGTGAGATGTAGGCTGGAGACAGATCAATAGTTTTGCACTTTCTTTACCCCCCCCCCGAGAGCTGAAGGGGATGGGATCTTTCACTTGGGAGACAGACCCTCCAAATGTCACCTCTCTTTGTGGCATATATAGGGGGATATTACAACCTCTCCTTACCTTTGGGAGCCATTTGTGCCCCTGTGACATCACAGCAGCCATTTCTCCAATCCCAACCCTCATCTCAAACCTTTTTCATAACAAGCAACTTACACACCTACAGTATTGTTGGAGGGACTTCTCTTCTTAACATGGACTGGTGCAATGGGTCAAAAATACATTGTGAGCATGCAAATGTGAGCAATAGTCAAAAGAGCTACACCATCTCTGTGCCAGCCAGCTGGTGGGCATTCTGTTCATTACAAAACAATTAGTGCCAAGAAATATCTATGCTATTGCCAGGGCTGCAGATTCATCAAACTATATTTCTCTTGCTGCGAGGGAAATAGACTAACAAAACTGACTGAAACTGGTTTGCAGGGAGAGGGAGGGAAGAGCAGAGCACCTGCTTTGCAACACAAAGTTCCCGTGTTCGATTTGCGGCATCTCCAGGTAGGGCTGGGATGGGAAAGACTCGTCTGAAACCCTGCAGAGCTGCTGCCAGTCAGTGTGGTACTGAGTTAGAGGGACCAAAGGTCTGAGTTGGTATAAGGCAGCTTTTTGTGTTCTTGTGTTCCTAAACCTACACTCTGCTGGTGCCATTCCCCATCTGTTGCCTCTTCATAGATCCCCAGATAGACTGGAGACATTATTTCAGGTTCATTTTGTTCATAAAGAAGAGGAATTGGGGAAATGTAAGGAACATGAAGGCCCTACAATGCGCAGGCTGAGAAAGGCAGCTGGGGCAACAGCATTGCAGCCTCTGATTAATTCATGCCAGTAAAGTGCTTTAAAGAGCTTGCCAGAAATAAATAAAGGAGCAAGCAGGCTTCCAGCTTGAAAATCAGGGGAGAGTAAATGCAAAGAATGTTCTGAAGGCGAAGCAAACTTTTCCTTGTTGTGTGCTGGCAAAGTACTGGGTTGTTCTTGTTCTTGTTTTTGTTATGTATTTTGTGTTTATATATTTTGATTTTATGTTGTGAGACCTGCAGGTATAGGGCAGTATACAAATAACAACAACAATAGATGGGAAAGTGCTCTGGGCAGCAATCCTGGGGATTGAAAAGCCTGTCCCAGTGAAATATCAGAGGGTGAGTTACCCCAGCCTCCACACACACCTAATTGCTTATTGGCATCTATCCAGAAGCTCATCCAAGTGACCTGTTAATTGACCATTTCATCCAGCTTTGCTTGTGCAGAGTTTACACAGAGGTTTGACTACATCCGGTCTTTATTAAGCATTCATTCTGGGGGGTTTTTTGTTGAGAGGATATACCAGGTAATTTAGGCTTGCACAATTTTTTTAATTAGAAAATATTGATATACTGCTATTAATAAAAAAAAAAATCAGAGCAGTTTACAACAATTGTACATAAAACCATGCAATGAAAATATATATTCAAAAAATCAGAAATCAGCCAGCTGCTGTAGAAGGATACATCTTAATTGCCTGCATAGTGGAATAGGAAAGTTATCAGCAGGGCTTTAAAAGTTGAAACAGAAAACACCTGCTGAATCTCCATTGGCAGGGTGTTCCACAGGACTGGGCAGATGACACTAAAGGCTCGATTTCTTCTTGTTGTCAGATGAGCCTCCCCAGTTCTGAGAATGATCAGAGATGCTCCTACAGATTATCTCAGTGACCAAGCTGAAATACAAGGCTTCAGGTGGTCACTGATGTACTGTACCCTAGACCTATGTTGTCCAGGGCTTTGCAAATTAAGACAAGGACTCTTAACCTGGCTCAGTACAGTGGTACCTCAGATTAAGAATTAATTTGTTCTGAAGGTCCGTTCTTAACCTGAAACTGTTCTTAACCTGAGGTACCACTTTAGCTAATGGGGTCTCCTGCTGCTGCTGCGCGATTTCTGTTCTCATCCTGATGCAAAGTTCTTAACCCGAGATACTATTTCTGGGTTAGTGTAGTCTGTAACCTGAAGCATCTGTAACCTGAAGCATCTGTAACCTGAAGCATCTGTAACCTGAGGTACCACTGTAGTAGATGGGCAGCCAGGGTCAGCCAGATGCCACTGCATTCTGCATCAGCTGCAGCTTCTGAACCAGGTCCAAGGGCAGGCCCAAGTAGAGAGCATTGCAGTAATCCAGGATTGAAGTTGCCAACATATGGGTTACAGTGGTGAGGTGAAGTGTAATCATAAAGTGGGTTAAAATACTCAGTTGCCATAGCATAACAAAACCTCTTTAAAAAAAAGAATTAGGCTTTCTGCCGTTTGGAAAAATGACAAGGAAATGCACTAGAAAGCATAGGATGGGTGGGAGGGTGCCTTAATGGGAAGACATATAAGCACCTCATAGGCCAATCCAGATGAATGCTCTATATATCTGTCATCTGGGGAAACCCTATCAATTTCTACACCAAGTTAACCAATTTATGTGCAAAAAAGGGAAACCACGATGAGATCTATAGAAACTTGATTAAAAAAAATAATAATTAATGGAAGCAGAGATTCCGAGGACGATGAATTTTGCACTCAGGAAACATTCAGTATTTATTCTAATGTAGACTCTCAAACATACACACAACCCTGGTAATACTCCTAAAGGTCAGAACATCAGAATCCCTGACCTATTATTATTTTTTAAACAACTTTTTACCAATAGAACTCTCAGGAGAGAATCTCCCTTGCAGCACAACCTATTTTTAATTCATTGCTTTTTAAAACTCCCCGAGGGATTTAAGATTAATGTGACAATGCATGAGTCACTCTTGCTGAAAGCTAAAGTCAGTTAAAAATACAAGTTTACAAAGCTAAAAATAATAATTAAAAAAAACTGAAAACCCGATGACAACCCCGAACACAGCTTGGTAAACTGTGATTCCATTAGGTTATTTAACAAAACAAATGGGAATAAATGTTCCCAGTAAAGCCAAATGCTGGCAATATATATGATGTTACTATAAAGATCAATGGTCCCAAAAGACAAAAAGTTAAAACGATGTCATAATCGGAGTAAACCTATTGAAATAAATAGGCATAACTGACTTAAATCTATTACTTTCAGGGAATCTACCCTGAATATGCCTTAAGGCTAAAAGTTTTATTTTGATAATCTGGCTTCTTTTTCTTCTTCTTATGCATTGATTAAATAATGCAGATAGGGGATTAAAGGGAAAAAAGGCCACTGAATAGTGTCTGAAGTGCCATCACATCTTGCTCTGTTGTTGAATTTTAAAATCCTATCATTTCAAAAATGAGGAAGATTGTGGAGTTCCACTTTACAGGCAGATCTGTACCACAGCTTTGTTTCCCCCCCCTCCCCCGCCTTCCACTCAGAGAGTTGGTGAGGAAGTTTGGGATTTCCTACAGATAATGCTTTGAACCATTTCACCAGATTACAATTCCCAGCATTCTTAGGCAGAAACAAAGGCCATGAAAATTATGCTAAACGAAGCTAAGTATGTAGTCCAGACAATGATTTTTATTTATTTAAAATAATCTCTCAACTGCTTTTCATTTCAAGACAATATCTCAAAGTGGTTTATAGCAAGGAAATAACGCAGCAATAAAATCAGCGAAAAATGCCTTAAAACAGCAACATGATCCAGAGGCAATAAAAAAACCCACAAGCATCTGTTGGAGATGCCTTGTCAGAGATGTGTTTTCATTAGACAGCGAATGTGTTCCACCACTATTGCCTGCTGTATCACCTATGGGAGGGCACTTCAAGGACAGGACAGCCTTTCCAAACAGCTGCTCTCCAGCTATTTTGGACTACAACTACAGTCGTACCTTGGAAGTTGAACAGAATCCGTTCCGGAAGACTATTCGACTTCCCAAACGTTTGGAAAACAAAGTGTGGCTTCCGATTGGCTGCAGGAGCTTCCTGCAGCCAATCAGAAGCTGCAGAAGCCCCGTCGGACATTCGGGTTCCAAAACTGGTTCACAAACCGGAACAGTCACTTCCAGGTTTGTGGAGTTCAGAAGCCAAAATGTTCAAGAACTAAGCTGTTTGAAAACCAAGGTACAAATGTATGTGGTTGGTGGGAGTTGTAGTCCAAAATAACTGGAGGGCACCAGCTTTACACCACTGAGGAGGCTAGGAGGGCCTCCTTAGAAGATCTTGATGATGGAGTGAATCTAGCTGTGGGGAAATGTGCCTTCAGGCTACCTTGACCTGAGTTCTTTCAGGGCTTTGTCTGCCCACGAGCACAGGGGCTGACAATACCATAGTTTGTAAAAATTTATGGAACTGAATAATGCCTTACATGATGAGATTATTTGGGGCTGGAGGTCTATTTCTATTCCATGAGGCTTAATCTGGAGGTTTGCATATCTCTGAATGTCTCCCATCACTTTTGCAGGTTCAGTGTCAGGGAGGATGTGAAAGATGGATGACCACTCTCAAATCACTTTTGGTCCATTGACTGCAAAGTTTTCTTCCCAACCATACCCTCAGCAGGGAGGCGAACCTGCTAGTTCCCAACAGTTAGCCAACCACCTTGCTGCTCCCAGAAAAGAAGATGACTGGGAAGGCGTAGATGGAAATGAACTGATCTTTGCCTTAGATGATGAGGAAGATGCGACTCCTGACTTACCCGACCACTTTTCTATGTGTGAAGATATTGGGAAACAGGATGAACATCAGGAAGAGTCCACATTTCACATGCCATCCCCTCCGCCGTCTCCTCCTGAACTGGATTTCTTGCCCGCCCTCCCCACTTCCAGTTCACCCAGTTTATCACCCCAGAGATCAACCGGCCTTGTAAACCCTCAAGGCCCCAAGCCATTAATCAACTTAGTGAAATCCCTCTCAACTGAAATTGAGCCCCGGGACGCCTCTTCCCTCAAGCCCCAACCTTTGCTGAGCTTGGTCAAATCCATTTCAACTGAGATTTCCCGCCTGGAGCCAGAGGTGACGCAGTCCAAGTCCGACTCCAAGCTCAATGTCCATCGATGGCGGCAGATCACCCATCCCAAGGGCAAAAATGGGGATTCTAGGACGGCTCCCTCCTCCCCCAACATTTCCCCCTCAGAGAGCAAAAGCAGCTTCTTCAAGGCTCAGGAAGCCAAATTTGAGGACACGAAAAGGCGGTTTTCAGAGGCCATGCATGAACCCCTTAGCAGACTCAGCAAAATCATGGGGGATGAGAATAATGTTTCACCAAAACACAGATCCCCACTTTCTGGCAACCACGCCCATGATTCCCCTTCTAGCCACAGCAAGGAGACCATTTTGGAAGACAAGGAGAGCCCCACCCAGGAGACCAATCTGCATGGGGCTGTTCCAGGACAGCCATCTGGGAGGAGCCAAGTGGAGGACTATTGCCCCAGTGAACAGAAATGGGGTCCCTCCTTGAACTGCCAATACGAAATCTGCTCCTATGGAGATGTCATCCAAGTGGTGGAGGTTGCTGCAGACAAAAGCAGTGGCTCGGAGGAAGTGCGGATGCTTCCACCTCTGGACATCCTCCGCCCCACCAAACCTTGTAGCAGAGTGCCATGCAAAGCGCTTGTCTGCGTCGCCATCTTGGCCTACCACTATTTTGTGCTGCCGCTGCCTCCTTACATCTCAGGCCTCTGCCTTGGCTTGGCATGTGGGTTCATGCTGGGCTTCCTCATTATTCTTCTGATGATGCCAAAGCGTTCCTTGTCTCCACGGAAAAGGCAGACATCTCTAGACCAGCTGCCATCAGAGACGCTGAATCAGCAGCCCCAGGAACCCAACATTCTTAAGGTAGGAGATAGGGGTGTCGGAAGTTGGCCATTGGTCCCATATAGCCTCATAATGTCTACACTGACAGGCAGTGGCTTTCCAGTCTTTTAGCCGGGGAACTCTCAGTCCTATTTGGGGATCGAAACCGGGACCATCTGCATGCAAAGTACATTCTCTGCCCCTGAGCTACAGCCCATCCCCAACAAATTGCCCAGTGGAACCAATCTGAGGTAGAATGCTGAAACAGAAACCCTGTCACTGGCATTTGTTTCCAGACATCTCAACTGATATTTTTAAAATTTTTATGAAATTATACATAGCTAGCTGTACTGGGTAGGGCAGGTTGACATTTTGACAACAACCTAAGATTCTGACATTTGCACAAGAAACTATAGTAACCAGAATAACCCAGAGCTTATGAAAAAGAAAAAGAAATGAAAAACTCTGGGGTGCCATTTTCTCCCCTGACCAATTGGCCATCCAGTTGGTTGAAAGGTTTCATATAATGTTTAAAAATTTTTTTGTTTTTTTATGAATTAGTTTTTGTACCACCCTAAGAACTCTGGGGTTGAAGAGCAGGTTATAAATGGAATGAATGAATCAATCAATCAATCAATCAATCAATCAGTCAGTCAGTCAGTTCTAGGCCAGACATTGCCCATTCTTAACAAGGAGCCCTTGGTGGTGGGGTTGGCCAAGATCCCTCAGTGAAGGGGCAGCCATTCTCTACAGTTGCCCCAGCATTAATTCATAGATTTATTTATTGCATTTATAACCTATCTTTCCTGTAATAATCTCAAGCTGCTGTTCAGTGTTCTTCCCCATTCCATTTTATCCTCACAACAGCCCTGTGAGGGAGGTTAGGCTGAGAGACCGTAGTTTGCCCAAGGTGACCCAGGGAGATTCATACGGCTGAGTGGGTATTTGAACCCTGCTCTCCTAGATCCTAGCCCAACCTGCATAGCCAGTATGTCAGGTAGAGATAGGCCAGGGAATTCATTTAGGTTTGCATTTAAAGGCAAGCCAACTTAATTTGTACTTTCCCAAGCACACCAAAACACAGCCACCCTTTGAAATTTGCACCCCTCTGAATTAGACTGCACTCTAATAATGTGTGCAAAAATGCATATTCTAGGGTAAGGTGTCCATAACATTTTTAGTGAAGAAATACATAAAATATTAGGGAAATTTAGTTGCAACAATGTTATATTAGGAGAATTTTCATGAGGACTTAAAATCCTGTATATATTTTTTCTTCATGAAATGATAGGGGTGGGGATGAAATATAGAGTTGTATGTAGTGCTCAGAACAGATCTATTGAAATTAATAAATGAGTGATTTCCAATAACTTCAATGGGTCGACCCTGAGTAGGATCAGTCCTAGAGTACAACAACCCTGACAGGTTTGTCCATCTTTAACGTCAGGGCAATGAAGGGAAAAGAAGTCAACTGTTCTCTTTCCTCCACCCCACACCTCCATTGCTGCTCCCACTGATTAGGTTATCTGAGGGAGCGGATTGGCATTTGTGGAGGGCATCAGAAAAAATGGGTGGGTGGGTTTCGTCAAGGTTCATATTGGCTCTGATTAAAATCCCCAGGTAATTCGGATAATTTCTATGTTAGCCTGACACCAACTTGGGAGAGTATATCCATCTTTAGCTTCAAGGAGGTGTCGGCCTACTTAAGGCACGAATAATGGTTGCCAAGCAACAAAGGCAGAGGCTTTCATCTCCCATCCTGTTGCTGCACAGTCTCCATCAGAGGCAATGAGGAGGAAAGTTAAGGAGTTGCTTTAAGTTGTTTATAATATTCTGTTTTAGTGCCGTAACCTGACTTGGGACCTTAGGGTGAAGGGTTGGTAGTAAAAAAACAACCCCAATGTTCCCATGCTCCTCTCTCAACATGGATTTGTTCAACACTGAAGCAGTTCTCTCACACACACCACTAGGAGAGATAATCCTTCCACTGAGAAGCAAAACTAGGACTATCCCCTTTAATAAATTAGATTAATTGATTAGAAACCTTTTTAATCAGCTAAAAAGGCACCCTCGATTAATCCGGCAACACATTATTATTATCATTTTTTTTTATTTTGCTGTTAAGGCTGTTACATATTTATTTATATTATTATGCCTTATTATTAAAGTTATTTATTCATTTCTTGTTATTTGTATGTTGCTTTTCCAAAGGTAGCTCACAACACAACAGTATTGTTATTAATAATCATTTTAAAAATGCAAATCAATGCATTCTTAGAAAGACAGTCTAAAGGCTAAGGGTTGTCTGCAACTCACTGATTATTCAGGGTAGACCTATGAAAATTAGTGAAGTTTGTCATATCCATTAATGTCAGTGGGTCTTTTCTGAGTAGGACAAACACTGGATACGGCCCTCATTCCTTTCAAAACAGCATCTTAAGAGAGATATTCTTTACTCCCTTCACTTTCATACAGGTGAGAATGCCTCTTTTTAAGATGGCGTCTTCAGGGATATAGGAAACCTTCCTGGGTTTTTTTCCTGTTTAGACCAGTATTGTCTACAGTAGGAATGGGAAACCTTTTTCAGCCCAAGGGCCACATTCCATCAGGGGGCCGTACACTGGTAGTGGGCGGAACTAGAGGCAAAAGTGGGTGGAGCAATGGCTGTAACTCCGATACCTTTGTACAGTATAGGAGACTGCATTCCATCCAGGAAAAAAGTACTTGAGGCTTTGGATGCAGGGCCAGTGAGGAGCCTGCCCTGGGGAGGGTCCCACATGCCAGACAGAAATGGCTGAGCGTTCCCCATTTCAGTGGCCCTTCAGGGTCTCAGGGCATTTGCATCACCTGTCACCTGCTCCTTTCTTTATCTAGAAATGCCAAGGTTTGATCCCAGGACCTCGTTCTGTATTCAAAATATTTTCTGTTAAGTTGTGAGACTTCCCCTGTATGCACACACTGTCTATAGCCAAAAGAAGTACGATTCCCAACCCCATTCCAAAACTATTTTAGTCAGATGCAAGCACATTCATTTAGACTTAACATATACATTTTTTTAAAATTGCTTAAAAGCCATCCTGGTGAGTAAGTAGTAGTTGTTGCTGCTGCTCATTATTATTAGTAGTAGTGGTACTTTTATCTATGGGGTGTTATTGGGTTGCTGTTTTTATTCTGATTATATATGTTTCCTTTTCTGTGAACTGCCCTGAGACCTCCGGGTATAGGGCGGTATATAAACTCAATAATAATAACAATCATCATCATCATCATCATCATCATCTAATTACTACAATTGTTGCAACAATTTTAAGAAGGCAGCCCTAAGAAAAAAACACACAATTTTATACCAGGAGTTTCCAACGTGGTGCCCTCCAGCCCCAGCCAGCAAGACCAATCGTCAGGTGTGATGGGAGGTGGAGTCCATCTAAAAACATCTGGAGGGCCTCACGTTTGCTACCTCTGTTTTATACTGTGTGGACTACCTCCCCCACTCTAAACAGAGTTGTTTCTTTCCAGGGGTGGATGAATGAAATGTATTTCTATGATCCAGAGATCTACCACCCATCGCTTACCCACTCTGTGTTCGTGACTTTGGAAGACACCAGCATGACGCTCTCCTACCCCAAGAGCAACATCCCCCGGCGAGCCACCTTTGAGGAAGAGGACTTCAAGGTGACTTTGGTTAGTCACCGCCATTATGAAATGATTGGTGCAAAGGTGAGACACAGATGGGCAAGGAGCTGAAACTACGGGGGCGGGGGCTCGCTGACAATAGTGGGCTAGCAAACAGCAAGGGGTGGAAGGAAGACTAGGAGCAGGTGCTTGGTTACCTGTTGAGTAGCATGCCGTTTGCATTTCATACAAACAAGGCAAAGGCCAAAGTAAGAAACATGAAGAGGAGCCTGCTGGATCAGGCCAATGGCCCAACTAGGTCAGCATCTTGTTCTAACAGTCGCCAAGCAGATGCCTGTGGGAAACAGGCAAGCAGGACCTGAGCACAAGAGCTCTTCTCCCTTCCTGTGGTTTCCAGCAACTGGCATTCAGATTTGCACCATCACTGCCAGGCTATTCATGCCAGTTGTTAGCTTCATGATAACTGTAAATTTTACCGGTGCATTTGATTGATGTTTCATTATTTATTGTTATATTGTTGTTGGTTGTGAACCGCTTGGGTACTCTCTGGAGTAAAAGGCAAAAAGAAATAATAATGTGTATTTTTTTTAATAATTTTTTTTTAATTAGTTTTCAGTTACAGTAATCCAAGAAAAGCCTCATTATAACAATAATCCCATTAATAATGCCAGTCATTCAAAAGCCAAATTATACAATTTAGGTGGCCCCCCCTGCATGCTAGAATGATGGTTTGATGATTTACTATATTCCTGCATTCCAAAATCTTATAAATTTCCATTACACTCCAGTCAGAATAACAAACCCTTATACCGCAACTGCAGTTTTAATGACTTCCATTCGCATTAACACATTAAATGATTTATAGTCCTACAGGCGAAGCATTCAAACTCTCTCTTTGTTCTTGTGTGTGGCAATTATTCTGTCCATGATGTTTCTTCCTGTCCTTGTAGTATATTATGTCTATCTTTTGTCAGTCGTTGCTGTTTTTCATAATGCCTTGAGCGGAGCTAGTGTTCCATTGTTGTTTCAAAAGTTCTCCATGAAATAATATTATGAATAAAGTCATAGTCATCAAATTGTAGAGTTGGAAGAGTCCCAAAGGGTCATCTAGTTCAACTGTCTGCAATGCAGGAATATAAAAACAGTTGATCCCGTAGCCTAGGACATTGGGAGCCAGTGTCATGCCTTCCAAATCCTACACAGCTCCCCCCACTCATGAACATAGGTTGTGTTGGCTGGGGCTGATGGGAATTTTAGTCCAGAACATTCGGAGGGCACTGTATTGGCTACCTCTGCCTGAAGCGATATCTTTGCAGCTTGGTACTACTGCAGCATATACTGAACAATTGCTAGTATGATTTGCAGTCCCCTGGGAGTTTACACCTTCCCTTGGTGCTCTAGGTCTTCCTCTTCCCACCTGGGCTGGCTCGCAAGAGGATGTGGAACAAGAAATACCCCATCTGCATTCTCCTCCCAGAGCAAGACGACTCAAGTAGCAAAGGCTCTGGTGAGCATGACTTGGAGCACTCAAGAGAGAAGGCTATGAAGAGAAGGCTGTCTCCAGTCCAAGAGACCCCTCCAACGCATCCAGCTGAGCCCCAGGAAAGGACTCTCTACCTCTTTGGCAGGACAGGGAGAGACAAGGAGGAATGGTTCCAGCATCTTGCAAGGGCCTCCCGGGCAGAAAGCTGTGAGCAGCGTAACGCCGTCACAGGTGAGCTCCAACATACCCTCCAACATTTCTCTGATGAAAATAAGGATGTCCTGAGGAAAAGTGGGGCATTCTGAGATCAAATCAGAAACTGGGACAGCTTCTGTAAATCTGGGACTGTCCCTGGGAAATAGAGACACTTGGAGGGTCTGCTCCAATCACACACAAAAATGTGCTTGGCACAAGCTTTTCTTTTCTCTCATTTTAACTTGGGTGTTTTAGGGGGGATACTCCTGAGATGCTGTTCACAAAACCAGTGAGTCCTGCTAGCTGCGTCTGGGAAGATGTTGCCTCAGCGAAAGCTTAGAGCAGGCATCCCCAAACTCGGCCCTCCAGATGTTTTGGGGCTACAATTCCCATCTTCCCTGACCACTGGTCCTGTTGGCTAGGGATGATGGGAGTTGTAGTCCCAAAACATCTGGAGGGCGGAGTTTGGGGATGCCTGGCTTAGAGTTATCTGAGAAGGGCTTGCTGGGCTTGACCCTCCAGTGACTCCACCCCTCTGGAAAGGCTGATTGTGGCATTTAAAGGGCCTGTGGAATAGTCAACGGTTCCTGCAAGGTGGTGGAGCAGGAGAGGCTGCTAGGAAATCATTTTCAGACATTGTGGGAGAGTCGTGTCCTTAGGCTGGTGCAGTGTAAAAGGGCTATTCCTCAGGTGGGGTGACTGGTGCATCCTCCTCCTGCCAGCACTGGGTTCCTGAGGCAGGAGACATTACACCCTAGTCCCCAAATCCTCAATTTTTGCATCACTTCCTTCTGCTTTTGCTAGCCATGGGAAGGGACAAACTGTAGTGCAAGCGCTAAAGCCAGGAGAGGAAGGAGAGTATGAGCAATGGAAATGCTTCAGCGTTCCCTTTGGCATTGGAAATTGATCAGATATTGCCCACACACTCATAAGACTACCTTCTAATTCCTAAGAACAAGACATTTGCCAAGAAACAGAAGATAAAGATTTTCAGAAACCCGAGGCTAAAACCCAGTTTCCTGCTTTAACCGAAGGCAGCAAGGCTCTAATCTCCCCTTCTTTCTCTTGGCCAGGTTTAAACCAGCTCAGCCCATCAGGAAAGGGGACATGCAGCAGTGGCAGCAGCAGAGGCAGCACTGATGACCTCCTTTCTCTCATCAAGCCCAAGGACCTGGTTGTTAATGTCCGGGAGAAGCTCCTTTTGGATTACAACATGTACATGTCCCGAATAGTCCCAACAGGGACATGTTCCAGCCCACCCGAGAGCCCCTCCCACAGTACGGCAGGCAGCCCAACACCCAAAAAGGTGAGAAAACCTCTGAGATTACCAGGTAATCCAGAAAGAGGGAAATGCTTTCAATATCATCCCCCATGGGGAAGGAAGGCAAAGGGGTTAAACACTCCCTCCTGTTAGTCACTTGTCCCCAAAACTGCTTGCATTGTTTAAAAAGAAATAAAAGGAGGTCATTGCACATTTATGTATACTGTCTAGTTAGGCCCTTAAGTCCTCACCCTAAATCAGGCTTCCTCAAACTTGGCCCTCCAGATGTTTTGAGACTACAGTTCCCATCATCCCTGACCACTGGTCCTGCTAGCTAGGGATCATGGGAGTTGTAGGCCAAAAACATCTGGAGGGCTGAGTTTGAGGAAGCCTGCCCTAAATCAAAGGTAAGCCTTAGCACATACAATGGCTTTTGTTAAATCAAGCAGAATTTGATGCCAAATGCAGATTACAAATATGCGGCAGATCTTTGGCAAACCTTCAGTGACTCTCTAGTGAACACTCAACAAAATTAACAGAGGAGGGAGAATGTTTTGGAGACACACTCTGTTCAGCTTTTGGAGGAGGCCAAAGAGGATAAACAACATCATTTACTTATTTATTTAGAAGATCTATAAACCACGTGATCAAAGAGCTCAAAACACAGCCAAAATCCACAAATTAATTGAAAAGCAAATATGCATGAAACCATTGCCATTAAAACACAGATCATTTGGTAAGACTTTCGAAACAAACATAGGTAGCTGAATTATATGACTAGGTGGGCTTACAGAAACATAAATGTTTTCAGCAGGCGTCTAAAAGAATATAGTGAAGGCACCTGCCCAATCTCAATCTATTGACAGAAATGTTTTAGAGCAATAACACATGTTATAGCACTTACAGGTGTTTAGAATGTCTTGCTCTTGGATGATCCTATACAGAATTTAAGAGACATTGTAGTGCTGTGACTCCCTTTTCCTTCTTTTCAGTTCTTTGGGGATACAAATGTCACGAGTGACACAAACACGGCTTGGGCCAATGCGGTGCTTGGGAGAATGTTTTGGGACTTCCTACGGGAAAAATTTTGGGCAGACCTAGTTTCAAACAAGATTCAGAAGAAACTAGGCAGAATCAAGGTAAGGAAATTGGCCCATTTTCTCTTCGCCTCTGTTTCTGTGTCCAAAGCAGATGCTTTACCACTGAGCTGTAGACCTTCCCTTTAGGAACCTAGGACTCTTTCTCATACTGAATGAGACCCATCTAGCTCAGTATTGCCTACACTGACTGGCAGCAGCTCTCCAAGTTTTCAAGATGGGGTTTGCCCCATATACTGGCGTTTCACTGGAAAGTAGTTTTTTGTTTCTGCCTTTCTTTGACTTCCATTCCTGCCAGATTGTTGTTGTTTCTCCTTCCTCTCTTTTGGTCTAACTCAGTTGCCGTACTTCATGAACGAGCTCACACTCACTGAACTGGACATGGGGACTTCCATCCCACAAATCCTCAGCACGTCAAGCCCGACCATCGATCACCGAGGTGAGCTGTAGCAGCATGCAGGGGGGGGACAGATTTGCACTGCCTCCCTCTAGTGGTGGGGCTGTATATGTTTCCCCTCAAAGGAGTGTTTCCCCAAATATGAATGACAAAAAGACAAAGTCACAGGAACATAATACCTGTTTCACATTTGTGAGAAATCAATCTTTTAGTGTGGCGGCATCTACATTCTGAAACTCTCTGTCTATTGACACCAGGCAAGTGTCGTCGCAGTGCTCTTTTTGGCATCATCTAAAACCTTGCTTTGTTTACACAAGCCTACCCAGACATAAAGAATATTGATGTATGCTTTAATCTGGTTTTAGGTGATTGCCAATTTTATATTGCTTTAAAGAGTTGTTTTTACTTCTTTTCTAACTGATGATTTTATTGTTTTATTCTCTTTGCAAACCGCTTTGAGGGTTTTCCTTTACAGTCAAGCAACATATAAATGTTATGAAATAAAAAGATTAAATAAATAATCAGGAACCCAGATGACAGTGAATTTAAATATGTAAGCAACTATGCATGTATATATGTGTGTATGAAATATATAGCCACTGTATATGAAATAATGAAGTTCTCCAAACAATGCTTACGATTGGGGGAGAGGAGAATGAGAAACTGAGAGAAACCCACATTGACAGAAGGGTTCATCCCTTCTCAACAGCCATGCAGATCTCCATTTGGCAGTGACCACCTCTGTCCTCTTCTCCACTCTGCAGGGCTTTGGGTGGACATGGAAGTGACCTACAGCGGATCCCTGCAGATGACCCTGGAAACGAAGATGAACTTGTACAAACTAGGCAAAGAAGCCCTGGGAGAGGAGAGTGGAAAGGCAGAGGACGGCAGGGAAGGGTAAGGCCAGCCCACCAGCCCAGCACCAGTCCGAAGAGTGTTAGCTCCCCATTCTCAACAAATCTGGCCTTTAATTACAAGAGCCTGGAAAATCATGATATGCCGTAATAGCCTCTTAGGAAAAGTTCAGATTAGACGACTCCATTAATGGGGGCAAAGGATCTATTTACAGGCCTGGCGAGCCAAGCGAAGGTTACATTTCAACCAGATAAAAGCAGGCCAGGGGACGGCAGGAACGAGAAGCAACTTGTGCTCTCTCTGAGAGATTGTGCTGAACCATCTGTTTGATGGGATCATCAACCATCTGTCCTCATCTGCCACAACAGGAGGCAGGACAGCTGGAGAATTATTGGTTGTAGGAAAGAGTCCATCGTTTAATCAAAATGGAGATCTGATTTTACAGGGTGGTGAGGACTGTTTGCTTAGGTTCTCTGGTATGTATTTGGCATTAGTAACTTTTGGTGAGTAAATAGCTGGAAGAAAGAGAGGCGGGGGATTGAGAGATATTTCCAAATGGCATTGACACCTACAGGCTTTTATTTTATTTTTACCTTTTTGTGGTTTGGCAAATGTTGTATAAAATAATACATTTTTGCACCAAATGCACCTTTTCCTTCTCTGGTTAGTAAAAGGAGCTCAGTTTCAAGGTGCTAAGAATAAGAACAGGAGCTGGAAATCATTAGGCAGGACTGGTGCTTTCATTAGATCGAGTGAGGCAGCTGCCACAGGCAGTTGAATTTGGGTGTGACGTACCTCATGATTGTATTTTTATAACATGGGAAAACCAGGCGATACAAGCAATTTCCGCACCCATTTCTCTCTCCAGCAGCTAATGCAGAAAGCACAAGCACAATGAACCTGAGAAAATGAACCTAGGAGGATGGTAGGAAGAAAGCCAGGTGTTCCCTTGCTGAGACTCAGTGGCCGAGGGTGTTTTGCTAGGCGGGAATGCTACTCCACAGAGATGCTGGTTGACTTGAAAGCTCCCCAGCCGTTTCCTCCCGGCTGCTGAGAAACTCCCTTCTGGACCTCATCCTCTTATGTAGGTCACAGTCACCAGGATGCACCTTCTTAATCCCCAGGGGAAAGGAATTACATAGCGCAGGCAGTCCCTGACGCACACAGCATTGCGCAAGGGCAGGCCTTCCTTGGCCCTTGCAAATGGCTTACGTTGCTTAGGGTCCTCTCTCTCTTTCTCCCCTTGCAGTGTGAAGCCCCGCTTAGTCCTTCTGGCTGACAGCGATGCAGAGTCCTCCAGTGCTGGGTCCTCGGACGAGGAAGACATCCCCAACATGGAGCCCTCAGGGGTCCCAGGAGAAAGGGGTACCCCTCCTGGGGCTGAAGGGTAAGACCAACTAGAGACAGCACAGAACAACCCCCAACAACCTGTTGCCCTCCAGATGCTTTAGACGACAACTCCCATCAGCCCCAGCCAAGCACAGCCATTTGGGACTACAACTCCCATCAGCCCCTGCAGCTATAGGGTGAAAATGGGGAGGGGAGAGCTATGAACCCCACCCAGGGGTGCCGGCTCCTGGGGCCGAGCCCTTTTGGACCCCTCAAATATTTTGGGGGTAGGTGCTGGGCACCTCCAATGTCCAAGAAGTGCAGAGGGAAAACCTGGAGCGTGGTGAGGTTCCACTGGCTGGCTCCTTCTCCTCCTCCTGCCATGGAGGAGGAGAAGGGTTGAAGCAGCCTCCTGCCAGTGGTGGCACCAGGAGGAGGTGAAGGAGAAGCCACCTGCCATTGAAGCTGCGTGGCTGCCACACACAGGCAGCTCCTCCCAATATCCTGACGTCACGCGCATCAGTGTCATGACGCAATGTCAATGTCACACATGATGCCACACATGCGGCATTTCCCCCCCCCCCCCCGCCCTCGCAAGCTGGTGCCTCTGACCCCACCTTGAGCTCCTTGGAAGAAAGGCGGGATATTAATGTCATAAGCAAATAAACAAACAAACTCAAATCTACACTGACCAAATTGCCACTTTCAGCAACTTTGGGGTCACATACTCTATATTCCTTGACTTGGGCATATGTCCCTTGCCCAAGACTCGCCTATGTTTCGTGGGCCAAGGCTGACCCTGACTTTGTTTTCTCTCAGCCACGTCAGCGGAAACAGCACCAGCCGGAAGATCCTACGCTTTGTGGACAAGATTGCCAAGTCCAAGTACTTCCAGAAGGCCACCGAGAATGAGTTTATTAAGAAGAAGATAGAGGAGGTCTCCAACACCCCCTTGCTCTTGACGGTGGAGGTCCAAGAGCTGACAGGCACACTGGCTGTGAACATCCCACCGCCCCCAACTGACCGAATCTGGTAGGAAGCTAGAAGGCAGAGAGGGGAACAGGCCTCAAAGGGTTTGCTGGGGCCTGTACTGTGTGACCAGACTGGGGCAAAGGGAAGGCAAGTGAGAAACCCTTGTCCATCTAGCTCAGCAGAGCAGGCTCTCTAACAATGGCAGTTCGGGTAGCCCAGAGAAGTCCACAAGATGGTGTTGCAGAACTGGGCTGCATATATTCCAGGCTACTTCAGTGCTTCATCTCTCAGCAAAAAAATAATCACTGGTGGGGCGGGGGCGTCCAAGAATGTAAGGATGGGCTCATTGTAATAGTTGCAGAGGGAAAGGGAGCATTTACATGAGTCTTTTCTGCCTCCCTGCTCCAGGTACAGCTTCCGGACTCCACCACAGCTGGATCTGAAGGTCCGCCCAAAGCTGGGGGAACGAGAGGTCACCTTCATCCATGTCACAGAATGGATTGAGAAGAAGCTTCAGCATGAATTCCAGGTACCTGTCTCCGGAAATAAGCCAGGTTCCTAAAATAGGCCCGCTGGGCTCAAAGCAAGGAATGGAGTCTAATAAGTCATTCGTTACCACAATATTATAGAATCATAGAATCATGATGGCCACCTGGTTAGCCAACTTTTCTGAAAGCGATGAGACAGATTGCTGAAGGATAGGTCTGGCTAAGGCTGTTTACCAAAACAGCTATAAGCACAGGAAGCCGCCTTGTACTGAGTCTCATCAGTGGTCCATCTAGCTCAGTATTGTCTACACTGACAGGCAGCAGCTCTCCAGGGTCTCAGACAAGGAGTCCCTCCCTGCCCTACCTGAAGATGCCAGTGGGACCTGCTGCATGGAAACAAGATTCTCTACCACTGAGCTACAGTCCTTCTTTCTTGGGGAATAGAAAACAGCCTTAGCCCAAGTCAGACCATCAGTCCTTCTAGCCTAGTATTGTTTACAATGACTGGCAGGGACTTTCAAGTGTTTTATGCAGGGCATATTCCCAGCGCTACCTGAAGGTGCTGTGGGGGATTGAACCTAGGGACTTCTGCATGCAACACAAGTGTTCTCTTATCAGTGGGCTTTTACAGTTACCCTGAATGGAGTCTTCCTGTTGAATCTGCCATGTGATGAAAAAAGCCTGCTGGGGGGGAGATGCTGGTGGTGGTAGCAGAACCAGAAGTGGGTTTTACACATAGAGTGCACACTCTGTTGTGGCACTGAAAACTTACTGAGCTGAGCATTCAGAGGCACCTTGTCCCTTACTGTATTTTTCGCTCTATAAGATGCACTTTTCCCCTCCTAAAAAGTAAGGGGAAACGTGTGTGTGTGTCTTATGGAGTGAATGCAGGCTGTGCAGCTATTGCTGAAGCCAGGAGAGCAAGAGGGATCGGTGCACGCTGATCCCTCTTGCTCTCCTGGCTTCAGGGATAGCCACGCAAAGCCTCTTGAGTACAGCTGGAGCACTCCTGCCTCTTCGCTCAAGAGGCTTTGCGTTGCTTTCTTGTTTCTTGTTTTTCTCCCCTAAAAACAAGGTGTGTCTTATGGTCGGGTGCGTCTTATAGAGCGGAATACAGTAATTCTGAGAAGACAGTGTCCCACCCAGCCACTATTGTGCACCTGACTGGTGGGTCCTGGGGTTCCAGTAAAAAACCACAGCCAAGCAGAGCCTGCAAACCTGAAGGCTGCCTATCCTTGGTGTAATGGCATCAAGAGGTGGACTAAGCTGTGGCACCCATTAGAGAGAGGAGATGGAGCTGCCCTGTTCAGACACATCAATGAGTTTCCTGCAAAGCGCATTTCCACCATAGGTTGCCTTGCAGGAGGGTTTGAAGCACATACTGGAGCTCTAGGCTTCCACATTGAAAGTGGATCAAAGTGCAACAAAACCACTTTAAAAGCAAACAGACGTATACTTCTTGTGGTTTTGAAAGTGACAGAGAAATGCAGTGGAGAGCATGGGTGCTCAGTAAAGTCTGGATCAAACCTCAGTGTTAGCTTTGTGGAAGTATATCAAGATGAATGCTCAATAAACAGACGTTGGAGAGGCCCATAGAGAGCACAGTTCTCAGCAGATCATCTCCATTATATAGATCACTTGGCTGCACCGAGCCTTCTAGAGGCATTTTTGCTTGCAGAAAACTTGGTGGCATATTTCTAACCTGATTTCTTTTCTCTCCCTCCCACCCCTTCAACCCCTTAGAAAATTTTAGTGATGCCAAATATGGACGATCTCATCTTACCCCTCATGCATTCTGGTTTGGAATCCCAGCTGCCCACAGAAGGACTCCAGAAGGAATTCCCAAGAGAGGGCACAGCAAAATTTTGAGGAACTGCCCACTGGTGGGTTGGCTGGCTCAAGATGCTTGATGGGATCCTCCAGGATTATCAGGGCCTGCAAACCCATCATCACCCTTGAGCCACACTGCTGGTCTCATCTCTGCTGGCTCATCTCTTCAGCTTGTCGTTCAGGGGCTTCTCTCCAGCAAAAGAGGTCCCCCCACCCATCCTTTGGATATTTCACAGGGTACATTTCTCAGTGTGGAGGAGATACTCCAAGATTCTCCCTTACAAGCACCAGATTCCTACCAGTGCAAGGAAGAATTTCTGTAGTGCTTTCATTAGCTTTGCAAAGAGGAAAAAAATGTAGGGGAGATTCCAAGCCCACTTCCACCTAGGTCCCGTCTTTGCAAATAACAGCCATGTAAAGCATCTTTTAAATGTCAGAACAGTCATTAAAACTGAAGAGGCCAAAGAAAAGAGGGGATGACAAGGAAAGAAAGGGCTCTTTCTGCAAGCAGTCTGAAGTCCTCCTATTTCCACCCAGGTTTGCAGTGGTGGGGAGAGAAATCCCAAAATCTGAACATCCAGCCTCTGAGTGAATCATCTCTCTGACCTCCTTGCTACTCACAAGCCAGAGGAAAGGAAACAGAGAGAGTTAACAGTAGAAGCGTTTGTATTTCCCCCGGGAAGGCATGCAAGGAACCTGTGAAGAACATCACACAACTCTTTACTCTGTGAAAATTCTCCCATCTCCTGATGAGGGGAGGGGAGGTTTAAGGGAATTCAAGCCTCCAAATTGATGAGGAAAGTGTGGAGTGCAGGTTGAGACCAAGCAAGAATGTATCACCACTTTAACAGTCAAGGCTCCCCCAAAAAAGAAGGAATCCTGTGAACTTTAGTTTGTTAAAGCTGTTGAGAATTGCAGCTCCGTGCAGGGAATAGGGAGTCTCCTAAGGCACTCTCAGTGAATGGGGTGGAATAACCTACTGACCACACAATTTACGTAATTCATTATGTGGCTTTTTAAAATTCAAATCACAAATTCGGAAGAGGGTTTTTCGGCAGGAAAGGCTCAACCTCCCCTCACCCTGGCTATGCCCCAATTGTGATCCAGAACAGCACCATCCCCTTCCACGGCTGGTGGCTGATTGCGAAGAGAGGGGACTGGTGCTGCTGACCACAGGGATTTAAAAACATACTCACAATTGCATCTAGACTAATCCTTAGGATGCCTGAGCATGTGGACTCTGCAGCTGGGACACTCCAGGGCTGGAGGCTGTGGCCAATTTCATGACAGTCTTTGGTGGGGGTAGGGAGGAGGTTTTCAAAGCTCCACAATGACCTTCTTGGAGGTGTGCTATTTACTGCTGTGAGATTAGAGACTATCGAAAAAGGCAACCAAGGAACCATGAGTGGAGGAACAAGGCAAGCGTTGCTTCTGGAGGCTTAGCCCTGTTATCTGAGTGCTAAAGATATGGACTGCCTATGTTAGAAAGAGAAGCATATTGTGTTAATTCCTGAAACTTTTCCATGCTGTGCTGCAAGTGAGGCTGAAAAGAGAGGTGGCTCTCCTTTCTCAATAGTTATATATACCCTCTGCCTGCCTAGAGCACCCCAGCCCACCTTTGCAACCCTGCCTCTAAACCAGCCTTCCTAATACCCTCCCACAATGTTGGACTACAGCTCCCATCAACCCCAGCTAGCATAGCCACTGTGGACTACAATCCCCATCAGCCCCAGCCAGCATTGGTGGGAGCGGATCAGAGTTGCAGTCTGAAACAGCCTAAGGGAACCAGGTTGGGGGAAGATGCTCTAAACCCATGTCATGTCCCAGGAGATTTCACATCAGGGAGATTCAGCAATGCAAAAGAAGCCGAGCCGGTCGTGACAGCTCACCCGGCAGCATGAAGTGGGTTTTAGAGGTACTGTTTCCGTTTCCCATGCAATAAAACATTTTAACAGAGCAATAGCTTTGGAAATTCACGACAATGAAATGGTCGCAACTAATCAAAGGGCTTTACAAACCACGGATGACGTGTGAGCCAGAGGCAACTAGAAATGATGGGGAAGGTGAAGGGAAATAAAGGTTTGCATCGATTCCTGGGGGTGTGCTTGCTTTTCTTATTCCTTGTGTCTCTTGCATTTGGTCTCTGTCAAAGTACCCAAAGAGGCAGAGCTGCTCGTTCTGATGGTAAAAGCTGTTCAACAGTGGAATGGACTTCCTCAGGTGGTGGACTCTTCTTCCTTAGAGGTTTTAAGGCAGAGGTTGGATGGTCGTCTGTCATGGATGCTTTAGTTGAGATTCCTGCATTGCAGGGAGTTAGATTAGATGACCCTCTGGCACTATTCCAACTCTACAATTATACGATTCTATGATTCTAAGTCCAGATGATGCTATAAATGCATGGCCCTGAAAGACTTCTGAGACAAATGTGGGGGGCATATACCTTTTCGAGAACATAACACTAATCACCGGTTTTGTTTCAGTGTATTCATGTTTGCAACTATTCAAAGCAGCGACAAAGTTGGACTGGAGTCCGGAAACATCTTAGGAAAAACCCTTTTCACAATTCCTCCTGGGTTTCCACCTTCCCCTTCACCAGGTGCTTCTTCTGTGGGCCCTGGAACAGAAGCAGAAAGAAATGGCCATGGAATCTTAAAAGCTATGCTTGCAAGACAAAAGGCAATACTTTGCATCAGAGGCAAAAGGGGGCTTTTGTACCTTTCTGCTCTTTTTGCTGTTTTGTCTCCACAAGGAGTGAGAGGTATTGGAGATGTTGCAGGGCAGCCTGTTTTCCTGACTGGTGCAAAACAATCCTTCATTTCCAACAAATGTGGCTAGCAGGGGTAGGCAATGTAGTGCCTCCTCTCCAGGTGTTCTGGACTAACAAATCTCATCACTCCTATCCTTCAGGTGCAAAAGAGAGCAGTACAATACCTAATGGAGCATCTTTGGCTGGTATTTGGCCACATTCCCCAGGCTGGGGCCTTCCAGGTGCTTTGAACTACAACTACCATCAGCCTCATCCAGCACAGCCATACAGTGCTGTGGCTGAAGGGAATTGAAGTCCAAAACATCTGGAGGGCACCAGATTGGGGAAGGCTGGTCATCCACCTAATGCTTTCCCTAAAATTTCTCACTTTTTGTTTGTCTGAATTGAAATGGAAAAGATACTTGGGATCAAAAAAATCTGTTCTTGGGCAATGTGTAAATCTCAAAGAGGATATTGCAAAGCTGGATAAGGCACAGGAAAGGGTAATCAAAATTATCAGGGGTGTTAGAGCAACTTTCCTATGCAGAAAGGCTACAATATTGGAGGCTTCTTAAGTGTTGGGGGAGGCAAATAAGATAGGACTTGACAGAAGTTTGTAAGATGTGGAGATATCTCCCCCATAATACTAGAACCCAATGGAAACAAGCTGAAGCTTGGGGAGCTGTGATTCTTGCATTGCAAGTGCTGGGGTCCCTTCCAACGCTACAGTTCTATGAGTCTGTAAGTTTCAGGACAGAGAAAAGAAATGGCACAATGGGGTTGTGCTTCTTAGATGTGCCCCAGGTAGGAAGAAGTTTTAGTACCCTTAGCCCAAGTATTGGTTGGCAGCGCTGCTTCCCCCAGTCACATTTGGTCACATATCCTTCCCAAAGGATTTTTTTCTTCTCTGCATCATGTTTCGCGGCTAAGACTCACCATGAAAGCACGCTTTTCTTGAGCCGTCTGGAAGTGTCCATGACCAAACTTGGAGGTCGTGTCAATGAATTTCAGCTCCACAGGTTCCAGGGCCTTCCTGCTTGTATGGACCAGAAGGGACTGGAAGAAGGGAAAGGGGTCCATTAAATGAAAGTGCAAGGGTGAGGGGGAAGAGTTTTCTGTGGGGAATCGCTTGTTGAACATAGACAACTTAGCTGAGTGACATGGGGACAACCCTACCATTAGGCAAGGTGAGACGACCACCTCAGGTGGAAGACATGGAGGTGAGGCAGCTGCTTGACTATTCTCCATATGTTGGTCTTACACCATTTGTTGGCATCCATCTGTCTTGAGAGACAATGGAGTGCACCTCTAGGGGTGAAGTCAAACCGCGGAGAATCACAGTGTCTGCTGTGGCAGCAGAGACCAGTAACTTGTAACTGCTGCCTCAACCCAATGTACGGTAAGTTTGTACTGGTGGCGGGCAATTTAAGTGCAAAACCCTTGCCACAGGCCAGTCCCTGGTCTGTCGAAAGGGAACCTTGCTAGGGCAAGGTTAACAATAATAAATACCAGTAGTCTTAAATCGTAAGAACAAGAATGATTGCTTAACATTTATCTCTTGCCTTCCTTAAGGTGTTTATAAAGGCTGCTCATTGTATTTCATGTTTCTTAACTTCTTGTGGCCCTCACAACACTCCTGTAAGGCAGGCCGATGTTATTGTCAGCAGCTCCCAAAGCCCTTCAGAGAATGGACGCTTAGCTGTAGCCCCAACTTCCCTTCTCCCTTGGGAAGAAAGCACCTACAGTCTCGTCCCATTATTAGCACTACTGTTGATTATTACTTCAATTCATTTCCCACCTTTCACCATCAGGTCCCAGGGTGGGTTATGACAAGTTAAGAGACAATATCCAAAACAGTTTTAAACAAATTAAAGCCCCTGGAATAAGGTGACTACCAAAGACAGATATTTGATGTGTCAAGAGAGGTATATTCAGCATACAACAGATGCTGTCTAGCAAAGGTGCACAACTTTGGGGCTGCTCCAAAGATTGCTCTCTCCTGGACTACAAGCACCCCAAATGCCTGAGGGTGGTGCAGCTACCAAGAGGGCCCCTTCTGCTGACCTTAACACCTGAGAGTGTGCCTGTAGGGAAGGAGGCAGTCTTTCAGGTATCTGGGGGCTAAGTCATTTGGGGCTTTAAACACTAACACAAGTGCCTTGAATTGGACATGGAAATGAACTGGCCACCTGCTCATTGCTTGGGTCCAAATCCAACCAGTCTCCTTTGGGCCCCACCCACCCTCAAAGGAAGTCACATCTCCCTCACAGTCCATGTCTCTGATACAGGCCTCACCTTCCTGAGGGTCAGCACCCGCTTCTTGGTGCCCACCACACAACCCTTCACCATCACGAAATCATTGTTGACTTCTCCATACTTAGGAAATCCACCCTGGGGGCAGAAAGGTGCATTAATGTAGAGAAGGAAGCTGCAGCGCCAGCGAGAGAGTGCCCACCACAAATCTGGGCACGAGTACATAAGGGGAAGGACCATTGTCATAGTCACGGGTTCGAGTCCCACATTGGTCAAAAGGTTCCTGCATTGCAGGGGGACTGGATTAGATGACCCTTGTGGTCCCTTCCAACTCTATGATTCTATTTTACCAGCGGGGTAATTGTTTTCTCGGTTGTGTCGTAATTGGTGGAGGCGTTGTTCTTCACCACTTTGCCATCTTCTATGTGAACCCCGCGCCCAATGCGGTAAACCTAAGGTGAAGAAGAGATGAGGCTCAGTTATGTTTGCACTTTTTTTGTTGCTGTAGTTAACAAATTAATATTAACAAATAAATAAAAAACCAAAATCAACTATTACTCCATCTTTCCACCTGGCACGTTTGAACCTGTACATGGAAACAACGGAATTTGAAAAGTACCAGCAGCCTGGGACTGTATTGTTAAATCCTGGAAGACCTTTAATCTTAATAGGATTTATGGCATTCAAGGGTTTTACAAACTGCCCTTCTTTAAAAGATTTGTCACAAACCAAAAGTATTTAAAGGGCAAAGCTTGAATGACCGGGTTTTATTCATATACGGCATGATTTTATTTCTTATTGAAATAGGCACCACCAGTATACGCCAATGTCTGGCTCCTTTAAGACTACGTAGAATCTTTATTCTCAATGATGATGGAACTCACAGGTGGAGAATACTTTTATTTTTATAAATCTATATTACTTGTAAAGAGAATCTTTGTACGAGTAAATACTTCATAAACCCCTTGGATCTGCGCTATACCTTTGTCCTTCTAGGCTGTGACACTTTATGGTTTACATTTTTGAGTCTTTGTTTCTTTTAAAAAAGAAATTAACAACAAAACAAAGAGTTCAGGTGCTGGGGAACTATTGCCATCAGCATCTCCCAGACTCCCAAGAGATTGGGTGAGCAGGCGGGTATGGGATGGTGACGTCAGCCTGGGGCCAACCGGCAGCAGACTCAAGTCCATTGTGAACGAGCCCAAAAGAACAGGAAGGAAGGAAGGTGAAGGAAGAAGGGCACTGTACCTTCTTGTTAAGTTCTGTGCGGTGATGGTAGCCTTTCTGGCCAGCCCGGGCAATGGAGTAGCCCACCCGGGCAGGATGCCAGGCTCCAATGCATGCGACCTTACGCAGTCCTTTGTGAGTTTTCCTCGGGAGTTTCTTAGCATGCCACCGACTTGTCACACCTAAATGAAAAAGGTCATGTTGTTAGAGGTTGTTAAAGTCTCCCTGCATGAGTTTTTCTCAGACAGCCCTAGAGGTGCCAGGGATCCATGCAAAGTTCAGCCTACCTCAACTATGCTATCTTCCTGAAAAATAAAGCAAGATTCTAGTCCTCACAGAATCAGACTAAAGGGCTGATTGAAATAGAAACATAAGAAGCTTCCTTATACTGATCAAGCCTTTGGTTCATCTATCTCAGCTGTCTACACTGATTAGCAAAGGCTCTTCGGGGTTTCAGAAGACTGGGGTTTCTTCCAGTCCTAGCTGGAGATACCAGAGATTGAACCCTGGAACCTTCTGCATTCAGACCAGAAGCTCTACCACCGAGCTACAGCCCTTTCCTTTATGGACTACAACTTACATTAGCTCCCATCGCCATGTCTGGGGCTTGTAGTCCAAAATATCTGCACAGCACCAGGCTGGGGGGAAGCGCTCTAAGCCATGAAACAGAAAAAAAGGCCTAGATGTTCTCAGCAGCAATGAGGTCTAGAAACTTGTTTTCCCAAAATCCTGGGTACTCCTGGAATCAATCATTTTCTTCTGGGGCAGCATTTTGCATATTTTGGGCCTCAAAAGCGTGCAGATTCCTACCACCCACCCTTTCCCCTCCCTTATCAAGGCTATGATAGCAACTGCCCCAAGTCAATCTGGCCACAAGCTATGCCAGCCTTCCCCAGCCTGGTGCCCTCCTGATGTTTTGGACTACAACTCCCATCAGCTCCAGCCAACAAGGCCGTATTAGGCTGGGGCTGATGGAAGCCGTAGTCCAAAATCAGCGAAGACCTGGGTGACCTTAGGTCAATCACTGCCTCTCATGGTTGTTGTGTGGATTGAAAGGGGGGGAGAACCACGTATGTCCCCTTGAGCTCCTGGGAGGAAAAGGTGGGATATCAATGCAATGGGACGCGGGTGGCGCTGTGGGTTAAACCACGGAGCCTAGGTCTTGCCGATCAGAAGGTCAGCAGTTCGAATCCCTGTGACGGGGTGAGCTCCCGTTGCTCGGTCCCTGCTCCTGCCAACCTAGCAGTTCGAAAGCACATCAAAGTGCAAGTAGATCAATAGGTACCACTCCAGCGGGAAGGTAAATGGCATTTCTGTGCGTTGCTCTGGTTCGCCAGAAGCAGCTTAGTCCTGCTGGCCACATGACCTGGAAGCTATACGCCGCCTCCCTCGGCCAATAAAGCGAGATGAGCGCCGCAACCCCAGAGTTGGTCACGACTGGACCTAACTGTCAGGGGTCCCTTTACCTTTATCAATGCAATAAATAAGTAAAGTAATAAAGAAAGCATCTCTATGCCAAGGCTCACCACTGCTCCTTCCTACCTTTCATCCCATGCCCCTTAGTGACACCAATGACGTCAATCATCTCGTTCTGGGAGAAGACAGTGCTGACAGGCACTTGCTTCTCCAGCTTCTCATGAGCCCAATCCACCTTCTCTGCCACGGTGCCCCCGTTCAGCTGGATCTCCATGATGTGAGCCTTCTTCTGCCTCAGTGGCAGGAGCTTCATCTGCAGCCAAAGAAGCTCAACGTTAACACAATGCAACAGAGAGAGAGTGCCACCGCTTTGCAAAGAACTGTTCTTCCCTAGGGCTGCCCCAGAGGATTATGGGAAGGCTTCACCTGGGTGTGCACGATGATGCGGATGACCTTGCAGTACTTCTTCATGGCTGCGAAATCCTTCTCCAGCTGCTTCTTCCCGGCCTCATCCTGCCATTTCTTGCAGTACTTGGTAAATGCTTTCTTCTTGCTCTTGTGCCTGAAAAGGAGAGACCCATCGTGAACCATCGGCCACAGGGTTTAGGCTGTGAAAAAGGCAACTTCAGCGCTAGAGATCATTAGGAAATGAATTGAAAATAAAGCTGCCAATTTCATAACGCTGTTATACAAATCTATGGTGCAACCCTGTTTGGTATAGGGACATCCTACCATACCCTCAAACATTTCCCCAATGAAAACAGGGATGTCCTAAGGAAAAGTGGGACATTCCAGGATCAAATCAGAAACCAAGACAGCTTCTGTAAATCCAGGACCGTCCCTGGAAAATAGGGACTGCCACAGCTGGAGGCAGCAGTGCTTCTGAATATCACTTGTTGGAAACCACAGGACGGAAGAGTGCTCTTGTGTTCGAATCCTGCTTGCAGCTTTCCCACAGGCAACCGGTTGGCCACTGTGAGAACAGGATGCTGGACTAAATGGGCCATTGGCCTGACCCTGCAGGTTCCTCTAATGTTCTTATGTTATGTTCTTACTGCATATTTCTACCAAGGAATTTGCAAAACGACCTGCCTGCGTAGTCCAGCCTCTCTGCAACCTGGGGCCCTGTAGGTGTTTTGGACTACAACTCCCATTACTCCTAGCCAGCACAGCCACATGAGGCTGAGGCTGATGGGATTTGTAGTCCAAAACCCCTGGGGGGTGACCACTACTGACACCTTTGGAGGAGGCACAAGAAACCAGCTTAGCACAGCTCATCAGCCAGCAGATGCTGCTCTAAGTCATTTACAAGAGGAAGCCCTTTCATGACACACCTTACGCTGCCCAATGGTAGGGCCAGCCCTGTCTGTAACAACCAGTTAGAGATGTTTCCTCCACATGTATGTGCTGATTGGACATTTGCCATGTGGCACCTGTGGACCATTTTGTCTGCCCATTCCCTCTGTCTGCCACACAGGAAACCGCTCACCAGTTCTTGTAGAAACGTCTTCTACATTCATCACTGATATGCTCTGCGAAGATGGTCTTGAAATTCCTCAGCCCCCTGGGCGTCTCGATGTAGCCCACCAGTCCAACGACCACCAAAGGTGGTGTCTCTATGATGGTGACAGCTTCCACCTCCTCCCTCTTTGAGACCTCTGGAAATTAAAGGAATGCAGAAGGAGCAGGCTTAGAAGCACAGGAAACGGCCTGGTGCACAGTTAGATTGCTGGTCCGTCTAGCTCAGTATTCAGCTGGAATGGGAACCTTTGGCCCACTGGATGCTGCAGGTCCAGTGCTTTTTTCCCAGGGGGTATTCAAGGGTACACAGTACCGCCACCTCTTTTAATTGATCTTAAAAAGTGTGGCACTTAACTGTAAAAACTTCATGGTGAGTACAAACACTTATTTTTGTATGAAAAAAAATCACTGTGCAGAATGACCACTCCCATCAGCCCCAGCAATATTAAATTACCCCAAATGCAACACCCTTCCTCACAGTGTTGTATAGGAGTAATTAATATGGTGTGTGACCTCTGCAGATCAGATTTGGCTTCCAAATTCTTATTCTTATTCATATTGGATGTCCTGGTAGGGTTGAGTGGATGAGTGAGTGACTGCTGGCAGTAGTTGGGTCAGGCTAGTTGGTGATGGTTCCTTCTGAGCCCCAGGACCATCAGCAGATGTTCAGTCATGCTGGGGGTTGATGCCTGCATTTGAACACAGGAATCTGCTTTATACCAACATTGATCCATCTAGCTCTCTGTTCTTACTCTGGCTGGCGGCAGCTCCCCAGGGCCTCAGGCAGAGAGAGGTTTTCCCCAGGCCACCTCTTTGCGACCCTACAACTGGAGATGCCTCTGAGGACCTTTCTGTGCCCCACCACTGAGCTACAGTCCTTTCCCCCAGCTTTGCGTTGACTCCTCCCATGAATCCTTCCACTTACTTAGCCCCGGTCTGTAGTGTTCCCGGAGGATGTGAGTCATGCCAGCTTTGTAGCCCAGGAAGGCCGTCAGGTGAACCGGTTTGCTGGGGTCATCTTTGGGCCACGTCTTCACCTTCCCACGGTGACGGTGGCTCCTCTTGTGAGGGAGGAAGCCCAGGTGGCCATGCCTGGGAGCTGAAAACTTGCGGTGGGACTGGGGGGCGGGGATGAAAAAAGGGGTGAAAGTAAAGCACACCCACACCCACAAAGATAACGGTCATTGACCAAGAACTTCCCAGTGGGATTCCCAAGAACATCCCAGTGGGATGCTTTGGGATTTGAACTCCTGGTCTCCCAGGTCCCAGTCCACCACAGTTATGGTCCTCAGTGCAATGACAAGCTACTGATTAATACAGCAAAGGGGGTCTGTGAGGCTGCAGAAATGCGTTAAAGTGGGGCTGGGTGATCCTTGGTGTGAGGATAGGTCCATTACAATGTTTATTGTGTTTCTGGGGAAATGCTGGAGAGTGTTTTTTTGTATTCAAAATACTTATATGCTGCTTCTCAGGGTACAGCCATCAGAATGAAGCTTACAAAAGTTCATTAAAACTGCAAAACCATCACATGGTGTCTCCCCATCACAAAACACCCAGCCCCATTGTTCCTAGATCACCCACCCACCCGAAAGGCAGGCCTAGCCCACAGCAAGTCAGTACTGACCATGATCAGACGTCTTCTCAGTCCCTGTCGGCAGTAGCGAAAGAGGCCACCAGCAAGTGACTTGGTTGCCTAATACCAAAGATGTTTCTCGGCCCCCAAGACATAAATTTAGCAGCTGGCTTCATTCTGATGCTATATTCATTTCATACCCGGGCAAGCTGACAGGGGCCTGACACCACCAGCAATTGGAATGGAGACGAAAGGTCATCTTGGAAGCAGGGGTCTCAGTTTACCACCATGTGCAATTACCATCTATGTACGGCAGACGGGAAGGGTCAAAATTCTGCCTTGCCACCTGGGGAACATGTCAGTTGTACATCAGCCTAGGTAAGCGAAGGAATAAGGAAGTGTGCCCCAGAGGATGCACAGTGCTTTCTATTTGCCATTCAGCACCCGCAGTTAATACATATAAGCATGGGATTGGCACAGCTGGCAGATGAAAAGAAATTTGGGGAAAATATTTATGAGGATAAGGCTATCAGTGGTTACTGGCACAATGGCTATGTTCTATCTAAATCCACTGTCAAAAGCAGAATGCCATTGTACTAATATCCTGTTATGTGAGCTTCCCAGAAGAGGCACCTGATTGGCCACCATGAGAACAGGATACTGGACTAGATGGGCCATCGGTCTGATCCAGTAGCTGGGCACTTCTTACATTCTTAGGAGAAACTATATCTCAAGTACACTGAGACTCCTTATGACATAGAAGTCCACTGAAATATGTATTGGTAAAGCTTCAGGAAAAGACAATTAACAGGTTACACACATGGTGCTGTATACCTCAAAAGTTAACCTAAAGAACTTTGGGAAACATTCTTTGGGAATGTTCTTCCATATGTGGTGGAGTTGACCCATGATTCAAGTATGTTGGAATAAGGTGTTGGCGGAGTGTAGCAAATTAGCTGGGCACCTTATTGTTTAAAACAACAGCAAAACCCCCTGGAATTATTGACTATTTCTGACAAAACCAAACCAAACCAAACCATTTAGATATACACCTTTTTATTAGTAACTGCAAGACAAGTAGTAGCAAAACATTGGAAGGATGATGATGGACCTACAATGCAAGAATGGTATAACTATGTCTGGAACAATGCAGAGAAGTTGACCAAAGCAGTTTAAGAATTGAGATGTCTGGACCATGATAATGATTTTGTGGACAAGTGGCTTTTCAGTGGATGAAGAGATCAAATGAAACTGTTACACCACCTTCCAGGCGTGGGACACTATGACATAATCTGTTGGGGTGAAAAAGCAAAATGCTTTATAAGGAAATTATAACAGAATTAATATTAAAGCACAGAATCAGAGCCAGGGAAAAGGGGGCAACCCTTAAAACACGTGGTTTAACCCTATGTTTAAACCACATGGTTTCCACCCAAAGAATCGTGGGAACTATATTTTGTTAAGGGTGCTGGGAACTGTAGCTCAGTGAGGAGCAAACTACAGTTCTCAGGATTCTTTTTGGGGGGCGTTATTCCCCTCTATTATTATTTTTGAATCCTGCTTTATTTCATCCAAAGAGCCAAAGAGCTCTCTATTTTTTTATCACAGCAACCCTGTGAGCAAAGGAGGGACACTGACTGGCTGAAAGTGACGCAGTAAGGAATTTGAACCCTAGTCTCTCATGTTTCTCATCCAGCCCATTCACCATGTTGTCCCTTTAGAGCTGCTTTACAAAGTTAAGCTTTTTGTAGGTGGCATATAAATATGACAAAGGCACTATTATTAAATTTATTATAATCAATTATTACATGTGTATCCAGCTTTCCTGTAAAGGGAATTCAAGGTGGCATATCTGATTCTCCCTCTCTATTTAATCCTGTGAGGTGGGAAGGTAGGGAGGTGCAACACAGCTTGGCTCAAGGTCACCCAGTGCCCTTCATGGCTGTGTGGGGATTTGAAACCTGGTCTACCCTGTCCTTTTCTGTCACTAACTACCAAACCATAAGGTTGCCAGTTTATTTTAACTGTCTCTTATGACCATTAACAACTGGAAATTCAACGGGTGCAGCTCCTATCGGGCTTATGAGACCCACAGTGGGGAAGAAAACTTCAGAACAAGACCTTGCAGACAGAGAACTACATATCCCAGCAGTCACCGGAAGATTTTTTTTTAAACAAAACCGTTAGTAAGCGCATGCGCATTGCACTCTTTCGACCCTCTTAAAGCCAATATTTACAAACTGCGCTTCCCATCACGCAGCGCGCGCGGCACGAGTGGCTGCGCATGCGCTCTTCTTTTCCTTAACCTGACCCGGTCCCTCTGCCAAGGAGGCCGCCATTTTGTCCGCATCGCTTTGCTCGCGCAAAGGCTGCAGCGATGCCCGAAGAGCCGGACCGAGATGTGTACCGCGCGCCGCCTTCTCGCACCCCTAAGACGGAGCTCACCAACCCGCTGTACCTGGTAGACCAGATATTTCGAGTCGTGGTCGACGCGCCGGTCACAGCCTGGAGGGGTGAGAAGGGGCGGGGTCAGGAGCCAAAGGGCGGAGTTAGACAATGGGGAGGGAAGGAGGGAAGCGCTGGGGGCGGGGCCAGGAGTCTGGGGGCGGGGCTGTAAGAACAAGGGGTGGAAGTGTGGGCTGGGGCTAGGAACTAGGGGGTGGAGTTAGAGTGGGGCGGGGACTACAATCAGGAATGGAGTGAAGGGCTGGGGCGGGGCCAGGAACCAAGGGGTGTGGCTATGAGGTAAGGGTTGGGGGCTAGAATGCATAGGAAGGGCCACAAGGTTGTGGGCTCCTACAAGGCAGGAGGAAAAAAAATAGGGGTGCTGGGGGGGTTATATGAGTGTGTGCATTGCAGGATTGGACCTGGGCTACAGCGAAGGCCTACAATGGGAGAGGCTAGAACCCCTGGTGATGGTATAGAACAGGGTTTCCCAAACTTGGGTCTCCATCTGATTTCGGACTACAACTCCCATCATCCCAAACTAGCAGGACCAGTGGTCACGGATGATGGGGATTGTAGTCCAAAAAAAATGCTAGAGGCCCTAGTCTGTAAAACACTGGTCTATAAGTTTGGAAGGGCTGGGATGGTGCTAGAATGCAGGGGAGGGACCAAGAGAAAGCTGCAGGGCTAGAACAGGGGAGAAGCCAAATGCTAGGGAGGTTTTGCAAGTGGAGAAGGGGCTGAGTTGAGTAGAAGGAGGCTGGATGATGTTGAAGTCTGGGGTGGGGAACCAATGGTCCTCCGGATGTTGTTGGACACCCATTAGCTTCAGTCAGCATCCTAGAGACACAGCCTTTCTCAGCCTAGAGACACAGCCTTTCTCAACCTGTGGGTCCCCAGATGTTGTTGGACTACAACTCCCATCACCCCTAGCTAGCAAGGCCAGAGCTCAGGGATGATGGGAGTTGTAGTCCAACAACATCTGGGGACCCACAGATTGAGAACCGCTGCTGGAGAGGCTTATCTTCCCCAGCTCTTGGATAAGTGGAGTGCAGGTTGGAAGAGGGGTAGATTTTCTTCAATTCATCCTCCCCAACCTTGAGCCCCGGCCTAAATGTTTTGGGAAAACACCCTCCATCATCCCCAGCCTGTACTGTCAGTGGTCAAGGATTATGGGATTTGTAGTTCAGCAGGAAGACTTCTCTTATGAGAGCTCCCTGCAAGGCATAATTTTCCACGAGTTGACTCTGTCTTGGCTTCGTATTGCTTAAAAGACCTCTTTCGTTTGAATCTTGAAAAGCATCTCTGGACATTTCACTCCTGCAGAATGGATAGAGCGCCAGCATGCAAAGAACAAGTTTTATTACTATCACCGGAACTTCCGCCGTGTGCCGGACTATACAGAGTGCTTGGAGGACGACTACATATGTTACTATGAAGCAGAGATGCAGTGGAAGAGAGATAAGTACGTCTTCTCTTTTTCGGAGGGTGGGTAAGATTGCAGTTCGGCTCTCCTGCCAAATGTTTTGTTCTATGCAGGGTTGGGAGGATGTTGCCTACAGTCTTCTAAGGATTGAATAGTTTGCAGTATTGTTATTTGACTTTCAGGATAGAAATAAGGATTGTTGGTTAGACAGTATCATCAGTGTATGTAGTGCTTGGGTCCCTGCCATAAGAAGCTTGCAGTAGGCCAGGAGCAGGAAACCTTGGGCCCAGAGGCCAAATGCGGCTGTCCAATCTTCTCTTTCCGGCCCTCAGGACTCTCTCCCCTGGCCACCACTCCCTTTTTAACCCTGTTCTGCAATCTGCTTCAGTGTTTCTGCTTGGCTGGACAGTGTTCTTGACCTCTGATAATGCCTCCTGCTTTCCTGGCTAGAGAGGTTTATGATTGTGTGTAGGAACTAGCCTACCATTCAAAAGTAAAAATTTGCATTCATTGCTCTGCCCATTTTTGTCTCTGGCCCCACAGTCTATCGGCATGTGGCCCTTAAGATGTTTGCCCAGAAGAGAATGCGGCCTTCAACCTGAAAAGATTCTCCACTCCTGCAGAAGACAGTTGTGGAGGCAGGAATAGGCTGATAAATTATTCTCCTCAAGACTGATGTTTTTGCTTTCCCTAGATCAAAGGAGGCTAATTTGTGGCCACCAGATGTGATTGTACTTCAGCTTCCAAGAAACCCAAACATCCTAACCAACTCCCACCATCAGTGATCTTTGCAGTCCAAAACATCTGGAGGGCACCATGTTAGCAAAGTCTGGCCTAGTGCAGGGGTGTGCCTTGGTAATATGGTCCCTGTGCAGGGCCAAAATTTGATGCTGCCATCCCCCCCAACCCAAATCTGCCTTCACTAAGCTGGGTAAGGAAGGTGCCAGGCTTTGGGAAGGAGGTGTGAGGCTCTCGCAGGATCCTAAAGTCCCTCCTTCCAAGTTCTCAAAGCTAGGCAAATGCTAACTAGTTTCTGAGAAGGAGGAAGGACTATAGGACCCTGTCAGAGCCCTCATGCTTCCTTCCCAAAGCTCAGCATTCACTAGGCTTTGGGAAGGAAGCAGGAAGGCAGCCCCTTGGCACCTGCTCTCTGTGCAGGGAAACCAATTGTGCTGCCCTGAATCCACCTCTGCGTATTGGTTCTAAAGTCCACATGGAAAATTTGAGTTGTGAAGAGGAGCTTGAAATAAATTACAGGGCAAGCCCTGCCAAAGAACTGGGAGGCAGTTCCGGACATAAGGGGTAGGAAGGGAACAAGAGTGGGCTTGTTACAGAGAGGAGGAGGCTTGAGAACAATAGAATTAAAAAAAGGAAAGTTGGAAGCAGGAATGTGGCTGCATATTAGATTGGGAGGGAGGCTGGGAAGTGGAGCGGACTATGGAGGGGTTTGTGGGACAATTAAAATAAGATAAAATAATCTTGTTGGACTGCTTGCATTATGTGTTTTTGATGTGTCATATGGACTTGGTGTAATTTTCTGTACAGAATTTCAATCCAGGGACTTAGGTAAAGTCTGTATTATTGCATTCTTCAAGTGTTTGTATCTCTTTCCACTCCCACAGGCTAGTTGATAGACAAATTGTGAGGATCATCCAGGAGAGAATGGGTGCTTGTAAGCAGCGCGAAGGACCCAGTTATTTGGAGAACTGTGCAGCAGAGTTACAGCACTTCAAAGAGGTGACCAAGGCCTATGACGACAGATGTGAGTCTATTAGTATATTGGGATTATTTCAAATTTACATCCCACTGTGAAAACAATCGGACTTAAAGGCTATGTTCCATCCTGAGCTCACACAGGTGGGATTGGGAAGCTGGTATGGAAGTCCACATCAGCACTTGGGGCAGCCTTGCCTCCCTGGTTCCTCCCAGATGTGCTTAGACTACAATTCACATGGGCCATGTTGGTAGAATTGAGAGTTCAGCTTCTGGTAGGAGGCATATTTTGCTGCTTTCCAAGTGGCTTCAAGACCTAGGGAGGCCTGGATGAGCTACTGTCCTGCAGAGGAGCAAAGGTTCTTGCCTTACGAGTCGTGTTTTGGCTATGTGTGTACACATACAAAAATCCCCCAAAGCTCAGCTTGACAGTAGTAGTAGTAAAGACTCCTGCATTCACCTCTGTGCAGGACAGAGAAAGGCAGAGGGCAGAAAGAGACAAGGAAAGCACCAATCTTAAAGTAAATGACAGTGGAACTTGCTCTGAGCAGCAGGCCTAATGTTCTGATACTAGACTACCATTCAGTACAGCATTTTATTTTGCTATGTTGTTTTTGCACTGTTTGGTTTCAAAATGCATTCTTTTCTTTGTTGTTAAGTTCCTTTGATGTGATTTGGGGGGGGCAGGAAAGTGGTATACAAATAAAATGAACTGTTTACTTTTTTGATGGCAAGTTAGCATGCTTAATATGTAATTCTGCAGTGGAAGTCTCCCCTTTTCTCTCAGATCATGATTGTTCTCCACTGTCATCCTAGATGGCGAACTTGGCGGCCTGGGAACTGCTCGCAAATGCTTAATGAAGCAGAAGCACCGGATGATTAAAGAAAGGAAGGAGGCCAAGGCAGCAGCTGAGGCACATTAAGTGTTCTGGTCGCTTTGGCCTGGATTTGCGCTCCAAACAGACAAACTAGCGTGTGTGTCTGCAGATTAGACACTGTATGGATGGTAAATCAAGCATCATCTGTGCTGTTCTCTCAGAACTACTGTAAACATATACAAGGCAGACTCAGAATGTATAGTGGGAAGAAAATAAAGCTGTAAATGCTAAGGTTGTCTTTGCTTTGTAAACACAACAGGAAGGAGAAATGGGATTAAGCAGAAACTAGTGGAGAGGGTTGAAAAATGGCAGGGTTTGCCTTCTTGAATTATGGCTAGAAACTAAAAATTGCCTTTACAAGTCACTGACGCAAGTGGCTGGTACATACCGTATTTTTCGCTCCATTGGACGCACCGGACCATAGGACGCACCGGATCATAGGAGGGGGAGAACAGGGAAAAAGATTTTTTTTCTTGTTCTCCCCCTCCAAAACAAGGTGCGTTCAAGGTACATTCACCAGAGCTTGTGGGGCTGGCGGTGGGGGGAAGCGCTGCTTTCCCCCACCGCCAGCCTCAAAGATCCCTGAAGCCTTTGGAGCGCAGCGCCCCGCTGCCCTGCAGAGGTTTGCGCGCAGCCCTCCCCAAGCTAGAGCAGCAAGACGGAGCCCTCCGTCTCGCTGTTCTGGCTTGGGAACAGCCTTGCTAGCTTCTGCAGGGCAGCGGGGTGAAGGCACCCCGCTGCCCTGCAGAGGTTTGCGCGCAGCCCTCCCCAAGCTAGAGCAGCGAGACGGAGCCCTCCGTCTCGCTGTTCTGGCTTGGGAACAGCCTTGCTAGCTTCTGCAGGACAGCGGGGTGAAGGCACCCCGCTGCCCTGCAGAGGTTTGCGCGCAGCCCTCCCCAAGCTAGAGCAGCGAGACGGAGCCCTCCGTCTCGCTGTTCTGGCTTGGGAACAGCCTTGCTAGCTTCTGCAGGACAGCGGGGTGAAGGCACCCCGCTGCCCTGCAGAGGTTTGCGCGCAGCCCTCCCCAAGCTAGAGCAGCGAGACGGAGCCCTCCGTCTCGCTGTTCTGGCTTGGGAACAGCCTTGCTAGCTTCTGCAGGACAGCGGGGTGAAGGCACCCCGCTGCCCTGCAGAGGTTTGCGCGCAGCCCTCCCCAAGCTAGAGCAGCGAGACGGAGCCCTCCGTCTCGCTGTTCTGGCTTGGGAACAGCCTTGCTAGCTTCTGCAGGACAGCGGGGTGAAGGCACCCCGCTGCCCTGCAGAGGTTTGCGCGCAGCCCTCCCCAAGCTAGAGCAGCGAGACGGAGCCCTCCGTCTCGCTGTTCTGGCTTGGGAACAGCCTTGCTAGCTTCTGCAGGACAGCGGGGTGAAGGCACCCCGCTGCCCTGCAGAGGTTTGCGCGCAGCCGTCCCCAAGCTAGAGCAGAGAGACGGAGCCCTCCATCTCGCTGTTCTGGCTTGGGGAGGGCTGCGCGCAAACCTCTGCAGGGCAGCGGGGTGCCTTCACCCCGCTGTCCTGCAGAAGCTAGCAAGGCTGTTCCCAAGCCAGAACAGCGAGACGGAGCGCTCCGCAGTGCTCCGTCTTCCTGTTCTGGCTTTGGGCTTAGCGGCGCAGCCTGCATTCACTCTATAGGACGCACACACATTTCCCCTTAGTTTTTGGAGGGGGAAATGTGCATCCTATAGAACAAAAAATACGGTAAGTTGCTTTTCTAGGTGCTAACCACATACTGTATATGTATGTAAAGGGTTTAAGAGGTGTACTTCCACAGCACACACTTCAAGAGAAATCACAAGCTTAGATATGTTACTTTCCAGTAACTGCAATTTTTTTTTCTTTAGTAAACCCAACCATAGTCTTACGGGAACCAGGCAGAGGGTCTTCTCAGTTGTGGCACTCGCCCTATGGAACGCCCTCCCATCAGATGTCAAGGAAATAAACAACTGACTTTTAGAAGACATCTGAAGGCAGCCCTGTTTAGAGAAGTTTTTAATGACTGGCGTTTTAATGTATTTTAACTATTTTGTTGGTAGCCATCCAGAGTGGCTGGGGAAATCCAGCCAGATGGGTGGGGTATAAAGAAAATAATAATAATAATTTATTGGGCAGTGTAGTTATGGTCAGAGCACCGGACTGCTCTTGTAGGTTAGGAATGATGGAGATTTTAGTTATAAAAAATTACAAATGGCATAGAGTAAAAATGGGTAAGGTAGATCACTGGATCCAGCTTTGATGCAATTGTTTAAAGTGTCTCCCATTATTAAGCCATTTGCAGCCTTTGCAAAAAGCCTTTGGGGGTGGGGGTTATGGGTCAAACACCAGCAGGGTACCAGGTAGGCTATTAAATTATTGCTCTTTGAGTTCGTAGCTCTCTGCAGGTTAATGTACTGTGGCTTTTAAGATCCTGTACATAGTTCTCCAAACTCCAGTTAGTAAATGTTGATCTAGGAAAAAAAGACATTCCTCCGCCACCAAGGGATAACCCATACCCATGGCCTTGAGAAGACTGAGCATTAAACCCTACATTAAAGCAGACTGGAATTTAAAAGCTGGTTGGACACCACCTTCCAACTCCTGCAGCCAAGCTGGTGCCAAATGTATTGCTCCGCTTTCCTTTTGACCACATCAGTGAAGCTGAGGGGGAGCACTGTCATCTGTGCAGCCCAGGACCTCCATAAACCCTACCCAGGCTTGCACCCTGCAGAGGTCACTTGTGTGCTAACACAGCAAAAATGTGGTAGGCAGCAGTTTCTCTACAGCCACAGCAGCCACTGTGACTCCCCAGTGGTTTGACTTCATCCCCAGAGGAGCACTCCATTCTCTCAAGACAGACGGAGGCAACAAGTCTTTCTGAGCACGCACCCCCCATGCTGTTCAATGCAACTCTACTGGATGTGACTTTTACCCAGATCTTTTGGGGAAGAATATGCACACAGCACTTGTTCAAAAATCCAAATGGGCCTGTCTCACAAAGGGTGGCAATATCCTTTTGTCCAATGGCTACAGCTACATGGGGAAATCCCACCCCCAGAAAAGCTGTGGGTTACCGAACAGTCTTGCTCTGCTACTGAAATGAATGGAGCGGCTAGTTATGTCCATTAATTTCAACAGTCTACTAATGACTAATGCTGGGATACAATCCTGTAAGGCAGTAAATCCTCTTTAATGCTGCTCAAGAGCTCCTAAAATATCAATGTCATATGCTAGGTCCAACCTATACAGGGCACTTGGTAGCACTATAATTAAAAAGATCAGACATTCAAGGAAGATAAAGCTACTAATGGCAATGTTGTATCTCCACTAAAGACAGGATGCCTCCGAATGCCCCTTCTTATAAAAAGTGTTGTTGTGCCTAGGTTCTGCTTGGGAGGCTTGCCATTATGGCTTGTTGTTGGCTTCTATATGAACAGGATGCTGGACTAGATGAGCTCCTTTGGCCCAATTCAGCAGCCACGCTTTTATGTTCCTTTATTTCCTCTGGAGGCACTGATATCCTATAACCCATCCAACAACAAATACCACACACGATTTGCGAGACTGGTTTAAAAATCACTCTTGGTCACTTTATTTTAAAGTACACCTTTTAGGTAGTTGCCACAGCAGCTGCTTGAGTCCTCTGCACAGACACTCTGGTAGCATGAGTCTTTGCAAGATGATCAGTGAACTCCTGCAGGGAAAGGCAAAGAGACCATGAACATACAAATTGTTTCTGAACCTCATTCGCCCCAGGTAATCTTTTGAAGTGGGTCAAACCTGCTAAGTGCAGCTTGACCTGATGGCAGCAGCTATATTCTGTTAAATACAGCCCTCAAAAGAATTGAAATGCTGGTTCTTGTATCCCCACCCCTGCCTATGAGCACAGATTCATGAAATAAAGCTAATTCCCAAAGACATCTTAGATGCATGCTACAACTCTCAAGGCTGCTCTTACCTGATAAGGTGACTTGGTGAACACAGTCTCTTTCCACAGATCAGGGGTAAGGTAACTATAGGTCTTTGAGATGGCATCAAAGGTGGCCTTGGCTACAGAAAAAGAAAGATAATACATGGTCACCAATGTACACGAGACTGAGCTGGCAGCACCAAAACCAGTTGCCAGTTGCCGCTACTGGAAAAATAATTGATTTGTTGAGTGTGAAAAGGAACAGGGAGATTATTTCATTGAATCTCACTGCCGTGCAAACAAACTCATTTGCTTTCCCTCTCGAAAAACGACAGTTGCACCACTTGGGCCAGGTACAACTGAGCAGAGCGGAGAGAGTTTTACCAAAACACATCCCAAAAGGCAGTACTTACTGCGTGTGTGTCTGTAAACATATACACACAGTATAGCTGCACCTCAACCAGGTGCCTTCCATATGTTTTAGACTACAGCTCCCATCGGTCCCAACAGGAAGGCACAAAGTTGGCAAAGGCTGAAGTATTTCTCACCTCCCTTAACCAAAAGTCCTAAAGAAATTGGCAGCTTGCCAGACTTTTCTTCCTTATGGCCCATGATGCCTACTGCTGCCCTTTACATTAATTACTTGTAACAGTGACACAATCTATTGCACTGCACTGTCATTCTTCAAGACAGGACCAAGTAAATTGAGAAGTATAGAAACGTACCAAAGTTGCCCAAGGTGGCAGTGCAGCCCCTCGCTGATGTGTAACAGTCGTCAATACCAGCCATCATCAGCAATTTCTTGGGAACTGGGGCAGACACAATTCCAGTACCACGTGGTGCAGGGATGAGACGCACAAGTACGGAGCCACACCGACCTGTTACCTAAACAAACACAAGTTTCACACAGTAAGAAACTGGCATGGATATTTTAATGTGAATACCGTATTTTTCGCTCCATAGGACGCACTTTTTCCCCTCCAAAAATGAAGGGGAAATGTGTGTGCGTCCTATGGGGCAAATGCAGGCTTTCGCTGAAGCCTGCAGAGCGAGAGGCATCGGTGCGCACCGACCCCTCTCGCTCTCCAGGCTTCAGGAAGCTATCCGCAAGCCTTGCAAGCCCGGTGGGAGTTCCCGCGGGCTCACAAGGCTTGCAGGCAGCAGCCTGCAGCCCCGGCGAGTGTCCGCAAGCCTTGCGCGCCCGGCAGGAGGTCCCGCCGAGCGCGCGAGGCTTGGGGCGGCAGCTTGTCGCCCGAAGCACGGGGAGCCCTCCGGAGGGTTCCCCGTGCTTCGGGCGAGTGTCTGCAAGCCTTGCGCGCCCGGCAGGAGGTCCCGCCGAGTGCGCGAGGCTTGGGGCGGCAGCCTGTCGCCCGAAGCACGGGGAGCCCTCCGGAGGGTGCCCCGTGCTTCTTGCAGGTGTGCACAAGGCTTGGGGCGGCAGCCGCGGCGGGGGGGGGGGGGGTAATTTTTTTTATTCATTTCCCCCCCCCCAAAAAAACGAGGTGCGTCCTATGGGCCGGTGCGCCCTATAGAACGAAAAATACGGTAACCCTAATTTGAAGTCCCAAGCCCTGGTTTGGCAAAGTGTCAAATGTTACCTTGCAAGGTACAGTGTGCGGCTTGCCGATCTTGTTCCCCCAGTAGCCTCTTCTCACGGGCACAATGGACAGCTTCGCAAGAATGATGGCCCCACGGATCGCGGTGGCAACTTCCTTGGAGCACTTGACCCCAAGACCAACGTGACCGTTGTAGTCACCAATCGCCACAAAGGCCTGAAAAGGAAGACAAGAGAAGCCTCATCAGGGGTGCAGCTAAAATCCACACATCCCTTAACCATAGCATAGAAGCCTCAACGGAACATACCAGTGTTATACAGGCATTCCCGAGGAACACAGGCACCCTTACCATGTCAACTAAAAACAGGATGTTCATGTCAATTCATCTGTTTGGAATCCACTTCTCTTTATCTGCCTTCCTCAACTTGGTGCCCTCCAGGTGTTTTGGACTACAACTCACATCAGCCCAAACAGCGGTAATTATAGGAGTTTTAGTCCAGCAACAAATTGGGAGCCCAATTTTAGCCAACCCTGTGAGATGATTCGAGGAGGATTAATTGCTCTGGCTTTGCCTCTTACCAATCAGCCTCTGCCGTTGGCTGTCAATTCTCTAGCATCTCTACATCATATGTGATTGGCTCAGAGATTTGGCAAGGCAGACGCAAACAGGTAAGTAGTTCATTCATAAATGTAAAAGAGCAAGGTCTGTCAATGGTAAGTGTGCTCCTGCTCTGGCCGAAACTAACACACTTCAGGGCCAGGCTGAATGTGCCTCCAAGAAAACAATTTTGGGGGTGAATTTCTGCTGTAAAGGTTGCCTGAGGCCAATCGAAAATAGATCAATTTCTGGAATTCATATGGATGCAAAACATTACCTTGAACCTGGTGCGCTGACCAGCCCGGGTTTGTTTCTGAACAGGCATGATCTTCAAAACCTCATCCTTCAGGGATGAGCCCAGGAAAAAGTCAATGATTTCAGACTCCTGTGAAGGCAACATTAACTGGTCAGTTCTCTAGCGGTAAGCATAAATTAATCACAAAGTTTGCTGTATTAAAACAATGGTATGTCTCAGGAGTATTGGATCTGGCTAGTTGGCCAGATCCCGACTTCTTCCATATCCCATTGTGACAAGTAGGCAGGTTCACCTGTCAAGCATCTGACACAAAGTGCAGTATTTTCCTTTGCCCATGTGATCCGAAAGGAAATATTTCCCTACAGTGCTTGCTTTAAGTGCCCAACAGTTGATCAGTGCTGAGCAGCTGATCGGCAACAATAGCAAGCCTTGCTTACCAAGGAACAATTGGGAGCATACTTTAAGGCTCCAATCGTTCCTTTGCAACACTGTCATGTATGATGTCCCCAGAGACCCACAAGGAGAGCATTAATGCAACAGACCTCTCCTGCTGCTGCGATTCAATGGCATAGCAGTAGCTCTGAACACAAGATGACTTCAGACAGCCATCATGGAGAGCCACCAACTGACCTCTTCTCCTTAGGGGAAAAGAGACAGCACCTGCCTTTTATGCAGAAGGTCCTGGATTCATTCCTCAGAATGTCCAGGTATGTCTGAGAATGCCTCTTGCATTAACCTTGGATGGTTGCTGCCACTCAGTGTAGAGACAATACTAAACTAGATAGACCAATGATCTGACTTAAACCCCTCCTCTTGGTAAACTTTACCAATGGAAAAGCACTGTGAATCATTCTCAGTCCTGAGAAACCCTACAGAGCCCCTAACATAGAGCAAATACCTTGATTGGAAGGGAGAAAAGATAAATCTCCTCCAGAGACTTGATTTTCATGTCCTTTACTAGGCGACCAAGTTTGGTGACTGGAATCCACTGGGGGGGGGGGGAAATGAAAGGCAATCAGTTCAAGCTGCTCAAACATTGTACGTTGATCTTTATTCCATATATACAAGAAACATTGACTGCAGCCTTAGCCACCCTAACAGAAAAGTAACTACAATGTCAATCTTTTCCACGTAAAAGCTACGGGTAGGATTTGCTGTTAAAAATGGGTATACAAAAGAAAGGTTTTCATCTATTTGAACATAATCTATCACCTCTGCTAATTTTCTATCTGCAAGGATTTGTTTTTTAAAAATTGCAGTTCATTCCAAAATAGCACCTCTCATCTGCTTTCTAGGAGTAGTCTGCCCCTGCCAATAATTTGATCATGGCACTGGACATGGTTGAAACCCTAGCAACTCTAAAACCAAACCCATCTAAGGAAAGTTTCCATTTCTTAAAAGTTTACTCAAAAAACTTGAGCATCCCATGCTGGAAAGAGGCTGCTGGGAGTTGTAGTCTAAACACCTGGAGGGCACCAGGTTGCCGAAGGCTCCCTAAAAACACCAAAAAGGTGACTTGAACTCACTTCTTTGTCTTCAGCTTTGCCCCGAGCTCCACGCCCTCGGCCACGTCCCCTGCCACGGCCTCTCCCACGCCCTCGGCCTCCACTGCCAAAGCCTCCTCGGAAGCCTCCCCTGGCAGCAGCTCCTCCACCTGCAGCTGCTCCAGCTCCCCCTGCCCCTCCCGCAGCACCGGCGTCGTCCGCCATTTGCTGTAGAAACAAAACACATCAAACTTTTTAGTGCATTAAGCTCATGACATAATAGACAGTGACAGATATTGTGCTGGAACAGCAACAAAAGCAGTAGGGAAAATTGTTTCTACCCTCAAGTAGCAAATGGAACCATATAGATGTGATCACATTTCAAAGTTGATGCAGCGTGCTGACCAAAGCACATTTTTAGGAATCAGCAGCCCTAGGCAGTGACAGAAATGTGTCAAAATTCACAAGCACCAATGCCAAGAAAATTAAGATGCCCTAGATTTTCCCAGGTAGGTCCCATTTCATTGTTTCTTTTCAAAATGTTAAATTAATATATTAGTGGTTCTTATATATTAATATAATATATAATGGTTCTTATACATATAAGAACCATTTAAAGGAGGAGGGAGATCTACACCTGTCAATGAACTTAAATCCCACCTTCTTGATCCCAAGTTAAACCCACCGAATCCACCAACAGTCCATAAAGCAGTTTGCATAATAAGAAAAACAAATAAGTAGCAAGTATGATGGATACCACAGACCTTTAAAACAAAGTCTTGCTGTCTTCTAATGATCAACATTCCATAGCAACCTCACTCCCATTAGGGAGAAACCCCAAACCCTTCTCTAATTAGGCCATCCCCAAATTTCAACTGGAATGAACTTTTGTCATTCTTCTAGTCAACTCCCACCTCCTATCCAACGACAATGAAACTTTCCACTCATTCATCAAACAGAAACATCAAGGGGGCCAGATACAGATTGCCAGTACCACTTCAGGCCGAGCATTTCAATGGCTAAATCCTGTCCCCCACAATATACTGAACTTCTAAATGCAAGAATTTATATATTTATTGCTTCTGAAGAGGCTCAACCTCAAGGTACATTCTGAGATGCTAAAGTCTAATAAAAGGTTTCTGATCCATGTTGAACTGGGCCTCTGACTTGCCCCTAACCCCATCACTATCTGAAGAAGAAAAAAACCCCAAATTCCTTCCTCCCCATGAGCCGGGTACTGTTCCTAATCCCCCTCGCGGTGGGCTTGTCCAAACTCCGGGCTCCCAGACCCTCGATGGCGACGGATTCAGCAACCTCCCCAGCCACAAAGGAAACACGCCCCAACTTACGTGTTCTCGACTAGAAGGCCGAAACCGCGCGGCGAGGCCTATTTATATGCCGCGCATCTCGCGAGAACTACTTCCTCGAGTGATACATACATGTTCCTCCGCCCCACCCTTACCTAGAGCTAATGCGCAGCCGTAAGAGGCTTGTTATGTGTTATGCTGGAGGAGGGAGCCCCGGATCGAGCATGATTAAAAAACCCAAGTTTATAAAAGTTCGGACGGGAGGAAGGAAGTTGCAGTCTCGCAGGCGCAAGGTAGGTGGAGGGCATGTGGCGGGAACGGGAGAAGGGGGGGGCATGTGGTGTTTCAAATTGTATGGAAAAAGCAATCTGTTGGTTACATTTATTTAGCTAAAAAAATTGCCCTAAGAAGTTATGATGTTGCTGCTTTTAGGTGAAGTACTAAATCTCCCAGCATGCTCCTCGTCAGTTGGTCATTTGGGCAGCTAGGCCTAGGGCGCAAGGGATGCTGGGGATGTGTAGTTGCTTGCCACGCGCCTTTTTCTCGCTGCCGGCTTTGGAGGTTCTTTCCCGCCATCGGGAGTTGAGGCCCGAAATTTGGTCTCCGAGCTAATGCCGGGTACATTTGCACTGTTGCACGTCGGACTATGCAGCTTTCCGACCGGTGCACACGTGAATAGTGGAACGTCTGCCGCGAGACCAGCAGACATTTCATATTTTCTGTCTCCGCTTAAAAAAAAAAAGAATTGTGGAAGCTAAAAGGGAAACTCACAAGCAACTTCGTTATCAACTCTCAGGGCGGCAAACATCTAAATGTTGAAAAAGTACCATAAAAATGCTTTTATGGAATTTTTGCACCTCCCTAGATGTAGGGAGGGACTTGCATTAATTCGGGTGCCATTTCACACTCTTAAGATGAACCTAGTTGGGGGCGATTACTTAAAAGTGAAACTAGGAGGCTGGACGCACCAAGGACAGTTGATACATTGGAAGCCCTATGTGAGCTTGCTTTGAAGGAAGACCCACTAAATTCCATAGCGCTGCATGGCTCTCCCATTCCTCATTCCTAGCTTGAAACAGTTTAGTTCTGAGTGCTAGAAAACTCAGTAGGCGGTTGCATTACTTTGGGTTCTGTATTGTGCCTACAGGTTGTTAGGGCACTGTCTGAAAATCATCCCTGGCCTCCTCCAGTGGCCTTGGGTGAGATAACGGTGCATAAAGCAAAGGGAGCATTAAGCTTATTGCCCATCAGCTCAACGTGTTGGGCAATGAAACCCATGCTCCTATATGTCCCACAAGCAGAAGGATCCATGCAATAGATGTGAAATTGCTTTGAGATTATTCATAGCATGTGATCCATAAATGAAACCAATAAAAATATGCTATGTGGAAGGAAAGCATACAGTACTACAAAACCAAAGCAGAGTGCTAACTTGTCTTCTTTTTTCTACAGGCCCCATCTGCATTGGCATGCCACTGGTTTCTGAAGATGCACCTTTTTACGCACAAGTGTTCCCTTCATCTCACAATCCAAGGCTCCTGTTTTAATTGCTTTGTTTTAATGGAATTGTGTGTTTTTTGCATATTTTAATTATGAATGTTTTATATGTTAACATTGGGGGTCATAAGTTCTTATACTTGTACAATGCTTAGGGTCCTATTTTGCCTGCCTGCAGCAGAATCTTAGACGTCCATACACCTTGCACTTCAAAAGAAGATGGTTGGTGTGTGGCCCACAATTGCCAACAGAGATGGTGGCAGGTTTCAAAGTGAAGAAAATTAGCCATTTCTTGTTCACAAAGTCATTTTTGACTGACCCTGCTTGGAGTGATGTTGGAATATGTATGTGCTTTTTTGTTTGCCCAGAGAGTGAAAATGTTAGGGTATGCTGGCTTTAGGTCACGAGACAGATATAATAAACATTGTTTTTTATACGTATTGTGTGTACTTCGTCACTTGTGAGTGTCTGAATAGGAGAGAGAAGCAGGGTGAACTTTCTCTAAATAAAATGCAGCCAAATTATGAATACGTGTCTTGGGTTTGGGGCTGTTAGATAATACAACTGTAGCATTTCAAAGGGAACAGTTCCAGATTGTGCTGCCTGATCAGGTGGGGAACCATTTTTAGGCTGAAGAGGGCATTCCCTTCACGTCCGTTTATACACACATCCCTCTCCTCCAGATAAGCAAGAGGCATTATCAGAGTTCAAGGACACATTTCACCCAGGAGAAAACACTCAAGGATGGTGCAAAACAGGGCTGGCAAGGTGTGTGGCCTGGAGGAAGTCCAAGAGCTAGATAAAGATAAGTTTAGCAATTTTTTGTTGTTTTGTCGTGTCCGACTCTTTGTGACCCCGTGGACCAGAGCACGCCTGGCACTCCTGTCTTTAGCAATTTACATCATTGTAATTCTAGGTAAGGTTTTGAGCCTTGAAGCTTACAAAGGTATTGTGCATTCTAGGGATGATCACAGAATTTCTGATGGCTTCCTTCTATCTTCAGCTGCCTGACTAGAAAGAGCCTTTGCTATTTTCTAATGTTGGTCCTCCTTAGAGTAAACCCATTGCTATGAATGGACATAGCTAATTTGGATCTACATACTGTATTAATTTCAATGTCTTACTCTTGAGTAAAAGTTAAATGGATATAACCTGTAGTTGAAGGCTTCATGCAGATAAGCATAAAATGTTACCATGTGGCAGAAATATGTAGTGCAGACAACTTTTACCATAATGCAAATGAATACCACCCAATCAGTAGAAGTTCCCTATGCCATTTAGATAGTAAGAATCAAACACTTAACTACGCTAAGGAAGAAAAAAAAAAATCGCTCAAATAAGAGACTTAGCGCCAACCTATTAATAGTAACAAAGCTCACTGTTGCTAGACTCTTAGTTGGAATGTGGCTTTTGCAGATATGGGATCTTGTATTAATGGGCAAATTAACAAATTTTAAAGAAATAGGCAGGCTAAACAACCATTTACTACAGTGTGGAATGACTTACCATCTATATGGCAGTTACAGTGGTACCTTGGGTTAAGTATTTAATTCGTTCCGGAGGTCCGTTCTTAACCTGAAACTGTTCTTAACCTGAAGCACCACTTTAGCTAATGGGACCTCCGGCTGCTGCCGGAGCACGATTACTGTTCTCATCCTGAAGCAAAGTTCTTAACCCGAGGTACTATTTCTGGGTTAGTGGAGTCTGTAACCTGAAGCGTATGTAACCTGAGGTACCACTGTATTGAGCATGGTTACAAACCAAGCACATAAGCATTTGGAATGACATTTAAAACAAAGCAACTTTCGTGATGCTTTTTTTTGGGGGGAGACTGGTTCTGTAATTCAGGAATGGCAGGGAGTTGTTTGGCAATTCCTTGTTCTAAAGGTACTGTATTTATGTAAAAAAAACCTTTTTATTTATTTTTAATCAAACCTTAGAATGCTAACTAACTAAAATCAAGGACAATAATATGGTTGGTATCTTAGCAGAAGCCTTCATGTCCTAGAGTCTGACTAAGGAGGCCTCCAGTTCATCAAAGCACGTGTCGTTTAAGACACTCCTTTCTGTAAGCAAACTCACTTCCGCCTTGAGGAAGCTTCAAAATGAACCAGGAAGTTGCGTCTCCACCGAGCCGGTGCCGCTACTTTACACTTTTCCTACTTCTATGTTTGTCTACGTCACTATTACACGCCGGAAATAAGCGTTTCTTACCGGAAGCACGTGTTTGTCGGCATGGGGGCAGTGGCGAGGGAATCGAACCGGTAAAGAAGTCAGCCTGGGATTAGAACATGGCAAGCCGGAGCTCCTCAGTAACCTTCAAAACCAAGTAAGAAAGGGGGAGCGGTTGCCATGGAGAATGCTTCCTGTTTCCTCTCGGGTGGGGTGTCCTTGTGCTATCGTCATGGCAACGCAGTCCCTTACAGGGCGGAGGGGGCGGTTGTTTGGGCGCGCTAGACTCTCCTTCCCGCTTTTTGTGGTCCATCCTTGGGATGCCTGACGTCATAATCGAAGGGGAAGGGTTTCTCAGAGCATGTGCAGAGTGCCTTTCATTTTCATTTCCTCACTGAGTCGCTGCCAGCTGGGGCTGTTTGAATAACCTGTTTCAATTTTATTTTATTGGATGCCATCCTGTGCTTCTCCACTAAGTATCCAAAAGTGGCCCCTACACATTTGGGCATAATGTACGGGGCTTTCAGTCAGTTCTCCTGTGAGACTAGGATCTGCATAGCTTCTCTGCACATTTATCACTTGAGAATTAGGCACCCTGGGAGAAGACCTGGTGTTACTGTGATGCCTGAGTGTTCTGCTCTGTCATCTGTGCTTTGGAGCCATTGTTATGGCTGAGCTGAAGCAAAGCCAACTCTCAACTCGCTGAATTGGTATTTTCCTTCTGTCCTTTCACAGCTATGCCATTTCCAAGAGAATCGAGCCATTCTACAAAGGAGGACGGGTTCAGGTAATGCCAGAGCCCAGGTTTTGACCATGCTGGCTGTGCTTACCACACATTCCCGTGATCATGTGCAGAAAAGGCTCCTCCACTCTCATCTGTTTGTTTTCTAGATGACCCAAGATGGGGAATATATGTTCTGTGCTTGTGATAACAAGGTGAATGTGGTGGACGTTGCAACAGGAACTGTCGTTAACTGTATCGAAGAGGTAATAAGGACAACAGTAACCACCTTAATTTGATCCCTGAATATGTGTACTTGGTCATCTTCAAAGGATGTCATACCCCTGCTTCCTTTGAAGCTTTCTCAAACACACTCCCCATTAACCTCAGTCTGCCCTCTACCACCCTCCACCTGCCTGCCATCCGAGTAGTCCATGGGGGTGACACTGCCTGGTGACATTTCCTCTTTCTTGGCATCATTCTTTCCCTTGTAGATAGGCATGTAAAACATTGTTTGTTTAGCTCTGAGCCATAACAAGACAGAGCAAAAAACCACACATTTTTAGATGAGCCACAAATATAGCTTTTATTTCCTGGCTGGCTTTCCAAATAAAGAAATTAGCCAAATAACCTGATTTTCATTATCAAAGAACAAAAAGCAAGCAAACTTACTAAGTATATCAAAGTTATTGCTACTAAATGATAAACTTTTTTCTTTCTGTCTTTTTTCTCTCCCAAGGATGAAGAAGAGGAAATTACATCATTTGCTCTCAGTAAAGATGATGAAGTAAGTGATCACAGAATTGCATAGTAAGAATTCAGAACAGAGGGTCACATGGGGGCAGAGTGAGATGATGGGTGGAATCAAGCACCCTATTAAGCTGTACATTTTCAGTGTAGACCTTTATTCTCCTGCGCATACCACCTTTAAATTAATGGTAGCTGTGCAAACTCAGTTTCTTTATTTTGGAGCCTCACAACTCTGAAGGGGTCAGTTTATGTGGCAAAAATGCCTAGAATTTAGACCACTATATATAGGGGGGATGGAGAACCTGTGGCCCTCATGATGATGTTGGGCCACAAGTACCATCATCCCTAATCAGGCTCGCTAGGACTGATGGGAATTGGAGTCCAGCAACATCTGGAGGGCTACAGTTTAGCAGTCCCGTAATAGAGTGCCTCATGTAATACACTTGTGATGCCCAGATTTTTAGACCACTGTGTGGTTCTCTTTACTAGCCAACCTGTTTCCACCATTTCCTCTTGTTGTTTCCCCCCATGTTAGATTCTTGTGACTGGAAGCCGATCGATGCTGCTGAAGCAATGGGACTGGCCAGAAAATAAATGCACACGCACATGGAAGGCTATGCACACAGCCTCCATGGCCAGCATGGCCTTTGACTCGAGCTCCACATTGTTGGCTACAGGTACGAGTTGCATCTGTCCAGAGGGAATAGGTAGTCTCCATGGGACTGAGGAGGAAGGAAGAAATACACCTCTCACCCCATCCCAGTGTTGATTCCTCTGCAGCTAGAGCGGGCCTGGAAGCTAAGACCTCCCTATTTGGCTGACTTTTTGTGCCTGCTTCATTTCTCCCTTTTGTTCTTCCAGGTGGCTGTGACAGCGCTATTAAGGTCTGGGATGTTCCCAGGCAGTACTGCACACACAACTTGAAAGGCTCAACGGGGGTTGTCCAGTAAGGAAACTTTTCTTTTTCCATGTGCTCTTTTGCGATAGGAAAAAACTAGCCCAAACAATTTGTGACTTTCTGCAGGAGGGTGGCAAAGACTTTAAAAAAGCAAAGTGTGTTATGCCTTAAATCTGTGTTAACCTCGTAGAATCATAGATGTTGTTCTGTTGTATGGCCATGGCAGCTGGGGCTGGTGGGACTTGTAGTCCAAAGTGTCTGAAAGTCACCAGGTTGGTGAAAGTTGGATTAGCGTTTGCTTCATTTCCCAGTTATTAATTAACAGAACAACTTTGGTTGGTGCAGAATAGTCAGTCTTCAACATCCATAATAAAGCCCATGTCGTTCAATAGAATACAGTGGTACCTCGGTTTACAAACTTAATCCATTCCGGAAGTCCTTTTTTAAACCAAAGCCGTTCTTAAACCGAGGTGCACTTTTCCTAATGAGGCCTCCCACCTCCAGTGCCCTTCCACCGTTCAGCTTCCATTTGTAAACCAAGGTAAAGTTCGCTAACCAGAACACCTACTTCCAGTTCGTTAACAGGGCTGATCATAGACCGAGGTACCACTCTATAATAGGATTCATCAACTGAGATTACTCTCCATCCCAGCAATTGAATCGTTGTTGTTTCCCCCTCTGTTAAGCCAAGTTAACAAATAAACACAGACAGATAATTTGCACTATCCTTATTTTTTTATAGCGCCATCTGTGCTTCTGTAGGAACATAGGAAAGAATCCTTATAGTCCATTAGACCAATGGCCCATTTCAGTCAGTATCATCTTCATTGATGGGAAACCTGTGTATTTCAGATATGTTAGACTACAGCCCATGATCTCTGAACATTAGCCATGCTGGGTAGAGCTGATGGAGTTGTAGTCCAACAACATCTGGAGGGCCACAGGTTAGCAGTGCTGACTGGTAGTGGCTCTGTAGGGTTTCAGGAGATGCCATTGGGGATTACATTTTGGACCCTCTGCATGCTGAGCAGGTGCTCTGCCATTGAGCTGTGGAACATAGAAAGGTGCTTTATACTGAGTCAAACCACCACTTCATCTAGCTCAGTATTGTCTATATCAGCGTTTCCCAAACTTGGGCCTCCAGCTGTTTTTTGGACTACAATTCCCATAATCCCTGACCATTGGTCCTGCTAGCTAGGGATCATGGGAGTTATAGTGCAACAACAGATGGGAGACCCATGTTGGGGAAACACAGTGGCAGTGACTTTCCAGGGTTTCAAGCAGGGGGCGTTTCCAGACCTACTTGGAGACTGAACATGGGACTTTTTGCATGCAAAGCAGATGTTTTACCTCCTTCCTTTAGAAACATAGGACACTGCCTTATATTGAGTCAGACCTTCAGTCCATCTAGCTCAGCATCATCCACACTTACTAGCAGCGGCTGCCCAGGTTTGCAGGCAGAAGTGTCTGTCTTTCTCTCTCTCCAGCCCTACCTGGATATGCCAGAGGGAGCCTCCTGCACACCTAGCATATGCTCTACCACTAACCTGCCTGTCTCTTTCCCCAGCCTTGTCGAGTTCCACCCAGACACTTCTAAGCTACAACTCTTCTCTTCTTCCATGGACAACACCATCCGGGTTTGGGACCTGAAGTCCAGCGAGTGCGTCGCTCAGCTAGAAAACCATTACAGCTCTGTCACCTCCCTCGCTTTCTCTCCTGACAATGAGACGCTCATCAGGTGAGAACCTGGAAGGGGAGCTCCCTCTGTGCTTTCTTTCTGTTCTGCAAATCAGAATCCATTTAAGTTTCATTAAATCACTTCAAGGCAGCTTACAAAATACAAGCAGTCTACAAATACAGTGGTACCTCAGGTTAAGAATTTAATTCGTTCTGGAGGTCTGTTCTTAACTTGAAACTGTTCTTAACCTGAAGCACCACTTTAGTTAATGGGGCCTCCTGCTGCTGCCGCGCCGCCACTGTACGATTTCTGTTCTCATCCTGAAGCAAAGTTCTTAACCCGAGGTAATATTTCTGGGTTAGCGGAGTCTGTAACCTGAAGCGTAACACAAGGTACCACTGTATAGAAGAATTAGAATGAAACGTGTCAGCCAGCAAAATTTTCAATGCAATCCCAAAAGCAAACACTGCCATCCTTCCAAAAAAAATACATGGTACAAAACAGAACAGTTTAAATACCCAGCAGAACAGAAGTATGTTAACAGTGCCTACATATGTGTAACGACACCTACTCTCTGCCCACTGATGATATTTCTGTTATAATTATAATTATTGTTATTGCTATTATTGCTGTTATAATCTGTTTATTTATATACCACATTTTCTACAAATTTGTACTCAAGTCAGTTTACAGCAGACAAAGACAATTAATACAGTAACCATGTTACATAAGTAAAACCATTATACCATTTACAATTCTAAGTAAAGTATGTTAAGCAAGCACTTCTGCATTATGTCGGTGTCTGCTAAAATGTCTTTGTTTAGGCAAGGCTACCCAGACGTGTAACTTTATTTCATTGTGTGTGTGTGTGTGTTTATAAACTAGGAGTGTGCACTTGTTTGTAATACAAATGTAATGTACATATAACCCCATTTTTTAAAAACCCAAGGGTGAACAAACATGAATCTGGCACATTTGGTTTATCATTGTTTTTGTTTGTCCCCTCTCCCTGATATTTTGAAAAGATGATGTCTTGAGAACAAAACCTGCACATTTCCCACTATTTGGGTGGAAAACCACATAAAGTTAACAGGGAAGAAAAGACTGGGTTGGTCTCCATTGAAATCAGTGGAAAAACTGTGAGGTGAAGTGAAAGTTTCTCTCCATTGAACACCTCTATGGGAAACTGAAGCCAATACAAAACCTCTTGCCCAAAGAAAGCCATGTGTGAGGCTCAGATGCTCGCAAGTCTCACTCAGCCTGAGAGGAGTTGTGTAAAATCTTCTGTGCCTCAGTTTCCTCACCTGTAAATGGGCAGTTCCGAGCCTATCAAACCATTCTCATGGAAACCCTTGTGCTGTGTCTGCAATTCCAGTTATCTAGTTCCAAAGGGCTGAAAGTGACACTGTGTTTGATTTCAGCTCCGGCCGTGATAAAATCTGCACTGTGTGGGACCTGAACAAGGGAGAAGCCAAGGGCACCATCCCTGTCTATGAGGTGAAGTTCTTTTCCGCCCCTGCCTTCCTTACTTTGCTTACTCGGAAGGGACGATCTGGTCTCGAATTCTTCTTTTCTGTGATGTGTTGGGAGAAGAGAGTTGGCCGTATTCACACGTCAAGGTTTACAGTGAATACACAGGTGGCTCTTGCTTCACCCCTCCCCTCTAGCCACCAGGAGCAACAAACCATAATCCCTGCCATAGTGTAAGATCTGACCTGGTTTGCTGCACTCCAAACAAACCATGAAGTTAAAACCTTGGCTTACCGATCATGGTTTACTTGAGCAAAGCCACAATCCCCAGTTTGGACCCAGTGACTGTGGTTTGCTGCTCCTGCTTGCACTAGGGGAGGAACAATCACTTTGCTTGTTAAACCATGGTCTACCATGACATGCACACTGCCGGGGTTTTGTTTTTTATTTTGAACAGCTCACTGGTCCTAATTTTGTTTCAACCTTAAAACTTGGCCATGTTCTGGCAAGCTGTTAGACTGACCCAGTCAGCCCACTACTGGGAATTGTAGGTCAAGCACCAGTTTGGCAAAAGCTGCCCTAGAGATACAGCCTAATTCCATGTGTCTCCTTGACTATGAATAGGCCATCATCTATCTTTTAGGTGCATTGCACGTTGCTGAATTTTTCCAGACAGAGCCACACTTGGCCACACTGGTGTGAAAAGTAACTTCTCTGCCCAATAAATGTCTCTGGAGCTGTGTGGCATTGGTTGGGGGCAGGGTGGATGTCTCTCACTCTTTTCCTGTTCATGACTCCTGCTGACTTCTTTATCCACCTTAGAGCATTGAATCTGTGGTCATGTTGCCAGAACAAGGGGATTTCTCGTGTTTAGGTGTGAGTAAAGAGAGCCTTCACTTTGTAACAGCAGGCAGCAAAGGTGGGTAGAAGACCTTTTTCTTACTCGTAAACAATTTTTTAATGTGTCAGAGGAAAAGTAAGAAAGAAAATACAGAGTAAAAGCAGAACTTTTTTTATAATTTCTTACAATTTGTGTTCCGATATACAGTGGTACCTCGGGTTAAGTACTTAATTTGTTCCGGAGGTCCATTCTTAACCTGAAACTGTTCTTAACCTGAAGCACCACTTTAGCTAATGGGGCCTCCTGCTGCCGCCGCGCCGCCAGAGCATGATTTCTGTTCTTATCCTGAAGCAAAGTTCTTAACCTGAAGCACTATTTCTGGGTTGGCGGAGTCTGTAACCTGAAGCGTATGTAACCTGAAGCGTATGTAACCCGAGGTACCACTGTATTAGGAATAGCTCTCCTAACACACACACACACACTCCATTTTTATCCTCACAACAACCCTGTAAGGTAGATTAGGCTGAAAGACTTGGGCCAGCCCAAGGTCACCCATGAGCTTCATGACTAAGTGGGAATTTAAACTTGGATCTCCAAGGATGTAGTTCAGCATTCTCACCATTCTACCACCCTGCATCCAGATAGTTGGAAGGGAGCAGGTCCCGCCCTTCCTCTTCCTGTTACCTGTGTGTGTGTGTGTGTGTGTGTGTGTGTGTTCGCGCACGCTGGAGGACAGAGATTGCCTAAAGCCAATTACTGGGACAGGAGAATGGTATCCATAGGATTGGAGAAATGAGTTCTTTGGGGCACTTGACCTCCAGCAAAAAGCGATATATCTTGGAAGGTTTTCCCATAAGGTCTGGAAACCTGCCCACCCAGCTATGTTTGGCAAACAGAAGCCAAGGTTCCCAGCCCGCTGCAGTCCATGCCAGAGCTCACAGAACTGCTCAGGATATATATGGGTTGCAAGGCTTTTCCTCGCCTATGCAATATTTTCCCCCTGTAACGATTTCCTATTTTAGAAATCTATCTCGCCTCCTTTTCCCAAACAAATTCAAGGTGACTAGCAAAGAAGAAACAAATAACCAACCCCAGTTCAGTTCAGTTCATCTTCTTAAAACAGCCTGGCCAAGCTGGCCAGGTGCTAATGGGAATTGTAGTTCAAAACATATGGAGGGGCACCAGGTTGGCCACAGCTGCTTGGGCTACCCCCCCCCCCCAATTACAAGAGGCCCCCATTTGCCTCAAACCTTGCCCATCTTTGCAAGTTATTTGATGATGCTGATGCGTTGTGTGCTGTGTGTTAGGGATCCTCCGAGTCTGGGATGTGGCGTCAGCCACCTGCGTTCACAGCCAGTCCTTGCCCTGCCTCCCGGCAGCATGCATGGATCAGGAGGACGGGCTGCAGAGCCTCATGCATTGCGTCCTGGTGCCCATGAAGAGCCAAATTGTCACCGTGAACTCGGAACGCAACATCTGCATGTATGATGCACAGACCCTTGAGCTCAGGAAGCAGGTAATCCGCTTCTTAATTATTATTGATTTTTAAGATTTACAATATTTCAGAGTTGCCGTAACGTAAGTTATTGGTCAACCTCAGAAGGTGGTGGTCCCTCTTTCCTTGGAGCAGTTCCAGATGTTTGTGTTCAAACCCCTGGAACGTACCCCCCACACACACACTCACTGTTCCGAATCTGCTGACTAGTAAGGACAGAGTTTCAGGCTCCTGTCTCTACCAGGAGATGCAAGGGAGTGGAACTGGGACCATCTTCATGCAAAGCTGGTATGCTAACCCATCCGGCTTGACTCTTGCTCTTTAGTTTGCAGGTTACAATGGAGAGGTTTTAGATGTCAGGTTCCTGGGCCCCAGAGACTCCCACGTGGTTGTGGCCACCAACAGCCCCCAGCTGAAGGTCTTTGAGCTGGTGACATCTAACTGCCAGATCCTGCACGGCCACACAGGTAGGTGGCAAGAAGCTCCTCCAGTTTTCCGTGCGGGATAGCTGCAGGGATGCCTTTCTCAGGGGCTGCGGTTGATGCAAAATTCGGCTGCTAAATATTGTACAGGGCGTTTGGTCCCAGGGCTGCCTTGTCCTGTTAATTGTTTGCCAGTTCAGTGTGGCAACAGCACATCACACCGGCCTTCTTTCTTGCAGATATCGTTCTTGCCTTGGATGTCTTCCGAAAGGGGAGGTTGTTTGCCAGCTGTGCGAAGGTAATTTCCCTGTTGGGATTCATTTATTTTTAATTCATTGTGCATTAATTCAAGTGGGTGATGGGGGGGGGGCTCCAGGCCTGAGGCTCATCCCTAAACAGCGTGGGTCTCTGTGTTACTTATGCTTCAGAGCCCTCTTCAAGCACAGAAAGGAACTTTTCCATGTGCGGTTGATGCACAGGATGCAGGCCGCTGGATTGGCTAAGTCAGCGCTAAAGAGACCTGTCCGTAATAAGGAAACTGGCCCAAGCGCTTCCTGCTCTGTAATCACCATTTAGCTTAATTATCCTACTGCTGTTGTTCTGATGCTGGCGTGACATTTAAGGTCAGGGCTGCGGACTTTCAAACTCAATTTTAGCTCAGGAAGCATCTGAAATATGTGGACAATCTAAACGCTGGATAAATGGGGGCATTGTTTAAAGGCCGCTATGCATAGACTCGGCTTTGAAGGAGCTCCGCAGGGTCTCTTAACGGATGCATTCCCCAACTTCGTGTCCTCCTTTTCTCTCCTCTGCCCCCCCCCCCCAGCACTGGAATTGCTGGTCTCATGCAGGGCCTCCCTCCTGATTTTCCACATCACAGGACAGTTTCAGCAAGTTGCTTGTGTTGTGGTTTCTGCAAGGAATTGTTTTCCTTCTTAAGGAACTTCCTGTGTCTCTGGATTAGTACATTTTGCTTTTGCAAGGTCCAGCCCATGCATACAGCACCCCCTCCCCGGGCCACAGCCCCTTCCATGCCACAACTTGCACCAACCCTGCTCTGTGCTCTCCTGAGTGTTTTTGCCTGACTGGAATGTGTCTGGTTGGAGGATACAGAGGATACTGTTTGCCTGGTTGGAGGATACAGAGAAGGGGGGTCATGTAGGTACTAGCCTGCTGTACAAAAAGCAGCGTTCAGTTGTTGGTCTGCCCACTTTTGCCTCTGACCCCATCCACCACTGGCATGTGGTCCCCAGCAGATTGCCCAGAAGGGATTGTGGCCCCCAGGCTGAGAAAGCTTCCCCTACCCTCTTGTAACCCATCCTCCACCTCTTCCACTTCCAGGATAAAAGCATCAGGATTTGGCGGATGAATGACCACGGTAATGTCTTCTGCGTCGCCCAGGGCCTGGGCCATACCCAAGGAGTCGGTGCTCTCTCATGCTCCAGGTAACAACAACAGAATCCATTCCCTGCCTCCTCCCCAGCCTCCCTTGAGTTTCTTGGTGTGTTGTTGTTGATATGTGTTTTTTAAGAGTCCTCTTGTCTGCAAACCCTTGACTGTGGCTGTTTCATAGCAGAGCTTTTTCTTCCCCAGCGGCAGGTTGGGGCTCTTTTCTACTCTGAGTAGAAAATCTCCTTCAGCTGCTGCGTTTGGTGTTTTCTCTCCTTCAGTGTTGGTTTCCAGGGCCTCCAAAGACCTGGCGTGAAGCTTGCCTGCTAAGCAAGCGTTCACCATCTCTCCCTTTCGACCATTCAGAGTCAGAAATGTGGAACAGTTGCATCCTCTGCCATCATTATGTGCACCCAAACACTTTGTGCAGACACCCAGTCCCTGAAATGTTTGGGAAAGGTGTGAAAAAAGTTCACGCTGCCCTGAGATGTGAGTGGGCTCTGTGTCACATTCGCAACTTGCATTGAAAGCACATTAAGGAATCCTGAGAACTGTAGTTTGCCAAGGACTGCTTCCAGCAGAGATTCAACAGGTGCCATTTCAACTTCTAAACGCCTGCTGGAAACTTTTCTATACTGTCAAGCTGGTGCAGGCAATTAAGAATGCACTTTTCTGTAACAGTTAGCTGATTTCTGATTTTGACATTTTCAAATGGTTTTTATGGTATGGTTTTATTTATAATTGTTTTGAACCATGGTACATAAATAGTGGGATGCGGGTGGCGCTGTGGGTTAAACCACAGAGCCTAGGACTTGCCGATCAGAAGGTCGGCGGTTCGAATCCCCGCAACAGGGTGAGCTCCCATTGCTTGGTCCCTGCTCTTGCCAACCTAGCAGTTCGAAAGCATGTCAAAGTGCAAGTAGATAAATAAGTACCGCTCCGGTGGGAAGGTAAACGGCATTTCCGTGCGCTGCTCTGGTTCGCCAGAAGCGGCTTAGTCATGCTGGCCACATGACCCGGAAGCTGTACACCGGCTCCCTCGGCCAATAAAGCGAGATGAGCGCCGCAACCCCAGAGTCGGCCACGACTGGACCTAATGGTCAGGGGTCCCTTTATTTTTACCTTACATAAATAGCATACATAAGTATTTCTTATAAATAAGGTTTCTGGTAAGTGCAGCTTCATTGAGAGATAAATTATAGTTCCCAGGATACTTGGCGGGGAGGGGGGAGCAGTGTGCTTTAAATATATGAAGCGGATGTGACCCTTGTGGCTTTAAAAGAGGATTAGACAGCTGCTTGGAAAAGGCTATCAAAGGTGCTCTTATGTGACACCCGCCATCCTATTGATTGGAAGTGTTTAGTTGACTTATCTGGCTGTTCCCTTCCCTCACTACCCCTCTTTGTCTGTCCCTCTGCTGAAGTGATGTCCTAGGTGACTGCTATCCCAAACAAGAGCATAACATTCTTCGGCCAAGTCCTCAAACATGCTATTTTTCCTGCACCACCATCCCCACCTCTTCTGGTCTCTCTTCGCTTCCTTTTTCCTTCTCGCTTTCCTTCCTCTTTTTCATTCTCCTCTTTGGTGCCCTTTACAGCACCCAGGGTTCGCCTTCCCAGCAGCTCAAACAATGGGGTGATACAGGTGAGCTGAGCAGCGCAGGTGGCTGCCTGCAGGTGTTACTGATTCCACTGCATGCCTCTGAATCCCAAGAGAAGGTGATCAATGCAGGCCCAGTGCTGCAAGCATTCTCCATCCCAGCCTTTGCTTTGGGTGGGCCTTAGGCATTCCAAAAGGCATCCCCACCCTGCACTCCAGAGCTGCAAATAGGCAGGGAGGAGGGAGCAGCAATGGTCTGCAGACCTGTGTGTGTGCACAAGCACTTCACTTTAGAGCTCCCTGTCTAAAGCATCAGTTTGCACCCTGCCATTTCTCAAGGCAGATGAAAGAGCAGAGATCAAGAGGATTCCTTAATTTCGCGTTGACGCAGCTTTGAACTGGTTGTCAGGTCATTGATAACGAGCGGGGCTGGAAAGCCTTAGAAATTATTTTGTTGCTGAGGTTCCTCTTTGATGTCCAAAATCTGTTGCTTTTTTTCCCTTTTTAATCATTTCATTTGAAGAGTAGTAGTTGTCGCTACACTATGGCTAGCAGAATCAGCTCCCAAATTAATTGGACAGAAATATTTGAATACATGGTTCTTTAAAAAACAAGAGATTTTCCCTTCTCTTTTTTTGTGTGTGTTTTTCCTCCATCCCACTCAACAATCCGTGATCTGTATGAGATAGCTCAGTCGGTAGAGCATTAGACTCTTAATCTCAGGCTTGTGCGTTTGAGTCCTACGTTGGGGGAAAAGTTTCCTGCATTGCAAGGAGTTGTACTGGATGACCCTGGTGGTCCCTTCCAACTCTACATTGATGTTTATTTTTTGTGGTAGAGCATATCTGAGTGGTAGGGCATCTGCTTTGCATGCAGAAGGTCCCAGGCTCCTAATGGCATCTCCAGGTAGGGAAGGTAGAGAACCTTGAAAAGCTGCTGCCAGTCAGTGCAGGCAATAATGAGCTAGATGAACCAAGAATCTGTCTCTATATAAGGAAATGCACTACCAGACTTCAAGGGGGGCGGGAATAGCTCCTGGCTGTATAGAGCTGCTGCCAGTCAGTGTGGACAATACTAAGCTGGGTGTACCTATGGTCTGACTTAGTATAGGGCAGCTCCCTATGTTTCTTCCTGGCTTCCTTTTCAGGGTCCCCCCCCCCATGTCTGCAAATCCTGGGTTTCCCCTAAGGAAGCTGGTGCCCTTCTCTCCTGCTTTTCAGTAGCGCTGTTTAGGCTAAACAGCTGTCATATGAATTACGTCTGAGTTTACAATGGGTTTATGTTGAGGGGTTCAAGGCAGGTTTGTTCTCTGCACAGGTGCAGCAATTAGTGGTAGCTCTGTTGATTCTGACCTTCCTTTTAATCTCATTCACTTTCCACTCTCCCCCCCCCCCTTTCCCTCCGCTTCTTTCCAGGATGAAAGAGAACTTTGTGGTCACAGCCAGCAAAGACAACACAATGAAAGTGTGGAGTATCCCCGAGTACATCACTGCCAGGGAACCTACAGCCGCTCCCACCACAAATCCTGTCCCCCAACCAACTGCCCCTCCAGTCACAAAGCCTGCTCCCCCTCCCGCGGCCCCTCCAGTCACAAATCCAGCTCCCCCTCCCACTGCCCCTGCCACCACAACTGCTGCCACAGCTGCAACCACAACTGCTGCTACAACTGCAGCCACAACTGCTGCTACAGCTGCAACCACAACTGCTGCTACAACTGCAGCCACAACTGCTGCTACAGCTGCAACCACAACTGCTGCCACAGCTGCAACCACAACTGCTGCCACAACTGCTGCCACAACTGCTGCCACAGCTGCAACCACAACTGCTGCTACAACTGCAGCCACAACTGCTGCTACAGCTGCAACCACAACTGCTGCCACAACTGGCACAACTGCTGCCACAACTGCTACAACTGCCACCAAAACCTCTACCGCACCTGATGCCAAAACTGCCCCCTCTAAAAATGCAAGCTCAAAAAGTGCCAAAAATGTCAAAATTACCGAATCTCCCACGACTCCCGAAGAACCCGTAGCTCTTGAAGCCACAGTGACAACGACACCCCACCACAAGGTCAGGCAGTGGCGGAGTTTAGCGGTCCTTTGGAGCTTGGAGAGTGAGATGACCTCCTCCCTCCACAGCTCTGGAAATGCTTATCTAATAGAAAATACCAGTTGTTTAAAAATGTGAGGTGAACTTCTGTCGTTGTTGTTCTGCCCTTCCTCCTAATGGAGCCCAAGGCAGCAAACAGCAATACACAACTAAAAACAAAACAAAAATATATTTAGAACATCTAAAAATATTTTGGGCTGGGTTTTACGCAAACACAAAAAAGTGGGGTTTGTCCACTTCTTGAGATTTCCCTGGTTGTTGTCTTGTCTTATTTGTTGCAAGGTGGAGAATGCAGCCACTCAGGCCTGGAGAAAATTTAATAAATTTCCCGCCTTCGGGCCGTGGGTGGGAGATCAGGAGCATGCCAGTTTTTCACTCCATTCCTCTTGTCCATGAATTTTCCCTATCCCTTTTCTGCCACTGAGCATCATGCTCGTGTTGACTCCAACCATGGTTAGCTTCATTTTGGGTGAGCGGGGAGGTTTATGAACCTTCTGTGCCTGTAGCGGGGGGTGGGGGAACCACCTTTAAATAAGTGTTAATAATAGAATTGTAGAGTTGGAAGGGACCCTGAGGGTCATCTAGTCCAACCCCCTGCAGCGCAGGAATCCTGCCCACAGTCATCCCTGGTGGGCTTAAACCACCAACCTTCTGGTTAATAGCCAGATGCACTGACCTATTGTGCCACTGGGAAAACATCACCAACACAGTAGGGGCTGGGTTTGCAAACCATGGTTATTATTAACATTGAAATGGCCATAATGCTATCTATGGTTAGTCCTAATTCATGTACAGTGGTACCTCAGGTTAAGTACTTAATTCATTCCGCAGGTCCGTTCTTAACCTGAAACTGTTCTTAACTAGAAGCACCACTGTAGCTAATGGGGCCTCCTGCTACTGTTGCGCCACTGGAGCACAGTTTCTGTTCTCATCCTGAAGCAAAGTTCTTAACCCGAGGTACTGTTTCTGGGTTAGCGGAGTCTGTAACCTGAAGCGTATGTAACCTGAAGCGTATGTAACCCGAGGTACCACTGTACAAGAGGGGGTGGGGAGGAAGCGCACAGGTCCCATGGCAAACCCACGAGTATGAGTTTAGCGACATCGCGCCTGCATCGGGTCAGATTCAGGCTGCCATACAGATAGTGCTGTGATGTGTTGCAGAGCAGTTACCCAACTTATAAAAAATACTTATTTTTAACATGTAAAAAACCAGTAATATGTCTTGTTGGTGCTCCTGGCTATAAAGAAGTCTGGAATTCTGAATAACTTGCAATTCCTCAGCTTGCAAGAGAATGCACCACCAGAAGACCTCTCTCTGTTTTTTTGTTAAGGATGTAAATAGCGTGGCGGTTTCTCCAAACGACAAGCTGATTGCTACAGCATCCCAGGACAAGACGGCCAAGCTGTGGACCTCCGACAATTGCGAGCAATTGGGAACCTTTGTCGGACACAAACGAGGCGTCTGGTGTGTGCAGTTCTCACCGGTGGATCGGATCCTAGCCACCTCTTCTGCGGACGGCACTGTGAAACTCTGGAGTCTGCAGGATTTCAGTTGTCTAAAGGTACCCTATGGGGCCATCTTTAACACCTAGCCATTATTTTTCATTGGCCAGAAGTTTAGGAGCCTTGAACTTCCTGTAATTCAGATTAAATGGTTAGAAATAATATATGGCTGACCGCATCTGGCGTGTAAGAGGTTTAAGGAATGGCAAAAGGAAGATAAATAGGGCCATTAATTTTCATGGGAGGATAGTGCTATCAGTAGCTACGAGTCACAATGGCTATATTCTACCTCCACTGTTGGAGGCAGTGATGCTTCTGAATATTAGTTGCTGGAAACTTCAGGCAGGGGGTGGGCTGTTGTGCTTGGGTCGTGCTTCAGGGTTTTCCACTGGGGCATCTGGTTGGCCACTGTGAGAAGAGGTGTTGCCTCTGTGCAGAAAATAAGGCAATTGTGCACTGGCTGCCGGTATGCCAAATTGAAGGTGTTCCTGGTAGTGTATAAAGCCCTAAATGTCTTGGGGTCAGCCTTTCTGTATGCAGTACCTTCCTGTTCTCTGAGATCTGCTGGAGAAGCATTGCAAACTGTCCCATAGGACCTCCATTTGGCAGCCACAAGGACTGGGGCATTTGGCATAGCGGCACCTATGTTGTGGGGTTCCCTGCATGTTGCTTTGCATGCTAAGCACATGTCTTCTGTGTTTAGTTTTACACAGCAGTTCCTGCCATATGGCCCAGTTCTGTGTTTGCTTCTCTTCTGATTCTTACCTTTTTACATTTCTAGCTTTGGTGTTACACTGATCTTATGCAAGTTTTTCCTCCTTGATTTAGGAGTACTAAAATGTGTGTATCAATAAAAAATAAAACAAATAAGATGTGTTGACCACCAGAAACCCCATTCAGCCCCTTCTCTTCTTTTAATGAACAGCTTTCTTTAGGAGCAGTCTCCATTCTGGTCAAGTCAGTAGCTAGACTCCCAGTGACTGGAATAGTAGGCTTCATTCTAGATGAAAACTGAGGTTGTTCAGGATTCAGAATAAACTGGGTAGATTTTTTTATCCTATGCACTTCCCCCTCCTGTTCAGGAATGATTACGTAGCATCTTATCAAGCTATACAGTGGACAAATGTTTTCCGACTCAAATATGTAGACATTTGAATGGATATGTAATCTGGGGGCTGCCTGGTTGGCAGTAACTCATGACAGAGCCTTCTGGGTGGTGGGTCCCCATTTGTGGAATGCCTTCCCTGGTGAAGTGCGCCAGTCTCCCTCATTATTGTTTTGGAGAAATTTAAAAACATTCCTTTCCCCCCTAGGCATTTAATGGCTGAAAGACATGTCTCTGGCATCCCTGAAATTATTAGTTTTGAGAATAGGTGATTGCATTTAGGAGTTTTTAGAAGTTTTAATTGTATTGTTTTAGTATTGACATGGTTGCCACCCTAGGCTCCTTGAGAGGAAGGAAGGCGTATAAATTTAATAAATAAATGTATAAATAACAGCAGGAACAACTTCACTGCGGTCATAACATTCTTTCTACCTGCTCATGCTTGCTTCTCCCTCTTCCTTCCCTCTCCAGACTTTTGAAGGTCACGAAGCCCCTGTGCTGAAGATCATTTTCGTGAGTGGAGGGGGACAGGTGCTGAGCAGGTATGTCTTCTGTGGAAAGGGTGTGGCATTTTGCTTAGGCTGATGGGCTAGGCAGTCACCCTCTGAAGAAAACAAAATAGTTACCTGTTACTAGAGGTAGGCGGAGCCCCCAGTTCCCCTGCTTGTTCCCCAGCGGTGCCTCGTATAAATATATATATTGTATTTAGCTCTATATAATAAAAATGTAAGGGTGTCATCGCGTAGTCCTCGTTGGAGGATTTGTAGTGCCTCATCACAACTCTGGATTGTGGAGGCAATGGCGGAGCAGAGCAAGCAGGGGCACAGCCCCTAGTATTTAATATAAATCTCTAAGCGCAATAATTTGTTTTGTTTATTGAGTTTATATCCTGCCCTTCTTCCTGGTGGACCCCAATAAATGACATCTAACATTAGTCTCTCCTTGTCTCTTCTCCTCCTTCCCCCAAAGTGGAGCAGATGGCCTTATGAAACTTTGGACAATCAACAACAACGTTTGTGTGAAGACCTTCGACGCTCACGATGATAAGGTGTTGGGCCTACACGCCAATAGGAGAGACAACGCACTGGTGACCGGCTCCGCCGATTCCAGGGTCTTGCTGTGGAAGGTACAACCGACACAAATGCCTGACCTAAAGACCACCATTATAATCTGGCTTATTTGCTTTATGTTCTTTTTCTTCTTCTTCACCCTCTACCTCGTCGTCTTGATCAAAATTCGCTAGTGCCCTTCGTGGAAACGCAGAACGATCCACCTTTCCTGTGGCCTGGTACTGATTCCGATCTGTAATAAACGGGTGCCATTTTTGAACAGAGTCAGTCAATATTGCTTGTCCGTTTCTTCAGTGAACCAAGTCCATCAGTTTATGAGTTTGTGCCAGTGGAAGCTGGTCCGTGATGGCAAATAGGCTGCTGCTCCACCAACCTCAGTTCTGTCCTCAGCCAGCTTCCACCTGCCTGCCTTCTTACAACCATTCTAGCAAGTGACCCTGGCTGTCAGCCTCTCCCTCCTTAGTCTCTGTGTTGCCCTTGCTGAAGTCAGTAAGGAGAAGGAGGACACAACTAGTATTAGTTGGCTTTGTCTGTCATTGCCTCTGGCACCACTTAATATTGGTCCCTGTGCCTTCTGCTCCGTCAGTCTCAGTGGATACCAGCCACCCCAGTTTGTGCCATTTGATTAGAGTAGCTATGGGCATCTGTCATTGTATGGTGGTGAGACGATTCAGAATTATTATCCTACACACTCCTTGAGGATGTCACTAAATAATTTAGGAGTGATGAAAATGTCCAGGTTAATGTGAGCGTAGGAATCTGCCTTATACACAGTCTGATCGTCTGTACAACCAGCCCAATGTTGACTGCACTGATGGGGAACAGCTGTCCAGGGCTTTGGGCAGAGAAGGGTCTTTAACCACCCATCCCTCTTCTCAGGCAACTCTGGGAATTGTAGCTCCTTGAAGGGAATGGGGTCTCAGCACCCTTAACAGACTACAGCTCCCAGGCTCCTTTGAGAAAAACAATTACTGTTTAAGGTGGTACCATAGTGCTTTAAATGTGTAGTGCGGACGTTGCCTTAGTCGTGCTTCTAAGTTTAAGCTAAGATTCAGGCCTCCAAGGCAGCCATGTGCTAATGCCCCCACTGCCAGGGATAGATCATGTGACCTAGAAAACTTGTTCCTCTAGCTCCACTTTAGTTCCTTTGCCTGCCTTGCCATGGAGAAGTTCTGTCCTTCATCTTCCTGCTTTCATGATTTCTTAAAACTAACTTCCTTCCTTCCTTTCAAGGTAAGGTGTCCAGTGATGCTGATATTGGTTCTTGTTCTAGTAAATATATGCTGTATTCCAGTTATCCTTCAGAAACCATTATCATATAATAATTGCATGCAGCTATTCATTTATTTTACTTAACATACATTTCTGACTTCATTTTAGGGCAAGCGTAAAAGAGAGAGAACTGGACAAATTCACGGTAGATAAGGCTGTCATGTGACTACTTTCCACAATGGCTGTGCTCTGCCACCGTGGCTGGAAGCAGTAATGCTTCTGAATGCCCGTTTCTGGAAACCACAGGGGGGGAGAGGGCTCTTGGGCTCAGTTTCTGCTCTCAGGTTTCCTATTGGGGCACCTGGGCAGCCACTTTGAGAACAGGATGCTGAGTAGATGACCATTGGCCAGATCTAGCAGGCTTTTCTTATGTGCTTGTCTTCTTAAAACACAAAGCAATGGAACAAGCACAAAGCAATGGAACTTTACTGGGTCCAGGATCTCCCACAATCTGTGTGCCTTATTTTTCAGAGGAAGCGTAACCAGTAAAACTGTTTGCAAACCTCAATCCCAAATGATGGTCTTGGCAATCCAATAAGCCCACAAGCCTCTCTTTTCAGGATGAGGCTCCTTTCAAGAGGAGCATAACTCTGGTTTGTTTTCCCAAAAGGAACTTTCATAGTTTCTTTAAGCTCCTCACCTCCCTACAGCACACCAGTGCTGGTAAAGACAGGTATATCAATCAACTGTGTTTGGGTAGCACTGATGTTTCAAGCCGTGCTTTCTTTAGATGGAACCACCCACACAGATCCTCTTTTGTGTTCAACAAAGCTGTCGTGACTTAGTTTTTGCCAGCCATTGAAAACTGACCAACGGTTTCACACTTGGGTACCTAACAGATGGATTTGGAAGTTTCAAGGCACAATTGATTCAAGCTCCATGCTTCTTTGGTGGCATTGCCTTCAAAAAAATATCAGCCTGTGTGGCCGGGGCTGGTGAAAGTTATAGTCGAAAACAGGTTGGAGTAAGAGAAATCTTTGCCGATTTATGCCCTGATGCCTTTAACACAAAGTTAGGGAAGCTTTTTAGCAGATATTCAACCGTCCCTGCCTCTGCAGGGCAGCTTCGACGGGTGGGTGGCATAGCCTACCTGCCAAATTTTGCATTGAAGCAGCTGCTAAAACAGAGATTTTCCCTTCCTTTTTAGTCATGGTTTTAGTGAAACCCATCAACGCCTTGCCCCAGCAACGGAACAATCAGGAGCTCCCTTTAACCTCCCAATTGTTCGAGTGTAGTTGTGGCTGTACCTGCCCTGCACCTGGTGGCGTAAAGGGGCTGGTGACCATGACTTGTGAGGGACAACATAACAGGCCAGACTGCAACTTGCCCCAGGTCAAATGTGACCCATCAGGTAGGGGTTTCCCCACCCTTGCTTTTTAACAGAACAGTTTTGCTCTAAAAGCTGTCGCCTAGGGCTCTGGTACAAATGCAAATGCCAGCCGTGATAGTGGGCACTGCTGTCTGTTAAGTGCGAAAGGTTGTGTAAGGTGGTTCTTAATGGACATTTTCACCTTTTGGTGTAGCAGGTGGAGGAAGCCTTCTGGATGCAGGCAAATTCTGTTTGCCTGGTGAAAACTTGCATCCCTTAAACAACCTGCATGATCAAACAACTTTGTTTCATTTTGCTTTTCGCAAACGTGATTCAGATTCATTTCTTTGAATCTAGTCATCCGACTAAACAAGAGTTTAACAAAGGGAACTACAAATCCATATGAAATGGATGCACGGTAACATCGATAGAAATTTAATCAGCCCTAAATAAAACCATGTTCAGCCTGAAGTTTGCTGACATATTGCAACATTCTCCTTTAGGAGTTTTGTTCCTCTAGCCCAAGATTTCTCCTTAAGGCTGGTGCCTGGGTCCAGCAGCAAGCTTCCTCTTCTTGGTGGGGACTGATGTGCCCACACTTCAGAGTTCTTGACACTTAACCCCCCACTGCATCAGATGGAGGGGGAAGAGGGCTCCCCAGGGCGGAGGGAGCAATGTCATAGTAAGTTCTCCATGGACTGACATCATCCCCCCTAAGAGATTAGAGATAATTCATCTTTCTGGTTCCCTGTTGCCAGTGATAGTCAACATTAATTGTACTCTGACTAGATCCCTTGAAAAATCAGTGGATTTAAGGGCTTGTCCATTGCTTTCAGTGGGTCTGCCCTGGGTATAACTTAACTGGATATCGCCCTATTTTGGTAAAAAGCAATAATTACATTTTCTTTTTAAATTGTTTTATTTTTCACCACAAGAGCACAAAAAGTCATTAAAGGAGATGCTTATACAGTGGTGGTAAATACAACTGTATGTATGAATGTTAAACTAACACATAAATTAGGAGAGTCATATTTCTTACTTAGGTGGAGGTAAGGAGTCGTACAGGTCATTGTTTGAAATGTAAAATATAAAGTCCCACCAGATTGCATAAAATTGTTCTACTGGTTCTGTGTCTTTCATCACACAAATTTTGTGGGTTATCTTTTTGGTAGTAGCCGGGTTCTACATTTAAAATCTAAAATATATCTCTCTAAAAAAACTACGCAAATTCTGTAAAGGACTTGAGTATGTATGTTTAATTTTCCTGAGTCAATTTGACAGCATACTTTTCCATTGCCTGGTGGGACGAGGGTAACACCTGAAAACATGACCGCGTGGGTGGCTCTTTCAGTTCTAAAACTGAGGGGGAATCCCACAGGAGTTTCAGAAGTTGCATTTTCTGAGGCATCACAGCCATTCCATTTTGCCATTTCTTCTTCTTCTTCTGTTCCTTTCCTTTTTTTGTGTTTCTGTATGTTAATAGGATGTCACTCAAACTGAGCTTGAAGAGGAACAAGTGAAGCAGGAAGAGCAGATTCTGAAGTGAGTATCTCGGGGCAACTTCCGCAGTTGGGCTGGGGATTGATTCTGGGGGGAGGCTCCCCAAAGAGTGTCATCTGTCCCATAAAAGTGCACACATATAAATACAAGAGTTGAAGTTGCGAGTGGTTACAGCAGCCTTTCCTGCTGCCCTCCAAATGTTTTGGACTACAACTCCCATCAGCCCTAGCTGCCTCGTCCTTCCCAGCATCAGTGCTGATAGTGGGGTGCTATTGCTGGGCGAGACACTCCTGGAGAATCTCACTTGTCTCTATAAGTGGTAGCATCAAGTATTTGAAAGTGGGAAGTCTGGGCTAGTTGAGAGACTGACCTCAGTGACCACCTGGAGACAGTCCCTTGCAAGGTACCCTGGGGGTGCCACAGGTGCTAGCAGCATGCCAGATACTAGATGGGACCCAAGATGGCCCTGGCCATCCTTCCCATGAGGGCTTTACAGTAGGAGGTCAGCTGCTTGCACAGAGGGCTGTCGAAGAATGAGATTTCCACCTGCATTGTGTTCCAGGCTCCATCCAGATTGCAAAACAGGGTAGTAGCAGGGTAAGGTCCAGCCAGGTGGCCCAGGGAGCAAAAGAAAGAGGCATGCCTGGGAATGGAAGGGATCCCTCATGAGGCCTTCACGGCCTTCACCTCCTGGTCTGTCTTCATCAAATACAGCATTTGCCATTTTAGCTTTTCTCTGCCGTCACGGCAGCTAGAAACATGCTCTTTTCAAATTCCAGCTGTGATCCAGCACCCTCTCATTCTTGCTTTGTGTTTTCAGAGAGCAGAAGCTGTCTAACTTGCTGCATAAGAAGAAGTACCTGAAAGCACTGGGCTTGGCAATCTCCTTGGACCGGCCACACACGGTGTTGTCGGTGATCAAGGGTAAGGCTCTTGATAACAAAGAACATTAAGGGAGATTTTCCTTGAGTCTTGGCTGAGCCCTGAAGAAACCTGTTGAGCCCCGCTCTGTTGCTTTCCCTCGGCCTTGCAACATGATTCTGTTCACAGAGCGTTCCATGGGGCTTACTTCCAAGGCCCCGTCTCCCCTATACATTTAAAGCAATGTCATACCTCTTTAAACAGTCGTGGCTTCTTTCCCCAAAGAATCCTGGGAACTGCAGTTTTGTTAAGAGTGCTGAGAGTTGTTGTATTATTACATTTATTTTCCGCCTTTCCTACCAAAGAGCTCAAGGTGGCAGACACATCTTTCTCCTCCTTTAATCCCCACAACAATCCTGCGAGGTAGGCTAGGCTTAGCGGCATTGACTGGCCCAAGGTCACCCAGTGAGCTTCATGGCCAAATGGGAGATTTGAACCTTGGTCTCTCCCAGGTCCTGTGCTGACACTCTGGCAACCAAGCCACATTGGCCTATCCTCATTCCCCTCCCAGAGCTACATTTCCTAGAGTTTCCTGGGAAAGTAGGACTGATTGTGAAACCACTCCTTAACCCCTCTTCTACACACACACACACACACACACACACACACACAGGGATTTATTAGTGATTGGCTGTTCGTTGTTCTTCTTAGCTATTCTTAAGGAGGCTAATGGAAAAGAAGACTTGGAAAAGAACCTCCTGAAGCTTCGGAAAGACCAGAAAGGTTAGTTGGTATGCTGCAGGGACGACCTCTAAAGGTGTGTGTGTGTGTGTGTGTGTGTGTGTGTGTGTGTGTGTGTACTGAACTTAACAATTACCCAGCAGGTACCCTTTCGCAAAGTCTTTTTTTGTCCTTTCGAACAACAGCCATGGGAAAGTTGCGAGTTCAAGAAGAAAGACGGGTGAGAGGAGAGGTAGCTTGACCCTGTGCCCTCCTGGCATTTTTCTGATTCAAAACCTCCCACCAACACCGCAGGCTGCTTTTATACTAGGTGGGGAGGGGTGTTGGATCTGCTTCCCTGCCTTGAAGAAAGGCGCAGGTCAGACGTGTGCCCAGACCTGGCCACGCTTCGCAAGAGAGGTGTGTTGGTTCAAGGTGGCCACGCTGCCTGCAACTTGCACTCCTTCCTGACGTGTCTTCCCCAAACCCCTTCTTCCAGAGGCTGTGCTGAAGTTTTCCATCACATGGAACACAAACTCGCGGAACTACCTCGAGGCTCAGGCAGTGGTGGAAACCCTCCTCAAGCATGAGACGCCAGAGAACCTCTTGCAATATGAAGGGATCAAAGCAGCTGTGGAGTCTCTCCTACCATACACAGGTAAGTGACCTTTTGAATACTTCTCCCCATCCCACCCCAGGCTTCATCCCGTAACTTCAGTTACAGGTTCATATCCTGCCTTTCCACCAGGGAGCTGTACATTGTTCCCTCTCCCCCAACCCAATTTTATCCTCACAGCAACCCTGTGAAGTAGGTTATACAGAGAGAGAGAGAGAGAGAGAGAGAGAGAGAGAAGAGACTGGCCCAAGGTCACCCAGTGAGCTAAACATCTGAGCTAGGGATTTTTCCCTGGGTTCCTGCAGTTCTAACCCAGTATTCCAGCCACTGCACTACACCATGACTGATCCTAAAATGGAGATTGTTGAGTGGGTGCAGCAGGGCTTCCAGGTGGGATTGCAAAGGATTAGACCTGGGACCTTCTGTATACAACACAGATGTTCTGCCACTGAGCCAAGGCCCTTCTCTGGTCCACTGTTACTGATCTTATGGGAGATCCCTTGATGAGCTCAGAATGCAGTTTGAATGCCATGAACTTGGAAGGGAGCAGCTGCTGATGTGGCAGGAGCAGGTAACTTTCATTCCTCCCCCTGCCTCTCTCTTTCTGCAGAACGGCACTTCCAGAGGCTGGGCCGGTTACTGCAGGCCTCCATGTTCCTCGATTTCATGTGGCAAAACATGAAGCTGCCTGACACCGCCAAGTGGGACGAGGAGATGGACACATGATGAGCTTTGGGTGCCAGCAGCATGCGGGGCAGAAGAGCTGGACACTCCTGCCAAGTTGGCACTGCTCTCACCGGTGGAATATGTTGAATTGGTTTGTAAAAAACGCCCCACAAATGTACGTTTTTCATTTTGTAAAGGCATAAATCTCCCAAGAGTGTCTTCCTACATACATCCCTTTCCCATCCCCTTTAAAAATGAAATAAATTTATTTAGCATACTGAGTTTTCAGAATGAAATAATACTCCATTCTAGGCAGTGGCCCTGACCACCAGAGGCCATATCAGAAGACGGGAAAGCAAGTGGGGATTGCCCAGAGGACAACATTATGGCTATAAAAGAGGCAGCCCGACACTAGGTGGGGCGGTCTGGAGATTATGAGGAGTCTGTGAAGAGTTGAAGTTCAATTAGCTTCACAAAGAGCCTTAAGCAAAGGTGATAAACAGTGCTGTGGGGACTGTGCCCTTGGCTCTGTGTGAGGCAAACCGTGGGTCACAGTTGCCTTTCAGGCCATGGGCAGCAAAAAAAGAGGAGGTGAAAGAAGGGTTGTCAACAGCCCGGCCCACCACATAACACTTGCAGTGAAACAGATCCTCCATTTCAAGGTATCCAGTGGCTTGGTGTTCAGTCTTGTTCTGAGCCCCCGAGGTGGGGGGTACAACAATTACAGCACAATATTAAAGCAGTTTAAAGCATCTTAAAATCTCAGAAATAAAGTGGGTCCTAAAAATATACGCCTCGTGAATCAAAAGGATATGAAAGGATTGGCTAATTTTTTTTATTTAAATGCACCCTATTGCACCAAGTGCTTGAAACGTAACACAACCAATTTAAATACTTAAAAATAATCATTTTAAATATTTTTAAATACTTACATATTTAGAAATGCATCTAAAGAGAATAACATACCAAGTGAATTAGAAAAAAAATCATACAGTACTTGTATGATAAATGTATTTACAGACTTAGTTCTGCAATCTATACATATTAACTCAAAAGGAAAGCCTATCACACCTTTCCCCAATCTACTGCCCCCCAGATGTTTTAAGAACACTATAAGAGTCCTGTTGGATCAGAGTTATATAACCAGCTCCATCCCATACATGCTTAAAACATAACATTATATTAATGTGAAAGATGTGCCCATTAAATTCAACTAAACAATTAGCAACCAAAATAAACTTTATGAGGATCAGGAAGAGATCAAAAAACCATCTAGCACTCTGCCGCAGATAAAAGATGTTGAGCTTGCTCAAGCAAGCAAGTCAAATTGCACACTACAGTGGAGAAGAATTTCAGTCATTGGTGGCTTGAGAAAACAACTCCATTCAAATTAGCATTAATTTGCCTTCTTAGCATTAACTATCACTGTAGGGGCAGTGATGGATTACTCCCAACTCCCATTAATCCCAGTCAGCATGTCCAAGAAATTCTAGTCCAACATCTGGATGGCAACAGGTTCTCCAGCCCTAGTCCAAAGGCAAAGTATGAGGAACCACACATTTAACGGGGTGGTACTTTCAGCCCTACGTAATCAGGCAGCCATTGGGTTTTTAGTTTTGGAGCGGGGGGGACTATAACCCATCAGCCCCAGAAAGTACAGTGGTGCCTCGCAAGACGAAATTAATCCGTTCCGCGAATCTCTTCGTCTAGCGGTTTTTTCGTCTTGCGAAGCAACCCTATTAGCAGCTTAGCGGATTAGCGCTATTAGCGGTTTAGCGGCTATTAAAGGCTTAGTGGCTTAGCAGCTAAAAGGCTATTAGCGGCTTAGGAAAAGGGGGGGGGGAGCGAAAAAAATCGCAAGACTCGCAAGATGTTTTCGTCTTGCGAAGCAAGCCCATAAGGAAATTCGTCTTGTGAAGCACATCGAAAAACGGAAAACCCTTTCGTCTAGCGGGTTTTTCGTCTTGCGAGGCATTCGTCTTGCGGGGCACCACTGTATGGCTGATGTGAGAGTTATAGTTCTAAGCATCTGGAGCACCCCAGCTTGGGGAAGGTTTCTGTATCGAGCTAAATGAGCCTGTTTATCAGTCAGAGAGGCCTGCAAGAGTCGCTTCCATTTTACCCACTTTCCAAGCATTAAATGCACACATGTAGGGCTGCGTGTGTTGCCTTGCTCAGTACTGGCACTCGCCCCCCCCCCATTGTGTTTTGGACCAGCTCCTGCTACCTCCCTTGATTTGCACCCTCTATGTTGCCGTTTCAATGGCAGGCTTGAGAGGATGCAGTGGGGCTGGCCCTGGCCAGAGCCCCTCGCAGGGCTCTTCTGGTGATGGTGGTGCACCTCTGGAGGATTTCATGGGCCTGAGGGCGTGGGGGTATCGTTGGATGACCAGAAGCGGGTTCAGAATCTGAGGAGCGAAGCAAAGTATCAGACGAGCCCAACGGTTGCTCCTCAAAGCCAGAGTCGCTTCGATGCTTGCTCTCCAGGGGCGGGGAGAGACAGCCATGACTCCTTGAGGAACGGAGGAGGAGGGTCTCTCTAGGGGTGCTGTTCCTCACCCTATTCACTTTAGGATTCTGGGGCCAGTCATATCCCTGTCCACTCGCGTTTCCTGAGCTGTCAGACAGGCAGTCCACCCCACTTGCCAGCCCAGACGTGGCTACGGCCACAGACACACTCAGAGAGTGGGATCTCATTCTACTTGGGGGCGTGTTGTATTCTTGCATTTCCATCGTCGTATTGGTTGAAAGAACCTGGGCAGCACCCTCACAAGAGCCTCTCTGTTGGCTTGGGGAGCTCTTACTCAAGGGACTAGTAGCTTGAGATAGGTTTGGCATAGAGTAACACAGGCTGCTATTGACGAGAGCCAAGAATTTGCTGTGAGGGTTTCTGTATGGCTGGAGGAACATGGAAGGGACGTAGCCTGTTGTCCCGTTATACCTGAAAGACCAAAAATGCAAAAACGTCACTTTAAAAGCAAAATAAGTTCCAGGATGACAAAAATGGGTTGGTTTGTTTTTTTCATTTTCATTTTTTGCAAGTCGGGGGTGGGGTGGGGTGGGGAATGTTGCTGTGTAGCTTGGAATAGCAGGCTACCTCTCACAGGGCTGAACCTTTCATTCTACTGTTTTTTAGTTTATTTTGTATGGCACAGATGACATCTGTGCCAAGCATCTCCAAGCTTTGGGTTACTAAGAGGCATCCCTGATGGTGGTTTCATCTTCCACGTGACGACCCTTCAGATATTTGAAGATGGCTGTCACATCATTTCTCAGTCTTCTCCAGTCTTGTTTTAAGTGTATGGGATTGGGCAGGGAGGGATTACTTGCTTTTAATTAGTGTAAAATGCATTGTTATTGGAAGAAAGTTAATAAATCAGTGATAATGATAATGATGATAATAATATGCCAACAATGTTTGGTGCCCATCAGCAGTTTAGCTGCTGAGTTCTGTACCAGCTGCAGCTTCCAAACCAACCTCAAGGGTAGCTCCATACAGAGTGCATTACAGTAATCAAACTTTGCAGTTACCAATGTTTGGACCACTAGCAGACAAGTTATCCTGATCCACGAACAGCCCCAGCCCCACTGGCTTACCAAACAAGCCACCATCCATCATCTGATTTCTCCAGCACTTCCACCACAACCCCAATCTTCACAGACAGTTCATCTGACTTCTTGGCCTCATAAGCCCGTGTGACATAATACAGCATCCCTGAAAGAAAAGAGGAGGAACTGTTTCCAGCTCTCTACTTGTTTTCTTAAACAATACACCAGATGAGCAAGGAAGAAGAAAGGCAACTGGGACAGGGAAGGGCAACTTCCCAAACCAATATGTAAACCGAAGCACAGCTGTCCTCCATATTGCATTTCTGGATCTTGAAGTGCTGTTCTTTAACCCAAAAAATGTGTATAAAGAGCCATACATTAGGGGATTTGCTTCCAGATGTTTTGGACTGTCTCTCTCCCATTAGCCCCAGCCAGCATAGCTGTATGAAGCTGGGGCTGATGAGAGAGTTGTAGCCCAAAGCAGCTGGAAGGCACCTGGTTGATGGAGGTTGGCATAGACAACCCTGAGGTAGAGGTGACCTGACTTAGCAACTAAGGCACCTGCCTGATGTTCCCCTCTATGAGAAAGCATCAGAGTCACTTGAGAGACTTGTCCAGACTCACCTGTCTCTTTTGTCTCCTCGGTGGCAGCTGCCTCCTCCGTCTCCTCCAGGTACGGGGCTGGGAACCAGGCAATTTGTTTCCAGTAGTTTTCCACCAGCCACCATCCTGCAAAAAATAATCACTCTGAAAGGAAGCTGAGGCCATCTGCAAGTTTCCCCCAGTGTGCCTTTTTTAAAGACAGAACCTGATGAGTGTGGGGTCAACTGCACCACTTAATCCCAATTTTGTGAGAGCATGGATGATGGGAGTTGTAGTCAGCAACATCTGAGGGGCCGCAGATTTCCCACCTCTGTCAATAATCCTTACAACAACCTTAAAAACTAGATATTTTTATTCTCATAAATAAAAAGGGAGGTGGCAGAGAGAAGCCTGCTTGTCCAAAGCCAGCCAGTGAGTTCATGGCAGAAATGAGATTTGAATCTGGGACCTCCTGATTTGTAGCTCAAATCTCACAGCCATGGCGCTGCACCTGTTTTCCAGAATGAAGCATCAGCAGCGGACATGGGACAGCGGGAGGTTTGCTGGCGAAAGCTGTTATGCTGTGTATTTTGTGCTCTTATATGTGAACTGCTCTGCGATTTTTATTTTGATGAGCAGAAAATAGCTGTGATTCCTGCATATTGTTTGGAGGTTGGATTAGATGACCATTGGGGTCCCTTCCAACGCTACAATTCAATAATACAATGATGATGATGATGATGATGATGATGATGATGATAATAATACTACAGTGGTGCCTCACAAGACGAAATTAATTCGTTCTGCGAGTTTCTTCGTCTTGCGATTTTTTCGTCTTGCGAAGCACGGTTTTAACGGGTATTAACGGTTTTAAGAAAAAGGAAACAAACTTGCAAGACGTTTTCGTCTTGCGAAGCAAGCCCATAGGGAAATTCATCTTGCGAAGCAACTCAAAAAACAAAAAACTCTTTCGTCTTGCGAGTTTTTCGTCTTGCGAGGCATTCGTCTTGCGAGGTACCACTGTAATAATAACAAATTTCTACCCTGCCCATCTGGCTGGGTTTCCCCAGCCACTCTGAGCAGATTTCAATGGAACATTAAAAACAGAATAAAACTTCAAACATTAAAAACGTCCCTAAACAGGGCTGACTATGCATACAGAACTGGAGTAAAGAAGCATACCTGTCTTGTCTTTCATGAGGACTTCAAGTATTTCCCCCTTGGTGGCTCTGAAGAGCCTGTTGCTTGTGTCTTTGGTCTCATAGGCTTCAATGCACCTGTAACTCTGGGACATGACCGGCTGTGTGATGGTCGTGCTGGGTGGCAAAGGTGTCTCTTTCTTCCCTGGGCCCATTTCAGAAGGCAAAATCACAATGCTGCAAAAGTGGGAGGAATGATTTGTCTGCTGTGATTTCTGCACTGCAGGGGGTTGGACTAGATGACCCTTGCGGGGGATCCCTTCCAACTCCAGTCCTAGGATTCTATGTCCCTTTTTGAACTGGAATAAATTCCAAAGAAATTACAGCAGATCGGGAAAACTTGTATTCTCAGTGAGCTTGGTCTCTAGTCTAATTTCATCCGTGGTGACACAGTTTATTACTATTATTGAAATTAATTTATTAACTCCCTTCAGAATCAGTGTCTCTGGGTGTTTTACACATAAGATAATTTAAAACAGTTTAAAACAACAACAACAACAACAGCAAAAACAACAAATACATTTGAAAGAGGACTGAAACCCTAACAAGTGAAAACACGCGGTGAAGACTCGTTTACCTAGCTGGGAAAGTCTGTTGGAACAAAAATGCCTCAGCTGTTTCTGGGAAGTGTAGACAGTGGCTGTCTGTTGTATTTCAACATGAATGCTACTCCACAGAACAGAGGCAGCTGCATTAAAGCCCTGCTCCGAGTCACTCTCCAGAGTGGCCTTCTGAGATCTTTGGAACTTGCAGGAGAAGCTCTCCATGCAGATTTTGCCTAGTATATATTACTTGGTGTCTTTCAAGGCTGGAATCCTGGAAAACATCTCATCAGAAAAGCAGCAGACTGCAATATAGGAAGCAACGACTCAGACCCATGGTCACCTGTCACTGACTGGCAGAAGCTGTTATGGTTTTCAGGCAAGGGCTTTTCCCCAACCCTACCTAGAAATGTCATTGAGAATCAAACCTGGGATCTTCTGCATGCAAAAAAATAAATAAATGCTCCACCACTCAGGGCACTTCCCCGTACATAAAAGCATGCAAAGAAAGTAGGAAAGCATATAAACAAAATAGTGTGGTGCTGATAACGGCAACATCACGGGTTTGATTCCCTTTATGGAACACCTGCATATTCCTGCAATGTAGGGGGTTGAACCTTGGGGTACCTTTGAACTCAACAATTCTATGATTCTATGAAAACATGGCCTATCAATAGCAATGGCTCATTGATATGTCACTGCTTAGAATTAAGACAAATGCTTAAAACTCATATAACCATAAAGAAAACTCTGGTGCCATGTTGGCTGCAGGCCAGTGAGATATTTGTCAGTTAGGAATCTTCAAAGTATCTCAATCAATTAATTTGACAGATCAGTTCTATAAAAACCCGCATGCACAATGATCCTAAGCAGTTTCCTTCAACGTGGCATTTTGCTGCAATTATTATTTCAACCTACTCTGAAATGTGCACGTCTCTGCAGTAGTTCATGTCATTTTCCATTTTGAAAACATACAAAAGTTAATTTGTCAGTTTCAGCTACCAAAAAAAGGAAAAGGGTGGGGGGAAGCTTTCAGGAGCCAATCTGTAATGACCACTCTTACATCTGTCAGTTTGCAAACGACAGTCAGCAGATCACGAAGGCAGCTCTGAGAGTCATAACTAAAAGGTTTTTATTTCAGCTCAATCCATTTACCATCCTTTCCTCATCCTTGCCACAACACTCCCATGTGTGCAACCCTGAGAATTAAAACCAGTACAATGAATAAAGCTAAATTCAGACACAGAATCACTTCCAACATTTGGGAAGCTTCATTGTATTTTGGCATAATATTGGAAGTGGCAAGCCACTGGTTTGCTAGGGGCTGGCAAGCCAAAGTTGGGTTTGCAAACAGCGGTTTGACTTGGCTTTAGGGTTGGTCTGAACAGACAAGCCACAGTGATGGGTGTTGCTTTGTTCTAGACTACACACATGAGTGCTGTGAAGGTGAGAGATGAAGGTTGGCAAGCAGCTCTGACCCATGAATTGACTTTTGTCACAGAAGGCTGGTCACCAGGCCAAGGAGTGACAGAGCCCTACCAGAATTTTTATAGGTTTTGGGGGTCATTCTGGAATGATACAGATCCCTTCCAAACCTATGATCCTGTATCTGTGAGGTTAAAATCTATAAGTGAAAACTTGCAGAGCCAGCCAAACCAGTTACTTTTTTAAGTTAAGGGCCTTAGCTGGCCAGTTAACTGCGACCATTAACATATCCAAAGAGGCTGTCCTGTTGCCTGAGTTTGCTTTTCCCTCTCCTCCCTCCCCATCCCTTTTCCTTTTCTGTTGTGTCATTTAGATTGTAAACCTGAGGGCAAGTTCCATATTATAATGAATTGTTGCAAACCCCCCCAAATAACAACCCCACCTTTAGATATATAAAATGCACACAGAGACACCATTCCTTCTAAATAGATATATATACTTTCATTTCTTAAAAAATGACGGTACCTGTTCTCCGGAAAAGAAGGGTCCATATCTCGGCTTTGTGCTTCAAAAAAATGGACGACATCCTCTCCCTGGGAGATCCTGGCTTTTGTCTTCAGGAGCTCCTGACAGTAAATCTCCAACAACATCAGACTCTCCCGGCACCTGCTCAACTTCTGGTTCTTCTTCAGCATCACATTTACATCTTGGAGGGGACACAACAGAAGTGGGAAAGCCATCAAGGGATGCTGTGGTGGCTCTTGGCAGCACCTCCTCCCCCATCCCCCATCCTTTATACTCAGGGCTGTCTTAAGCATATGCGGCGCCGGGGTGCCTCAGGTTAAGTACTTAATTCGTTCCGGAGGTCCGTTCTTAACCTGAAACTGTTCTTAACCTGAAGCACCACTTTAGCTAATGGGGCCTCCTGCTGCCGCCGGGCCGCCAGAGCACGATTTCTGTTTTTATCCTGAAGCAAAGTTCTTAACCCGAGGTACTATTTCTGGGTTAGCGGAGTCTGTAACCTGAAGTGTATGTAGCCCGTGGTACCACTGTAAAATTAAAATCTAATGAAAGGCCTCCCTTCTTCCCCTTTTACCTCGAAACCTGGGGATGGTCCGGTCGGACTTCTTCAAGAGACCACTTTCAATAGGGAACTTTTTCTTCAAGTCTTTCTAAGTGATAGGAGAAACAAGAAGGGAAAATGAGTACAGTGGTGCCCCGCAAGACGAAAAACTCGCAAGACGAAAAACTCGCTAGACGAAAGAGTTTTCCGTTTTTTGAGTCATTCCGCAAGACGAATTTCCCTATGGGCTTGCTTAGCAAGACGAAACGTCTTGCGAGTTCTTGCGAGTTCATTTTCTTTTTCTTAAAGCCGCTAAGCCGTTAATAGCCGCTAAGCCGCTAATAGCCACTAAGCCGCTAATAGCCGTGCTTCGCAAGACGAAAAAACTGCAAGACGAAGAGACTCGCGGAATGGATTAATTTCGTCTTGCGAGGCACCACTGTACTATCATGCTTCTCAACAGAGGAGAAATCATTGTGCACAAGCAGGGGAAACTGGTCTCCCCAGTTTCAAATCTTACTCCCTTTACGTTCAAAAGAAAACTTACATGGAGTTTCTTAAATTCTTCAAACTCCCGGTAGATGAGAATGTTGTTTTGATCTGACCAGGAGACAAGAAGCATCCATACCTGGGGAGGGAAATAGAGCAGATGGTTCCTACAGGCCCTGAGTGTCTCCCAGCCAGCTCTTATTCAGTGCTACAGCTACACTACATTCTGGAAACCCAAGACTTATGAGGAACAGATGAGGGAGCTGGGAATGTTTAGCCCGGAGAAGAAAAGATTGAGAGGTAATATGACATCCTTCTTCAAATATCAGAAGGATTGTCACACAGATTGCTTGTTTCCTGCGTCTCCAGAGTGTAATATCCAGAACCGATGGGTTCAAATTACAAGAAAGGAGATTCTGACTAAACATTAGGGAGAACTTTCTGGTGGCAGCAACCATGCGGCAGTGGAACGGACTACCACAAAAGGTGGTGGAGTCTCCATTGGAGGTTTTTAAGTGGAGGTTGGATGGCCATCTGTCAGGGAATTAGCTGTGATTCCTGCATTGGAGAGGGTTAGACTAGATGATCCTTTGTCTCCTTTCCAACTCATGATTCTATGATTTTTGTTAGAGTTATTTCACAGTATAAAAAAACCCCATAAACAATTCAAATCAGCTCCATATATGAAAACAAATTGAAATCAATTCCACACCTAAAAATATTTTCAGACCCAACACACATGCATTAACTGTGGGAGAGGCAGAGGGGCAACTGAAATACCTTTTGTTTTCTGTGCTTCAGCAAGCCCACTGCTTTCACCTCCACGGGAAACCTGCCGCTGCTCATCTCCCCAAGAGGACGATGCTCCATCTGTCTTGCAAAATCTCTTTGAAGCACCTGCTTCCTGCAGGCCAGGTATTTAGGAGCACCCAGGGAGGAGGGGCCAACTTTTCCCAGCTGGCTCTGAAACTCAGGTTTCCTCCTCCGCCCAGAAGTTCCAAAGTCTGGCAACCCTGGAGAGATTCTTTGGGGAAAGGAGGAAGATATGGAGCCCAGACCCCCTACAAGGCCATCTCTCAGGAGATCAATCTTGTTTGTTTGTTTGTTTGTTTGTTGCTAACCCAATACATTTTGGAGCCCTTGGCACATTCAAAAGGGTCAGGAGCAGGGACACACAGGCTCACATCTCATAGGAAGCTGCCTTATATTTATGAGTCAGACTCTTGACCCATCTTGCTAAGTATTGTCTTCACTGACTGGCAGCAGCTCTCCAAGGTTTCAGGCAGGGGGCATTCACAGCCCTAGCTGAAGATTCTGAAGGTTGAACCTTGGACTTTTTGCATACAAAAGAGATGCTCTCCCACTGAGTCACAACCCTTTTATCCACACCCCGACAACACAGCACTTTCCCCCTAGTTGCTGTCCCAGAAAGCTCATTCCACATTAAAGGGAGAAGTTTTACTGCACTGGCTATAGCAAGCTGAAAAGGTTACTTCTTTTGGGTTCATTTTTGCGTATTTTTTTTTGTACCATCCCTTGCTCCCTTTGTGGCAGCTTCCAAGACTGAATTACTCTGCAAAGTTAATGGTCAATCTTAACTAGGTTAAAAACCCAGTTTTACTTCAAAATAAAAATAAAATAGAAGAAAGAGTTTTTTTAAAGCATCATATATGATAAAAAGATATATCACAAGCAGAAATGTCTGTAAGAAACAAATGCACAAGTTGGCCCTAGTGCTTCTGCTGATGAGGATTGCCAGCTTACTAAAAATCATGTTGATACAAGATGCCCTTTAATTGTGACATCATCCGTTGCACCTTGTAGGCAGATGCCCTTGACCTGCTTTTGATCCAAAACCTGCCTCCCCACGCCCAGCCTTCCGTATTGGGAAAGAGAGACACACAGGGATAATGGAGGGGGAGGGAGCAGAATTTGTTCCACCAATCCAAACTCAAGAAAGAGGCATCCTAAATACCCCCCCCCCCCCACACACACTTCATTCATATGGACCAAGCCAGCTGACTCCCAATGCTCTGAACCTCCAATCTCTGGGAGTTGTTTTATCATGAGTAGGAATTTTAGGGAATTCTGATAAAAACAAAATTGGAAACAGAGACTGCTGCAGCTTGTGTGTTCATCTGTGGTCAGGAAAGGAACTCCATCAGGTGAATACAATAAAATTCATTCACAACTTTGTTATTTGTTTAAGTCTGCAAATGATACATAGTTAGTGACTTTTTTCCATATCAGTTTGACATTTCCTTCACATTGAAATGAATTTAAGTTACATTAATTTTGTAAACTGTTACATAGCGGACAGAGAGGCAAATAATGTACAGTAGTCCAAAACATTATTATTGCAATGAGGATGATTTCGGTGTGATTTGTGCATTGCGGGGGGTTGGACTAGATGACCCTTGGGTCCCTTCCAACTCTGCAATTCTATGCTAGTCGGACACGACTAAACGACTAAACAACAACAAAACTGCATTTTCTCAAAGGATGGTTTCCCCATCCTCGTTTAATCTTCACAACAACCCTAAGGAGTAGGTTAGGCTGAGAAATGTGGAGGGTGCCAGGTTGAAGGATGATGTACAAATTACAGTGAACTTTGCACTGTGGTTGGTGGTGATGGTTCACAAGGTTTGTTCAGTGGTTTTGGTGTGTACCCACTCCCCCCTTTTCTTATGCCCATGGCAGCCATGGCACTTTGATCAAGACACCTGTTTTTTTAAACAACAAAAGCACTGCCCAATTATTCAGCTATTTGCTCCTCCCCTCCCAAATTTGCATTCCTTTCTTTTTCTCCTCTCTCTCACCAATGAATCCATTGCGCAACGTAACCTTGTCACGTTTCTGAATTGACAAGGAAACACTGAAATTAAAGAAATTCCCCCAAAGAAACAGATAGGTATGGCAGTATTTGCAAAGTCAATATAAGATAAAGATAAAGATAATTTATTACAGTCGGAGACCAGCTTATAAAACACACTTGGGGGTATAGTCACAGAAGTAAAACAGACAATTAAAACAATGTACAACAATAAATTTAAAAACAATGTACAACAATAAACTATCCCAGGGAGTTGACTCAGTGTCACCCATGGAATCGAGTTTGGGGATTTTCATGCCGGACTATTTTGAGTTGGGTGATGGTCTGCGCCTACAGATCTGTACACAGAATCTGGTGACCATCCAGGTCATCTTCTGATCTTTGCCTAACAAGAAAAGGTCAAATTTTTGCTTTTGCGGGAGGTCGGCGAGCCTCACCAGTAGGGGATCAATGATCTTACTACGTGCCTCTTCATAAAAGGGACATCTAAAGAACAAGTGTTCTGGGCTTCCTATCTCTCCCAATGGACAGGTGCAAAGTCTCTGAGCATACGGGACTTTTCTAAAGGCTCCATCCAGGACCAGCGAGGGAAGAGCCAAGCTTCTGGCGAGTGTAAAGGCCCTTCTTGCATTTCTAGATACGAGATATGCTGCCGGTGCGGCTATATCTCTCTCTCGATTTCTCCGATTTTATAGTCGGGCACCTTGCGCAGTCCTGTTGTCTCTCGGTGTCTAATATTCTTTGCCTGACTGTAGCTTTTGCCTGGCCCAAGCCCAGTCTTAGAAGGGCTTGAGGGGCAAAACCCAGTTTCTGGAGGGTGTTCAGGACTGCAAAGTCAATATGATTTCCTTAAGATGGCCAGAAGACAATGCTGATGGACAAGTGCTGTTAATTATTAAGGGGTTGAAGTATATTGTTGCAACACATTGGGGTGGGGGGGACTGATGAACGGACAGAGAATCAGGAAGTGGTACAAACGGTGAGCAAAAGTTTGAAGAATTATTGACTGGGCAAAGAGAGCAAATTAGCCACAGTGGGATCTGCTCATGAAATAGGTCTATCTGGCAAGGGTAAAATGCTGACTTGGCTCCACCAACGCTCTGCCTTTAAGGGTTCTTGTGGGGCCAGGCCAGCTCCAGGATCTGACGGTCCTCTCAGGCAGTGGAGCCATCAGGGCAGGAATCTGGGGCAAATGTCCATGTGTCCCACTTGGTACAATGACCAGGAGGCCCCCCTCAAGTTAACTAGGCTGGCTTACCACATTTTAAAGTAAGGGAAGGGGTGCACATTTCCATAAAAACAGGGAAAGCCCCCAAAAGCCAGTGTGGTTAGAGTGCCGGACCAACATCTGGGAGACCAGGGTTCAAATCCCAGCTTGGCCATGAAGCTCACCGGATGACCTTGGGCCAGTCCCTCCCTCTCAGCCTAACCTACCTTGCAGCGTTGTTGTGATGAAGAAATGGAGAACCCTATAAGCCACCTGGAGCTCCTTGGAAGAAAGGTGGGATATAAATGAAATAAATAATAAATAAATAAAATAAGCCATCTGTTCCAAAGTCTAAGGCTGCGTACACACCATATGTATAAATCACATTCCCCTTCCCACCTCAAAGAATCCTGGGAACTGTGGTTTACAATTAACAAATGCTGGGAATACTACAGTTCCCAGGATTAATTGGCAGAGAATGTGCTTAAAAACCATGGTGTGCATGCCCCTGCTCTCAGGAAAGGCATCCTAAAGGGCCACCTTAAGGGTTGCAAACCCAGGAATTCTCTGGTGCTCTATCAATATTGAGAAATAATCCATTATACTTTATCTGACAACACAGGCTTCTCCTGCTCCTGAGGGAAGGATCCAAACCAATGGATTCAAATTACAAGAAAGGCTATTGTGAATGACTAACTGCTGGAGGAGACTCTTGAGAGTCCCATGGACTGCAAGAAGATCAAACCTATCCATTCTTAAGGAAATCAGCCCTGAGTGCTCACTGGAAGGACAGATCCTGAAGCTGAGACTCCAATACTTTGGCCACCTCATGAGAAGAGAAGAGTCCCTGGAAAAGACCCTGATGTTGGGAAAGATGGAGGGCACAAGGAGAAGGGGACGACAGAGGACGAGATGGTTGGATAGTGTCTTCGAAGCTACCAGCATGAGTTTGAGCAAACTGCGGGAGGCAGTGGAAGACAGGAGTGCCTGGCGTGCTCTGGTCCATGGGGTCACGAAGAGTCGGACACGACTAAACGACAACAAAGTATTCAGGAAGAACTTCATGAGGGTAAGAGCTGCTTGACAGTTGAACAGACTCCCTCATAAATTCTCCCTCTACAATTCTGTGATTCTATGATCCCCATGAACATGAATACACGTAGTGAGAAGTACACAGACATAGGTCACATTTGCACCATACATTTAGGGCACAATTAATGTACATTTCAAGCACACAGCTTCTTTCTCCACCCTCCAAATCCTGGGGACTGTAGTTTGTTAAGGTTGCTTGGAATTGTAGCTCTGTGAGGGGGTACACTACAATTCCCAAAAATTCCTGGGAAGAGTTCTCTGGGAATATGATTGATAAACGTCTTTGGGAATTGTAGCTCCTTGAGGGAAATACGGGTCTCCTAGCAACTCTCAGCACCCTTAACAACCTACACCTCCCAGCGGTCTTTGGGGGAAGCTATATTAAAGTTATTTTAGCATACCATGCTAAAGTGGTATCATAACACCTTAAATGCATGGTGTGAATGTGACCATCATTGATTGGGAAGTCTTGTGCAACAATGGGCTTTGATCTGATCCAGTGGGTCTCTTCTAATATTCTTAGATCTTTCCTGAATCAAAAAATATCCCATTCTAGACATCAAGTAGCCATTGGGATTCATTGGAAGCTGATGGAGAAGAGAAATTATCCCTTGAGAAAGTTGGTATGGACACTATAAAGAAAGGATTGCAGAAACATCCATGGTCAAAAGTCCTGCTCAATGTAGGCCAAAGATTGCAAATACTTACAGCAACTTGGAATGTGAATTTGCATGCTCTGATTTCCTCATATGTGAAAACAAAGTAAAAGTAAAAATGTTCTACTTGTCTGCCACAATTTATTATCTTATTTCCTTGGGAAAACACCTTTCTGACTCAGAAGCCCAACCTAAACATTTGCTAGATATTTGCTGTCCTGGTCATTTAGGGGAATGGGAGAACATCAGTGTCTAAAAACCTTCCTAGATAGCTTAGAGAGGTTGTCAGGGCAGTTCCATCATCGGCTTGCTACATGTGCCATGTTTCTGGAGGTCAAAGCAGAAATTCAGCATGAGGTTCAGGCCTGGAGCCTCTGCCCTGTTGCTGATGGGCAGTTCCACAGCCGTTGCAGCAGCCCAACTGTGACTTTTTGAGTTTCTGGTCCATGGTCTTTCTAGATTCAGAGGGGCTAATACAGTTTCCTGCCAAGGGTGCAAGAGATGGGGGCGGGCACCAATATGGCTCCATGGCAAGAACACACAGGAGCCTAGTTACGCCTCTGCCCTAAGATAGTTGGATAGAAGAATGTTAAACTGTAACTGCTTTTACATGTTTTTAATTATAATTGTTTTTTAACTGTTTTAACTGTTTTAGATAGAATGGCTTGGCTTGGCTTTTAAATTCTGCATCTGCCATTCTCAGCTCCTCTGGATGAAAGAGTTGGATATAAATTCAATTATTAATATTATTAATAAATTAGCATATGAAAAGTTGATGCACATCAATGTCTTTTTTTGTGGGTGATGCATTTCCTCTTTATTTGGAAAAGTAACACCCACCCTCACCCAAAGTCACATTCAGTGAGGCTCTAACATGTCACCTTTGTTCTTTTGCTCGGCTTCTGGAGGAAAAAAATTCAAAGATACTCCGCACTTGCCAAAACATCTTAGAACCAGGAAGCAAAGGCTCAGCACCATTTACAAGGCTCAGATGAGAGACCATGTGAATGATCCCCACCCTAAAAGCAGATCAACCTTATAATAGCTCTGGACTTTACAGGGCCCTTGGAAATTCACATCCTTCCTGTAAAAAATAATCATAAAAGTTGATACATTTCTACTGTGTCCAGTGCAAATATCAGTATCACCTGCAAATTAAGTGTGTGCACACACAAAAGTAGGCAGTCTTACAAGGTAGCAGTTGAATGTAGAAGAAAATAAATATAAACAGAAAACATGGATCTAAAATTTGGAGATTCTTGAATTTGCTCTTCCATTGCTAGCACCACCACCACCCAACCCAAGTTGCATATCTGGCAGCAGAATGCAAGAGGCAGCGCTTCACCCACCTGTTCCACTGCTTCCACCTGGGCAGAGAAGCCAAGCAAGCAGCAACAACTTAAGGAATACCCTGCCTCCTGCCAAGTTCGGCAAGTGCTGGGGCACAGCAGCAGCAGATGTGGAACGCAGCAGGTGGGGCCAGAAGGTGGCAATGAGCATTTTGCCTCAGGTAGCTAAACTGCATGGGTCACCCCTGCCTAGCACCCAGATACAACCAACATATGCAGCTAACAGAGCAATCCTAGTGTGGTTTATTGAGTCAATTTGCATAGCTCAGTGGCAGAGCATCAAGGCAATTCAGAACTTTTCAGAACTTCTGCAGAGTTTTGCCCATGCACCATAAAGAATGGAAATTGCAGTTGTAGGTACTCAGACCTGCCATCTGCATCAGGTCAGCAGTAAGCAATTCCACAGCAGCCTTTCCTAGCTGGAATGCTCCAGATGTTTTGGATGTGTTAGACTAGGACCTGCGAAAGCAGGGTTCAAATCCCAACACAGCCATGAAGTCCACTGGGTGACCTTGGGCCAGTTCCTCTCTTTCTCTCAGCCCAACACAGAGGAACACATGAAACCGGTCCATTCAGTTCAGTATTGTCTACACCACTGGTCTTGAGCTGGTGGGTTGGAACCCACTAACATGCTGCAGCCCGATCCAAGGTGGGTGGCAACAAGAGCGCTACCACCCTGCAAATATATGGGAAAAGATTAAGAAATGAGTCCCCAAATGCATGTATGATTAAAAGGATGCCCTGGGTCTTCAAAGGTTGAAGATACCTGGTTTGCGCTGATTGGCAGCAGCCTTCCAAGATTTCAGGGGTCACACCCTGAAAATAGGTCACACCCTATTACACCAAGTGCAATCTATACATATTAACTCAAAAGGAAAGCCTACCACACCCTTCCCCAATCGACTGCCCCCCAGATGTTTTAAGAACACTAAGAGTCCTGTTGGATCAGAGTTATATACCCAGCTCCATCCCATACATGCTTAAAAGATGTTGTTGTTTAGTCGTGTCCGACTCTTCGTGACCCCATGGACCAGAGCACGCCAGGCACTCCTGTCTTCCACTGCCTCCCGCAGTTTGCTCAAACTCATGCTGGTAGCTTCGAGAACACTGTCCAACCATCTCGACCTCTGTCGTCCCCTTCTCCTTGTGCCCTCAATCTTTCCCAACATCAGGGTCTTTTCCAGGGAGTCTTCTCTTCTCATAAGGTGGTCAAAGTACTGGAGCCTCAGCTTCACGATCTATCCTTCTAGTGAGCACTCAGGGCTGATTTCCTTAAGAATGGATAGGTATGATCTTCTTGCAGTCCATGGGACTCTCAAGAGTCTCCTCCAGCACCATAATTCAAAAGCATCAATTCTTCAGCGATCAGCCTTCTTTATGGTCCAGCTCTCACTTCCATACATCACTACTGGGAAAACCATAGCTTTAACTATACGGACCTTTGTTGGCAAGGTGATGTCTCTGCTTTTTAGGATGCTGTCTAGGTTTAGGATGCTGTCTAGCTTAAAAGATAACATTATATTAATGTGTAAGATGAGCCCATTCAATTCAACTAAACAATTAGCAACCAAAAGAAACTTTATGAGGATCAGGAAGAGATCAAAAAACCATCTAGCACTCTGCCGCAGGTGGGGGGTCCTGCTCAATATAGGCCAAAGATTGCAATTACTTACAGCAACCTGGAGTGTGAATTTGCATGCTCTGATTTCCTCATATGTGAAAACAAAGTAAAAATAAAAATGTTCTACTTGTCTGCCACAATTTATTATCTTATTTCCTTGGGAAAACACCTTTCTGACTCAGAAGCCCAACCTAAACATTTGCTAGATATTTGCTGTCCTGGTCATTTAGGGGAATGGGAGAACATCAGTGTCTAAAAACCTTCCTAGATAGCTTAGAGAGGTTGTCAGGGCAGTTCCATCATCGGCTTGCTACATGTGCCATGTTTCTGGAGGTCAAAGCAGAAATTCAGCATGAGGTTCAGGCCTGGAGCCTCTGCCCTGTTGCTGATGGGCAGTTCCACAGCCGTTGCAGCAGCCCAACTGTGACTTTTTTAGTTTCTGGTCCATGGTCTTTCTAGATTCAGAGGGGCTAATGCAGTTTCCTGCCAAGGGTGCAAGAGATGGGGGCGGGCACCAATATGGCTCCATGGCAAGAACACACAGGAGCCTAGTTCCGCCTCTGCCCTAAGATAGTTGGATAGAAGAATGTTAAACTGTAACTGCTTTTACATGTTTTTAATTATAATTGTTTTTTAACTGTTTTAACTGTTGTAGATAGAATGGCCTGGCTTTTAAACTGTGCATCTGCCATTCTCAGCTCCTTTGGAAGAAAGAGTTGGATATAAATTCAATTATTTTTATTATTATTAATAAATTAGCATATGAAAAATTGATGCACATCAATGTCTTTTTTTGTGGGTGATGCATTTCCTCTTTATTTGGAAAAGTCACATTCAGTGAGGCTCTAACATGTCAGCTTTGTTCTTCTGCTCGGCTTCTGGAGGAAAAAAATTCAAAGAAACCCCGCACTTGCCAAAACATCTTAGAACCAGGAAGCAAAGGCTCAGCACCATTTACAAGGCTCAGATGAGAAACCATGGGCATGATCCTCACCCTAGCTGGAATGCTCCAGATGTTTTGGATGTGTTAGACTAGGACCTGCGAAAGCAGGGTTCAAATCCCAAACTCAGCCATGAAGTCCACTGGGTGACCTTGGGCCAGTTCCTCTCTTTCTCTCAGCCCAACACAGAGGAACACATGAAACCAGTCCATTCAGTTCAGTATTGTCTACCCCACTGGTCTTGAGCTGGTGGGTTGGAACCCACTAACATGCTGCAGCCCGATCCAAGGTGGGTGGCAACAAGAGCGCTACCACCCTGCAAATATATGGGAAAAGATTAAGAAATGGGTCCCCAAATGCATGTATGATTAAAAGGAGGTCCTGGGTCTTCAAAGGCTGAAGATACTTGGTTTGCGCTGATTGGCAGCAGCCCTCCAAGATTTCAGGCAGGATCTTTCCCAGTCCCACCAGGAGATGCTGGGGACTGAACCTGATGCCTTCTGCATGCTAAGCAGTTGTTCTACCACTGAGCTATGGCCCTAGCTCACAATATTGCTGTCTGGATAAAATGGGTAAGGTGGAGGCTGAAGTGTGTATGCTCTGTGGAGGAAAGGTGGGATAGAAGTATAAGAAGGAATAAAGTATGTCAACTAGCCTATAAGTGAATAAACTACAGTATATTTTTAACTTACTCTCCTAATAATTTGTATATAAATTATAAAAGTGGTATATAAATTTTGTTAAATAAAAAAAGAGGAAATGTTCAGACTTTCAAACAGTATGTTATGCCTGAGCCTTCATTGCTGAAACTCCCAACAGCACTGTCATGCTCACAAACACCTGATGAAGGAACCATTGTGACATAACCCATTCAAGCAGAGATAAGGGGCAACAGGCTGTCAACAGTGGCAGTAGTTGGGAGCTTCCCAGCTATTAAAAAGCCACATAGAGTCTTTTCATACTGCCTGAGGAATTAATCCCTTATTTAACGTTCATAATTGCTGGATTGATTTAACAGGACTGGAGCTAACATTTACTTGGATTTGGCACCACTGATAGGCAACTGCCTGCTGCGTCCTCCGCTTTGAAGGCACCCTGGTCTTTGGGCCTCCAGCACCTTCTTCAGCATGTCCAACCCATCTAGGAGGCGTTTGATGCTGGTGTTCTACTGGGTCAGGAAGCCCCTGACAGAGAAGCCATGCCCTACCATCTCGGCCAAACCTTCTGCCTCTGCACCAGCTTGCAACACTCCTCACATTTCACCCTACTTCACGAGGAGCAAGACACAACCTCCTCCGCTCAGGAGGTCCAGCAGGCGCAAGGTGCTTCGATTGCCAAATCTCACCGACCCCATGTTTTTAAGATCTGCCATTGGCAGCGTTGGCCGGAAGAGAGCCCGCAGGCGTGGCAAGCAAAAGAAGACTCCAGCAGAAACAGGAAAAGGGGTGAGGGCTAGGCTAGAGGCAAGAAGGCTCCAAAGTTATTTGCGGGGTGGGATTGCTTTGGAAGATGCCTTCTCACAATCTCTTCCCTTGAACCATGTAAGGACATAAGAAGTGCCTGCTGGATGAGGCCACACTGGCCTGTCTAGTCCAGCATCCTGTTCTCACAGTGGCCAACCAGAGGCCTGTGGAAACAAGAGCATTCTGTATTCCCTTCCTGCATCTTCCAGCAACTACTATTCACAAACGTTACTGCCACTGACTGTGGAGGTAGAGCATTGCAGTTTGTAAAGGGTGCTGCAAATTGTAGCTATGCGGTAGAAGGGTAATCTACAGTTCCCAGGGTTCTTACAGGGGAGAAGTGACAATGCTTTTAATATATGGTGTGTACACAGCCTCAAATTAGCTACACCAGCTTTGAGCAAAGATTATAATGCATATTGTTGTTGTTGTTTTACTTTTATAAATATTATAAAACCCATTCCTGCAAGCCATGTAGTCTGGAATAAACTCAGTCATTCCTCCTGTCATTAATTGTCATCATAGGAGTTCCTAAATGCAGATGGAGCTTATTAATTTTAATAGAGCTACTCCAGAGTAAAGAAAACTGTAGCTTATGGCATTACACTAAATGCTAATTAGGCTTGACATTTGATAATTATATAGTCATAAAGTAAACAAGAGTTAGAAAATAATTTCTGGTGTTACCATTGTTCTAGCTGATGGCACTGCAAGGCCCAGCAGATTGTAGAGGATGTCTAGATAAATGGAATGGGAGAGACATAAAAAGCAAAAAATTGTAAATTGTATTATTTATTTTCTAACATTGTATTTTTTAAAAAACAAAAATATATTCACCACACCTTAATTTCCATCTATTATTATTATTCGTCTGTTAATTAGACTGCATTATTAATATTATTATGAATAATTGAAACCTCCTCCCTTATTTTTCATCTACTGTTATTACTGCAGTCTGTTCATAAGAATATTATTCTTAATACGAATATTAGTGTTATTAATACTGAGGTCTTCTTCCTCGGCTGCAAAAATAACAACAGCGCCCCTCCCTTCCTAGGAAGCGGCCTACTGGAGTTGCCATTGCCAACCACTCTCAGCCTCCTTTTTCCCCCCTCGAAGGGGCGGGCCCCTTCTGGCCCAGCATGCTTTGCGCGCACCCAACATGGCGGCGCCCAGCCCTAGCACGTCCGGACCGGCGCCCGCTTTCCCTTTCCCCTTCTCCGCCTCGACGGCCGGGGCTGAAAAACCCGCGGAGGGGCAGCCTTTGCCGGCCGCCGAGCCGAAGAAGAAGAAGCCGCCCTGTCGGGCCTGCACGGACTTCAGGAGTTGGATACGGGATCAGAGGAAGCAGTCGGACCTGGTGAGGGCTGGCAGTGGGGCTCCGGAAGGCCGCAGGGAGGGCGGGAGGAGGGAGCCGTGGCCCTTGGGAGCCCCGCGAGGACGCAAGGCAGGACGGGCGGAGCTGGGCGAGTGCACTTGGGGAGGGGCCAGAGCAGCCGGTCCCCCGCTTGCCTTGGGACTAAGGGGCGTTATGGAGTGGAGGGTGAGGGAGAAGCTCGATGGCGCGATATTATTTAATTATTACATGTATAGCCATTGCTTCTTTTTTCTTTAAAAAAAAAAAAAGTTTAGGGGTCCTCTCATTTTCACTCAAGAACATCACCATTTTATAGTTCAGATCGGGAAAAATAAATACAGCAAATGGACAAAAGTACAAAGATTCACGAAATGTTTAGGGGTATGTGTACTCCTGCATACCCCCCCCCCCAAAGCACTGTGTGTCTCCCACCTTTCCCTAAGAAGTGCAAGGTGGTGTACATGGCTCTCTGTCTCCCCATTTTATCCTCGCAACAACTGTAAAGGTTAGGCTGAGAAACAGTGACTAGACTAAGATCACCCACTGAGCTTCATAGTTGAGTGGGGATTTGAACCCTGGTCTGCCACATCTTAGTCTAACACTGTAACCGCTACACAACTTGCACAATTCTTTAACAACTATCTCAAGGTGAGACACACAAAAGGTAATTAAAATTACCAAACCAACAGATACATTTAGCACAAGACTAAAACCCTAGCAAGTGGGCACTTGCAGTAAAGACCCATTGATTCAGCTGGGAAAGCCTGTTGGAAAAAAAACTTCTTCAGTTGTTTCTGGAAACTGCAGGTGGCTCATGGGGCATTATGGGATGTAAGGAGAGGTGTGTCACAGGGTTGAACTTGCCCTTGGGACAGGGAGAGAGTGTTGTAAAAAGTATATATATGACCTGCCTTTTCCCGATCATTGTGTAATGAATCACGTGGGGCAGAGATATTCTCCTTCCTTGTTGAATTTATAGAGACATGAGAAGCTGCCTTATACTTGACTATAAACTGCCTTGAGCATTAAAAACGTTCGGTATGACTGCTGACAGTAAATAACTAAAAGATTTCTGATTCAGTTCCAAGAGTTTAACTCTCTGAGGTATATCCAACTAAGCTCTACTCAGATAAGACCCACTGGAATTAAAGAACCTAAGTTAGGCATGCCCATTAATTTCTCTATCTAGTTTTTTTACAGGGTCCAGTGGGACCATGGGTTGATCTTCCTTGTTCAAAGACCTGTTCCCAGAAGATATTTAAACCTGTGGAGCTCTCTTCAGGCCTCTAGGAAGTAGTGGATCCAATGCCTTTCTGCCCTGAGGATGCAGTGGCTCTGTCTCAGGGTTCAAAATTAGCAGGGCACCAGGCATATTTTGCACCTAAAGATACTCCATTTGCAAGCACCTCAAAAAATTGGGTTCCATTTTTTGCTCCTGGCTGACACTCAAGGTTTACTGAAATGTATGTGCTTTGAAGCCTCAAAGTATATGTTAAGAATAGATAATATGTTAAGGAATTTCACGGTAGAGTGTTTTGAAAACTGAAGTACGGTACCAATATTTTTATTGGAAACACCAAATTAAACATGTAGTAACAATGTCTGCTAAAAATGTGGTATTAACAATATGTCACATGTGAATTGCATATTAGTTCATACTTATCAAAATAATAAAAAGTGTTGCTAATACCCCACCCCCCAGTGGTGCCTAGACATTCTGTTTTGGTGCCCGCAACCCAAGTCCCAGAAGCCATTTGGCTCTTAGCTTTTCTATCCCAGTTTCTAACACTGCTCTGTCTCTGGAGTCCCATAAAACTTGGTGGTGGGAGATTCCTGCCATTGTGGTTCCGCTTATTGGTGCCCTGGCTCAGCTTGGGAGAGATTCTTGGGGGGTATAAGGAAGATTTGGACATAGCTTCTGTAGTTTTACTAATTACAGTTGAAAACTATGCATACAAATATTGGTGAGGTGTTCTGTCTGTGCTGACATCACAGCACAGACTGCTGTGCTGACATCACAGTGTGACTTGGCACAGTATGCTTTGCCCAACCTGGCTTAATCCCCAAACTGACAGAGGACAGTTTGCATAGGCGGTGGAAGGGGAAGCGAGCAGGGCCTTTGACGCAGCTGTGACTTACAAATCTGCTTTAGAGTCACAGTGTGCAGGACTGTTCTGTGTTTTCTCTGGCTTGTTGCTGATGAGTACATGTTTTTTCCAATCTAGGAAACAGGAGCCGCAGAGAAGGAGTTACCTCCTGATTGCCCTTTAGATAGAGAACAACTGGGGAGAAATTCGTGGTCGTTTCTTCACACAATGGCAGCGTTTTACCCTGATCGGCCCACTAAAACTGAGCAGAAAGACATGGTTCAGTTCATCAACTTATTTTCCAAGTTTTTCCCTTGTGACGAATGTGCAGAGGACCTGAGAAGCAGGTGAGTGAACCAGCCAAGTAGGTCCCATGCCTCACCTGCAAGAAGTGGCATTTAGCGTCACAATGGTATTTCTGTTAACCGCAATACTAGGTCACTAAGCACCCACCTTGAGGCTTGCTCTTGTTTCTGTATAAGGTCCAAGTGATGAGCCATCTTAAATCACTGGCAATTCTGCCTGTAATTTTCAAGCCTGCTCTCTTGAGAGTGTGATGCCATTCCCACACTTCCCAGGAATTGATTTGGGATGAGAATATAATCCAATTTCACACCTGTTCTAACACTCTCTTAACTTCCCAACCCAGGAATCTTGGTATGAGGTGGATTGTAGTAGAGGCTGGTCCATCAGGGAAGAGAGGAACTGCCCTGCTAACCTCAGTCTGCCCTCTGCCAATCTCCACCTGCCTACTTCCTTACTTACAACCAGTCTGGGAAGTGGCACTGCTTGCCATCTTCCTCCTGCTCCTTAGTTTCAGTGTTGCCCCTTGCAAAACTTCATAGAGAGGAGGATGGGGACAGAACCAGAAGGAGTTGGCTGTACCTGTTATAGGTTCTGGCTTCACCTACTGTTGGGTTGCTTGACTTGCACCCCACCAGTCCTTAGGGGGCACCAGCCACTTCTGGTGAATGGGAAGTTAAAAAAAATGCCATTGGACTCTGTTTGGTTTTCCCTCATACACAGATTACGAAGAAACCAACCTGATGCCAGCAACCGCCGTAATTTGACGCAGTGGTTCTGCCGGCTTCACAACGAGGTCAATAAGAAGCTGGGGAAGCCCGAATTTGACTGTTCCCTTATAGATGAGCGCTGGCGAGATGGCTGGAAGGACGGGTCCTGCGATTAGATATCCTAGCAAATACAAAATTGGTTCACCTTGATTAAAAGAAGCTAGAAAGAACTATGAAATCAAGCCTTGTATGGACTTTTGCTGAAGCGTACAATTGATCTTTGGTATTGAGGTTGTGGTGATACAGGAGGAGGAGGTGGTGGTGCAGGTGTTAGAATAGATGTCCTGCCTGATTGTTTCTGATTCTGGAAAAAGTAACAAGAAGGTCCTGAAGTAAGCTAGTCTTATGGGAATTTTCTACCTGCTGGTTGTCTTTTCCAGACCACATACTTACTAGCAAATGCTGCCTTAAATTTTTTTTATCAGTACTTTCTTAATGGCAGGGAAAAACATTTCTCTAGCCACTGAACTACTAGGCTGGGGGGAAAAGTTTTAGAACTTTTTTTTGCCACCCCCAGTTCTGCAATCTGCCTTCATTTTGTTTGTCTTTATGATCAGATTTTACGTTGTGTCTTTTTTCTTCCCTTATCCTTGTAATCTGGAATGGTTTAAAAATTATTTTAAAGAGAGTACTATTTAACCACTGTGGAGCTGCAGGGCTCTCTTCGTTCAAGGGATACTAAAACCATCCTTTTCCAACTTTTGGTGCCCTTCAGCTGTTTAGGACTACAACTTCCAGTGGTCTCAGCACAGCCATTCTGACTGGTGCCAGTGGGAATTGTAGTGCAAAACAGCTGAAGGGCACCAGGTTGGGGAAGGCTGCCTTATGTTTTCCACAGGTTAATTAAGGTACAAAGAAATTTACAGAGTTGTAGAATCCCAGTAACTTTGCTGAAGTCCTAAAGCAGGGAAAATAAAGTAATTTCTGAGTGCAAGTCTAGGTCTCACATTTCAGCTTTGTCAACAGATATTTTTCTTTGATTTCTATCTGTCTGGCAAGAGGGTAATATAAATGAAAGGAATGATTAAGCACAGGGAAATTAGGATTATATATGTCATGTATTAAAATATAACTTGTGAGAGGTGGGGTTCATGAAGGTCATATTAGCCCTACAGCACTGGGAAGAGTCACTGAGCTTCCTTTTTCAAGGAAGGTTTTATTAACTCATCAGAACTTTGTGTGCAGGAAGTCAGGCGTTCTGTGAAATTATAGTAAGAAATAGTTGTGCACTGAGCATATGAAGGTAGAGATGGACCATTACGTCTTGTAGGAATCCTTGTGTGAACAGCCTGTTGCCTGCATTGGCAGTGGGTTGAAGACCTGGCAGTGAGTATTTGACGAGATCATTGGCCCTTGCAAACACTTTACATGGGTGGCATTACTGGTCTTGCGCTGCAGAAAGTCCTGAGCTGTGAATTGTACTGCATTTTGATTTAGGGTAGATTTTAACTTTTTACTCACAAGTGAAATTTAGATAACTTGCACTTAAGCAACAATTATGTGAAGCTGTTGGCCTGATTTAGATGTAACCATGGTTTGTTTACATATACAAGCTGGGTCAAGCCATGAGCTTGCGTGTTCCACCTCTTCTTCCTTCAAGCACAACAGGAAGATGTTTAAGCCTTCCATTTTCTCATTTTGTCCAAATATGGGAAAGTGGTTTGAAGAAACCATGGTTCAGTGTTCCTGGTTTGTTAACTATCAAATAATAGTTTTTATATCATGGTTTGTTGTGGTTCTAGATACGTACACTTGCCTCCTCATACATCATGAGCAACTTTAATAGCCATGTATATAGAAACATCTATGAGTGAGTTTCATCACTGGAAACAAACAGGTAGCTCTTGGGCACCTCATTAACAAAACCTGCATTCATATGACTGCATATGCCCTGCCCCAGTAAATCTAAATGTCCAAGCCATTTTATATGAAAAGAGTCTAGTAATACAGTGGTGCCTCGCAAGACGAAATTAATCCGTTCCGCGAGTCTCTTCGTCTTGCAGTTTTTTCGTCTTGCGAAGCACGGCTATTAGCAGCTTAGCGGCTATTAGCGGCTTAGCGGCTTTAAGAAAAAGGAAACAAACTCGCAAGACGTTTCGTCTTGCGAAGCAAGCCCATAGGGAAATTTGTCTTGCAGAACGACTCAAAAAACGGAAAACACTTTCGTCTTGCGCGTTTTTTGTCTTGCGAGGCATTCGTCTTGCGAGGTACCACTGTACCTTGCTCTACAAATAGGTTGCCTTGTTTGTACTAGATTTCCTGGTCTCCTGCTTTCAGGCTAACATCACAATATAGATCAAAAGACTTCTGGGCTTCAGCATCCTTTGCCAATCTGGTTCCCTCCTGGTATTTTGCACTTACAACTCCCATCAGTTCTGAGACTGATGGGAGTTGTAGTCCAAAATGGCTGTGCTGGCTGGGGCTGATGGGAGTTGTCAAAAACACCAGGAAGGCACCAGGTTTATGATGGCTGGGCAAAGGGATGCAAGGTTCTGGCCTGGAGATGGGGCCTGTGCTTTGAAACACTCCTAAGAAGCCAGTGAAATGGCAGTCCCTAAGCTGCCAGTGTTTCACCTTCATCCACTGCAAGCCAGACTAGAATCCTGCAATTTACAGCAGGTGGACCAGGGAGAATGACCTGTGAGGTTAATAGGCTCCAGCCTGGCTGGTGCATTTTAAAGCACTTTCACGGTAAGAAGGTGGCAATCCCATGTGGTGGCTGTATGGCTAAAGGTTTCGCTGAAGGAAAAGTGATGTTTTGTATCTTGACTGAAAAGTTGAGCTGCTCTATATAATTTATTTTGAGGCATTTCTGTTTATCGATAAAGAATGTCAATTATCTAAATGCACTTGATGAAGGCAGTTGGTAAAGTGTATCTCAAAAATGTATTTATTTCCTGGCTGGTGACCAAACAATAAAGTTAAGTATTTCCTTTATTCCTCCCTCCCATTTTAATTTTTAAAAAACATTTTGTCCACATTGTAGGGCCTTAGTAACCAGGGAAGGAGGGACAGAGAAAGAGAGTTGGTTGTGGTTTTATTTTCTATTCGCAAGCCAGATTCAGATAATAAATTACATTTGCAGAGAGATAAGTGAGGCATCATATTAAAACACAGAATAGTTTGTAGGAAAATAGTATAACATTCCAAAATTCCTCAAACAGTGGCTAAGAAGGTATTGGGTCTTAAATGGGCCTGATCCAACAGAGCTATTCTTCTGTTTATGTTCTTATTGGTGTCGGGTGGGAAAGGAGCAGTTTTACAAGGAAGGGTAATCATCTAATGCTGTAAAGCATGTCGTTTCTTTGTGCCTTTAACAGTTATCTAGAAGGGAGAATTTTAACAGATGCAGTGAAACAGATGGGGAAAACGGTGCCTGCTCAAATTCTCCTTTCTACCGAGCTCTTAATCTTTCATTACAGCGACTTAGAAGCAGACAGTTCACCAATGTCATTTTCCCACTAATTATCATAGAATCTTCTCACATAAGTACATCCACTTAAAAACATCAACAGCCTCTTCTAGGATTCTGCTGTATTGAATGATAAATTCAAATCTAACCTAGAACCCTTCAAACTGAAGGCCTCTTGTTCTCACTTATTCCTAGAATGTGCCTTGTTTCATCGTCTTGTGCCTCATCAAAGGTGGGGATGGCTTTCAGTCAGTCAATCAATCATTCAATCATTTTATTTCTATGCTGCCTTTCCAAAGCTAAAATTGTGCTCAAAGCAACTTACAACATATAAAAATTACATAACTAAAAGCACAACAAAAGTTGTAAACAATAAACAAAACATCAAAAAGTATACAACCAGATTGGACAATTTCCACATAGATCCCAAGATCAAAAATAAAGCTACGAAGAATTAACAGCAACCCCCGTCCCAACAAAATGCGCTAAATAATACCTCAGCACAGCATTTCTTTCTTGCACAAGTTTCATGGGGTTAGCTAATAACTGCCCCTTCAGAGCCAAGTAGGCATTGTCTACATTCTCAAAAGCTGTACTAATTTCCAGACCCTAATCTGGGGTGTGGTGTGGGGAAGACCAAGGGCTCTGAAGGTGGGTTGAAAGCACCTGTGCTGAGGTACAAGAAGTCATCAGTGGGTGAGGGGGGGATAATGTGTTTTCTGAAAGAACACCTTAATTTTAAGTCTCAGCACCATTACTAGTGGAATAATGGGCACACTTTTAAGCTTCACCTTTGGTTTATTCACATCAGCTCATTTCAATAATATTCCATAATCAGGCACTGTTCGTTTTTTCCACTATTCCTGCATTTAGCAGTGCCCTGATTCAGCCTGAGGGTTGCCACTTTGCCACCAATGCATGTTACATCTTCCTTTTTCTTTTTTTTTTAAAGGAAGTGTTATGCCAGTGGGTGACATTCAAGAAGGGAACTCTGAATGTTGCCTTTCCCTCTGGCAGTTGGAAAAATGCAGAGAGATGATGACTCACCTGTAATTGAGAGAGAGAGAAAAATCCTAAAGGCATACTAATGAATCTTACCAGTGATGTTTTTTCAGATTCCCCTCTTGGCTCCCCCACCCCATCCCCCGGTAGGAAATCAGCAGAGCTCTCCCCACCCTAGAAGGGGCAGATCAGAAGGAAGGACGAATTTTGAATAATTTTTATTCCTTTCTCCCCAGAGATGGGCATCTTGTTCATTGACTTGTCTTCAAATATGTGCTATTTATAAGCTGTGCATGTGTCTGTTGCAAAAGGGTAAACCAAGGTACAGCTGGGGGGGGGGGGGAGTTACGACAGGAGTCAAGCTTTGAAATAATCCAGATGCCAGTTGTAATTCTGGGTGTAATTCCCCTCCCTCTTTTTCTCTCTTCCCAGTCCAGAGCAGAGAAATGATGTCAAAGTTGTCATGGTATCAGTATCTATGGCATGAAAATCATCAATATGATGTCAGGGAGGGAGGGGTTGAGAATGGAGGGTTTAGGATGGCAGCCTGGAAAGGGAGGAGGATTCCTTTTAGCATTTTGCGGTAACATCCGCATTGTCACGTTCCGCATCCCTCCTTTACGAATTATCTAGAACAATTAACACTTCTTCATTCTGTATTCGAGACTGCTGGTGTGGGTTAGAAGCCTATAAACATGCATTGAAGCAAGTTGGGGTGGAAGGAAAATCTAGCTATTTCCTGAGTGTTCAGAACATGTCACCTAATCCAGAACGACAGTCCTGTCAGGTAGGCCAGCATTTTCTCCAAATTGCAGGGAAAGGCTCACCAGAGGCCACTTGCTGTGTTGATGGTTAGAGGCAAGATTCAAACTTTGGGGACTTTCTAATTCATAGCTCTGCTTCTAGGCAACTGCTGCTACAGATCTTTTTTTATTCGGGGACGTAGGAAGTGGCCTTATCCTGAGTCAGACATTCAGTCCATCTAGCTTACTGCACTGACTGGCAGTGGCTCTCCAACATTGCAGATAGGGAGTTGTTCCCAGCCCAAACTGGAAATGCCATTGGGGATTATACCTTCTGCATGCAAAACAGGTGCTCTACCACCAAGTTGCAGCCCTTCAATGCTGCCTTCTACTGAATCAGACCATTGGACCATCTAGCTCAGTGCTGTCTACACTGACTGGCAGCTGCTCTCCAGTCTCGAACTTTCTGCATGCAAAGCAGATGCCCTACCACTGAACTGTGGCTGTTGTAGTATTTATATTCTGCCCTTCTCAATATAGCAATTATAGTGGCAGCATATACAGTTCTTACCCATCCACATTTTACCCTCACAACAACCCTGTGAGGTAGGCTAGGCTAAGAGGCAGTGACTGGCCGAAGGTCACCCAGTGAGCTTAATGGCTCCTGGTCTCCTAGGTCTAGTCCAGCACTCTTAAGCACTGCACCATGCTGGCTTTCTTATCTTTCTTTGGGGTATGGGAAAAGGGGAACCTACCACCCACAGAGGGCCAGTCACTGCTTCCTCTGAAAGCAAAGCAAAACTCCCATCTCATTTCTTGGTATTCTCATTTCTTCAGCGGTGACATCACACACACCACAGGACCAGTGCAAAGTCCCTGTGGACAGCGAGGGGCTCTCCACAAACCCGTGACATTTTGAGGTGGGTGTGATTTAGATCCCTTGTGTTTTCTTGCGTCTCATGTTTCATTCTGTGCCTGAGTGGCAGGCCCAAGTGAGCTTCATGGCTGTGTGGAGATTTGAACCCAGCTCTCCCACAGCCTAGTCAAATCGGTTAGCTACCACACCATGGAACAAGCTCTCCCTTCTTCCTGTCCATCCGGCTGTGACTGTAACTCTCTGCTCAGTACTTTCCCTCCTTCATGGGATGCATCCGATCTTCCTTCAGAGATGAGTCCCATCAACAAAACCCGCCTTTCCCAGAAAGCTTTCCCAATGGGCTGATTTGAGTTGTTTTTGATGGTTTACGCTGTCTTTGATTGGATCTTTTTAGAAATAAAAAACCCCCCAAACAAACCCAGTCTCGTTTTTTTATAGATGTGTCACGGTTTTCAATGCGGTTCTAGGTTGGTGTTTGAAATGTTTTGTCAGCTGCTTTGAGTGCTGTGAGAACAGCAGATACTGTGGCATGTAAATATTGAACATTAATTCTTAGCTATAGATACAGTGCTTTCAAAGTGTGCAAAAGGGACTTTGCATAAAGTTGGAACGGAACCTTTGGAAAGTCCCTGGAAGATTGCCCAAGAGGGCTTTAAAGGGTTCCCCAGCCCTACCTAGTTTTTAGACATACTTATGGAGGAGGAAAGGTCTTCCACCCAAGGTCTCCAAATGGAACATCCAGATTCAGAGGCTGTTGGACAAGATGAACCTTGGGCACAGGGCTCTATATCTCACACATATAACAAAAGTTCTAATACTTCTGTAATTATTATCAAAATACTTACGGACTGTCTAACAATCTAAAACCTCAAATTGGTGTACAAAAGGCATGCAATGCCAGCAAGCAAAAGAAAACACAGCCTGTGGGGTGTAGTGTTTAGAGTGCTGACCTAAGGCTTGGGTGACCCAGATTCAAATCCCCACTCAGCCATACAAAGTTCAGTGGGTGACCTTGGGCCAGTCACAACCTCTCAGCATAAACTACCTTGAAAAGTTCATTGTGAGGATAACAGGGGGGATGGGAGGGCCATGAGCTCCTTGGAGGAGGAATGATGATAGATAGATAGATACTTGGGAGGAACCTTCTTGTCACACACCCTCTTTTCTGAGGGTGCAAGCAGTTCTGCGAGTTGCAGGAGGCAACAGTAAGCAAGAAATGAAGCGTGCACCAAACAGGGCAGGGGAGGAGCGGAAGAAAAAGAAGGAAGCATCTGGAGAATATAAATACATCCTTTAGATGTGTGGTTTATGTGTGTGTACTTTAACACATGTTAGGAGCATTAAGAAAAGCTCTGCAGCTGGATCAGGACAATGGCCCATCTAGTCCAGCATCCTTTTCTCACAGTGGCCCTTCATATGTCTCAGTGGGAAGCCCACAAGCAGAATTCCCCTTCTGCAGTTTCCAGCAGCTGGTACCCAGAAGCATTGCTGCCTCTGGCTGTGGAGCCAGAGCACAGCCATCCTGGCTAGTAGCTGTCAAGGGGGGAGGAGCCCTCTCCAGCCCAGGAGATAATAAAAATAGCAATTTATAGTAGAAAACAAATACAGGCAACTGAATCTAGCATGGAGCAACTTTGAAGTAAAAACCCAATCCAGCTATCATCTATCTATCTATCTATCTATCTATCTATCTATGTTTATTTAAATAAGGCAAGCTTCTCAATTGCACAAACTCTTAGCCGAGAGTGTAAAAACAAGAAAAGCTAATAACTAAATTCCAATTACCCGTTAATACGTACAAAGAGGAGTTACCATGGGGATATTTTTGCAGCTGCAAAAATTATGGCCGTCAGCCAGCCCAATCACAAGCTTACCTACAAAGAACCTAACTAACAGCACCTGGGCTTTACTAATTAAACAAATCAGCACAAGGCTACTTTAACCTGGGCAAAGTAAATTCTTGACAGTAGCCATTGATGGCTTTCTCCTCCTTGAATTTGTCTAATCCTTTTTAAAGCCATCCAAGCTGGTTGCCACCGCTGCCTCCTGCAGGAGAGAGTTCCATTATCATGCTGGTGGATATCATATCAATATTTGCAAGTCAGAATCTTGAACTGAATGGCCAGTGGGTCTCTTATGGTAGCTGGCTAATTTGAGAAAGCTAAATCTTGAAAAAGTGACCCCAGGAAGGGTTTTTTTAGGGTTATTTCAATGCAGATTGCATTTTAAACAGAGGATCCATTCAATCCTGTTTTAAGAGGGATTTTGCCCTCATTGCAATGGCCTATGGGCTACCAGCAAGAACTATTTATTGGCTGGAGAAAGACACCCAATGAATTTAACAAAATACAACAACAACAATTATGCTCTTTTAAAATGTGGGGTTTATTGGGTTGTTTTTTATTTTGCTTATATATTTTGTGGTTTCATATTCTGATTTTGTTCTGTGAACCTGAGACCTTCGGGTATAGGGTGGTATATAAATTCAGCAATAAAAATAAAAATAAATAAAAATAATAAGTGCACCAGCACACTAGTCTGGGCGTTTCCTGCCTCTAATGAGGAGGGCTGCAGTCCACAAAAGCTGCTGATGCCACAACCCCCTGAAGATGCTACTGTTGTTTCTGTTGCAGGGCTTCCCGTTTAAATATTATGATTGCCCCCCCCCCCTAATATTCTGATTACCTTTCCAACCCCCAACCCCACCTATTATTATGATCGCTTCCCCCCTCCCGCCCTAACACCCACACCCACCCCACCCACTAGGTTGGTCGCTGCAGCAGGAGCGAAGCCTGCGCGCGCTGAGAAGCTGAACCCGGACAGGCGAGCGGGCAGGTGGTGGCGCGAGCTTCCCGGGTCTCCGCCCGCCCGCGCCTGCTGCCTGGCTCGCTTTGCTGCCTGCCAGCCTCTGCCGCCGCCGCCCGCCCGCCCGCCCGCTCGCCCCCCAGGCAGGCGCCGCCGCCGCCGCTTTCCCTTTCTGTTCTCTTCTCCGCTTGGAAGCGAAAGGAGGGCGCGCGAGCGAGGAGAGGGATCCGCAGAGAGGGCGCCTGGAGAGGAATCATGGAAGGAGCCTCCTTTGGAGCCGGCAGGGCAGGCGCGGCGGTGGATCCCTTGGAGTTCCTCCGGCGGCCTCAGACGATCCTGAGGATCATTTCGGGGGTAAGCCTCACACCCCAAGCCACCCCCTCCCTTCGCCACTAGACCCACGCCTCGCGTGGCCTTTCAGAGCCCTCCAAAGGTCAACAAGCCTTGGCGTCGTCTGCTGCGCCCCTCCACCATATTAGGGGGGGGGCGTTATTCCAATTTATTATTTTTATGTTGCAGACATTGTGCATGCAGGAGAAGGGAGGGAGGGGCGCGGGCAACGCTCAGGTGCGGTGGGCGGAATGACCTTTTTATTTTTGGCGTGTCGGTTTGAAGAAAAGAAAGATGACTCTGCATCGTCTGGCGTGTTTGTGGGTTAATGGTGGTGGGGTATGGCAGCTTCTCGGTTTATTTCTGGAGTGCCTAAAGAATCCCCACCTCTTTAAATGTCATTAATTCACCCCCCCCCACACACACACACAAAAGGGGAGGGGGGAATGCATGTGTGCCTTGAAGGAAAAGTCTGCTCCCCCACCTAATTTTCTCCTACCCGCCCCCCCCCCCGCTCTGGTCAGGTTGTCTCTTTACAGCCCCTCTAGGAGATATAGATCTACCCCCTCCCCATGCTGCCAATCTGCTCTTTTGCTACCTGGCTTTGCAGCAGAAGGTGTGGAAAGACTTCTCTCTCTGCTCTTTTCTGGATCTGAAGCCCACAGCCGAAGGTGTGTGTGTTTGGGACTGAAAAACCGTTCTGCCAGGAGACATTTTTTCTCTCCCCCCCCACCCCCGCCACCTGCCTTGGTGGAAAAAAAGCAAGCATGGCTGAATCCACCTGCAAGGCCTCCCCTTGTTGGAGGGATGAGTGTGGAATGATGTCACGCTTCCTTCTGTTGTGTTTGTCTTTCTTTTTCTCTCTCTTCCTGCCTTCTTGGAAGCGAGAGATGATGGCAGCAGCACCACGGCTGCCCACTTTGATGGCTGCTGGGTGACCGTTCTGGCTGCTCTCCTGGAAGGCGACAGCAAGATGGGCTCGGTTCAAAGGAGGGGCAGAATCATCTCTTGCTCACAGCCCCTTTTTGCTGTGGCTGAGCCTTGTGGCTTGGTGGTGTGGAAGGCAACAACACTCTCATTTTTTCATGTATGTGTGTATACAATGGGTGTGTTGTTATTTTGTTGGTATTATAATATCAGGGGCTTGTTGGGCTTTTGGAGGGTTCTCGGTGCCACCTCGACTATGCTGCTCACAAATGATTAAATGTAAGATAGGAAACCACCCTATTTTAAGGTTAACTCTTTGAGCTCTTTTAGCTCAGTATTGTCTACACTAACCAGCAGAAGCTCTCGGGGGGTTTCAGACTATAGAGCCACCATGGCATAGTGGTTAGAGTGTTGGACTAGGACCTGGGAGACCTGGCTTTGGATCCCCACTCCGCCATGAAGCTCACTTGGTGATTTTGGGGCAGTTTCTGACTCTCAGTTTAGCCTACTTTGCAGGGTTGTTGTGAGGATTAGATGAGGAGGGATAAGCATTTACACCACCTGGAGCTCTTTGGAGAAAAAGCTGAATATAGAAAAAAAATAAAAATTACCAAGGGATGCTGGAGATTGAATTTTCTGCATGCAAAGCAAGTGCTCTACCACTGATGTTTCTGTATGCAACTACTGATCAGTAGTCCTTTCCCCCAAAAGTAAAGTTTTCAGTCCTCTTGGTCTGAATAAAGGGCTGATTTGAATAACAACCCAGGAAGCATTGCCTAGATTGACCATCAGCTTCTGTCCAGGGTTTCCGACAGGGTGTCTATCAAAGCTATACCTGGAGATGCCACTGGGGATTGAACCAGGGACCTTCTGCATGCAAAGCAGATGCTCAGCCACTCAGCTACAGCCAGGACCAGCCCGCTTGTGTGTGGTGGACTGAGGCAGCTGCCTAAGGCAGGGGAATCCCATGGCCCACCCCTGCCACTGCTACCAGAGTTTTGCGAGATCTCACTGGAAGCAGCCACGTGACCCCAGAAAGCTAGGCCTTGATGGACAGGCAGCAGCAGGGGCAGCCCCTTTCAAAGGAATATGGAGGTGATCAGGCCTCTGTGTAATTAGTTTTGGGATTGCTCAAGGGGGCTGTCCCCCCTCTGCCCCCAATGCGGAGGAGTAGAACAGATAAAATAAAAAACCAATAGAGCAAACATCCACCTAAACAAGGAGGTTTCTGGCATCTGGCAGCCTTTGCCAAGCTGGCACTCTCCAGACATTTTGGACTACAACCCCCATCATCCCCAGCCGGCACGGCCTTATGGTACTGGGACTGATGGCAGCCAAAGGCCCAAACATCTGGAAGGCACCAGATTGGCAAACACTGATCTGGAGGAAGCCTTTGCCCATGTAAGACAATAATAAACATTGAAACTACCATATGAGCATCCCCAGAATGCCTTCCCTAGGTATCTACATTAGCCTGATTTCCAGCCAGGTAGCCAAATTAGTCCGTAGCAGCAAAAAATAAGCTTGTGGCACCTTAAAGACTAAAAATGGTTTATTACGGTCTGAGCTTTTGTGGCATCACCTTCATCAGATGCACGAAGTGTTGGCAGGTATATATAGCTACCTCTCTACATTGTTACACGGGGAAAAACATGAATCACCTCCTTGACTGCAGTCTCTTTCAGGAAATCCTTGACACACATCAGTGCATGGAAATGTTCATAATATCACTTAACACAGATTCATAATCCTTTCAGAAACCCTTCTGGAAACTGGTGCCCTCCAGATAGGAACACAGGAAGCTGCTTTGATACCAAGTCAGACCATTGGTCCATCTAGTGTATTGTCTACACTGACTGACAGCAGCTCAGCATGATGGCCTCTTAGCCCTACCTGGAGATGCCAGAGATGGAAGCTGGGATGTTCTACATGCAAAGCAGATGTGCTGATGGGAGTTGTAGCCTCAAATGGCCATGCTGAATGGAGCTGGTGGGAATTGCAGTCCAAAACATTTGGTTGGGGGTGGGGCACGAGGCTGACAAAGATTGCTCCAAGACATTTATTCACTTATTTATGCAGATATAGTGTGTGGAAGTGACAGCTGAAGGAGGCTCCTGTTCCCCTCCGGCAGCTACAATTCCCAAAGTGGTTTAACAATCGATCTCCCTTCCCAAATCTGGGAACTGGAGCTCTGTGAAGGGAATATAGAGGTCCCCTAACAACTCTTAGCAAACTACAGCTCCCAGAATTCTTTGTAGGAAGCCATGACTGTTCAAAGTTACAGCACAGTGCTTTATATGTATAGCGCCAATGTGGCCGATGTCCTCGAAGAGGGGTTGCTAACCTGTGGGCCTCCATATGTTGGCTGGACTACAACTCCCATCATCTCTGATCGCTGGCAATGTGGGCTGCTGGGAATTGCAGTCCCAACATTGTCCAGAGGGCAACAGGTTAAGCCACCCCAGGGTGTCCCAGAAGGACTTTGCTGTAATTTTGTGTCAGGGTTGCAGTGAAATCATCCCAGGGTGCTTTTCACCCTGTTTTTGGATAGGAGGTTGAGATCTTCAGACCCTGCCTTGGAGCAAGAACTGTCTTCCCTGAGCATTAGCTTAAACCACTAATGGGTTTCACTTTCATTGTAGGGAATGGCAGCTCTCTTGAACATGTTGTTCTTTCGATATAGCGAGGCTTCCTGAAATCTCCTAAGAGCTGGAAAGTCCTGGGATGTTTCCTTATTCCAACCCAGTTTGCTTTGTGGTGACAGTTTGCATTCTGCTTTTCCTGCAGTCCTGGTTTGCAATGTGAAAATAAACCTTTCACTTAGAAAAAAAAAGAAGGGGGCTTTTTACCAACTGAAATAAAATACAAGTATGGCCTTGTTTTACACGATTGGAGGAAGCAATGTGGTTGAAACCACGTGAACTCTAGTCAGACATTGATATGAGTGTTTGATACATAGGGGGTGATACCAAATGTTAGTTGTACTCAGAGCAAACCCAGTGAAATCAATGAAATCAGATATCTTGAGGCTGGTGATAGTAATCTGTCTGTTCTATGACTTAGTGGGATAGCACCCATAGAATCTGGCCCTCTCTGCTACTGCTTGTCCACCCGCTGACCTCTAAGTATCCTTTTGCATGGTACTTCCTGCCAGTAGTATGGAGGGGTGAATCTCTCTGTTTTCTCTCTCATATTTCCAATCATTGGCTCTCCAGGTTTCCCTACACATCTTTGTTAGAGTCATGGTTAGTGCAGAGTCTCTCAAACTTCAGACCCCTGCTGTTGCTGGACTTCAACTCCCATCACCCCTGACTACTGGCCCTGCTAGCTAAGGATGATGGGAGTTGTAGTCCAGCAATAGCTGGGGACCCAAGATTGAGAAACACTGGGTTTGTGTTATGTGCAAACCCTTCTAAGTGGCTGAGCTATGGTTTGTCTGCTAACAACAAACTGTGATGTGAAGCCATGGTTTGTTGTTAGCTTACGAACCTTGGTTTTTTGCTTTGCAGAATTTGGATGGCACCACATTGTTTGCTGGGACGCGGGTGGCGCTGTGGGTAAAACCTCAGTGCCTAGGACTTGCTGATCGTAAGGTTGGCGGTTCGAATCCCTGTGGCGGGGTGAGCTCCCATCGTTCAGTCCCAGCTCCTGCCCACCTAGCAGTTCGAAAGCACAGCAAAGTGCAAGTAGATAAATAGGTACCGCTTTATAGCGGGAAGGTAAAAGGCGTTTCCTGTGTGGCGCTGGTGCTGGCTCGCCAGCTGCAGCTTCGTCACGCTGGCCACGTGACCCGGAAGTGTCTTCGGATGGCGCCGGCTCCCGGCCTCTTGAGCGAGATGAGCGCGCAACCCTAGAGTCGGTCACGACTGGCCCTTACGGGCAGGGGTACCTTTACCTTTACCTTACTTTGTTTGCTGGGAAATTAGACAATGTTGATTGCCATACAGCTACCCTGCAAACAAATCTGGGATTTCTGCATGACAGGGGTTGGGCTAAATGACCCTTTGGGTCCCTTCCCAACTCTACAATTCTGTGAAATCGGTATGAATTCTCAGGCTGTGTCCACGCTCACTTTACATTATGTACTTACCGTGTTTCCAGGGCTGTTTTTTCCATCCTTGTTCACCTGACATTATCCAGAATGCATACGTGCCCTGTACTTCATTAGGAAATACTACTATTTGTTCATTGTTTCTCAAACTAGTTTCACACCTATTAAGAGACCTTAATCTATTCCTAATCTCCAGCCAAGGTGTGAACAGCCCCCGCTCTGTGTTCAAATGAATCTAACACTAATGGAGCTGTGCTGATGTGAACGGCTGTGCTGAGGGAGCTGTGAAATGCACAACGCCCCCCCCCCCGAACTTATCTATGCTCAAAGGCAGTCATGTGAACACATCCGTAGTCTAACCACCAATTCAGCTTTGTGCACAGCGTGGAGAAGGTGGATCGAGAAAAGTTTTTCTCCTTCTCTCCTAACACTGGAATATGTGGGGATCCGATGAAGCTGAACGTTGGAAGATTCAGCACAGATAAAAAATGGTAAAGGTAAAGGACCCCTGACAATTAAGTCCAGTCGCAGACAACTCTGGGGTTGTGGCGCTCATCTCGCTTTATAGGCTGAGGGAGCCAACATTTGTCCGCAGACAGTTTTTCCTGGTCATGTGGCCAGCATGACTAAGCTGCTTCTGGCGAAACCAGAGCAGCGCATGGAAATGCCATTTACCTTCCCGCCAGAGCAGTACCTCTGCTTGCATTTTTGGCGTGCTTTCAAACTGCTAGGCTGGTAGGAGCTGGGACCGAGCAACGGGAGCTCAACCCGTTGTGGGGATTCGTACCACCAACCTTCTGATCAGCAAGCCCAAGAGGCTCAGTGGTTTAGACCACAGCTCCACCTGCGTCCCTCAGCTCAGATAAAAGAAAGCCCTTATTCAGGCAGCGCATAGTTAACCTATGGAACTCCCTTCTACAGGAGGCAGTGATGGCCATGTACCTAGATGGCTTTAAAAGATGGAAGAGGTGGTCATTGACAGCTACTGGCCATGATAGTGGCGGCTCCTCAACAACAACACTCCTGAATCCCAGTTCCTGGAAACCACAGGAGGGGGGAGAGGGCTCTTGTGCTTGAATCCTGCTTGTGGGTTTGTCGCACATCTAGCTGGCCACCATGGTAACAGGTTCCTGGACTAGGTGCTTCCCCCTTTGGCCTGATCCAGCACTGCAGGGCTCTTCTGATGTTCCCAAGGGTTGCTCTCCCTCCCTCATCAAAGGCAGCCATGCTTCTGAATACCAGTTGCTGGAAAAGGCAGGAGGGGAGAATGCTCACATCCTGCTTGCATTCTTCCCTCGGGCATCTGGTTGGCCACTGTGAGAAGAGGTTGCTGGAGTAGATGCGCCTTTGTCCTGATCCTGCAGCCTCATATGTTCTTAGGACTGGCACCTTTCCTCTGCCAACCAGCAGCAAATAACGGGCAGCAACCGAGGGGCCTGGCCAGGCAGGGAGTTGCTCCCTTATTTGTCCTCTGATACTTGACGATAAAGAAAAGCAGACAGTTCCACCCATTAGGAGAATTGCTTTTCCTTCCCCCGCTGCTGTCTGAGCGAGTTTGTTTTGTGTTTTAAGTATCATCGAGGGTGTTTTTATCTCCCTGGGGGTTGTGTTCAGTACAAGATGTTTCTAGGTGGTGGGGGCGGCGGGCTGGGGGTGGGGAGAAGCAGGGCTGGAGCTTGAACAGATGGGCAGCAAAACCAGGCATCTACGCCAGCCAGCCACATTGTCATAGAATCATGGAGCTGCAGAGTTGGAAGGGACTCCAAAGGGTCATTTAGCCCAACCCACTGCAATGCAGGAATCGCAGCTTAAAAATCCCTCACAAAATGACCAATTTATGTTCAAAAGCCTCCAAGGAAGGAGAGTCCACCACCTTCCTAGGGAGTCTGTTCCACTGTTGAGCAGCTCCTAACCCTCAGAAAGTCAGAACCTCCTTTCTTGTCCTTTGAATCCGTTGGTTTGGGTCTTACCCTCTGGAGCAGCAGAAAACAATTTCCCCTTTCTCCTCCATTTTGAGGAGAGAGGGGTGGGATCCAATCTGCATCAGTGCCTTATCCATCCTGAATTGTGCCTTGAATCGTGGACACGTATTTGAACTGCTGAGAGCTTTGATTTTAAAGGAATAAGCATCTAGTCGTCGTCTTTGCTTGTGATGCAGTTTAGAAAACGGGTGGAAATCAAGTGGGTTGTGGGAACACATTTGAGAGAGAGAGAATGAGGGAATAGGATGGGGGGAAATGAGGCATTGAAGGAAGGGCACCTGAGGAACTTGGAGAAGTGACAGAGCATCTACTGTGCATGTAGAAGGCCCTAGGTTCGATCCCTAAGATATCCAGGTAGGGCTGGGAAGGATTCCAGTTTGAAACCTGCAGGGCTGCTGCCAGTCAGTGCAGACAACACTGAGCTAGCTGGACCAGTGGTTTGGCTCAGGATAAGGCAGAGCTTCCTATGAGGTGTCTGCAAATTGGATTTGTGTGTGCCTGGTTGAGGGACTGGCTTTGCGCTTGAGGAAGCCAGGGTTGAATTTTTCTAGCAGTGAACCATTAGGATGACTTTGTCAGCTTCGGTTTGTTTTGCTATTTTGCAGACTGAGGAAAGAGGAGCATGTACAGGCAGCACAGTCCTCTAGGAAGGAGCCCTGCCTTCCCTAGAGCTCTTCCAGATGACTGGCTTATTGAGTTCCTGATGCATTCGTAGAAAACTTACATGGAGGCTCAGAGTTGCCTCCAGTTTTACTGAGCGTTTCTGCTGATTTGATTGCAGGAAGGTTATCAGAGCATTTATTCCAATTTGTTCATGGGGTATTATTTATTTATCTATTTTATTTATTGAATTTATATCCCACCCCCAAGAAACTCAGAGTGGCAGACAGATAGGCAATTTAAAAACAAAGCAGGAACGTTCTAAAACAGAATAAAGCATTCCAGCAACAATTACAGTTAAAAACATCTAAAAGCAGTTTCAGTTAGAAAAGAATTACAATTACCTTCAAAAGCATTTTTTTTAAGTGAAAAATGTAAAGGTTAAGAAAAATAAACCAAGAAGCAATTACAAGTACAGTGGTCCCTCGGTTTACAAACTTAATCCGTTCCGGAAGTCCATTCTTAAACCGAAACCATTCTTAAACCGAGGCGTGCTTTCCCTAATGAAGCCTCCCACCACTGGTTCCCTTCCGCCGTTCAGATTCCATTCTTAGATCGATGTAAAGTTCGCAAACTGGGACACTACTTCCGGTTTTGTGGAATTTGTAAACCGAAGTGTTCATAAATAGGACTGTTCTTAAACTGAGGTACCACCGTAAAGACATTATACCATCCAGTGATTTTGAGGTTGACAGGAACAGTGTTCTTCAGCTGCCACCAAATTTCTGAGTAAACTGGAATGTTTTCAAACTCCTCTTGAAAGTGAATAATGATGGAGACAGATGTGCATCACTAGGGAGGGCATTCTGCAACCCAGGAACCACTACTGAAAAGGCCCTGTTGCTGGTCAGGAAAAACCAGGCAGCCCCGGGTGTCAGCACCCCAATAGCCTCACCTGCTGATAGTAGTTTAATGAGTATTCTTCCTGATTTGCTCATAGGGTGTTTTGACACCTTTCCTAATGAACCGTACTGCCACAGATCATGTGCAGCAGCCGCTGACTTGACATGAATTGTTCCCACTAAAGTCACATTCACACCCTACATTGAAAACACGGGTGCACAGTCTCTTCTTCACCCAAAGAATCCTGGGAGTTGCAGTTTTTTAAGGGTACCAAGAATTGTTAGGAAGCCCCTAATTTGCCTCCTAGAGCTACAATTTCTAGAGTGGTTTAACAATCAATCCTTCTTTGCAGGGAACTCTGGGATTTGTAGCTCATGGAAAGGAATTGAGGAAGGAGCACCTAACAACTCTACACCCTTAACAAACTACAGCTCCCAGAATTCTTTAAGTCAAGTTATGGCTGTTGAAAGTGGTATCATAGTGCTTTAAATGTGTCCTGTGATTGTGGCCAAGTTCTCCCCAGAATAGTTAAAATTCCAATTGAAAGTGATTCATTCTAGAAAATGCAATATTTTTGTCTTAGAATATCAGAACTACTTACACAGGTTGTTTTTTAATGCAGAATTTAGGATAAAAAATAGGCTTTGCAGATTCCTGGATGGACAGAGCACCCACCCCACTGTGTTTATGTGCCATTAAAAGTTCTCATGTGGTCATCTTGGCACAGAAAATTTATCTCTTGTGCCTCTTTAAATATTTTCAGCTGCTTCCTAGATTTTGTAATTTAAAAGTGGATAAGTGAGTTATATTAACATGCTCATGTGCTTCTTATTGAACATGATTTGGATCATGTTACCATGTTAGGATGGTGCATTTTCTGCATGCAAAATTGGCATTTTAATGCTGCTTACCCGCTGGAGCTGATGGGCTGGGCTGACACCTGAGCTGTGACTCACAATGTTCTTATTATTATTTCTGTTGTTATTATTACAATTGTCAGTCACTTTATGCAGAGGAAAACATTTCAAAAAGGCTTGCCCAGATAAAATACAATAAATAAAAGCAGTTTAAAACCAGAACACTGGCCTCTTCCAGTTCCTAATTTGACACTCTTGACTGCTACTGGCCTGCCTTGCATGTTTGTTGTAAAGTTTTGTTTTGGCATCATGTCCATGATAAGCGTTGCAGCTTCGCATTCCCCTACAGCTGTAGTCTGTCCCTTAACTAGGAACCTCAGAACGTAGGAAGCTGGCTCATACCAAGTAAAACAACTGACCCATCTCGCTCAGTACTGTCTACACCAGGGGTCCCCAAACTACGGTCTGCGGGCTGGATCCGGCCCACCAGGCTCATAAATCCGCTCCGCCAGCCGAACTCTGTGATGGGTTTACCTCAGCGCGTGTAGACCGTCCTTTTTAAGATTAAGATCGCTGGATTTACCTCAGTGTGTGGCGAGGCTTCCGATTGGCTGCAGGAAGCTCCGTCCCCGCGCGGCGAGGCTTCCTGCAGCCAATTGGAAGCCACCCGCTCAGCCTCCTGGCAAGGAGGAATTCTGGCAAGAGGAATCTAAGGGGAAAGGATTTTCCTCTGGAGCACATGAGAACTTTTGGACTTTACCCAGGTGGGTTGGGTGCTGCTATCACCATGTACAAGTCAGTTAAGTATGGGGCAAGGCAGAAGAAAAGGCTGATGTGAGAGAGGAGCAATGTCCAGCTGGTATGCTACCTGCTAGAGCTGGCTTATCAGCAGAGGCGTACCTACGCTCCCTTTTGCCCTTGGCAAGGAGATGTATCGGTCCCTTGCATCCTTGCCAGAGGAGCTGAGCCAGAATGTTGTTGTTGATGTTTAGTCGTTTAGTTGTGTCTGACTCCTCGTGACCCCATGGACCAGAGCATGCCAGGCACTCCTGTCTTCCACTGACTCCCGCAGTTTGGTCAAACTCATGCTGGTAGCTTCCAGAACACTGACCAACCATCTCGTCCTCTGTCGTCCCCTTCTCCTTGTGCCCTCCATCTTTCCCAACTTCAGGGTCTTTTCCAGGGAGTCTTCTCTTCTCATGAGGTGGCCAAAGTACTGGAGCCTCAGCTTTAGGATCTGTCCTTCCAGTGAGCACTCAGGGCTGATTTCCTTAAGAATGGATAGGTTTGATCTTCTTGCAGTCCATAGGACTCTCAAGAGCCTCCTCCAGCACCATAATTCAAAAGCATCAATTCTTCGGCAATCAGCCTTCTTTATGGTCCAGCTCTCACTTCCATACATCACTACTGGGAAAACCATAGCTTTAACTATACGGACCTTTGTTGGCAAGGTGATGTCTCTGCTTTTTAAGATCCAGAATAGAGAGGTGCAGTTTTTGCGCTCCTGTGGGTCTGTGCCTTTTACTGGGACCAGCCCCTGGGTACACCCCTGCTTTTTAGGCAACGTAAAAGGGAAGGATTGGTCTCATTGGTTCCCAGAGGTGGGAGCTGGGGGCAGAAAGAGCTCATTGACCTGTTCAAGTCCCACAAGCTCTTCCTTCCCATTCATTCACTGTTTTTCCTAGGCATCCGAAATGTGAATGTGAACATGTTACCCTATTCCAGGGCTCAAACTCACCTTCTATGTCTGTGGCTTCTTTTGTCTGGCCCCTTCCTTTTTACTACTGACCCCTCCTGGGTGTGTCTTGAACCCTCATCCAGGAGGGCTGCATATGGTCTTTGCAGGCATTCTGCTCAGATAGCTATGTAGTAAGAGGCCTTATGCTGAGATATGCTCCTTTCCTTAAGAATGCTGTGCTACAGAACTGTGGCTGTGAACAGATAAGGGCATTTGAACCCCTTCCTGAAGAGGTTGGCAGAATGAGGTGGTGCAGGGGTGTGTACTAGGATTCCACCCCTGTGGTCATGAGTTCAATTGGATCTCTGGACTTCCAGTGGTGCAGTCCAGTTGGTGGTTTTCAAGGAGAATTGGGGGTGGGTGTATTCCATTTTTAGTTTCTGCATTTTCTCATCTCCCTGGGCTACATACATATCATGCAGCAGCATATCTACCCCCCCACCAGCGCATAACTGGTATGTAGAATTACTCTCTAAAAGCTCTCTATAGCTAATAGCAGCTTTTAGAATTGAAATACTTATAAGTTTATGTTGATTAAAATCATTCTTCATTTTAAATATTGTATTATTTTTTCCTGGTTTGTTTGTTTTTTTGCACTACAAATAAAACATATGCAGTGTGCATAGGAATTTGTTCATTTTTTCTCTCTTCAAATTATACTCTGGCCCCCAACAGTGTCTGAGGGACAGTGAACCGGCCCCCTGTTTAAAAAGTTTGGGGACCCCTGGTCTACACTGACTGGCAGTGGCTCTCCAGGATTTCCGACAGCAGTCTCTCCCAGCCCTACTTGCAGAGGCTGGGGAATGAACCTGGGACCTTCTGCGTCCAAAGCACACACACTGCCTCTGAGCTATGACTCATCCCCAAGAGCCAACTGGCAGGCCCCTTAATGTTCAATTGCTCTTAAAAGTCTCTGTTGATGAATTGATGCTTGTGCTGGTAACACTTTGCCTTTTTTCTATGCTTTACTACCTTTCTGGACTTCATCCTGGTGGTAGTTTTAGTTCGTGGAACTCCCTCCCATCAGATGTCAAGGAAATAAACAACTACAGTGGTACCTTGGTTCTCGAACTTAATCCTTTCTGGGAGTCCGTTCGACTCCCGAAATGGTTCAAAAACCAAGGTGCTTCTTCTGATTGGTTGCAAGAGCTTCCTGCACTCAATCGGAAGCTGTGTCGGATGTTTGGCTTCAGAAAAACGTTCACAAACCGGAACACTTACTTCTGGGTTTGCGGTGTTCGGGAGCTGATTTGTTTGGGAGCCAAGCCGTTCGAATACCAAGGTACCACTGTGTCTGACTTTTGAAAAAATCTGAAGGCAGCCCTGTTTAGGGAAGTTTTTAATGTTTGATGTTTTATTGTGTTTTTAATATTCTGTTGGGAGCCTCCCAGAGTGGCTGGGGAGGCCCGGCCAGATGGGTGGGGTATAACTAATAAATTGTTGTTGTTTTATTGTACTTTTTTCTAAATGTTACAGCATTCATTCATTCATTCATTCATTTATCATGATTCCATTATAACAGAAAGGATGTTGTTGTTGGTGGTGTTGAGAGGCTTTCCCTGCCACCGCTATTCCTCCCTTTGCAAGCTACCTCTTCCTTTTTCCATTCTGTTGAAATAACAGCCCCGCTAGTTTTCATCATAGCCCCAATTCCTTTTGCAAGAGTAACGGCTCCATATTGAAGTCATGGATGTGTCATGTGGACTAGAATCCTCGTTAGCCTTCTGATTCTCACTCATAAGCAGTGCTGCAGTTCTGTAGAAGCACATGATGTGTCCCTGGATGCAGAAGCCAGCTTCCTGATAATCTGCACTTTTATTTATTTTAAAAGCAAACTTGTAGTACTCACAACGGCGGTGAAAATAAACTTGAAAGAAGAGTAGGCAATGCCTGCCAAATTCCTAGAACTTATATGTGTGTGTGCAACCTCCTTATTCTTGTGATTGTTGTTTGTTTCAAAGTGTTTTAAATATTGAATTTCAAATAGCTGTAAGTTGCCCCCGGGACCTTAGGGTGAAGGGATGGGTAAAAAAATATCAAATAAAACAGTGATATAATGTTGTGAGTTGTGGGGGGGTGCGGTTAGCCTGCATGATGTCTGAATCCATTGCAATTCTTGGGGTGCTGACTCCAGCAAGGATTCAAACATAATGGAGGATTCTGTCGTTGAACTAGCCAGCCGAGCTTGTTCCTGGGTTAATCGCCTAAGCATGGTTGTGTTAGTATAACCAAGGAAGTGGCTTTGTTCCAGAGGGCAAATGGGTGGGTCCCCTCCCTCACCTGGCTAGTGGTAAAGGTAAAGGGACCCCTGACCATTAGGTCAAGTCATGGCCGACTCTGGGGTTGCGGCGCTCATCTCGATTTATTGGCCGAGGGAGCCGGCGTACAGCTTCCGGGTCATGTGGCCAGCATGACTCTGGCAAACCAGAGCAGCTCACGGAAACAGCGTTTACCTTCCTGCCGGAGTGGTACCTATTTATGTACTTGCACTTTGACGTGCTTTTGAACTGCTAAGTTGGCAGGAGCAGGGACCGAGCAATGGGAGTTCACCCCGTTGCAGGGATTCAAACCACTGACCTTCTGATTGGCAAGTCCTAGGCTCTGTGGTTTAACCCACAGCTCCACCCGCGTCCCCTGGCTGGTGGTAAGAGGGACAAAAGCCAGAGTTGAGTGTGTGAGAGGGAGAGCTGGGCTAGAAGCAGGCAGAGCCAGAGAGTGAGAGCCATGCCTGATTTCTGTTGCAATCCAGGGCTGTGACTGTGGGAGAAGCAAGACCTTCTGGGGAGTTAATGCTGTGAGCCCCTCCATTATATGCTCAGGTTGTATATACCGTATTTTTCGCTCCATAGGACGCACTTTTTCCCCTCCAAAAATGAAGGGGAAATGTGCGTGCGTCCTATGGGGCAAATGCAGGCTTTCGCTGAAGCCTGGAGAGCGAGAGGCATCGGTGCGCACCGACCCCTCTCGCTCTCCAGGCTTCAGGAAGCTATCCGCAAGCCTTGCAAGCCCGGTGGGAGTTCCCGCGGGCTCACAAGGCTTGCAGGCAGCAGCCTGCAGCCCCGGCGAGTGTCCGCAAGCCTTGCGCGCCCGGCAGGAGGTCCCGCCGAGTGCGCGAGGCTTGGGGCGGCAGCTTGTCGCCCGAAGCACGGGGAGCCCTCCGGAGGGTGCCCCGTGCTTCTTGCAGGTGTGTACAAGGCTTGGGGCGGCAGCCGCGGCGGGGGGGGGGAATAATTTTTTTTATTCATTTCCCCCCCCAAAAAACGAGGTGCGTCCTATGGGCCGGTGCGCCCTATAGAACGAAAAATACGGTAAGTGGAAACACCAGATAACATGAAGACACCACAGACTCCACAAACCTCATTCCCTGGTGCTCCCTGAAATCTCACACGGCTCAGAGATTGCGTAGAGCTGTGCAAAAACTATATGATACACTGTACTATTGGGAGATCGATTATAGACTACTCAGGCGCTTCTGCCACCTGATTTTGATCTACCTTCTGTCCACCAATTGTTCTAGAAACTCTATCTGATGGTTATCAGAATTGCAATATAAATACACATATTATTTTTTTTTAAAAAAGCTTGATGGTTATAAAATCCAGTTTTTACATGTAAACATTTTTTTTTAAAGGATGCAGCATCAAGTCTGGATGCACCAGCCCTTTTGCAGGGCTAAGCAAAGCAAGCAAACAAATAACATCAGTTTTCTAGGTATTGCACCAAACGTTTTAAAACAAGATCACCTGGGAGTCTTCCCTCTCCTGGAGATAAAGAGTTGTAAGCACTCAAGCGCGTTGAAAAGTGCTATTGAAATTTGAAAGGCTGGTAAGAGGATGAAAACACACTTCCGCTCATCCTGCCGCCCATTCAAATGCCTCTTAACTCTTAGTCTTCGTGGCACACTCTGCTACCCTTGGGGAGGAGGAAGCACTAGGAGGGGAAAAAGATCTGCGTGCACTCACAGTTTCCGGCTGTTCTGTGGAACAGAGGAAACATCCTTCCATATACTGAGCCATGCCATTACTACATCTAATTCAGTTTTGTCTGCACTGATGGTCAGCGGATTTGCAGGGTTCTAGGCAGGGGGTACCCCCTACCTGGAGATGCCAGGGACTGAGTAAGTGACCTTCTGCATGCAGTGTAAAAATAAAGTAAGATTCTAGACCTCCTAGCTGAATAAGGGCTATATTAAATAAGAAAGTAGGAAGTTGCCTTATATATAAAGGTAAAGGTAAAGGGACCCCTGACCATTAGGTCCAGTCCTGACCGACTCTGGAGTTGCGGCGCTCATCTCGCTTTATTGGCCGAGGGAGCCGGTGTACAGCTTCCGGGTCATGTGGCCAGCATGACTAAGCCGCTTTTGGTGAACCAGAGCAGCGCACGGAAACAGCGTTTACCTTCCCGCCGGAGTGGTACCTATTTATCTACTTGCACTTTTGATGTGCTTTCGAACTGCTAGGTTGGCAGGAGCAGGGACCGAGCAACGGGAGCTCACCGCGTTGCGGGGATTCGAACGGCCGACCTTCTGAACAGCAAGTCCTAGGCTCTGTGGTTTAAGCCACAGCGCCACCCGTGTCCCCTTTAGCTCAATATACAGCTTTAGCTTCCCCAAAACAATCCTGATAACTGTAGCTTGTTCAAGGTGCTGAGGGTTAGTAGGAGACCCCTTAGTCCCCTCACTGACCTGCAAATCTCAGAGTGGTTTAGCATTTAATCCCTCTTCCCTCTGGGAATTGTAGTCCTGTGAGGGGTCTCTTAACCACTCCCAGCACACTTAACAAACTGCACCTCTCAGGATTAACTGTGGTATCCCAGTGCATACACTCCAATGTCCCGCTGATGAAAGTCAGGACACGACTCGGCCCCTCAACACGCTTAAAACCCCGCCAACGTCTCCCTGCCCCTTCTCAGTGACACCCCCCCTTTCCCACTGGACACCTCAACAAAGGCCATGCTCTGGCGGGTGCCAGTTGTTCCACCCCAGAGTGTGGAAGCCAGAACAGGACACCCCTGGATCCAATCAGAAGCAGAGATGGGTTCTGTAATTCCAGGATATCCCACTCAAATCGGGACGGTTGAGAGTGGCATGAGAGTGCTTTATAGTGTACGTGGGAAGTAAGATTCAGCACTCAAAGCATTGAGAATGGTCCTCCCTTCAAGGCTAGAGATAGGAGGATGAGGGGAAGCGAATTTCAGTTCTGGGGAGACCAGATCTCCGCCTGGTCTCTGTGCTGTGAGAGGGATAGCTCTCTGTTACAATTACTGTTGGGTTTACTAAAGGGTTTAATTACTGCTGTTGGCTTGGAAATGGTCATTCAGTGCCTTAACTGCCGCCAGGCTCTGTGCAGCAGCAAACCAGAGTGAGAAGGAGATTTCGCTCTGTCAATTTCTGTTTTCTTTAATGGCTTCTAATGGAACAGAGTAATAATACTATCTAAAATAGCAATGTAGTAGAAGGAGTAATGAACAACAGTAGATTGGAATGACAAGAAGGGAGATTCTGACTAATCCTTCTGACAGTAAGAGCCATTTGACAGTGGAACGGATTCCTTTGGAAGGTGATGGACTGTCCTTTAAATAGAGGCTGGATGGCATTTTAGGCAATTGGGCTAGATGACCCTTGGGGCCATCTCTTCCAAGTCTGATTGTGTGTTTATAGAAAGATGGGTTATATTTGTGACATTTTGAAATAATAGCATTCAACCTTACGGTTCCTTTGCTTTACCAAAATCATGCATTAAATAATAATAATAATAATAATAATAATAATAATAATAGATAAGCTGCCATTTTGCAGATACAGAGAACTCTTTCTTATGGTCCCTCTGGCAAAGCAAGAGAGTGGCAAGGATGTTTGGAGCCAATGGGGTGGCAGGTGGAAAGGGTGCCCTCCACCCACTGACCCACTGGCCGTGAAACCCTGTGTGGCACTGAACCTCCTCCATTATTCATGCCGCACAAACATGCCCTGCTTTTTGGCAGGCTGCGCATGTTTCCCTTAAGTGGCTGTCAGTATTTCCAGCAGCGAAGGGGGGTGGGTGGGAGGAATATGTTCCTGCATTATTTATAAATGAGATTAAAAGAAAGAAAGAAAAAACCCATCATCACAAAGTGCTGAAGATTACACCTTCTGGCAGCCTCACAGCTTTGGCGAGATCCTCCTTGCTCTCGCTGGCGCTGCAGTTGTATGTCTTTGGTCCTGCTTTATTGCAGCCTTAGCCGTCCCAGGGGGCTCCAGATGTTTGGGACTACAACTCCCATCAGCCCCAGCCAACATGTTAGATGGGAGTTGTAGTCCAAAACATCTGGAGGGCCCCAGGTTGACCAAGGCTGTTGTTGCCTCTGCTGGGCTCTGTTCAGATGGAAGTACTTTGCAGGTCGGGACAGCGGCATCCTGCAGTGGATCTGATAACATTGCTCGAACCAGACTCCGACTGAGCGCAGGCAGAGAGCACGATAGCAGGAAATGATAAAGCACAGGAAGTGTCAGGGGCCTGACTTATTTTGCCATACAGGAAAAATGGACCCTTTCCTTGCTAACTGTAGTTTGCAAGAAAGTCCTTCTGCACACAGCGCGTGGTTAAACTGTGGAACTTGCTTCCGCAGGAGCCAGTCGTGGCCCCTGATGTGGATGGGTTTAAAAGAGGATTGAACAAATTCATGGAGGGAGAGGGCTGCTGGCGGCTATTAGTCACAATGGCTATGCTCTGCCACCCCCGTCACAGGCAGCAATGCTTCTGAATCCCAGTTCCTGGAAACCACAGGAGGGGAGAGGGCTCTCCTAACTGAATCCTGTTTGTGGTTGGCTACTGTGAGAACAGGATGCTGGACTAGATGGGCCCTCTTTGGCCTGATCCAGCAGGCTCTTCTGGTGTTCTCATGAACATCATGCACACCAGTGTTTTGCACCCTGGTTGCATGCACACTGCGGTCTCTTTGCTCCCTAGTTTCCCATCCTCCTCCTCCTTCCTGCCAACAACTTTAAGTCACTCCTGTCCTCAGGGCCTGTGTGTTTCCTCCCCCTAAACCCACCTCCCATTTTTCTCATTGGCCCTTTTTTCCTGAGGAACTTTCCTCAGTTTCTTGACTACCTACCCTTTAAGGCCCTTTTCCTATGCAGCTTTCAAGCCCTCACTCTTCCATCCCACTGCAAAAGCATATCCCGCCCCACGCCGCTGCAGGCCTGGGGGCTTTGGATGAAATAAACTAGCCTTTTTGTTCTCATTGTCACAGAAGCTGCATTGTTTTGTAACTGTCTGTGTACCACTCAGAAGTTAGAATATTTGTGGGCATTCTGTGACACTGCAGCTGCTCGGCCAATGCAGGCCGAGAGCCGGAAAGCTGAATGGGGAAAGTACCGGAAATCAGAGGGCCCAAAGGAAAGGGGACAGGTGCAGTCTTCCAGGGAGGGCATTCTGTGAACAGGGAACCACCACCAAGAAGTCCCTGTCATGGATCACATCCAGCGGCGTCACCAACAGGTCTCCCCTCCCAACTGTAGGGGCCTGAAATGATCTTGGGAGAGGTGAGCTTTCAGTTGAATATTGTTCCTCCTTTTCCTCCCCCACAACAAAATAATAATCCTCTGTTCAGGTTTTCTCCATCGTTGTTTTTGGCTCCATCATCAACGAGGGTTACGTGAATGATGGCAGCAGTCCGGTGCTACGCTGTGTCTACAACAACAACGATGACGCCTGCAACTATGGAATCGCCATTGGCCTCATTGCCTTCTTAGCCTGCAGTTTCTTCTTGGTAGTGGACCTCTACTTCCAGCAGATCAGCAGCGTGAAGGACAGGAAACGTGTTGTCCTCTTTGACCTTGGCTTCTCAGGTAGGACCTGTGGGGTGGGATTTGCTGAGGACAGTCTTCCCCAATCTGAGCCCCTCCTCCAGATGTCTTGGAGTACAACTCGCAGCAGTCCCCACCCAACACGGCCATTTTGGACTGCATCTCCTATCAGCACTTGCCAGCCCAGTGGTTGATTGCTTATTTTTTATTACTTATTACTTGATTCCTTATTCCTTTATTTGATATATATATCCCTCCTTGCTCCAAGGAGCTGAAAGCAGTGTACATTTTATACTTGCTTGCATTGCAATTTTGCCTAAAACTCACCTCTTTTGCAAAGCAGTTTCCCTTACTCTAATGCATTTCTGCATGTTATCTTCTCTAAAATAAGCATTTTGACGCGTGTTTTCCCCTAGTATTTGACTCTTTGTGCCCATCTCGTGGCTAGAGAACTGTATTGCAACTGAAATGGATGGATCCCACTCGCTGTCTTGGCTTCCTCTTTAGCCGCGTGCAACCTCTCCCTGCCAGAGGGGTTGCGCATGGCTATCCCTGAAGCCTTTGGAGCACAGCGCAAGTTCCCGCTGCGCTCCTCAGGCTTTGGGTTCCTTTTGCTGAAGCCAGGAGAACAAGACTCTCCTGGCTTCAGTGAAAGGAACCTGAAGCCTCCAGAACGCAGCAGGAACTCACACTGCGCTCTGAAAGCTTCAGGCGGCTATCCCTGAAGCCTGGAGAGCGAGAGGGGTCGGTGCGCACCGACCCCTCTCGCTCTCCAGGCTTCAGCGAAAGCAACGCAAAGCCAAGGAGTGCAGAGGGAGTGCTCCCTCTGTGCTTTGGAGGCTTCGCGTTGCTATCGCTGAAGCCAAGGAGCCTGTATTCGCTCCATAGGACGCACACACATTTCCCCTTAATTTTTGGAGGGGAAAAGTGCGTCCTATAGAGCAAAAAATACGGTAGGTTGGCAGGTCTCTAAATGTGACGCAAATCGAATTTCTCCCCATCTCTAGTTTTGGTCTGAAACATCTGGAGGGCACCAGCTATGGGAAGCACAAGGCAAGTCAACCCACCCGCCTCCCCCCCCCGCCCCCAAGATTCGCTTGCAGGGGCAGCTGCAGCCTGATTTTTAAGCTGCAGGTCCTTAAAAACTCCTCCTAACTGTGGTGGCATCACAGTGCTGAATCCACAGTACAGAGCCAGTTGTAGTGAAGGTGGAGCATATGCAGCCTGGTGCTCTTTAACTGACTCTGCTGTTCCTTAAATCAAGCTTAAGTGTCGGTGTTTCCAACAGAGACGTCGCTTTGACAGCTAACTGTACCCAGGAGGGTGATGCTGTAACGTACAAGTAAGGTATTATGAAATGGCCATACGCTTATCACACCATGGACGTCTCCAGCAGAGTATTGTGTAATCTGTTTGGAAGCAGCTTCCCGGTGGCTCAGGGAGAAAGGGGCAACATTACTAACTAGGCATGGGGGAGAAATTCAATTCAGTTCGCATTTGAAGTGCTGTGAAACACTCGTTCCTCGTTCGTAAGAAATCCATCATTTAGTGAGGCAACACCCGAACTTTGGAACTCTCTGCCTATTGTCATCAAGCATTATACTCTTCTCGGTGCCTGTTAAAAGCCTTTTTGTTTCAGCAAGCCCATCCAGGTATGTAGAAGGCTGTCAAGTGTTTTTAGCTGGTTTTAGCTTAGTATTTTTTGAATGCTTTAAATAGTTGTTTTTCTTTATTTCACTTATGATGACATTGTTCTTTTCATAAACCACTTCAATGTCTTTTTAAAAAAAAACACCAATTGAGCACTATGTAAGTTTTGGGAAATAAAGAAATAAAAAGACAAACCTACCTAATTCTCATTTCCTAAAACAATAAACAGAAGCCCAGCCATCCTTTGAAATTCATACTTCTCCAAATTTTGCAGTGCAGTTCTCCTAAGTGTTGTGTACAAAAGTTGCTTGTACTAGAAAGTGTGCCTGAAATGCATATGTTAGAGCAGATAACATGCAGAAATGCATTATATTAGGGAAAGTTGCCCTGCAAACAAGTGGGTTTTAGGGGAAATTGCACATAAACATGTGTATATGAGGATACTTAAATGCTGGAGGACTTCAGGGGAAACTGCAAATGGATATGGAAATGCGAAGAACTGAAGTTAAGGCTGGAAAATTGAGAAACTGAAATTGACAGATTTGCCCATTCCTAGCGCTGCCACCTGATCCTTTCACAGGAAATGGCCAGGATTCGAGCAGGACATCCAGCACGCATTACCGCGGTGCTTTAGCCAACTTATTTTTCCTTGGGGAGCTCCTATGCCTTTTACAAATTGCATAACTTCCACGCTGCGGAAAGCTCCTTGCCCTGCAGATGTTAATTGCAATAATTTATTGTTTGTATGTCAGTCTGTGGTTGTGTACCCAGAGAAGCTTACAGCATAAGGATACAGACAGCATAACGGAATCATCAAAATGCAAATAAAAGGCACTGTGCTTGAAGACCCAGACAGGGATGATGAGAGCCTGGGGAGAGGTAGACCCGGTTTAAATCTCTGCTCAGCCATGAAGCTCAACCTTCTCCTTGTCCCTCAGCCTTACTTACTTACCTTACCTTACTTAGCTTTAGCTTACCTACCTCACAGGGTTGTTGTGAGGAAGGGAAGAACCGCGTATGCTACCAAAGGTGGATATACATGAACTATAATAATGCTGCTTAACATTTGACAAGGTTCTGTGCCAATGTGAGAGGGAGAGAACAGTGACTCTTGTTGCTCTGGTGGTACTGGGATGACCTGATGTGGTTTTTTTGCTTCCTCTCACCAGGGTTCTGGTCCTTCCTGTGGTTTGTGAGCTTCTGCTTCCTGGCCAACCAGTGGCAGAGGACGCCATCGAGCAAAGAAGCACATTACGCAGGTGATGCAGCCAGGGCGGCCATTGCCTTCTCGTTTTTCTCCATCATCTCCTGGGTAAGCTTTGGTGTCCAGTGGTGATCCTGTGATGTGTGGAATACTAATAATAATAATAGTACTAGTGATGATAATAATAATAATAATAATAATATTTTACAGTCATACCTCAGGTTGAAGTAGCTTCGGGATGAATATTTTCGGGTTGCGCTCCGCGGCGACCTGCACGTAACAGAGCGTGTTACTTCTGGGTTTCACCGCTCGTGCATGCTCAGACGCTCAAAATGACGTCATGCGCATGCACGGAAGCGGCAAAACGCAACCTACGCATGCGCAGACGTGCAGTTGTGTCTTACGTTTACTTCAGGATGCAAACAGGGCTCCGGAACAGTTCCCGTTCGTATCCAGAGGTACCACTATATTTTATTTATACCCAGCCACTCTGGGCGGCTCCCAACAGAGGACTAAAAACAGAATAAAACTTCAAACATTAAAAACTTCCCTAAACAGGGCTGCCTTCAGCTGTCTTCTAAAAGTCAGATAGTTGTTTCTTTCCTTGACATCTGATGGGAGGGTGTTCTACAGGGCGGGCGCCACTACTGAGAAGGCCCTCTGCCTGGTTCTCTGAAGCTTTGCTTCTCGCAGTGAGGGAACCACCAGAAGACCTTCCGATCTGGACCTCAGTGTCTGGGCTGAATGATGGAAGTGGAGACGCTCCTTCAGGTATACTGCGCCGAGGCCGTTTAGGGCTTTCAAGGTCAGCACTAACACTTTGAATTGTGCTTGGAAATGTACTGGGAGCCAATGTAGGTCTTTCAGGACTGGTGTAATATGGTCTCGGTGGCCACTCCCAGTCACCAATCTGGCTGCTGTAGTTGTACTTGTAGTTTTAGGGTCACCTTCAAAAGTAGCCCCATGTAGAGCACGTTGCAGTAGTCCAAGCGGGAGATAACTAAAGCATGCACTACTCTGGCCAGACAGTCTACGGGCAGGTAGGGTATCAGCCTGTGTACCAGATGGAGCTGGTAGACAGCTGCCTGGAACACAGAATTGACCTGCAACTGCATGGACAGCTGTGAGTCCAAAATGACTCCCAGGCTGTGCACCTGGTCCTTCAGGGTCACAGTTACCCCATTCAGGACCAGGGAGTCCCCCACACCTGCTCGTCCCCTGTCCCCCCTAAACAGTACTTCTGTCTTGTCAGGATTCAACCTCAATCTGTTAGCCACCATCCATCCTCCAACTGCCTCCAGGCACTCACACAGGACCTTCACCGCCTTCACTGGTTCTGTTTTGAAAGAGAGGTAGAGCTGGGTATCATCTGCATACTGATGAACACCCAGCCCAAACCCCCTGATGATCTCTCCCAGTGGCTTCATATAGATGTTAAAAAGCATCAGGGAGAGGACGGAACCCTGAGGCACCCCACGAGTGAGAGCCCCCAACACCACTTTCTGGACACGGCCCAGGAGGAAGGAGGGGAACCACTGTATAACAGTGCCTCCAGCTCCCAGCCCCTCTAGACGGTCCATAAGGATGTCATGGTCAATGGTATCAAAGGCTGCTGAGAGATCCAGCAGAACTAGGAAACAGGGCAGAACTAGGAAGCGCCCTGGACTGAAAGGGAGGGCCTACCTGGAGATGCTGTCGGAAACCGAACCTGGGATCTCCTGCTTTTCCAAACAAATGCTCTGCCGTGGAGTTAAGAACCATCCCCTGGAAATAAATCAAGATTCCAGTCCTCATGGTTCTGAATCTAGGGTTGATTCAACTGGAATGTCAGGATCTACCTTGTATGATGTCAGACCATTGGTCCTTCAAGCTCAGTATTTAGATGCCTGCAATGACCAACATCCGCTTTTCAGTCTCTCCCTGTCCTATCCGGAAATGCCACTGGGGACTCTGCCATTGATCTATGACATAGGAACACAGGAAGCAGCCTTATACTGAATCAGACTACTGGTCCATCTAGCGCAGGAATGCCTGCAATGACTAGCAGCAGCTCTCCAGGGTTTCAGACCGGGAGTCTGTCCCAGCCCTGCCTGGAGATTGTGGGGACTGAATCATAGAATTGGAAAGGGACCCTGAAGATCATCCAGTACAACCTCCTGCAATGCAGGAATATGCAGCTTTCCCATATGGAGATTGAACCTGCGACCTTGGCATTATTAGCACCACACTCTAACCAACTGAGCTATCCCGTGGGACGTTCTGCATGCAGTGCAAATGTTCATCCGCTGAGCTATAGCCAATCCCCTTAAATACATAGTGACAGAGGAAGCAGTCTTATGCTGAGTCAGAGCCTTCATCCGTCCAGCTCAGGATGGTCTGCAGCCCTTGGCTGGCAGTGGCTCTCCAAGGAGTCAGGCAGAAAGTGCTCCAGTCCTGAGGCATCTGGTTGCCCACTATAAGAACAAGATGCTGGACTAGATGGTCCATTGGCCCAATTCAATTGCAAGACTCTCCTTACGTTCTTAGACTATTGGTCCATCTACTGTAGCTCAGTATTTCCCACACTGACTGGCAGCAGCTCTCTAGGGTTTCAGACCTGGGGATCCTACCCTCGGATCTGAGAATAGAACCTGGGACCTTCTGCATGCAAGGCCCTACTCACTGAACTATAGAGCCTAGGAAGCCAGACTTTTGGTCCATCCAGCTCAATAGTGCCCACACTGACTGGCAGTGGCTCTTCAAGGTTTCAGGCTGGAAACATTCCCAGCCCTACCTGGAGATGCCAGGGGTTAAACGTGGGACCTTCTGCATGCAAAGTCGATTTTCTATCACTGAGCTATGCAAAATAGCCCCATGAACAGGCATAAGATTGTCCTTTTAGCTGCTCAGTAGACACTGGAGAAGCCCCAGAAGTCTCTGTCCTCCTCTATGTTACAGCTTTTCAGGGATCCGAAGAAGGTGACCATCTCCCCCTCCCTCCATCAGCCAATCCAGGCCAAGCAGACATGGGTCACATCCATACCAGACATTCAAGCACTTTCAAAATGCATGGCTTCCTATGTCCTAAAATGTGTCGGATTCCACAGGAGGTGCCAAATGCGGCGCAGGAGTCCGTGTTTTGATCTGATGTGGCATGTGGCCTTTCAAGATCCTCTTCCCGCTTTTGCCTGCCTTTTCAAGCCACTCCAAGGGGGTGTTGACAGTTAACAGCAAACGCTCTCGGATTTGTTCCCCTTTCATACTGTCAGGAGCTGCTAAGGGAGATGTTAACAGAATGCTCTGATCTGAAGGGAAGCATTGCAGCATTTGTGTCTCGCACGGTTTGCATTTTAAACATGCATCCTTTCAAAAAGAAAAAAGAAAAAGATGGGGAACATTTTTGGCAAAGGAGGCATAGAAGAGTGACCTGAGGAACTCGAAAGGCTTCATCCTTCCAGTCTGCTCTGTGCTAGACCCCACCTTGCAAATTACACGATGGGATTCTGCCTTCCTGGTTTTGCAGAGCCTCCTAGATACATCACACTGTCCATGTTGTGTCAGTATTTGCCTAAAACTGGTGTGTGGGGAGAACCTTGGGCCCTCCAGATGTTGCTGAGCTACAACTCCCATCATCTCTGACCCTTGGTCATACCAAGTAGGGCTGATGGGAGTTGCCGTAGTTGGCTATGCTTTGCCTCCATTTTCAGAGGCAGTCACTGTGAGATCACAGGATGATGCACTAAACGGGCCATTGGCCTGATCCAGCAGGCTCTTAGGTCCTTACGTAGTTTGGCAACATCCAGAGGGCCAGAGTTTCTCCACATCTGGCCCAAATGTTATATCTGGGTTGGTTGGTTTTTGTCAGCAGCAGCAACAACTACTTGTATAAACAAGTTGTATACCACCCTTTATCCATAGATCTCACAGCGGTTCACAACATAACTATTTGAGTTTGAAAAGCTTGTGTTGCTGGATCAAGTTTGTCAGTTTTGTTGAATTAATGAAACTAAATAATTTTACAGTGGTACCTCGGCTTACATACGCTTCAAGTTACATACGCTTTAGGTTACAGACTCCGCTAGCCCAGAAATAGTGCTTCAGGTTAAGAACTTTGCTTCAGGATGAGAACAGAAATCGTGCTCTGGCGGCGTGGCGGCAGCAGGAGACCTCATTGGCTAAAGTGGTGCTTCAGGTTAAGAACAGTTTCAAGTTAAGAACAGACCTCCGGAATGAATTAAGTACTTAACCCGAGGTACCACTGTAATTGGATTTTGAATAGATGTGCGCTCGCTACTGTTTTTGAACTTTATTGTGTCCTTAGTGGGTTGTGCAAACCACCAATCCGAGCAACCCTTTTTTTATTACAGGGTTGGGGGTTACCGGGGATGAGTTGAGGGAACGTTTTGGGAGCGGCTGACCTAAACCTTTGTCTTCCCCGCAAAAGGTTGCCCTGGCCCTCAAGGCGCTCCAAAGATACCGGCTGGGAACCGACATGTCCCTGTTCGCCACGGACCAGTTCCCCACCGACCCCAGCGCGGCCTACCCAGGCTACCCCACCGGCAGCGGCGTGGAGAGCACAGAAACCTACCAGAGCCCCCCCTTCTCGGAGACCCTAGACACCAGTCCAAAGGGCTACCAGATGCCGGCATATTGAAGGGCAGGAGGAAGTCCTCTCCCTCCCTCAAGGTTGTATAGCAAATGGGAACCCGACCCAGAGAAATGGGGCAACTTTCCCTTTCATGGTGCAGTATAGTCAACTGGTTGGTTGCAAGTGTATGCTAAAGTACATTTTCTTTTTTAAAAACAAAAAAAATTAATGTGGCAAGTTAACGTAACTGGGTTCAACTTACTCTTAGCTAATGGTGCAGTGAATTCTCTACAGTGGTATTGGTTCTTGTCTTACCTGTCTGAGGATATTTTTTGAATTTTATTTTTTAAAAAACAACAGTGTTCCCTCTAAGCATGAAACGTTAGGATGGTTGCTACCAACTCCCATCTTTGTGAGCCGTCCCTGTGATCTTGGCTCATTGTGGCATTTTTTTTCCTGAATTCGCACACAGAAGCTGGCAATAGCCCAGCCTGTTAAGAGACGTCCCACTCCTTACACAGATAAGTAGATGCTATATTTTGTGCTTCCGGGGCTTAATCCAGAAAATTGCTCCCACTGTCTTCATCCTAGGAACCTTCCAGATCATCCTCTCCTATTTTTTTATTCCCTTGCTCTACAGCCCTAGAAAAAAGGTAGTTTTAAAGCAGCCTTCTTGCCCTCCAGTTGTTTTGGATTCCAACTCTCATAATCCCCAGTGGGAGCTGATGGGTGTCCAAAACATCTGGAGGGAACCCAGTTGGGGAAGACTGTTTTCAAAAGGAATGTGCCAAATTTAAAACCAAAAATAATGGTTGTGTTGATTTCATTTGTGTGTGTGTTTGTTATGTACTTGGCATATTTCCTGTGCTAAATGAGTGAAAAACCCTTCTGTATTAGCTGTGTTAGCTTTGCGATTCTGGTACCACAGGAAGTTTTTTTCTTTCTTTTCCAAATGGCTTTGATGCAAGAATCATTTTTGTACACCTTTTACACAAAAATTACTGCTCTGGGGTGAGGGTGGGGAAACAGTCACACTGTCAGGCCATCAGCCTTTAAGAGTCTCCTAGCAGTGGGGATATGTAGCATTCAGTAGCTCAGCTGTCGTCTAAAAATAGGGCTTGCTAACTGCTAGGGTCCTCATCGTATCCTCATGAGGAGTGTGATCCAGCCCACCAATTCTGCCTCTGCCTCAGAGATGGGGGACACACTTCAAGCAGTCTGGAAAAAGATGGAAGCGGAAAGGAAGAAATATGTCTGTTGAGGGAATAGCAGCAGGAGTGGAGGTTTCTTGTGACAGGCCATTTTCGACATGGTTGGCCTCAAGATGGCATCCATTAATTAGTTTTTCTTAATAAAAATTCCACCGCTATCAGTATGCGGCCATTTTGCCAGCCCCTTCAGTACCAAAAATTATCCACGCCATCCCTTTAAAATGGTTGTGTCTGGTAGAGGCCATTTTATTTTGAACACAGAGTGGAATAATGTGCATCACAGTATTTGTTGGGAATAGCTCCAGCCTTACTCTGTAAAGAAAGTTTGGGCAAAAAGTTTCACTGTGGCAGACAAGAGAAAACGAAAAGACAGTTGGATGTCGGAAACCAGAGAGAAAAGGCTAAATTCCCATGAAGATGTAGTAATGCTTAAGGGTTACAAAGAGAGTAGGCTTAAATTAAATTTAAACTATGAGAAGATGGGTAAGTGAACTGAAATAAAACGACGCTGCCTTTTAAAGTGATTTCAGCAGCAAGATGTAAATTATTTTATATTAAGGCGGATCCCGATAATCTGCCATTCTCATTCAGCTGTAACTCTGGAGAAATTTGATCTCTGAAATTCCACCATGAAGATAGGGCCCCAATCCAGTAAGAGAGAGCTGCATGTGCAAGGAAGCTTTCGTGGACATATGCCCTTAACAGTTTGATACACAATATTTCCGTGAAGGTGGCCAAATTGGCTGGAACTAAGAGTGTCCCATTTCAGTCTTTCAGATTTTACAATGGAAGGCCATCAGTCTTGTGGACAAAGACCTATATAGGGTTTACACTGATACAGAGAATGGTATTGATACAGGGTACACACAGAACTGTAGCAATATTTTCCTTAGAGAGAACACTGGCATTTTAGCAGTATACAAAATTGTGTCTAAATATTTTTTCGGGGGGAGGGAGGGCAGACAAACACACACACACACACACACACACACACACACACAGAAAGTCACAAAAGTATAATACATTTAAATGTTTCTTTAAATCGATTGTATATGTGAAATAAATGTCTGTTCAGTAAAGTGTATTTTTTCTAACTATAAAGAAATTCATTCAGAGTATCCTTGTATTAATTGTAAAGAGAAAGAAAGCGATTACGTTCTGTCTGACTAGTAGAACTGCCTTGGTCAGTAGTGTTAATGTGTTATATATTACAATTTTGAATGTATGCACCTCAATGCCTACATCTGTATTCTCTTCCTTTCCAACCCATTCCTAACCTGCCCCACAATTAGCACTGCGGTTTATACAAAGCTGTGTCATTCAGACAGGACTAAGGCCAAGTGCAAGAGACTTCGGGGCCATTGATGGAAAAGCCAGAATACTCCCCCCCCCCACCCCGCCTTCTCCTGTATTTGGGAAGCTCTGGGTAACATACAGGCCCAGCATCACTGTGGAGTCGATTCTTCAGAAACCTTAATTCCCATTGCCCATTCCAGTCTGGCTGAGTTGTAGTTCAGAACACCTGGAGGGCGCCAGCTTGGAGAAGGCTAACTTAAGGCCTCAGCCACTGTCATGCTGGGGCTGATGAGGGTTATTGTCCAACAGCTTCTGCAGGGCCATTACTTCCACAACTCTGCTTTAGGTTAAAGACAAATGCCAACCTTCTTCACCCAGCACATAGTTAAACTATAGAACTTCCTTCCACAGGAGGCAGTGATGGCCATCCACCAACTTGGATGGCTTTTAAAAGACTGGACAATTTCACGGAGGAGAGGGCTATCAATGGCTCTTAGCCACGATGGCTAAGCTCTGCCTTCATGGTTGGAGACCTCAATGCTTCTGAATGGCCGTTGCTGGAAACTGTAGGAGGGGAGAGCTGCCGCCGTTGTGCTCAGGTCCTGCTTGTAGGGTTCCCAGAAGAGGCATCTGGTTGGCTACTGTGAGAAGAGGCTGCAGGGTGCTGGACTAGGTGGGCCATTGGCCTAATCCAGCAGGCTCTTCTGATGTTTGCATGTTCACCTGCATACTTTGGAAAAAGGTGTGCAGAAGTCGGCAGGATGAAGCTCAGGCTCCATCTGAAAGCTGATTTGGAGTTCTCAGTTTGGAGTGGCAAAGGTACTTGCTGTTTGGGCCAACAGGAAGGACTCTTGAGGGGACTGGCATTTGGGGCAAATTTAGATAATCTACAAGTTTATCTTTTTTTGGGGGGGGAGGGATAGATGAGCAGGAAAATAATATATACTTGGCTAAAGTTATATATTGGCCAGTCAGTCCTTTATATTGTGTGGGCAAACTATCCAAGCCGACAAGTAATAGATGAATGAGCTGATTTCACCTGCTTTTGCCAGGAAAAATATTGCTGGCAAGTTGTGGATCTCCTTTGAATTCTTTTGCCACTACTGTAATCCTAAAACATATTCTCTCCCCACACCCTGCTTGTAAAAAGGTGTAGCAGCTACTTAAATTTATCCCCTGAATGCAAATGGTGCTTCTCTTGTAACTGTAGCTCTGACTTCCTCAACCTGGATGTTTTGGGATGACACATTCCATTTGCACCAACTAGGACAGCCTCTGCTTTAAAGGCAGTACTAGGTAGATGATGGGGTAGGCAAACATGTCGATACCTTGCAAGAGATCAGGTGGCATGCATGCATCTATCGCTGATTGCAGTTGTTGGTGCCCAAGCCCAGCACCCAAGTGGTCTTCCTGCCCGGCATTGTAAGGGGGAAATAGTTGCCACAAGCCAGTAGAGAAAGCTGTGGGCCCCCTAAATGGGTGGTGAAAACGGCATCCACTTGGTGAATTGGTTAGCAAGGATCTGTCGAATCAAGGTGAGGCTCACAAACTGCACATCCAGAAATAACTTGCTTTGTTTCCTGCCACTGGAGAAAAGGCAGGGAGCTGACTAGTTGGGTGTGACTGGGCTTCAAAATCCTTAAATCTTTCAAATTATCACGCTGAACCTTTGTGTAGGTTTGCCAAGTTAAGTAAACCAGCCAATGAGACTTTGGCCTGTTGCCACCACTCTGCAATTAAAGTAAAAAGCCACTGCCGGAGGCGTTAAAAGCATTCGCTCTCCTTGTTTCCATGTGCTCCTATCAGCACTCAGCCAATGTTTTGCGACTCAAGCCATGTAACAGGGACTCATCAGAGGAACTGTGTACACAGAGCTCTAACCAAAATACATTCTTACAGATTACATGGTAGATAATGAGTAGGAGCTGTTGGTAAGTTGTCCTGTTAGTTCCCCCTGCCCCATTCCTGTTTTTCTTGAGATCAGTGCTCAGTGTTCATCTCCCATCCATCTTTCTGCCAGAGACCATTAACCCACGGCTTAAAGTGGGGGGGGGGGGGAAGCACTTTCACAAAGGGGTGTGGAGCTGGTCAAACCCCATCAGTCCTCGGCACCTGTGCTGCTTTTGTGATGCTCATCCAGGCATTGAAAATGTGTCAAAATAACTTTCTGCTTTGCCAAAAGGGGTTGTTTGCAACTTGGGAATGCCTGTCTTGCACTGCCATCAGTGCTCTTCGTGCACAACAGTTCAGGGTATGGAAAAGCTGCCTCTTATCTCAACGGGACCACAAACTCACATGGCTGGGGTGAAGGTGCCACAGCTTGCTTCTGGCACTCAGGGCAAACCACAGCTCAGAGTTTACCCTGAAGAGGAAATTGCCAGTAGCCTCCACCCAGAGCAACTAAAAGCCTTGACCAGAGCCATTGCGACAACCACCTGTTTTAAAAAGCAGTCAGGATTATTTGTCAAACAAACACCTTGTGGTGAAAGCTGACTTTTGACACCCAGGCTGTATTTTCAGGGCCCACCCTATTCCTGTGACTGCCATTTCTTTTTAACTGTTGTTAATACTGAATTTTAACTTGTTGCACTGCTGGTGAAGTGCAGGAAATACATTTAATGACATGCCAGCCACACTGCACATAGGCAAAGAAAGCAGGCTTTGGGAACGGGTTCCATGCTTTATGGGAAATGCCTGCTAAGTGCAATTAGAGGAAGGGTGGCTGACCTCATCCTCCTCTGAAATCCAGATAGAGCCAGAGCTCTGGTCCTGACTGCTGCAAGCCCAACATGCAGTTGCTTCAGGCTATACTCACAGTTGGTTGATTGACTGATTTCGTTTGTAGTCCGCCTTTTTCTCCAAGGAGCTCAAGTTGGCATACATAGCTCTCCCCCTCCTCAATTAATGCCAACAATGCTGAGAGGTAGGTTAGGTTGAGAGGCAGTGATTGGCCCAAGGTTGCCCAGTGAGCTGTGTAACTGATTGGCGATTTGAACCCTGGCCTCTCATATCTTAGTGTGCCAATCTAACCACTACACCACACTGGCTTTGCAGTCACCTGGTTGAGCATCCTGCAACCAGCATGCTAGAGCAAAATAAGAGTAACATGCCCCAAGTTTCTAATTATGCCGGGAGCAGAAAGTTGTCACGCTTGGTTGCGGCCGCAGAAAACCATCTCACGTCTTCTAAACCATGCTTGTCAAGATGAGCGCAGCAACCTTTTCCATCATATTCTTAAGGAAATAATCATGGTGTGCCCTAACCCAGTTCTGTCCTTTCTCCTGTGGGGCTGGCAGAAGCCTTACTACAGTCTCACAGACACCCTTTTCCCTTCCATGAGGAAACGCCATCACCTAATCCTCCAAGTGCTACACAGAATGGCAAAGTTGATCACTTAATGTTTGCCAAGTCTTTATGCTGCAGGAGTAGAAACAGGTTAACTCTCACCAGGCTAACTCCAGCTACCTATAAGCCCTTTGCTCCTTCCATTCCAATACAGAGCATCTTTATGAAAACCCCTTCGCCTCTTTTGACGTCCTGCAATATACAGGCAGGGGAAACTCATTTTGCTCAAAGGTTCACTCATTTGCCTTTAATAGACTGTGTAGAGGCTACCACAGAGACAGACAGAGAAAGCCTTTCAGGGTGAGCAAGGCCCAATAATACCTTTTTAGTACAGAGAGAGAGAGAGAAGGAAGCCTCCCTTTCATTTTGCTGCAAGTATGCAGTTTGACCTCACATTGTTTTCATCGTTTTTAATAGGATACCAAACATACAGATACCTCCCTTAAAAAGCAGACTGCTTCAAACACACAACAAAAAGTTGCAGTTGTTAGTGACCCAACGTGCACTGTGGTAGAAAAGTGAACTGTGTGAACATAGGGGCTTTCAATGTTTATAGTTCTATTTTTGTCTGTATATATAACGATAGATAGATATAACATTTTGGAAAGACAAAGCATCACTCTGTGACTGTGTTATTTTAATTGTCTGTATACCAACTGCAACTTATTTTTCAATAAACATTTAAAAATGAACAGCTCGAGACCTCTTGACATTCGGCTGGATCAAGTGTAAAGGGGGAAGGAAGTGAGAGAGACCTGTGGGTGACTGAAACAGCTAAAGGATGCTTATAAATAGCTGACAGAAATAGTAAGAATCTAAACCAGGCAGGGTGACACATGACAGACATTGGCTTTTTAAAGCCACCAACAGTTGAGAAGTTTTAAGCACAGCAGACCAGCTAGCAAAATCTATTGTGAGCTGGAAACTTATTTGTGAGTCAGAGCCAGTTGTATGTTCAATTTCATACTATTTCTGCTCTTTAAAACAAAAAGGGGGGAATACAATTGCCAAGAACAGCTGCCTGATTTTATTTCACTCTTTCCAATGGGACTCAGGTGGGATGCCTGTGGTTGCCTTCAATAAGCCAGAGCAGACAGAATTGCTCTGGGGGAGAGCACTCTACCTGCTACATGGGGCCTCCCAAACTACTTCTTGATGGGCACAATGAGCACAGACATACAGCTAGATGTATCAAAAGGATCACTGAGAACATTTGGTGAGCTGTTCTGATCTCCCACAGAACCAGGAATCCTAACTCTGCAGGTTTCCCATGTTTGTGGGAAGTGTGTGTATTTGTTTCCCGTGTTTGGTGGGGCTACAGGAAATATGACCCTGCCTTCCTTTCCAACATACCCTGTACATGTGGTGGAAAGGTCCAAAGTATCCTGCATTCTTAGTTTTACTCAAGTAGTACTTAACAAAACCACCTCAAGATAAGTCCTGCATTACTGAGCCAATCTTAACGATCATCTTTGGGGCCATGCCTGGATGTGTAACAGTTAAGTAACTTTTTCTTAAAATTGTGGGAATGATCCAAGGTTTAGATCAGACTTCCTCAACCTCGGTCCTCCAGATGTTTTTGGCCTACAACTCTCATGATCCCTAGCTAGCAGGATCAGTGGTCAGGGATGATGGGAGTTGTAGTCTCAAAACATCTGGAGTGCCGTGTTTGAGGAAGCCTGGTTTAGATCTCTTCCACCCCTCTAAAGCAAACAGGGAGTTCTTGTAACACCCCCCCCCCCCATTTCAGCAGTACTTGTGCAGAACTGCTAAACTGCTTCAAGCATTTTTTGATTAAAGAGCCAGGTGGATTCAGTAAAGACATCCCGATATAAGATCTTTAAAACAATAATTACTTGAAAATACTGAAGTGAAAGGCTGCTGACATCAAGACTTGAGCAATTACAACAAGGTGGCAGATAAACTGGGAAAAAAATCTCTGTTTGGACAAGCAGCTCTACCTAGACTCTACCATTTCATACCACAGGCTGGTGGAAATGGCATGACTGATTTGCAGCCTCTCCCACCCACAATGCAAAATAAATGTTCTGCAAACCTGGATTTAGGGGAGGGATCTAAACTAGCTGCCCTCATGTGACAATTCCTATGTGAAGGGTTGTTTTTTGGTGGGACAGATTTTACCTGTTGCCAAAGTATTTGCAATTTCTCTTCCTGGACTTGAACAAGAGGCTGCACACTCTCAGCTGGTGTTTCTCTGGTCTTGGTGACTGTATTTCACTTCCAAGGTAGCCCACTAGGAAAGGTCTCTGTATGGAGCTGTTGAGGTTTGCTTACCCTGTGGAGACAATGTAAAGGAGGAAGCTCTCCCTGGCGACAGGGTGGAATTTAGATCCTAGCCAGCTCTCTCCTACCCGCTTCTAGGTAAACTCATAGGAAGCTTGCATTTCAAGGCATCAGATGGCAACATAGGATGGTGGTCAATGTGGAACAGCATTTAATGAGCCAACCACTGGCTGATCTAAGCCAGCAGATTCCTCAAAGACAATGGAAATAACTGAACTCGCATCACAGAGGCAGAAATGCACATTTTACACAGAGAAGAAAAAGCATTGAATACCATTTTTTTAACCTACATGCAGTTTTAACAGAACAAATCTGGGTTTCCTTGGAGAAACATTTAAGCTTGACAGAAAAAATGCTTTGAAGTCTAGATGCAGATATTTTCTTAAGAAGTTCCATCCCTGTCGATGGAAGAAACTCATCCAAAAAGCTGAACTGGGGTGAGAGACAATAGTAGGCCAGAGGAAAGGCCCAAATCCATACTTGCCATGGCACTTTTGCCCAGCTCTACATTCCCAACACCCTTCCATGCTGTGCGGCCTACACAACTTACATCTTATGTGCGACTGCTTCTGAGCCATTCTCAGTGGCTTTCTGCAACCAAAATGGTAACCTTCCTTTTTTTAATTTTTTTTACAAATGAAAACAACCCCTCCCTGCCCATATTTCCATATTGTGCCAAGGTCAGAAACTAGCTAATTCATCAACGGTGGTGGCAAACTAGGCTCCACCCACTGGGAACTTGCAATTCCAGCCCATTTTTGTGGCAGGAGGCCCATTGTCACTGGATTTCCCCAGTGGCCGCAGCTGCCGCCACCCAGGAACCCCCTTACTCTGCCAGCACCTTCCACAAACTCCCTCTGCCCGCCCACAGAGCCGGCTGCTCTACACTCTTCTGAGAGCCTGCCTTCCAAGAAACGCCATTATTTTTTTAAAGATGGAGACTGGCTTTATTTAGTTGCCTGGAACAGCTAGCTGATGATCCTGCTGATAGCCTGCAAGGAGGGGAACTCCTCCTCCTCCTCCATATGCAGGGCTTTGTGGGAAAGGAGGTCCTGTTGGGTCAGCACCTGCTGGCATGTGGGGCAGACGCAACAGTCGAGGTCGGAGCCCAAGTCTGTCTGCCAGGCGCTCTTCCGGTTCTTCCTGGATCTACCAATGGGGGAAGCGGAGGAGCCCAGCCTGGCCTTCAAGTCATTGTGAGCGGCAAGCAGTTCCTGCTGCTTGGCCGTGTCCGGCAACAGCACAAGGAGCTCGTTGAAGATCTTCTTGAAGTTCTCGCCCAGCAGCTCCTGGCAACTCTTGTAATACTGAGCTGCAGAGATCAGACCCTTGGATTGGAAAGGAGGGAAGGATATTGGACAGTCAGAAAACAGGAGGGGGCTGGGAAAACAGCCTTCATGCAAATGATGTATGGAGTGGAGGCAAAAAAGTACCCCCCCCCCGAGAGCATTTATAAGAATGTACTAAATCACAAGCCCAAGTCTGCTCATGATTTACTAGAACCCCATGCTCGTCAAGACATTGCAGGGTCACCTTGAAGTCCCTGCTGAAAAGGCGACTGGGCAAAAGGTTTGTGCAAATAGTGAATCCCCTGCAGATACCACACGGGTCACTAGGGAGATCTTCCCCAACCCCAGCTTCATAGGGACCCTTGGAGCATGAGAGAAGATGAAATGGCCTCTTATTGACAGTGACTGCTCCTATAAGCAGATCTTATTGGCAGTGCTTCCAGTATCTGGGAACATGAAAGTACATTTCCTAGAGAACCACAGGAAGCTCCCTTGCTGGAAAGCCTCCACCACTGCCCCGGGAGATTTTATAAACAAACTTGCTCAAAAGCAGCAGGTCCAGAACAGCTCTCCAGGCCTGCTTTTGGTACAACAAAAGTACCTTGGTCTTGTTTTTCAGGTGATGAGGGTATGTCTCCCCGTGTTTGACTAGGCTAACTTATTCCACAACCTGGGTAGGGTGACCAAGAGGTAAGTGATCTATGGGATTCACCACAGAATCCAGGTTTATCTTGTGCTAGGGATAGCAAAGTGCTGGCACTATCATTATTATGAATAGTAATTACATATATATCCCACCCTTCCTCCCAAAGGAGCCCAGGGCAATGTCACTGAGCAGCCTTCAGATTCCAGTGGATACACGTCACTGCTTTCTGACCTCACTACCCCACCATAAGCCACAAAAAGCCACCAATGACTTCACCAAACAGTGCTAAAACACAGGCAGACGCTTAACATCAAGCCCAGGCCCACCCAGATACATGCTGCCATTCATGGGAAGAACTCTCCGCCACTGGATGTTCCAGTAGAATCGTCTTGCAAGTGCATCTAAGGGTGTCTCCCTGCTGCTCACCTGCCTGAACTGCCCGGAGTATGTCTTGAATTTGTTGAACTGGGATTCGTCCTCTTGCAGAAATTCCTTGATTGACTGGATTAGATGGATGTTCCGCTGCTGGAAGTTATCCAGGATCAAATAGGGTCCCTGACAAGGTTTTGGCCTGTTTTGAGAGGGGAGGAAAAATGCAAGATCTGAACTGGATCCTTGGATGTTATCAGGAAAAGGTGTCTTGTTGAGGATGCTCCCTGGAGAGGCTCTTGATACTCCTTTATGGTTACTGCTCTGAGGTTTCCCTCTCCCCACAGTAACTCCTAAACGGTGTGCCACAGCACATTCCTGAAACATGGCAAAACTGCTGCTCTACTGTGAAAAACAGGACTAAATTATCAACCCATAGAGAAAGCTGCCAGCTGCAGCCCTGTGTGACTTTCTGCTCCAGTGCTTATGGATGAAAATATTGCTGTTGCTCTATGCATTTTAGAGCGCAAAACTTTTTTCAGGAGGGAGCCTGAAGCACTTGCAAATTCCCTAGAACCAGAAACACCCTGTTTGTAAACTGGAACTAAAAAACCACCTGTAAACAACACATTTTTCCTTGCATCTTTGCAATGAACACAGGGAGAAATTTTTTTGTTTCTGGTTCTAAAGGATTTGCAGACTTTTAAAGCTCATGGAGTTTTGTACTCCGAAATGCTTAGAGCAGGGGTCAGTAACCTTTTTCAGCCGTGGGCCAGTCCACTGTCCCTCAGACCATGTGGTGGGCCGGACTATATGGGGGGGGGGGGGAATGAACAAATTCCTATGCCTCACAAATAACCCAGAGATGCATTTTAAATAAAAGCACACATTCTACTCATGTAAAAACACACTGATTCCTGGACCGTCCAAGGGCCGGATTGAGAAAGCAATTGGGCCATATCCAGCCCCTGGGCCTTAGGTTGCCTACCTCTGGCGTACAGCAACAAGGTTAGATAGCTTTCATCCATAAGCACTGGAGTTTGTCACTTCTTGGTCTGACTCTCCCTCTTCCAGCACACTCCCCTTTCTCAGCAGCCTGTGCTGAGGAGCATCAGGTGTGCCTGAATCACACAATCCCACTTTCCTCAGAGGCAGCAGAAGCACAGGAAGAGAGGGCCTAAGGTCACATCAACACCATACATTTAAAGCACACGGCTTCCCCCACAGAATCCTGGGAACTGTAGTTTGTTAAGGCTGCTGCAGGGAATGGTGAGGGTTAACTACAGTTCCCAAGATGACAGAAGCCATGACTCTTCAAATAGTGTAATGCTGCTTTATGGTGTGGCTGTTACCTTACACACAGTAGAACAGCATTCCCTAACCTGGTGCCCTTTTGGACTATAAGATTCAACAGCCCCATCTGCTGGGGCATCAGTTTTGGACAGATGCCTCTAAAAAGTAACACTTTTAGAATGCAAGAAGAAGAAGAAGAACCCTACCCACACCCTCATTCTGAATTTGGAAAACGTGTGTCTCAACTATCAGAAGTTTGAGAAAGAGTCCCTAACCGCTACGGAACCGCCACCTTGGACATTTATTTATGGTAAAATATTTTTAGTGTTGCTCCATAAAAACTCCAAGGACAATTTGCATAGGAACATGCCACCTCCACCCCGAAACACAACTAAAAAAAGGAATAACAGAAGCCTAAAGAACCATAATAAGAACACAATAAATAAAGAGGCAATGAGGGCTTAAAAGCCAGATTTTTTAAAAGTGTATGAAACGAAAATACTGCCTAGATTCAGAGGCAACATCAGTAAGCTAACGAGCCATGGCTTATAGTTTATAGTTAACATAACTAGAAACAATGGTATTCATATGGCATATAAATAAAATGGCATATAAATAAAACAACAACGATAAACTATATTTAAGGCACGGGGTTGGATTTGCACAGAGCACTAAACCATAGTTTAACCAATATTTACTTAAACCGTGGTTTAATGTTATGTGCAAACCAAGCCTATGTCTACAAAGCCTGGAAAAACTAAAGGTGTCAGGAAGTCCTGGAGGTGACATCATAAAGAAGGCCCTCTTCCTTTGCAGGCCTCATCCTATACCAGAGGGTGGGAGGGCCCCGAAGACCTATGTAACAGCCACTCCATAAAGATGAAAGTCAGCAACACCACAACACACAAGAGCCAACTACTTACTCTTTCACAGGAGCAGGGGCAGACTCCGAGATGCTAGTGGGTGGAATAGGAGTGAAGCCAGGGGGTGGTTTGCTAAGAGACACTGACAGTCCCGGAGGTGGCGGGGGGCTATTAAGCAGCACCACAGAGTTGAAGCCTGGAAAAGGGAGTGGGGAAGACAACAAGCAGTTAGATCCTGCACCAATGGCATATGCAGCCAGCGATTTAGACATAGCTCTTTTGTAGTACACGGCAGGTTGCTCTGTACATGCTCAAGCGGCACCCTAGAAAACTGGTCCTAGCCCAGTGTGTGGTAATGGGAAACCTGGGTTCAGAGATTTCAGCATCTGAGGCTCAAAAGCTTTTAGACAACTTTATACAGCCAAAACAGTTGTTGCTTGTTCATTTATTTCATATAATTTATATACCACTTGATGGTAAAATAAACCCCTCAAATCGGTTTAGAAAAAGTGATAGTGGAGATTCTCAGGCGGCCAAATTCTGCACCAATGGAAGAGTCTTCACACCCACACCCACAACACTCACTCACCCCAGGAACAATTCTTCTCAAAACCTGAGAAGGAAGCCTGCAGCCTTTTACCTGGGGGTGGAGGCATTCGGGGTGGTCCAGAGTTTCCGAGGGCTGGGAAGTCTTCCTGAGGCAGCAGGGTCTGGCTGGCCACTGGGGGCTTCTTCAAACCAGGGGGCTCTTTAGAAGCGTTGCAGGTGCCCACACACTTCTCTGAGTGACCGTTCACAATAGCTGGTACATCGGCGTCGGCAGGCAAGATTGGCACCTGCTCGGCTTCCAGTGCCTTCTCCGCAGAAGGGATGGGGGCTGGTGCTTCCTGCAAGATGGAGGGAGAGGCCGCCCTCGGCTTCTCGGCCCCAACTTTCTTCTTCTTGCCCACTTTGACAAAAGTCTGAGAGTTTGAGGCCGCCAGCAGAGAGGAGACGTCGACCATGGTCGGAGCGCTGCGGATCTCCTGGCTAGTCAGGCCACTGCCGCTCTCCTGGTCGTCGCTGCAAAGGGCAGCCTTGTTCTTTCTGCCACCTTTGCCGCCGCTGCTGGGGGCTGCCTTCCTGGCCGGTTGGCTGGCACTGGAGTTGCTGGTGGGCACGGCTTTCACCATGCTCTTGCCTGAGCCGCAGTTCCAGGCGGAGGTGAGGGTCGAGGCCGCCTTGATGTTTGGCTGCACTTTGGACACCAAGGCCGGGAAGTCCTCCTCCTGAAAGGCCGACCTCCTGGCTGTGGCCGTGTAGGTTAAGGACATGGCTGATGAGACCGTAGGGGCAGTCGAGGAGGAGGCAGAGAGGCTTGGGAAGTCCTCTTCGTCCAGTTTCACCGAGGCTGGCTGGGCCGAGCTGCAAGAAGAAAGCCCCATGTAGAAAAGCAAACCTCCCCCGTCATGCAGCAAAAAACCCACCGGGAAAGAGGTGCTCTACTGAACTGTTTTCATTGAAACTGCACAGAATTTGATATATGGATATGGGGAGCCCCAAGGATAGAATGGGAAACTTATTTGGGAGCCTTGGGTGCTAACAGGGGAGTGATACTCTCTTCAGCCTGCAGATCAAGCTGAAACAAGACGTGGAGGCACAGGCGAACCTAGGCAAAAGATTCCTGCATTGCAGGGGGTTGGACTAGATGTCCCTTGTAGTCCCTTCCAACTCTACAATTCCATGATTCTGTAACTGGTGAATGAGGAAAAAGGCTTTGCCTTGGAGGGAGACCCCGTCCCCTCTTAAACTAGGTGATATGCCTGACCTTTTGGCCCTTTCCAACTCTGTCATCCTACTAGATCAAAAACTCACCTCTGCACAGAGCCCACTGCTGTCGAGTTAATGGCAGGAAAGTCATCTTGGCTCAAAACAGCCTTTACAGCAGTTTCCTTGGGAGCTTGGGAGGAAGAACAGAAAGGCAGGCCTAACTTAGAGACTGTATTCTAGCAAGCATCCTGAAATATGGTCCCTCTCCTGCCTGGTATTGAGCCCACCCCAGCCCTCAGAGGCCGCTCTCACCTGGCACATCGGCTGGAGGTTTTGGTCCCCGCTTGGAGGTGCTCAAGTCCAGATCTTTTGCATCTTCCTTTTTGGCACGGGAGCCGTCCTCTTTGTCCTCCCCCCGCTTCTTCTCTTCTTGCCTTTTGGCAGCTACAGATGCCCTGACAGCTGCTGCAATGTCTCTGTCTTCTTCCTCCCTGTAAGGATTTTGAACAGTGCAGTGCAAGAAAGGCCAGAGTTAAAGGGACATGTCTCCTACCTCTATAAACCAGGTGGTTGGGAACCTTCAGCCCATGAGGCTAACCGGGCCCAACAGAGCCTCCCCTCTTGGCCCATGAAGCCAAGCCACACCCATCTGCCATTCAGGCTGGGTTAAAAGGGCTTTGCAGGCACTGCCAATCAGCTGATTAGTGGCACTTGCAAAGACCCGTGCGCGGATTGCTGGTGCTTGCCTACAGCTGCATGCACTGCTTTGCATCCCCAACAACCAGCTGACTGTTCAGGCTTCAAGCACTGCACCCGCACAGTTTAATTCCAAACCACATGGGCGGAAATGGGTCACTTGTCATTGTGACAACAGGCAACTGGCAGGCTGGCCCCACCCACCCAACAAGCTTGGTCCATACAGGAGCAGGGGAGAGAATTGCCCCATTGGCTGGCAAAGGCTGCTGCAAAGGTTATCATGCTGTACTGTTCTTGTAGAAGATGGTGTACAACAAGTTATGCTAGATTTTGAGACAACATATTGAAGTCTGAAAAACAGAAGGACTGGCAGAATCTGGGCTGCCACTCCAGGGGAGATAAAAGCCAGAGGCAGCTTGGTGCTGCCACCTGCTGGCAAAAGCAACACATCTCCAAAGCCTCATGCAAATAGAATGCACAGCTCACTGTCCTTAATACCTAAACAAACCCACATAGTTTCTAATGGGTTTTTCTTTTTCTTAGACAGGCATTTTTATAAGTTGTTTTATGCATGAAAAGTGTGTTATAGAAGTACAATAGGTTGTTGCAATGTTCTATTGCTTTCATCGTAAGCTGCATGTGAGGTATCTTAAAACAGAAAAAACAGAACGTGGATTTTATAAACAGGAAAAAGGGGTTTTGCAACACACCCTCCTTTGCACTGACCTTTCCTGCCTGGGCCTGAGTCTTTGGTTTTTGCTAAGCGTGACAGTGGTCCAATTCTGGCAGCAAGCTCTGACTGCATCCTTAAACTAAGGGGACAGTACATGTCACATCCTGATTTGCACCCCTGTTCACAAGCCAGTTTCCTGCCCATTGAGACGACACCCAAAGGCTGGCTGAAGTTCGCTCACCTCTTATATCTCCAGCTGCCTCTCTGGTTTTGCTGCCCTCCTCGTGGCCCTGACCGGCCTCCTCTCACTTGCCTGTTGTATCGGTCAACCTCTTCATAGTCCTCGCCACCCACGACACCTGGGACAAGAAAGATATGGGGCCAGTCAGCCTCAAACTGCTATTTTCCACCTTGTATGGGATCAGTCACCAGTGGGGGGGGGGGACGGGACGGGACAGGATAGGATAGAATAGGATAAGCTACAATGGAGGTGATGTGCTAGGAACAAGCATCAGATAGATCCTAGGCTTGTCTCAACCAAAGCCTTGCTAATTGCCCCCAACCAAATTAGGGACATTCAAACTAATTCCCAGGCCACAGAGAAGTTAGGCTGGCCTCAACTAGAGCCAGGGCTTTTTCGGCCGTGGCTCCGAACTGGTGGAACACTCTGTCACAAAAGACCAGGGCCTTGCGGGACTTGACATCTTTCCGCAGGGCCTGCAAGACAGAGCTGTTCCACCAGGCCTTTGGCCAGGGCACAGCCTGACTCCCTCCCTCGGCAATCTTCGCGGAGCTCTGGCCCAATGGTTGCCAGTGGCTTGAATTAATTAATTTTATAATGAATGATTTTAGAGTGTTGTTTGTGCTGTACTTTTGTACTGTTTTATTGTTGTTAGCCGCCCTGAGCCCGGCTTCGGCTGGGGAGGGCGGGATATAAATAAAATTTATTATTATTAATTATTATTATTATTATTGGGGAGATTTGGGGTTTTTTGTTTTTGTTTTATAAATGCAGGCCATGTGTCTGCTGCAACTGAAATGTTGCTCCGCAGGCTTGTCTTGTCAATGTAGGGAGAGGTATTTTGTGACTGACAGGTCTAGTTTCTAATCAGAGGCAACAATACTAACAGGGCTCTTCCGGTCACCGTGCTTTGGGCAAGGGATGCTGAAGTGTTATATCACTTTGCTCTTGCCTGTTCTGTGCTCTGTCCTAGTCCTGCTAGTGGCACTTGCTTGGAAAACGCCAGTGGTGGATATGCTTCTGCCTCAGCTGCATGGCCACACATCCACCTCTATCAGATCAGCTCTGCACTTAATTAGCACAAAAGCTGACGGAAACAGAGAACACAAGCCTAAAGCCAGCCTCCATCCTCCATCTTGGATGCCTCCAAAATTTGGCCAGTTAGTTCACTGCTCGGGACACCTCTGCAATGGAATGCCATTTTCCTACAAAATCACATCCAAAAAACCTAACATGATTTTTGCCTCCAGTGCTTCTTTCTAGGCTATAAGAGAATATGCAAACACCCCATGATAATCACACAGCTGAAAAACACTGAAGTGAATTGCCTTTGTCCTTTGAAACAGCCAGCCCTTCCCTGCCTGGCCAGTATGGCGTACCCTCATTTCTCCGCTGATGCCTCAGCGCATAGTTGAACTGGAGGTCAATCTGCCGGTTCTGCCTGGCCTCTGCCCGGTTCTTGCTGTGACAGGCCGTCTTGTGGGCTTTGTAGTCTATCTCAGTCCGGAAGGCATGAGTGAACTGCTCGGTGCTGCACCGGCCTTCTTCGCAGAGGAAGTGCTTCTCACGGAAGTGTTCCCGGAGGTACTCATAATCACTGCAAAAAGGGTAGAGAGGAGGCATGCACTGTGAGCTTATCTGTGGGCTCCATTCAGGTTGAACAGATTTGAAGCACATTGCTTCCTCCAAAGAATCCTGGGAACTATAGTTTAGGGATGCTGGGAATTGTAGCTCTGTAAGGGGTAATCTACAGCTCCCAGGATTATTTGCTGGGGGGTAAAGAAGCCTTGTGCTTCAAATGTATGGTGTGGATGTGACCCAAGTTTGTGGTGACAAATACATATGGGAAAATGGAAAGCCTCTAAATTGGGCTGGGCAGGATTTGGACCCCTGGGCAATTTCTAGGAGGACCATATTGCACTGAACTGGTTACTGGGATTGCTGCAGAGAATGCTGAGTGAAGAAAACTTTGCTCTGACAGGGCAAGACTTTTCAAAGGATACATATGCAGGATCAGTTAACAGTCAGGCCTGAAGAATTCAGAGTTCTCCTTGTGTGCCCCAGCTTTGTAAATTTACAGCACGTTGGAAAGTTAGGAGAATTTGGTTTTTAAAACAATGGGCAGACCATTCAAGACTGAAGCCAGCTCTGAACCTCAAGAACGACAACTTGACTGCCATCTATACTGATAGTGAGTAAAGCTGGTTGTGTCCACCGAAGGTGACTGCAGTGTGGCAAGGAAAGAACCAGCACTGTGGTTACCTTCAACAGTGATGAGGAGAGAGCAAATGCTTATTTTTAGGGTTAATCATTTCAGGGTGCTATATTGGAAGTGATTCATGAAAGGAAGGAAGGAAGGAACTTTCCCAGCTGTTTCCAGCTGCATTTTCACCAGGGGAGGTGGAGGCTGGCTTGACTCCGAAGAAGAAGAAGAAGAAGAGGAGGAGGAGGAGGTGGTGTTTGGATATCCCGCTTTATCACTACCCGAAGGAGTCTCAAAGCGGCTAACATTCTCCTTTCCCTTCCTCCCCCACAACAAACACTCTGTGAGGTGAGTGGGGCTGAGAGACTTCAGAGAAGTGTGACTAGCCCAAGGTCACCCAGCAGCTGCATGTGGAGGAGCAGAGACCGAACCAGGTTCACCAGATTACAAGTCTACCGCTCTTAACCACTACACCATCCTGGCTCTTGATTCAACCTGACTCCTTATCAAGCAGAGAACATGTAAACCCTCACCCATTTTATTCAGTCAAGGGTTCTGTAACTGAAGTGCAGGGTGGGCTAGTTTCATCCCCAACCTCTCCTGCTACCCCAGGAGCAGTCATTTGTCAAAAGAAGCTACAATTCATGGCGGCTGCTAGCCCTCCACACCTGACCACCATCTCTTCTTATGAACTTGGGCACAAGCACCTGGTTCTGGGTTGGCCAGCTGCATCAAGAACCTTAAGACTGATTAGCCACAGGCAAATTCCCATCTGGGGCGCCGCTCTAGCTGTGCCCACGAACCTGTAGTATTCCTGTGCCCCGTCGGAGTCACAGAAGTGGCAAAAATAGTGGTCTCTTCTCAGGTGCTTCAATAACTCATCATTATCCAAGTAGCGCTCGTCACAGAATTTGCACAGGGGGTGGCCGCGGTGAGAAGTGTCGTCGGGGTCCCCGTGGATTCTGTGCCGGGCGAGGTCCTTACGCGAATACCACTTGCGCTCATAGGTAAAGATCTAGAACACAAGGAAACATGTCGTTAAGAGCAATGTCATTGGGAAGGCCAAGACCCAGCCCCCTACCCAACCAGGTACCCTGGAGGACTCTCAACTACTTGCCTTCAGGTGTTTCACACACAGTCTGCAGCAGAAGAGCTCGTGCTGTTTCCTCATGTGCTGCTCCAAGTCCACAATGGTGGCGAATGGCTTGGCCTCTGGGCACAGCGGGCATTCGTGCTGCAGAAGCTTCCTAAAAGAAAGAAAAAGGCCAGAGGACACAATTTAGCTCCTCCAGGAGCTATTCCCTAGTTTCCCCTTTGGCACATCGTCCTTTTAATTAAAGCACCAGCAGGAGGAGAAAGGCACTGTATACATCAGGTGTGGAGAACCCCTCCAGATGTACAAATCCCATCAGCCCCAGCAAGAATGGCCAATGGGCAGGGATTCTGGGATATTCGGCAATATCTGGAGGGCCAAAGGTTCCCTGCACCCGAAATAGCTTAGTGCATACTTCTGCAATGTTCAATATAGATCACTTACAAACACAGAGAGAGTCAGCATCAAGAAAACCTAAAATGCTTGTTTTGCATAGTTTGTCCTCCTTGTTTAGGAATTGAAAACCCACCCCCTGGCCATGGAAATCCAACTGAGCTCCCATTCTGGTTTCTTGAGATTTCATCAGATATTGCCCTCTTAAGTAGGGCAGACTTCACCAACGTGGTCGCCTTCAGGGGTTTGAGACTATAACTCCAAGAGGCTAGGGCAGATGGAAGCTCTAGTCCAAAATATCTGCTAGGTGTCCACTTGACTAAGGCTGACCAAGATGCACTTTTAAATACTATCTTGAATCATCCACCACATAGGCCATGTTTCCAAGCAAGAGACCAGACAAGCTCCATGAACTCTTGAGTAAACCCCACGGCGCCATGAATCAGGATTTGACACAGAGATTCCTCAAGAGGAAACCAATGTATATAGATGGTTATCTTCTAGGTCATGGGTTGGCAAACTAAGACCCAGGGGCCAGATCTGGCCCAATCCCCTTCTAAATCTGGCCCATGGATGGTCTGGGAATCAGCGTGTTTTTACATGAGTAGAATGTGTGCTTTTATTTAAAATGCACCTCTGGGTTATTTGTGGGGCATAGGAATTCGTTCATCCCCCTCCCCCGCAAAATATAGTCCGGCCCCCACAAGGTCTGAGGGACAGTGGACCGGCCCCCTGCTTTAAAAGTTTGCTGACCCCTGTTCTAGGTGCTCCTTTTTGGGATGGGACACTTTGCCCAATTTATCTAAGGGGAGTAAACTGCAGAAGATTTACCTATAGAGAGCATAAACTTTTCCATCAGTAAAATAGATGTCATATTTCTTCTCGTGCTGCAACTGGTTGAGTGCAATAGTTGAAAAGGATGCCAACTTCTTCCCAAAGACCACCTACAGAGAACACAAGGAGGAGAGTTAGAGGGCTTGATGGGCCCATGACTGATGATACATACAGAGCTATGTTCCATTGGCCCAGTCCTAAAAGCTGGAATCCATAGGGTAGATTCTGGAGTGGTGATCAGTGGATGCAGATAACACCTAGTGGATAAAGTGTGGAGTCTTGATGAGGAAGACACAGATTTGAATCTTAGCTGAATGCACTCACATTCTAACCTCTTTCACATGAGAGACATTAAACAAGGATGAACCATTGCTGCCAATGAGCCAGTGGAATGAAAGCAGGAAAGAAGAGAAGATATCAATAGTTTTACCCAGATGAGCTACTTAAGCCATGTGAGCTCCCTGAGAAATTTAGCTGTGGCTTTCAAAACATGTAGGTTGCTAATCCGGCATGTGTACAACAAGAGGGGCTGGACATGGGGCTGTGATGTGTGAAAAAAGCTTGAACAAAGTCACGAGCCAAAACAAGTCTACAGCCTTTAAAAGGGGTGAGTAGTTTGCAGACCGCAGACTCCATTCAGCTCACATATTTCATTGGTTCTGCTCTGTGCCTGCCTCAAGGACTTTTGCCTGGCTGGAATGTATCCTTGAACTGTGACTATGCTGCTTGCTTGTCTAGACTAGGAATGAAGAGGGATGGGTGGGTATATTCTTTACACATACAACATGTATACTACACACACAAGTGTGTGGCACACACAGACAAACCTCTGCCTTTTGAATGGCTGAGAAGTAGCCCACTACGCAATGATGAGAGTCATAACAGTTACCACATCCACCTTTGACTTGGGCCCTGCCCACCTCTGGCGTGCAGCCCCCAGAACGATGCCCATGAGGGAACATTGCCCTTGTGGGGCTGGGGGGGGGGAGTCTCCTCTCTAAACTCATTGCCTGGTCCTGGATTTGTGGGTAGCAAAAACCAAGGACTTACGCAACCCCTTCCTTGCAGGAATACCCAAAACTGGGGGGGCGGGGGGGCACTAGGCAGTTGCAGAGGGACTTAACTAATCACATGGGTACTTCCACCATTCTGAAGGACTAAAATGCTCACATGATAGAAGTCGCTTACTATCCAGCAGTTCCAGTTGAACTTTAAAAAAAAAAGTTTCACAGATTATTGGTGTGTTGCTCACCCCTCCCTCAGCGACTGGCACGGTCGGCTGAGCTTTCATTTCCTCGCAATTTAAACATTATGTAAGAGGAAGTGCCTCTGGCTGGTGACACACCATTCCAAGAATAAATGGAATGTATCATCTCCACTGGGCATGAGAAAAATCCAAGCAAGCGAGTCATAAACCAGGATTGTTGTTGAAAAGGCTTGGGGTGGGGGGTTGTTCTTATGAACAAGCCAAGTTACTGAGGGGGCGAGCCAACTCTAGGGGAAGTCACAAGATTCTGGTTAGCTACACCGCACCACTGAGACACTGTCACTAAGAGAAACTGTTTTTCTTTGTGGCCACAAGGGACAGAAATGCCTCTTTCAAAATGCTGAATCTTCAACATATCCTATGTCTATGAAGTTACTGGATTCTGTGGCTTGGTCCATACTTCTCTGCACACTGGGTAGCACTCAGCCACTCCTTATTTGTCAGCCTAACCTAACTGCCATGATTCTGTCTGACCATAGTTCTGTGACAGAGTACATGTTAGGCATGCAGAAGGTTCCCGGTTTAGTCCTTAGCAGTTAAAAAGTTGAAGTAGGAGATACTCTGGAGAACCACTGCAAGTCAGTGTCAATTTCAGACATTGCAGACTACAACTCCCATCATCCCTGGCAAGTAGCCACACTGGCTAGAGTTGTAGTCCAAAACCTCTGGAGGGCTCCATGTGGCCCCAATGGTCTGACATGGTATGAGGAAGCTTCTTAAGCACCAATGGTTGTTCTGAATTATACAGGGCTGGGAGTGGCCGATGGGACCATATAACACCACTCCTAAAGGATTGGCTCCCAGTGCATTTCCAAGCACAATTCAAAGTGTTGGCCCTAAACGGCCTCAGCCCGGTATACCTGAAAGAGCGTCTCCACCCCCATCATCCTCTGAGGGTCTTCTGCTGGTTCCCTCACTGCAAGAAGCAAAGTTACAAGGAACCAGGCAGAGGGCCTTCTTGGTAGTGGCACCCTCCCTGTTGAACACCCTCCCTTCAGATGCCAAGGAAATAAACAACTATCTGACTTTTAGAAGACATCTGAAGGCAGCCTGTTTAAGGAAATTTTTAATGTTTGATAGTGTTTTTACTATTCTGCTGGGAGCTGCTCAAAGTGGCTGGGGAAACCCAGTCAGATGGGTAGGTTATAAATAATAAAATTATCATTATCATTATTATTCTAAGAAAGGACAGGATGCAAAACAATTAATTAATATTCCTGAATAAAGGAGAGGCTGCCACTGATGTCATCACCAGGGGACCATCTACAGAGAACCTCAAAGTCTTCAGCAGAAGAGACTGGAGGAGCTGACTTTCCCACATGTGAGGCCTGAGCATTCCAGAGCTTTATAGATACTGCCCAATGTCCAAGGTAGGGCTGGCTGCCAATGTGCAACAGAGAGAAGTCCCCCTGCTCCCAACTCTACCAATCTAACCCTGCCTGCCATCTCACTCTGGTTCCCTCTATTCCAAGCCCAAAAGAGCCACTTCCAGTGCAAAGGCAGCTTGACGAGGTAACAGAATCACAGCAATCTACTCCAGTACTTGGCAGCAGCTGTAACAGGATGCTGCATTGCTAAGAGCATGGAGGAAGGCAAAATAGGGTGTGATAAGGAAAAAAGAACAAGGCAGATTGCCAGCACTGCAGACGCAAACACACAAGGACGTCTGGGTCGTTTGCTATGGTGGGTTTATGGTGGCTAGTACAGTATGGTACTAGTACCCTTGGAATAACCATCCACATGCCCCTGTTCCTTCTGTCTCACTTTTTACAAAGTACCCAGTGACATTTTTGTCCTCTGTTTACTTGCTAACTCTCTCTCACACCTGCCAACTCTCTTGGGGGAAATCAGTTTTAGCAGAAGCAGAGGTGTAGCCTTTTTATGTAAAATGAAACTTAGCACAATATGCCATATAAGCAAGCAGAGAGGACCACAGGACGCTGCCTTATCCTGAAACACAGACCCATCTAACTCAGTAATGTCCACACTGAATGGCAGCAGCACCAAGGGACACATGGGACATTCCAAGCCCCTACCTAAAGATGCCATCAGGGATTGAACCTGGAGCTCTCTGCATGCAAAGCAGGGGCTCTACTACCAATAACCTGCCTGAGACATGGAAATAATATGACAGTGTGAGCACTGTACTTTGTATTATACTCTCATTCTGTAAGTAGCTATCACACACACACACACACACACACACACACACACACACACACATATGTCCCACCTGCTATGCAAGTATCTTACACCCTGAAGCTCCCTGCCACTGAACTTATGAATGGGCACATGGAATAGGGTGATCACAAGGAAATCAACAATGTCATGCAATGACCTCCTGGGCAAGGTGCACTCTCTCTCTCTCTCCCCCCCCCCCCTCTCCTGCCTCTTTTCCCATGTCAGTATCTTTTGGACTACTGCACGTCCCATTTCCCCTTGCCCCCCCCCAAACATTCCCAAAGTACAGGACCTGAATAAGCTGGAAATGCTAATGCCTACAACATATTTACTCCCAAGAAGAATGATCTCATTGAACCTTGATCTTTAAGCAAACATACTGTTCCTGCAACTGGAACAAAAATGATATCACTTGCTGCTGGACTGAAGCCAAGGAGGACAAAGAGAGCAGCCATTCGTTCTTGAATGTACAACAGTAGGCACCTTATGGGCATATTTACAAAATAAGCTCCCTGCTGGAACACCCAGAGGTGTTCTGTTACTGGGAGATTCACTTACGTCCCCAAATACACGAGATAAACCTAGATTAAACATTTTCAGGATTTTTCTATATGGAGGATCCTTAATATTCACTTGCATATCACTAGACCAGGGTTGGGGGAGCTTGTGGTCTCCCAGGTGTTGTTGGACCCTGCCATCAGCCCCACCCAGCATAGCCAATGATTAGAGAAGTCCATGGCTTTCCCACCTTTGCACTCGAGCAGCCATTGCCCACCCAGCACCCTCCAGACTAAAGGTCTATCCCATTTTAGTGTTCAGACTCGGAACAAATATTCAGCCCCATAGGGAGACTGCTGGTTCCCAAAGGCTCACTGCACTTTTAAGACACATTGTTAAGTACATAACCAATACTGAATTTGATTAATCAAGATGTGACACCTGATACTAATGAGGTCTATTCCACATTGGTAGCATTCAGAGGAGCACTGAAGTAACAGTAACAACAGTGAGGCACAGCAATGGTCAGGGAGCAATAGCAGAATGTACACACTGAATCTCTTCTGACTCACAATTTTGCCAGATGAGCAGAGAGAAGCCTCAAAACATACAACACTCAGGCAGCCTGGATTCTCTGAATGTAACCTGGCAAGAAAGGGGGGGCGGCAAGGAGCAAAGGGATGACTGGAAATTTGTTAAAACTGGGCTAGTAGAACTACCCGTTAGAGCACGAAGAGCAAAGGTTGTGCCCTCCAGGTGTTGTTGGACCATCCTCTTTTTATAAGAAAATAAACATATTTTTAATTGATTTTCAAGAAAAAGAACATGTAAACATATCCCCTCCCACAACAGATTTCCAATCACCATTGACAACTTGCCATGCTGGTCAATGAGGAATTTTAGTCCAGCAACTTCTGGAGGTCATAATGTTGGCTAACCCTGCATTAGAAGCTTCAGGTACTGGCGAGTAGAAACTAAGAAAATGGTGTCAAGTCAGTTTTAGCAGAATTCCAGGAACCTGTACAAAGATTTTGAACCAGATGGACCAAATGATACAGTGGTACCTTAGGTTAAGAACTTAATTCGTTCTGGAGGTCCGTTCTTAACCTGAAACTGTTCTTAACGTGAGTTCCACTTTAGCTAATGGGGCCTCCCACTCCTGCTAATGGGGCCTCCCACTCCTGCTGTGCCGCCGCCACGTGATTTCTGTTCTCATCCGGAAGCAAAGTTCTTAACCCAAGGTACTATTTCTGGGTTAGCGGAGTCTGTAACCTGAAGCGTCTGTAACCCGAGGTACCACTGTACTTGATCTTAGCTAACAGGCCGAGAAGCGATGGTAACACACTAGTACTACTCAGCACAAGACACCACAACATCCATCAAAATATAAACTGTCCATTAGAGAGCGTAAGTAGGGACAAAGCTCAGTTAAATTGCATGAATCCTAGAAGTGGAGCTTTAAAGTAGTGTCAAAAGCCCAGAGAATGGCAGAGAAATACTGGAGACCACCTGAGAACCAGATACAGTGGTACCTCAGGTTAAGTACTTAATTCGTTCTGGAGGTCCGTTCTTAACCTGAAACTGTTCTTAACCTGAAGCACCACTTTAGCTAATGGGGCCTCCCGCTGCCACCGGAGCACGATTTCTGTTCTCATCCTGAAGCAAAGTTCTTAACCCGAGGTACTATTTCTGGATTAGCGGAGTCTGTAACCTGAAGCGTATGTAACCTGAAGTGTATGTTACCCGAGGTCCCACTGTACAAGCTTTCTTTGAGGGATGGCTATGCAGGCAGAAGCATAGTAATTCAAAGTCAAAGGGTATGTAGATACCCAAGGCCAGCCTCAGGGTTGAATGCAACTCTCTCTATTAAAAACTCCTCTATCAGTTGGCAAGGAGTAGACAATATGTCTCCATAGCCTTCTGTGGCCTGGACACATTAAATCCTCAAATTATGATGTTAGCAGCACCAAAAGAATGAGAAGCCAAACTGGCTTTACTGCAAAGTGAGGCTTGTCTTGAATTAGGAGGTGTTAAATAAGCAAAAAGGGTGAGTCTGCAACTCCACCCCTGTGTGTATACGTGTTTGTTATACATCTCATGCAGAGCTCACAAGTACTGTTTCCTATTCTGTTGAAATAACTGACCTTCATAGCTTCTCCTTCCAAAACAATAAAAGGAAAATACTTTGTGAAGGTCACATGGTTCTTACAAGAACATGCTGTTATGTACAGTATTCCAAACCAGAGGACTGCACAAGATAGTTGTATGAACATTTAAACAGAAGAGATGTGTAAGCGACTGGCCACCAAGTTACAGATTTCAGCAGCTGTCTATGCACTTCAAACTCATCCCATACACAGAAGGGGCTTGGCTCAACAAATACTCTTTGGTAGGTTAAGAGGTGGCAACTCAACCCTTTGGAGCATAAATGGATCAGCAAGTCCCATAGAACAGATCCCTCACATAAACAGCCAGCTGTTCATCATCTAAGAAACTGATACTCAGAGGTTGACTGTCTCTGAGCTTGGAGGTTTTATCAACCTATTATGGTTAACAGCTAAGAACATAAGAGACCTGCTGGATCAGACCAAAGAGCCTTCTTTCACTGTTGATCCCCAGCAACTGATAATAATAATAATAATAATAATAATAATACAACAACAATAATAACAATAATAATACTTTTTCAAATAAAATAAAGCAGATAACACTAACAAAAGTCCACTGCTCATTTTTTCACTTTGGTGATAAACAATATTAGCCACACTCAGATCAGGCCCAATGAAATTGGTAGGCCTAATTACTAATACTGCCAATTGATTTTGTGGGATCTGTTCGCAATAATGATGGATGGATTTCACCCCCACCCCTACTAGTAATGTCAGATAGTGGGCTGTACTAAACTAAATTCTACACTGGGCAGATCCAGTGAAACCAATGAACCAGAGTTACTTATGTCCATTAATTTAAATGAGTCTACTCTGGGTATGACTAATGCTGGACACGATCCAGAGTGAGTGTGTGTGTATATGTATATATTCTACACTTACTTATAATACACTCAATAGTACAAAACTGAAGTAACGAATGCCTAGAATATATGAATGAAAGTAGAAATATATAGATATATTTCTAATAAGTGTTCATCACACAAACATATATTTACATTATTATCAGTTTAGCAGTTCTGAAAATAAAGGCATTTTTTGTTTTTCAGATCTCTTTAGATCTTGTTTTCCGTGTGTGTGAGAGAGAGAGAAAGAGAGCGAGCGAGATACAGATAGCTATAAATCTTCCCCTTTTAGAGGTATCTCAGAAGCATTTGCCATCCGTAGTGGGCTGTATGGATATATAGTATTATTTGTTTTTTATGTAACCTGCCTTGGGACCCTTGGGCGGGGGTCGGGGCAGGGCAGGTAACAGATACAAGAAGTAAAACTGAAAGCCAGAGCCGGCCGTGGCCCCGCGAAGAACAGGGAGCCTGCCTCCCTTCCTCCCTCCCGGCACCGGCTCCCCGGCCGCGCTCACCTGGGCCAGCTCCTCCCGGCAGACGGCGCAGTAGCGCACCCCGCAGAGCGCCCGCATCCGCACGGAGCAGCGGTAGCAGATGGGGTGCTCGCACCGGCCCAGCGCCACCACCTCCAGCTCTCCGCAACACAGCACGCAGCTGCTGGGTGTCTCCGAGCCGCGCGGCTCCGGCCGAGGCGAAGCCGCCATGGCGTTCCCTCGCCGTCCTTTCGGCTGCCTGCCTGCTTGGCCGGCCACGCCGCCCCTGCGGCCTACTAGGCCCGGAGCGCAGCCTAGCAACCGCCCCCCTCGCCCGCACAGAGACGTCGGCCTAGAGCGGCGGCGACAGCGCCGCCTATCAGCGAGCGAGTGCGCGCGCACACTTCCACGTCACCGCCGAGATCTTTTGACGAAAAGCGCTACCGCCGCCGCCTCCTGCGTCGCATAGAATTAATTTATAGACTGACACACGGGTAGCAACTCCCGCGTTTCTATCTTCCCCGCTTCCCTTTTTCCCGGGGGGAGGGGGCCTGAATTGCGAGCTTCCCATAGGAACCAATGGATAAAACGTTTCAACACAGGTGCAACTGGACAGCGGTTTGTGTTTCATCCTCCCACCACCAGTAACTAACATGTCAACGTTTTCCCTTTTTTAAGGGAAATTCCCTTATTCCGAATAGGATTCCTCGCAAGAAAAGGAAAAAGTTGACAGCTATGGTAACTAATAAGACTGGAGCGGATGCTCTTCTTTCTAATTCCTTCTGGAAATTTTCTAATTCGGGCCTTGAAAACACATGCACAAAATTTAAAAGGCTCGTTCTGCGCTTATTTACATAAATATTTTTTTCTCAGGTCTTTGGTCAAAAGAAGCTGCCAGAGTCCCTGCTCTCAGGTAAAAAGACGTGGCACAAAAGGAAAACTGACTGGGGGGAAGGAGGAGAAAGATAAAACTCAGGTACAAGTCCTTAGTTGCAATTTATTCTAATGATTAGCTGGGGTGGAACAGTTCAAGGAGAGACGGGGTCCCCAAATTGCTGGCCTTTCAGCTGCTTCTATGGAACCACCCTGCATCCCTTCTCTTCTCTCCTTCCAGCTGATGGAAGGAGCCTGCATAGTTACCTTCCTGAGCTCACTGGTTTTGAGCTAGGACTCCAGCAGGAAATGTTATTACACTGCCCTTTGCTGCAAGCTAGGAGTTTTGCTGAGGAGGTGGGAGACGGACCTTGGCTGGAAACCCAAACCAGATTCAGTAGTGGAACAAATTTAAAAATAGAAAACAAGAAATACCCCAAGGGGAGGGGGAATAAAAAATTGCAAGAATAAAATGTTGTCCCAAGCCAGTCTTCAGCCTGCACTCTGGGGTTGCCCCCAAGCAGCAAAATGGGATAACTCACAATATTGGCATTTGCATTTGATCTGGCTAGCAGGTCGTTTTAAAAATTAAGGCCTACACCCACCTTGGCCGCTATCTTTTTTTGAGAGTAAACACGGGTACACTAGAATCATAATTTTAACATGGAATTAAACATTGGACAACTTTCCATTGGAAATTTTGAAATGTCTTTCAGTGCAAACCAGGAAGTTCTCAATCGATGGATTAGTCCCTATTTCTTATCTCTATACTTCATGCACCATGTCCTCCTAAAATGACGCTCTAACACGGTGAGCGTCTTTCTCTTTCTTTCTAGTGTAGAGAGTCCCCACCCATAGAGCTGCATATTCAGGCCAGCCGCTATATAAAAATATTTTAGAACGCCCCCTTCAGGCACTCAACTGTATTTGCTCCACAGACTTTGATTTGTTTTGCGGCCATTTTCTCCTCCCAAGGAACTGTGGGAACTGTAGTTTCATGAGAGGAAGGTATGGCTATTTAACAGAGAAATCTACAGGGCACACTCACTCAAAGCTACATTTCCCAAGAGCCTTTGGGAAAAGGTCGTGGCAGTTAAATTGATCAAAAATGGTTATCAAGGTTTACCAATGTATTGCAGTGGTTAGAATGTTACAGTGGGACTTGGGTTCAAATCCATGCTTGTCTGTGAAACTCACTGGGTGACCTTGAAACAGGCTAGGCAGTGAAGTAGTGACTATTTCTCACAGAGTTGTTCTGAGGATTAAATGGGATATTGTCTGGGAGTAAAGGCAAAAATATTATTTTTCTAAATAAGAATAAGAATAAATCATCTGTAAAGTGCAAGCAAGTTGAAAGAAAGGATGGTTATACATTACTAGGCCTCGGTTTGAACTGCCATTTTGTAGAGGACATTTGTGCTGGCCCAAAGTTTATTTTTATTCCACATTAGCCTCAGGCCTGGTATAAAGTTGCATCATCGTTTGGGGTGCGTCACTGACATGAAATGTACACGTATGAGATTGTGTCCACATTTTTCCCGTGCAAATTCTGCTTTAGGGCATTTCTATCATTTCAGCTAGTGTGGCATAATAAGCGGCATTATCACTATAAATTTGTTTGCATTTCATTTTAGTCTCATTTTTAATAATAGGTACAGAGAATGCTGCCTTTTGCTAAGCAAGATCATTGGTCTATCTAAACCAGCATTGTCTGCACGGACTGGCAGCAGTTCTGCAGGGTTTCAGGTAGGCAACATTCTCAGCACTACCTGGAACTTCTCCCAGAGAATTGAACCTGGTACCTTAGGAAATTTTACTGGCTGTTGCATTTTTATGGTTTGTATGTTTTATTACATTAAGCAGTATTTTTAAAAAACAAATTCTATTATTTTAGTCCTAAGGGGTGCTGTCCAAAGTGCTGGATATAAGCCAAACAGTTCTAGATTCAAATCCTTTCTTAGCCATGGAGACATCACCACCTTTCAGCTTACTCTGCCCAATAGACTTATGAGAATGTGTTTATTTATTTATTTATTTTTAATTATCCTGCTCTTCAGCTATAAAAGGCTTGCAGAATGGCTTGAAAAAAAGTCAGTCTCTGCCTGTAGGCTTACAACCTAAAAAAGACACAGCACAAAAAGAAAATGGATTGTGAGAGGAGGAAATTTTAAAATTCAGACTCATGTGCATTGTTACAAGTTCTAATGTGAAAACCCTCTACATCTGCTCCTCAAATAGCTACCTCTTGGTTGCCAGTTCATTTCCAGGCCTAATTCACGATGCTCATATTAGTGTTTGAAGGCTTGAAATACCCAAATATCTGAAAGAGATGTATATTTTTAGATTCTATTTTTAGATGTATATACCGTATTTTTCGCTCTATAGGACGCACTTTTTCCCCTTCAAAAATGAAGGGGAAATGTGTGTGCGTCCTATGGAGCGAAGATGCCATAGCCCCGCGACCCTCTCCCGTCTGGAGAGGTGACGCGCGGCTATGGCAGGAACCTCTACAGCCCCGTGTCACCTCTCCAGTCGAGAGAGTGCGCGCGCGGGGCTAAAGCAGCCCCCCGTGACCCTCTCCCGGCTGTATATAGATGTATATACCGTATTTTTCGCTCTATAGGATGCACTTTTTCCCCTTCAAAAATGAAGGGGAAATGTGTGTGCGTCCTATGGAGCGAAGATGCCATAGCCCCGCACGCCCTCTCCCGGCTGGAGAGGTGACGCGTGGCTATGGCAGGAGCCTCTACAGCCCCGCGTCACCTCTCCAGCTGGGAGAGCGCGCGCGGGGCTAAAGAAGCCATAGCCCTGTGACCCTCTCCCGGCTGGAGAGGTGACGCGCGGCTATGGCAGGAGCCTCTCCGCTGCGCCTTTCCGCTGCTCCCTGACCTGCTCTTTGGGGCTGGTGGTGGGCTTCCCCCCGCCAGCCCCAAAGAGCAGGTCGAAAGGAACCTGAAGCCTGGAGAGTGAGAGGGGTCAGTGCACACCGACCCCTCTCGCTCTCCAGGCTTCCAAGGTAGCCGCCTGAACGCACCTTAAACGGCACCTTGTTTTAGAGCGGGAAAACAAGAGGGGGAAAGTTCTCCCCCTCTCTGTGCAGCGCCTCCTGCTGCTTCACTGAAGGGGCGCTGGGCAGAGAGGGGGAAATTTTTTTTCCTTGTTCTCCCCCCTCTAAAACAAAGTGCGTCCTATTGTCCGGTGCGTCCTATGGTGCGAAAAATACGGTATTTTTTATATTCTATTATTGTAGGTTGCTTTAAACTGATTTTAATACTGTGTTTTAATTGTAAACTGGGACCTTAGGGCGAAGAATGGGTAATTAATAATAATAATGGTGATAATTATGATGTTACACGCCACCTCAATCTCTGAGCAGTGAGACTCCAGAAATTCTAGGAGCTTATACTGGGTTCGATTTCCTTGGAATGAAGGTCAGCAGAGATTGCGGAGTCTTTAGGATATATGGCTTTACTTACACATATAGACAACCTGAGCATAAGATGGAGGGTGTCACAGCAATAATATCCCAACTGATCTTGCTTCTTCATTAGTCACAGCTTGGGATCTAGCACAGAGTGAGCACATCTCTGTGTCCCAGCTTGCTTACAAAACTCAGCTCACACACATTCTCCTGTTGTTTTCCTACCTAGCAGCTAGGAGGGGTGGTGGTGGAAAAAAGGCCCACACATAAGCCTGGAGGGCCCTGCCGCATATTTGTAGCTCTTGCAATTTAGCTCTTTTGGGATGCCAATGAGGGCACTTCAGTGGGTAGCTAAGGCCATTGTCCTACAGAGAAGCTTGTCTGACTAATTCAGCAACTTCCTTTGTCAGGTTCTAACCTTCACTGGGTGCAGGACCCCAAGAACGGGAAGGGTCTCAGGGCCTCATCCAGACACACCCCGAAAACCCACAAGAACAACAACACCACCACCAAGTCAGTGAAAACCAATAAATGACCGCATTAAGAACCATGAGCAGTGCAAAGTGGAAATGTTTTAGCACCTCAAAAACCATTTCAAAATGCAGAATAATATTTGCCCTTTTTGAAAATGCTTTCAGGGGCTCGCAGGCATACAGGGCTCTGAGCATGGGGCAACTGGAGTGTAAAGGAAAGTGTTAGGGGGCGGAGAGGTGATTAGGAATGACTGGCTGCATGAGAGTTGTAATTACTGCATAAAGCACTCCATGCTAGCAATTACCCCTTCCCTCCCCTGCCCCCAGTCTCTGTCCCAGATTAATGATACTTCTGTCACTGTTTTCCATGTCAGAGAAGCACCCATCCAATTTGGGAAAGCAATTAGTGCGAAATGAGACGGCAGCGGCTGACTATAATGGGCCATCTTAAGTGTCACTTGTCTGTGAAACTGCGCAGGGACTCGAGTGATGTATCCTGCCGAACGGGGCATTGTAAATATGCCATCATAATGAAGCTACACATACACACGAGCAACGCTACTTGTCTCAGTCACTCCAACAAGCAAATTGAGCAGAACTACAAACTGCCACCACCTCCCACTAGACACTGACTCGGTGCCTGTATGCTGTCTCAGTAAGGCAGGCTTTGCCAAACTAGGGCCCTCTGGATGTTTTGGACTATGATTCCCATCAGCCACAGCCAGTGCATGCTGGCTGGCACTGATGGGAATCGTAGTCCGAAAGATCTGGAGGGCCCCAAGGTGGCAAAGCCTACAGTGAGGGCTGTGGTCTACAGTTTATTAATAATAATAATAATAATAATTTTATTATTTATACCCTGCCCATCTGGCTGGGCTTCCCCAGGCACTCTGGGCAGCTTCCCAAAAAATTAAAATACTGTAATACATCAAACATTAAAAACTTCCCTAAACAGGGCTGCCTTCAGGTGTCTTCTAAAAGTCTGGTAGTTGTTGTTCTCTTTGACATCTGATGGGAGGGCGTTCCACAGGGAGGGCGCCACTACCGAGAAGGCCCTCTGCCTGGTTCCCTGTAACTTGGCTTATCGCAGTGAGGGAACCGCCAGAAGGCCCTCTGATTCCCTGGAATCTTTTTATTCCCTGGAATCTTTCACCACTCGGGGATTGGGGTGGCGAGCAACAGCAACATTCAGTGCTCCCCCACACCCCTGCTTTCAGATGCCACAAGACTTTCTGGGTTGTATCGGAGCAAGTTTTACTCAGAGTAAAAAATGAAAATGAAAAATGCAATGGGGCTACTCTGAGTACAACCAGTATTGGACACACCCCTTGCTTGTTTTTGCTGCAGCAGATTTAACACATAAATACAGGAAAACTCTCTGTAGCTAGATCCAGATTTCTTGCTGGCAATGAGTCTTTTGGCTGCCAGAATTTTAAGATAAGATCTTACCTGAAAGGCAGGTACAAATCTCTTCTTAAAAACGTTTCCAAATGCAATTTGCATTTGAATTATAAAGATTACCTTTGCTTACATGTATACAAGCTGTGTTTTCGTTCTATCCTTAATTATGTGTCCATTTGATATCAATGGAGTGGGCTGTCACTTTGTAACAAGCAGCACTTCCTGGTGGTATATTTTGATAGTAGCAACTATTGGTGCCAGTAAGAAAGGCTAGTTTCAGGCTTTTTGGTATGCAAAATATGATTGTTTGTTTTTAAGCAAATTATGTTTTCTAAAAGCTGACAAATGCTGCTCTAGATTTCCCAGATTCCAGATAACCAAGGCACACCTTTTCTACATTAAAACAGGGGTACACTTTTTTCTTACATCTCCACCCCACCCCCAGTTTACTACTTTTAGAGTGTAGAAGATTAAGAATTACCTGCCCTCAGAGGACCTTGCTTCACCCTCCCTTTGGTTTCTACACAGGCTGCTGATCTGGACTTCCCTTTTGTCCAGAAGGATGCAAGGCCATGGGCAGCGACTCATGCCGAAGTGCAACAGGCACCCTCCTCTAGAATCAGGCAATTCTTCAGCCTCTCTGCTTTGGCAATGAGTGACTGCTGCAATCCATGCAAGGGCAATGTTACCTACCTGCAGTGCTGACTGATTGGAAGAAGGCAAAGGCAAAGCAGTGACTCATACAGAGAAGCAGCAGGCAGTCTCCTTCAAGGGTGGACAATTCTGCAGCATCTTTGGAATGGAGGAAATTGACTGATTGATCAACCAACCTGTGCTCAGTGCAGCGAGTCAGCTGGCTGACTCCCTAGTAGCAGTGCTGAGAAAGGCCCAGCTGGTCTCTTCTATGAATGGGGGCTATAGAAGCATTTCACTTTTTGATTTGTTTATTCCTTCCGGCAACTATGGTTTGAGGAGAGATGTGAAGGAGGGGCAGAAAGTAGTGTGGCAGGTAGCCTGGAAAGAACATCGCGGGAGAAGCCTATATCTGATGATAGCTAATCTCTTTCCCTCCTTCCCTCTCATTCCCCCAAGCCATCGAAGTGGTTGTAGAAAATGGCTTTGTTATACCCACTGCCTGAATGAATCACCCCAAATTTAGACTTGGTGTTGTTCACAGTTTAAAAGCCAAATAGGATTATCCTGTGCCGTCCTCTTTGAAGGCTGACTCACTTCATTCTTCATTCATAACCTGGGGGATGTGTGTCTATATAGCCCTTTCTAAGAAGCATTGAGTGGGGAGTGGGGTGAGGAGAGGAAATCAGCGAGTTGCAATTATGTACAAGTGGGAACCGCAACCGAGTGTTGCAGCGCACTTCCTCACTGCTTAACATGAGTGTTCCTGAGCAGCCATGCCCGCCTCCAGAAAATCCAATTTCCTTCCTCTTACCACCTAGTTTTCTCAATCAGTGAATCACATTTTTTTATGAGGTGGCCACATAAAAACAAGATAAAACACCAAAGTGATATGTGCGATTTTTAATATAAAACAAGCTAAGCTATATTCTGCATGTTATAGTGGTTAGAGGGTTTGACTGGGACCTGGGAGACCAGGGTTTGAATCCCTACTTGGTTATGAAGTTCAGTGGGTGACCTTGGGTCAGTTAGAGTGTCTCAACCTAACCTACCTCTCAGGGTTGTTGTGGAGAGGTAGGGGACCCATATATGCCACCTTGAGATCCTTGGAGGAAAGGTAACTGTAATAATACAATTAATAAATATATAAAAAAATAAAGCTGATGGTATCCTTTACAAAACTTTGCAGCAAAAAGGGGGGAACCTATTGTTTTCATTGTTGCTTTACTCATATTGGCTAATAAGTAGGGACAACAATAAATAATTTCATGGGTATTTTAGTAAAACGGGAGCAAATTATCCCTTTTGTTCATCTCTGAAAAAGGTGCATGCAGAAAGAACATGAATTAGTGTTTCTGTTGCTCTGTCCTCACAGGGAAAGAGCTGTTATTGTAAGAAATATATCCCCAAAGTGGAAAAAAGGCAATTAAATCTTTCCCTTAGAATACATCAGCCAATATTTGAGAACAGTCAATATTTCCTCCACACTGTCAGTATTTTGCCTGGGTATGTCAAACCAAAGAGCCCTTTGGTTGTGAAGGGGTGTTCAGTTGTTGTTGCTGCTTGTATCAGTTACAACACTATTAAAAGAAGTCACACAAAATACCTGTAAGTTGCTTGGAGACCTTTGGATAACAAGCAAAAAATAAATACCAGAACTTAAGGTATGCAAACTTGAAGTGGATCAAAGTGCTCTGTCTCCTTTTTTAAAAACCCAACAATCCACTTAAACCCCCCCCCCCCAAACCAGACTTTTGTAGTTTGAAAGGGGCAGAGAAACATATTTAAAAGTGTGTGGGGTAAATGAATTACTTAACAAGAGGACTGGTAAACACCTTACAAGCAAATCAGAATGAATGCAGAATAATTGTCTCACAATAAAATCAGAACAAATGCTCCATAAAGGCCTGATATAGTTTAACCATTGCATAAACTTTGGGCAAGCAAATCAGAACGCTAAAGGAACCAGACGTTTGAAGGAACCACAAGTTGTCAGAATAATCTTGGCTGGTGTTATGTACTGAGTTGAATAGGATCCAAAATGCTGCAGTCTGATTGGTCCTAGAACAATAGGATCCAGAATACAGCAGTCTGATTGGTCCGCAGGAGCCACCCAATCCAACTCCGGGTGGAAGTGAATCCGCAACCTGATTGGCCAACAGGTGAATCCCAGAATTAGCCAATCACGTGGGGCCCATTGTGTAAATAATGTATATAAAGCAGACATTTCGGGAGAACTTCCATTCCTCACTACTCTGAGCTGAATAAAGAGCATGAAATCCACACTCGACTCAGAGTATATTTCAGCAGGACTCTTAGAAGTCAACACATAGACCAAGATGAGCTGGAGGACCATCAGCACCCTTAATCTAAAGGTTAAGAATGTATTTTGTCTGGCTATAGCCCTGAAGAAGAGGAAAATTTCCAGAAAGACCTAATAATTACAATTTATTACCAAAAGGTTTGGGCACCATGAGCTTGACATAACTACTCTTCTGAAGAAGGCACAGGTGACCTGAAGATGTATTAAAAGAAACGATGTTTGAAGGTTAAGGAACAAGCAAGCCCCTCATTCATCCATTTCCAACACAATTATGTCTTCACATCCAAATGGGTGGCGTTTGTGAAAAGGAAGTGATGACTTTATGCAGCTTTTCTGAACTCTATGACAATAGCATTTTTAAGAGGCAGAAAACCACCCACCATCATCTCCTGGCCTGCTCTGCCAGCATTTCTGGCTCATTTCCTTTAAACAAGGCATGTGTCAGGCAACATAGCATTTACACAAAGCTGTTAGTAGAGAGCAAGTGGGGATTATGCAGCAGAGGGGGCTGAAAGCCTGGATCTCTCCATAGGGAGGTCCCCCTCTGATGTGTCAACTCTTATCTCAGATGCTGAATCACCCCTTTTTGGCTCTTGCTGAGTCAGGGTCTGTTCTGGGGTGGGGCAGTGGGAACAGGGGCGGAGGGCGAGCAGGCAGGCACCCTAGAGATTTATTCCTCATCTCCATGCTGCAGCTCAGAGATAAAACGCAATTCCAGAGCAGGGGAACATTCATAAGTATGTCATGAAAAAAGGCATTTATTGAACTCCAAGGAATATCTCTTCCCTTTGTCAAGCTAAAGCAGCTTTTGCCAACCTGGTGCCCTCTAGGAATTTTGGACTACAATTTCCATCAGCCCCAGTCATTGGTTTGAGCCAATGCAAGACAGCCAATTCCACATGTTATACTTTTAGATATTCTGTGGACACATACACACTGCACATTTAAAGCACATTGCTTCCCCCAAAGAATTGTGACAACTCTAGTGTAAGAGTGCTGGGAATTGTAGTAGTGGTAAACTATAGTTCCCAGGATTCCTTGGGGGAAGGAACGTGCTTTAAATGTATGCTGTCATGCTATAGGAAAATGAAATGCACGCATAAATATGATACATTGTATAACTAAATTGCTGTCTTTATTTTCCTTTCCCATTAACTTTTCTAGGTTTCTTTGGGGAAATGAAAGTGAGCGGTATAAATATGAAATGAAACGCTGCTGTGCTTGTGCCAGCCATTTATTATTTATTCCATAACAATTTTGTTTCATTTACAAATCACTTCCCATGAGTCAAAGCAATTCATTTATCATATTTGCATCAAATATTCATGGTGTTGCAAGTTGTGGGTTTAAAGATCAATCAAAGGATGGGCAGTGTTCTGTGTGCTGGAATCCCTGGGATTACTGGTGGCAACGGGTCATCTGAACTTCCCTCTCCTTTTTGCTGTGGCCACAGGAAGCCATAGGGTGGGTGAGCACTGGGGGGAGGTAGAGGGGGCCCTGCCACCCCATCCATGCACACATACCTTTCAGACATTGGGCTGAAGTGGGAGAAGGGCCATTGCTCACTGGGAGTGTGGGAGAACACTTGCTTTGCATGCAGAAGGCCCCAGGTCCATTCCCTGGCATCTTCAGGTAGGGCTCGGTGCAACCCTAGTCTGAAACCCTGGACAGCTACTGCCAGTCATATTGCAGATATTAATACTGTGCATCATGAAGCAATTGGATGCATAAAGGCTGGCTCCTTTTGGAATAAAAATGGTCCAGACCCATAATTATAATTCAACGCATTGCTAACCAGGACTTCTTCAAAACAGGTACGAAAACATCAGTCATACATCCAGATAATGCCATAAAGCATATGCTTATTCAAGCATAAGCTTTTCTTAAAATATATATAACATAATTATGATCAGGGTAAAAATCTAATCTGTCTCTTCCATAGCTTGCATTAGCCTGCATTCAGCCTAAGGCTATGCAGCTCCTGGAAAGGCTTTATTATCACATCTTTTGTTGTCTCTGTGGCGTCCAAGAAAGACTAACAGGCAACTCCATTCAAGAAGGAGATTTGCAATGGAATACCCTCATGTGAACTAAGGTTAAACACTCACACAAGTGCTAGCAGAGAGCATCAAATTTTAACCATTAACTCAGTTAGAAGCTTAGAGAACTTCAGTATGGCCCAGTGGAATTTTCTAGTGCTAAACCCTTTCAGCAATAAATGTCTAATATACTTACAGGCATTTTCCATTTTAGTGTGCAATTAAACAACTATACTTTCCAAGTCACTATACACGGTACAGTACTTATTGGGACATGAGTGGCACTGTGGTCTAAACCACTGAGCCTCTTGGGCTTGCTGATCAGAAGGTCGGCGGTTCAAATTCCCGTGACGGGTGAGCTCCTGTTGCTCTATCCCAGCTCCTGCCAACCTAGCAGTTCAAAAGCATGCTAGTGCAAGTAGATAAATAGGTACTGCTGCAGCAGGAAGGTGAATGCACTCTGGTTTCCATCACAGTGTTCTGTTGTGCCAGAAGTGGTTTAGTCATGCTGGCCACATAACCTGGAAAGCTGTCTGTGGACAAACACTGGTTCTCTTGGCCTGAAAGTGAGATGAGCTCCACAATTCCATAGTCGCCTTTGACTGGACTTAACCGTCCAGGGGTCCTTTACCTTTACCTTACCTTTACAGAGCACTCAAAAAGATGGATCAGTGACCTGATTAAATACAAGTCAGAGCTTTCTACATTCCTATTTAAATCAGCCCTTTATTCAGAATCATGAGGACTAGAAACTTACTTTCTTTTTAGAGGAAGGAGCATAGCTACTGCTTTGCATGCAGAAGGTCCCAGGTCCATTCCTTGGCATCTCCTGGTAGTATTGGGACAGACCCTCCTGCCTTGCCACCTGAAACCCAGGACAATAATGAGGTAGGAGGACCAAAGTTGCAACTTGATATCAGGCAGCTTCTGCACCAGCCTAATAGATCCAACAAGATTTTGCTTTTGATCTGCTCTGCCTCTTCCCCTTTTGGTTCCAGCCAACCAATTCCCATTCATATTGTTAGGTTTGTACTCTAGTAACTTGCTCTGCTGTCTTCCCTCTTCCTAATGAATGGGATAGTGATGGGCACTCTTGTCACACAGCATGCGCCAGACCCTAATCATCTGCCCTTGTTTAATCACACATGAATTAATATCACAACAGCAAATCTCTTCCACACGCCTGGGAAGGTTCAGCTAATGAGGCTGCTCGATCGTCAGGCATCAAACCCAACAGGCTGTGAGATGTTCCTCCTGCCTGTCTATATTTGCAAAAGCTGTTGTCTGTGCTGGAGAAAAATGCAGTTTAATTTTCAGGATTATTATCCTGTGGATGATGAACAGCCTATGGCTGTTTTCCAGCCTTTAGGGGCTGGAACTGGGGGTGGGGTGGGGAAGCAACTCAGAATTAGATTTGAGCTGAGGAAAGACAAAGGAGGCTTCATGTTTGAACTCCTTGGTGGCTGCCACTTATTTCCTTAGAAGCAGGATCCTTAGATCCTTAGAGTAACCTTGTATCCATCAACACAGATGTCACTAAGGTGGAAATAATAGCACAGGGAAACAGTGCGTAGTTAAACTACGGAACTCGCTCCCACAGGAAAGAGTGATGGACACCAACTTGATTGTAGCACCCTGCTTGTGGTTAACGCTTAGCTGGAATGAAATATTCAACGCAGCAATAGAGAAATTAAAATAATAATTTATTTGTCAGACAAATAAATGAGAGGCACAGTGGTATATGGTTACCAAGCTCTGGCCTGCTCTCTTGCCATTATGGCCAGCACTTATATTCCCTCAGCCCAGCCCCCTTGCTCCTCCTTTGGCTGCCTCTGTCCAATCAGCCTGGTTGAATTTCCTATTGGCTAATTGCTATAACCAATCCTAAAAGATACACCCATTTCCTATTGCCTTTTATGGGATACAAAAAGCTATATATTCTTCTATCTATAAATGACAAATAAGTAGTCATATATCTTACATTTGTCTCAACAAGGAACCTTAATTACCAGCTCACCTCTTGCCCTCCTTGCCCTATTGCCCTCCAAAACAGATGGTTAATAGTTTTAAATTTTTATCTTAAACAGATGTCAGAGATCTTGGGTTCACATTCTCATGCATCATCAATGAAAGATCTCCTTTTTGAAGGTCTTTAAACAAAGGCCTGACAACCATATATCAGGAGTGCTCGATGGCGTCTCCTGTCTGGCAGGGGGCTGGGCTCGTTTGCCCCTCTGGTCTCCTACAGCAATATGACTCTATGAAATAAGAATTTAACATTTCTTTCTTTCTAGATCCTTTGCATAATTACATTTAAGCCAGTATATTTCATACATTATCATAGATAGCTTTTTAGAAGAATAAACCTTCTCAAAGTAACAGGAAGGAATCAGTTTACAGCCTCAAAATAAAATAGGAAAAAGCCTCTTCTTCTGTTTACACTCTCCTTCTCCAGCCAGTTGTTTTCTTTTCCATTTGCTCTTGGCCTTTAACCTTAGAAAGATATGGCTCAAGTTTAATGGTTTTACTATTTACCAACTCTTAATTATGTAGGGTGGTGTAACCTTGCTCTCAGCCTGTAATTTCCTTTTACGACTTTGAGAATTGTTTTCTGCTATAAATCAGGGGGCCCCCTTGTCCAGGAGGATAAACATCTTGCCAAAGTACTTAGGCAGCTAGTCTTCTGCCTGGCATAAAACATTTGAAAATCTTTAAGCTCATTTTAAAATACAGACCCTAATCAAACTATAAGCCTTGATAAAAATGCAGGCTATGATTAGATGCCTCATGATGGCTTTAAAAGAGGCTCGGACAAATTCATGAAGGAAGCAGGAAGCTATCAGTGCCTACCAGTCATGGTAGGCTATGCTTTGCCTCCATGGTTGGCAATGGGGCATCTGTTTGGCCACTGTGAGAACAGGATGCTAGACTAGATGGGCCATTGGCCTGATCCAGCTTTCTTATGACCTGAATGGCTGAGAGGGTCAGAGCATCCTCACTACATAGATAGGCTAACTGTGCTGGTCCCGGGGGTAAGGTACCTTGGGTGTAGCAGAGTCCACATGAAGAGGGGCAAGGTCCGAGGCAGAGAGCCGGGCGGGGAACAGGAACGCTGGAACAGGAGGCTGTGCAGGGAACAGGAACACCGGATGGTCGGGAACAGGAGGCCGAGCAGGGAACAGGAGTACCGGATAGTCAGGAACAGGAAGCCGAGCAGGGAACAGGAACACAGGAAGGTCCGAAGCCAACAACGACGTTGCTCCCGCAACCTGGGGCCGGGCTGACTGGGCTTTTATCCTCTTCTAAGGCCAGGGGCGGTCCCGGTCCCCAGGAGCCCCGCCTCCTCTGGCCTTAAGGCGAGCACTCCTCCTGGGGGCAACCAGTTCCCTTCGCCTCTCTGCCCTAAGCCTCTGCAGATCAGGAGAGGCCGAAGGGTTACTGGGCCCTGGAGGAGGCTCACCTGTGGCCACTGAGTCATCAAGCCCCTCTGGGGCCAGAAGGGCTTCACCTGGGGCCAGCTCCTGATGCACTGCCACAGGTGCAGGCTCTTCAGCATCTAGGCCTTGCCCCAGTTCAGCCGGCCCTGGAGGCGGGGACTCCTGTGCAGGCTGGGATTCCTCTGTTTCATCCTCCGAATCGGAATCCCAGGCCATCACACCATCCCCCCTCCCAGGCCCCCCCCTCAACCGAGGGTCCGGACCCGGCTTGCCGGGGTACGTCGCATGGAACTCTCGGAGGCAGGCAGGTGCGTGGACATTGGCCGCTGGTTCCCAGGAACGGTCCTCCGGTCCGTACCCCTTCCAGTCAATGAGATACTGCAGCTTTCCCCTGCGGTATCGGGAGTCCAGGATGCGTTCCACCTCGTACTCAGGCTCTCCCCGAACCAACACTGGCTGCGGTCGGGGACGGTTCGGGTGGAACTCGTCGGGTGGGGCCACCGGACTCAAAAGGGACCTGTGGAAGACCGGGTGAACCTTCAGGGTTGCGGGTAACCGGAGACGGAATGCCACAGGAGAGATTTGGTCTACGATAGGGAACGGGCCGGTGAAGCGGGCGTCCAACTTCCGCGAAGGTCGAGAGGGGTGGAGGTGGCGAGTGGAGAGCCAAACCAGGTCACCGACGCGAAGTTCCGGCCCCACCTGGCGGTGGCGGTCGGCCTGGGCTTTGTACGCTTCCTTGGCCTGGTGCAGTTGCTCCACCAAAAGCTGTTGCTGGGACTGGAGCTCTTGAAGCCACTCCGTCACCGCCGGGACCGCGGATGCCGGCAGCACCTCTGGAAACAGCCGTGGATGATAACCATAACTGGCCTGGAATGGGGTCTGCTGGGTGGACGCATTCACCGCGTTGTTATAGGCGAACTCCGCCAATGCCAGGTGGTCGACCCAGTCATCCTGCTGGTAGCTGCAGTAACACCGGAGGTACTGCTCCAGCACCGCGTTCGCCCGTTCCGTCTGGCCATCGGTCTGTGGGTGGTAGGCTGACGAGAGGCAGACCTCTGTCCCGAGGGTCTGGTGTAATGCTCGCCAGAACCGGGATGTGAACTGAACGCCCCGGTCGGACACCACGCGCTCAGGTAGTCCATGCAGGCGGAAGACATGCTGAAGGTACAGCTGAGCAGTTTCCTTGGCTGTGGGTACAGATGGACAGGGAGCGCAGTGCACCATCTTGGTGAAATGGTCGGAGAAAACCAGAAGGCAGGTACAGCCACGAGACGAGGGTAAGTCCACTACAAAGTCCAACGAAACTGTGTGCCAAGGGCGCGGTGGAACTGGCAATGGCTGAAGTAGGCCGGGGGGTCGCCCGGTAGGTCCCTTGGCGCGCCGGCAGACATCACAACCAGCAACGTAGCGAGCCACGTCAGCCTTCAGGCGGGGCCACCAAAACTCACGACTGACCAGATGGGTGGTCCGATACCGTCCAAAGTGCCCCGCTGCTGGGGCATCATGGGCCATCCGGAGAACCTCCAGCCGCAGTGGCCCTGGCGGGATGTACAGACGACCGTGGTGCAGCAGAAGGCCCTGATGCAGGACCAGCCCCGGATACTGTGGGCTGGACCCTTCAGCCAGCTCCCGGAGTCGTTCCTGGGCCCAAGCGTCGACCCGCTGCTGTTCCCGCACCCGAACCTGCAGTGGCTGCGCCTCCTGGGTGGCCAGGAATGCAGCCGGAGGTAGGATCGTGGTGGGTTCTGCTTGCTGTACCGTGTCTGCGTTGTCTTCAGGTTTCCGGGACAGGGCATCCGCCTTCTGATTCTGAGAGCTAGGGATGTAGCGGATCCGGAACTGGAACCGGGAAAAGAACAACGCCCACTGGATCTGTCTTTGGTTCAGCTTGCGGGTGGTCTGGAGGTACTCCAGGTTCCGGTGGTCGGTTCTCACCTCCACCGGATGTCGTGCCCCCTCAAGATGGTGGCGCCAGACCTCAAAGGCTACCTTGATGGCCAGTAGTTCCCGCTCCCACACAGTATAGTTACGCTCCGCTGGTAGGAGCTGGCGAGAATAGAAGGCACAGGGTGAGAGTGGCGCTTCAGGACCAATCTGTTGAGACAAGACGGCACCGAGAGCTGTACTGGAAGCGTCGGTCTCCACCACAAAGGGTCGAGAGGGGTCAGGATGTTGTAAGATTGGTGCCCTCTGGAAACAGGCCTTCAACCCCTGAAACGCCTCCTCTGCCTCCTTGTCCCAGGAAAACGGCGTCTTTGGGCGCAGTAGCCGGGTCAACGGGGTGGTGCGATGAGCATAATCAGCGATGAAGGTCCGGTAGTAATTGGCGAACCCCAGGAAACGTTGTAGGTCCTTGCGGTTCCGGGGTGCCGCCCATTCTTGAACCGCTGTCACCTTCCCCGGGTCCATTTGCACCCCATCTGGAGAGAGCCGGTGACCAAGGAAGTCCACAGTCCGCTGATGGAACTCGCACTTGCTGAGCTTTGCGTACAAACGGTGCTCACGCAAGCGCTGCAGCACGGTCCGGACCTGTCCCTCATGGCAAGCCGGGTCACGGGAGTAAATCAGTATGTCATCCAAATACACCACCACGTACTTGTCTAACAAGTCCTGAAACACGTGGTTGATGTAGCGTTGAAACACAGCAGGCGCGTTGCACAAACCGAAAGGCATAACCAAATATTCGAACTGCCCGTACCGGGTCCCAAACGCTGTCTTCCACTCATCCCCGGCTCGGATCCGAATCAAGTTGTAGGCCCCCCGGAGGTCCAGCTTGGTGAACACCTGTGCCCCTTGCACCCGCTCCAGCAGCTCCGAGATAAGGGGCAAGGGGTACCGGTCTGGGACGGTAATTTTGTTCAGGGCTCGGTAATCATGGCAAGGGCGGAGTTCCCCACATTTCTTCTTAACGAAAAGCACTGGTGCCGCGGTAGGCGAGGTGGAAGGCCTAATGAACCCACGCTCCAGGTTCTTGCGCAAGAAGTCCTGCAAAGCCTCGCGCTCTGGCTCTGTTAGGGAATATAAGCGACTCACTGGTAAAGGCGCTCCGAGTTGGAGGTCTATGCCGCAGTCAAAAGGCCGATGCGGCGGCAGCTGGTCTGCCCCCCGTTCCTCGAACACGTCCTGGTAGTCCTGGTACACGGCTGGGAGCGTGGGTGCTGCCTCCTCTGAGGGTGCGGCCGCCAGCGTTCCGGATTGAGCATGGGAACATGGGTCTGGGAAGTGCACGGTCCGTTTGACCCAGTCAATCTGAACGTTGTGGGCTTCCAGCCAGTCCATCCCGAGCACCAGGGGGAAGCGGGGCATAGAGGCAATGTCCAAAGTTCGCAACTCCCGGTGCTGCTGGAGACACAGGACCAGGGGCTGGGTCTCCTGAGTAACGGCACCTGAACGCAGAAGTCGTCCGTCAATCGCTTCCACCTGGACCGGTACTGGCTTGTTCCGAAGTGGCACCTGATGATGGGCGGCAAAAGCAGCGTCCATATAGGAGCGGGTTGCCCCTGAATCTACCAAAGCATGGGTGAGGATCCAGGGCCCACCTGGAGGGTATAAACGTACCGAAACCATAAGATGTTGCAAGTCCATTGGTGCGGGCCCATTCTGTACGGTTTGGGACCCCCGGTAGCTAGGGCCATCAGCTACTGGGGTTGGCGGTTTCCCTGCGGCTGGCGTTTCTCAGGGCAGGACAGAGCGAAGTGTCCACTTCCGCCACAGTAAAGACAGAGATTTCTCTCCCGACGCCGCGCCTTCTCTGCGGGGGAAAGGCGTGGCCGCACTGCCCCGAGCTGCATAGGCTCCTCCGTTAAATCAGTTGTGACCGTGGGGCTGCCGGAAAAAGCTGGTGCCGTGAACTGGAAGTGTCGGCGACCCCGGGCCTGACGACGATCCTCCAACCGGTCGTCTATTTGTAGACTCCGTTGAATGAGAGTGTCCAGCGTGGTGGGGCGTTCCATTGTGGCCAACTGGTCCAGTACCTCGTCCGAAAGCCCTTCGAGATACTGGTCCCGCAGTGCCGAGTCATTCCAGGTCAAGTCCTGTGCCAACAGCCGAAACTCCGTGGTATATGTGGCCACCGTGGACTTGCCCTGTTTCAAACGCCGAATCGCCCGGTTGGCTTGACTCTCTTTCTGGGGGTTGCCGAACGCGGCCTCCAAACGATTGCAAAACCCCGTATAGTCTGCCAGCAAGGGGGAGTCTTGCCTGAGTAGCGGCAACGCCCACTTGGCCGCCTGGTCCTTTAACAAACTAATCAAAAAGTGCACCTTGGTGCGGTCGTCAGGAAAGTTCCGGGCTCGCCCCTGAATATACAGCTTGGCCTGGGCCAGGAACATGGGAAAGCTGGCCGGGGCTCCATCAAATTTCTCAGGCAAAGCCACTGGGTACTTGCCCGGAGCCGGGGCGTCGGCCCCAGGAGCCGGTAGGGCTTCCAAGCGTTGCTGAAGTGCCACAACCGCGTCGCTGAGCTGCTGCACGGTGTGAGTCAAGGCCTGGTTCTCCTGGGCCAAAGCCACCAGTGCAGCCGCCTGTTCAGCCATGGCCTCCGGCTCTTCCCGAACGCACCCCTACGAAGGGGAAGTGCGGGTGTGGCGGGAGCAAACTGTGCTGGTCCCGGGGGTAAGGTACCTTGGGTGTAGCAGAGTCCACACGAAGAGGGGCAAGGTCCGAGGCAGAGAGCCGGGCGGGGAACAGGAACGCTGGAACAGGAGGCTGTGCAGGGAACAGGAACACCGGATGGTCGGGAACAGGAGGCCGAGCAGGGAACAGGAGTACCGGATAGTCAGGAACAGGAAGCCGAGCAGGGAACAGGAACACAGGAAGGTCCGAAGCCAACAACGACGTTGCTCCCGCAACCTGGGGCCGGGCTGACTGGGCTTTTATCCTCTTCTAAGGCCAGGGGCGGTCCCGGTCCCCAGGAGCCCCGCCTCCTCTGGCCTTAAGGCGAGCACTCCTCCTGGGGGCAACCAGTTCCCTTCGCCTCTCTGCCCTAAGCCTCTGCAGATCAGGAGAGGCCGAAGGGTTACTGGGCCCTGGAGGAGGCTCACCTGTGGCCACTGAGTCATCAAGCCCCTCTGGGGCCAGAAGGGCTTCACCTGGGGCCAGCTCCTGATGCACTGCCACAGGTGCAGGCTCTTCAGCATCTAGGCCTTGCCCCAGTTCAGCCGGCCCTGGAGGCGGGGACTCCTGTGCAGGCTGGGATTCCTCTGTTTCATCCTCCGAATCGGAATCCCAGGCCATCACACTAACATTTAGGGGTTTTTGATTCTGAGAAAAGGACAATTACAGAGCATTTATTAATTGGGTGGAACAGCAGGTGGGGCTGAATGTGGCCCTTATAGCCTCCCCATCTGGCCCTTAGAACTCTCCCAGGCTACACCCCTCGTCGTCGTCCCCCAGTGCTTTTTCCTGGCTGGAAACTGTCCTTGAATGGTGTGATATTGCCCCTCACTTGCTTTGTTTATCAGGCAAAGATTTGGACTAGATGACCCTCGTGGTCCTTTCCAACTCTACTGTTCTATGATTCTGATACTGAGGAGCAAAGGGAAATGTGGGAGCTGGGAGAGGAAAATCTCTGTGGCCTCTGCTAGCATCATTTCTCAGCAGAAAGATGAGAGGGGCAGTGCGGGTGGAGGGAGGTGTTTACACAGCTCCATGGAACAAACTCCGAAGCTCGTTTTAGATCTCACTCAGGGCTCATTTTGCTTTGAATCACTGCAATTTATCCCCGTTTCCCCAATTCCTCTGGGACAAGAGCAAAGGCAGGCTTGTGCTGAGCACCCTCTCCCTCTCCCACACATGTACACTCACACACACACCCCACATACCCCACACAAACCGGGCCAAGATCTTGGGCATGGATGGTCTTCTTAACAGATGTTCACTTATCTTATTTCTTCCCTTGTTGCCCTTAATGAAGCTGGTGGGCCCACAAGTGCCTTCGCCCTCCTCCCCACTGTGGGGGACTTATCAACATGGGGCAGGGTGTGTGTTTGTGAGAGAGACAGAGTGTGATGATATCACCCCTTTAGGATCAGTTTATGGGAATGGGTTAGCACCTCAGAAATAATGAGCTTCCATACAGCTGTCTCCCGTTAAGGCTTCCAGGCCAGTGTCACAAGGTAACTGGGTGGAAGAGGTGAACGCCCATGGTCTAAGTTCCCATAAAACCTGGATTGGCGGGAGTTCTCAGCAGCCAGCTAAGCCGAGGTCAGCGTCTATTTGGGCTTTTGACAGCATCTTCTGCTGCTGCTCAGCCTACTGAGATTTAAGTGTAAGTGTTGATGTTCATTAGCTGGATAAGTTAGCGTTTGTTGCTTTCTTACCTTCTGAGCTATTTTAACACCCTTGTAGAGTTTTGTTTTAGTAAAGTCTGTGTATGATTTTATGAAATTTGGTCTGGTCAGAGTTCCTGAACCCTTTCATTCTGACCACGCTTTTCGGAGCAAGGGTCATCCACCACACAGAGAGGGAGATGATGTGCCCAGGACCAATTCCTATTTCTGCTCCAAAGTTGCAACAACCTCCCATCCCGTGAACCTCCTGCTCTTTGCAGAGAGCGAAGCCGCATTTAAATTTCTCCCCATTTTGTTATTCCCCTGATAAATCCCCTCCTTACCTCCCCACAGCTCTATAAGCTCCACTGGGAGTTTCTGAGTTCGTATCCAGCTATCTAAGCATGCTACAAATATTCCATTGTGTGTGTGCGCACGCAGGAACAGCCCCAATCCTTGGGAAGGGGCCCCCAGACGTCCCTTGCTGCTGAGAGTTCCAAGTCATGATGTTTAGGAGCTTGGGCTGACGACAGGCAGAAATCCAACTGATCCATCATCCTTTCCTGGCACAGCTGCAGTGACGGAGACTCTTGTGTCAGTTGAATGTCTGCCTATGGAGTTGTGGCAGAGAGGGTGGTACCTCCCCTGGGGGTGGAGAGGGTGGGATGAGGATGCAGACTCCAGCTTGATCATGGATGTCAGCTGGGGAAAGGGTGGAGCCAGAGGGAGGGGGTTCTCCCTCCACCACCACCCCCTGCCTGCAGTTATATACAAGTTGTAGAAGCAGCAGCAGGAGAGAGAGAGAGAGAGAGAGAGAGAGAGAGAGAGAGAGAGAGAGATACCTCCTCCACTTTTGACTCACAAAGGACTAGCATCTTCTCTTCGAAGCAAATAAGGCAGCTGCCACCCTGCTCCTGAGCCCACCTGAACCAGGGCTGAACTTCACCTGTGCTCATGGTTTTATGGCAAGTCTCCCGCAGGCCCCTATGGAAAGCCCTGGGCTTCCTGGGCTTGATCCTGCTGGTGGCCCCAGCAGGCGCCTGGTACAAGCATGTGGCCAGCCCCAGGTACCACACCGTGGGGCGAGCTTCAGGGCTTCTGATGGGAGTCAGGCGCTCCCCTTACCTGTGGCGCCGGCAGGCAGCAGAGGGCTCCCGGGATAGCCTGGAGGCTGCCCCCACCCTGCCCGTCAGCAGGGCCACTCAGTGGCTGACACTCCAGCAGGCAGAGGAGGAGGAGGGACCCTGGACCACTCTGGATCTGCAGCCTCACCTGTCCTCCCAGGTGGGCGCCTGGAAAGATGCTGCTTCTGCTGCTGCTGCTGCAGGGGCCATCAAGAGAACGCTCTGGCCTCAGGCCTCGCAGAAGAACCACGCCAGGCACCAAGGGAGGATCTGGGCAGCCCTGTGCCCAACAGGATGCCAGGAGGCTCTCTGGCAAAGCCCTGCCATGCACCCGAAGCTCCTGGAAAGGCGGATGTGGAAGACAGGACAGCCCAGCACATCGAAGGAGGCCAGGTAATTGGGCACAGTAAGTCCAGAGTCTTAAGCCTTAGAGGGCATCTAGGTCATAGCTGTCAACTTTCCCCCTTTTTTAAGGGAAATTCCCTTATTCTGAATAGGATTCCTCGCAAGAAAAGGGAAAAGTTGACAGCTATGATCTAGGATGCAGTACTTGTAAGACAGATGAGCTTTCCCTTGGCCCACTTCTAGGGGGTTTCCTGACAAAGTTTTGATATTTATGGACAAGGGTCATGCCTCAGTGGTGGAGCATCTGCTTGGCACGCAGAAGGGCCCCTTCCCTTTAGTAACAAACCCCTTTCCCAAGGTTGAGGTTGCTATCCAAGGAACGTTCCCACTGAGAGAAATCTGATTATATGGGACAGGGCATTGGAATGTAGAAGGCTGTCTTAAACCAACTGATTCATCTAGGTCAGTGTCTGGAGGGAGCTCTCCAGGCAAGAGCCTCACCTAGCCCTGCCTGGAGATGCTGCAGACCCAACCTGGGACCTTCTGCATGCAACGCAGGTGCTCTACCACTGAGCTGCAGTTCTTTCCATTAAGGCAAAGGAAGCTACCTTAAACTGAGTCAGACTGTTGGTCCATCTAGCTCATTATTGTCTACACTGACTGGCAGCAGCTCTCCAGGGTTTCAGGCAGGAGTCTTTCCCATTCTTACCTGATGATGCTGGGGATTGAACCTAGGACATTCTGCATGAGAAGCAGGTGCTCAGGCACTGAGCTGTGGCCTTTCCCCTTTGAGTTTTCACATTAGACCCTCCTGACAGTGCAGCATGTTTCACAAATTCAACCAGGTGGCTACCTAGAGCAGAGCTTTTAGTGGGCTGGCTCCCTCTGGAATACTCTGTTAGACAATTGCTCAACTGTTTGGTGTTTCTGATACCTGCTCAAAACCCTTCTGTACACCCAGGCAATTTCAGGATGTTGATATTGGCTGTGGCAGGAACGGGCAACCTTTGGCTTCTGGACTCCAGCCCTCATCATCTCGTAGACCATTGGCTATGCTGGCATCTGGGGCTGCTGGGAGTTGGAGTTCAATGACATCTGGAGGGTCACAGTGTCCCCATCCTTAGGTTGTGGGCACCTACTGATCTGCCAGGTTTTTTATCACTGTCCTTTTCTTTGAATGCCTTATTTTAATTATCATGCATGCTGCTCCGAGAGCTTTCTGAATAGGGAAAGGTTTATAAACACAAATGAGCAACAGATAGCGATGGCTGTTCCAGGGGACAAAATTACACTGCTAGGAAAACAACACAGACCCTCCTTTCAGCTTCTTAGAATTACAGAATCATGTGTTGTAAGGGACTCAAAGGGTGATCTAGTCCAACCCCCTGCAATTCAGGAATTGCAGCTAAAGTATTTGATGGTTACCCAACCTCTGTTTAAAAACCTCGAAGGAAGAAGAGTCCACCACCTTCCAAGGGGGTCTGTTCCACTTTCGAACAGCTCTTACTGTTAGAAAGTTCTCCCTGTCATTTGAAGCCATTGGTTCAGGTCCTAGCTTCCGAAGTAGGAGAAAATGGCAAGGGCGCAATCCAGGGATTGCCCAAGTCATCATTTGAGCCAATTGTGTTTTGGAACAAGAGGTATCAGCAACCAGGGGACTAGCTTCCCTTCCTGGCAGCAAGTCAAGAGAAAAGGGCAGGGCTGCGTATGCTGCCTCGAAGATGAGAAACCAGGCTGGGGTTTATGTGAGGTCTTTGTGGAAGACAGATCCCAAGGGAAAACCTCTTCACTCCCCCAGTTCACTTAGGCCAGTAGCGAGCAGGAAGGCATTTCCTACAAAACGGAAATGACCACAGGAGCCCTTCTTCTGGCTCCACAAAGCTAAAGGGCAGAACATTTGTTTTGATCACAGAAGTGTTTGCTGCCCTAGGCTCCTTTGGGCAGGAGGGTGGGATATAAATTTAATTGAGCAAAATGAATGAATGAATAAGTTGGCTACACCTGCCCTTAGCTCTGGCTCCAGCCGATCTTGGGCTCCACAAATCCCAAAGGAGCACTAGCCACCAGTGATGGAAAAGTTTAAGGCTGCTAGCCTATATACGTAAGGATTAATCTCCAGACTCTTTATCATCTTGGTTGCCCTCCTCTGCACATGCTCCAGCTTGTCAATATCATGCAGCAAGAGGAGAACTGTTAGATAAAGAATGTGGTTTTTCAGATCAAGGAGTATGCAAGCTTTGGAGTTCCACTGAACTCTACAGCAGGCAGAGTAGACCCTTTATACCTATCTATACAGTACCAATTATGCAGCATGCTAGGTGAAGAGAAGCTGCCCTTCCTTCCTTCCTTCCTTCCTTCCTTCCTTCCTTCCTTCCTCTTTCGTCCCCCTGCCCTGCCACACTGCTTCATGTCTGCACGGACATCACTGGATTTCTCATTACTTGCTAATGCAACTCTGGGCGAGTTACAAAGGGAGGTGGCAATGGGCCCCAATGCCATGTATTATCTTTGAGATTTGCTCTGTTGCATTTTACCTGCATGCAAGACAGCCAACACTTGATGATGCACTCATCAATTGATGGGAAGATGTGTGTGAACCTGCCCATAAACGCCATCTAATGTGCTGCTGATGTGTACAGGAAGTGTACTGCAGACTTCGCCAACCTGGTGCCCTTCAGATGTTCAAGACTACGACTCCAATTGGCCCCAGTCCACACAGCTGTATGATGCTGGGACAGGGTGAGAATCCAAAATATTTGGAGGGCACCAAGTTAGTAAAGGCTGGCCCATGGCACTAGGGTGGAAGTAACTGACCTAAGAGCCTCAGGGTTCCAGCCAGGAAGGTATTGAGTTCTCTGTCTCTCGGACATCATTGCAATGCACCCTTTCTCCACACACACACACACACACACCCCATAATGAAGACAGGAGATGAGGTAAGTTACGAAGGAGAAAGGGAGCACAGGACAGCAGCCCCAAGGATCTGATAAAGTTTAATTCGGGGGGGGGGGTGTTAGAAAATTGTCCATTTTGTTGATGTGGAAAACTGAGGCCAAATTAGAAAATGTGAATTGCTTGAGTGTATGTGGCAGAGAACTAAGACTCTCTTTTCTCTCAATTTAGCGAACCTGAGATCTAATCTCTGATGAGATGAGGTACCCTGCTGAAGGAGTTGTCTGAAGCAGGCTGGTGGATGAGCATAGAAACTGATTCCAGTACCTGAGAATGAAAGAATTTTGGAGCATCCTTTTGGAACCATGCATAGTCACACATCCCCAACCAAGGGAAGAAGCTGTGAAACCCCTAGTGTCATATAATTGTGTGGATTCTCCATCAGCAGCTATAGGATGCCTGCACTTTCCTGGTTCCTGGGATCGGGACCAGAAGCTTTTTGATTGCCTTTTTCCAACAAGTAGGGGCATGGGTAGGAAGAGCCCTGTTGTTGTTATTATTATTATTTTAACCAACTTCATGCTCACATTTTTTGGGGGTGGGGAAACAAAAGTGATATATTGTGTTGTTTATAACGGCTTCTCTGCAATATGGTAATATGTATTCATGTTCTCTCTCCCCACACACCCAAGGATGCTGTACTAATTAAAAACAAGATTTAATGAAACAAACCCCTGTGCTTTCTTGTGTTATAAGGCTGAGACAAATTCTTGAGGACAGCAAGATGATTTCTCAATTTAGTAGCGAACTCAAGGGAGTGATTTCAACAGGATTGGAAGCCAAATGGGAACACTGAGGAAGAAGAAGGGGGGGGGGATCAACAGGCCAAGGGGAACTCTGTAGTTAACAGAGGTGAAACAAATCTTTGCATGTGTTCTAAAAGGAACAAACAAACAAATATGGCGCCTCCCCCCCAAAAAACCACCAGTCAAAAAGGACTGAGTAGCCATAGAAGTTGGGATGTTAGCTGGGAAAAGAAAAATTGGTGTATGTGTGGGAGGAAATGCAATGGAGTATTCTGGAGAAGGGCGTGGTGGATGGCTGGTGTAATACTGAACAGGGTGTGGAATTTTAACAGCATAAAGTCTTGCGGCATGTTAAAGACCAATGGATTATTTTAGAGCATGAGGGGTTTTTTGGACTACAGTTTGCTTCATCAGCTACATTGAGGGCTATTCTCATTAGGAAGGTATGCCTGTATACATGAGAGTAAAGTCGGAAGGGAATAATAGAATCATCTAATTGTAGAGTTGTAAGGGACCCAGAGGGTCATCCACTCCAACCCCCTGAAATCCAGAAAAAAATGTGTTACCCATCTATGGTCAATGGATCCAGCTACTGCTTAAAAAAATTTTTTTAATCGATCTGCTAATGAACAAACAGACACGTACAAACATGACTAAAAGAAAGAAAACAAAGAATAAAGAATTTAAACCATAAAGCATTGCAGCCTGGAAGAACAAAAGTATGAAGATATGGCACACCTCCAAAGGGATAATAAGGTATTAACTCAGACAAAGATTCTCGTAACAAGTAGTAAAGATTTATAAAAATAAGAGCAGTGCTTTTTTTCTGGGGGGACGCAGGGGTATGCATATCCCTAAACATTATGTGAATCTAAGTCTGGCCTCATTGAGGGGCAGTATTTCAATATGAGTAGGGAAATGGGACTACTCCTAAACATTTTTTTTAGGGGGAAAGCACTGAATAAGAGTATTTTCCAGCTGTGAGTTCCATCATTACTATATTTTGTACTAACTGAAGTATCCAGACAGTCTTCAAGGGCAGCCCCAAGCAGCACACATTGCAGTAAACTATCCTAGAACTAACAAAAGAGTGTGGAACTGCACACAGATCCACTTTTTACCAAGGATGGGGGCATAGTTAAGACACCAGGAAAAGCTTTCCAGTAGATATTCAGATTATTGGAAGCGAGAGAAACTTGCTACGGAGAGGAGCAGCTGCTTAGAAAGCAGTTCTATGTCTCCCTGGTTGGTGCCTCAGCTGCGAGTGAAGTTTGTGAGGATGTGCAGAAATGTTCCTTTCTGAGAACGGGACTCAAATTGGCCTCTATTAATTCCTCCCTCTCTTGTTCGCTCCCACAGGCAGGAATTTGCAATATTTGTGGCCTGTTAATGTCTCACATGGGGAAGGGCCTCAGCTGTGGAGCCGTGTCTGGATCTCAGAAGCCCTTGCCCACAGGGGAGAAGTAGATCACACATAAAGGCAGTGGATCTCAGATGCCAAAGTGTCTTGTGCTGCCAAACCAAGGAAAGCAGGAGACCAGTGGAACACACAACACTTCACCAAATACACAGCTGCTTCAGACAAGCCGGCATTTGCCACTCTTAATGGGGGGGGGGGAGGCAGATACAGGCTGTTTGCACACATTAAAAGGGAACTGTAGTTTTACTGAGGTTGCTAGGAATTGTCACCTTGTGAGGTGCAATGGTCTAAATTTCCCAGGTGCCAGGTGCATTTTGCTTCTGGACATGGGTCCAATTGTGACTGTGTGGAGATTTCTGGACGCCAGGTTGGCGACTCGCATCTCCATCGAGTCAGCTGATTTGTGCACAGCAAAACAAGCACGTCTTATGCTTCTGAGCTGCCACACGAATCATGGACATCTTAGTCCTGGGCATCTTAGTCCTCCATCATCACATCAACAAAAGGAAGTGCAGGGCTGAGTACAGATACAGTGGTACCTCGGGTTACATATGCTTCAGGTTACATACGCTTCAGGTTACAGACTCCGCTAACCCAGAAATATTACCTCAGGTTAAGAACTTTGCTTCAGGATGAGAACAGAAATCGTGCAGCAGCAGCGCAGCGGCAGCAGGAGGCCCCATTAGCTAAAGTGGTGCTTCAGGTTAAGAACAGTTTCAGGTTAAGAACGGACCTCTGGAACGAATTAAATACATAACCAGAGGTACCACTGTATATCCGACTGAGCTGCAGACTTTCCACAGGCCATGCAAATGGAGCTCACAGACCACAGTTTAAAAACCTCTGCCTAGTTAATACCATTTTCACTGTGTGTTTCTCCCTCTTGTATACTGGGATGAGTGAATTGTTGTAAGAGCTCCAGTGAGACCAGAGAATTGCAGAATTGTAGCACTGGAAGGGATCCCTGGGGTCATCTAGTCCAACCGCCTTGCAAATAGACATGCCATTGTTGCGACCCTGGTTTAAGGTGCCATTTGGCTCCTAGCTTATATATCTCAGTTTCTAACACTGTGTAAGGGGCAAACTACAGCTCCCAGGATTCTTTGGGGGAAGTCAGGTTCAATCTCCGATGGCATCGTCCAGGTAGGGCCAGGAAAGGCCTCTGCCTGAAACCCTGGAGAGCCTCTGCCAGCCAGTGTAGGCAACACTGAGCTAGATGGACCCATGGCCAGATTCAGCAGAAAGCAGCTTCCTGTGTTCCTTTTTATATTCCACAATTCCAGGGCAGAACACCTGCTTGGTGCCCAGAAGGTTTCAGGTCTAACCCTCATTATCTTCAGGTAGGGATGGGAATATCCTCTACATGAAACCCCAGAAAGCAGCTGCCGGTCAGTGTAGAGGACTATCCTGAGGTAGGCTGAACACATTGACTCAGTCTAAGGGCAGCCTCCCCCCACTGATTCAATCTGCAAAGCTTCTGGTTCCCATAATGAATGGCACTTGACAGGTGAGCTTTAAACGAATCCATTAGGCTCTCGGCGTTTGCCCCTTGTTTGTGCCGCTATATCTGCCTCTCAAAGGACACTGTAGGGAAGCAGGTCCTGCCTTATCGGGAGGCAGAGATAAAAACACTGCCTTCCGAACAGAGAAGATTGGCTTGGCAGAAGAGGCCAATTCACAAGAGGCTGATGGAAACCAATCTGAGGCGCGTAATTGACGCATTAACATTCTCATCTCCGCTGCCCCTGAGTCAGGAGAGGGTCCTTGACTGTGTCAATTACACAGAGAGAAACGCCAGGGCGTTCTAAGTCAGAGGGCCTCTCGGTTACGGAAAAGGCACTCAGAAAAGGCACCCAGCTCTTTCTCATTGATGCAAAGAGTCAGTCTGATTGATACCTTTCCCCAGGAACAGAGGGCAAAATGAGAATGAATGTGGATCTTTATTGTTGCTACTGTTTTCGCTGCACAGGTAGAGTGCTCCTGCCCAAAGCTGTTGTGAACAAGGCAAAATGAGCAACAGTGCTGCTCATCCCTGTCCAGGGTCAAGCTTAGGAGGAGTGGAGAAAGAATGAGGTGGGTAGTTAACTTAAAACTACCCACCCACCCACAATTGCTGCCCCAACAATTGGCACAAATCTTGAATGAGCAAAACATTATTTCTTGTGTTTTCATTGGGTAGCATTTGGAGACAGGTTGAATGAAGAAGTAGGGGCTGGACTAGATGACCCATGGATTCCCTTCCAACTCTACAACTCCACAGTCTTCAGTGTGCTTTTCTGTGTTAAGTTACATCCTCAGGTTCAATCAGAAACTTCAGTGGTGCAACTGTGTCTGGCCAACTGCCCACATTCAGCCTCTGCATAAGAAGACACAAAATCATTCAACCTTATTTCAACACTGGTCAACTGTCTTAAAAATGAGCTTGTTTTCATTGCATAAATACTGCTATTATGGGTCAGAATGACGCCCTGCCTCAGGAACTTTGCCCTTGCAAAGCTACCACAACTCACAAAACAAGCTTAAAGTTGCATTTTTGTTTTCTTTCTCTCACACACAAGCTGAGGCTGAACTGTGGAACTCATAACAGATCGGAGGACCCCAGCTTGAGTTTTCTTCTCTTTCTTTACCATTCAGTGAACGTGTGTGTGTGTGGCCTTTGGGGCACTCGGGAACAGTGGCTGGAACTTCTCAGAAGGACGTCCACGGCAAAGCTAGCAGTGCCACCTGCTGGCGCCTCTTTGGAAATGCACCTGGGGAATATGGCCCCCGTCTTTCCCTTATCCATGTCCTCTTAACTCCTGGAGTGAGGGACCACAGGGAAACATGCAAATCTAGGATGCACCTGAGCTTATTGGAAAACCGGATCCTTCATTTCTCTTTTTTGCTCCTCATCAGAATCGCCTCGTTTCCAGTGACGGTCAGCCACAAAGGAGTATAGTGGAAGCAGCCTTGCATCAAGTCAGAACCTTGGTTGGTCTAGCTCAGTATTGCCTGCTCAGGCTGGCAGGGGCTTCCAGGGTTTCAGGTAGGAGTCTCCCCCAGTCCTACCTAGAGATGCTGAGGATTGGACCTGGCATCTTCTGCATGCAAAGCATTCGCTCTGCCCGTGAGCTGCAATAAGTCCTAAGCGAGGGAAGAGGCAGCCCACCTCCCTTTTTCTTAGCCCCCCTCCCAAATCTGGTACTCAGTGCTTTGGAACCTGGAGCAGTGGAAGCTTCTCCACTGGGACTTGTGCAGCCCTGTCCCACCAACCTCACTCTGCCCTCAGCCGGCTCACAGCTGCCTGCCTTCTTTGTTGTAACCAGTCCAGCGGGTTGGCCCGCTTGTCAGCTTCCTTCCCCTCCGCACTCTCAGTGTTCCTCTTGCACAACTCAGCAGGTGGGAGGATGAGGACCAAACTAAAATTAGACATGCTCTGCCTCTTATTGGCTCTGGCGCCACCTAGTGTTGGGCTCCCTGCCTTCTGCCCCGTCAGTCTCAATGGGGACCAGCCACCACTGACCTGGAGGTTCTGTTTTTCTACTGCGGCTCATCATAGAAATGGTTTTAGTTGTCCGCTGCGAAGGCATCCTTCCCTAAATACAGTGGTACCTCGGGTTACAGACACTTCGGGTTACAGACTCTGCTAACCCAGAAATAGTACCTTGGGTTAAGAACTTTGCTTCAGGATGAGAACAGAAATCGTGCTCCGGCGGTGCGGTGGCAGCAGGAGGCCCCATTAGCTAAAGTGGTATCTCAGGTTAAGAACAGTTTCAGGTTAAGATCGGACCTCCGGAATGAATTAAGTTCTTAACCCGAGGTTCCACTGTACCTTCATCATTGCCACATCTTGCTAAGATATTAAAACCAGCCTTTCCCAACAGGTGGCCCTCCAGATGCTTTGGAACATCTGCTGCTCTCTAGTAGGTCATTTAATTGTCTCCATCCCCTGTGGATCTCTGGGCTTTTGTCCTGAGTTCCAGCCCTGGCTGTACTGCAGATTCTGTTAGAACAGGAGCCCCCCCAACCACAAACATCTAGGTCTCGGAGGAAGGGTGGTATACATTGTGATTTCAAAATTTGCACAGCAGGTGGCAGTGTAGAGCCAGCTTTGCTTTTCAGCGATGATACTTTCAAAAAATATGTCTATTTTCTCCAGGTTAGGGGTGGGACATATTCCTAAATTCTGATGACTTCTCGAATTATTTATTACATTTCTCCTCCACTTTTCCTCCAATGAGTTCAGGGTGGCCTCTATCACTCTCACCTCCACATTCTAAACCCCTCAGCAACCCTGTGATGCAGGTAAGACTGAGAGATGCCAAAACGATCAAAGGGTTTGTGAATTTCCCCTAGGAGGGAAGGTTGCAATGTTTGAGGATTTTCAGTTTAAAGAAGAAAAAGGCAGGTAAGGGAGAACATGACAAGTGGTGTATCAGATTAAGCATGAATTCTACCATTCACTAACAGACTCTGGTACCCTAGATCTATGACAATACTATCTCAGCAAGGGCATTTGAGGAAGCTAAATGGTGGCAGATTCAGGACCAGCAAAAGCAAGGATTTCTTCGCCCAGTTAAAGGGTGTCCTTGGAGAATCAAGCTTCTATGAAGCCACTAAGGGGAGATCTGATGGATTGCCTTATTCCATGCACTCTGGCCCAGCCTTTGCCGTCATAACAACGTAAGAATTTGTCCTGCTAGATCCAGCACAATATCCTGTTTTCACATTGGACACCCAGATGTCTTTTTGGGAAACCCACAAGCAGGAGTGGAGGAAGGGGTGTGTGGTAGGGGCGGGCTGCCCCAGGTGTCACTGAGGGAGTGACAAAATGTCAGGCGGCACTCACTGCGGGGCCTGTAGCGCCAGAGCCACACATCTCTCCTGGGACGCACTGCCCAAATGGTCCGCCCACTGCCTTCCCCCCCAGCTATAGGGTGGCTGAGTGGGAGTAGGCAGGCAGACTCTGGAGGCCCCACGGTGCGCCCCGTCACTATGGGTGACTCACCTCACCCCTGGGCCATAGCTGGCAACCGGCCCTTATTTGGTGGGAAAGTCCCTTATCCCAGCGCCGTGTCCCGCTGCTGTCCCTTATTGATGATGTCCCTTAAATTTCCCAGGTTTCAAAGGAAGCAGCTCCTCTCCCCCCCCCCCCCGCTGGCCAGGGAGGAGGGAGGCTCCAACTGTGTTGCTTGGCTGCGTTGCTCACCCAATAAGGAGTCTAAGAATGACTGGGGGGTGGAGCTTGCATGCCTTGTGCCGATCAAATCGGCCGCGTTGCCTGGGGCAGCGCTTTGCTCAGCGCTTCCCAGCAGAGAGGTGACGGTGGTTTTCTTTGCTGCATCCCCTTTGCCGGGTTGCTGCACTGTGGGAACCACCGCTTGAGGCTTTGTTTGGCTGCTGGCTAGGTTTTCTGCCTTTGGCTCGCAGGGGCTCAGAAGTTGAACATACCTGCGCTCCGAAAACCCCTTATTTTGGCTGCTGATCCCTTATTTTCAAGGCTGCTGGTCCCTTATTTTCAAATCTGTAAGTTGACAGCTATGCCGTGGGCACGCCGCCCCAGGCACCCAAGCGGCTTCCTCTGCCGCTGCCCACAAGCAGGACCCAAGCACAAGGGAGTTCTCCCCTCCTGAAGTTTCCACCAACTAGTATTCAGAAGCATTGCTGCCTGCAGCTGTGGACGCAGAGCACAGCCATTGCTGCTAGTAGTCATCAATAGCCCTCGCTTCCATGATTTTGCCTAATCCTCTTTTAAAGCCATCCAGGTTGGTGTCTGTTGCCGTCTCCAGTGACAGTGAGTTCCACAGTTTAACTGTTCTGCGTGAACAGAACTTCATTTTGTCTGTTCTGATTCTTCCAACATTCGGCTTCATAGGATGCCCATGAGTCCTGGTGTTAAGAGGAAGGAGGAAAAACTTTTCTCCATCCACTTTCCCCATGCCATGCATAATTTTAAGTCATCTGCAATGTGCTGCATGTACCAGATATGCATTGGGCAGCTGTACAGATCAGGGCTTCTAGAGTATCAGCCCCTGCCCTGTGGAACACATTTGTCACGCAAACTAGATTTTGACCTTTTTTGTAGTCTACCGCATCAGCACGAGAGCAGTACATACATTAATTATTATTAATAAAAATAAACAATAAAGAATTCTGCAGCCTATCTCAGAGAGATGGCAGCATTTGACAAACAGAGGTCCAGCGCTGAGGGCCTTCTGGCGATTCCGTCACTGCAAGAAGGGCCTTCTCAGTAGTGGCACCCACCCTGTGGAATGCCCTCCCACCAGATGTCAAGGAAATAAACAACTATCTGACTTTTAGAAGACATTGAAGGCAGCACTGTTTAGGGAAGTTTTTAATGTTTGATGTTATGTTTTTAATATTCTGTTGGGAGCTGCCCAGAGCAGCTGGGGAGGCCTGGCCAGATGGGCAGGGTATGAGTAATAAATTGTTGTTGTTGTTGTTGTTGTTGTAGTAGTATATACTTATTTAAAAATGTGTTTTATTTCTTTTCCAGTAAATATTACAAGATTGAGAAAGCAAGACAAAGCCAGGGAGATCAAGTCTAAAAAGGATACACAGAGCATTAAACCATATCCATGAGAGGGGAACGCGATGGCCGAAGAGCAGCTGGTGTTTAGAATTATGCTTTTTACCAAGGAGATGGCTGTGATACAATCTTATGGAAAGATGAAACTCTATACAAAGAAAGGGTCGGGAACAGATAAAGAGTCAAGAATCACTAGTTGCAAGATAAAAGCACAGGGTTGTATTAGATATTAGTCCTACTGAGAACAGAACCATTTCATTCAATGAACACAACTAATTTGGGTCCATTAATTTCAAGGGGGCAAATCAGCACATCTACGGTATTTTATAGTTTTGTTTTTCATATTTTAATTTCCACCCATAGTTATAACTCTTCCCTCTGTTTTATATACATTGTAAAATGAAATAAATAACTGAAAAAGAACAGAAGGGACCGTATCCTCAGGCTGACATGTACAAAGTTGGGAAGCGTATTTTTGGGAAGGGAGGAGAGGCAAGGATTAAAAGCAGGTCTATGTTACACCAGGAGCAGCGGTCAGGCATGGGGAGTCTTTCAGAAGCTGGCGTCCGTGGTACTCACTACAGCCAAATTTCCTCAGGAGTTGTGGAAAAAGATTAACCAGGCCCGCCCCAAAGAAGCAGGGTCGGAAATTTCCATATTCTCACGCCATTCCCTGCCACAGGTTCTGTGTTGCAGGAGAGAACTGGCCCAGGGTGTGATTGTGTCCCAGAATTGCACGTTTTTCTTGTGCCATGTTTGCAAAGACTGTCTTCGGCACAGTGGACAGGTTTTTTCCACTGGAAAAGAAGATCCCCAAAGGTTAAGCTGTTGTAAAGCAGTGCAAATATTGGCTCTGAATAAATGCAGGATTGATCTGAAGGCAAGAAACCTTCTCTGTCTCTCTCCCTGCTATGACTTGACATGGATTCTGCACTCTCTGCAAGCAAAGTTGCTCTGGGTTTAAAGTTTCCTCCAAAAAGCCTGCACAGCAGTGTTACTGAAGGAGCTGGTTCTCAGTTCAGTGGAAGGGCTATAGCTCAATAGGAGAGCACCTACCTTGCATGTTGCATAAAGAAGGTCCTGGGTTCAATCCTCAATGGCATTTTTAGATGGGGTTTGGAAGAGAGCCCCTGCCTGAAACCCTGGAGAGCTGCTGCCAATCTGTGTAGACAATACTGAGTTAGATGGGGCAATGCTCTAACTTGGTGCAAGGCAGCTTCCATGTTCAAACATTATGAGTGCCTAGATGGCCATGCCAGGAACACATGTAAGGAAAAAAAGAAGGCATACGATGGATTGACTGGGCACAGTGGTGCAATTAGGTAATTTTTACAGAGTGGACTTTATGATCTTATGCCCCACCTCCTTCAATCCCTTTAGTTCAGAGCTTTCCAAATTGTGTCACGACACATTGGTGTGCTAAGAACTGGAGTTTAAAGGGAGAAGGCGGTCTGCATGCACTTAAGGACACCACCTGCCTTTGTTGAGTCACCTGGCTGAGTGGGGTTTCAAACCCTGGTCTCCCAGGTCATAGTCAAGCACTCTAACCATTTCACCACACTGGCTCCCTGCATAGGAAGCTGGAGCAGAGGAACCTTCCTTGTAACGAGGCACTGATCCATCTAGATCAGTATGGGCAACACTGACCGGCAGTGGCTTTCCAGGGGTCTTTCCCCAGCCCTACTGGGAGATGCTGAGCAAAGAACCTGGGACCTTCTATCACTGCTGCTGCTGCTTCTTTTTCCTGGCAAGCAGCAAAAACTGGGGGAAGGGGTGGCGGTTCTTGAGCACTTAACAGACAGGCATACTTCATTGGTATTTGCCCTTGTTGGGTCTCAAGCTGGATGAGGCTGACCCAGGGGATGGCTTTCAAGCCGAGAGTTGACCCTCCTTTTTGTCCTAGCCTAGCCGTCAACCATGGGTATGCAGCGGTGGCCTGACAAGGTGACATTTCACAGCACGGTTTTAAAAAGCCGGAAAAACTGGCTTTCATTTTCTTCATGCATGAAACGATCTCCCAGCTTCGCAACAAGAATGCTCCGGCGTGAGGAATCCGGTTTCTCTCTCTCAGCCCCTGAGCTGTGGCTCTCTTGAAATGGATTATCCTCCACCGCCTTCAGCCTTTTGCTCAGTGGGGTCGATAACTCTTCCCAGTCATTGTCTTCTGCATTAAGTCCGTGGTGTTAGTCAGAGGCCATGTGGTGTCCAGTGGCCTGAATGATAACAAAACCAAGAAGCCTCATTTGCTTCTGTGAAGCTTTTTTGAGGTGTGCTTGGAGCCGCCTCCTTGTGTGTGTCCCCCCCCGGCCCCCAGCGCAGCAAGCAAAACAACAAAACAGCAACTCCAGAAGAAAAATGGCAGGAAACCCAGCCGTGGCCGTACTCTGAAATGGTGGTGCCTTTTCCCTGACTCAAAATCGCAGAACGTTCAAAGGCAAAGCGGTGGGGAACCTCTTGCAAGCGCTAATTTTGTTGCCATTATGTTCCCTTTGTGAACAAAAGCAAATTTCCTGCAGGTAGCCCTTTGCGGAGGCAGAAAAGATTTGGGAAACCTTCACTCTGAAGGGGAGGCTTACAACAGATGTTCAGTTCCCAGCATCTCCAGATAGGGCTGGGAGAGACTTCCTGTGTGAAACCCTGGAGAGATGCTGCCGGCCAGTGTCGGCAATACTGGGTGAGCTAGATGGACTGTTGGTCTGATTCTACGTCAGCTAGAATATTTCAAGGCTGCCTCAGAAAGGAGAGAAGAGACTGCCCATTTCAAGTGCCCTTTTGAGACGATTCAGGGGTTACTCCTTTTTTTGAGGAAGTCCCAAAGTTATGGCGGCAGTGGAAATCCCAAATTGCATCCTTCCCGCTGAACTAATCAACATGGGCCCCCCAACCAGCTGCATGTTCTCTTATGAAATACCCCTTGAAATTAATGGGACGAATGAACAAGACCACTCCTCAACTTACGGCGTGATGACTTGGTCATTCCTGGTACCTGTAAGGCTGAAAGGGGATCTAAAACAGTTTTAAACAAGATAAATCAACTGGTCACATCCTAGGCTTGAGCCCGTGAACTCCTGCATGCACTCTGCCTCTGCGCCTGGGCTCTTTATGCAGCCAATGGGGTCCTGGTGGTGTATATAGGGGATGTAAGAACATCAGAAGAGCCTGCTTGCAGGATCAGGCCAAAAGCCCAGCTAGTCCAGCATCCTGTTCCCAAAGCTGCCAACCTGATGCCCATGGGAAACAGTCGAGCAAATCCTGAGCTCAGCAGTGACTCTCTCCATCCATGATACCAGCAGCAACCCCTCATGATGCCATCCTGCCCTGGGAACTGGAGATGCCCTATATAGAACTGTGGCAAGCAGCAGCCACACATGTAGCCTCATCCTCCATTGATTGGTCTAATCCCCTTTTGAAATGAAGTGCCCCACTGGATCCCTGTTTAGTGTAGCTTTTAATGTTCGATGTATTACTGTATTTTAATATTGTGTTGGAAGCCACCCAGAGTGGCTGGGGAAACCCAGCCAGACGGGCAGGGTATAAATAAATTATTATTATTATTATTATTATTATTATTATTATTATTATTATTATACCAGCAGCTGGTATTCAGATGAATGATGCCTCTAGTAGTGGAGGCACAGCTATAGTGGACAGAGAAGTTTCTTTCCCCCTGTCTTAACACAGGAACTAGTGGACATCCAATGATTCAGGTCAGTTAAAAGGAAGGGTTTGTTCACACAGTGTCTAGCTGAGCATTGGAACTTGCTCCTTCAGGAGGAATGATGGCCAACTACGTGGGTGACTTTAAGAGGGGGTTAGAGAAATTCGCAGAGGAAAGGGCTATCGATGGCTACTAGCCACAAGGGCTATGCGCTGCCTCCACGGTCAGAGGCAGTAATGTTTCTGAATACCAGTTGCTGGAAACCATGGGAGGGGAGAGGGCTATTGTGTTCTAATCCACTGGGGCACTTGGTTGTCCACTGTGGGAACAGGAAGCTGGGCTAGATGGGCCACTGGCCTGATCCAGCAACTTCCTCTTATGTTCCTGTTTCGGGAAGCTCTTAATGTTTGATGTCGTTGTTGCTTTTCCTGTAATTTTGTTGAGAGCCGCACAGAGTGGCTGGGGCAACCCACTCAGATGGGCAGGGTATAAGAAATAAATTCTGCTGTTGTTGTTACTACATAGCCATGACTAGTAGTCATTTGAAAACCTTGTCTCTCCACACATCTCTTCAAATGTTGCAGATGTGTGCTAGATAAATGCACTTTTAAAAAGAACAACAAAATGAATTAACTTTTGAAAACCAAATTGGTGGACTCTTACTAAATATTGCCTATTTCAGACGCCCTCCCTTAAGGCAAGTCTCTCTCAGCTCTGCCCCCAGCATTTATAAATAAAGACCGACTCACCTTACAGGTTTGTTGTAGTCAAAATTACAAAGGGATCACGAAGCACTGCTTATATACTGTACATTTTTAGTTGTGTTTTTATTCCCTTTTCTGCTGTAAACTGTAATTTTTATAGTATAGTACATTTTAACTGCATTTTATCTGTGTGTTGCCAGAGAACAATCGTGTTGTGTGGCCTTATTTAAATATAGTAAGCAAGAAAATAAAATGTGAAACTCTTTGAACACTAGACAGATGTCAAGCATTATTATTTTAAAATGCAGTGGCTGTAATAATCAGCAAGTGAAGTGAATCTTGGAAACGTGAAGGGGATACCTCCAATCCCGTACACCAGCAGTCGCTGACCTGACACTCTGAAGCAGTTTTGGACTACAACTCCCATCAGCCCCAGCATCCTAAGACTGTGCTTCTTTGGGGTTGATGGGAGTTGTAGTCTCAAACAGCTGGAGGGCATCGAAGGTTGGCAAAGGCACATGCCTAACTCAATACCGTTCCCACTGCATGCCAATGAAACAAATGCGGAGTAAGCGTTAGGCTCTCTCCCCTTCCTATCCAGTGTGGTCCAAGTATCTTCAACTATAACTCCCATCATTCCTGGCTGATGGGAATCGCAGTCCAACAACATGAGGAGGGCACCAGCTTGGCAAAAGCTGCACCTCCCTTCCCCCCTTTGCCCCTTTCTTCCCGGTACACTTTTGCGCCCCAAAACTTTTAAAGATCCAGCCCTGCCAGGGAATCCTTCCTGCTCCGAATATTCCCCGCCTCGCCTCTCAAAAGGGTGGCTGCAGAAAGACGGGGATGGCGCTTTGTACGAGGCCAGAGGCACGCTTTGCTCCCCTTTCTGCTGGGCGCTGCTTCACCCGGAGTCCCGAGGCCGGCCTTCGAAAAACGGGTTGGGGGTCCGGGGAGAAGGGCTGCCTTGCTCCAACGAACTCCGCCGCCCCTTTTAATTCATCCCAGCACCGAAGGTTCTATCCCAGCCGCTTCTCCTGACCCCGCCGGCATCTGGGGGTCTTTCTCCCAGGCTGCCCTCGGGGGGAAGAGAGAGGTTACTGCAGGAGGAAGAAGAAGGGGGGACCCCCTCCCTCCCCATCTCTGGAAGGTTCCGGGTTGCAGCCTGGAGGAGGCGGGAGGGCGCAGCTGCGCCTTCGGCCTGCGAGCGCTCAGGGGGGCGCCGTCCGCTCGCTAGCTGGCCCATCGGTGCGCCGCCGCCGCCGCAGCTTCCAGGGCCGGGCTCCTGGTCGTCGTCGTCGTCGCGGGCGCAGGCGGGAGGGTCGGGATGGTCCCTCGGGGCGGCCCAGCGGCGGCGACGCCCCCCTAAGGGCCGCCCCCTCGCCGCTCTCCGACCGTCGGAAGCGCCTGGGGCGCAGGAGGAGGCGGCTCGGGCGCTGCTGCCGCGGTTGCTGCTGCACAGGCTGCGGGCTGGCCGGCCGGCCATGGCCAAGGAGCAGGACGCCGAGGCGGCCGGGGCGGCGTCGGCGGCCGCAGCCGGGGCGGGAGGCCCCCCCGGGAGCCGCGCTCGCCAGCAGCCGCCGCCACCACCTCTGCAGCCGCGCCTCTGCCACATGCTGAAGGGCGACAACGGCTACGGCTTCCACCTGCACGGCGAGAAGGGCAAGAGCGGCCAGTTCATCCGCAAAGTGGAGCCCGACTCGCCGGCCGAGGCGGCGGGGCTGCGCGCCGGGGACCGCGTCGTCGAAGTCAACGGGCTCAACGTCGAGAAGGAGACGCACCACCAGGTCCGGGGTGACGGTGGGCGCTCGGGGTAGGGTGGGGGTCGACGGGAAGCCGCCAAGGCTCAGCCGCAGTCTGCTGGTGCTAGTAGGGCTGACAGTGAGCCTCCAGCCTCAGACGCAGTCTACCGTTGCTGAGCACCTGCGACACCAGAGGGCTCAGGTGGGGCTTCCCTAAGGAGGCTTGGGTGGACCTTCCTTGCCACGACCTGGCAAGGCACGTCTGACTCCTAAACTGGCATCTGTTTTAGTTTAACAACAGCGTTTGGGAGAAGAGGTGTCAATTAGTTAAAAGCAGGGCATCAATTAATTAAAAGCAGGACGTCAGTCAACGGAATCGATCGATGCTGGCAACCGTCTGACGTGGTGGCCAGATGGAACCTCCTGAGGCCACGCAGTCTACCTCTAAATGACAACAGCCCCCTGGGGGCAAAGAGCAGGAGCTGGCTGTCACCTTGGTGTTCTGCTCCGGAGACCTTAGAGGTGTCCGAAGCTGTGGGCTAGGGACTCTTAGCCTGATCCAACCTGACTTCTGGATGTGGCTGGGGTGGACTTGGAGTGCCAGACTGAGGGGAAATGCCCTTTGGGGGAGCAGAGGTGAAGGCAGGCCACCAAGATAGGAGCCAAAAGGACTGTTCCCGTCCTCCTGCTGCTCTGGGACTGCCTGATAAGGGCTTCCAAACCAGCTTGCTTGCTCTTGCTGGTAGATATGTGTGAAGGAGGGACCCACCTTCAGTGCCCCTTTCCTGCCCTGGGTCTCAGGGTTTTCAGTTAGGAAGCTGCCTTGTACTGAGTCAGTCCATTGGGTCCGTCTAGCTTAGTGTCGTCTGTAATGATTGGCAGCACCTCTCCAGTCTTTCAAGGAGGGTTCTCGCCCAGCCCTACCTGGAGATGCTGGGGATTGAACCTGGAACCTTATGCATGCAAAGTGGACATGGTTGTGGACCTCCTAAGGCCTTCTTAGTTATGTGTACTTGTGAAGGTGCTGCAGCAGATACACGTCTCTGGAAGCCTATAAGCTTCTTGCGGCTGCAAATGTTTCAGGCATGCAAGCCCAACGCCTTAGGTAATGTTGGAACGTAGGAAGCTCACATCAAGTCAGACTATTGATCAAGCTGGATAGCTCAGTGGCAGAGTACCTGCTTTGCATGCAGAAGGTCCTGGGGTACAATCCTCAACAATGGCATTTCCAGGTTAGGTTGGGCATATCCCTGGCTGCAACCCTGGAGAGCCTCTGGCAGTCAGTGTGGACAGCACTGAGCTGCAGCCCTTCCCCAAAGATCTGAGAATGTAGGAAGCTGCCTTATAATGAGTCACACCTTTAGCTCAGTATTGCCTACACTTACTGGCAGTGGCTCTTCAAGTTTTCTGGCAGGGAGGATTTCCCAACCCTACTCAGAAGAGGCTTTAAGCAACCCTTCGTACGGGTGCCTGACACCCCCTCTACCTACTTGGTCCCCACGACTTGCTCGCTGGATGGATGTTTTGGATCTGCCAAGCTGGGTGCCACAGTGTCGTCCCTTTTGACAAATATACCCCCCCCCAGCACCACTCTGTGTCTCTTGAGATTGGTGCTCTAGTGAATGCCTGAGGCTTGAGCTCTGGATCCTCATGGTGATCCAAAAGAATTAAGCTGGGCAGGCAATTTCGTTTGCAATAACAATTTTTATTGATGCTTGTCCAAAGATATGCAAAAGTTCATACCCAGTACAAAGTATCTTTTTATAATACGCCAGAATAAAAGAAATGCTTTTGAAATCTAATCTAAAAAGGAATGGAAGCAAAAATAAGAAAACAAAGGAACATAAAATAAAGAGAAAAAGGAAATAAAATGAAAATTTCACATGCAGTCATGGTCACTCCTTCTTGGAATGCATATCGTGAAGCTAGGGCGAGTATAGAAAAAGAGCAGTGATAGCAACTGAGGTTTTTAGGCTAAGTATTTGCTCTTATAAACAGAGATTTTATCCTGTAGGACTTTTTTTGGCTTAGACAGAAAGGCAGCTAAGTACTGTGGTGAATTGTGAATGGTGTAGAGAGCAGCCGGCACCAGCTTGGCGGCTTCCAGATGTTGTCTGACTTAATCTGTTGTAGTCCAGCAACATCTGCAAGGCACTAGGTTGGTGACACTTAGCACAGCGTGAGTGAGTAGAGAGAGAATCTCAGAATGTTAGTTTTGGGGTTGGCAGCCCGCAGTCTCTGGGCAAAATCTGCCCCGCTCCCAGTTTGGCGCCATTTTGCCTCTCGGTTATCAAGCCGGGGAGAGCACAAGTTGGATGTAGATGAGCAGCGTCTCTGGAAATGAGACGTTGCAGCAGGACATCATAGGATGTTGGCTGTGTCCTCACCTTCCTTGCCAAACCTGGCTCTCAAGTGAAATTAGTTTCTGACAGAAGAACCTAAGAAGAGCCTGCTATGAATTTGTCCAGTCCTTTTTTGAAGCCATCCAAGTTTATAGCCGCCATTGTATCTTCTGGTAGCAAATTCCACAGTTTAACAATGCTATCTGTGCAGAGAAATACTTTTTTGAATCTGTCCTGAATCTTCCAACAGTCAGCATTGGATCAACATTCAGCTGACTTGGGCACCAACTCTTGGGATTATCTAGATCCACATGGTTCAGGATTCAAGAAGCGGTAACTTCGCACTGTATGAAATACCTACATTCAGTCAGTCAGACTTGTTGGAAAGCATAGGTCATCACAAAAATGCAAACAGGATAGATCACTTTAGCACAGGTGGCCCCAGCAGATGAGCCGCCATGTTGTACAATAGGGTTGCCAACCTAGCACCCGCATGCGCCATGGTACCCATGGGTGCCTCTGGGCAGGTGCCCTAGCTTCTGAGCTTTCTTTCCTTTCTTATCTATTTAAAAAAGTAAGTCTTCAGCCCTCCTAGAAAGAAAGTTATGGAGTAAAATGTGCAGGCACCTTCTATGAAATGATTGTGGTGTGGCTTACCTTGTACATTTCGCTTGGTACTGAGGGATGCTCCCTGTTGCTATTAGACAGCAACAGCATCAGGCAAGACTATATGGTCAGGCAACCACGTCTGAAGCTGTAGAAGTGAGTAGTCAGTGGACAGGCAGAGATCAGAGGTGACAGTGGCAGTGATGGGGTGAATGGGAATGTTTGTAGGAGGGTCTTTCTGTTTGCGCTGGAGAGAGTAGCTATGCCTTGCTCTGAGTGTGGATGCCAAAATAATTGGAACTTGTATTTATGCCCTTTTAAAATGTGGAAGAGGAGGTTATTGGGTTGTCTATTTATTTATTTTTTGGCTATTGTTATGTATTTTCTGCTTTCTATATTGTGATCTTATGTTGTGAAATGCCCTGAGATCTATGGGTATAGGGTGGTATACAAAGAAACAAGCAATCAAATCAAGCCCCAAAGAGGATTTGAGAGGTGATCAGCTGCTCTCTTGCGTCACAAAAATGACCAGCTTCCCTTGCTTTGCTGAGGAACTTACTCCCGCCAAAGCCCAGTTGCTTCCAGGAGTGTGGAGGCCTTTGTTTTTGACCCACCTCTGCCACTGCCTTACTCTGTGGTCCTGGCCTCTGTTCACTTCCCTTGGCCTGCTATGTGTATTGCTTGTGTTTTTGCAAAGCTCCTTGAATAGCTCTGTGTTCCTTCTGATCCTTCATTGCAATTGCTGCACAGTTGAAACATTTACTTGCTCTGCGGTTGAGCTCGGAGGCCGTCTTAATGGGAAGGAATGAGCAGGCTGGAATCTGCGTCGGAAATCAGGTTTTAGGATTTGCTTTGTTTTGTTTTCAAGCCACGGGGGTTTCCTTTCGTTTGTGTATGTAGGAGTCGAGCTAGATTGGCAACGTTCTTCTTTAACTCTCTAGCTCAGGTGAATTAGTTGCACAAAGCATAAAGCATGAATGCCTCTGTGGAAATTTTCATATTGGTAGATGAATGCAGGCTTGCAAGTAACTGCTCGCCTGGGTCGGCTGCAGTAAGCAAGAGGTGTCCCTAGGCGAACAAGCAACGGAACTTTTCCAAACTGGAAGAAGAGGCGAACAGGTGATTCCTACCCCCTACTTCTCTGGGGCCCTAAATGGTATGTGTCACCAGGTGGCTGATGCAAAGTGGCTCTGAAAGGGAGCAGAAGGCTTGCCTGGCACTCGCATTGTTGCTCTTCCAGCAAGCGTATGATTGGCAGTGCCTGGCTCATTGCCTCTGGAGATTGCAGGCAGGAAGGATTTTCCAGCTCCCTGGCTCAGTTTAGTTAGTTCATTTTAAGATGGACTGCACTCTGTAAATTTCACACCGGGGCATTCTGTCATCCACAGAGACTGGCTGCCTAACCTTGTGTTCAGGGTAGATGAATGAAGAGGCACTTAGGTTCTCAGCATCGTTTGTCATTTGGTACCTTGGTGGCTGGACAGTGTCCTCTCTGAGAAGCCACATGTGGGCAAATGCAGGAGCAAATGGCTGGCATGGGTTGCCATCACACCTCTTGACCATGCAGGCAGGGCCCGTGGCAGACTCTGCTGGTCTCCCTGTCATGCTTTTGCACAGCTGGGAAAAGCATTCAATGAGCAGAGCAGCGGAGGAGAAATGGACCTCCTCTCTCTGGTTACTAATTGCCTAAGGGGCCTCCTGGGATGATCTCTTAGCACGTGGCAGGTACATGCTTGCAAGAGGTAATCCTGCACAGCATCTGTCTCTGCCTTCCCCAGCCTAGTGCCCCCCAGATGTTTTGGGCTACAACAACTCACATCACCCCCAGTTTCATGCAGTCATGGAGGGCACCAGGTTGGGGAAGGCTGTTCTCTCTAATATTTGCTTAACTTTCACAGATTTTAACTGTGTGCCATCTGCTATGAATTTTGGAAAGCTGTTTGTCCATCTGTTCTTTTATGCATTTGGAAACATTCTTAAGATACAGTGAGCAGATTTTGCATGTTGGCCCCTGAGATCAAGGAGCAGGGTTTTGGCTATTTTTGGGTACCATTGGATGCCATTTTGCATCCAGACGGAGGACTGATCTTTTCAAAAGTGTACCGATTTCAATCACTGAATCAATCAATCAATCAGTCAATTACGGCAAACAACCAGAATATTTAAACCATAATTTCTGCATAATTCTCTACATAAACAATAAAAATGATTGATCTGTGGTTTAACAACAATCACTGATTTAACAACTGCATTGTTTGTTTGTTTGTTTTTTGTTTCTTCAAATTCCTGAGCCACCTGGCTAACAGGTTCCCCCTGTACCAAAGGTAGCCCAATTTACTGCCTTTAACAGTGTTCAAACATGCTGCTCCATCTTTCCTTAGTATAAGGCCATCTCTGATATTGTGAGCCCCACTAGGTCAAGCAAGTCCCCACTTAGCCCAGCATTCTGCTTCCTACAGAGGCTGGCAAGGTAGTCTCAGGAAACACATAAGCAGAGAATTCAGGCTGCAGCCTGCTTCTATGGTCGTTTGCCTCAGCATCTGGCATACTCAGGTAGACGTCCTCTGAACATGGAAGTTCCAGTTAGCTGTAATTAAGAACATCAGCTGGACCAGACATTAGGCCTGTCCAGTGTAGCATCATCCCATTGTAGCCAAACAGATGTCTCCAGGAAGGTCAAAGCAGGTACCTGAAGGCAGGTATCCTCAGATGAAGGTATGCACCTCTCAGATTACAGAATGCTGTTCCAAAATACTACCTGGGACTGCCTTTGGATTTTGCTAAAGTTGTCCCCCCCCCCTCGCCTCAGTTGAATACACTCTGAAGTTTCCTGCCAAATCCTTGCGTAGAGGATCCTGAGAGTTGGTTGGAAAAGTTGCAAAGTTAAATTGAGTCAAGGGCAGATATAAAACGTTACAGCTTGAGTTATGGGTCCGTGGCATGTCAGTCTGCGCACTGTTTTTGATAGCTTGGGGGGGAGGGAAACTTACATAACTGCACTGGGCAAGCACAGAATTTGGATAAGGTCACATCTGCTGACATCAGCCCCAGCCCATGAAAGCTAGAGATGCCACAGCTGGTTGCCTTGTCTTGAAGGTGTTACAGTGACACACCAGAACCAAAGTAACCTCAAAGAACCAGTAGACATACCTTTAACTTGCCTTGTCCACCAGTATGGTTCTTTCTAGTGAATCAACTAAATATTTAGTGGATTAATCTTAGGTAGGTCTTGCAGCCATACTTTTCTGTTAGCTGAAAGTTCTACAACCCTTGCACCACCCCACCAAATCCTCGAGTTTGCAAGACTGTCCCATGCCCCTTCACTTTTTTCCACCCTGCTCCCTACACTCTGCCCTGAAATCCAGAAAGTGAATGCATCACAGCTCTGCTCCAGTATGGTGCCAGTGTGGTGTAGTGGTTAGAGTGTCAGCCCAGGACCCGGGAGAGACAAAGGTTCAAATCCCCATTTGGCCATGGGGCTTGCTGAGTGACCGTGGGCTTGTCACAGTCTCCTAGCCATTTTTTCTTTTAAAATTAATTAATATTTTGAAGCTTTTCAGTTGTACAAAATAAAGGGGGGGGAGAAAGAAAAGAAACATAATACAATATATGGTAACAGATATATGATTCTTATTTATGCTTAATATATGATTATTAATGTACTATGTTCTGTATAAACTTGTTCCAAATATCAGTATATTTACCCTTTTTTAAAAAAAAAATTATACTTTTCAGATATATACATTTCACTGATTTTCCAGTCATTTTGACATTTTAAAACTTGACTTCCTTCCTCTTCTTTCTGTGGTTCTTTAAATTTATTTTTAATACCTTCTGCATATCCAAATTAACTTAACTTACTCATTTATTTACTGTATTTTTCCGTCTATAAGACGTCCCCATGTATAAGATGCCCCCTACTTTTGGGTCCTCTAATACACAGTCCACCCTTGGCACTATCCATGTATAAGATGCCCCCTAATTTTTGACATTTTAAAAGGGGAAAAACCTAGTCTTATACATGGAAAAATATGGCATCTTCTTTAAAGATATACTCTTATGTAACTGCAGATTGTTATAATAACCCTGCCAGTGTTTTTATCTGTTTACAGTTTATCTGTAACTATTCAATAAACCATTTCCATACTTTTTTTATAAAACATTTTTTATCAGCATATTTAGCCAAACAAACCCTGCATCTATGAGCCATCCGTTCATATGTTGCAAGTGCTGCCGTGCCTTCAATCCATTGGTTAAAGGAAACCATTGGTTAATAGCAGGCTTCCTCAACCTCGGCCCTCCAGATGTTTTGAGACTACAGTTCCCATCATCCCTGACCACTGGTCCTGCTAGCTAGGGATCATGGGAGTTGTAGGCCAAAAACATCTGGAGGGCTGAGGTTGAGGAAGCCTGGTTAACAGGCTATATTAGCCCAACCTACCTCACAGGGTTGTTGTGAGGATTCGGTGGAGAACCACGAATGCCACCTTGAGCTCCTTGGAGGACAAAGCTGGGATATAAATGCAGCAAATAAATAAACGGAACGCACCAGGCATACGGTTTGCATTCGGCTGAAATTCTGTAGCCATAATTGCTTGGTTTCCGCCTCTGGGAGTCCCTGCTCATTTGTTTTCTTCCTTTCCTGCCCATCCTTTGCCAGGTGGTGCAGCGCATCAAGGCTGTGGAAGCGGAGACTCGCTTGCTGGTGGTGGACAAAGAGACCGACGAGTACCTGCGGAGCCTGCAGCTCACCTGCACCGAGGAGATGGCCCGCACGGGCATCGTGGCAAACCCCGAGGTGTCGCCGGTCAAGCCGACTGCAAGCGACAACAACGGCGAGGCCTGGAAGCCCCAGCTGGACCTGAGCAACCGAAACCTCAAGAGGCACAAGCACAGCTTGAGCTCGGAGAGTGGGAAGAAGGTAAGGCCAATTTCGGGCGCATTCGGAGGGTCGTGTGGGTGTAACTCTGGGCAGCCAGAGGTTTCTGGGTTGCTCTGGACTTTCCAGTATGATGGCGGCCATGCGCAAGCGTGATTTACCGTATTTTTCGCTCTATAAGACGCACCAGACCATAAGACGCACCTAGTTTTTGGAGGAGGAAAACAAGAAAAAAATATTCTGAATCTCAGAAGCCGGAACAACAAGAGGGATCGCTGCGCAGCGAAAGCAGCAATCCCTCTTGCTGTTCTGGCTTCTGGGATAGCTGCGCAGCCTGCATTCGCTCCATAAGACGCGCACACATTTCCCCTTACTTTTTAGGAGGGAAAAAGTGAGTCTTATAGAGCAAAAAATACGGTATATTTCTCCGCTTAAAGCACGCTTGCACCACTTTATGTCATGGCTCCCCTCAAAGAATCCTGGGAGCTGTAGTTTGTCAAGCGCGCTGGCCTCGCAGAGCTGCAGTTCCCAGCACCCATTGCAAACGACAGTTCCCATGAATGTTATAGAGCGGTATGAGAGCACACTTTGAAGGCATGCTGCACGTGCCTGACGGAGTTTGCATTTAAAGAGGAAGCTACCTCATTTGCAATTTCTGAAACAACACGTGAAACAGAGAGCAGACGGCCTTTGAAATTCTGGATTTTGCAAAGCAGTTTGCCGGCCAAGTTATGCGTAACAGAATGTGTATACATGTGTGCATAGAAATGCCCCTCTTGGTGAAACTAAGATGCAAAAATGCATTGTATTGGGGGAATTGTATTGCAAAAAAATGTGTACTTCGGGCAAAATTGCTAACAATGATGTAGATATCGGGAGAGATCAGCACTGAAATGCATGACAGATTTTCATGAGGACTAGCCAAACTTATATGGAAATGTGTAGATGTTAAGGTTTGGGAAATGAGCTACTGAAAGAGGCTGAAATGGTCAGATTCCCCCATCCCTTGCCCAGCCACTGAAAACGCCTGATTGTGTTTCTCTTGGGCTGGAGGTGGCAGATGGACTTGCTTTGAAGGAATGCAAAAAGGCTGGCCGGGTGAGTGGGTAGGGTCACCCAGCAGCATTTTGACTGGACATTGGGAGTGAGTGTCGGGACTGTGATGAATACACAGCAGAGGGAGGTTTTTAGTTGGGCTTTCCTGCACTAGGGAGGGGTGTGGTGGTGGGAGGGATAATCTGGCATTAGCGGAAAGGGAAGGGTTAGGGGAATGAAGTGGTCCTTAGTTACTCTGTGGCAAATGAGGTCAAGATGTGTCGTTAGGGCTCTATTTACAGGCTCCTGGGGTCATGCCATCAGCAGATTCTCTAGGCTGAAAAGGGGGCTAAGATATTAGCTCCATTAATTCCGACCTCATGGCATGTGAGATGGAAGGTGTGCCCATTTGGTGGTTTGTAGCAAAACAGGCAGGCAAAATGGGAATTCTGCGACCACGAAACCCAGATTCTGTGTCCTGAATAATTGAAGGGAAGCTAAGCCGGTTTGCAAAAGTTTGCAGACAGTTTTGGATTGGCTCTCAATAGAGTAAAGGGTATCTGTTTGGGTGTGGGCAGAAGGAACTGCATGGATAACTGAATTCCCAACATTTGTTTGAAGTAGTGTTCCCCCTCCTCCTACCCAGGCCTGCAAAACTTCTTCTGCATCAGACATGACTCACCTTGGTTCTATGCAAATGTAATTAAATTGGAGAAATAAATGACAACAATAATTAAAAAAGTCAGAATTGCTACCTAGCTGAGAAACTTGACAAAAAAATTCCTCTCTCATCCTGTATTGAAAATGGTTTTTCATAGTGGTGTTTAGACAGGCAGCCTTGTTTTAAAAAACAGCCTCAATGTGGACTAGTGATTTGTGAGCTCTTCTTTGAAATACAGTTAAATTTACAGAATAATCCTATCCATATATGCCTGACCTTTGCATAGGCCATTGGGTTTGTGTGTAAGAGAGAGGTATATTGGGGTTTTGGTTGCTGCTGTGTTTTAATTTGTATTTTGAATCCAGTTTTTTTTTTAATGCTGCTTTTCATTTTATAGTTAAAATTGATTCTGAAATGTATGCATTTCCGCCCTGGGACCTTTGGGTGATGGGCAAATTATTATTATTATTTGAAATGAGCACATGAATAAATATTTTTAATGGGGCTTGCTCCCAGGCAAGGGCAGACAATCTTGCACCAGGTACGTCTTAAACCGGTCGAGAACCCTACTGATTTTATAGGTGTCTTTGCATTGTAATGAGCCCCAGGCCAGGAGCCCTGATAACCTCAGGCAAGCACATGCAGCTCAGCTCCTGAGAATGCCGTCATGTTCCCTTGACTCCTTTACAAATGCACTTCCGCTCTTGCTGCCGCTCTGCACAGGCTGTTGAAAAAGAGAAAAAGCAACAGTGAGCAGAGAGGGTCACCATCAGGTCAGGTTTATAAAGCTTAAATTACAGCTGCTGCGAAACACCTTATAAGAGAGACCCTGGGGCAGGATCTGCAGCCTTCCCAGCACTAATTAGCCACTTGTGATGTTTTCCAGGGGAGTGGGTGGAAATCGATCTCTCGCATGTTGGGGAGGGAAGCACCAGCCCCTCTCCTGAGTAAAGTTGAACTCATGGCAGGGTGTACCCCACTACAGTGGTACCTTGGTTTAAGAACAGCTTAGTTTATGAACAGCTTGGATTAAGAACGCTGCAAACCCGGAAGTAGGTGTTTTGGTTTGTGAACTTTGCCTTGGAAGCAGAACATGTTCCTCTTCCTGTTGAGTGTGTTCCCTTTGTAAATTGAGTCCCCCGCTGCTATGGGAAAGCACACCTTGGTTTAAGAACAGACTGCCGCAACGGACTACATTTGTAAACCAAGGTATCACCGTATGTTTTTTTTTAAAGGGAAATAAATTAAATTATATGCCCCACGGAAATCTCAGTTCTGCAACCTGGCGAAATGAGGCAGATAAGCATATTTACATTTTTGTCCCGCCCTCCTCTTAATCCTCATTATTGGGGTGAGGGGCAGTGACTAACATTTTCTGTCTGCTGTAACTTTTGTTCATCCATATGTCCCCCTTAGCTAGCTTCACAGAGTTCAGTACATAAATGGATCTGTGCTTTCAGGTTTATACTGAAGACTATAGACCTGCTCTTTAAAAAAAAAAAAGAGCATTAAAATCCATTTCTGACGTCTTGTAGGATTGTGGCCTTTGGCGCACAGCACTGGCCTGGCTGCTCTCAGGCAGACTTAACTGGTGAGGCTGTGATTTAGAGTCCTCTGCCACAGAACTGCAGACCCTCCTCAGACGTTTTCCAGATTCTATACAGGGCTGGCTTTTAAAAACTCAAAACATTCATATCCAGCCCAGGAAAGGTTCGTTTTATGTCTTTTATCAGAGAAGCTCCGATTGCGAGGGAAGATTGCACGGTGGCATGTTTTTGGCCTCAACTGTGTGCTTTTCTGAGAGGACAAGGAAGATTCATGGCCGTTTGAGAGCCTGCCACGTTGCTGACACAGTCCAGTTTTAACTGTTGCTAGAACCAATGAGACATGTTATCGTCCCAGGCAGGTAGCTCAGGTGGTTAGAGCTTGGTGCTGATAACACCAAGGTTGCAGGTTCGATTCTTGTATGGGACAGCTGCATATTCCTGCATTGCAGGGGGTTGCATTAGATGATACTCAGGGCCACTTCCAACTCTACACTTCAATGGTTTGGGATGGTTTGTTGTTGGTTACCCTCTAGAACAGCAGCGGGGGTAGTTTTCTCAGCCCGAGGGCTGCATTTTCCTGTGGGCAACCTTCCAGGGGCCACATGCCTGCAGTGGGGAGGGCTAGAGGCAAAAGCGGGCAGGGGAATGAGTGTCAATATTACCTTTGTACAGTGGGCTAGTTTCTACATCCGCTGCGCTTTCCATCCTCCAGGCAAGCAGGAGACATCATCAGAATTCAAGGACGTGTCCCAGGCAGGCAATAATCCTCCAGGAGGGGATGGAGCAGGGGCGTGGCTTCGGGAGAGTTCCGAGGGCCAGATAAGAAGCTTGGAGGGCCGTAGGTTCCCCACCCCTGTTATAAAGCATGTTGATGTTCTTCTTGGCACCTTGACCCCCTTGGCTTTTCCTTCTCTCTGCCCGTCACCACGATTCTTATTATCGCTATCATTTCCCTCTGTCATTTCCCCTTCACCGTGCTACAGTTCCCAGCACCCTTAAACTACAGTTCCCATTATGGGAGGAAGTGCTTTAGATGTGTGCTGAACGTGCTTGAAATCTGCGGTGTGGATCTGCCAGCGTTCTTGCAGAAAGCGCAAGCTCCTAACCGAGGGAGGGTCCGGGGCGGGCATGGGATCAAAGTGTGCGCTCGGTGCCATACACATGACCTCAGAGCATCCTCCTCTCCTTCTCCCGCCTCCCATTAGAGTTCTGGTCAGGAACTTGAACCGCCTGGTTGTTTTTGAGTCGGGGTGTTGGCAGGAAGCCCCTCCCAAGAAGGAAGGTATCCACCCCGCAACAGAAATTTCCTCTGCAGCTGTATTTTTAGTGAAACACAAAGCAAGTGGAAACGGTTGGGAGGTGGGAGCAAGATTAGCATCAGGATGGGCTAGGCTGGGCCCCACGTTTGTTCCCAGGGACACAAGCGAGCGCCGTGGGTCTCTGGACCAAAGGAGCTTCAGATTCCCAGCAGAAAGGGTGGTTGCTGCTGAAGAATTGTGCACCAATGTCTCAGTGCAAGACTTAGCAGTGTGATGTTTCCATGGCCAGGATCAGGCCGCTGGGTGCAAAAGAACAATACAGTGGTACCTTGGGTTACATACGCTTCAGGTTACAGACTCCACTAACCCAGAAATAGTGCTTCAGGTTAAGAACTTTGCTTCAGGATGAGAACAGAAATTGTGCTCTGGCGGTGCGGCAGCAGCAGGAGGCCCCATTAGCTAAAGTGGTGCTTCAGGTTAAGAACAGTTTCAGGTTAAGTACGGACCTCCGGAACGAATTAACTACTTAACCCGAGGTACCACTGTACTCTAAAATCATCTTGTTAGTCCTCATGCTGGCTCTAAAGAGATGGAAGTAGTACCCCAACATCTTGACCCTCTTCTTCCATTGCCCAGGATTTTGTTTATTTATTGTGTATTTGTTGCATTTATATCCCACCCTTCCTCTGAGGAGTACATGGCTCTTTTCCTCCCCATCTCACCCTCACGACAACCCTGTGAGGGAGGTTAGGCTGAGAGCGAGTGACTGAGATCACCCGGTGAGCTTCATGACAGAGTGGGGGATTTGAACCTTGGTCGCCCAGGCCTTAGTCTGATGTTCTGACCACTACACCACGCTGGCATTGCATGTGGTGATAAGAGGTTTTGGCTCAAAACCTGCCTCGGTGCATGTTTTACGCAGATAAAATGGGTACAAAGATGCATAGTTTGCGAAATACAAAAGTGCTTCAGAGACAGTGTTTTACGCGGGTTGAAAAATATCAATTTGTAGATTGATGGAGAAACAGGAAGTAGGAGACTTATGAACGAACACATGCAAAACGGAGACATATCAAGTGATCTTGAGCGTGCAATAAGGAACAAAAACCTCATTATCCAAAGGGGCACTCCCTTATCCCTGATCTAACTCAAATGAGATAGTGAGAGCCAGTGCAGTACAGTGGTTAGAATATTATTATATAACCTAGGAGACCAGGGTTCGAATCCCACTGGGCTATGAAGCTCCCTGGGTGCTCTTAGGCCCGTCATTACCTCGCAGGGTTGTTGTGGGGACTAAATGAGGAGCAGCTGCCTCTTTTTTCTTCCCCGGTTTCCTGCCTGGTGAATGGGTCTGTAAAGGACTGGGCAGTCTCAAATTCTCAATCTCTCTCTAGCCAGATAAGAAAGAGTGTTGGTTTTTTTTAAAAAAAATGTAAACTTCCTTTATTCGGGGAATTAATTAATAAGCCAGAAACTTTCAAACTCACTCACTGGCTTGTAAGAATATTAAATAGCTGTAAACTAATTAGGAATATGTTGGCAGGACCCAGGCGACTGCGTGAGCTCTCGTGTACTCCTTATTCTGCAGATCCCCAGCTTAATCTTTTACATCTGACTGTTTAAGCGTTTGCCTGACAAACAGAGCAGCATTCAGGCAAGCCACAGATTTAAGTGGTGGCTTTAAAGTTCTCTGAAGGGCCTTTTAATTCCATTAACGGGTTGGCGAATGCGGGATTAGCGGGTCATTTAAGACCTCTGAGCAGCTCTTCATTGGGATTTCTGATAAAGGAGCTCTGGGGAAAAACCCAAAGGCCCCAATAGACCAGAGCTGATTTTCCCACGGGTTTGAAGGGAGCAGGAGGTGTTTTAGAAGCTCCCGGAGGAGCTGGAAGAGTTAGAGGCAAATTGAGCAGTCATGTGCTGACAACTCAGAACCATGGAAGGGACCTGAGGGTCATCTACAATGCAAGGCCCCCTGCAATGCCATGGGTGGCAAAAGAGAGAGAGAATTGAGATTGCAAAGTTGTGCACTTGGAACAATTGATGCAGGTTTCTCAGACTTCTCAGTGTGCACTCATGATGGTGTTGGCACTCTGATTCCATAAGAAGAGCCTGATGAATCAGGCCAGAGGGGACCTAACTTGCCTGACATCCTGTTCTCCCAGTGGCCAACCAGAAGCCAGTGGGAAACTCTCAACCTCACACATCTAAGGCTGGAGGGGAAGGCTTTCAGGTCAGGGAGGATGATGTCCAGCTTCAATCCCCACACCTCCTGTTTTTAGAAAACAAGCGCTATCTCAAATTTGAGATAGGCCAGTGTGTCTGGTCCCCAGGAAAGCAAGATGTTCAACTTGGTGCAGAGAGGGGTTGGGGAGAGGAATTATTTTGAGCCAGGGCCTAGGCTTTTCAGAGGCATATGAACTAGTAATGGAGGCGGTGCCTCTGAGCAGGACTTGATCTCCTTCCCCTTACCACCAAATAACCATAAACTTATAAAGTCCACAAACTAGAAGCCTCAGGTCCCAGTTCCTCTCTTCTTAGAAATTAGATGCAATGATTCTGTTAAAGGCTCATGGCTACTGTTGTCCCTGGATACCTTTTTGCAGGGGAAAGAACATCAACAGACTTGTTGCACGATCTCCTCCACCCCATCTTCGGTGTCCTTTAGGGCCTCCTTTTGCTTTCTCAGAACCAAGCTGCTCACAGCTCTGTTCTCTTTCGGGGAAAGGGCCTGCTGGTGATGTTTCCTGGAAGCAGAGCTGTGTTTATGCCAACGGCCCAAGCGATTTGGTGATGATGGGTGGTGGGGAAAGAGTTCCATTAACATGTCTGTGATGATCTCTAGGGATGGGAGATCGCTAGGGAGGGGGGAGAAAGTCGACCCAACTGACAATCAAAAGCGAACCTGCCGAATTCACACTTTGCAAAACAATGCAAGAACCAAAGCACAGTCTCCTTGGAAATACGTGCTTTCCTGACTTTTGCAGTGCAGTTGTAATGGGTACAAAAATGCATGTGCTAAGGTAAAGTGTCCATAAAAATGCACATATTGGTAAAAAAGAGCATGCTAAAGGGGAAAAATTGCTTTGTAAACAAGTGTACTTTAGGCAAAACTGCATACAAAATGTGTATATTGGGAGGAATTTGCACTAAAATGCTGATGAATTCTAAGGAGGGTTTTCAACAATGCAAGCTGATGTGGCGAACTGAATTTAAGACTGGAAAAATGAGAAGCTGAAAATGACAGATTTCCCTCTGCTTAGGGATCACCCAAGGTGGCTGGGCAATCTTCTCAGGATTCAGAAAAAGCCAATCTCTTGCAGTTTTGCAGAGGATACTGCAAGGGCACTTTGGCGGCTGCCATCGATGCTGGGTCAGTGCCAGCGTCGGTGGGTGGCCCCAAGGGGGTGTGATGAGGGCAAGGAGGCTCCCCTGGGTTGTGGGTGGGCTTGCTCCTTGGTGAGAGATTGGAGCAGCTGGCAGGTGCATGCGTGTGGGTTCACCTGGCTCCCAAGAGTGAAGTGGAATGGCAGGGAGCTGCATCTGTGGTTAGAGCATGAATCCAGCTCAAAAACGCATATTCAGTGTGATTGGTGGGAGATTTTGCTACTTCATATTCTTTTCATTGGTTGGTTGTAATTAGAATCCTGTTAACTGCTTTAGAGTGGGTGTTTTGGGGCCCCAAAGCAGTATATATAGAGAAATCGTAACATTTATCCAGTTTTTAAGGATTATTTTATGGATTGTGTTATTGTATGATTAAAAAAAAAATCTATTTGCCTGTTTGCAAATTGCTCTATGGCTTTTGCAAAGGGTGGCAACATAAATTATCTAACTAAGGAACACACTGCTACATTGGAACCCCTGAGAAATTATCCCCTTCTTTCATACCACTAGGGTAGCCATGCAAACCCTTTTTTCAACATGCCAGGGAGCTGCCTTTTAGCCTTTTACAGACAATGTGGTCAAGATAACTTGCCTTTTTTAAAAAACCTCTGGCAAAAAACAACCTCCCTGGCTGACTGTTCTGAACAAAGGCTGGGATCTGTGGACAGGTTCCCAAATGCTTCAGCTGTAATTCAGAGCAATATATCAGGATTATCATGCCAGGTTAATAGCTATGAAGCCTTCTTGATAGACTCTGATTAAAAGCACCTTCAGAAGCCAAGTGCGTCATAATGGAGACAGATCTGCCACTCTGGAAAAGCCTGCAGTGATGGAGAGCAGAATCTGTCAGGGTCTTGCAGACAGAATAGTCAGCGGATTGGAGCGCTGTTCCTGTAAGCAAGGGCTTTTTGGTGGGGTAGTGGGGGGAAAGAAGGTTAAAATGGAGACATGGCAGGGCAGGCTTCGCCAACCTGGTGCTCCCCAGATGTTTGGACTGCAGCCTCGTTCAGCACAGCTGTAGGATGCTGGGGCTGATGGCAGCTGTAGTCTAAAATATCTGGAGGGTGTGAGGTTGAAGCACAGGAGGGAGGCACAGTTGCTCTTGTGCTTGAATCTTGTTTGAGGGTTTCCCACTGGGGCATCTAGTTGGCCACTGTGAGAGCAGGATTCTGGACTAGATGGGCCATTGATCTGGTCCAGCAGGCTCTTCTTATGTTCCTAGATTAGGGAAGGCTTGGGTAGATCTCTGTTCTGATCTTGCAGGGCACTATTTACATTCCTGCTAAAGATCTCGATTAGCCGCTTAGCTTTAATTAACAGCACTGTTATGTCAGCTCAAAATTTCCTCTTGTGTTGACAGTAAGCCATCTAAAGTGCTGTTCCTGGCCTAGGTAACATTTCAAGGCCAGCAGCTTTGGTTGTTGGTGTGGAAACCCTCTCAGTCAAAACCAAGATGTTTCCCCCCCCCCCCCAGCTGTCTTTGATGAAAATTACATTTACAGTGGTACCTCTGGTTATGTACTTAATTCGTTCCGGAGGTCTGTTCTTAACCTGAAACTGTTCTTAACCTGAAGCACCACTTTAGCTAATGGGGCCTCCTGCTGTCACTGCACGATTTCTGTTCTCATCCTGAAGCAAAGTTCTTAACCTGAGGTAATATTTCTGGGTTAGTGGAGTCTGTAACCTGAAGCGTATGTAACCTGAAGCGTATGTAACCTGAGGTACCACTGTATAGCTTTAATAGTAGTAAGAAGTGGAACGTACATAACATGACTGCTGAATCTCTCCAAGAAAGCACCCGTAGTCAAGAAATGGAAGCCAACATCTCTCTGAGGAGAACCATTTTGCTCTGGAGATGGCGGTATCAACTGAGCTGCTATCGGCCTAACTGCCATGGCGAGTGACAAAAAGCCAGCACATTCCAGGTACGCCCTGGAAGGCTGAGGCCCCACCCTGTAAGGTCAATAACTTGTTCTTGCATTATAGCCATTTCCAAAAAGGTTGGGTCACCTGGATATTTCTTAGAGGCCTCTGAAGCCTGTTTCACCCCCCATTTAACTATAAGCATTCCGTTCTTTTTTAAAAAAGTGAGCATCAATACAAGCTGTTCATTGTATGAATCTTAACAACAAGAACTTGCTACCTGAGTTCCTTTCCTTTCCCCTCTTCATTCATTTTTCCTTTTGTGTCATGTCTTTATAGGTTGTTAAACCTGAGGGCTAGGACTGTGTTGTGCTCTATTGATCTGTAAGTCCCCCTGAGAGCTTTTTCTGGCTGAAGAGCAGGGTGTTAAATGCTTTGAATGAGCAAATAGATAGCAATACTAATGATTTGCGAGTGAGTAGCTTGATCTGAACAGGCTAGACAGCTTTGGTGCCCAGGAGACTGTGAGTAAAGGCAGTGGGATCAAAAAGGTTGAGTTACACATAACTGATTTGAACTCAGCTTGTGAAATCTTTAGCTTCAGATTTGAGGCAGGTCTCTAGTGGAACAAAAATGTTTTGAAATGTGGGACCTACAGGTTCAGCAAAGAATTATAGACACACATCTTCTTTGACTTCGGGATTATGTTTTTGGATGCTGCCTTAGGAGAGGTTGAGGTGCTTGAAGTGGGATGAAGATGAGTTGTAGGATTCAATGTGGAGTTGCTTTATGTTGAGCCTTCCCGAATCTGAAGCCTGTTTTGGGCTTCAGCTCCCATCATCCTCAGGCAGCTCCATGGTCCCAAACATCTGGAGGGCACCAGGTTGGGGAAGGCTGGTAAAATATGTCTGCTCTAGCATATATCTCCCTAAGGAGATAATGGACTTTTAGGAGGAATTTAAAGACCTTCCTGTTTCCTCAAGGCATTTGATGGCTAGAAGATAGTATTCTTGGTAACCCCATAATCACCAGCTGAGAGAATGTTTTTAGAATGTTTCTAACTGTTTTTAGAATGCCTTTGACTATGTTTTTATTATAATTGGTGTGTTTGCCACACTGAGCTTTTTCAGGAGGAAGGGCAGGGCAAAACATTGAAATAAATAAGGAATATGGTTCCTTGACAAGGGCCTCTAGTGATACTAGGGTCTCCGCAGCAAGGGAAGCTTGCAGTGTTTGTGACTTTTTAGTTTAGAGAAAGGTTGGGCAAGAGGTGACACAATACATGTTTCCAAAATTATGCATGGCATAGAGAAAGTGGATAGAGAAAAGTCTTTTTCCCTCTCTCATAACACTAGAATTTGTGGACATCCAGCAAAGCAGAATGTTGGAATTCAGGATTTACAGAGGATAGCCATGATGGCTCCACAGTTGGAGGCAGCAATGCTTCTGAATACCAGTTGCTAGAAACCACAGTGGCAGACAGTCACTCTTGTACTCAGATCCTGCTTGTGGGCTTCCTATTGAGGCATCTATCCCATTGACTCATTGGCCTGATCCAGCAGGACTCTTCTTCATCAGGGCTGGTCCAGCCATTGGGCACCCACTTCATGTGGCAGATTTGGGATGGGTGGGAAATACCAGTGAGGGACTGGAGAGCAAAGCAGGGGAGGGGGGGAATTAAGAGCTTGCCCTTCATCCTTTTTGCCTTTAAGATGCTGCCCCATCAACAAGGCAGCTTGTTGTGCTACATGAAGTATGGTGTGTGCCTTTGTGGGCACCATCTTGTCTGCCTCAGGCAGCGACATTTCTTCATCTGGCCTTGCCAGTCATTAAAAGCAGGAGGACAGGACAATAAAAATGGAGGAAATGTACACAGGAAGTGTGGGGGATTCAGCAGTGGGGCTGATGGGTGCTGTGGGCCCGCAACACCTGGAGAGCACCAGAGAAGGCTGTTCTCTGTTTGCAGCAAGATTGGAACGTGTTGGTCCTGTGCCATGTTGCTATCAGTTCTCCTGTTGACACAGCCGTGACACAAATGAAGAAGCAGGTCAGGAACGCCTTCCAAGCTGGAGCAAACATACTTGATCAGCTCCAGCCAAAAGCAGAGGTCCTTTCTGACTCCTCTCCAGGCTCACGCTACCTTCTTATGCAGCCAGGGTATAAAAGGGTTGGTGGCTTTATTCGTGAATATTGAATATAGTAAGGGCTGCTGCCCGTTTGCATGGCTTTCCAAACCCCTGACTTGCCTTGCCAAGCCCCAGCCCATCTCCTTACAGCTCACCCAAACCCCCATCCCATCACAGCTCCTATATCCCCTCACAGCTCCTCTGTGTCACACCACCCAAACTACTGTTATGGTAAGAAATGCCACTGCTTTCTACAAGTGGTTCTTTCATGCCTTTCACAATCAGTTCTGGATGTCTGTGCCCATCAGGGAGAAAACACCTATCCCTGGTGCTCACGGCCACCTGACTGCCATGGAAGATGTGGATAAATTTTGGGTCGGTTTCAACACTGCATGTCTTCCTTCCTTGCTAAGTTTCCTTCCAGTTTACTGTGAGTCTTGGCGATCTTCAGATAAACTCCCTGATGAATCACTTTGGTACCAGCTGATAATGTGGTGCTTTGTTCTTTCATTCCCTTGGCGCCTCTTTTTCCAGAAAGGTAGATTGTTCTGGTCTCTTGCAGGATAAGCAAAACCAGAGGCCTTGGGGTCCTCTTAAAGTTTGCTGTAATAAATGTGTTGGTCTTTAAAGGTGCCACAAGCTTCTTTGTTGTTTGTGTGCTGCTTGTATACTTGGCCCTGCATAACCCAGTTTATTGTGTAAAACCGAAGAAGTTGAGCAGATTTTTAACTAAAAAAAATCGTTTAAAAACAAAGCAGCTATTTTTTGCCCTCTCTCACACCTTTGTTAGAGGGATGTTTGCCAAGAGGCGAAATCTTAGACCATAATGGCTGCTTTCAGAGTGTATGGAGAGAAAACGGTTCCTGGTCACTCTGTCCTCTTTGCTTTGTCTTGGATCAAGATAGATTAGATTCCATCGCAGCATTCTTCCCAGCAAAGGGCAGGAATGGATTATATTTGGCTGCTAAGCTGAAAACGGAGCTGATAGACCCTGTCCATCACACCACACACACCTCGCCTCTCCGGAGATGGCGCTGCTCTCTGCGGGGTTATCTGACCCAGCTGATAATTCGTGATTTGTACCTGCTTAAAAGTAAATTGAAGAATGTGGAAAGGTGGAGACGTGCTGGCTGGGAGTTGTATCCTAAAACATCTCTGCGGTTTCACAGGGTTGGGCGAAGGCTGGCATAGGATATGCAGTGCTCAAAGTGACGTGTGTTGGTAGAGGCGTATGTGAACAGTCGCAAGACGGTTTTTATCAGGGGCTTAGCCACGTGTGTTTCTGGAAGCTGCTGCATTTTGATAAGCTGGGTGGGAATGGACGGCTGAATTCTTGCAAGCTTCTTTTGATTTAATTAACTGGAACATCTGTCCCTGGACAGTTTTCAGAAGGGTAGAGAGGTGGCTGTGTCAGTTCCTTGGACCCAGTGACAAATGCACAGAAGCTGAAGCTGCAATAAAATTTGCCTTTGAGATGTTCTTCCTGGTAGTTAAGTTTATGATCTTAACGTGTGATGGGGAGAAAGTGGATGGAGGAAAGTTTCTGTCTCTCCCCAAAAAAACACTAGAACTTGCGGACATCCAGTGAAGTTGAATGTTGGAAGCTTCAAGACAGTCAGAAGAAACTACTACTTCATGGAGCACAGAGTTAGATTGTGGAACTCACTTGTACAGGAGGCAGTGATGGCCAACAACTTGGATGCCTTTTAAATGGGATCAGACAAATTCATGGAGGGGAATAAGGCTGTCAGTGACTGGGGAAACCCAGCCAGATGGGAAGGGCAGAAAACAACAACAACAACAACAACAACAACAACAACAACAACAACAACAACAACTCATGATGGGTCTGCTGGAAACCACAGGGAGAGAGAGGGCTTGTGTGGTCAGGTCTTGCTTGTGGGTTTCCTTTTGGTGTATGTGGTTGGCTATTGTGGGGTGCAGGGTATTGGACTAGATGGGCTATTGGCCTGATTCAGCAGGGCAAATTATTATGTTCTGGTAAGATAGTAAAGAAAGATTCATGGCCCTTTTTTGCTCGCTCTCCCCCCCATAAATTATTATTGTATATAAATTATTTCCCTTTGCCTTGTACGTGTTCATTTTAAAAGGAATGTACAGAAAAGAACAAAGTCCATTTAGTTTCTAAAATAAAGCCAAGGATCTTACTATGTTTATGCAGAATTTTCAGCTGATCTGCTGAGGAACTTCTGCACATGTTCTAGGAGGGGAGAATAGGATTCTGGGGCAATTTGGGGGGGACCCATTTGGAGCCAAACTGGATGGGATAGGGCAGCTACGTGCTTGTATTTGTTCACCTACAGGAGGGTTGCGGAATTGTTAAGAATACATGCATAAAATGCTTATACTGGGGTAAATGTGCATAGAATGCATATATTACTGAAAATAACATTAAAAATGCATAAAAGTAGGGGAAGTCACTTTGCAAAAACATGTATCTTATGGAAAACTGTATGTAAGCATATCTATATTAGGAGAAATCTGCTGACAAATTTTCATTAGGCTCTTTAATGTGAGAATTGAATTTAGGATTATCACTTTTCACTGCACAGTTTTCCCACCTTTAAATTGCATAAGGGCATTACAACGTAAAGGGCTGGACAGAGAGCCAAAATTGTGATTTTGTTAATGTCCACATTTGCTAAGAGGATGTTTGCGGGAACAAAAAAAAAAAAGTGTGTTGTAACTTTACACACAGGCAGCTCCTGCAGGAACGGAAATCAAGGTCATCTGCTGGCCTTGCTAAATAGCAAATGCTGCTGCTGTTATTATTAATGATAATATTTATTCAAAAGCCTGAGCTCAGTAGCGCTAAGAGGATGAGATTTGGGAGGCAGGCATGCCCATTTACTGGCAACAAGATGTTCCTTTGCCAGCTGTTCTTAGTTTGGTTTGGACTTCGACATGAGCTTAGTTCAAATGTAACACCCAACCGTGGTTTCAGGCCTGGTGCCAGTGGTTGACCAGGTCAGGCACTGACTAAGGAACCCTGGAGCTTGGAAGGGGGACATCAGAGTGCCAGTATGGTGCAGGGGTTAGAATGTTGGGACTATGGCCTGGGAGACCAAGGTTCGAATCCACACAGCCCTGAAACTCACTGGGTGACCTTGGGCCAGTTACTGCCTCTCAGCCTTACTCAGCTCACAGTGTTCTTGTATGGATAAAATGGGGCGAGGGAGAACTATGTACCTGACTTTGAGCACCTTGGAGGAAAGGCAGTATACAGTGGTACCTCGGGTTAAGTACTTAATTCGTTCCGGAGGTCCGTTCTTAACCTGAAACTGTTCTTAACCTGAAGCACCACTTTAGCTAATGGGGCCTCCTGCTGCTGCCGTGCTACCGGAGCATGATTTCTGTTCTCATCCTGAAGCAAAGTTCTTAACCCGAGGTACTATTTCTGGGTTAGCGGAGTCTGTAACCTGAAGCGTATGTAACCTGAAGTGTATGTAACCCAAGGTACCACTGTATAAATGTAATCAAGTAAAAAAGAAAAAGAAACCTCACTGGCCCAACCCATCACCATTCACTGACTGTCCGCCCACTAGGCCCCTGGATGCTTTTCAGCAGCACGTGATGGAGCTGCTTTTGAAAGTGACCCAAGCGCAGGTCTCATCTGTGGTGGCTGCCTGCTATTTTAAATTACCAAGAACGTAATGGCCCACCTCATAGATCTACGAAACCTATTGTTCTCTAGATCTGTAGGCCAGGGCATCAATACCTCATAACAACAGCCTGCTAGATCAGACCAGTGGCCCATATAGTCCAGCAACCTGTTCTCTCCACTCCTGCGGTTTCCGGCAACTGGAAATTGAGACGCATTTCTGTCTCCGAACGTGGAGGCAGAGCATAGCCATCATGGTCAGGAGCCATTGGTAGCTTTCCCTTCAGTGAATTTGTCCAATCCTTTTTTAAAGCCATCTAAGCGGGTGGCGCTGTGGGTTAAACCACAGAGCCTAGGACTTGCTGATCAGAAGGTCGGCGGTTCGAATCCCTGCGATGGGGTGAGCTCCCGTTGCTCAGTCCCTGCTCCTGCCAACCTAGCAGTTCGAAAGCACGTCAAAGTGCAAGTAGATAAATAGGTACCGCTCCGGCGGGAAGGTAAACGGCGTTTCCTTGTCCCCCGAAATGAGAGCTGAGTGATGACACACAGGCGATAATTCCATTTGCAAGATAGCAAGAGAGGGCCTGCACCCGCCCCCAATCTGCACCAGGTGGCCTGCAGAGAACAGCAGCGCAGACACAGCAAGAGAGGCTGTGTGGAGCAATGGGAAGAGTCTCTTGATTCTGGCCAGGATTCAGATCTTCTGCTTAGCTGCTAATGACAATGGCTCACTGGTAGCGCATTTGCTTTGCATACAGAAGGTCCCAGGTTCAATCCCCGACACTTTCAGGTAACCCTGGGAGAGATCCCCTGTGCCAGACCCTGCAGAGCTACTGCCAGTCAGTGCAGTCACTACTGAGCTAGAAGGGCCAACAGTTTGACTTGATAAAAGGTAGCTTCCTGTTATTTTAGGGGGGAAACCATAGCTCAGCAATATACCACTGCAGCTGCTATTATTACTACTACTACTACTACTACTACTCACCCCATCATCAGCAGATACCAGGGCAGATTACAACAATTAAAAGTCAGGATTAAAAATAGTTATATTGCATTTTAAGGAAGAGGATGGGACCTAAAAACGCACATCTCAGGTGTCCAAGGCCAGGGTAAAGAGCCATGTCTTCAACATTTGTCAAAATCCATATAGTGAAGAAGCTGGGTATGCGTCTGTGAGGAGAGAATTCCAAAATTCAAGGACTGCTACAAAAAAGGCCCTCTCCTGGGCTGCCACCATGCATTTCGGCACCTTTCCGTGCTCTGCTCTGGTTCGCCAGAAGCGGCTTAGTCATGCTGGCCACATGATCCGGAAGCTGTACGCCAGCTCCCTCAGCCAATAAAGCGAGATGAGCGCTGCAACCCCAGAGTCGGTCATGACTGGACCTAGTGGTCAGGGGTCCCTTTACCTTTACCTTTTTAAGTCTATGGCCATCACAATCTCCTGTGGGAGAGAGTTCCAGAGTTTAACTCTGTGCTGCATAGAGATTGACTTTTTTTAATCTGTCCCGAGTCTTCCAACATTCACCTTCATTGGATGACCACGAATTCTTGTAGTTGGAAAAACATTTCTCAGTCTGCTTTCTCCATGCCATGCATAATTTCATAAACTTGTCATGTCGCCTCTCACTCACTGAAAAGCCCCAAATGCTGCAACCGTTCCTCACACCATTCCCTTCGCTCCATGCCCTTGATCTTGCGTTGGGGCCTTGCTTGTGGGTGAGGTTGGTGATCACACGGCTTCTGCACCCATAGCCCTCCTCCTCCTCCCCTCCTACTTGCCCACTGGCTGCTCCAAAATACTTTGTACCCTCTTTGTCAGGCTGTTCTTGCTCCAGGAGATAAGGGGGGAACGGAGCAATGCAGGGAATGTTGGCGCGTTCCCGGGGCAGCTGCTTCAGAACTTGCTGTACAGTTTGGGCTCCGAGATAAACCGTGAAGAGGAACTGTGTTCCTTGCTGATAAGGTTTTTCGGACACTGGCTCCTTTCCCACCCTGTTCTGTTGGGGAAGGCCTGCAAGAATCCTGGTCACATCCTTCTACTTAATTAAAGGGGAATAACTGTACTGAGGGATGGGTGCACCTGACTAGCCCACAGTGGGCCAGGAATAGTCAACTTTCTCTCCTGATCTTGGGACCAGACCAGACTTCCCAAACCCGATGGCCTCCAGATATTTTGGACCACAACTCCCCATCAAACCCAGCCAGTCAATGGGAGCTCTAGTCTTAAACGTCTGGAGGACACCAGGCTATGGAAAGCTGTTTCAGACTGTTGTCAGCGGCTGGTGGTGTTTTTTTCTGCCTCAGGCAACCTTTGCCAACCTTATGCCAGCCAGGTGTTTTGGACTACAACTCCCATCAGCCCCAGCATTATACTGTACTGGTTAGGACTGATGGGAGTTCAAGGCACCAGTAGGCTGGGAAAGGCTGACCTACTGGGTGGCATTTCTGTATGGTCATGAGAACATAAGATCACCAAATCTTACCAGATCATGGATATCAAAGCTGAAATCCTTCCTGCTTACTTTACAATTGAGTTTTTTACCACTTAATTTTTATAGGAGTATGGTGTGATGGGAGGATAAACTTATCGTCACAGCCAAAGCAGCAGAGTGGCTGGAACCGTGGTTTTCTTTCTCTCCAGATGGTACTGCTTTGTCCTTCAGTGAAACAGCAGCCTGCCTTTGCCCTGGCATTCTTGTCAGCCAAAAGGGTGACGTTTTCTGCAAGGATGTTGCGTTTGCTCTTTATGGGCCTGATTAGCTGCAGTTTGGCTAACCTGCTTCGGTCACCTTGAGTATTGACCTCTCTGTGCATAGGTGCCCTGCAGTATACCTGTTCTTGACCTGCAGTGGTTAATCTGGTGGAGGCAGTTTGGGTGGTCTTTCAGTGCCAGGATTTCTGCCAACAGGTAGTCCTCATCCCAAGGGCTGAGGAAGGTGGGGCACAGGTTCACCTTTTGCACCTGCACTGATATTTGACCATGGGCGCTAACTACAGGAACATTATCTATAGATCAGCTAAGAAGCCTCTACGTGCAGGGTGGAGTCAGATGCATGTTTAGAAGGCATGGGATGTTGTGAAAGAATAAGGCTGCTGTATTCTGGTCTGATGCCAGAACCTACAAGGAAAGCAGCAAGGCTGAAGGCTCCAAGAAAGCTCCAAGTGAGCAACTTGCTCTGTCAAAGGTTGGGATCAGACTAAGGCTTTTATACCTGCACAGGAGAGGAAGGTCAGAAGTGCACAGCAAAAAGTTCTGCACAGGAAGGTCAAAAGTACACAGGAAGGTCCAACGTTTAGCCTGAGAAATAGAAATTTAACCAGGTGTCTTCTCCCCCTCTGATTGGCTGAGAGGTTGGGATGAGGTGAAAATAACGTGTATAAATCAAGGTGGAAAATAAAGTAATTGAAGAATTAACAGTTGAAGAGTTCAAGAGCTTAAGTGGGCTGAAATACTTTGAGCTGGAACATTGGAAATAGTATAGTTGAGTACTGCAGCAGAAAAAAGCCCAAGGAAGACCTAAAAGGGACCTAAAAACTGGATTGAGGGTTGCAGATCAATAATAGGTTTAGCTGAATGTGTTTATTTTTTCCTGTGTTTCTTTTATGTACTCTTACAGCTAACACCTCAAACTATAAAGCTTGTTTTCTTTTGGGGAAAAATACTGCTATCTAACTTGCTGCCTTACTAAAACTTTAAGTAAAGCATAGTTTTGGATAATTGGGTTGATGCCTCCCTTTTCACCCCATGCCTAAGTGTCATGCCATTCTACCCAGTATAGGGAGTTGGGCCAGTTAAAGTCCAAAAGTGGGAAAAACTAGTAGTGGTGGTGATAGGGAGACGATACCCATGGGCGGAAGTGGTGATGTTAACAAGACGTGGGGGACTGGTTTGCTTCCCTCTCATGGTGCAGACCACAGCCTGTGCTGTCACAAATGCACATTTATCCTCCTTGAAAAATACCACAAAGAAATCCTCCAAATCAAGGGCAGATGTGCAGAAAATAAGACCCAAAAGGCGCTTGGTTATTTTCCTCTTCCAAATTTTCCTCTCCAAGCTGCTTTTCTCCTTGAGGGGAAAATAGGGAGTCCAGGAGTGGGGAGGGACTGCTGTCTTCTTCTGGCAGAGAGAAGAGCAATTTGGGGAGGGCAATTCTGAGGGGAAAAGTGAGCCGAAGGGGACAGGGTTAAGGCGCCTTTCTCCTCACCCTCTTCTCATTTCATTCCCCCTTGTGCCCACCCAAAAATGGGTCAGAGCATAATTACACGTATTTCACCACATGTAGTTTGGGTGAAGGGCCTTGGCTCGGTGGTTAGAGCACCTGCTTTGGATGTAGAAGGTCCCAGGTTCAATCCCTGATGCATCCAGGTAGGCCTGGGAAAAGACTCTTGTCTGAAACCCTGGAGAGCTGCTGCCAGTCAGTGTAGACAGTACTGAGCTAGATGGACCAAAGGTCTGACTGTATAAAGCAGCATCTTACATTCCCAGTTTTGCCCTTAATGATGGGTTTTTATTTTATTTTAAGGTACCTCATATACAAATGTGCATACAAATAAAGCTATCATGTAGCTTATCCTTTGCATGTAGCTAATTACACGAACCATTGCAACGAGCACAAATATATATACTTTGCACGCAGATGGTGTAGCAAAGATGACTGAAAACATGAGCTGTGAGGCAGGAAATCTCCAATTCAGATTTTAACTCTGAGCTGTTACCTCCTGGCAAGCTGCTCTTCTCTCAAGCTTGAGCCTTGTTTGCAATTCGGGGGATGATAAATACTGGTCTAATTTAGAAGATGATATATCTGAAGCCCTTGAAACGGACTGGATAAATGCTCAGAACTGCTTTTACGACCTCAGTTTGCACACATTATTCTGAGCTCACAGCTGGAGTTGGAGTCCTACCAGGCTGCATACCTTCAAAATGGGTTTAAGAAATTTGGATGATTTTGAAGTGCTGATAGCATTCCAAAAATTTCAGGGCAATGACCTTCTCTCAAGCCTCCCTTCTGCCTGGGGAATCTCAAGATTCCCCTGTCGGATAGAGGGGTGTATGTTGGGAATTGCAGAGATCATGTCCAGGCTAGGGGGTTCTGTTTAGTGTCAGTTTACAGGCAATTAGTAACACTTTAAAACCGGAGTAGACGAAAGGGCTTCATCACCTCCCATGGATTTGCCAAGATACTCATCTGTCTTTGGCTGGCCTGAGAGGAGGAAGAAGGTTGCCTCATGATTCCAGGTGGGTTTTTACAGTGTTTGCAGATGATTTCCCTTTAAATTTAAGTTTGAATTTAAATTAAAATAAAACCAGCATCCAGCTGGTGTATTTTAATACAGATTTACTTCTTTTTTAAAAAAAGAAAAGACACACATAATGGAACAGCTGTGCAGTTCCTCCTGTCGTAGGTGACCCATCGCACAGCTGTTGGGGTAGGTTATTTGGCTGGCTATGGTCAGTACAGATTGGTCTAGCTATTTTCTTCTCTATGATTCTGCCTCTCTCCAGAAATGATTTCGACCCCTTCCATTTAACATTTCCCTTTTCAAATAGCATGGCCTTTATATCTGTTTCTTTTCTCCACCCCACCCAACTGCAGGATGGGATCATGATTGCAGTGAGGGGAGAGGGACATTTAAACCTTTCAATGCATACAATGGCCCATTGACAAACACACACACCCCCGCTCAAAAAAGAAAAAGAAAATTAGGCTGGGGAAAGAGGAACTGCCACTTGGTTGAAGAGTATTACTTGGATTCTTGAAATCCGGAAGTAGAGTTGGTATTCCAATTCCAGCTTAAAACAGAACAGCATGGATTGCAGGCTGCTTTAGCCAACCTGGTGCCTTCCAGTAATATGGATGCGCTGGCTGGGGTTGATGGGAGTTAACAGAATCATAGAATCGTAGAGTTGGAAGGGACCCCCAGGGTCATCTAGTCCAACCCCCTGCAATGCAGTAATCGTAGCAATAATAATAATAATAATAATAATAATAATAATAATAATAGCATTCCTGACCAAACAACCATTCATCTTCTGTTGAGAAACCCCTGATGAAGGATAGTCCACCATCTTTACAGGTATTCCAATCTATTTGGAGGGCACCAGGTTGGCAAAGGCTTCCCTAGGGAGCTTTGTGGCGTCATTCTTGGGTCTTGCACATGTGCCCAAGGACAAACCCTGAACCATTGTGTGGGGCCGCCTTTTAAGTTGGGGAATCTCTGGGGCGGGAAGCCTTTGCAGGCTCCTTCCACTCAGGCCTGCCTCGTTGCGAAACCTTTCCCCTCGGATCCCCCCGATGACTCACTCTGGCACCGAGAGGGGAAGCTGGCTCCACTCTTAACAAACATCAGATCGCTGGCGTGCTGTATGAATGGAGACAATTATGCCCGCTCTGCTCGGTGGCAGGGACCCAACTTTGGCTTAGTGAGAGGAGCAGGGGCCGCGACAACATTTTTTGTGACAAGCTGTTTGTGGGGGAGAGGAAAGGCTTGGCTCCCTTTGCCGCTGTTTTAAAGCCTCTAAAAATAAGCGTTCTTAATGTTAAAGTTCACAAGAGGGAGGTGCTTCTGGCAGGCACTTGAACCGTCTTTCAGCCCTACCCCAGCAGGATTTTAAAAAATTATATATTAAAATATTTACTATACTAGAAATATTAAAGGTAAAGGGACCCCTGACCGTTAGGTCCAGTTGCGGACGACTCTGGGGTTGTGGTGCTCATCTCGCTTTATTGGCCTAGGGAGCCGGTGTACAGCTTCTGGGTCATGTGGCCAGCATGACTAAGCCGCTTCTGGCGAACCAGAGCAGCGCACGGAAATGCCGTTTACCTTCCTGCCGGAGCAGTACCTATTTATCTACTTGCACTTTGACATGCTTTCGAACTGCTAGGTTGGCAGGAGCAGGGACCGAGCAATGGGAGCTCACCCTGTCGCGGGGATTCAAACCGCTGACCTTCTGATTGACAAGCCCTAGCCTCTGTGGTTTAACCCACAGCGCCACCCGCGTCCCGTACTATAAATATTACTATATTACTAAATATGCTATGATATTCTGCTTTTTATACATAAAACAAATAGCTGTACAAAAAGCAAATGTGGGAATGAAGTGGTGTGGCATAGTGTGTCAGAGTAGGAATCTGGAGGCCAGGTTCTAGGACCATTATGAAGCTCTCTGGGTGACCTTAGACCAGTCGCTGCCTCTCAGCCTAACCTACCTCACAGGGTTGTTGTGAGGATTAAATGGAGGGGGGAAAGTGGGATATAGATGTGATAAATAAATGAAATAAATTCAGAATAAAGCAGCCGGTGCCAGGTCAGTGGCAGGGAGTCTAGAGGCTCCCACTGGTGTTTGCAGCCTTTGGGAATGATGGCGCTTGTAGCCAGTTTCTCACAGCTTAGGATCCTTCTTCTTGCTTCGTTTGGAGGTGTCCATTCTGTGTGAGCGTTTAAAATATTACTTTGCTGCCGCTCCTCCCGTTACACTGAGGTCTTGGGTTACACGTAATGTGAACCGCTTCCTCGTACAAAAAGTTATTGTTCGTATCTAATTTCCACACACCGAAAGGCTCTGTATATTAAAATGTCCAACTTAGATGTCAGTTAGGAGCGGCCTTTTCTGCTCTTCATAATGTCAATTGCTGTGTGGTGTGTCATTGTCATAAGGGACGTGGATGGCAAGCCCTCCATACCATTGCCTCAAACTGTCTCCAGATACCTTGATACTGAAGCATTGCAAGAAGTTCCCTGGACATGGCCCCAGTCAGTAACCTGGATGGCGGACCTCTGGAGGTCCCATGCAAACTGCTCCAAGGCCACATTCGCACCATACATTTAATATACTGTGATGCTTCTTTGAACTGTCATGGCTTCTACCCAAAGATTCCTGAGAGCTGTACTCTGTGAAGGGTGCTGAACAGTATTAGGAAGCCGCTATTCCTCTCCCAGAGCTGCAGTTCCCAGAGTTCCTTATGAAGAGATACTGACTGCTGAACCACTCTGGGAATTGTAGCTCCGCAACGGGAATGCAGGACTCCTAAAAACCTTTAGCATCCTTAACAAACTACAGCTCCCAGAATTCACTGGGTGAAGAAGCTATGGCAGTTTGAAGTGGTACCATAGTGCTTTTAATGTACATTGTGAAGGTGGCCTCGCCAACTGGGCTGACTAGCAAGGGAGCTGAAGATATTTCAGAAGAGATGGCAGGAAGGGAACATGAGACAAGTCCTTGGCTGGATCTGTGTGTATGTGTGTGTTTTTTAGGGCTTCGCTGGAGCATTTTAAAACAGTCTGCTCTGAAATGCCAAGCGTTCAGCAAAAGCTTTTTAGGACAGCCTCTCCCAGTCTGGTGCCTTGAAGATGTTTTGGACTATTATTTCTTACAACATTCCCACCAGCCCCATCCGTTTTATCCACACAGCAACCCTGTGAGGTAGGTTAGGCTGAGAAGCTACCTCTTTGCAAGGAATAAAAACACACGCTTGGTTCTCCTGAGACTATCCTTAACTCATCTCAGGATATCATTAGGCACTTGTTGTTGACATGCCTGTGCCAGGGTCCTTCCAGCTCTTATTAAATTATTTACTCATTTTTTCTTGCTGGGAAATTTAATTACCCCCCAAGCTTCTTCAAAGCAAGCAAGTCAACATTACATTTTATTGATGTGCCGGATGCTTTTGTACTTGCAGACTTTGGAGTTTCTGAGGTAAAGTGTTTGGATATCTTAATTTTTTTCCCTAAAGCACAGTGTTTCCTGTGCTCTTATAAATTGCAGACACCCCTTTGCTGCTTTGTAATGCTCATTCCCATCCCTGAGAGCTAGAAAACAATAATAAATTGTAGGACTTTCCCCATCTCCCCTTTAAAATCTCTGTGGATCTGTATCTGGCGCTCCCGAGAATGGATTTTCCTTGCTCTAAAAGGCTGACACCTGACTAATTAATTGTCCAGACGTCGCCTCGTTAATCAAGGCCAGTGCCAATGTTTATGGTGCTGAGTCTAGAGCAAAATATGCTGAGGATGTTTTTCTTTTCCATAATGAGAAATGAAAAGCATTCTGCCACAAGAGTCCAAATAACCACGATGAACCTGTCGACAAGGCTAGAAATTCAGGCACCATTGCCACTACTCAGACGTAATTTACACATGAGCTTGGGTGGTAGCCCCGGAAACTGTTAATTGAGGGCTTGTAGCCAACTATGTTCTATTCAAAGTTAGACCTATTGAAATTAATGAAACGATGAGTTTCAGTTTCAGTGGGTCTGCTCTGAGTAGGATTAACCACTGGGCACAAACTGAGATTTATCTGCTGTGCCGTTGGAGGAGCATGCCCTTACTTATTGCATTTCAGGGTCAGGTAACCTGCTTTAGCCAGAGGGCCACATTCCCTTTTTGGGAATTGTATGGGGCCACATGTGGGCGGTGGGCGGAGCCAGAGGCCAAAGTGGGTGGGGCAAAAAATTACCTGGTTACACTAGCCTAGTTTCTATGCATACTCTTAACATCCCTCTCCATCTGGAAAATAATAATAATAATAATAATAATAATAATAATAATAATAATAATATAATAGTAATAATATATTATTTATACCCCGCCACTCTGGGCAGCTTCCACCAAAATATTAAAATACAATAGTCTGTCAAACATTAAAAGCTTCAAATATTAAAAGCAAGAGGCATTTCCCCCCCCAAAAAAAGTATATGAAAATGCATATCTTAAGGGAAGTGTGCATAAATTACATATATTAGTGAAAACAACATTTTAAAAAATGCATTGAGAAATTACACTGCGCATGATTGGCATGTTAAGGATAATGCACACTGAAATTCTGCTGAATTTCCATTAGAACTTTTTTTCTGATGTGGAAGTGTAGTGAGCCGAACTTAAGATTTGTCCAACCCTACCCATCTCTCTGGATTTCTGAGGGGGCCTGGTTGTGTGTGCACTAACAAGATGTTTTTTCAAAGTGTCTCCAAAATCTGCAAAGGCTAACTATGAACCGTGCGTTCCCAGGAACAGATATGAGAAAATCCTTATTTTCCCTGGAAGGTAAGGGGCCAAGGGAATGTAGCCAAGATTTGCTTTTGTTTTTTAAACGTCAGAATACAGTTTGTATTTTGATAAACACAGAGATGATTGGGGGTGGTTGCCAAGGCCAGTAATTCAAAGCTAAGAAAATTTCATATCAGCCCCAGTTAAAACTCTAATAAAATCCCAACAAGGCCCTTTCAGTAATGGATCTTTGAACCGTGTCATTTCAGTTTTTCTAAAATAATAATAATAATTCAAATAGGATTATTCTCTCTCCCCTCCAGCCCAGGTTCAAAGCCCCCCCCCCCCGTTCTTGTTAAAATGTGTCCTTTGGGGTCGAGAAAGCTCAGAGTTCCAATATTATTCAACCAGTTAAATCATTTCCTGTTTTCTGCAGTTTTTGAAGAATTCTCTAAGGCAGGCTGGAAATATTTGCAGATACTCACGAACTCGCTGGCTTGCAGGCCCTGGGAAATATCCTGAGTTTGTTACATTGGTCAGGAAAGATGAGACAGCTGTGTGTGTGTTGCACAGGATGATATGAACCGTTAAAGACAAACTCAATCGGACCAGATAATATCCGCTGACCTAGTAATGTAGTTGCTATGGAGGGACAGAGAATTGTACATGTTACATTGGCCTGACTTTGTGCTACAATGCTGTGCTCCTTTATCCAAAACATTGTGTTTCCTAGAGAGAGAAAGAGATTGATGTTGGTAGTGGTAATTGACAGTTTGTGGTTTGATTGATTGATTGATTGATTGTATTTATCCAAGGAGTTCAAGGTGGTACAGTCGTACCTTGGATCCTGAACACCCTGGAAGTTGGACATTTCGGCTCCCGAACACCGCAAACTCGGAAGTGATTGTTCCGGTTTGCGAATGTTCTTTTGGAACGTTTGGGGCTTCCGGGGCTTCTGATTGGCTGAAGGAGCTTCCTGCAGCCAATCAGAAGCCACAATTTGGTTTTTGAACGTTTTGGAAGTCGAATGGACTTCCAGAATGGAGTCCATTTGACTTCCAAGGTACAACTGTATACATAGTTTTCCTCCTTCCCATGTTGGCCTTGTAACAACCGTATGAAGTAGGTTTTGCTGAGAAGCAGTGACAGGCTCAAGGTTGCTCAGTGAGCTTCATGGCTGAGGGGGGAATTTGAACCCTGGTCTTCCATGTCCAATCTTAACACCACAAGTTCTGCTAACTGGGCTTGCCACCATTTTGACTAGTGACCTGGGTCTTAAACATGTTTCCATAACAGTAAGTTGATGGCCTTTGATTTTAATTTTTTTACATGTTTTTTAATTGCATATGGATAGTGTTGTAAACCTTTTTTTTTGTTCTTTTTAAATTATAAGGCAGTATATAAATATATTTTATAAATAAATAAATGAAATGATCACCATTGGATCACCTAGTTCAGTATTGTCTAAACTGACTGGCAGCAATGGTTCTCCAGGGTTCCAGGAAGGGATCTTTTCTAGCCCTACCTGGAAATGGCATCGAGGATTGAACCTGGGACCTTCTGCATGCAATGGCATATATATATATTCCTTCTGTAATCTGAAGTTTCCATATTCAGTGTCTGGAATCTCCAGCTAAAAGGAGCAGGGTGCCAGTCAATGGAAGGAGCGTTCTTTGCCTGAGAGCCACTGCCAATCAGAGTAGGGCTTTGCAGGCTAGATGGACCAGTGATTTGATAAGGCAACTATTGTAGGAAAGACCGTGCAAGAACTTTGTGTGTGAAAGGTCTTTGATTTGATCACTGGCACTTCCAGGGAGGGCTGAGAGAAGGCTCCATATTTGTAATTCTGGGGAGCAGCTGCCGGTCAGTGCAGGCGACCCTGAACAAGATGGACTAATGGTCTGACTCAGTATGAGGCAGCTCCTTATGTTCATACTGTGTACATTTTCCAAATGTTTCAGCTATCCCTGCATTTGTTCTGCCTCTTGGGAAAAAATAAGAATAAGTTATTTTAAAAAGGCCCTTCACTTGGGCTCATCTGACTTCATACCTAGCATATTTCTCACTAATGGTGAGTATTTACGTGAGAAATCACATGATGGAGCGCAGAGCAAATAAAGGGGGAGGAGGAATTGAACACAATCCAGCATTAATCTGTCTTGCTAGAAATAAATAACATGACATCCTGCTTTACTGTGGAAGACAAACAGCCAAACTGTGGAATACAATGCTGGAATCTGCTTTAGATTAGATTACATTGGGTTTATTTATTGTTACCCTGCCACCCCAGCAAAATAACGTTCAAGGCAATTTAACTGTTGATTAAGAGGATACACAAACATTTACCCGGAATATCTGTGTGGTAAGCCCTGATTTGCCTCTCCCCTGATAAGAGGCTATCTGTTGTTGATTTCCAAAGAAAAGACAAGTTTCCATGGTCCCAGATTCCCAGCCACCTCTGCCCACAAATTTTTGCTTTCTCTCTAACATGGATATGGGGAGGCTGTGGCCCTCCAGAGGTTGTTGGACTGCAGCCCCCTGCAATGCAAGAATCACAACTAAAGAATCCCCAACAGATGGTCATCCAATGTTATGGGATGGCACCTGAAACTAGACAAGGAAGGTTCCAGGCAAGCCTTCCTGGGGAGAGTATTCCATGAACAGGGAGCCACCACTGAAAAGGACTTATTCCATGCTTCCTCAACCTCAGCCCTCCAGATGTTTTTGGCCTACAACTCCCATGATCCCTAGCTAGCAGGACCAGTGGTCAGGGATGATGGGAATTGTAGTCTCAAAACATCTGGAGGGCCAAGGTTGAGGAAGCCTGACTTACTCTGTTGCTACCCTCTGGGCCTCTTGTGGAGGGAGCATAGGAGGAAGGGCCTCAGATGATGATCACAGGGTGTGGGTCGGTTCATAATGGGAGAAGTGTTCCTGGAAATATCAGCAAGGAGAGGGGTGATGAAGAAATTGGAGAGGAAGGCAAGAATGAGGAGACTTTCCTCCAAGGGATAGAAACAGTAAAGTCTTACTTTAATGATCAGATTCAGATACATTTAAAAACAAATCAAAATAATAATCATCAGGGCTTTTTTTTCAGCTGGAACTCAGTTCCGGCACCTCTCATGTGGGCGTCATTGCTTTTATAAGAGAATAAGGGAGGTATAATAATAATAATAATAATAATAATAATAATTATTATTATTATTATTTATTATTTGTACCCAGCCCATCTGGCTGGGTTTCCCCAGCCACTCTGGGCGGCTTCCAACAAAGATGAAAAATAGACTAAAATGTCACATATTAAAAACTTCCCTGAACAGGGCTGCCTTCAGATGTCTTCTGAATGTCAGGTAGTTGTTTATCGCTTTGACATCTGATGGGAGGGCGTTCCACAGGGCGGGCGCCACTACCGAGAAGGCCCTCTGCCTGGTTCCCTGTAACTTGGCCTCTCGCAGTGAGGGAACTGCCAGAAGGCCCTCGGAGCTGGACCTCAGTGTCCGGGCAGAACGATGGGGGTGGAGACGCTCCTTCAGATATACTGGACCGAGGCCGTTTAGGGCTTTAAAGGTCAGCACCAACACTTTGAATTGTGCTCGGAAACGTACTGGGAGCCAATGTAGGTCTTTCAAGACCGGTGTTATATGGTCTCGGCGGCCGCTCCCAGTCACCAGTCTAGCTGCCGCATTCTGGATTAGTTGTAGTTTCCGGGTCACCTTCAAAGGTAGCCCCACGTAGAGCGCATTGCAGTAGTCCAAGCGGGAGATAACCAGAGCATGCACCACTCTGGTGAGACAGTCTGCAGGCAGATAGGGTCTCAGCCTACGTACCAGATGGAGCTGGTAAACAGCTGCCCTGGATACAGATTTGACCTGTGCCTCCATGGACAGCTGTGAGTCCAAAATGACTCCCAGGCTGCGCACCTGGTCCTTCAGGGGCACAGTTACCCCATTCAGGACCAGGGAATCCTCCACACCTGCCCGCCTCCTGTCCCCCAAAAACAGTACTTCTGTCTTGTCAGGATTCAACCTCGATCTGTTAGCCGCCATCCATCCTCCAACCGCCTCCAGACACTCACACAGGACCTTCACCGCCTTCACTGGTTCTGATTTAAAAGAGAGGTAGAGCTGGGTATCATCCGCATACTGATGAACACCCAGCCCAAACCTCCTGATGATCTCTCCCAGTGGCTGCATGTAAATGTTGAAAAGCATGGGGGAGAGGACAAAACCCTGAGGCACCCCACAAGTGAGAGCTCAGGGGTCTGAACACTCATCCCCCACCACCACTTTCTGAACACGGCCCAGGAGGAAGGAGCGGAACCACTGTATGACAGTGCCCCCAGCTCCCAGCCCCTCAAGACGGTCCAGGATGTTATGGTCGATGGTATCAAACGCTGCTGAGAGATCCAGCAGAACTAGGAAACTCTATTTTTCTATTTTTCTTGAAAAATAGCACTGATAAATAATAACAATAAATAATACAGACTGCTTTTGTAACTTGTAGTAAAAGCTTCCTTGTGGGCTTCCACTTAGTAGGGGAAAAAACATTAAATTGCCTCTTGAATTCCTGCAGGTTAGTTCCAAGGCAAAACCCAATGCCCTTTTGAATTGAAACCATCTATTTCTTTGTTGAGCTGGTTGGATGTTTGGTATCTTTATTGTAGTTTTTACACATCTGACACCATTTTCAGGGCTCATTTCTCTCTCTCCTTTTGCTAGCTGGGTCCAAGGCAGGGAGCCCCATAGAAGGAAGTTCCCATAACTGAACAACTCTCACTTCTAGCTTGTGGCAGGAAAGAATTCTGAGCAGGGCCTCTCCTGCTGCTCTTAATAGCTGGACAGCTTTTCTCCTCATTGTAGCACCATAGAGGGAGAAGCTTCATGGGCAAAAATTCACCCTTCTACTCATCTGTCTTAATAAAGGATGGGAGCCATTTAAGGAACCTGGGAGCCCTAAATCGGTTGGGGGCGCTAACCCATGGACCCTCTGATGTTGCTGATGTACAGTTCCCATCATCCTTGACCACTGGCCATGCTGGCTGATGGGGGCTGTAGCCCATTAGTAACCTCAAGTTACCACCCCATCTCTACAACATCCAAGCCTCCGAGGAGTATTTTGAAAAATGTTATTTGCATTAGCATCTATCGAGGGACCCTTCTTTGTAAAGAAAAAGGCAGGTAAATAGAAAATCTGCTCCTTTCTCCTCCTGTACAGACAGTCATTTGGAAACTATTCTTTGTAATTGGATTGTTTACACACCATTTTTTTCTTCAGAGATAATTTGCAGCCAAACCTTGGGGAGTTGTCATCAGGTGGTAACTCTTTTCTCTGGCAAATGTGCTGGAGAGGAGGAGGGAAAAGAGAGAACACTTTATTTATTGCTAGCAGCCTCGTACCTGGTGTTGCTCAGGAATTCTAAGAAACAAAATCAGTTTTGAAAAGTACGGTCTGCAATCTTACTTCGAATGGCATCTAAGTTGTATGCAAAGATAGACAGGAAACATTCATCTCAGGAACCATCATGCAAAATTTGGTTATGGTATCTTAAAGCTAAAGGTACCCCTGACCGTTAGTTCCAGTCATGGACGATTTTGGGGTTGCGGCGCTCATCTCGCTCTATATAGGCTGAGGGAGCCCGGTGTTTGTCCGCAGACAGCTTCTGGGTCATGTGGCCAGCATGACTAAGCCGCTTCTGGCGAACCAGAGCAGTGCATGGAAAGGTGCCCAAGTGCATGGTGGCAGCCCAGGAGAAGGCCTTTTTTATAGCAGTCCCTGAATTTTGGAATTGTCTCCCCACAGACGCATACCCAGCTTCTTCACTATATGGATTTTGACAAATGTTGAAGACATGCCTCTTTACCCTGGCCTTTGACACCTGAGATGTGCGTTTTTAGGTCCCATCCTATTCCTCAAAATGCAATATAACTATTTTTAATCCTGACTTTTAATTGTTGTAATCTGCCCTGGTATCTGCTGGTGATGGGTGAGTAATAATAATAATATCAGCTGCAGTGGTATATTGCTGAGCTACAGTTTCCCCCCTAAAATAACAGGAAGCTGTCTTTTATCAAGTCAAACTGTTGGCCCTTCTAGCTCAGTAGTGACTGCACTGACTGGCAGCAGCTCTGCAGGGTCTGGCACAGGGGATCTCTCCCAGGGTCACCTGAAAGTGTCAGGGACTGAACCTGGGACCTTCTGTGTGCAAAGCAAATGCTCTACCAGTGAGCCATTGTCATTAGCAGCTAAGCAGAAGATCTGAATCCTGGCCAGAATCAAGAGACTCTTCCCATTGCTCCACACAGCCTCTCTTGCTGTGTCTGCGCTGCTGTTCTCTGCAGGCCACCTGGTGCAGATTGGGGGCGGGTGCAGGCCCTCTCTTGCTATCTCGCAAATGGAATTATCGCCTGTGTGTCATCACTCAGCTCTCATTTCGGGGGACAAGGGCGTCTGTGCCAAGAAACTTGGCAGGCTTTCATTTTCAGGCGTTTTGTCTTTGTAAATCTGGAGAGGCATCTCAAATGTGATTAAAGTACCAAAGAGAACATAATTTGCAGAAGGTCATCAGCCTGCTAATTTGCTGGCATGCCTGGCAGGGCAAAAGGAGGAGGAAAGGGGATCCCAGCATTTGATCTGCCCCCATCTTAGGACATGTTACTCACACAAGCGATGGGCAAATCTTTCAGTTTCGGTTTTTCTCCCATTTTCTCCCCCGCTCCCCCCAATCTTCAGTTCTCCACGTTTACACATCAGGTTGCAAATTATTATTTTTTAAGTGGGTGTGAAAATTCACCAGTGGTTTAGTTAGAATTTTTCCTAGAATACACATGTTTGTGAAAACCATGATTTAGTTTTAGGTGCAAACCCTTCCCAGTGGTTCAACAATGGTTTGTTTTCTAACAACAAACCATGGTTTGTAAGTCATTGGCTTACAGACCAAAATTCTGAAGGTAAGAGGTTGGGGAAAGATAGCCTGTGCTGACAACATTAAAGCCTCTGCTCTGGTGACTCTGCTGGGTGCCTTGTTTGGGTCCCAGATAACCCGCTTGAGCTTCCACTGTCTGCCTCTGGCCTTGTGCTTATTCCACCTTGTGGCACTATTTCCTGTAAAAGAAAGAAAAAAAATAGCTGATATAACCTTGCACCTTTTTAAAAGGGTGAAATGCTAAGGCAGGGGTCCCCAAGATGCAATTGCCCCAGTGCTGAACTCAGCCCAACACTGCTCAAATAGTAAAGACTTTGTGTTGACATGGGAACGGTCCCCCCCAGCCACAACTGCCTCTCCCCAGATATGTCACCTCACTTGTTTGTGGCCCTGTGGTGCTCTTGTGGTACCTGTGGTTCGCTCACAGGAAACCCACAACCTTTTGGAAGAGAAAAAACACTGATGTGTGAAAAGCCACAGATTTCTAGGACTCACCAAGCACTTGAACTTCTTTGCATAGGGGTTGTCTCCAGCTAAGTTCTTCTTAGACTCACTGAAAATAATGAACTTACCGGTAAGTTAATCATGCTTCCCAAGTTAACAATGGGTTTGCTCGGAGTAAAGTTATCATTGGATCAAGGAGATGGCGTGACTGCCCTTTGAGGAAAGCTTGCAGTGTTTGGGATATCTTAGTTTACAGAAAAGGCAAGAAAGAGATGACATGATAAAAGTCTCTCATGGCTCCAGAACTTGTGGACATCTAATGAAGCTGAATGTTGGAAAGTACTTCTTCATGCAGTGCATAGTTAAACTGTGGAACTCACTCTCACAGGGGGCAATGATGGCCACCAACATGAAAGGCTTTAGAAGAGGACTAGACTAGAGCAAAAGGCTATCAGTAGCTATTGCCCATGATGGCTTTGTTCTTGCCTCCACAGTCAGTACTTCTGAAAACCGGTTATTGGAAACCACAGGAAGGGAGAGTGTTCTTGTGCTCAGGTGCTTCTTGCAAGTTTCCCACAGGCAACTAGTTGGCCAGGATGCTGGGCTAGATGGCCCATAGCCCTGATCCAGCAGGTTCTTCTTATGTTCTGAGGGACACTGTGTTAATGTTTTGATTTTGAAAATCAAGTGTGTCTGATCCATTAAAATATACTAATGTTTTGGATTGTGAAAAATGCTACATCTAAATTGTGCCTTGCTAGTGTGTTGTAAGGGGGGGGGGTTCCAAACTGTGCTCTGAGGATCACCAGTGGTCCATGAGCTTAATTCAGGTGGTCCACAGCATGCCTGTGAAGATCAGGACCCACAGCTGTGATGGACTGTGGCAGCAGATGCTCCGGAACAGACTAGAAGTGGCAGGTGGGAGGAAGTGACTTGAAAGCAATCAGAAATGGATTGCAATGCAGTTTGAACTGTGGGAATTAAAATTGTGATGCCAAAACCATGCAGCATCTAGAATAGTGTGTTGCAATTGCGACAACAGGCAATTAAATGACATTAAGCGGTCTGCCTATTGACCTGTAGCAATTTTCAAGAGCTCCTTGGGAGCTGCTGCTGTAAACCAGAGACTGTTTTGCAGGAAAAGAAGTTCGCTTCTGCAATTGGAGTAGGTTATGTGAATTGCATGTATTTGCACCATGGCATCTTAGTTTTGCATCATTTGTTCTGCTTCCAACTTTCAGGTTCAAGTAATTTGAAAAATTTTCAGCAAGGAAAAGTGTTGATGAAGTAATGCTACTTGCTGGAGACCACCGTTGGACAGAGTGCTTTTGTGCTCAAATCCTGTGTGTGGGTTTCCCACTGGGGCGTCTTGTTGGTTCTCCTGTTGGAGAACAGGATGCTGGACTGGACAGGCCATTGGCTTGATCCAGCAGGGCTCTACTTCTGTTCTTAATTGAAGGCAGAAGGACAGAGAGTCTGCACAGTCATAAGGGATAGGAACACATGTTGTTTTTTCAATGTCCACACATTTAGCTAATGATAGGCAGCTCACCCCATTTTTTGGCAGCATTTACCCTCTCAGATAATCCTATGTAGGGTGTTTCATTTAAGATCTGGTTGGTCAGGCGTGCTTTGAAGTGGGAGAGGGCCCTGAACGGGTGGGTCTAATTTTATCCTTTTGTCACTTAGCAAGCGTATTAAATTTATTCTGTCAGGAGGGATTGGACAATTGGTTTTTAACAAATGCACTTCCTCTAATTGAGTCTATTTTTAATCTGCCCCTGTTTGGCCTTGTGGAGATGGGTGGGTGTCTCCTGTTCAGGGCTGTTTCCTTAGTGCATTTTTTCTTATTGGGTGACACTTTTTATTTCTATAAAGAAAGAAACAATCCCACACAACAATGGCCTCTTTTCCTTCCCAAATCCAGGATCTGAACGGGCAACCCAAGGACCTCTGCCCACGACTTTGCCATCTCAAGAAAGGCCCCACTGGCTACGGGTTCAACCTCCACAGTGAGAAAGCCAGGCCCGGGCAGTTCATTCGGTCAGTAGACCCGGATTCACCAGCATCCAAGGCAGGACTCCGACCGCAGGACAAACTCGTTGAGGTAATGGATGACAGCTTGAAGGGAGGAGGACCTAGGAGCAGAAGCTCTTCTGCTCAGTCAGGCTCCATCTGAACACTTCCACAGTAGCCCATTGCCCTGGAATTGTTCATTCACCTTTTTATGCAGAGCCCACACTATGACACTGTCAAAGACCTGCATGTTGGTGTTTGAATTCTGTCTGTTTCCAGTCAGTTTGTTGCAAGGTGCCTTCCTGCGGTGTTTTTCCATGAAAGAAAACGTGCTTTTGAGCATGTGCAGAGTAGCATTCTCTCGTCACTGAGCAGCTGCTTCCAACATCTGAGATGCTCAGGCAGGGTTAAATTCCAGGAAAAAAATAGTTTAGAAACCCTGAACCCCCATGTTTCAGAGAGAGAGAGAGAGAGAACAATTGCTCCTCTCTGCAGTTGCCTCTGCTTGCCCTCTCTGCAGGAACACACCTGTTCTGCAGCGACAGAACTCTCTCGCTTTCTCTCCCCCTGAATCTTTAATGCCTGCCGTGCAACAGTACATGTGTGTGCGTGTGCACATGAGAGGGAGGGGTATGTGAGAGGGAGGTAGGAGAGGCCACCTAGGAGGCAGGTGTGTTCATGAAGACAGATTTTGCTTCCAGCACTCAATATGTCACCGATAGGTGGCTGATTATTAATTTAGCACCCCTCTGGCACGTTTCCTGAAGTGCACAAAGAGGGGAGGAGGTGAACCTGCGGAATTTGGAAACCCGATCTAGGGCGGGCGCCCAGCTCTTAGGGGCTCCCATAAATGTTTGATGCCCAGCAGCTCCTCTGTTTGGGCTGCGGTGCCTACTCTTGTGAGGTGTGGGGAGGAACTGTTCAGCCTCTGCTTCACGTTTTTCTTGCCTCGTCTTCTTTCTCTTTGCACCTGTCTCCAGCTTTGAAGCAACTGCCAGGGCCCTGCCTGCAAGGGTGCAGGCTGCAGGTGGCAACAACAAGTGTTCAAATGGAGACAGTGTCCCAGCCAGAAGCCCTTGGGAGGCTTTGAAGAGCTCTCCTTGGCTTCTGGCTCCCCTCCAGCTTCACCTTCCTGAAGCCATTTGGGTGGTTGCTAGGAAATGGAGGCCCTCAGAAGAGCCGAGGGTTTTGTATTCCCACACCAGAGTGCTGTCTGCTTCGCTGGGGGACTCGAAGCTTATTTTTTTACGTACTTAAAGGTAAAGGTACCCCTGCCCATACGGGCCAGTCGTGTCCGACTCTAGGGTTGTGCGCCCATCTCGCTTAAGAGGCCGGGGGCCAGCGCTGTCCGGAGACACTTCCGGGTCACGTGGCCAGCGTGACGAAGCTGCTCTGGCGAGCCTGCACCAGTGCAGCACACGGAAACGCCGTTTACCTTCCCGCTATAAAGCGGTACCTATTTATCTACTTGCACTTAAGAGTGCTTTCGAACTGCTAGGTGGGCAGGAGCTGGGACCGAACGACGGGAGCTCACCCCGCCGCGGGGATTCGAACCGCCGACCATGCGATCGGCAAGTCCTAGGCGCTGAGGTTTTACCCACAGCGCCACCCGCGTCCTATTACGTACTTACTACATTTAAATGTAAATGTATTTACGTACTTACTTACTACAATTAAATTTTGCCTTTTCTTCTGAGGAGCTGAAGGTGGTTTACATGGTGCTTCCCTCGCCTCACTCCATTTTATCCTCACAACAACCTTGTGAGGTAAGCTAGGCTGACAGACAGTGACTGGCCACAGGTCATATGCTGTGAGTTTAGCAACTGTGGTCCAGGGTATCTTCAGGCTTGCCTGATTCCTTAGATCCTTGCCCAATCACTGAGATCTTTCAGGGAGTCTCTGCTGGTGGTCACCCATAGCTCAGGTGCATCAGAAGCATTCAGTGTAGTGGGACCAAGCCTGTGGAACTCCCTCCCACCTGAGGTTAGACAGGCCCCGTCCTTGCTGAACTAAAGGTGCATGACAAAAACTGGCTTGTTCCAGCAGATATTTTAAAATAGCGGTTGGTTTTATGATTAACTTTTAATTGTTTTATTCTCTGTATGGTTTATTTTTATGGACTGCACCCACACCCCGAAATGCTGGTGATGGAGCAGTAGAGAAATTACTTTAAAAACCCAAGCAACAACTTAACCACAGCTTTGGTTTGATAGGTGAACTCAGCACCTTTGCGGGGCTAAGAGCAGCCAGGTCAGGGGTATTTGGGGGGAAGTGTAATCCAGATGGGGAGCATATTCTGGAGCAGCCTCACCACTGCTTTTGGTCCAGGATAAGTACTTAGCTAAGCACATCACTACCTTGCCCATGTAACTAGTTTGCTGACATTTCCCCTCCAAATCCCCAAAATAATAATAAAAAGAAAACAGGCAAAGCAGAAAGCAGCAACACACCACATGATGAACTGATTAATTGCCTTCCATTGTCAGGTGATAATTGGCGCCCGGGCATGAACAAAATGATCCCCTTTGCTCCATTATCCTAGGCTAGCAACAAAAGGGCAGTGATTGTTTGTCAAAGCCGTGAGAGCCACTGTGTGCAGTGAATTTCCCCTTTGTCCTGGTTTAAAATAGCAGATCATAGCAGAACCATTCCCCTCTGGCTGCTGTTGGTTCCTTTGTTCTAAAAGGGACAAAACCTTTTAGCTCTTTATATCTATGTATTGGAGGGGGAGCAGTTTGTTACAAAATCAAATGCTAGATTAAAACAAAAGAAGAGGCCGGCTGGATCAGGCCAAGGGAGGTGCCATCCAGTCCAGCATCCTGCTCTCACAGGGGCCAACCAGATACCCCAAAGATCTCCAATCTGTCTCCCAAGGCAGCCCCATGTGAAATACATTGTGGGAATCCATCCATTCATTCTCTCTCCCTACCTCTCTGGTTTTCTCTCCCTCAGGTCAACGGGATCAACGTCGAGGGCCTGAAGCATTCCGAGGTAGTGTCACATATCAAGTCCAAGGAGCATGAAGCCACACTGCTAGTTGTGGACCCCGAAACAGACGAGTATTTCAAGAAACTGGGCATCACCCCTACAGAGGAGCACATCGGAGGTAAAGCATTTGTCCTAGAACCAGCTTTAGCAGAGGGGGCAGGGATTGTGCAAGGGAGATAGATGTCCCTGTATAGGCCCCATCTGCACTATACGTTTAAAGCACAATAATACTACTTTAAACAGCCACAGCTCCCCCCCCCCCGGGTACTGTAGTTTGTTATGGATGCTGAAATTTGTTAGCAGACCTCTGTTCCCCTCCCAGAGCTAGCATTGCTAGAGAACCTAACCAATAAAAAATACAGCAAAGGGAATGAAAACAAATGACACTTTTTCAGTAGAGTAAAAGGTAAAGGGACCCCTGACCATTAGGTCCAGTAGTGGCCGACTCTGGGGTTGCGGCGCTCATCTCGCTTTATTGGCTGAGGGAGCCGGCGTACAGCTTCCGGGTCATGTGGCCAGCAGGACTAAGCCGCTTCTGGTGAACCAGAGCAGCACACGGAAACGCCGTTTACCTTCCTGCTGGAGCGGTGCCTATTTATCTACTTGCACTTTGACGTGCTTTCGAACTGCTAGGTTGGCAGGATCAGGGACTGAGCAACGGGAGCTCACCCCGTCGCGGGGATTCGAACCGCTGACCTTCTGGTCGGCAAGTCCTAGGCTCTGTGGTTTAGCCCACAGTGCCACCCACGTCCCTTCAGTAGAGTAGTACCCCTTTATTATGTACCCAGTAGCAGGGGAAAAGCCGACCCCCCCCACATTATATAATTTTTTTGGCTCATATGATTTTGTACTGTAACCAATCTCACCGCACGACTGGAAGTATAATGCGGTGAGATACAAAACAATCTGTAGTTCCCAGAATTCTTCTGGGGAAGCCATGATTGTGTAAAGTGGCAGGTTAACTGCTTTAAATGTATAGTGCGGATGTGGGATACATAGGTTCTCTTCTCCACCACAATTGCATCTTCACAACAACCCTGCAAGGAACGACTGGCCCAAGCTCTCCCAGTGAGCAAGATGGCTGAGTGGGGATGTAAACCTGCAGTCTCCCCCTAGTTTGACACTCCACAGCAGTTGAGATGGCTGGGCCTGATGGGAGTTGTAGTCTGAAACATCTGGAAGACACCCAGTTTGGAAAGCCTGCTCTTTAGTTAGCATCAAAGCATGTTCCTTGTCTGCAGTACCCGTTAACAATGAAACATCTTGGAATCATCTTTCTCTGCCTGAAGTTTCTGCAGTCACTCTGAACATTCCTCCAATCTTGCCAAGGAAGAGAGTTGCTCTGGGCATGTGCAGAGTTTCCCCCTTCACCACAGAAACTGCAACCAGGTTCCATGCACTGGGGATGAAGGGGAGAAGAGCTCTGACAGGTTTCAGCTCCAGACACTTTCACAAACGAAGCACCAGCCACTGGCCTGGATTCAAGTAGAGAGCAACATTTTGCAAAACAGCCGTTTTTTAAAAAAACAACCTAGCAGTGGATACCCCCTCTACTGGCCTTGCAGTTTTTGAGTTTTGTAAGCTGTTGCTTAGCCAGAGTTGTGGAGGGGAGAGACCACTGGGTTCCACTAAGCATCCATATCCCTGCTCTCCTTGCAACCCCCAATCCTCCTTCCTTGGCTGGGTTGAATGGAGAGCTCTGTGTGTTTTTAACACAGCTGTTTCTTATCTAACTAAGCTGAGTTCTGCCTCCAGTGCTGGATTGTCTTTTCCTGGCCTTCAGTGGAGAGAGGAATCCAAAAGAACGACTTGGAACAATTCAGAACTGGAGGGGGGCGGGCAGTGGATGTAGAGAAATGGTGTCAGATGCTGAGAGCAGGAGCAAAATACAAGATAGGGTCAGGGAGAAACTCTTTCTCTTTCTTGGCATGGTGGATAATAAAGCCCCTGTTCTCCTCTTGAGGAGATGCAGCTAGCATGGTCACCCAGTCCCAGAAAGTATGAAGGGTTTTGGGTTGTCTCTTGGAGTGCTGAGGCCTGTTTTCAAGCGATAGCTGAGGAGGAGGAGGAGGGCCAGACCAGCTGCTGCTGAGTTACAGGCAAAGGAGAGAAAGAGGGGGAAGTCTTGCAGGCGTGACGAGGCCTTTAGAGCCCACATCCACAGGATATCAGTAGGGATGCTTCTGTTTATGCAATCGTTGCTGCATGTTGACTGTTACAGATGGTCTGGTTCCTCCGTTTGCTCCTGATGTTGTAGAATAACTTTATGGACTAAATCTGGGACAGGAAGAGCCCACACAGCATGTAGAGTGTTGGACCACAGTGGGACCTGGGTTCGGATTCCTACTCATCGTCAGAGCTTGTGTGGTGACATTGGTCCTAATTTACCCAAGAGCATAAAAGCAGCCTTGCTGAATCTGGCCAGTGGCCCATTTAGTCCAGCATCCTATTCTCAAGCAGGGCCTGCATGCAGTATTTATCTATATTTCTCTCTCTCTCTCTATATATATATATACATATAGAGAGATACATATCTCCTAACATTCAAAGTGGTTTACAAGGGAGACAAAACAATATTATCAATGAGAATATTAACAACAATAATTTAAGACTTTCAAAAATTTAAAATAACAATACACTATATGGGTAGGCTTGTCTAAACAAAAATGTTTTTAGTGGGCACTGAAAAGAGTACAGTGAAGGTGCCTGCCTGATATCAATAAGCAGGGAGTTACAAAGTGTAGAAGCTGCCGCACTAAAAGGTTTCTTCCAGATGTTGAATGGGTATTATGCAGCACCTGTAAAAGTGCCAGTTCCAAAGATCTGACCTGATAAAATAACATTTATGCCTGAAGATATTCCTGAAATATATCTGAAAGAATACCTGATAGGATTTTTTTTTTTAAAATTATTATTATTATTATTATTATTATTATTATCTACATCATCATCATCGGTCAAGATATAAGTCAGTGAAAACATAATAACAATAAGAAAGGAAAAGAAATGTTAGCAATGCGTATGCACAAAAAAGGAGAATAGGCATAGCGAATGTAATGCTATGTGTCTAAACAGAGTTAATGTGCCTACTTTAATGATCTACAATGTTCTTAAGAGTGTGCATAGTTTTATATTTTCCTGTCAATACATTATGAAAATGCTCCATTTTCTGCCGAAAGATTATGAAGTTGCCTTCCTCCACTTAATTTTGTGGGGGAAATTAAAGGGACTTTATAAGGATGCCCCCCTGAGCCCACTAGAGCAGTGGTGGGGAACCTCCATCTTACGGGTGCCTCTATACCTGATATCATATGGCAAAAATGCAGCTCTCTGCTAAAAGTGGAGTTGCCTTGACAAGCGTTGCCATGGTCCCTGGCACTTGCAAAGGCACAGGGTTTTGCAAGACCTGGCAGTCAGCTGAGCCATGGTGCCTGCAAAGCACTGTGCCTAAACAAAAATGTTTTAAGCAGGTGCCAGAAAGAATACAGTGAAGGCGCCCGCCTGATGTCAGTAGGCGGAAGCTCCAAAGTGCAGCATTCATGCAATCAAAGTCACAGCTGGTTTGGCCCTCAGAAGGACATAGGAACAACCCTCACCTTCAAATGTTTGGTGGGGCTTCATAGGGAGCCTCTTTTTTCTTTTGTATGTTTAATAGATTATTGTATTTTAATGTTCTGTTGGAAGCCGCCCAGAGTGGCTGGGGAAGCCCAGCCAGATGGGCGGGGTATAAATAATAAATTATTATTATTATTATAAGGTGTCTGTGTTAGTAGAACTTTGAATTTCTGAAACCAAAATGTTTGACACAGGGATAGTTCTGTGGTTCTTTTGATTTTTGGCATGTTATCAGGACGTTTGTTGAGTTTCCACGACTGTATTCAACTGGGGTTCTTTCTCCTTTGCCTTCAGGTGGACTTCCTCAGCCCATGACCAATGGGTCAGCACAAACGCAGGTGAGTGATGGGTACGGATGGGTGAATCTGTCTCTGTCTCTCTTGGTTTCTTATTTTTCCATTCTTAAGTTCAGTTCTCCATATCATTGGGCATTCCCCCCCCCCCAAAAGTCCTCATGAAAATATCCACATTTTAGTGCATCCCCCCCCCCCCGATATACACATTATTGTATGCAGTTTTGCCCAATATACACATCCTTTTGCAAAACAATTTCCTGGAATAAGAAGCATTTTGATGCATACCTGACTCTAGTATATTCATTTTTGTACACATTCCCTGTCTGGAGAACTGCACAGCAAAATTGGGAGGACTGCGGATTTTGAAAGATGACTGTGTTTTGAGTTCCAGTTTGGTTTGCCTTGAAATGTAGACTGAATCAACTTCCACCCCTACCCTGTTACCTGTTCAGAATGTACAGCGGAGCTGAGTGCAGCTTTCTTCAGCCTGATGCCTTGCAGGTGTGTTGGACTACAACTCCCATCAGCCCCAGCCAGCATGGTGCCCGTGTCCTTGGCCCATGGTGGCTGGGGCTGATGGGAGTTGTAGTCCAACACACCTGCACGGCACAAGGCTGGGGAATTCTAGTTTTCTTCCAGGTATTCACCTTGAGTCACAAATTTAAGATGTGACACATAGGACATGTCCATTTCGGATCAACGAGATCCCTGGCCATCTTCCTTCACTCTCCTCTGTGGCTTCAGCAACCTTTGGCCCAACTTATTTAGGTCTGTCTTCCCGCAGTGCTAGGAAATGAGATGGATCACATGAGATCGAAGGGCCGCAGCCTATAATGAGAAATCCTTATCAAACTGACCCAACACAATATGCTGCCTTTTCTTAAAAACTTCCGTGACTTGTTCTCTGCCTGGAAATTTATTGTGAGCCATCCAGGGGAAAGATTGCAATGGAGATTGTGTGGGTTGACCCACCTTCCTGTTCTTCTTTATGGCCCATGTTTCCCCAAGTGGCACCACCACGCTCACCATGCTGGCACAAAACCTCAAGGCACTGTCCTACAGCTGTCCAAATCGTGTTCTTAACCCCTCCAATTCCACTTTTCTTGTAATAAACACACACCCTCTTTCCATTCCCGACAGCTGAATGGGGGATCCATGTCCTCGTCCCACAGCGATTGCCAAAGTCCTGAGAAGGAGTCTGAGGTAAACAAAGTCATCCCATTTCTTGACCTGCCCAAACACTGCACAGGAAACCTCGTATATATTCTTTCTTGCATTGCCAAGGAAATCCCCTGGACCTGCATCCTTCCAGGGGTCCCCCTCTGGATCCTACCCCTTCATCTTCCTCCTCCTGCTGCCTCTGCCAAGTTCTTCCTCTCCCTCCTTCTCAGTGTCTCTGCGGCATCCATCCATCTTCTCTTTTCTCCTGCTTCTAATATGGAACAGGCTTTTGTCTTCTGCTCATCTGGACTGGGACATTTTCCTGCTTTCTGGCCTTCCACCTCTTGCAAATCCCAGGGCCATTTCTGCACCGACTACCTCCTGCTTCCTGCACAACTTTTCCAAGCTTGTCACCCTTCATGTGGTTTTAGGATCAGTGAGTGGTGCCCCTCTCAGTAGTTCTGCCACCCTTAGATGTTTGGCGTTGTAGTGGCCTGGGGGAGGGCATTCCCTGTGGCAGCCCCAAAATTGTGGAATTCCCTCCCCACAGAGGTGCACCTGAAACCTTCATAGTGCAGCTTCTTGACCCTGGCTTCTTGGACACCCGAGATGTATATTTTTTAGGACCCACCCTGTTTTTGTGACTGCAGATCATTTTAACTGATTCTAATATTGTTTTAGGGACGCGGGTGGTGCTGTGGGTTAAACCACAGAGCCTAGGATTTGCCGATCAGAAGGTTGGCGGTTTGAATCCCTGCGACGGGGTGAGCTCCCGTTTCTCGGTCCCAGCTCCTGCCAACCTAGCAGTTCGAAAGCACAGCAAAGTGCAAGTAGATAAATAGGTACCATTCTGGCAGGAAGGTAAACGGCGTTTCCGTGCGCTGCTCTGGTTCGCCAGAAGCAGCTTAGTCATGCTGGCCACATGACTCGGAAGCTGTACGCCGGCTCCCTTGGCCAATAAAGCGAGATGAGCGCCGCAACCCCAGAGTCAGTCACGACTGGACCTAATGGTCAGGGGTCCCTTTACCTTTACCTAATATTGTTTTGGGGGACCGTTAAGTCTAGAGAAAAGGCGAGCAAGGGATGATGTGATGGAAATTTATAAAAATTATCTGTGGCATGGAGAAAGTGGATAGAGAAAAGCTGCTCTTCCTCTCTCATAGCCCTAGAACCCATAGCCATCCAATGAAGCTGAATGCTGAAAGAATCAGGACAGATAAAACTCCTTCTTCATGCAGCGCATAGTTAAGCTATGGAACTCCCTCAAGAGGCAGCAATGGCCACCAACCTTGCTTCAAAAGTGGATTGGACAAATTTATGGGGGAAGAAGGCTATCAATGACTACTAGCCACAGTGGCTATTAGCCTGATCCAGCAGAGCTCTTCTTAAATCCTTCTTTTTCTATTGTTATAACCTGCCCTGGGACCTTATGGCAATGGGCATATCATAAAAAAATAGTAATAATTGTAACAACGTGGATAGGAAATGTAGATGTTGTTGACGCTGCTGCTGCCATGTAAGGCTTTCCACTCCAAAATTTAGCTTCCCTGCTCCCTCCTTTCAAACAAGCAAGTTTCTGTGTGTGTGTTTTTGTCAGCTGTTAAACATCTGCCATGTTCCACCACAGAGGTGGCCAGAGTCAAACTGTCTTCTCTTATTTCTCCTTCCGGGGACCCCTCAGGATGAAAGAAGGAAGAGAACAATAGAAGCCACTAGGAATATGTTGATGTAGAGGGAATATGAACTATTTCTGGCAAAAAAAAAAAAAAAAAGCCAGCAGATTCCTGCTCCCAAACCCCTATCCTTTTTTTTTTTTAAAAAAAAAGCTTAATTGCATTCAAATGCGAAGGGAAATACTTGAATGCAATGCAGCTTATTTATTTCCTCACGCTCTGCCACCACTGCAGCCCTGTTTCTTTAAGAGAGAAATATGCAGGCCTTGATTAGAGGAGAGTTTTGTGAAGACCACAGAGAGGCTTGAATTACGGGGGATCCGATCCCTGTTCCTTCAGAGGAGCAACTGGCCTCACTGTTCACTGGAGTCCAAAAACTCTGCATTCTTTCCATGCCGGGTTGGTGGTGAGGGAGAGGAATTATTCACTAGTTTCATCCAGCTTTTGCCAGTGCTGGCTGATGTCCTGCTTTCTTACAGGCTTCATCGGCTTGTTTCCGCTGAGGGCCTTTCTTGGTTTTATCGCCTTGGGTCCCGATCCTGCCATGGGCTTGTGGTTTTGAATAGACATAGGAGGAGAACCCTAAGTGGCACAAAATTGTCCCAGAGGTCCACTGTGATAGGGGAGTGGGGCCAGTGTTAGAAACTCAAGATATGTAAGCTAGGCACCAAATGGCACCTGAAGCTTAGGCTATGTCTGTTTGCAAGGGGGTTGGACTTGATGACCCTTGGGGTTCCTTCCAGCACTACAATTCTATTATTTTACTATCTCAGCTACATTGCTTGACTGTAGCTTGCTCTTACAACAATTCACTTGTCCCGGGAGGCAAGAAGGAGAAACATAAACAGTGGAAATGGAAATGGAATCAACTGAGTCAGCTGGCTTGATGGAGATGTCAGTCGCCCAGAAATCTCCACGTAGTCGCAACTGGACCTGCACCAGGAGCAAAATGTACCTGGCGCCCAGGAAATTTCAAACACTGGGGACAATGACCTACCACCGCTCCCAAGCGGATTTGGGTACCACATCCCAATGCTTTCTGATGCTGCTCATCCACATCCCCTTGCTCCCTGGGTTGGAGGTTGGATCCTGCCCGAAGGTGTCCAGTTGCTGACTGCTGGTTCGTTTAATTGCCACTGTAAAGCAGGTGACATCCCTTTCTCAGGCCAGGCATAGCACATGAGAACTTCTCTGGATACAAAGCACATGCCCTTCCATTAAGCTGGAGGCCCATCCCTCCTGCACTCTGCTGGTGATGCATGATGACGTTTGGGCTGCAGAGTTGGGTCTGTGGTGGGTTGACATGGGGCCAGATGGGTTGGTACTTGCTGATGTTGCAAGAACTTGGGTGCTATGAAGAGTAAGCGCAGCTCTTCGGAATCAGAATTAGGAACATAGGAAGCTGCCTTATATTGAGTCAGGCCATTGGTATGTCTAGCTTAACATTGTTCACACAGACTTGCGGGGTCTCCCAACCCTGCCTGAAAGAGACCGGGGATTGAACCCGAGGCCTTCTACATGCAGAGCAGAGGTCCTGCTACTCAGCTACATCCATTGGTCCATCTTTCTCAGTATGGTCTGCATTGATTGGCTACGGCTCTCTAGGGTTTCAGACCAAGGTCTTTCCTAACCCTGCCATTGGAGGGTTGAACCTGGGACCTTCTGCATGCAAAGCAGATACTCTGCCCCCCGAGTTAAAGTTCTTCTCAGTTGCTGCTTCCTCTCCTAAGAGCAGAGGCTGAGTTTTGCCCTGTCAAAGGCTCCAAGAGACCCAGTCTGCATCCTGTGATGACTCTTTAGTTTTTTTGCTGCCTCCTGTCAGCTCTACCTGCAAGGTTCTCGTAGCCTCTCCAAACCCTGCAAAATGATTTTGAAAAGGGATGACAGGTTGAAGTGGGGGGAAACCCGCCCCCCGCAATAAATGCAGCTCAGGAGCCCCCACCATATCCCTCTATCCCACCAGTCCTTTCCCTTCTTTTGAATCCCATTCTTTTCTCTTTCTTTTTTTTAAAAATCCCGCTAGGTGGGAGAGCCTGGGAAGAAGGATCCGTTTGAGGAGAGCGGCTTGAACCTGAGTCCCACGGCAGCGGAGGCCAAAGAGAAAGTGCGGGCCAAGCGGGTGAACAAAAGGGCCCCCCAGATGGACTGGAACAAGAAGCGGGAGATCTTCAGCAACTTCTGAGCCGGCCAGGGAGCTCCTCTCGACTCCTGTTGCGGCTCCCCCCACCCCGGCCTGGAGACATTTGCAAATGAGCACGGGGATGGCGACGGCCGCGCTGTGCCTCCAACGGGCACCGCTCCAAGGCGTGCCAGGCTCTGCTTTTTACCATAGGTTTGTGTTGCTTTGTACAAAGCACATTCCCTCCTTCCCCCCTGCCCGCAGCCTCTTTTATTGTACAAAAGTGGTCACAGAGAGAGAGAGAGAGAGAGAGAGAGAGAGAGAGAGAGAGAGAGAGAGATTGAAACTGCAGGACTCAAACACACAAAACAGGCAACTGTGAAACTGCCACAGTAGCAAGCAGGAAAAGCAAGCGGCAATTTTCCTTTCCTTTTTGAATCGCTTAACCTGCAATATTTAGAATGTATTATTTATAGGATCATTTTTATATCATTAATTGTTTGAGCTTCTTCTGCCTCTTCTTGTAGCGATGTCAATATTTTTTTTTATAATGTCCCAACCAGAACTTGTTAACCAGAGCCTTTCCACTTAACTGGATGCTGCGGTCTGCACTGATTAGCAGCAGCTGTTGCCAACCTGGTGCCCTCCAGATGTTCCAGATACTGCCCACTCCTTGCAGCAGCCCTTGGTTTCGGGCAGGAGGGGGCATCAGGTTGGCAGAGACTGCTGGGTTTCCATGTTGGCATCCTCATAAACGTGGTTGCCTGACCATTTCGTGATTGTGCGAGTTTTCTCTGTGGCTTTAAATTTGGACTTTTTATTTTTTAAAGGAGGGAAATTTTTTCCGCCCCTCCATCTGTTCGTAGTTAGTGCTTGAAACGCCCTGACCCTTTAAACCTCAGGCACAGCAAGCCCCCTTTTCTTTGCAAATTGTTTTTGCCTTGTTACCACTTTTCAGAACAACTGCGCTTTTGGAAAAGCCCCTTCACCACTTTTCAGAACGACCGTGCTTTTTGAAAAGTCCCTTCCCTACCAATCATGGCAAAAGACCACAATTATTTGGTGCACTCAGGTGCAGAAATGCATGCCGTCCCTTGCCAACCCCCTGGGGCCAGGGTAGGGTGGGAAGCAAGTGCCCCCCCCTCTAAATTCTGACATTTATAAGGAACACTGATCTGAATTGGCTGTAGCCAGAAGCTGGAAATAACACTTTTTAGCGAGACTCGGGAGAAGCACAGGAAGACAACTGTATCCATGAAATACTAACATTCCTGGGAGCGGTTCCTCTGGGAGACGGTGTCCTGCTGGCAAACGGACCGGCGTCTCGAGATTTAAACAGAAGCTCCCCCCTTTTTGTGCAAGATCATTTAACCTCCAACCGCACAACTATTTCCACTTCCAGGCCTTTTGAAAACATGCACCCCATTTCAACATTGCTGATGTTTCAGCGGCTGCACCTTTAACCAACCTTCCTTTCAGTTTAGCAGCAGTAAGGTACCTGCAGGTATAAGCTGTTCTAAGGAAAGGCTGTAGTGGATGGTCTCCCCTTTAACCCTACTAACCCTTTGCACAGGCAGTGGGAGATGATGGACAGAGTGGTCCCCAAAGCCTTTTTCAGGCCGAGGGCCAGATTCCTTTGTGGGTGATCTTCTGGGGGCTGCATACCAGTGGCAGGAGAAACCAGAAGCAAAGGTGGTGGAGCTCACAGGGCTTTCCCCCCCACCTGCAATGGTCTGAGGTTCTACACCAACCGTCAACCTTCTCCAACCATGGAATCCTAAAGGTTTCATTACAGTCCAAGAACATTTCCCTGTCAGGGATAAAGGACATGATGAAAGCACCAAGCAGGCCTTGGTTTGAGAAGGGGGAGTGGCCTAGGAAGCATCCTGAGGGCCAGATGGAGAGGCCTGAAGAGCCGCATTTGGTCATTAGGCCTGAGGCACCCCCTCCCTACAGCCAAAGTCAAATCTCATGCTTTAACCATGACGCGTAAAGCTGAATTTAACAAGCCCTGAATGTGCTTTAGCTTCTGCAATGTTCTTTCTGAAGGAATGGCTCAGAAGCACAGAATGTGTCTCTTTTTTGAGACTGCAACACATCCACATCTACTGACCATCTGACCTGCTCATTACCAGCATTAGGCCCTCTACGTTACTTCCCCCACCCCCCAAATAGAAAGAAGAATTGTTATTAAAGGCAAGGAGGCATGGTAGAGGTTGGATTGCCATCTTTGAGGGATTCTTTAGCTGTGATTCTTTTTTTTTTTTTAATAATTTTTATTAACAGACCAATCAAATCAAATCACATAAATTCCAAATTTCTTTAGCTGTGATTCTTGCACTGCAAGGGGTTGGACCATATGACTCTCGGGACCCTTCCAACTGTACAATTATATGATTCTGTTATTCCCTAGATCAGTAGTATCCAAACTTTTTTCAAAGAGGGCCAGATTTGATGAAGTGAACGGCCGTGAGGGCCAACCAAAGTTGTTAACCTTTTTTTAGGATTGAAGTGGTTGAGCTTTGTTTAGGATTGAAGTTGTTGAGGTTTCTTAGGATTTTACCCTAGGAAATAAACTGCCACAGGGGCTGGATTAAACTGACCGGAGGGCCGGATTAGGCCCCCAAAACGGACTTTGGACATGCCTGCCCCAGATAGATCTTGATGTTGTTATAAGAGGACAAGAGTTGGGAGACGGATTGACCCAAGGGGCCCAGGTCACTGGGAAGTTTCCAAGGAAGTTCTTACCCCTCCCTGTGTTAATTCATGGGAGGGAGTATACTGTTTGGTGTGTTGTTTTTTCTGTGGTAGGCACTGAAATGTTTTGAATCCAGGCCTGAGTGAAAAGTGGATAATTCTGGGGTATTGCTCCTACTTACTAACTGAATTTGATCCTTCTCAATGAGTGATGTATGTGAACTGTGTGGGCCACTTAAAAGTAAAGCACACACTACTGTGGAACCCCTACACTAGGCTCCTCTGTTCTTGAAGAGATCCCTTTGCTAATCTGGTGCCCTCTAGCTGTTTTGAACCACAGCTCCCATCAGCCTCAGCAGGCACATCCATGGTTTGGGCTGATGGGACTTGTAGTTCGAACATCTGGAGGGCACACAGTTGGCAAAGGCTGCTTGAGAGTGATCACATTGCAGCAGCAACTCAGAAATTGTTATCCAAACTCTTCTCCTGATTCTGCTAAGTGAGAGAGGAGTAAAAAAAATTGGAAGCTAGCTAAAGATTTTATAACACTGTTAATCTGGTAAGGGGAGGCAGGTAGGAAGAGTTTTTTCTTCCAGCCTTCTTTAGTGAGACATCACAACCTTTCACACCCTTTTCTTCTTTACAACCACTTCCACAACAAGTATTAAAAAGCAAGCTGGAGGGATGCAGTTTCTCTTTCATAAAAAGAGGTATGTATGACTAAGCAATTGCTTTTAATTAGGGCACAAATGTACAATCTATGTAAGTATTCAAGAAGTGTGGAGGGGGGACGACGACACATTTTGTCTTCAGGGATTCTTCAGCTGTGATTCCTGCATTGCAGGGGGTTGAATGATCCTTTGGGCCTCTTCCAACTCTTACAGTCCTATGATTCTACAATACCCTGCAAGATGACCAAGTGCCCTTTAATATAAATATACTCTGGGGGCTTTGTGTATGTTTTGCAAATAACTAAGCTGAATAAGGTGCCTTATATTATTCTCCTGTCCTTTGGGGAAATTTACCAAGCCTTGGTAAATGGTACCATTCTCTTGTTATGTTTTGGTTTTCAGGAAGAACCTTGTATACAGTTTCATTACAGGAGGCTTTGAGAGAAATGCGAGGTGGAGTATTGGTGTCCATGATGGACAGCCCTGTACTCATAGTCTGCCCCAGGAGTAGCCAAAGCAGTGTTCTCTAGGTGTTGCTGGACTCCATCTCCCATCATCTCTCACCATTGGTTGTGTTCGCTGGGGCTTATGGGAGTTGCGGTCCACAACATTTGGAGAGCACCACGTTGGATACCCTTTGTCCACACCAGCTTTTACCAATCTGATGGTCTCCAGCTATTTTGGACTACAATTCCTAGCAGCCCCAGAGCACCAAGTTGGGGGCAGCTGGTCTGGATGCCTAAGAAACGTGTCCTCATTCTGCACCTGAGTTAATCTAATTGAATGCCACATTTTGACTGGTTTTGCATAGTCTGCCTGGCTATCATAGGGACACCATTCTAGTCCTCACCTCTGTCCCCTCAGATGCCTGCCCTCTCTGTCTTCTGAGGTAGCACCAGGCATCACCCACCACTTTTGAATTTTATCTTAGTAAGCATGAGAACTACAAAGCGGTCTTTTTGCAAACAACAACCCCCTCTCCAATATTTCAGATTGATTCCATAGATGTTCAGTGATTATAAGCTCAGCAGGCAAGAAGGGTTTGGCTACAAATCATTGTGCTCTTCACTTTATGATGATGATGATTATGAGGATGATTTTTATTTTAAAAACAGGGTTTCTAGCCCACATGGAATCTGGGGAAATGTCAGGAATTCTTTCCCCATTTGAGACTCATTCTTTGCCAAGCTTGACCAAAACATTCCAATTTGTTTTTAAAAACCTGCACCATTGAAGACTGTGAAGCTATGTAAAAATAAATATATGTAAATATGACTAATTTGCACAATTCAGTCTGCAGGCATGGAATTTTACCACATTCCCAAACCATTTATTATTGGAGAACAGCTGTACTTGCTGACTCCCAGTCCAGCCCCAGTTATGCTCAGTTAGTCCCATAGATGCCCATTAGTATTGAAAGGGGGCTTCCTGCTGATGCCACAGGAAGGGTGTGCATTATGGGGCAAATGCAAATAAGAGTGCATGTAGATCTTCCTTCCCAAGACTGGTGCCCAGATGTTTGGAATACATATCCCATCACCCCTGACCTTTGGCCATGCTGGCTGATACTGATGGGAGTTGTAGTCCAACAACAACTGGAGGGCCCCAGGTTGAGTAAGCCTGCCATAAATCTCTCTTGATGACTCGGGGCCACTGATTGTAGGAGGATAATGAAATGTTTGTGAATGAAGAATGCTCTGCTGAGTCTTCTTTATTTTTTGTAACAAAGAAAACACTTATTGAGTGAGACTGGTAGTAATTCAGGTATATGCTAATACCTGCTGATAAGGTTGCTTGAAACTTGATTTTGAGAACGGTCGGTGTGAGATTTATAAAGGCTTTTTTGGGGGGGGCCTGCTTTGATTCCTTAAATGATTGGAGGGCGCTTGTTTTTCATATTAGGCTAAAATTTTTACCTCCAAAAGAATTGCCCCTAATTCATTATTAGCAAAGGTGCTGATGCACCACAGGTGTGTGTGGGGTGCTGCTGCTGCTGCAGTTCCCACCAGCCTTGGGCTGATGGGAGGTGGAGTCCAGCAACATTTGGAAGACCACAGGTTCTCCACCCCTCTGATGCATGGAAAGAACAGGTTTACATCTGGTCAATGGAAGATGAAACAGGATAGGCCTTTTGAAAAATGCCTGGATAACACCTTGGGCTCCATGATCGAAGAAAGGTGAAATATAATAGTAAGGAAATGAATGAATGCAGGACTGGTTTGAACAAGGATTTCTAAAGTCATTCTTTAAGGATAGGAGAGGTGTGACAGAAGCACAAATTTGAGGGTTGTGGTACAATTGAAATCTCCTATACAAATCTGTACCTATAGAGGTACCTTTCCCCCTACCCCTTCCAAGAAAGTAAACATCCCAGTCTCTATTCCGTGGATTGACTCATGACGATTTAAAAGCACGCCTGGCTCTCTTTTCTCTGCCATCCTATATGCTCTGCAGCACTTAACTCCGTTTCTGCACATCTAACCTAGACATTCACTAAAAAGTTATAAGAAGAGCTGTTAACTGCATTGTGTAAAAAAATGTATACTAAAATGTCAATAATAAAACTGGTTTCCCATGTACAGCGAGTTTTATGATGTTGGTGTCCAAATTATTATTTCCTTATGGTATCCCTCTCTTCCTCCCATCCAGCTTTTGTGTCTGTTTCCTGGCTGTGCCAGATTGCCTCACTTCTAAGTGCATTTAAATTATCAGGGAAACGTATTCCAGCCCCTCAAGGAAGGTTTGAAGCAGGGCCAATGAGGGGGTATGGCATAGGGAGAGTCCCAGGGGACAGAAGGAAAGGCCTGGAGGGCTGCTTTCAGATCCTGGGCCCACGTTCCCCACTCTGGATTAAGCCCCCTCTTCTGGGAAACCTGAGCACCAAACAGAGACTGTTAAACAAAACTATTCTTATTACAAACAAAACTGTTTATTATATAAAAATAAGAATTACTCTTTAGGTAGATGCAGTTCTCAGCATTTGGCTTATGTGACAGGCTAAGCAAAGCTCAAGGCTTACAATGTATTCCAAATGCCCCTTTTGCTTGGGACATCTCAAAGGCTTCGTTCTCACATAGGAGAACTCTTACCCAACCTGGTGTCTTCCAGATGTTTTGGACTGCATTTTATGGCTGCGCTGTCTGGGGCTGATGGGAGTTGTAGTTCAAAACATCAGGAGGACGATAGATTGGGAGGAAAGCTGATCTAAAATCTGCAAGCCCTGGAGCCCATCAGATACAACTGGGGTGGGAAGAATTTTTTCTGTCTCATCTGTTTTTAAACTTCCAACTCTCCCTACCTTGGCAACAGGCTAATTCCTCCATGACGCTGGGACAGGCCTGAATGACATCATCCAGTGGAGCTGGATAACTCCTTTTGCCTGGTAACTAGCTTATTAGCATTTAAATTGGAAATTCTTCAAGGGCAAAGGCAGCTGACAGAATCCACAAACACTTCTTAGGAAGGTCTGGTCTGGGAAGAAAATATGACCGGCCTCCTTCACAGTGTGTGTGGAGGCAGGGAGAGGCATAATGACAAGGAAATACAACACACCCTGAGGGCTGGTTGCCCTTCAGGCAGAGGCTCTCAAAGTGGGAGCCTTGCCCTTTCAAAACAACGGCCGGAGGATGTCATGTGAGCTGAACCTTAGAAATTCTGGTCAGACATATATAGCTTATGACAAAGAGATCTCTAGACATATCAAAACATGTGGAACTTCCATTGACAGGACACAACCTGAACTTTCTGCTTGTTTTCATTTTCACCCTAAAGAAAGTTTCACCCATTTTCAGCCTGCCTCCCCCCATCTCCTCTTTCTAGCCACAGGAATCCAACAAAATCTTCATTTAAAAGATACTGGGGGCTGGACTATACTTTTGAAGTAGACTCTCATCATTTTAAATACTCATGGCTTTGCCCAAAGAACCATGGGAGCTGTAGTTTGTTAAGGGTGCTGGGGGTTACTGGGAGACCCCCTATTCCCTTCCAGCTTCAATTCCCAAAGTACTTTCAACCCCTCTTCCCCAGGAACTCTGGGAACTGTAGCTCCGTGAGGGGGAAAGGGGCTGGCAGGGGGACCATGACTGTTTAAAGTAGCATGTCACTGCTTTAAATGTATGGTGCTGATGGGGCCTGAGCTAGCTGAACTGAGTTATGTCAAGATGTACACGTGCAACTGATTTCAGTGGGACTCGAGTCCAGCTAACTTAGTCTGGAATCTAGCCCCAATATGTTGCACTTATTTAACTACTCTCTGTATGGCTTCATACTTGGGTTAAGAGGAGTCCTTTCAGGGCAGCCTGGGACACCACACTTAAGTCAACTCTGTGGTCCTTTTATGAGGAACAATGCTATTTGGACCCCTCTCACCTGTGCATGGCTTGGAGACCAGGAACCAAGTCATTGCTGTAGTGCCACCAGATTTCAGGGTGAAAATCCCTCTTGCTCAAGCCACTGGCAGGTCAGCTACAGCATCATCAGTCCATTGGTGGGCCCCCAAGTCCCAGTCCCCCAGTATGGTTGCCTGTTCCAGTAAGTGTTGCATCTCTCAGCGCTTCCTCGAAGCCGGACAGATGTCCCTGTTGAGGCATTCACTGCAGCGTGGATTTACAGGTAAGCAGACTTGCTGCCCAAACCCAACAAGAAGCCAGTTTATCTCACTCCAGAGATCTCTAGGAGGAGAAGGAAGGGAAATGTTCATTAATCATTATTATTAATTTGATTAATCACCCACCCTTCACCCTAAGGATACAGGAGTTGTGGTTCAGAAAGATTTGAAGGCTCACTGGTTAGCTGCCCCTGGAGCTTATCTGAAGGCCTAACCCTGTGGTAAATTTTGTATGGGAGAAGGGAAGCCTTCAGACGTCCTCCTCTGAGGCCGTTTAGGGCTCTGAAGATGGAAAACACCACTTTGAATTGGGCTCCGAAATGGAATGGGAGACAATGAAGATGGGATGTTGATCATAAAGCCAAACTGTTGTTAAAACAAGCCACAGCTCGTAAGCCAAAAACAAACCATGACTTCACATTTTGCTTAGGCTAAACAAACTATGGCTTGGCATCATGTGTGGCCCAGGTCACTGAATTAAAAAAAAGAGAGAGAACACAGAATTGACCCTGACTGCCTCACCTGGGGAGCCATTCTTCCAGAGCCAGCCGAGTCTCCTCAGGAAGCTTGGTTTCCTTCTTTGCCCACTTCAACCTGTTGGAAATCCGGTGCACGTGTGTGTCCACACCTATGGAAAATGGTGAGTAGAGTCAGGGGAGAGGAGATCCCATATTCAGTTCCCAGAATAGTTAGAGGATATTTGACCCCTACCTGAAGGAAAGGATGGTTTTGTCTTTGAGAGGAGCTTTCGACCAGAGAAGGGCTGGGGGACCCGTGGCCCTACAGATGTTGCTGGACTTCCAAGTTCCAGCACCACTGGCTGCTGGCCCAGCTGGCCGGGGGGCTGATGGGAGTGGGAGTCAGGAAACTGGAGGGCCACAGGTTCCAGATAGTCACTGGGCTGTCAGTAGCAGATACAAGAACATACTGCTTCACATAGTACATAGTTAAATTGTGGAACTGTGGAGGCAGTGATGGCCACCAACCTAGGTGGCTTTCAAAGAGGACTGGACAAATTCATGGAGGAAAGCGCTATCAATGGCTACTGGCCATGATGGCTATGCTCTGCTTCCAAATTTAGAGGCAGCAATGCTTCTGAATACCAGCTGCTGAGAACTACAGGAGGGGAGAGGGCTCTTGTGCTCAAATCCTGCTCGCTGGTTTCCCACAGGCATTTGGTTAGCCACTGTAAGGATAGGATGCTGGGCTAAATGGGCCATTGGTCTGATCCAGTAGGTTCTTCTTATGTTTTGAGGGATACAACACAATGTTTTGATTTTGAAAATCCAAGTGTGTTCAATTCATTTTAATATACTAATGTTTTGGATTGCGGAAAATACTGCTTTCTGAATTGTGCCTTGCCGGTGTATTGTAAACCAGGGGGTTCCCAAACACTGGTCTGAGGACCACAGTGGTCCGTGAACTTCATTCAGGTGGTCCACAGCATGCCTGTGAAGATCAGGACCTGCTGCTGTGAAGTGGTAGGTGGAAGGAAGCAACTTTTGGAACCAGAAATGGAAATTTCAACATCCTTATTAGGGCAAGACCTTTATTAGGCCAACCCAAATAGTCTGGCTAGCTGGTAAGCAAAAGTGGGGGGAGGGGGGAAAATAATGCCCCTTTTAATGTCCCGAGTCTGCATTTTGTGAGAGTCTTAAGTCAGAAGCTCGGAGGAGGCATTCAGAAGAGGCTCACAGGTGCCATGCAGGTATCAGGTTGCCTCAAGGCCTCAAATATAACAATGGCTGATTCCCCACCTTTGAAATTACTGGGCACTGTCTGTCACCCAGCACTGCCGCCATCTCTGGGCGAAACACACAGGCTCCTTGATTAATCGGGAAGGAATTCCAGCAGAGAACCCCGAATGATATTCTCCCCACCCTCAGTTTTTAATCAACTGGTTCCTGAAGTCCCATTCATCAAGAATCAGCCCTCCCAGGTTTCCTGTAACCAGCAACCTAAAATGTTAATTGGAAGTACTGTTAAAATAAAAAAGGTGGGTTAGCGCAAGCATGGGCCATGGAGCCACAGCGCCACCTCCTGCCTATAGCAGGATTGCACCACAGTCCCAAAATCCAAGGTAGGCCTCCTCACAGGAATTGTTTTGAAATGACAGCTATTCATTTGAAAAGCACAGGTGCAGCATAGATTCTAACACTGAATTCAATGGGGCTGCTGAGTAGACATGGTTATGATTGCCCTGTAAGTGTGTGAGCCACAAAGGACCCATTTCACCTCTGCTTCAGGTGGCCTTAGACAAACTATGTACATAAGAAGAACCCATATAGTCTAGCATCCTGTTTTCACAGCGGCTACCCACATGCACCAGAGGGAGACCTGCAAGCAGGACCCGCATACAAAAGCCCTCTCCTCAGGCAAAAACGCTCAAGGGGCGTGTGAAGCAAGACTGGTGAGGGTGTGTGGCCTGGGGAATGTTACAAGGGCCAGACAGATAGGCCCAAAGGGCCACATTTGGCCCCTAGGCCCAAGAGTCCCCATCCCGGATCCTTCTAGAAGCTCCGATTCCTAGAGCAAATGAGTTGGCCCTGCTAAGAGAAAAATGGAAACAGTACCGATTCCAGAGATGTCCTGCCAGGCAATGTCCATCACCAAATGGGCCATCTTGGGTCCAACCCCTGGGAGTTTCACCAGCTCCGCCAGTGTCCTTGGGATGTCTCCAGCATAGTCCTCCTTCAGAATTGCTGTGGTCTGCTTGATGTAGCTCACTTTCCGCTGTAGTCAGTGAAAAATGGGGGGATGCGCACTGGAGGTTTAGCCAGCTGACCTCAGGCAATGGAGGGAATAAGGGGGCTGACTGTGAGGATTGAGGGGCCCGGATGAAAGCAGGGACCACAATGACAATGGAATCTAGCAGGGATGTGCTTTCAGAACCGCAAGGTAGAAAGGATTATTAAGCCCCTTGGTAAGGAGGCCTCTCTGGTCTGAACCAGACTCACAACATTTGGTGCCTCCTCTCCTTAAACAGCTTCCACAACCCAGCTGGTCATTAGGACCACTTGTAATTACAATCTTGAACCTGTTTGATTATTTCCTCCTCCCATCCAATAGATTTTTCTTTTGTGCTATTGATTACTTAATACTGAAATACAGGAAGCCTACAACTTGCGCACATTTAACTTGTGTGCATTCAGCTTCACATGCATGGCAATTTTTTTATTTTAAAAAGAAGTGGAAAGTGGTAGGGGTTCTGTGAAAAATGACTTTGGCAATCCCACCTCCATTAAACCCAGTGAGTTTTGAGTACACACAATTTTGGCTTTAGGTGCGATCCCTGGAATGTAAGCCCCATGTACGTTGTGGGCTTACTGTAATAGAAAAGTTATACTATTTCATGCTACAGTCGAGAAAGCATTAAACAGTCCTAAATTAAATCTTTGCTCCATATGATTTGTAAAGGCGGGTGGGATACATAAACTTGCAAACTGTTCTGATTTCCGTCTCCCCTCCGTTAATCTTACTATTTCTGTAACTTTAGACATCAAAGTGACATACCATATTGTATTAAACCACTCGTGTTCTTTCAGCATTTTGGGAGGGTACCACTTAGGGACTAATATCAATTTTGCTCCTCTTAAGAAGTCTGCAGCTAGAGTAAGATGCTCTGAACATACAACATTTTTCAGATATCCCACGAGAATCTTAATGGGTTTGGTGGTATGAAAGAACCAATTACAGTTAAACTGTGGAATCCATTCTTACAGGAGGCAGTGAGCGCCATCAATTTGCATGGCTTCAAAAGAGGATTAGACAAATTCATAGAGGAGGATAAGGCTATCAATGGCCACAATCCATAATAATAATAATAATAATAATAATAATAAATAATTAAATAATTTATATCCCGCCCATCTGGCTGAGTTTCCCCAGCCATTCTGGGCGGCTTCCAATTGAGTGTTAAAAACAATTCAGCATTAAATATTAAAAACTTCCCTAAACAGGGCTGCCTTCAGATGTCTTTTAAAGATAAGATAACTGCTTATTTCCTTCACATCTGAAGGAAGGGCATTCCACAGGGCGGGCACCACTACCGAGAAGGCCCTCTGTCCGGTTCCCTGTAACCTCACTTCTCGAAACGAGGGAACCGCTAGAAGGCCCTCGGTGCTGGATCTCAGTGTCCGGGCTGAACGATGGGGGGTGGAGACGCTCCTTCAGGTATACAGGACCGAGGCCGTTTAGGACTTTAAAGGTCAGCACCAACACTTCGAATTGTGCTCGGAAACGTACTGAGAGCCAATGCAGATCTCTCAGGACCGGTGTTATGTGGTCCCAGCGGCCACTCCCAGTCACCAGTCTAGTCGCCGCATTCTGGATTAACTGCAGTTTCCGGGTCACCTTCAAAGGTAGCCCCACGTAGAGCGCATTGCAGTAGTCCAAGCGGGAGATAACTAGAGCATGCACCACTCCACACCACACCAATGGCTATGCTCTACCTCCACTGTCAGAGGCAGGAAGCTTCTGAACACAAGCTGCTGGGAATTGGAAGTGGGGAGAGCTGTTGCATTCAGGGCCTGCTTGCAGGCTTCCCATTGGGGCATCTGGTTGGTCACTGTGAGAACAGGATGCTGGGCTGGATTGGCCCCCTTTAACCTGACCCAGCAGCTATGATCTTCAGACGTTCACATTTTCTAAAGTCTTTAAAGCTGTTCTCCCAACCGCAACTCTGCCAAACACAAATATAACCAGCTTCATTTCTTCAAAATGCCCAGCGCTCATTACTAAGATTAGGGCAATAAAAATATTGGCTTAATGCTCTTCCTCTTTCCTATTCTCTCAAATGGCTCACCTTCCAAAACCCCACAGGGTAGATGAGCTGGCCTAGAGTCACGTCATCAGTCTCCAAGATGTTGTCCACAGTGAGGCCATGCTCCCTCAGGCGCATCATGGCCGCCGAAGTCACCTGATCTTTGGTTTGGCTGGAGAGCATGAGTGACAAGAGGACCTGGTAGCGCCTAACCTACAGTATGGTATGGAGATGGAAGGTGATCATCACAGGATATCATCTTTCGTCAGATCTACTTTGTTTTTTTGCTAGAACCACCTAGGGGCCATATTTCTTGATAGGCAACATATGCTAGTAATGGGCAGGGCCAAAAGCAAAAGTACCGTATTGTTTGCTCTATAAGACTCACTTTTTCCCTCCTAAAAAGTAAGGGGAAATGTGTGTGCGTCTTATGGAGCGAATGCACGCTGCACAGCTATCCCAGAAGCCAGAACAGCAAGAGGGATTGCTGCTTTCACTGCCCAGCAATCCCTCTTGCTGTTCTGGCTTCTGAGATTCAGATTTTTTTTTCTTGTTTTCCTCCTCCAAAAACTAGGTGCGTCTTGTGGTCTGGTGCGTCTTATAGAGCAAAAAATACGATAGTTAGAGCAATGGATGTGGCTAGAGCCTTTACATCCCAGCTATGTAAAAGCCAGAGGTTTCTACGCACACAGATTTCTCTGCGGTCTTCCATCCAGGTAAATGGATGGAAACATTATCAGGGTTCAAGGGCATATCTCAGCCAGGCAAAAACACTCAAGGAGGGTGCAGAGCAGGGCCAGTGAGTGGTTAGCTTTCCTAGCATCAGGTGGGAAAACCCATGTTATCATTGTTAAAACCAGATCTGTTCTACAAACAGATCTCAACCTCTACCTGCTGCCCAGTCCTGCTCTATGAGGGCAGGAAGGCAGACAATGCAACCTGCCAAGATCCTTCTTGCTCCTAAACATGTGCAGTTCAGCTCAGTTTTGAGCTCTCTCCTCACCTCTGGAGGAGCATCACTGTCAAAGCATTTCCCAGCACCCATCTGGTCCACAGGGGCATCTCTCTCCTTCCTCATTTCTCGGATGTTGCTCAGGTGCTGCTCCCAGTTTTTTGGTTCCCACTTCTGCTTCTTGCCCTCTCCTTCGTTTGTCTTGCCCAGACCATTTCCTCCGGGAGAGTCATAGGCAACACTGACTGTCTTCTGCTTTCGGTGGATCTTTGTGCAGAAGGTTTCACTCAGTGCAGGAACACCCCCTTCCCCCCCTGCAAAAAAAGAGAGGGAGGGAATATTGAACTGCAGATAACGCCATACCCTCCAACATTTCTCCAATGAAAATAGGGACATCCTAAGGAAAAGTGGTACATTCCAGGATCAAATCCGAAACCGGGGCGGCTTCTCTAAATCACGGACGTCCCTGGAAAAGAGAGACACTTGGAGGGTCTGTGCTTTGCATGCAGAAGGTCGCAGCATCAACCCCCAGCGGTATCTGCAGGTAGGACGGGGGTCGGGGTAAAAACTCCCCGCCTGAAAGCCTAGACTAGAGCCATTGCTGCCAATTCCTGTAGGCAAAACTAGGCTAGGTAGACCAATGCTCTGACTCAATATAAGTCTCAGGGGGCTCAAGCCCCCTAGCTCTTTCCCCCAGAGGCAAGAAGCCTCCCTCACCCCCTTGCCGGGTCTGACCTCTCCTTTTGCTCAGCTGCAGCCGGGTGGAGACCCCGCGACTCGCGCACATGCCTCCGCCTGGACCCCAGAACTACAAGCCCCACAATGCCCCGCGGCGGCGGCCGGCGCATTCACCGTCTCTGCCTCGCACACCAAGCCGGAAGTGGACCCGCGTTTCCGGTGGAAGGGGGCGGGGTCTATGGGCTGAGGAGGAGGCGGCGGCGGCGGCGAGTGGGACGGGGGGGTGGGTTTCGGAGTATGTGTGTTTATGTGGGGGGCTAGGAGCATAGGAGGTGAGTAGCCTCACTAGGAGCAAGGGGTGCCATGGGGATAACAAGGTGCTGGGGGCTCTGGAGCGAATTGGGGGTTGGGAAGGAGGGAGCAGCAAGCCTCTTGCCCTCCCCTCACTGACTTTCTCCCCACCTGGCCTACCTCACAGGGTGGTTGTGAGGGTATATTTTTTTTGTGGGGGAGGGAGGGATAGAGACTGTGTGCACGTCCTGCCTTTTGCTCCTTGGAGGAAAGCTAGGATGTAAATAAATATGTAAACATGTAATGCCTGGATGGTTGCAAAGTTTGTTGTCTGTGGGGGACAGCCTGGCCTACCTCATCGGGTTGTTGTGACGATAAAGGTTTTGGGGTGCGGCTTAGACCCATGTGCAGCTGCTGCATTGATTGGGAAAGGCTTAACGGAAATGGTGTTAACCGTGTAACAGCAGCTGTGACATGAGGGTGTTTTGTGGAGACAAATAATGAATTAGCTTCTGCAAAGACAGAGGTGGTGGTGGTGTCACCAAGATTTCCAGGGATGTCCTGGGTTTGTCTTACCTCCATGAGCATGCTAGGAGCAAATGGCTATGCATGTGTTTTGCAATCTCTTAACTTGCAGGCCAGTTTTAGAGAGGGGAACGTGTGCTGCTAGCAAGCAATGCATTATCCCATTATGACACTGAGTTCTGCAGAATTTGTTGTGCATGGAAACAGCTTTCAGAATGGTGGCCCTCCTGCTAGTCTTCTCTTAAGAGTCTTATAGTGTCACTGAGATATTTGGACCAGCCAAGGTTCTCTGGTGAAGTGGATGCAGCTGTATAACCTGCCTCGGGGTTGTGGTGAGGACAAGAACTGTAAAGCACTTTTATGTTGGGAGTAGCATAGTGGAAAAATACTCAAGATAACTACAATAAATGAAATAAGAGCTGTTTCAATAAAATCTGTAATAGTAGTAGTAGTAGTTGGCATCTGTCTTGAGAGACAATGGAGTGCACCTCCAGAGGTGGTCAAACCGCTGCATTAGCAGCACTGAAGTGACCTCCCCTGGACCCAAGTCTGGGCAGTGTGTATGGAAGTCCTGGGCTGCCCAGATGGCAAGACCCCTTCTTTCTTGCTGATGTGGTCCAAAGGAAAGCAGAGCAATATGTTTGGCACTAGCTTGGCTGCAATGAGTTGCCGGGAGGTGTACAAGGCGCCTTCCAACCGTCTTAGGGACTCTACTCTGGTTTTATGTACGGTTTACTCCTTAGCCTTTTCTTCTCTCAAAGTTATCCCACAAGGCAGTGGAGGTTTAGAATCAGAGTTTTCTTTCTTCTAATTGGGCTACCTTCCCAGGTTGATGAGCCCCATCTGCCCCTCACATCTGTCACTACAGCATGTGAAGAAACCACATTCTTGACCGTTGGACCCACAGTTGGTCTTGTCTCAATCCACCGGCGCCTGTCTTTGCATGCAGGGAAAGTCCCTAACTCATTGAGGGTTTGAGACGCATGGGCTACCCTCACCTGCTTTAACTGGCCAGTCAAAGCCATTACTGGGGTGTGACAACTGTTGCATGCTGACATCTTCTAGGAGCCACAGGTGAGAGCTGAGTGCAGGTTGGGGACCAAAGGTGGACAAACTACCTCGGAAGAAGCATGTGTCCTCCACCAGAGTATTGTCCCTCTCCTAACACCCCATCTATTAAAAGAAAAGAGAGCTGTTTGACAATGGAACAGATGATCTCAGGAGGTGGTAGACTCTCCTTCATTGGAGGTTTTTACACAGAAGTTGGATGACCATCTGATTATTTAGCTGTGATTACTGCATTGCAGGGGGTTGAGCTAGATGACCCTTGGGACCCCTTCCAGCTCTACAGTTCTGTGATTCTATGACTTTGGTTTGCATAGCCTCCCTCCTGCCCCCAAAGACTAACAAATTTATTGTGATGGGGGCATTTGATTTAGTTATAGTGACTATGCCTGCTTTACCATGTCACTTTGTTCCTATTTCATTTGGAAGATGGTTTATGAATTTTATTAAATTTATATATTGTCTTTCCTCCAAAGAGCCTAAGGCAGCATACACCCCCTGCCCTTGTGAGATAGGTTGGGCTGAGAGACAGAATGACTGGCTGAAAGTCACCCAGTGAGTTTCAGTGCTTGAGGAGAGAATTGAACCAGAGGCTTCCAAGTACAACACTTTTAACTGCTATGCCACACTCACTCTCTGTGGGTACATAGGAAGTTGTCTTATACTGAGTCAGGTCCTTGGTCCATCTAGCTCAGAATACTGACTGGCAGCGGCTTTCCAGCATTTCTGGGAGGGGACATTCCCAGCTCTACCTAGAAAAGCCAAGGATTCAACCTGGGAATTTCTGTGTGCAAAGCAAATGCTCTACCACTCCAAATATGATACGCTCATAATATAAATGGATGATGTACTCTGGCATTGCAGTCTGTGTCACATGAGGCTCTGATCCAGTGCTTGGCAGGTGCTTTGATGAGCATGTGGAACTACTCCACCCATTGAGCCCTTGGAGCAGCTTATGCATTCTACTGGATGCACACATGGCACTGTCTTCAAGGAGTGGAACCTCTGCTTGTATGGAGCACACTGTGTATCTATGGAGCATCTGTGTTGCACTAACTATATGAAGAAACGTGGGGCTGTTGACTATGTTCTGCTGACGGTGCCATCCTCTGTCTTCTACTTGCACAGGTTCCTTGATTCTTTCTTAGTTAACGATGGCAAAGCCACAAAGCAAAGATCCTGGCCTAAAGGAGAAGTTCAAGAATCTCTTAGGACTTGGGAATTCCAAATCTAATTCCAAGTCATCGGAAGGAAAGCAAACGGAATTTGTTATCACAGCAGAAATACTCAAGGTAACACACGAATATACTGGATGCCTGATTTACATCAGGAGCTGGAAATTAAAAGAGGGCAAAGGCTACCTAAGCAGGTTAAACACAGGAGGCAGAGAGGCAGTGTCCTGTTCTATGGTGTGGCAAGCCCAAGGATGGGTACAGAGCTAGGCAGGGCTCAGGGTGGGTGCTAGACCAGTTGAGGCAAGGCTAACAAAAGCTCAAATGGAGACTGAGTCCAAGATAAGGTGGAGGCTACATCCAAAGTGTTAGCTTCACCCATGCTGGAAGGTGATATTTTATCTAAAGCACTCCAGCCTTTTCCAATAGCCTCTTACTGCCTCTGTCCTTATTGGATCATCTGCAGTGGAGTCCTTCATGTCAGAGGATAGCAGTGCCATATCCTCTGTCTGGAGGGATGCTGGTTCTACTGTCTTATCCAGTAGCAGTGCTCCTGGGGTTGGCCCTCTGTGCCCTTCCCCTTCTGGTTCAAGAATCTTCAGCCTCCTCACTTGAAAGAGGAGCCTGATGGCTGGTCGCTGACAGACAAAACTCTTCCATTTCCACTTTTTGATGACACTGCATTTATCTACCTGTGAATTACGATTAGTGCCATCTGTTTGCTTGCTGTTGAGAGTTCTGGCAGTCTCTTTGTATGGTGACAATATGCTGATCATTGGCCATGACCCCACACAAGAAGAGATCACAAAAGCAGAGGAATTGTTTTATTTGAGCTCAGTGTTGCCATTGAGAAAGCACATACACATCTTAAATAAAAAACAAATTGGTTTAGATATTAATCACATTTTTACCCTGCCCTTGCTTGTGGGGCTCAGAACAGCATTTTAGCTGTGAGGTTATTTGGGCTGCAAGCAACTTGTGATGGTTTAAAGCTGCCTTCTTTTCCTTTCAGGAACTGAGCGTAGAATCTGGCTTGAACAATCGGATAAGAGCAATCGGTCAAATCTGTGAGGTAGCAAAAACTAGAAAGTTTGAAGATGTGAGTACATGGGCAGAAAACTGTTGAATGTATAAGGAAGTTACACCAAAATGCCCCTTCCCCACAATGGACACTGAGGTGTGAATGTGGGGAGTAACCTGGAGTTTTCTGTGCCCTCAGCATGCAGTGGAAGCCATCTGGAAAGTGGTTGATGATATGCTGCAGCCCGACCGACCAGCTGAAGCCAGGCATGCTGTGCTCCACCTCCTGAAGGCAATTATTCAAGGGCAGGTAAGACACGGAGTGCACCTGAGGCATGCAGAACCTAGACACTGTGAATGGGACTATGGACTAGCAGAAAACATGATTTCCAAATTCCAGTAGCCACAATTTGTCAAGAAGCCACTCCTCTCATCTTTTAGGGCGAGGGGCTCGGTATCCTCCGAGCTCACTTTTTCAAAGTGATTAAAGATTATCCTTCTAATGAAGACATGCACGAACGGCTTGAAGTGTTCAAGGCTCTTACGGATAACGGAAAATGCGTAACGTATTTGGAAGAAAATTTGGGTATGTCCCCTTTTTAGCCACTAATTTAATCGTGGCAAATTCTTGCTCAGAGAGGAGAGTGACCAAAACCTGCAATGTGTCTTAGTTAATGGAACATTCAATTTACTTGTGCTATACAAAAAATATTTTTAGTTAATATGCTTTGCATGTAGAAGGTTCCCGGTTCAGTCACTGAACTGAACTTCTACGTAGGGCTAGGAGTGTCCCCTGTCTGCAACCCTGGAGAGCTGCTGCCAGTCAGTGTCAGCAAGACTGAGCTAGATGGACAAGACTGAATAAAAGGAACCAATGGCTCGACTTGGTATAAGGCAGCTTCCTTTGTTCCTGTAAGTTAACCCCCCAATAATGAATCCCAGATCTGAATCATACACACATAGTTTGACACCGAGGCAGGTTTAAAGGTCAATGAAATAAATACAGCAGCATATGTCTCCTCTGTGGGTGGGCTGGTGGTATTTCCTTCATGCTTGAGGACTTCCCAGGAGTACTTGGCTGCTCATTAGTGGAAGCAGAATGCTAACCCAGAAGGACCTTTGACCTGGTCCAGCAAGGCGGTTCTGATGTCCCTGCAATAAGACATGTCTGGTAAATATCTGGATGGGTCAGGTGGAAGCACGAGAGGTACATCTGTCACAGCTGTGAAACACCTTCTGGGATTCAGAAAACAGGAGGTGTTACAGCAAGTTGAAAACAAGTTAATTTGTAGTGATTTTGTTTCCAGGCTGCATTCCTCTTTTCTTCTCCTTCAGCTGAATTTGTCCTTCAGTGGATGGATATTGGTTTGAATTCAGAGTTCCTGCTGGTGCTGGTCAACCTAGTCAAGTTCAATAGCTGCTACTTGGATGAATATATCGCTGACATGGTCAAGTAAGGCTAATCTTTAAACCTTCTGTTGGTTCTAAGAAACCCTGTTTGAGGGTTAAATTGGCAGTCTGACCTCCATGTGAACCCCATATTTTCATCTCTAGGTAGGGCTGGGAAAGACCCCTGCCTGAAACCTTGGATTGCTGCTGCCAATCAGTGCTGATGATACTGAGCTAGATGGACCAATGGTCTGACTAGGTAGAAGGCAGCTTCCTATGTGCCTAATCATAAGTACATGTTGATGAAGGAGAATTTGGTCAGGGCAACCAGCTCTTGTATCTCTGGGATGGCGTGGGCTTCCTGGTAGGGTTGATCCCGTAGGTTTAGAAATTTTGCCCTGGAGGGCTAGATCTTTACTTTTATGTTTTTCTTTCCTACAGCATGATTTGCCTCTTATGCATTCAGACATCTTCTGCAGTTGACATTGAGGTCAGTAGTTATGTGTAATACTATGGGTGTTAGGACAAAGTGCCATTATAAATAGGAGAGCAATATTTGTGGTGGTGCTTTCTTAAAACACTTCTACCCATTCTCCCTTCCGGTTCCCATGACTGGAATTCCCTCCAGAATCCTCTGGGATGTCAAACCTTTCTGTCTCAACAATCCCTCTTTGGAACCAACTTATTCTGTTAATTTGTCGTTTGTTGTCTCAAGTGGAAACAGTATTCCCCTTCTCTTGATTATTAGCAGTGGGGTTGTGGTTTGGGACAGAGTTGAAGCTGGACTGTAAAATCTCGGCTGTGGAACTCTCTTCCTACTGAAATTAGAGAGTTCCCCTTGCTGTTGAATTCAGATGCATGACTAAGATTTTCCTGGTTCAGCAGGCATGTAAAGGTAGTTCTCTGTTTGTTTGTTTCTGTCTGTTTGAGAGCCAGCGTGATAAAGTGGTTAGGGTGTTAGACTAGGACCTGAGAGACCAGGGTTCAAATCCCCATTCTGCCAGGAAGCTCACTGGCTGACCTTGAGCTCAGTCACTGCCTCTCATCTAGCCTAATACAGCCTAGCCTGTTGTTGTGGGGATTAGAGACGCGGGTGACACTGTGGTCTAAACCACTGAGCCTTTTGGGCTTGCCAATTGGAAGATTGGCAGTTTGAACCTGTGCTACAGGGTGAGCTCCCGTTGCTCTGTCCCAGCTTCTGCCAACCTAGCAGTTCAAAAGCATACCGGTGCAAGTAGATAAATAGGTACCGCTCCAGCAGGAAGGTAAACAGTGTTTCCGTGTGCTGCTCTGGTTTGCCAGAAGTGGCTTAGTCATGCTGGCCACATGACCCGGAAGCTGTCTGCGGACAAATGCCGGCTCCCTCGGCCAGTAAAGCGAGATGAGCGCCGCAACCCCAGAGTCGTTCGCGACTGGACTTAACGGTCAGGGGTCCCTTTACCTTTACCTTTAGGAGGACCGTGTACACTACTTAAAGCTCATCAGAGAAAAAAAAGTGCATTTAAAAAAAAATTTTTTTTAATCGTTCTTGTTCTTTGTATTTCTTTTTAAAAAAGCACTTCATGTATTTCATATGGAAATCCTGAAAATTAAATGTTTTAAAAGTACCTGAAATAAATAAGATTAATGATACTGTTCCAAGGCAATCACATTCCTTTCCCCCCTTCCCAGGTTTCCCTGCAGGTCCTTGACGCCGTGGTGTGCTACAACTGCTTGCCTTCGGAAACCCTCCCAGTCTTCATAATCACCTTGTGCCGGACGATCAACGTGAAGGAACTCTGTGAGCCTTGCTGGAAGGTCCGTTATCTTGCCAGTTCTCTGGGTAGAAGGCAGTTCGGTGGTCCTGGGGGAGAAAAGGCTGAATATAGGAAGCTATTTAGCCATGTAGGCTAAATAGATTCATAGAACTGTAGAGTTAGAAGGTACCCCCAGGGGTCATCTAGCCCAAGCCTCTGCAATGCAGAAATCCCAGCTAAAGAATGCTTGGCAGATGGCGATCAGACCTTTCTTTAAAACCTCCAGTGAAGGAGAGTACACCACCTTCTCAGGTAGTCTGCTCCACTGTATCAACGGTTCTTAGCATCAGAAACCTCTGCCTACTGTTGAGTTATAGAAACACAGAATCACCAAATTGCATAGTTGGAAGGTATACCAAGGGACATCTAGTCCACCCCCAGGAGATCTAGCTACCCCCAAGGCTTCTGCATGCATTCACTGTGCTGAAAAACCAAAGGTGGTGTTTTGCACCAAGATCATTCTTGCAATATCTTTTCCAAACTGTTAAACTTGATGATTCATTATCTTGCAACTAGAATTGTGCAAATCTTGTATAAATTCCTTATTTCTACTGCAGGGTTTTGTACCAGACTTTGCACTTTCTATAATTTTTCAGTGCATAAATTTTGTGCATTTCTTTTTTCTTTTTGTCAGTTTGTGTGTGTGTGTGTGTGCGTTCATGCATGTATGTGCGTGTGCAGAATTCCGAGGGATTTGCTTCCGTTTAACAACATGCTTCTGTTTGTCCTTCAGCTCATGCGCAATCTGTTAGGAACTCACTTGGGGCACAGTGCCATTTACAACATGTGCCGGATCATGGAGGACAGGTACTTCTGTGCCACCTGCTGAAACCTCTGCTTTCCCTGGGGCTGGGAGCAAGCGCAAAGTTGGGTGCCACGCTGGTACAAGAGAACTGCTTTAATGCTGCCCCAAAGATTGTAGGGGTACAGGGGTTAACCCCACTCTTGACATCCTAGGGCAGGCAGCTGGACTTGCAAGCTTTGCATGGAATGCTTTGTGAGACCAAAGCTCAGTGGCGGTTCACTGAGGAAGGCTTGGATAGGGCTGTCTGAGCAGCTATCCAGACAGAGAGAAGAGCTCTTGATATTTATCCCCCAAGTCCTACTACAGGCAACTCCCCATTTACACAGGGGTTATGATCTGAGGCACCGCACGTTTAAGTGAAATCGCGTATATTTGGAAAAAAATGGAAAAAGCCTGCAAACGCCACAATCACTCCCTCTAAACCTCCTTGCTCAAACTCTCCATAGGCCTCCTGAGTTTGCACTTGCAAAGGCTCGTGGGATTGCTAGACACTGTTTTTGCACCCTTTTTGCTGTTTCTTCTCTCTTTTAGGGCTGTTTTTGCTCCTTTTCGTGCCACTTGCAGGTTTGCAGCGACGCACGGCCATGTGTGACTTGAATGCGCGTAAATGGGGAGTTGCCTGTATATCGTCATCACTGTTGGAAGTTTTAGAAATCCAGATGACACTGACCCCATAGGGCCAGGTGTGCACCGCAAGGAGGTTGGGAGGAGTGGACTTGTGCTGATAGGAGCAAAAAAAATGAAAGATGGCTCTGGCCCCTCCCTCCCCTTTTCTCACTGGTACTGATTTAAGGAAGATCCTGAAGCCCATGTCTGAGACCCACTAATTGTGGTCAAAATTCCCATGTTTGCAGGACCTACATGGTAGATGCCGCACTACTGAGAGGGGCTGTGTTTTTCGTGGGCATGGCTTTGTGGGGAGCGCACAGGCTGCAGTCACTCAGGAATTCGCCAACTTCAGTACTGCCCTCCTTTCTGAAGGTAATTCTGAGCCCTTCGAACCAGGATCATGCGGGTGATAGATGGTGGAGGTTTAGATTAATATCCTGGCTCAGGTGTGAAGTTTTCTGGGTGATCTTGGGCTTATTACTGCCTCTTAGACCAGGGGTTGGCAAGGTTTACCAGTTCACTCCAGCGGAGATCTTTCCGTGGGCCGGATTGTGCGCGTGCGTAAGTGTGCACACTCGTGATTTCCGGTGCTGAGGAAGCGAGTCCCCGTTCCGTGCTGCGCCAGTTTAGTGCAGCGCGTGGGGACTCGCTGAGTGGGTGGCTTGGTTCGGGGGCAGCTTATGGGCCAGTTAAACAACCCCCGTGGGCCGCTTGTGGCCCATGGGCCTTAGGTTGCCTACCCCTGGCTTAGACTAACCTACCTCATAGGGTTGTTGTGAGAGGATCCCTGTACAGTGCTCCTCAGAGAAAGGATAAAATGCAATAAACAAATCTTGGGGAACATGAATTCAGAGGGAACCCATGGGCTACTGAGCTGAAGCCCCTCTCCATAATGGTTGCAAAGATTGCTGTTTCTCTTGCTGTAACAACGCTTCATAAGCAGCAAGGACAGAGGTGTGTTGGAAAAAGCCAAAGATACCTGCAGTCACTGTTTCATCTGTGACCACACTTCTGTTCAGTGTGGTTCAGTTGCACCACTTTCAGCCTTTTCACTTTTGGCTGGAAATTGTCTTTATAGTGGGTTTGCCAGGGCTCAGAAGTTCCTTTCTTTACTCCTGAGTAGCAGCCTGCACTTTCTGATCTTGCTTGTGTACCTGAAATCTCTCTGGCAGTTTTCCCACACACATTATTAGTTTTGGATGGCAGCGTTGCATAGCCTTCAGGCTAGTGGAATCTACCTTTTCAGTATAAGCCATGAGGTGCATAACCTAAAACCAGGTGCAAAATCATGGCTTAGGAAGGCAGGCATAGAATTGCAAAGTGTGGGACTGTGCTCTGAGCACAGTCTGGGAACCCAAGCTTTCCTGATTTCAGCAGACTAGAAGGGGAAAAAATACTTTTTGTTGTTGCTATTGTTACAACTGTTGGGAGTTGGAAACAGTTTCTGCTCTATGAATCACTTGGGAGGTCTTCCAGGAAACCTTGATCTCCCTTCTGACTACTCCAGTTGTATGGCACTTAACATACTTTTCTGGGCGCTTCCTTCTTGAAGTGTCCTAACCCAGTGGAACCAGCAAATGTCATTCAGGTGGTCCCAATATGTCAGTTCCTTACTTGGGGCTTTCTCTCCCCCTTCCAGGCCATGACGAGTCCGAATACCATTGTGTCTTATGAAATAGTCCTTTCCATCACAAGACTGATAAAAAAATATGGGAAGGACCTCCAGGCAGTCACTTGGGACATCCTCCTGAATATCATCGAGCGGCTGCTCGAGCAGCTGCAGGTAAATGGGAAGCCCCTTCTGTTTTATTTTTAATACTGTTTTTGCAAACGTAACAGAAAAAAGAGAACCATCACCAGCTGGCATTGCAAATAAAAATATTCTGACTTAAACATATTAATATAGAAAGTCCATATGTCCAAATGGCATCCAAATGAGAGCAAAAATGATAAGCTATACTTTCAGACGCAGAAAGGGCAGTAAAATCTTCAGACTGCTGAATAGCAGATGATGGTGATGGCGATGATGATGATAATAATGATGATGATAATAATAATTATATTTATACGCCGCTCATCTGACTGGGTTGAGTGCTTATTTTTCCAGCCTTGCAATAGTAGTCTCTGCAGCCATAAGGTCTCACAGAATCAATGTCCGTTGTTCTAACACCATGGAATAGAATTTAAAGAGGCTATTTTGGATGTGTTCTGGGGGGAGGGGTGCAAAATGGCAGAGTTATTGGAGTAGGATTAGAGAAGGGTTTCACTTTCTTTAATTTCTAGCCTGCACCTGCCTGTTCTGTGTCTTTCCAAGCATCAATAAAGGATAGAGGCATAGGAGACTCTGACACTTCCTTCCGAGTTAAAACATTCAGAGTCTCGTGGCACCTTAAAGACATCACAGTTTTTTAAATGGCGTAAGCTTTTGTGGACTCAGCCCACTTCATTACGTATATGAAGTGAAATCTTAGTTGGCAGATATATGGGGAAGAAAATTGTAAGGTGGAAGTTGAATTACAATGGAATGTGATAATTAGAGCTTAAATCTATGTTAACATAGGCACCCTTTTTATTGTTGCCAATTGGTGACACGGCTGAGATGATTGTATTAATGCTTGTAGTGGGGCAGGGAACCATTGGCAAGAAACAGTCGTTGATAACACAGATATTCCAGCATTGGTAACTTAACTGATGCACATGTAGTGTGATAAAAGTTATTTTGTCTTGATTTAGCCTGCAAATGACTGCACTGAGATTCTCGAGGGCTAATCAAGTTGTGTTTTCTTCCTTTCAGACCTTGGAGAGCCCAGAGCTGAAATCCATTGTCCATGACTTGCTGACCACGGTGGAGGAGCTATGTGACCAGAATGACTTCCATGGCTCTAAGAAACATTACTTTGAGCTTGTGGAGAAATGTGCAAGTCAGAGACCTGTAAGGCATGGCAATGTTTGAGAAATTTCCTGTTGTTTCCTTAGGACTTCCTTAAAGAGCACTCAGTGGAGGGGCACAGGGAACTAAAATCTTTTCTTATGCAAGGGATGGGGAGGGGTGGATCCAGAAGCTGCCCTTCAGGGGGGATTTTTGGGGGCAGGTGAGCAGGGCCACTCTGGTTTTAGACAAGGGCCATTCTCAGCCCTACCTGGACCTCCAAGGACCTCCTGCATGCAAGGCAGATGCTCTGCCACTGAGCATGGGACTTCCGCTACCATTTAATAAAGTGATGACAGATCACCCTTTATATATGAGTAATCCTCAGTTTACAATCTTACTTTGTTGAACTTGGATGTTTTTTTAAGTACTGGCCTGCCTTTCCTTTTGCTTAAAAGGAATCTTCTGTTCTGAACCTGATCACCTACCGAGCTCAGTCCATCCACCCCGCGAAGGACAGCTGGATCCAGAAGCTGCAGGGGCTAATGGACAGGTTCTTCAGGTAGGGACCCTGCAGCTCTTACCTGTGGCTCCTCTCCTCACATCTCTGACTTTCCATCCTCTGGATGTTGGTCACAACCCAGATGATTTGGACTCCTCCTCCTTTTTGAAAACACCATTGTCCCTTTTTCCTCCTCAGGAATGAGACACGGAGTGCTATTCGCATCAAAGTTCTGCATGTTCTCTCTTTCGTCTTGAGCGTCAATAGGCAGATTTATGAGGTGAGTTTTCATTTTCACTCTGAGAAATGTTCTTTGGGTGATGTCAGACACATGTTTAAGTCTGGCAGAAGGTCACTTCCTTGAACTTCTATCAAGATAGGAAAACAAAATGGCAGCAGAGGACAAAAAAAAAAAGAGTTTTCAACCACAAAAATATATATATTATGTATGCACATGATGACAACTATGTTCAAATTCATCCGGTGAAATATGCCACTATTTAAAATTCTTAGTAGCTCTTCAGCTTCAAATGAGAATAGCATACCTCCTCACACTAGGACAACATCCTAATAACTAAAACCAACCTTAAAAATGACACGTTACTACCCTCCAATACCAATAATTATTATACTTTCCATAGATCATGAATACAAGGACCTAAATTTTTACATTTTTTTGTATGTTTCATTCCCTTGTATTTTCATTTCCTTATTTCTTACATGTTGTTGAACTATGTTTTGTATTAAATAAAATTCATTCCTTCATTTGACTTTTTGACACCCTCTTTTTTTTTTTTTTTTTTTTTTTGCTTTTATGATTTTATTGAATTCCAACTCATTATACATTTTATCCATTATACAACAAATCATATCCGTTTTAGACTTCCTTCAACGTCACTGACATTCTTTCATAGTTATCCTTTTGGTACACATTCCATTCTTCCATATTGCCATTTACACCTCCCTTCCCTCATTATTTCTATTAAACAATATTCATAAATTCTTTACAGAGCCTCTTTAAAACCCGCCAGCGTTGTATTTGCACCATAGTTATTTTCCAGATAACACACAAATTTCTCCCAGTCCTTTATAAATTTTTGGTCTTTAATATATCTGATTTTCCTTGTTAATTTGTCCAGTTCTGCATATTCTATTAATTTTGCTCTCCACTCTTCTACCCTTGGAATTTCCTCCTGCTTCCACCTCTGAGCCAATACGATTCTGGCAGCTGTTACAGCATACTGGAAAAGTTTGCAATCTTTCCTTCTAATGTCCTTCCCTACAACACCTAATAAAAAAGCCTCTGGCCTTTTCACAAAGGTATACCTTAACATCTTCTTCATCTCATTATAGATCTCATCCCAGAAGCTTTTTACTTTCTTACATTCCCACCACTGGTGGAAGAATGTCCCTTCTTTGCATTTACATTTCCAGCATTTGTTATCTACCTTATACATCTTTGCCAATCTTACAGGTGACAGGTACCATCTGTAGAGCATTTTCATCATATTTTCCTTCAATAACGTGCAGGCCGTAAATTTTATGTTCTCTTTCCACAACCTTTCCCAATCCTCCAGTTGAATATTATATCCTAAGTCCCTTGCCCACTGTACCATCACTGACTTCACCTCCTCATCTTTCGTGTGCCACTCTAACATTATTTTATACATCTTTGATAGATTTTTAAATTCGTTATTTATTATTTCCTTTTGGAAGGTTGATTCTTTTTCTGCATACCCCCTTTCCTTCAACTCTTTTTTAAACATTTCGTTTATCTGGAAGTAGTGTAGCCAATCATATGTTAATGCTTTAACTTGGTCGTATGATTTCATTTTCCACTTCCCTCCTTCATTGGTAACCATTTCTCCATATGTTCCCCACTTTCCTCTCATGTTAGTTTTCTTAACACACATTATTTCTAACGGGGATAACCAATGTGGGACTTTTGGTTCTAGTATATTTTTATATCTATCCCAAACCTCTATTAGTGCTCCTCTAAAAATGTGATTTCCAAATCCCTTATGTACTCTCTTTTTGTCACACCATAGGTACGCGTGCCACCCAAATTTGTTATTGAACCCTTCCAAATCTAATAATTCTTTGTTTTCCAATTTTACCCATTCTTTTAACCAGCACAGGCATGCTGCCTCATAATACAATCTCATGTCTGGTAGTGCGAAGCCTCCTCTCTCCTTTGCATCTGTCAATAACTTAAATTTAATTCTAGGCTTCTTTCCTTCCCAGACATATCTTGAAATCGCCTTTTGCCATTCCCCGAAAATTTTTGTACCTTTTAGTATGGGTAAAGTTTGAAATAAAAATAACAACTTAGGAAGCACCATCATTTTTACCATTGATATTCTTCCCCATAGTGATAGTTTCAATCTATTCCAAACCTCTAAATCCCTCTTTATTCCTTTCCACATAGGGATATAATTATATTGGTATAAATCTATATTCTTATCCGAGAGCCAAATTCCCAAGTATTTAACCTTTTTGACTACCTCTATCTCCGTTTGTTGTTTTAATAATTCAATTTTATCTTGGTCCATATTTTTAACTATCATTTTGGTCTTCCTCTTATTCAATCTAAATCCTGCTAATTTTCCAAATTGTTCCATCTCATCCAAAATTTCTTTTGTACTTTCTATAGGTTCTTCCAGAGTCACAACCACATCATCCGCGAAGGCCTTAACTTTATATTCATTTATACCTAATGTCACCCCTTTGATTTGCTTATTTTGTCTTATTGCATTTAATAAAACTTCCAGGACCACTATAAATAGCAATGGCGAAAGCGGACAACCCTGCCTTGTTCCTTTAGATATTTTAATATCTTCCGTGATGATGTTATTTATAATCAACCTAGCTTTCTGTTCTGTATAGATTGCTTCGATACCATTAAAAAATTCATGACCCACTTCCATAGCCTCCAAATTTTTCAACATAAATTCCCAGATCACATTATCGAAGGCTTTCTCTGCATCTACGAATATTAAGCTTGCTGGTTTATCACACCTATCGGACAAATATTCAATAACATTGACTATATTTCTTATATTGTTCCTTAATTGTCTGCCCGGTAGGAAACCTTCTTGGTCTTTATGTATGATTTTTACTAATATCTTTTTTAATCTCTTAGCTAGGATTCCTGTGAAGATCTTATAATCTGTGTTCAGTAACGAGATAGGTCTATAATTCTTAATTTGGGTTAAGTCCGAATCTTGTTTTGGTATTATTGTAATAAATGCCTCTTTCCATGTTCCTGGAATGTCCTTTTCTTTTAAAATGTTGTTCATTACTTCTACCAACGGGGCCATCAACGTATCTCTCATCTCTTTATAATAGCTAGATGTAAGTCCATCCGGACCTGGTGTTTTCCCTCTTTTTAATTCTTTTATGACTTCTTCTACTTCCTCTTTACATATTAGGGCATTCAGTTGTTCCCTTTGATCTGTTGGGATCTTTCTCACCATCTTCTCTTTCAAATATCTTTCTATTTTCTTCTTGTTATTCTTTTCTTTATTCTTATATAGTTGTCTGTAAAAATCTAAAAATCTTTTCCTAATTTCTTTCGGGTCTGTTATTTCTTCTCCATTTACCTCAATTTTATTAATTGTACTTTGTTCTTTCCTTTTCTTAGCCTGCCAGGCCAACCATTTTCCTGATTTATTGGCAAACTCAAAGTTTTTTTGTCTTAGCCTTTTGATATTCCATTCAACCTCTTTATTTATTAACATCGCAAATTGGGTTTGGAGAATCTTTATTTCCTGTAATATCTTCTCATTGTTAGGTTTTTTTATCAATTTTTGTTCCTTATTCATAATCTGTTCTAAGATCTCTTTTGTCTTTTTTTCTTTGTTGTTTCTTTTCCATACATTCTGCTGAATAAAGAGGCCCCTCATCACTGCCTTACTTGCATCCCACACCACACTCGTTTTTGTCCCTTTATCCATATTATCCCTGAAGTAATTATCTAGATTTTTTTGTGCTTTTTCGACGAACTTTTGGTCGTCCCATATGTTATCATTCAACCTCCACCTAAAAGTTCGCTCTTCAAAACCTTTTAGCTCCATTTCTATTGGGTTATGGTCCGAAATCACCTTAGCCTGTATTTCAATTTTTTGAATTCTTGGAGTTAGCTCATTTGATACCCATATTTGATCTATTCTTGACATTGATTGGTTCGACTCTGAGTGGTATGTGAATTGCTTCTCTAGAGGATGTCTGAGCCTCCAAATATCTACTAAGTTACAATTCTTTGTCATCGAAAAGAATGTTTTAGGTAATTTCCCTTCTTTATTCTTCGTTCTTCTCAATCTGTCCATTTCTATTGAAACCACACCGTTCATATCCCCCATTATTATGATTTTTTGGTCCATGTATTCAAATAATTTCTCCTCTAATAATCTGAAGAATTCCGTCTTGTTCCCGTTTGGTGAGTAGATCCCAACGATTATCAATTTTTCACCTTGCCACTTAATTTGAACCATTATGATTCTGCCTTCTTCATCCTTAAATAATTGGTGAGATTCAATTTTATTTTTAATATATAATACAACACCTCTTTTTTTCTCTTTATTCGAGGATATAAATTCATTCCCTAACCTTTTATTTATCAAAATTTTCCTGTGCTTTTTAATCACGTGCGTTTCTTGTAAACATATGATGTCTAAATTTTTCTTTTTTAACATATGTTCGATCTTGTTCCGTTTTTTCTTATCATTCATCCCATTCACGTTCCAGTTCCATAGTTTTAACGTCATTCTTCTTATCACTGTTTAGATTTGAGTTTTACCTTATAGTCTTTCTATCTCTTCTCCTTCTTCGTCTTCTTCCTCTTCTTCTGATTCTCTCCCAACGTGTTCTTCTTCTTCTTCTTCTCTTAATTCGAATTCCTCCCTTAAGTTTAATCCTCCTTCTGCCCCTTTAGCCTCTTCCTCTCCCCCTTGGAGCTCTTTATATCTCCTTGTAAATTTTCCAATTTCCTCCGGACTAGTTAATCTTCTTTTTACCCCTTTATAAAAAAACGAGACTCCTTCCGGAAATTCCCATCTAAAATCAATCTTATTTTTCTTAAGCAGTTGCACCAGTGGTTTATAAGCTTCTCTTCGTTTCAACAACCTTATTGGAATATCTTTAAAGATAATTATATAATTCCCATCAATATATAATCTCTTCTCTCTATTCCTTTGCAAAATCTGATTCCTCATCTCTCTATCTTTAAATGTTATTAAGCAATCACCTGGGAATTTCTTTACTGTTCTTGATCTTATTTTCATTCTGAATGCATTTTGTACTGTTTTTGCCACTTCTTCCTCCGATAACTCCATCCACTGCGCAATTTCTTTTACCAATCTTTCTTTTATATTTTCATTTTGTATTTCCGGTACTTGCCTCAATCTCAAATTCACTTCTCTCTGTTTTAGATCATTCATTGCGATAGAGTCTTTTATTTCTTCCTGTATTTTGTTTAAATCTGCAATCTCCTTTTTCATCTTCTCTTCTTCCCGTTTCATCTCTCTCATTTCATGTTTTGTCTTTTTAAGTCCCTCGTCCACTCTCTTTGAGACCTCTTTAATCTGCCCTTTTAACTCACTAACTGTCTCCTCAATCTTTTTATCCATTTTCCCAATTTTATTATCAACCTGTTCTAATTTTGTCTCCAAATTTTTTTCGCTCTGTTTAATTTCTGCAAACATCTTCAATATTTCTGTTCTGAAATCTGTTTCCTGTTTTGAAGCTCTTCTATCTGTTGGGGTCCCCCCCTCTACCCCCTTTTTTTGTGTATGCGACATTTCCTCAACTATCAAATATCAGATATCAAAAAATTAAACTATACAATTTCTAGACAATTCCCAACTAGTAACAATTACTATTATCATTAAATATCAATGAAATGTCCATCAAAAACTGACAATACTAACTTAAAAGAAAGAAGGGTTATGATTTACAGATTTTTTAACGGTTCGCCTTCAAAATCATATATTTAGATTTTGTCTCGTCCTCCACAGGTTGAAGAAGCTTAGTTGTTAATCTGTATTCTTCTTGCCCCCGTTCGAGCTAATCCAGTCAGAACATTTATTAAACTGTCTCTGATTTGAGGGTCTATAAGAGCTCCAAAAACAATTATCTTTAAATTGGTAGTCCAAAAGTACTCCAGAGGACAAATGTAGAGAATATAAAGTCCAAACTCCAGAAAACAAAGATAGTGAATATAAAGTCAAATTGTAATTTTCAATATGTTCAAGTTCCACATTCCAAATTCCAAACTATCTGTAATTATCTATATTTATTTTATTTATCCCTTAGAAGCAAATTTGTCCCTTAGAAATGGGTTTCTATAGTAAATAATTCCTGGAGGATTTTCCGTTAGGAATTGAAGAGATTTCTTAAAGACGATTTTTCTTTCTTTCACAGTCTTAGATTACCTCTACGGAGGTTTCTTACTTTAAATAATAATGCTTAATTTGAACCACTAGAGGGAGTCCAACCTTACCAAATTTTAGAGTGGTTCTTAAATGGCTTCCCTACTCCAACAGTTCTCTTTAAAGTCCAATTTTCACTAATTTAAAGTTCCTAACAAAGATAGAGAACAGATGTAAAAGATGTTAAACAAACCACCAAAAACCACCTTCTTCAAGAAAAAAAAAAGGTAAAACCGAATATCTTATAAAGTCACTTATTATAACATCAGGAGTCCTTCTTAGCCCAATATGGCGTCAGAGGTTTTCTTAGCGTGGAAATGCACTCACAGAGTCACAGAGATGTAATAGAATAGTCCTCTTTGTCTTTCCACTGCTTCACTAACGCTGAGATCACACTTCATTCGCAAAAATTTTCTGCTCCCCTTTTTAAAGTCCTCCCTTCTCTTCTTTCTCTTCTTTCTTCTGGAGAAAGTTAAATTGTTACAGGGGAGACGATAATAGTAGCCGCTAGCGGCAACTTACTTTCATTTTAGGCTCTGCATACAACCTGTGTCTTTAAATGAAGCCAGACGTCCGCTGAACTCGAGCTCTTCTCTTTTTAATTCGGAGACTTCCTTGCTCTTACTGCTCGTCAATTCCAGCAATTTTAGATGTTCTGCATCCGAATTTCTTTATTTTGAGAGCGGAGCGCTATCTCCCACAGGCTCGGGGCTTCGCTTATTAGCCGCTGCTATGGCCGCCCGATCGCCTGCTGCTCGTTCCGCCGCACTCTTCACCTCTTTTTACGGAGGCTACCTGGCGGCCGGACGGGCAGCTTTTTAGGCACCGCCGGGAACCTGAACCCCTAGACACCCTCCAGAGGTACAACCAGAGGTTTTTGCGCCCTAAAAACCTCCTTTTTCGGCTAAAAAAGCCAGGGCTTTCCCATCGGAAAAAACCCTCGCCTGTAACGGGTTCCGCGCTCCACCGGAAGTCCGACTTTTTGACACCCTCAATTAAAGAGCTGTCTGGACCTTCCCCCAGCTTCCTGGCTTGCACCTTCTCAATTTTATCTTCATTCTAGTGCTTTTAAAATATTTCTACCCTGGTTTTTCATAAAACATATTCACCATACGTTTATAGAAACAGTAGAAACCTACAGTGAAAAATTACTAATACAGTATTAGCACAACTCTCAAAATCAATGTTCCACCTCTTTCTTTTACCAGCCTTGTTAAACCACTCTGTCTTAGCCAGCTCACAAAAGTCTTGTCCTGTTGCAGGAGGAGTTGATTAACCTGGTGGTCCTCTCCCAGCTGGCCCACATCCAAGAAGACAAAGACCACCAAGTCCGCAAACTGGCCACCCAGCTGCTGGTGGACCTGGCAGAAGGCTGCACCTCCCACCACTTCAACAGCTTGTTGGATATCATAGAGAAGGTGAGGCAGCTGTCAGCTCAGCTCTGGGCTTTGGCAGCAGGAGCTGTGCCTGGTTTCAGGAAATGTCAAAAACAAGGGAAGAAATTGTGCTTTGGGGAGGGATTTGCATTATGAACTTGAGGAGCTTTGCTGGTTTGAATATCCTGTTTGGTTTTGCAAAGCTGAGTGTGTTTTTGCAGGGGGGATGGCAGTGTGTCAATTTCGGGTAATGATCTAAAGACCTTTGCCGTTTAATTTTGCATAGGCATCATCAGGTACTCTGTTTTGGATCAGGGTAGAAACCTTCAATCAACAAATTATTTGTTTCTTCTGTGTTCCGTAGTCGTCAGGACAATGGCTTGGTTATGAAACCTACAAATATTAAAGTATTAAGATTTCCTGAAGTAGCAACTCCACTGAAATCTCTGAAAATGAAGAACCAGATGGCACGTCACTGGGTGTTATGGACACAGCTAGCCACCTAACCAAGCTTGGCTATGCTGCAGCACATGTTAGCATATTCATGTGAAGTCTGATGAAAATGGAATCTGTCCTATTTTCGTGGCTGAGACATAACAGCTATAAAATAGCTGATTATCAGATCTAAAAACTCACATATGAAACTCCTTTTGGGTTCACAAGCATGGAAAATCTCCAAAACAGCCTGTTGGTCCAGGCAAAGATACCATTTTGCTTCTTCTAGAGAGATGCAGGACTCATTCACAACATTTAAAGCTCTATGATGCTACTTTAAACAGTCCTGACTTCCCCCAAAGAATTCTGGGAGCTGTAGTTTGTTAAGAGTGCTGAGAGTTACTCAGAGACCCCCACGAGCTGCAATTCCCAATCGTTCCCAGTGAATATGGATTGATTGTTAAACCACTTGAGGATTGTCGCTCCGGGAGAGGAAGAGAGGTCTGCTAACAGCTCTCAGCACCATTAACAAACTACAGTTCCCAGGATCCTTTGCAGGAAGCCATGACAGTGGCATCGTAGTGCTTTAAATGTATGGGATGAATGTGGGTGTTGTTGCTTTGTATACTTTATGTAGCTCTGCTGTTGCCAGGGGTATTTATTCTTGCCTTCCTAGCACTTTTTTTGCAATCCTTATGTAATTGTGGGCCTTGGCCCTCTGCAAAGCTTGTGTATGCTCTCTCTCCCTGAAAAGGTTGCTTCCCATTCCCTGCTGCCTCCCGCTGAACTAGAGGAAAGAGACTTGCTGTCTTACTCTGCTTCTTTAGAAGATGTGAAGACAGCAGTCCTGGGCCTTCTGGTCATTTTCCAGGTAAGTGACCAGGTTGTTGAGCCCCGGGGTGGTTTCCTCTTGGGCTTTTTAGTTTAAAAATAAATAAATTCTGGCTTTCCTCTTGACAACATCTTGCTTTCCTCCTTTCAGACAAAACTCTACAGTTTCCCCCCCAGCCACGCCACCCGCGTCTATGAGATGTTGATCCTCCACATTCAGCTCCACTATAAACACAGATACAGCCTCCCAGTCGCCAGCAGCATCCGGCTGCAGGTGAGGAATCTGTGCATCTCTCAGTCCCACCTCCAAACTTGCAGGACTTGCAGGGAAGATGACAAGGAGGAGAGAACTGGCTCCAAATGGTGCTTGCAAGGGGATATTGCTGCTAACTTTCCAGAAGTTTGTTCTGATTTTGTTAAGTCCTGAGATGCAGCAATGGGTGTGATGCAGGGCACAGAGATCTCCCCCAGCTCACTTCACCAACTGTACTTCCTCCCTCCCTTTGGCTTCTAAGATTTGAGCAGGCAATACCCACACAGTTTTCAAGCAAGGGCTGAATTCCTCCCCCTCCCTTTTTCAATTATTCTGAGGAACTTAATTCCATGCTCAGTGTTTAACAGAGTGTGCTTTCCCCCAACTGTCACATAATCATACCCCTCAGCCCCTACCTGTAAATTTCTTGGATAACACTCTCTCTTTTATGTCCTATCAATAAATACATTTTTTTTTTCTGTCTGATGGAGGAGGACACCCAGAGATGGGCAATTCCTCCCAGGAAGGGAGGAATAGGCAATTCCTATACCCTGCACATTCTGCTCAGTTGATTTTTTCCTACCATTGCTGTGCTGGGTTTGGCAGAGAGGATGGCTCAGTCCAAAGTGCTCCTCCCTCTTTCTTGAATGCTCTGACCTGCTGGCAGGGGCTTGCAAGTCTCGCTGCTGCTATGGATTTCACCACTCCTGCTGGTGGTAAATTGCATCTGGTGAGTCATGGCAAATTGCTTGCTTGCTTGTCCTCGTGGTTAGGCCCCGTGGGCTACCAGTTCACTACCTTGGCCTGCAGAGTTGATGTCTCCGTCGCTCTTTTGCTCCTGTGGAACTCCCTGCTGCTTGAAGTGCAACCATCTTTTAGAAACATTGCAGGACTGCTTGGATTGGATTGAGAAGATCTCTGAACCTGCCTTGGTGCATGTGGGGGAACGCTAGGCTAATTATTTTTCTCTTGCTTATTTTTAGGTATTTGACTTCTTGCTCTCGCTTCGGGCTGACTCTCTCCACCGACTGGGCCTGGCTACCAAAGAAGGGCTCATGAAATTCAGCCCCTACTGCCTCTGCGATTTTTTGTAGGTTTTGTCTGATTGTAGCCACTGTTTCCCAAAAATAGTTCTGCTATGTTCTAATCTGAGGCTCCCTTGTACCATGCTGCCCAGAAATTGAAATCTCAATTCAATTGGTGGGCCCAGCCTCTAGCTCTGCAGTGGTGGCCCTTGTGCCTTTGGAAATCCCAGTAGGTCTGCACTGGGCAGTGACACTTCAGGGGTTTTGAAAGGCCTTTAAAGACCTATTTGTTTCAATTGGCCTTCGCATGAGTAAGCTTTCTCCCATTTACTGGATTAAGGATAGTAGATTATGTGATTGGAAGATTTGAATGGGTTTCCATTCTTTTAAAGGGTTTTGGTAGTAATGGGGTGTGTGTGTGTGTGTGTGTGTTGTAATGGGTTTTTATCATTGTTAATCCACTTTGCACAGACAAGTGGCATGTAAATATTTTAAAGATAAATAAAGCCACTTGGAACATGGGTTCTTCGTAAGGTAGTTGTCAGTTGTGCTTCTTCAAGACGCTGTGGTCTGGCAGCAGGCTGATTTTTCCTTCTTCTTATGTCACAGGGAACCAGAGAAGAAACCTGCCGGCACCCTCTCCCCTCCCTCGGGAAGCCCCAGTGTGCCTCCCCAGAGCACGGGCATTCGTATGGGCCACTTACCTTACTCTGTTTTCTTTGGAGTCCTCCTCCAGTGCTTGAAGCAAGTGAGTGATGAACCAAAACCTGGTAACTGGATCCCAAGCTGCAGATCAGGGATGGGGAACTGGATGTGGCCCTCCAGCTCTCTTTCTGGCCCTTGGGACTCTCCATAACCCATCCATGGCTCTGCCTTCTTTGGCCCTGCCCATCACTGGCATGCCTCACAAGGACTGCTCCTGCTACTTACTATCTGGCCCAGGGTGGGGCCTCACAAGGATGGTTGTTGCCACTAATGCTGCTACTGTCCAGGAGGACCCGGAGGGGTGCAGAGTTCTTTTTAACATGTTTTTTTTTTTTTTTTAAATATTTCCCTTTCCCTTTCAATTTTTTATATATGGGGGTGGGATGGATGTTTGGGTGGGCTTGGGAATTTGTTAGATTTTGATGAATTTGTAATTTTTGCAGTTTTTATTTGTATTGTTTTATTGTTTTCTGGGTTGTTTTTGTTTTTTGTTTTTATTGTTTTAAGGTTTTATTGTTTTAGGCTGCGAAAGAATAACATTAATTGCCATCAATGGAAGCTACTATGAGGCCTGGGATTGCTACCGTGGAGGGGCGAGGGAGGTATGGCGGTGGGGGCAGATGTTATAGGCAAAGGGGATCGAGATATGGATACGCTCGTACCCCTTCCAATCTGCACCCCATCCCCAGGGACGAGGGTAGGGTGAGCAAGGATTACTCACCTCCGTCACTGGTGCTGTGCAATGCCAGGTCTATAGGCAATAAAACCGCCACCCTGCGAGATTTCTTTATCTCGCAGGGGGTCGACCTGGCTTGTGTGACGGAGACCTGGGTGCGCGAAGGGGCAACAGTTACCTTACGAGAGATGGCGCCCCCGGGTTTCTCCGTCCTCCACCAGTCGCGGACTGTGGGCCGCGGGGGAGGGGTGGCATTATTAATCCGGGAAGATTGTCCTTTCAGGGCTCTACCATCGCCATCGATCCCCGGCATTGAATGTGTTGGCCTAGTGTGGGGCTCCGAGGAGAACTTGGCTGTCTGACTGGTGTACCGGCCACCTAGCGCACCAGCAGCCACCCTGTCAGGCCTATTGGAGGCAGTGGCCGGCTGGGCCTTGGAGTTGGTATTGGTATTGGGGGACTTTAACATCCATGCTGATGCCACTCCCTCCTCACAGGCTCTGGACCTGGTGTCTTCCATGGCGACACTAGGGCTCTCCCAGTTTGTTTCGGGCCCCACACATCAAGCAGGCCACACGCTGGATTTGATCTTTGGCGTAGGTATAGATGTGATCATGTCTCCTTCGATGAAGGTGCCATGGTCTGATCACTATGCTCTGAAAGCCAGGATTGACTTTCCACCCCCACCCTGCTTAGGTGGCGAGCCGGTTTGGGCTCGCCCGCAGAGGCTGATGGACCCTGATAGATTCCGCCAAGCCTTGCGGGACCTTGCTCCCCCTGGCAACTCATTGACTGAGCTTGTTGAGGGCTGGAATACCCAGCTCCTGGCAGCCATCGATGAGATCGCACCTAAGCGCCCTCTGCGACCCCGCAGAAACCGGGCTCCCTGGTTTACCGAGGAGCTCCGGAAAATGAAGCGGGACCTCAGACGGCTAGAGCGAGTATGGCGGGGTGCCCGTGACGGAGCCTCAAGAACATCTTATAGGGCTTTTATGAAAACCTATGAGATGGCGGTGAAGGCTGCTAAGAAGTCATACTTCTCGGCCTCCATTGCATCAGCTAGCTCTCGCCCAGCGCAATTATTTAGTATAATCAGGTCTTTAACGTCCCTTGAGGGACAGCCAAATTTAAATAACAATTTGACACACAGCTGTGAGGCATTTGCGAGCTTTTTTGCGGAGAAGGCCTTGTTGCTCCGCCATGACCTCCCTGCCAATTTGGATACAATAAAGGAACTGGAGGCCCCTCGACTGTCCTCGGGTCCAGTATTGGACCACTTCGACCGGATATCCCCAGCCGATGTGGACAGACTCCTCCGAGCTGGAAAGCCCACCACCTGTCCTCTCGACCCGTGCCCGTCTTGGCTGATTAGAGCGTGTCCAGACGAGGTGCGGGCCCTCCTGGGGGATATCATCAATTTGTCCCTTGGCACGGGGACATTCCCAGGGGAACTGAAGGAGGCAGTGGTGTGCCTGCTCTTAAATAAAACATCATTAGATCCTTTAGATCTATCCAATTACCGCCCGGTTTCGAATCTTCCGTTCCTGGGTAAGGTGATTGAGAGAGCGGTTGCTGAACAGCTTGGTGGGTTTCTGGATGAAACATCGGCTCTGGATCCATTCCAGTCCGGCTTCCGCGCTGGTCATGGGACCGAGACGGCTCTGGTTGCCCTAACAGATGATCTTCGTAGACAGCTGGATCGAGGCGGGTCGGGGCTGCTGATTCTTCTAGATCTGTTAGCAGCTTTCGACATGGTCGATCACGAACTTCTGGACCACTGCCTTGCCGATGTGGGGATCCAGGGCTGCGCTCGTTTCTCTCTGGTCGGAGACAGAGGGTGGCGCTTGGGGGGGAATTGTCATCGCGCCATTCCTTGGTGTGTGGAGTACCTCAGGGTGCGATACTCTCCCCGATGCTTTTCAACATCTTTATGCGCCCCCTCGCCCAGCTTGTTCGGAGTTTTGGGCTGGGTTGCCATCAGTATGCCGATGACACCCAACTCTATCTGTTGATGGATGGCCATCCTGACTCGGCCCCAGACACACTGACCAGATGTTTGGAAGCTGTGGCTGGATGGTTACGTGGGAGCCGGTTGAAGCTAAATCCTTCGAAGACAGAGGTCCTGTGGCTGGGACGGGGCGATATGGGATTGGGGGGGGCAACTCCCATCTCTTGCGGGGGCGCAATTAGTGCCAGCACCGTCCGTTAAGAGTTTGGGTGTAATCTTCGACACCTCCCTTTCCATGGAGGAGCAGATTGCAGCTATAACAAAGGCGGCATTTTTCCACCTCCGCCAAGCTAAGCAGTTGGCTCCTTACCTCTCTCGCCCTGACCTAGCCACTGTGATCCACGCGACGGTCACCTCCAGACTGGATTATTGTAACTCGCTCTACGTGGGGCTGCCCTTGAGACTGACCCAGAAACTCCAGCGGGTGCAGAATGCTGCAGCGAGACTCCTTACGAGGTCTTTGCTGCGAGATCACATTCACCCGGTGCTATACCAGCTGCACTGGCTCCCGGTGGAGTACAGGATCAGGTTTAAGGTGCTGGTTTTAACCTTTAAAGCTCTATACGGCCTAGGACCCTCGTACCTACGGGACCGCCTCTCCTGGTATGCCCCACAGAGAAACTTACGGTCTTCAAATGAAAACATCTTGAAGGTCCCAGGCCACAGAGAAGTTAGGCTGGCCTCAACTAGAGCCAGGGCTTTTTCGGCTGTGGCTCTGATCTGGTGGAACACTCTGTCACAAGAGACCAGGGCCCTGCGGGACTTGACATCTTTCCGCAGGGCCTGCAAGACAGAGCTGTTCCACCAGGCCTTTGGCCAGGGCATAGCCTGACTCCCTCCCTTGGCAATCTTCGCGGAGCTCTGGCCCAATGGTTGCCAGTGGCCTGAATTAATTAATTTTATAATGAATGATTTTAGAGTGTTGTTTATGCTGTACTTTTGTACTGTTTTATTGTTGTTAGCCGCCCTGAGCCCGGCTTTGGCTGGGGAGGGCGGCATATAAATAAAATTTTATTATTATTATTTGAGAGTAGTGCCTTATGAAAGACATTGCACATCATGCTGAAGTGCATATGGAGCATTGCATATCAAACCTAGTCATTTTTAGTGAAAACTAAAAATAAAAGTCCTGCTGGAAGGGTCTAGTTGCCAATCAGGAATGGGGATATGAATGCTGACTTTATACCAGCTTGGTTCCCTCCCAGTGTTTAGGCCTACAACTCCCATCAGCCCCAGCCAGCATGCCCATGCTCGAGTCAACCCCAAGGTCATGTGGCTGGGCTGGCTGGGGCTGATGGGAGTTTTAGGTCAAGACATTGGGAGCACCGCTCTGGCAAAGGTTGCTTAATGTAGCCGCATGGTTGCCGCCTTGCTTCCTGGAGATGGAGCCTGGCATTCTATCTGCCCAAAGAGTGTGATTTGCAGCCGGGCTGCAGTTCTTTCCATGCCACCCTTGAACTCCCCTGCTCCCCTGAGTGTGTCTTTCCTTTTTTTCGTTTGTAGGAGACAGACTGGAAGGTGCTGAAGCTGGTTCTGAACAAGTTACCGGAGTCTCTGCAGTACAAAGTGCTTTACTTAACATCCCCTTGCAACATTGACCAGCTGTCTTCTGCCCTCTGCTCTATGGTAAGAATGTGCCTCCGAGCATCCAATTGGGGCAACAAAGGTCCACATTAGGGAGCTTTTGATGGTTGCCCTACAGTTGTGGCATGCATTAGTGTCATGGGAGAGCTCTCCAGTGGAGAAGCCTGTTGTTGTTTGCTGAATATCTTGTCTGCTATTCACTGTAAGGCCCTCGGGTGGGTTGCAACAATGCAGAACAGGAGTGGGTAACCTGTGGGTGCCTCCCTTTGGATTCTGTAGCAGTGACTTTTTGTGTGTGCCGCCAGCTTACAGACAAAAAGATGACCGAGCGCCTGCGGGGCACCCCGGAAACTTTCTCCCGTAACGATTTGCATTTGGCTGTGGTTCCAGTGCTGACTACTTTGATCTTTTACCATAATCACCTGGACAAAAGCAAGCAGGTATTATTGCATGTGCAGGAACTGAGTGGGACGTGCTCAGTGGGTGAGCCAGGAGAAGGACACTGCTGCCAAATAAATAAATATGGCTTAACTTGAGCTTGGCTTTCCTTGACTTGCATTTAGCTATTAAACAAGAAGCAAAAGACTTGTAAGTCATCAATCTTTTTGTGTGGCAGTCTCTGTACTCTGGAACTCCCTGCCTGTTGACACCAGGCAGGTGCCTTCACTGTGGTCCTTGCTTATTGCTTGAAACATATTTGCTTAGGCAGACCTATCCAAGCAATGTAGAATGCTAATGTGTATGATAATCTCTTTTTAGTTTACTGTTTATATATTTTTTAAACTGGCTTTTACAATCATTTTAACGTAGGTGTTGTTTTTTTGGGGGGGCGGGGCGGAGACAAACCATTTGGAGCTTTTATTACAATCAAGCTATGAATTTTGTTCATATAGTCATGTGTGAATTTTGTTAAATTAAAAGGGACACCCAGAGAGCCCTGCACCGAAGTACCTATAAACACATTTGAATTGAATGCTTGGTAATGTTCTGTTTGTGTCTTTGCCTTCACCCAGCGGGAGATGGTGTATTGCCTGGAGCACGGCTTGATCTATCGCTGCGCCAACCAGTGTGTCGTGGCTCTCTCCATCTGCAGCGTTGAGATGCCAGATATCATCATCAAGGCCCTGCCTGTCCTAATAGTCAAGCTGACACATATATCAGCTACGGCCAACATGGCCATCCCCCTCCTGGAATTCCTTTCAAGTAAGTGTATGCATATTCCATTCTTGCTTTTTCAGCTCAGGAGAGGAAGGGACCTTTGCTTTCCCTCTGTGCAATTTTTGAAAATCTGTAGGTAGATTGGATGGCTGTGAAAGATGATTGGACAAGTCTGTGGAGGATGATAAGGCTATCCATGGCTACTAGCCATAGCAGCTCTGCTCTGCCTCCATGGTCAGAGGGAGCAATGCTTCTGAATACCAATTGCTGGAAGCCACAGGAGGGGAGAGGGCTCTTGTGCTCAGGTCCTGTTTGCGGGTTTCTCACAGGCATCTGGTTGACCACTATGAAAACAGGGTGCTGGACTAGATGAGCCACTGGCCTGATCCAGAAGGCTCTTTTTAGCTTCTTATTCGGTACAGTCAAAGTTTCTTTCTGCGACTTTTTGAAAAGCAGCAGCTTCCCCCCCCCCCCAGCTGTGCCACAACATAAATCTGATTTAAAAAGCCTTCCAAACCCTGCATGTGTCTTGCTATGTAGTGTGAGAGGGGTGGTGGGTGGTTTGGGGAAGCCAAGTCAGAAGCCCCCTGTGGCACGTGGAGCTAATTGTGTCGTTTGGATCTGGAGCAGGGGTGAGGGGCTCTTTTAGCCCAAGGGCCACATTCTCTCCTGGGCAACCTCCTGGGGTCCAGATGTCTGCAGTGGGTAGGCAGAGCAACAGGTGCGACTGATCTTTTGTGCAGCAGGTTATGCTCTAGCCATCGCCCCTCCATCTGGGCAAGAGGCTTTATTACAGTCCAAGGACATATTCCAGCCAGGGCAAAGCATCTGAAGAGGGATGCAGAGCAGCAGAGGCGGCTAAGCTCCAGGGAGAGTCACAAGGGCTGGATAGGGAGGGCCGCATTTGGCCTCTAGGATGGTGTTTCCCCACCCATGCTCCAGAGAGGCATCCAGATTATAAGCACATGGTGGTGACCTCTGTGATTCACGCTGGAGAAACCTGTACCCGTGACGGAACAGTTTGGGCGTGTTTTAACCATGCCCAAACCAGCCCCCCTGTAAACAAGGTGTGTGTGAAGTGGGTTTCTGCTAGCCATCCCATCTGCAGCCAGACTCTTTTACTGTTTCCTCTTTTCCCAATCCCAGCATTGGCCCGTCTGCCTGCCCTCTACAGGAATTTTGCAGCTGAACAGTACGCCAGCGTCTTTGCCATCTCCTTGCCCTACACAAACCCCTCCAAGTAAGTTGTGGGTGGGTTGTGGTGGTTGTTTTGGTGGAGGTGTTTTGTGGGATGTGCTGGCTGAGGCTGGTGGGAGTTGTAGTCCCAAAACATCTGGAGGCCACCAGGTTGGGAAAGGCTGCTATAAGCTATAACCAAGGCAAAACTCCCTCCCATACATCACCATACATCATCTGTCGTAACTGTTGTCCTCTCTGTTTCTCCAGTCTGCACAACAAATGGCGTGTGTTTGTCAGCCTTTCTCTTTAAATTTTATTTTTTGGCCTTCAGTGGGGAGTTTGGGTGCCTTTCCATGATGCACACTTTAAATCCTGTTGTTAAATAGAAACATTCCCCTTAACCTTTTTTATGTTCTAAGTTTCCAGCTAGTATAAGTAATATCACAGTGTGATGCTAATGACGTGTTGCACAGTAATTAACATATATACTATTTTAAGCATTGCATTTTGCCATAACATGATCATTCCCCTTGAATGCCTTCCAGGTTTAACCAGTACATTGTGTGCCTGGCGCATCATGTCATAGCCATGTGGTTTATCAAGTGCCGCCTTCCCTTTCGGAAAGACTTTGTCCCCTTTATTACCAAGGTAAGCTGGTTGCTGTGCCTGAGAAGCACAAGGGAAGAGCTGACATACCGGACAGGAGACAGGGAGCAGGATGGGACCATGACGGACACTGCCGCTCTGTGGTGAGCTCCGCCTCCAGAGCAGTCCACAAAACAGAGGAGGAAACTTCTTGCCCTGTTCCACCACGGGACTATGTTTTTGGGGTGGTTTTTCAATGTGGCGTAGATTCTCAGTGGGCTGGTCCACACTAAATTTTGTTCTTGAGCTTTACAGTTTGTGATTTGTCTTGAGGAAGCAAACCACAGGTTCAGGTTTGGGTGATGTACTCAGCCAAACCATGGCTTGACTCATAGCAGTACATTAGCAGGAGGACCTGGAAGCAGGGGGGCGCAGATTCCTCCTCCTTCTCCAGGAACTCTTGAGCTGGTGCTTTTGCACAGTTTGGTTTAGCATTATGTGTGAGCCGGGTCATTATATGGCTCCAGCCAAACATCTTAGCAGAAGGCAGACAGGAATTAAGGCTTGGAGGAATTTGCTTGGGGACAGAGACTGAGCCAGGAAAAGGGAACCTGCTGTCTTCTGGATGTTGCTGGACTCCCATCGCCCAGCATGACCAGTGATCAGGGATGATGGGGCTTGCTGCTGCCGCTCTGCCGTGAGTTTGTGGGGAGGACCGCTCCCCCCTGAAGCCCTTTTTCCACCTTGGGCCTGGGGGCGGGCCCCATACTCTACCACAGCATATAAGGCTCCAAGGAGGCCCGGGACATTGCTGCTGTTGCTTTGCCGGTGAGTCTTGGGGAGGACCGCTCCCCCTTGAAGCCCTTTTTCCATCTTGGGCCGGGGGGCGGGCCCCATACTCCACCTCAGCATATAAGGCTCCAAGGAGGCCTTGGGACATTGCTGCTGCCGCTCTGCTGTGAGTTTGTGGGGAGGACCGCTCCCCCCTGAAGCCCTTTTTCCACCTTGGGCCTGGGGGCGGGCCCCATACTCCACCACAGCATATAAGGCTCCAAGGAGGCCTCGGGACATCGCTGCTGCCGCTCTGCCATGAGTCTTGGGGAGGACCGCTCCCCCCTGAAGCCCTTTTTCCGCCTTGGGCCTGGGGGCGGGCCCCATACTCCACCACAGCATATAAGGCTCCAAGGAGGCCTTGGGACATCGCTGCTGCCGCTCTGCCTATGAGTCTTGGGGAGGACCGCTCCCCCTTGAAGCCCATTTTCCACCTTGGGCATGGGGGCGGGCTCCATACTCGCCTCCGCAGCTTATGGGGCTCCAGGGAGGCCTCGGGTGTGTGGGGTGGGGTGGGTGTTTAGTTGGGTGTGGGAATTTGTTTAATTTAATTATGTTGTGTTTGTAACTTTGTTTTTTGTTTTTATAGTTTTATTGTTCTGTTAGTTTGTTTTTTGTATAGGCTTTAATTTGATTTTAAGGGGAGGGGTCAGGGCTGCCTGGGAGTGGGTCCCAGCAAACAAAATGGCTGGGGCAGGTTCCACAGGGGGGGATGCACTCGGACAACCGATCTCAGTGATCACGGGTAGGAGGAGGAGTTACGCTAAGACCAGACCATGTCATTACCGAGGAAGCAGGCTTAGTCGTTGTTTGAGGACTATCCCTGCCTCCAGGTCTGGTCCTGACCGGAAGGATACTGGAATCAACAAGGGAAACCCACATAACCTGAAAGTGTTGCTGTGCAATGCCAGGTCAATGATGAATAAAACCTCTGCCATCCACGACCTGATTGTGGATGGAGGATTTGACCTGGCATGTGTGACAGAGACCTGGTTGGATGAAGCAGATGGGCCCGTCCTTGCCGCTGCTTGTCCACCAGGTTTCTCTTACGCACAGCAACCCAGGCCTTGTGGGCGGGGAGGGGGGGTTGCAGTGATTTTTAGGAAGTCATTAGTTTGCACCAGGCGTCCTATTGGAAAGACCCAGTTCTCTGAGTGCATGTTCTGGAAGTTGGGCAATAGGGGCAGTACAGGATTCCTATTGGTGTACCGACCTCCCCGCTGCACCAAGGATTCCCTGCCCGAGCTGCTTCAGGTCGTGGCGGATGTCCTCCTGGAGACACCTAGTTTGGTTGTCCTAGGGGACTTTAACATCCATGCCGACACGACCTTACAAGGGGCCGCTCGGGACTTCGTGGAAAGCATGGCCTCCATGGGGCTGTCCCTGAATAAGTCTGGCCCAACTCATAGCCATGGGCATGCCTTAGACCTGGTGTTCACCTCTATGGATGTTGGTGATCTGACATTAAGTAAAAGCGAAACCAAAGAAGTGCCATGGTCAGATCACTTCCTGTTGCAACTGGACTTCTCCGTGACCCTTCCCCTCTGCAGGGAGGCGGGACCGATTCAGATGGTCCGCCCCCGCCACTTAATGGATCCAAATGGTTTCCAGAGAGTGGTAGGGGGTGTTTTATCCCATGTTGATGGCCTTTCAGCTGATTCCCTGGTGGCCCGCTGGAATGTGGAGTTAACCAGGGCTATTGACTGTTTGGCTCCAAAGCGCCCTCTCCGATTGCATGGAGTCCGGACAGCCCCGTGGTTTTCCACGGATCTGAGGGCAATGAAACAATCGTTGAGACGGCTAGAGCGCCGGTGGCGGATAACCCATTCTGAATCTGACCGGACACGGGTTAGAGCTCAGTGTCGAGCCTACCAAGTGGCGATAGCGACGGCGAAGAAGACTTTCTTCACCGCCTCTATTGCATCTGCGGAAAACAGCAGCAGGAGACTCTTTCAGGTGGTTCGCAATTTAGCGGAACCACCTGCTCCATCAGGGCCCAGTAGCGGCCACATGATCTCCCGCAATGACTTTGCAAAGTTTTTTGCAGATAAAGTCGCTCAGATTCAAGAAGAGGTAGACTCCACCGTGGGAGCAGGGCCGGGGCGGGAGAGTGCTAGAGTCCTGTCTAGTCAAGTTGTGTGGGATCAATTCCAATCTGTTACCCCCGAGGATGTGGACAGGCTGCTTGGACGAGTGAAACCAACCACTTGCCTCCTTGATCCTTGCCCATCCTGGCTTATAAAAGCTAGCCGGGAAGGACTGGGCGATGGGCTTCGTGGGGTGGTGAATGCTTCCCTCCGTGAGGGAGCCTTCCCAGACCCGCTGAAAGAGGCGGTTATTAAACCGCTTCTTAAAAAACCATCTTTAGATGCGGCCACGATAGCCAACTATCGCCCAGTCTCAAATCTTCCATTCTTGGGCAAGGTGATTGAGCGAGTGGTTGCTGAACAACTCCAGGCACGCCTGGAAGAAGCGGACCATTTGGATCCCTTCCAGTCGGGATTCAGGCCTCATCATGGGACTGAAACTGCCTTGGTCGCACTGGTTGATGATCTCCGGCGAGCTAGGGACAAAGGTGAGAGCTGTTTCCTAGTTCTGCTGGATCTCTCAGCGGCGTTTGATACCATCAACCATAACATCCTTCTGGACCGTCTTGAGGGGCTGGGAGCTGGGGGCACTGTTATACAGTGGTTCCGCTCCTTCCTCCTGGACCGTGTTCAGAAAGTGGTGGTGGGGGATGAGTGTTCAGACCCCTGGGCCCTCACTTGTGGGGTGCCTCAGGGTTCTGTCCTCTCCCCCATGCTTTTCAACATCTACATGAAGCCGCTGGGAGAGATCATCAGGGGATTTGGGCTGGGTGTTCATCAGTATGCAGATGATACCCAGCTCTACCTCTCTTTCAAATCAGAACCAGTGAAGGCAGTGAAGGTCCTGTGTGAGTGCCTGGAGGCGGTTGGAGGTTGGATGGCGGCTAACAGATTGAGGTTGAATCCTGACAAGACAGAAGTACTGTTTTTGGGGGACAGGAGGCGGGCAGGTGTGGAGGATTCCCTGGTCCTGAATGGGGTAACTGTGCCCCTGAAGGACCAGGTGCGCAGCCTGGGAGTCATTTTGGACTCACAGCTGTCCATGGAGGCACAGGTCAAATCTGTGTCCAGGGCAGCTGTTTACCAGCTCCATCTGGTACGCAGACTGAGACCCTATCTGCCTGCGGACTGCCTCGCCAGAGTGGTGCATGCTCTGGTTATCTCCCGCTTGGATTACTGCAATGCGCTCTACGTGGGGCTACCTTTGAAGGTGACCCGGAAACTACAACTAATCCAGAACGCGGCAGCTAGACTGGTGACTGGGAGCAGCCGCAGAGACCACATAACACCGGTCTTGAAAGACCTACATTGGCTTCCAGTACGTTTCCGAGCACAATTCAAAGTGTTGGTGCTGACCTTTAAAGCCCTAAACGGCCTTGGTCCAGTATATCTGAAGGAGCGTCTCCACCCCCATCGTTCTACCCGGACACTGAGGTCCAGCACTGAGGGCCTTCTGGCGGTTCCCTCACTGCGAGAAGCCAAGTTACAGGGAACCAGGCAGAGGGCCTTCTCGGTAGTGGCGCCTTCCCTGTGGAACACCCTCCCACCAGATGTCAAAGAGAACAACAACTACCAGGCTTTTAGAAGACATCTGAAGGCAGCCCTGTTTCGGGAAGCTTTTAATGTTTGATGTATTATAGTATTTTAATATTCTTTTGGAAGCCGCCCAGAGTGGCCGGGGAAGCCCAGCCAGATGGGCGGGGTATAAATAATAAATTATTATTATTATTATTATTATTGAAGTCCACAACAGCCAGAGGACCACAGCTTCTCCATGCCTGGACTCAAAGATCTCAGTCCTGCCACCCTCACAGGCCCAGTTTGGTGGGGGGAAAGGGAGAGGGCCTTCTTAGTAGCTGCTCCTGGATTTTGGAACTCTCTTCCTAGAGAAGCCAGACTGGCTTTCTCCTTGTCCTTCCACTGGCAGGGGAAGACTGTCCAATTCTGACAGGCGTTCGAGAACTGGCTGGTTTTTAAGGAAACGGTTTTTAATTGTGCTGTTTTCATTGCTTTTATTACCTGTATTCTAATAGATTTGTATTTTATATTGTTTTAACTCCATTACAGTTGAATTATTTTTTACGGTTTTTCTTTTATATGTTTTTAGCTTTTTGTACAGTGGTATCTCGGGTTACAAACTTAATTTGTTCTGGAGGTCCGTTCTTAACCCAAAACTGTTCTTAACCTGAGGCGCACTTTCACTAATGGAGCCTCCCGCTGCTGGCGCACCGCTGGTGAGCGATTTCCATTCTCATCCTGGGGCAAAGTTTGCAACCCAGAGCAACTACTTTTGGGTTAGCAGAGTTTGTAACCCAAAGTGTTTGTAACCTGAAGTGTTGGTAACCCGAGGTACCACTGCATTTTGTTTTAATTTGTGTAAGCTGTCTTAAGTCCCTCTCCGGGGAAAAGGTGGGATATGAATGTAAATATAATAATAATAGCAACTTTCAACTCTTCTTTGTATTCTCTTTATGACAGGGTTTGCGATCAAATGTCCTCCTCTCCTTTGATGACACACCAGAGAAAGACAGCTTCCGGGCTCGTAGCACCAGCTTGAATGAGAGACCGAAGAGGTAGGTTGTTCCCCGAAGGTCCACTTCTTTTTACAGCACTTTGAAGTGCTTTTTGTTAAAAACACCTATTTGTTGCCTTCTGGGGGCTGCTACAACTTTTCTGATGGGTCAGGTTTTATGCCAATGAAGCTACCTGATTTTGTTCTGATGATGGTCCATGCCCTTGCAGCTGAAAGCTGTCCTACCTCGACTCATTGCTCAGTCCAGTTTGAAGTGTCCTATTTTGCCTCCTCTCATCCTGCAATGCAGGGCTGGAAGACCTCTAGCCCTCCGACTGTCATTGGACTCCAACTCCCATCACCCCCTGCCAGCATAGCCAGGTGTCAGGGATGATGAGTCTTGTCGTTCAACAGTAGCTGGACGTTCCCTACCCCTGCTGTAATGATCAGGTTGCAGCCCATTTAGCTGGTGGTTACACTGGAACATTTTGTAAGCTTTTCAGCACCAGACTTCTTCACCCCCAATCTGGAGAGGGAGGAAAAACTGCAAAAACATTATGATTTGTTCAGAGATAACTATGGTCAGTTGAAAGCATTAAAGCTGCTTTCAGTGGGGGTTTTGAAAAAACTGCGGGTAGCTTTTCTGCTTTGGCTGACTTTGCATCTGGGAAAAGCAATCCTAGCATTGCATTCACTGTCCATGCAGCAGTCTTTGGGTTAGGGATTCAGAGTTGGTTTGCCCCTGAATGTCATTGGTTGGGAATCACAACCAACTGCAGTCACGTCCTGCTTATGGGCTTCCTGTTGGAGCATCTAGTTGGCTGCTGTGAGAACTTGTTGCTGGACTAGAAGGGCCACCTTTGGGCCAATTCAGCAGGGCTTTTCTGATGTTCTTGTGTTCAGAACTTGCTAGTGGTACTGGTGTATTCCATAGCAATTGCCATTGCAGTCTCCTGGCCTGGCTGTATCATTAGTCTTTGGGCCCTTCCAGACTGGTGGTGTCTTTTTGGTCTTCATGTCATGGATACAACATTACTGCATTAGTGCTGGGTCCGTCCACACGTCCTTCCCGTTTATTAGTTGTTCTGCAGCGTTTCTCCCAACATTACCAGAGGGTATCCTCACACATGTAGTGCAGCGAAAAATAAATTGGAACATTTGTGGTATGAAAAGCTACAGGATTTCAGCAGGAAGTTTTGGGACATGCACCTAACTGGAAACAGAGTAGGATGTCCCCCCAAAAACTTCTACAGATGCAAAGTGCTATGAAAGTGGGATTGTGCACAACAGCCCTGATACCAAACCACCATGAAGGCACAATAAAAAGGAAGTCTGGAGGGGCCACATGGAAAACAATGTGGTGCTTGAAGTGCCTTTTGAATCTGGGTGACCCAGGTTCAGATCTCTGCCTGCCCATGAAGCGTGTCTGCCCCTTCACCACCTCAACAATGATACCCTCAAGCTTTTTAGGCAGAGAGTTTTCCAACTAGGCCCATGAAGTTCCAAAGGTGCATGGCCTACCTTTCATTTCACTGCCGCCCTGGGAATTGTTTTGTGCCTGCAAATTAAAGCACAGCTGGTGATATTCTTGACCTCGGAGTTACAAACGAGGCTCGCCACTTCTCTAGCCAGCCTTTTTGTGTCCGTCATTTTCCTTTTGAGTTGTGGCTCCCATCGCCACTTCCTTGCCTTGGCATTTTTGATTTTACTATGTTGGGATACTGTTGAGTTGAAAAGTTCTTCTGCAAGAGGTACTTTCAAAACACCCACTGCCATTATTCTGGGAGTGGCAGTAGCCACGATTTGTAGTTGAAAAGTAGCAGGAGTGTCAGTCAACCCTAAAAGGCACCTTTGGTTGGATGCAAATGGTTTGTGTGTGATTTGCTTCCTGGTCAGAAAACCCACAAGAAACCCCAGGTGTGTGTGCTGCTCTGTAAAACCAGGAACCTCTTGGAGCTCCTTTTCGTTTTCTGGGTATGGAACACGCAAACATATGCCCTGGGTGTTCTTTGAGCGGGAGATACACCCTCCCTGTGTTATCTATTTTTTGAGTCATTCAGGCAGCGGTTTCACCCTCAAACCTTTGTGATAATGTTGCAGTGAGATCCAGCAGCATAAATGTAGCCAGGCATTGCCCTGAGGGAACTTGCTCACTCCATAGGTACATTTTGTTTTGCTGGAGACACTTCACAGAAGGGAAAATAGCAGAAGCTGTTGCTACTTGCGCTTTATGCTGCCCTCACCCCAGGAATCTGCTTTAGACCTTGATGTTGGGGCTGATGATTCCATAGTCTTCTGTCTTGTCATTTAATTGGGTTTGGGTTTTGTGAACTGTGCCTCTGAGCTAATGCATATTGCACATTCCCTACCCACTGAACAGGCACACTTTTATTATTTTTGCTCAGGGCTCCATAGTATTCCAACTGCCACTTTTATTTTGTAACATTTATCAATCTGGGGTAGAATGGGGGAGATGTCGGCTGTCTTTCTGTTGTCTTTTTTCATTTTTGAAATGTTTGTTTATGCTTTTTGAGTTTTGCTTATTGTGTTTAATTCCCCCCTCCCTCCTTTTTTTGGCATCCTGTTTTTTTGTTTCTATTTTTACATCACCTTCCGGGACTTTTGTGGCCTTCCAACCTCCATCCTTCCACTGATTTTCCTCCTGTGCAAAATCACACCTCCTTTACGTGGGGTCTTGGTGGTGGTGCCGCTGCCTGTTCTTCACCCCTAGTAGCTTTAAGATAGCCAAAAATGCCAGGCAAAGCTTGAATAATTCTCCTCCAGTGAAAGAGCTGAAAGAACCCTCTGGTGTCGATGCCTTCCGGTCCCGCAGCATCAGTGTCTCTGACCATGCAGCCCACAGGTAGTGATTCTTGGAGAGCCACCTGGGCTCGCGGCCACATTACTTGCTATGATGGGGAGGGTGGCAGATGGAACAGAGGGGATTTGCATGCTGGGGTTCTTGCATGATTTCCTTAGAACTGAGCCCCACCCAACAAGGTTTGCTATGCAAGTGCTTTCTTCTGTTTGCCTGTTTTAAGATTGAAAAGGACACACAATTTAACGCTGATGCAAATGTAGGTTTAGTTGCAAGACCCCCATTGATAAAGATGTGAGAGAGATGTGAGACAGCTGGTTTTGGTTGGGCTTGACCTTTCCCCCCAAATGGTGGTTGTTCCAAAGGCAACTTCTTGAATTAAAAAATAATAATTAAAAGTGCTGCATTTTATAGGGTAGCTGTCACAAGACTATTTAGCCATAGGATGGACTAGAAGGTAACTTTACCATGTGGCACAAGAGACCTCTTGATATAAAGTTTTGATAAGCTGGTGATCAGATCTGTTCTGTGCTGTCCCGTTATTTTGTACAACACAATGTGTTGCTTAAATTTTTAGAGGGATAGCCCTTGGGTTTGTCTCCTGTAGCAAAAATGACAAAAGTGTCTTGTGACACTTTTTAAAGATGAACATATTTATTATGCTATAATAGCTTTCATGGACTCAAGCCATGGAATGCTGTGTCTGATGACGTGACCTTGAGTCCATGAAGTTTTTGCCATCATATATTTTTTAGTCTTTGAGGTGCCACAAGGGGCTCCTTGTTTTTCAGGTACCTTTCACTTTGGGGGCTGCTGATTTCTTTAGTCCTCCTGCTATCCCACGGTTAGAGTCATAGAAAGTATAGAAAGGAATGTCAGTTTATAACAGTAATGACCTGGCACAATCCTAACCATGTCTACTCGGAAGTAAGTCCTACTGAATGCAGCGGGGCTTACTCCAAAATTTGCAGGATTAGGATCACAGCCTTAACGAGCTCTTAAGCCCCCATAGTCAGCAACTGTGTCTCTTGGAGGGCTGCTTAGAAATGGAATCCAGGTCTGTGACTACCTAGCCTGATAAGTGACCTGCTTGTAGGTCCGGTTGCCACAGATGCCATACAGCTACAACCTCCCCCCCTCCAGCAATTGAGGGGTTAGGCAAGCCTACTCCAAGCAGATGAAATAGCCCCTCTTTAGTTACTCTCCCTCCTAGATTTTAAGAAGACACATAGGCTCTCATGATCCCATATTTCAGGTCAGTCTCCTTCATGGAACCACATTCCAAAGTTTGATATCCATATAAATGCTGCTAAGCTTGTGTATGTGTGTCCCACCCACCCCTGCCTCCCAGCTTGCTGCATGCTGTAGAGATTGTGAGACAACTGGTTTTCCTTGTCCATTGTGCTTTGGCAAACGTCCGACCCACCTTTTTCCAGCCGGCTGCAGACCTCCATCACCAGTTCCAGCCTGGGATCTGCTGACGAGAACTCTATGGCTCAAGCGGACGACAGCCTGAAAAATCTCCACTTGGAGCTGACGGAGACCTGCCTCGACATGATGGCTCGATATGTCTTCTCAAACTTCACAGCTGTGCCCAAAAGGTTTCAGTTCTTACTCGAAGCCCGAGTCCCCAGCCCTCTTTCAGGGATGGCTATTGTTGGTTTTATATGCCAACTGCTTTGGCTCCTTATTTGCTTCTCAAAATGTGATACGCCCTTTCCTTATCGTGAAATATTATGCCCCTTATAATGAAGTATGAACTGGATCTTCGTCACCTTTCTGCATCCTGGTGCTGCTTTGGACTATCTCCCAATAGGCCCCAACCAGTGTGGTCAGTGGCCAGGAATGATGGGATTTGTAGTCCATCTAGATGGCACCAAGTTGGCTAACCCTGGCTTAGATGGCCTTAAAAGGACTGGATGTGGGAACCAGTGAATTGGTCTTATTTGCCATGATAGCTCTGTGGAGTCCCCATGATCAGAAGGAACATCTCTCCGGTGGTAGGGAATGTCCTGTTTTGTGGGCAGAGAATGCTTTTACCTGATGGACCTTTGGCCAGATTCATCAAGGTGGTTCTTCAGTTCCTTCATTTCAGCCTTCCTCAGCCTGACGCCTGTCAGATGTTTTGTTGGACTACAGCTCCCAGGAGCCCCAGCCAGCGCCGCTATATGATGCTGGAGCTGATGGGAGCATGACTATATTGGGGGTGATGGGAGTTGTAGCAGCTGCTTTAATTCATTGCCCATGTCTTCCCGATGCTTCCAGGTCTCCGGTGGGAGAGTTTCTCCTCGCTGGAGGGAGGACCAAGACGTGGCTGGTAGGCAACAAGCTGGTGACAATCACAACAAGCGTCGGGACGGGAACCAGGTCTCTCCTGGGCCTTGACTTGTCAGAGACACAGAACAGCACAGAGGCAAGGTAAGCCCTGATGCCCCTCTCACCCCCTTTTAAAAATAATAACAAAGCAAAGGAGACTGGGGAAATGACGCTGGGCACTCTTAAAACTCCAGGGGTTGAGGGTAGGGAAGATGGGGCAAATAACTATTGTGGGGTGTTGTCACAGAATTTTTAATTTTGACTAGGGGTGGGTGTGGAAATGGGAGGAAAGGGTTCCTTTGCACAAAGAGCCTGGTCTCAAAATCTGTCTGGGACTGGGAGGCCACTTGCTCACCCTTCTCCGCCTTCTGCCACAAGAGGATGCTCCCTTATTGCTGTTTTACACAGGAAGAGAGGAAGCTGCCTTTTACTGAGTCAGACCATTGGTCCATCTAGCCCAGTACTGTCTACACTGATTGGCAGGGGCTCTCCAGGGTTTCAGGCAGGAGGCATTCTCAGCCCTACCTGGAGATACAGGGGCTGGAGCTTGGGACCTTCTGCATGGAAGGCAGGTGCTTATCCCTTTGTGCTGCGGCCCTTCCCCATCTACCCCAGTTGATAGCAGCGCTGGAGGGTCTTGGCCTTTCCCAGTCTCCTGGTCCCCTTAACTGGAGATGGTGGTACGCCTGCTGGGCCTTCTGCATGCAGAACAGGTGTTCTGCCACTGAACCATGGCCCCTCCCCACAAGATCTACCAGCGGAGACAAATTAATTCCTTTGCGGATTGACGGCATTCCTGCTTTGGATTCCTAGCTCCGACCACACCTTGCAAGTGAGGCAGACCAAAGAAGCTCCAGCCAAGCTTGAGTCCCAGGCTGGCCCACAAGTGGTTCGAACCCGCAACCGTGTTAGGTCGATGTCTGGTAAGGAGCCTCCCCTGATTTCTCTGTATGGAAGATTCAGGTGTTTAGAGCCATAAGGCTTGCTTATATTGTTTGTTCAGGATCAGGCCTAGCAACTGCAGAGTAGTTACTCCTGAGACAAATGGGGTTTGAGAATGTAAGAGGAGCAGCCTGCTGAATCAGGTCCAAAGGGGCCCATCTATCCCAGCATCCTGTTCTCACAGTGGCCAGCCAAATGCACCAGTGGGAAGCCAGCAAGCATACACTTTCCTCATTTGTGATTCCCAGAGGGATAATGCGCCAGTATTTCAGTGGCAACTGGTTGGCTAAATTGATGGTGCTCTGAAGGATATGCATCTGTCCCCAATTCACACACTATGCCAGAGCGGTGTGCAGCAATATAGAAGGAGGTGCCATGGAATTTTGACCTGCTGTTCCCTGGTAAATGCATCCATAGCCTTCAGCTGATTATCCAGCGCTTGCAGGCTGGAGCTGGTAGGAGTTGTCTTCTAAAATGGTGGTAGGAGTTGTATTCTAAAATGGTGCTGACTGGGGGAGGGGCTGATGGGAGTTGTAGTCCCAAACATCTGAAGGGCACCCAGTTAGCAAAGCTTGGCTTATTGTGACTGTTTGGCCCAGCAGTTCTCCCTCCTAGAATAACTGGAGTTCTGTCCTTATAAGCAACTTCTTAGTCCTACCTACTTGTTTCCAGTTTCTGGGGCTTCTCTGTGAATTCCTCTTCTCCTTGTTTGCTAGACAGTTGCCCAGGCTTGACCTGGTTACTTGGGGGCTAAAGAACCAGGGGCTTGATGTCATTCTCTTGTGCTTGAATCCTGCTTGCAGGTTTCCCACACGAATCTGGTTGGCCACTGTGAGAATGCGATGCTGGGCCATGGGCGTGACTCAGCCAGCTCTTCTTAGGTTCTCAGCGCTTAGTCAATAGAAACTGGTTTGGGAGAGGTGCCTCTTAGTTTAGCCTCTACCAGCAGGAGACGCATTCTGACCTCAGTGGAGCCCACCACAATCTCCATACAGCTGCCTGTATGTATTAAGGAGAATTCACAGGTGTGCAGAAGATTCTCCCCCTTCCCAATAAAATACATCACCTGAACTACTTTAGGGTCTGTCTCTGCCTTCTGATTCACACTGGTGATTGCTTGCCCTGATAATAAAAGCTTTGGATATGAGAGGATCCCCCAGGCAGAGGATCTTTGTACTGCTAGATCAATACTTCAGCCCTAGAGTGGGATTAACAGTCACTGGAAGCCCCAGGAGGGGAGGGTGCTCTTGTGTTCATATCTCCCTTGCAGCTTCCCTTGTAGGCTTTTGTTTGGGCACTGTGAGTACAGGAGGCTGCACTAGGTGGGCCACTGGCCTCATCCAGCAGGCGCTTCTTATATTCCTTAGCACACACAGTTCAACTCTGTTTCTTCTCAATAGCTGCGTATGTTTTTTGTATCGTCTTTGAACCAATATGCAGCCCTGCTGCAAAATCCTCCTAACCTCTCTGCTTCCTCCGAATGTCCTTTTGCCATCCAGGTGGCCACGCCTTGCGGGTTGGGGCATTAGACACCTCCACCTCCCATTTCCCTGCCACCCCGATGCCCCAAGGATTTCAGAGCTCTCCTGCTCCTACTGCTGCTCGAGCGGAAAAGGCCGCTCCTGGGCCTCTACAGAAGGAAAAGGCCAACTTGGCTGCGTACGTCCCCCTGCTAACACAAGGCTGGGCGGAGATACTGGTGCGGAGACCGACAGGTAGGCCAGGTGAAATGTATGCCTTCACAAATATGTAAAATGGCATGTGTTGGTGCACATGTTTCCATGTTGCTGAGTGTAAAGGGCTTAATCAGTACCTTATCCTAGAATCATAGGAATGATGTAACACTGTGCGTTATTATAGGAGTCTTTCAGGAATGTGTACTACTTGCAGCCCTTTGTTTATGTTGTGACACGGACAAGCAATGATGTTCCATCAGCCTGGTGAGAAGTGTTTTGTTATAATGCTAAAAAGCAATTAGCACTTGGAGAGAGCACTTCTTACCATGCCTTATGGCTCTGGTGTAGGGGACCTCCAGCGTTCCGTGTAAAGTTACCAACTGTTCCCTAACGTGAAGATCAGTTATGGTGCACAAAGTGCTGTGGAAAGCAACTTGCCCATTGCTATCTGTTTCCCCCCTGCTCTGTATATAGCTGCAGGGAAGAGGGGCTGGAGTTCAGTGGTAGAGTACATGCTAGGCATGCAAAAGGCTCCAGGTTTCATCCCCATCATTCCCTGATCAGGAGCAAGTGACAGAAAAGCCACAGCACAGGGCAGGAGGGGCCCACAGGCTGACCTGGCCAAAGGCAGCTTCTTGTGTTCTTATGCGATTCTTTTAAGGCTGTGCATGGCACCCCCAATCGAGTCTGGGACTCTGGATCAGCCCTGATCTGACTCTGGACAGTCTAGGACCAACATGGACCAGGGGCCTGAATTGATTTGGGGTGGGGGCGGTCAGCCCTAGCATTTAATTAATGTTTTAAACATGCTGTTGGGAAGGGAACGTGTTGATCAGTGGAAAGGTTAATCCTGCTGGAATCACCAGCACCTTTCCTGCAGGCTGGGTGAAGCAGATCCTGCAGATGCTGCCTGCCTCCCCTCACTCCCAGGCGATCCGGAGCTCTCTTGGCCTCATTGGGCCAAAGCCTGGGTCAGCCTACTTTGGGTCCAGGCATTATTTGAATCTGGTGCACAGCCCCAGTGTCTTCTAGGCAGAGCTCTCCATTCACCTAGGAGGCCAGTGCTGGATGTTTGAGATGTGCGTAACCTGGAATGATACCCTGCAGGACATTTATGAAAGAAGGAAACAAGACTGGGGTTATTAACGGGGATTTTATTTTATTTTTAAATCTCAGTGGCATGTTCTGCTTTGTTCTGCATCTTCACCTTCCCACCACTCCAGGTAACACAAGCTGGCTGATGAGCCTAGAGAACTCCCTGAGCCCGTTTTCCTCGGATATCAACAGCATGCCCCTGCAGGAGCTCTCCAACGCTCTCATGGCGGCTGAGCGCTTCAAGGAGCACCGCGACCCCACCCTGTACAAGTCCCTCTCGGTCCCTTCCTCCACCTTGCCAACGGGGACTGCCAAGCCGTACTTTCTGCAGCGCTCAAACACAGGTGAGGCAGCGCAGTGGCTGGCCCAGGAGAGGGGGTGCGAGGATGAGACCATAGCTAGCCATTCCCAGCCAAAGTGCTTCATGGCAGAGCCACTCTGCTTTAGGAGAATAGGAGGCGCACGCAATTCACCTTCCTAAAAGGAAGTCTTTAATCTAGCCTGAAGCCCAGCCACTGTTACAGCAGGCCATGTGTGGGGCTAGCAGGGGCTGATGGGAAGTGTAGTCCAAAACAGTTGGAGAGCTCCAGGATCGGGAAAGCTGCCTTAATCAGTTAGACATAATTCCATAGAAGTTAGATCATGCTTCTTGAATAAATTATGCTGCCACATTCACACCATTCATGGAAAGCAGTATGGGGTAAGGTAAAGGTAAAGGACCCCCTGGACAGTTAAGTCCAGTCAAAGGCAACTATGGGGTGTGGCAGTCATCTCGCTTTCAGGCCAAGGGAGCTGATGTTTGTCCACAGCTTTCCGAGTCTTGTGGTCAGCATGACTAAACCGCTTCTGGCACAATGGAACACTGTGACGGAAGCCAGAGGATTCTTTGAGGGAATGACTTTTTAAAAAGTGGTATTACATTTCTTTTAATGCATGCTGTGAATGTGGTCTTGCTGAAGAAATGCAGGATAGAAACATAAATACTTAGGGTTGTATCCAATGTTATCCCTATGTGGAGTAGACCTATTGAAATTCATCGGCATGACTAAAGTCGGGTTGCCATACGTCTGGATTTTCCTGGATCCCCACCCCCCCAAAAAAGCTCAGCAACTTTCCCTAAAAAAGCCTTTTGTGTCTGGATTTTTACTTCTTGAAATATGGCAAACCTAAACTAAAGATTTGTAAATTTCAATGGGTCTGTTCTCAATAACAGTTGGATACAACTCTGAATAATCCATTTTACTTATGTGTGTATAATTCAGTCATAGAAAGAAGCACACTGCCCGTTTCACTAAACACAGCAGAATGTGTGCTTCTGCTGAGGCAGCCTTAGCCAAAGAGTGTTTTGATCAATGCATGTTTCACTCATGAGTCTAGGTCTCCTTCCAGAAGTTGTCAGGGCAGACTGGGTGGACTCTGTTAAAGCTCCCTTGTTCTGAAACAATGGTCTGCAGCAAGAAGGGGGGTTGGAGACTTCCCTTGCTGCTCAGGTCTGTGTTTATTTCAAACACCAATGTTCTGTGCCAGAGGAGCTCAGATTCTGTAACCTGGCTAAATTATGCAAATTAGTATGCATGGTTTTCTTTTTCTTTTTGCATAATTTTTTCTGTGATCTTTTTGTGTGCGTAATTTTGTTTCTGCTCATCATGGGGAGAAAGGCACAGATCTGTGCAAGAGCCCTGATAAAACTGGGAATGTTTCCTGCAGTTGCTCTGACTTCAGCCATTGCCCCCACAAGCACATATTTACACAACCACAGGGACTAGAATCTTGTTTCTTTTTATCCTGCAGGCAGCTGCATATCCCGCATCTTTTCCGTTCTCCTTTGGAATTGCAGCATTGCGCACAGCTCTGCTGCAGCCCCACCCACACGAACAGTGTCCCGCCTACTCACCTTCCAGCCCCCCCCCCCCCCAGTTTCTGAGATTTAACCTGTTGCTGCCCACTCACTTTCTAGCTAATCTGAATAGCACCGATGACAGTAAATGAGGCTGCTGGTGGGTTTGTTTCTGTTTTTAGATGGAAATATAGTTAATGCCCAGATTCTAAATATTGTGCACTGTACCACACACTCTTGGCCAACCTGGAAGGCAACAGGTTGGGGAAAACTGCTCTCCCAAATTTTACACCTGTGCAGGACAGATCTCAAGAACAGAGAACGTGCATGCCTCCTGGCATTAAACATTGAAATCAATGGCCATGACTCCTGTTGGTAAATTCATTTCAGGGGGTCTACTCTGAGTAGGACTTAGTTGGAGACAACTCTAAATTCAGGTGAATTTATTATTTCGGTCACAGACCAGTTTAAATTCGAGTGTTATTGACAGCATCTAAAGTGCGGTGTAAAAAAAAAAAAGTAGTAGTGTTCCGATGCCCATTTGCCAGGAAATTTTAAGATGCAAGAACCTGGGAGCTGGGAGCTTTTCTTTTTCCTGGTGCTCTAAGGCTGAACCGCTGTAGTGATGGAAGTGCTGGTGGTTTCCCCACCTCTTTGGGTTGTGTTTTAGTTTAGGGAAAGGGAGGGTTTGGGGGATAAGTGACTAATCTCATATCTCCTTTTCCTGACTTCCTGAACCATACCTACTTGCATAAGCCGCCTCTTCTTAACCATTCCATTGTCCAGTATTCAGTGTGGGTATCTGGATGTTTCTCCCTCCCTTCTCTCATTGACTGATTTACAAAGCCCAGAACAACTTCGTTCCAGGGTGCCTCAGGGACCTCCTGATCCCTTTCACCCCAGCTCAATCACTGAGATCATTGCAGGAGCATCACTGGACATTTCCCAAGCTGGTGAAGCTCATTTGACAACGAACTGAACCTTTCGTGCCATTGACCCAGTATTGTGCCTGTGGAGACTGTTCCAGCCTTTAAACACCTGCTGAAAACTTCCCCATTTTGCCAGGCCTTATTTGGGCAGTTAAGAACACATCTTTCCACAATAGTTAGCTGATTTCTTATTTTAACACACACACGGTTTTATGTACATTTGCTGTACGTTGCTCTGGTTTTTGTTTTATGAATTAGCGGTATCTAAATATTTGTATGAATAAAAATAATAATGCAGGGCAAAGTCCACTGTCAAGTTCTCTGCAAGCCCTTTTGAAGTTATTGCTCTTTTCATTGAGAATTGCGAAGGAGGACCATCTGCTGCATTGCACCATGTTGGATGGCTCCATCCTCGTTTGGGGCAGGGGTAGGTGGAGGAAACTCTCCCTGTAACACAGCCTTTGGCAATATGGTGCCCACCAGATGTTTGGGACTATAACTCCCATCATTCCCAGCCACCATGGCTGATGAGTATTCTGGTCTAAAATGGCCGGGTAATAAATTAAAATCATCACCATCATCCCAAGCTATGTTGCAGGGGTCCTCAGCCCCCAAAGGCTCAGCCTTGGCTACACCTCTTCTAAGTGCTCTCACACTTCCCTACCCTGTTATTTTCTCCCATGTATTTTGTTGAAGCTGACTCTCTTTCTGATTATGTGTTAAAACTCGGTGCTTTAATTTTATTTATTTATTTTCTCCATAGAGTCTCTTCCTCTCTCTCTTCCTCTCCTTCCTTTTTGATGTCATTCCTCCCTTGGTTTTCCCTTCACAGTGGCCTCTTTCTCTTCCATGTACCTGACCAGTTCTCAAGAAAAGTTGCACAGGAGCATTTCCTGGGCAGGTATACTTGCATATCTTTAAAGGAGGTTTTTTAAAAAATAATAATAAAAAGAAAAGCAAGAAGGAGGAGGGAGGGGGAGCAAGTATTGACATAAAAAGAAACAAGCACTGTGATTCATAGAGGCTGCCTTTCCTCGTGCTTCCATCCACTCCTTCCATGTTTTATGTCTGTCCCTGATCTCATTGCACTCCAGGGATGGAAATTCCAGTGGGCATAAACAAGTCCAAGCCAGACATGGCCTCGGTTGGTCCATGAAAGCTCCATAATGCCTTGGTTTTGGGGTGGGTGGGGAAGCTCTTTATAGGCAGGCCACCAAACTGTAGGGCAGGGCTGCCCAATGTGGTTGCCCACCAAATGGTGTTGGACTTCCAACTCCTACCAGCCCCAGCCAACGTCACCAACAGCTGGGGGTTATTATACCTTTATCCTGGCCTTTGGCACCTGAAATGTTTGTTTACAGGGCCCATCCTATTCCTGTGGTTGTGTTCTGTTTTAACTGTTTCAGATTTTAAATTGTTGTGACCCACGCTGGGACCTGCTGGTGAAGGGCAGGAAATATTATTATTATTATTATTATTATTATTATTATTATTATTATTTGTTGCATTCTAACATCTGGAGTGGACCACATTGGCTATCTCTGCTATAGAACACAGAAAGAAGGAAAGTTGCAATTCGGGTGCAGCTTAGAAACAGGAAAAACTGAAACTGCCAATGTTTCTCCACCCCTGCCTTTTGTTCAGTTTTGAGTCTTTCACTTCCACCTCCTCTTTTGTGTGTTGACCCTCAACCCATCCACAAATAATAAGTCTATCAATCAAAATTCTATCTGAATTAAGGCAAGGAGGTTAAGAAATCTTTCAGGGGGTCTGTCTTTCTGTTGCCTACTCACGTGAAGGCTGCACACTAGACTTTAGCCTTTGCCAATCTTGTACTCCTCAGATGTTTTGGGATTATTAACGCCTAACAGCCCCAGCCAGGATAGCCAAGCTCGCTGGGGCTGATGGGAGCTGTAGCCTGAAGCAGCAGCAGCAGCAACAACAGCAACAGTTACATTTATATATTATCTTTATCTTCCAAGGATCTCAAAGGGGTGTACATGGTTCTCCTCTACCCCATTTCATCCTCACAACAACCCTGTGAGGTAGGTTAGGCTAAGAAATGATGACTGGCCCAAGGTCACCCAGGGAGCTTCATGGTTGAGAGGGGATTTGAACCTTGATGTCTCCAGTCAAAGTCTCAATGTTCTAACCAGTACACCAGACATCTGGAGGGTACCAGGTTAGCAAAAGCTGCAGTCTAGAGATCCTTTTGGTTCTACGGTGAACAGAAGCAGAAGCACAAAGCAAATCAATGCTGTTTTCGTGCAGTGTACAGAACATTATCCAACCCTCGCTTAAAAAAAAAATCTCAAGTAAAATTCTCATGTGGCATTGCTGCAGGTCACCGTTGATTGCTGTGTTGGTGAGATGCTGTTAAAATGTCCACAGGATCAGGCAGGAGCCTCTCACTTTGAAAGAATCTCGCTTTGAACGAATCTTAAAAACCTTGGTTAAAAAATGGCAGCCATTTCACTCTGAAGCATTAGAGGAAACTGGGCAGGGGTCTTCTGGCTTGGACAGTTTAGCAGATCATCACGTTTGTTTGAGGGGTGTGTGTGTGTTTTGTGTGTGTTTACAGCTAACTCTTGAATTTCTGCTTTGAAATAACTTTTTTTTATCTTGCAAGCTGCAATCAATCTCCCCCCAAGCTGCTGCAGTGGTGGTCTTGTCTTTCCTTGCTGGTTTTGTTAATTTCATTTGTGTGCCGAAAACTATGTATTTTTTAAGTTTGTTTTTTTGGGTGTGTGTGCGGGGGGAAACAATCTCTGCCTGTGCAACTGGCCTCTATTTATTTCTTGTCAGAATCTGCCGTGGTTCTGGAAGAAGGAAGCCCACCGGAGACGGATTTAAAAGACGCAGAGTCTCGCCTGGAATCTCAAGAGATTGAAGACTTTGAAGCTGTGTGTCCGGAGCAAGGCCTAAGCGAGGAGAAGGTGGTCAAATGCCCTGGGACGTATAGTCGGGTCAGTAAGCTCCCTTGCTTGATCTTTAGTTAAACCTGTCGGGAAGAACTTTTCATTGTGTGGAATGTCCCAGGGAGAACGTGACGTTTTTGCATAATGAGACATTCTTGAACTTTCTTCAGATAAATATGCCTTTTGTGAGTGAGTGTGCACACATGCATGGGGTGTAGGTTTAGCTGTTATTGTCAAAGAGGAGTGCAGTTTCCCTGAATCGTAGAGTTGGAAGGGATCCCGGTGGTCATCTAGTCCAACCCGCTACAATGCAAAATCCTTTTTGCCTAATGTGGGGCTTGCACTGAGGACCCTGAGCTTAAGAGTTTCAGATTCATATGCAACATTCTTGACCCAACAAGGTCGCCTCCAAGCGGTGTTCATTTCCTTGTTTATTGGACCAAATTCACAGAAAAATCTCTATGCGGTTTACATAAAAGAATACACACACACACACACAGTTGACAGAACTTTAAAACACATGTATGGGCTGGCTTGGACTGATGGGCTGTAGCCCAAATCATGAAGAGGCTTTGGCTGAGGCTGCAGTCGAGCTTTCAGGGAAATTTTGATGCTTCTCTTCATCATCATCATCATCATCAGCTGCAGCAGCAGCTTATTTATAGCTGAGAGACTTTGGGGTTGTATCCATTGTTGTACAAGTGGAATTCTGCTTGCACAGCAGGACTGCCTCTTCTCCGCTCTCCCATCTCCCCCAACGCTCCAGAGGGCAAGTCTTTTGCATGGTAACATAAGAAGCTTCCTTATACAGAGTCAGACCATTGGTCCATCTAGCTTGGTATTGTCTACACTGACTGGCAGCAGCTCTTCAAGGTTTCAGACTAGGTTCTTTCGCAGGCCTCCCTAGAGATGCCACTGGCGATTGAACCTGCCTGGGACCTTCTGCAGGCAATGCAGATGCTCTGCCACTGAGCACACAGCCCTTCCGTGAGCAGAACAGTATGTTGGATGCAATACTATGATTAGAGCAGGTTTGGGGAACCTTGGACCCTTCTGACGTTGCTGAACTCCCATCAGCCCCATCAGCCAGTGTCCAAGGATGATGGGAGTTGTAGTTCAGTAATACCTGGAGGGCCCAAGGTACTTCTGTATTAGAGCTTGGCAGCTGGTGGCCTCCTGGACACACCATCCAGTTGCCAAACCTCCCTCTGTCTTCCTTTTTTCACTGGGCTGCTTGGGAAATAGAAACAGGGTTGAGGGTGGTCATCCCTTCTCCTCTACCAAGGGTGCATTCTTCTCCACATACTTCAGGCAGGGCTGCCATATAATCATAGAATTGTAGAGTGGGAGGGGACCCTGGGGGTCATCTAGTCCAACACCATGACATGCAGAAATCTCAGCCGAAGCATCCATAGCAGGTGGCCATCCAACTTCTGCTTGAAAACCTCCAAAGAAGGAGAGTCCACAACCTCCCGAGGGAGACCATTCCAATGTCAAACAGCTCTTACTGTCAGAAAGCGCTTCCTGGTGTTTAGCTGGAATCTCCTTTCTTGCAACTTGAATCCTGCACAAAAGGTCTAGCTTCCCAGTGCCTGCTTGGCCAGATGGGTTGCTGTCAAGGGTCATCTTCTCTCAAGTTACCTTTTCAATGACCACCTCTTCTCCTCCCTTCTCCCTTCCTCCACCCCTGGCTTTGTAGTCCTCGTCGACATCCAGTCAAGAAGAGAAAATCCTGAAACCAGATGATTTGGCCCCCATGGGCATCCCCATCGAAAGAGCCCGGAACTTGGAAGACAGCCGCGAGTTTGAGGCACTCTCTTTCCAGCCCTCCCAGCCCCTCAGCAAGTCCAGCTCGTCTCCAGAGCTTCAGACCCTCCAAGAAGTCCTCAAGGACACCGGCAGCGAAGAGCCGCCTGGGAAGCTGAGCAGTGACGGGAAGTCCAAGTCTCAGTCGGGACACTTGGAAGGGGAGGCAGCCGGGAGCTGGCTGGGCAGAGGGGAAGATGACCGCCTCCCTGGGGCACCCAGGGTGGGCTGCAGTGCCCCTCTCTCTTCTCCGCGCTCCCCAACAGGCCACCGCCCCCGAGGGTACACGATCTCTGATTCAGCGCCCTCGAGGAGGGGCAAGAGGATTGAGAGGGACCCCTTCAAGGGGCGCGCAACAGCTTCCAATGCGGAGAAAGTGCCAGGAATCAACCCAAGGTGAGTGAATTGTGCATGTGGAGAGGCTGCATGAGACAAGGGACTGCTCTTTCATTTTTCTTCCTGACCAGGGCTTGGTGACACATCACAGACAGATTCGGTGTCCAGATCAGTGGGTCTCAAACATTTTTGGGCCTCCACCTCCTTGGTCCCATAAACAGAAACCCTAGTGCCCCCTACCCTCAGGGGCGTAGCGTGTTGGGGAGGTGGGGCTTAAGGGGCCATGGCCCCAGGCATGTTTTTCTAAGGAGGTATGACCAGGCACCTCCATGATGGGCTCCCTCATCAGAGCCTGGCTGCAGTGCACAAGACAGCTGCAGAGACTAGCAGCTTCCTCATGCCCAACACCACCAGCCACAACTCCATTCCCGGGTCAAAGCTGTCCCTGGGACAGAGAGAGGAGAGTGACTGCCAGGTATTAAGCAACATGAATGACCCTGCTTCTCAGTGTCCTGGGAGCGTTTGGCTGGCTAGTGTTTGAAGCAGAAGGCTGGCATTGATGGGCCTTTTACCTGATCCCACCACATCATGTCTGAATTTGTCCAGTTGCTTTTGGCGGGGCTCACTTGCATGCTTGGCTGTTGCTGTCTGTAGCGGTGGAGAGTTCTACATGCTAAGATTGAGCCGAAACCTTTAGAGATAATGGAATTAAATCTATTTTAATGTTTTCTCCTTAGCTTTGTGTTCCTGCAGTTGTATCACTCTCCTTTCTTTGGTGATGAATCAAACAAGCCCCTCCTGTTGCCAAATGAGGTAGGTTTGAGCATGTCATTTAGGTAGGTTTGAGCATGCTCTGTTTGCCAACCCCAGGTACCCTCTAACCCCTTTGCTAACCACCATACCTGGCCAGCCCTCCTCCCTTTTCATAAAAGATGCCAAGGTGGCTTTGACCATGCTTGCCGTTCTAAAGCTTTCCTCATTTTTTTTATTATTCTTAGACGTTTGAGAGATCAGTTCAGCTGCTGGATCAGATCCCCCCATACGATACCCACAAGATTGCAGTACTATATGTTGGGGAAGGGCAGGTAAGGGCCGTGTGCATCAGCTTCCTGGATTTTTTTGGGCAGAAGGTGCTCAGGGAAAAGCTGTTCCCTTCAGGAAACTGTTCCCTTCTGCTGCCTGCGAAGTTTGGGGGACCCTGGGTGCAAAAGGGCCTCCTTGGTGGCAGCCCCCTCATCTCTGGAATGGCCTCCCCTCTAAGGTGCATCAGGCACTGAGATTGTTAGGTGAAGACGCACCACTTTGCCCCAATCTTTGGGAGGGAGGTGAGCATTATTATAAGCCCCTTGGTTTGAAATGTTCCTCTTGCCCACTTCATGAAATTATTTGGCATTGGTTATTTTAATCATTCTTATGCATATGTGATTTTTGGTTTTATTGTATTCTGCTTTAATCATTTTAGTATCTTTTGCCCTGAGACTATTTGCTGAAGGATGGATTAAAAATACTGTAAATATGTCTTCTAAAAGTCGGATAGTTGTTTATTTCCTTGACATCTGACAGGAGGGCGTTCCACAGGGCGCCACTACCAAGAAGGCCCTCTGCCAGGTTCCCTGTAACCTCACTTCTTGCAGTGAGAGAACCGCTAGAACCACATGGTAAAATGGCCTCGCAGAGGATCCATTTTGTAGAGGGACAAAAGCAGCTTCCTTACATGGAGTCAGACCCTTGGTCTGCATAGCTCAGCATTGCCAATACGGACTCTCCAGGGTTTCAGGTCGGGGTCTTTCCCAGCCCTAACTAGAGTTGCCATCGGGGGATTCAACCTGGGCCAGCCTTCTGCATGCAAAGCAGATGCTCTACCACTGGGCTTTGGCGCTTCCACATCCTAAAAAGGCCCCAGGTTTTTCTCTAGGTAAAATAATGTGGAACCCTCGAGCCTGTTGTCCACACAGCTGCTCTCGTGGTTTTGTCTCCACTCCAGAGCAATGATGAGCTCGCCATCCTTTCCAATGAGCACGGCTCCTACAGGTACACGGAGTTCCTGACCGGCTTGGGAACGCTCATTGAGCTGAAAGACTGCCAGCCAGACAAGATTTACCTTGGTGGCTTGGATGTGTGCGGGGAGGACGGGCTGTTTACCTACTGCTGGCACGATGACATCATGCAAGGTAGGCCTGAATGAGGGAGTGTCTGTGTGTTGAGGCTGGGTAGCCTCTGTGCCCTTATTCTTTCAGGGATAGTGGGGATAGTGCTTCCCACTATGTGGAGGGCTCTCTCAGAATTGGCCCAATGCAATTTGAAACCTAGTTTGTGCAGTGTGTAAGTTGAATGCCCCCCACTGTGAAGAATAGCGGGCCTGAGGGTGCCTTTAAGGGCAGCAGAGAGGGCGGTTGATGGGTTTGCCCCAGGGGGCAACACTCCCCACCCCCCAGTCTCCTGCGTAAGCCCCATTGAGTCTTTTTAAAATTTTCCTTTCAGCATTGCTGCTCATACACTAAACAGACCTTCAACTGGGTGTTTTGGGATTCCAGCTCCCACCAGTCCTATCAGGACAGATGTGCTCCCTTCTGCCCTGGCTGGGGCCGGTGGGAGTTCTCATCCAAAACATCTGGATGTCACCAGGTCGGGGAAGCCTGGTCTAGCATATGAAACGTTTCCTCCTCCTGTGGTTTGAGACTCCGAACTGCATGTAGCCTTCCTTCCTTCCTTAGCCATTTTCCACATTGCGACTTTGATGCCCACCAAAGATCTGGACAAGTACCGCTGCGACAAGAAACGTCATCTGGGGAACGACTTTGTGTCCATCATTTACAACAATTCAGGGGAAGACTTCAAGCTGGGGACCATCAAGGTAAGGAAATGTGCCTCTGCTGAGCGGCTTGGTAAGGAAATGTGCCTCTGCTGAGCGGCTTGGGCCTGACAGATGGCCAGTTTGGTTCTGGGATGAATTTTTCCGCCTGGAGATCATGTGGGGGGATAGGAGCAAGGTTTTGCTGCAAGAATCACAGCTCTGTGATAAATGCCAGTTTTCCTGTTCCCAAACTCAGAGGATCCGGGGGTGCCCCAAGCACTTCCCTTTGCCCTCATGGCCATGAGCCTCGAGCTTGGCTTGTGTCTGAGAAAACTGCTCCATTGTTTGGCACAGGAAACTTCTACTTTGTAAACTCCTTCCTTTCCATTCCCAACTGCCAGTCGCTCCACATCTCAGTCTTAACTGGGAACATCTGAGAACCTCAGTATCCCTCGACCTGGAAACTAAACCCTGCCTTCAGGCTGTAGGATTTTCCTCCAGGAATATCAAAGTGTATTCTGTAATGAGCTTTTCACAGTAAACTGACTTGGGTTGATTAGGGGTATGAAAGCTGTTAAGGCCCAAACCCTTCAGCCTGATGGAACTCAAGACAGGCTTGCTTTATCCTACCCTTACTAAGGTGGCTGCAAGGGAAGAGAGAGTTCCCCTGCCTGTAAGAGACAACAGAGTACACCTTAGGCCTAGGCATTGCCCCTGGGCCTCGCTGTTCCTCTCCCTGCCATACACCCTAATGTTCTTCCCTCTCCAGGGCCAATTCAACTTTGTGCACGTCATCATCAAGCCGCTGGATTACAACTGTAACCTGCTCACTCTGCAGTGCAGGAAAGGTAGGCCCAGGCCTCTCTCTTCTTTTCCCCACCAGAGTTCGCGAAGGGTGTTACCTCCAGAGATTTCCACTGGCCTGGCTGTCTCAGAGCCTTGGGAAGGATTTTAGCTTATGTCTTGGGTGCGCAGGGGAGGAAACAGGATGTACAATTTCAGAAATAAAATTCTTAATGTTAATTTTAATTTTTTGGCTTTTATTCCTGGACATCTAAAAGCCACTTTTTCAGAGGTGTAGGGAGAAAAAGGTGTAAAGAGACAAGTTTGTGGAAATGATGATGCAATCTCTTACCTGACAGAATGCCTGGTTTTAATAATTATTTCAACTGTGTGATGTATTTTATTCTGTTTTATGTATTTTGTTTCCTGCAATGGCTTCGGCTACACAAATAAATAATATTCATACAATTTGTACAGTTATGGACTGAGGATGCTGCAGTCTCCCTCTCTTTCTCTCTCTGGTCTGTAGATATGGAAGGGCTTATCGACACCAGTGTGATGAAGATCGTTTCCGATAAAAACTTGGCTTTTGTCGCCCGCCAGATGGCTCTGCACGCCAACGTGAGTGCTCTTGTGGGAGCTGGTAACAGATCATCTTTCATTTGAACTTGGCAACTCAGCCTTTGGCATCCTGTTGCCCTCCAGCTGCTTTGGGCTACAGATCCCCTTGACCAGAGCCAGCACAGTCGCAGGAAGCCGGGGCTGATGAGAGTCCAAAAGGCCTGGAGGGAATCTGGTTGAAAAAAGGTTCTGTCTCTCCAGCCTTGCTGGCTGATGGGAGTCATCTTCCAAAATGGCTCGGAGGGGGCGCCAGGTTGACAACTGACGGCTGCACTTGGATGGCGCCTTAAACCAGCCTGCCTGAGTTGACCCTCCTCTTTGCTTCCCACTGTTTCCCTCAGATGGCTTCTCAGGTCCATCACAGCCGCTCCAACCCCACAGACACATACCCGTCTAAGTGGATTGCCCGCCTGCGGCACATCAAGAGGCTCCGGCACAGGGTAACACTGCCTTTTCTCTCTCTTAGTGTATTCCCTCGAGTTTCTTTTTCTTGTGGCATGTGACTCTTTCCTCTCTAACTTTAACACACACACACCCCATCCCCAATACAGGGGTAATAATCAGAATTGTAGAGTTGGAAGGGACCCGGGGGTCATCTAGTCTAACCCCCTGCAATGCAGGAAACTTTTTGCCCAACGTGGGGCTCAAACCCCTGACCCTGAGATTAAGACTCTCATGCTCTGTCGACTGAGCTATCCTAGGAGTTGTTTGGAAAATACCAGCCGGTCTCTTTGTAAAGATTTCTGAAAGCACTGAAAATAAAAGGATTTTTTTTTTGAAGGACTTGAAATATGCTCTCTACTTTCCCTTCTTTCAGATCAGAGAAGAGACTCAGTACCAGGCTTCTGGTTTCCCCAGCATGCACCCTCCCGCCCCAGCCAAATCGTCTGCCCACCTTCCTCAGGACCCGGCTCCCACCTACGAAACGGGACAGAGGAAGCGCCTCATCTCCTCGGTGGACGACTTCACGGAGTTTGTGTAGCGTCGGAACGTGTCCTGCATCAACTTGTCCGGTGGGCAAAGCCTTCTTGTTTCCCCCACCCATCCAGCTGCTGCGGAGAGGAGATTCCATGTTGGCGACACTCGGAGACGGGTTTCCCCGATCCAGAACACACCGCTGCCGCTCTGGTGGCTCATGCTTCCTTTGAAAGCTGCTGGTCCACAGTCCTGTCAGGCTGCCATTCTCCAGAGAGGAAGGTGGAGGTGTCTTGGATTGCCATTGCTGTCGTGCGTTTTTTAAACTAACACTTTGAGGATGCATTGCTATGAGTGAATGGAGGCATATCTAAGACACACAAGATGCTCGTTGAAGGTATGGAAGAAAAAGTGTCTCAGTAGCCTGACATGAACTCCCCAGCAGCACCATGAATGTTCCTGGCTGGATGAGTCCCAGGTCCCAGTGTGCATGCGTTTTTGCCTCCAGCTCATGGTGAGGAGGCCTGGGGGTTAGTGACTTCGTTTTTCTTTTCCCAGAGGATAATGGCGGTATGGATTTTGCTGCGGGCGAGTGGTCTTTCCTGAACAGTTGTTCTTTGCAGCAGGTCAAGATGCCAAACACTGAGCTTGCGCAGAAACAATTTGGCCGTGCCCAGAGTAAAGAGACACTTTGGGCTGATTTCGCTCTAATCTATTTGCTGCAGAGTTGGGGAGGGAAGAGGAGCATGTTGGCCTTGAAAAAGGAGATCCCTGGCTTTTCCTTTTTAAATTGTCCCTTGCTGGAAGAAATTTAACCTCTTCCTTTCCTTTGCTGGGACGAGCTTTTATTGCCATTGAGGCCGTGGGCTGTGTCGGCCTTTGCCAAACTGGCGCCCTCCGGTTGTTTTGGATTGCAACTCCCTCTAGCCCCCCAGCCAACATGTGCTGTGAGTTGTAGCCCAAAACATCTCCAAGGCTTTCTGGTCATTGCTTAGAGGAAGACCAGCCTTCCCCATCCTGGTGCCCTCTAGATGTGACTGGGAGTACAGTTGGCATGGCCACTGCGGTCGGACTGATGTTATAGTCCAGCGACACCTGGAAGATGCCAGGTTGAGGAAGTCTGACCTGGCGCCACTTGATTTGCGGCGGTGCTGCAGTAGAAGAAGCATGGGAGTTTGCCCTGTGGGATGTTCTGCTGACTTTTGCTGCCATCCTTCTGTGGTCACTGGCGCTCCCTTCAGGACTGCAGACGGGCTTTCACAGGACTAAACCCAAGGGCCAGCAATGATGTGAGGGTTTGATTTGTAGCTAGTCTTCCTTGGAAATAGCAAATGGTACAGAAGGTAAAGCCTTCCTTTACTGGGATTTTAAAAGGGGGGTCACCTAAAGATGACTGGATGTCACTTTCCTTTGTATCCATCTTGTTTGGCAAATGTCTTACAACACACTTAATGAAATAAAGTGTTTCTTTGACAACCAGATTTCCAGTTGACATCTTGCACCATTTGTAGCGTTCTCCTTCCAGTGTGATTAAATGTTGGATCACCTCTATCTATGTGCTTCCTGACACTCTCAAAGGACTCTTTAAGATGTTAGTGAGACAGGGCTTACCCTTGCAGAAGCCATGCTGCTTCTGCTTCAGCAAGGCTTGTTTTTCTGTATGCTTTGTAAATCTGTCTTTAATAATGCTTTCCACCAGTTTCCCTGTAAGAAATGTTAAGCTAAATTTTTTAATAGTTGGTGATACACTGGCCACTTTATGGTCTTTGTATGGAAACTGATCTTGGGGACAAGTTGCATATTTTTGTAGAAGATCAGCAATTTTACATCAGAATTTTCTAAGAACTCTTCAGGGGTTGCTATTCAGACCAGATTTGTGAGTAAGGCCTAGAATTCCACCCTGCTAGTCACCACTATTTGTTCCTCATCTGAAACTCAGGTGAAACTTTGTTCCAGCACTGGGGGACTGCTCTACGTCTTCCACCATTAAGACAAATGTGAAGAATTCGTTTAGCTTCTCTGCAGCCTTCCTTTCTTCTTTTAGCACACCTTCGACCCCCCTTGTTGTTCAAAATCTACATGCCTCCTTTGCTGGTCTCCTGCTGCTAATGTATTTAAATAATTTTTTGTTGGTGGTCCTTGTGCTTTTGGCAACGTGCTCAATTTCTTTGTTTCTGTATCTCTTATTGTCTGTTTGCATTTCTTCTGCTGAAGTTTGTGTTCCTTTTGGTTCTTATTTGGACAAGACTTCCATTTACTGAAGGAAGTCTTTTCTTACCTCATCTAATAGCTTCTTTGACTTCAGTTGTTAATCACGTTGGTGTTCTCTTGGCCTTCATGGTAACTTCCCTGGGCTGCGGTGTGCATTCTAGCCATGTTTCTAATATCTTGGTTTTATAACCCCCCAATAATTTTGGAGAGGCTTAACCCTTTTGACTTTATCTTGAAAGTTCCTTTTTACCAGTCCCCTCATTTTTTGCAAGTTTCCTCCTTTGAGGTAAAATGTGACCATGTTTTATTTTCTTGGCCATTGCCTATTTACATATACAGTGTTACCTCGGGTTAAGTACTTAATTCGTTCCAGAGGTCTGTTCTTAACCTGAAACTGTTCTTAACCTGAAGCACCACTTTAGCTAATGGGGCCTCCTGCTGCCACCACACCGCCAGAGCACGATTTCTGTTCTCATCCTGAAGCAAAGTTCTTAACCTGAAGCACTATTTCTGGGTTAGCGGAGTCTGTAACCTGAAGTGTCTGTAACCTGAAGCGTATATAACCTGAGGTACCACTGTATGCTGAACTGGATAGTACTGTGTTCACTGTTCCCAGTGAGTTCAACAACACTTACACCTTGCACCTGGGCGTCACTTAAAAGCAAGTCCAGGGTTGCTGCCTTTCTGGTTCCATGAGCTGCTGTTTTGAAAGATTGCCTCCTTCCCTACAGACCTTCAGGTGTTATTAAGATCAGCAGAGGGAGTCCTCTTGGTCGTTCCACTGCACTCAGAAGCTTGTGCGTCATGGCCCAGCTGAAGACATCATCTGTGGCTGTCTAAAGTTTAGGAATCTCCTCCCTACAAAAGTAAGTGATGCAGCTTTTGGTGAAAGCTTTACCCTGGCCTTTGACATCTGAGATGTATGTGTTTTTAAGGCCCACCTAATTTATGTGATTCTAGAGTGTTTTAAATGGTTTTTAACATTGTGTTTTAGTTGTTGCAATCCTGGGACCTTAGTGTGAAGGACAAATATGCTGGTGGTGATTCTAAGGCGCACTCATTTAGGGTTTTTAGAAATGTTCCCTCTTAGTTGTGACTGGAACACAAATATGGCCACTGTATTTGTGGGTTAATGAAGTCGCCCAGTGTTGGTTGCCCATGGAAAGAGTCCCTTCTAATGGATAATTTCCCTCTTCCTTGGAGTGACACCCTCCTTTCTCGAGATCCACCTTTTCTGTGGTGGTGGTAGAGCTGTTACTCTAAAAGTGGAGTGCTGCTGTTGTGTCCCCGAAGGCCTTGCCTACCTCCAACCTCTCATCTTCTCTGGGTCAGCCACCTTGGCCTCAAGGTGTCATAAACTGGTAGGACAATGGGGAGGAGGAAGAGGATCCCGGCGAGGGGTGCAGCTGTGACTGGGACCCACTGGGGCAAGCCACGGATGGGAAAGGAGAGGTTGGGGTTGTGGAAAGTACACATGGAGTGGCAGAGGGTGGCGCGGGAATGGGGGTCAGTATGCAGGGACCAGAAGAGCAGGGCTCCTCATTGGAGCCAGAGGCCCGTCTCCCATTACCAAGGTGGGCTTTGAGGTGTATAGAGCAGTGGGAGGTGTGCTCAAGGAGGCTGAGGCAGGAAGGACCCACTGCCCAGGTGGGGCTCATTAGCTCGGGAAGGAGGTGTGTGAGTCCTTGACTGGAGCAGGTGAGGCTCACCTGCCTCATCCAGCCCAGATGCTGCAATCCACATGCAAGATATAAAGGGGGAGCCAGAGCTGAGCTGCTTTGTCTGCTTAACTGCCTATGTTGACGGACCTCGGCTTGGATGGTCTAGGACTTCTATGGGACTGTGTCTTGGGTTTGACTCTAGACTGTGTTTCCCGATTGCTAGACTTTGGACTTGGCTTACTTAGACCGTTGGGACTTTGTTTACATGGATTGACCGTCGGACCGTGTTTCCCGACGGTTGAATTGTAGGCTTGACATACTGTATATGCCAGCGGGACTTGCTGCCAGGGGACACAAGGGGGCAGACGTGTCCTATGATGGCCAGGCACTCACTGCATCCAGTGCCTACCCATGACTTCTGTCCAGTAGGGCAGACAGTTGTACAAGTAACATTCTGTGGAGTGCACTCAGCACTCCACCCGGCTTTCTAATTGCATACCTCTTGTTGTTTGAGTTTGCGAACTTGGGTGTGGGTTGCTATTTATTGGGTTTCAATTAAATTCACTTTAGCAAGACACTTCCATTTGCTTAATAAGGCACAGAAATCTTTATTGAGCTGTCCATTAACTTTTTAAAGTAGACTTTGTCATTTCTTTTTCACCGTTACAAAAAAACAACATATGTTTGCAAAACTTAACATTAATCACAATTGCTGCTGCTTCTGCCGTTGCTACCAGAAGCCTTGATAAAAGCCACCTGCCTCTAAAGAGAGAGCTGGGTTGTGGTTTTTGTTTAGCTGGCAAGAGTTCTGTGCTAAGCAGCAAGTTACTGTAGGCATCAGTGTGGGGTTTCAGACAACAATAAATAAGAAACCATCTGCCTGTGAGTAAATACCAAAATATACATTCAAGAGTTTATCTGGCAGGTAGGGACGTGAGTTGGGTCCGCTGCTGATGAGAGAGGGGGGCGGTGGGCAGCGGGCATGGTCTGCGCTGAAGTAGATCTATCTACAGCAAAGCACCAGGGACATTCTCCTTCCTCCCATACCAGCTCCTTCCTTGCTACCTTCACGTCTTCTGTGCTCCAGAATGCTCCTCCTCCCTGGGAGGAAAACACCCCCCACTCCCTCCTTAGCGTAAGAGCACAGCTCATGTGCTAAGGCGCTTGCTTCCCTGACTTGACTAGGATTTACCCTTGTAAGGACCTACATTAAAAACAACAACCCTAGAAAACTATGAGAACTTTTTAATTTAGCAGAGAAAGAAGTGCAAAATCCCTTCACTTGGTTCAAGCCATACCCATCTCTAGCTCACTTCAGTCACTTCCCACACACACAGGCTGCATTCTTTAAATAAGCCAACAGATCAATATCTTCTTTCCTCCAGTTGTGGCAACAGAGGCCTGCTCTGGTCAAAATTTGCAGCTTTTTGCATTGCATTCACAGGGAATGCAGGGAGCCCAATGGCTCACTCACGATAAAAGCTTCCAATGTGCGCTCAAGTCTAGTGGATGATGACTGGAAAACCTCCCTGCTGAATCTACTTATCAAGGACCCATTACAGAAAGTCTTTAGCCCTGCAGCAATTTATCTCCTGGCCAATGCAATGCAATGCCCTTTTCCCACCCACTGACCATCTCCTACCTCCTAGCGATCTTTCTTTGTTCCTTCACAGAATGAAGCAAGTGCATTTTCCACTTTGTACCTGATGAGTAAAGCAGCTTGGAATATTTTAGAAAAGAGTTTGTTAAAAAATAGCACCCTTTATAAATAATGAAATATTATAAAAAGATGTGCCTATAACCATATTTTCCTCATTTTTAGGACGATGGTTACAGCCAGAAGAATTAGCAATTTAAAAAAACCATTCCAGGAAAAAAAATATCTCTATTTACAACTCCTACCAATGATGTTGGCAATGGAATAAGCAAGTCAGCATTTAGAAACGGCACTTGTGGAAACCCAGTCAAAGACTAGGTGTAGGCCTTGATATCAGAGTTCTTTTTAGACTTAGCAATGTCTAGGAGTAATTATGGCTAGTGCATTGCAGAGAGTTCCTGCCCCCCTGCCCTGGATGTGGGGAACAGAAAGATCTCTCAAACTTCCTTTGGCACAAATCCCAAACACACGGGCGCTTTGCTTGCACACCACAAACATTTTAGCAAGAAGGCTTTTAACACACTTTTTTTTAAATAACTCCTATCTACATGTGTTGAGCACAGTACCAAATGCTATAAAAATATAGCAAACATACAAAAATATACATTATTTTTCTCCTTGTAAAAATCCCGTATAAATTACTTGCAATATACATAACATTAAACTGGCCTATGGAATATGATGACAGGAGCAGTGCTATTTTTTAGGGGGAGGCAGCAAAATGTTTTGAACAAAGGAAGCCAGGATTGACTCCCAAAAGCAGAGTTGAGGTTCTAGAGAAACTACAATCCAGCTGTAGCTTCCAATGGAAGGATGTAACTCATTCACGTCAAATGAATGGTGGTGGTGGTGGGACTTGATTTTTAAAACGCACTTGTTTTCTGGGACGCTCCAAAAGCCACTCTGAATCAAAGCTCATTTCCCTGTGTAAAACAGGGAAACTGATTGAGGCTAGGATAATACCAGCACATGTACAGTGGCAGCCAGTTCTATGGGTTAACAGCACATTGCTTTAAAGCTGGGATGGGGGAGACGGGTAGCAAGAGCTGCAGCATCTGTGATGCAGACTGCTGAGGTTTGGCCAGGGACACACCTGTGGGAGCTTACAGACCAGCTGGCAGTTGAGCAGCCATGCTAAAATACTTTTGCACAAAATTTGCACAGAGGTGATGCGATGTCACCTGCTTACTGAGCATTCATCCTGATACTTTTAACACAGAGCTTATGCAACACTGCCAGCTTGTGCTTGTTCTCCCGCATTTCCCACTGCAACTTTCCATTGCTTTTTTTTCTTCCTTGATTTTTGCATGGTAGAAAAGCAACGTGCTCCAGTGCATTGGGAAGTCCAGGATAACAATCAAATTTTGCGTAAATAAAAACCATCTGCCTAAAGGGAAAGCCACCTGAAAGCGTAGCTTTGGCTGTGATGTCGACATGTTATCCTAGCCTCAAATCAATTTTTAAATTGAGTCTTTGCTTCTGAGCTGCTTGGGAGCAACGCTTCTCTAAGCTTGGAGAAGCTTCTGGAAAGGAAAAGAGTACAAATATACAAACATTAGCTTTTTGTACTCTTCACAATATGTGGCGCTGCCGAAAATGTGGGCTGTCCACTGGCCCTTGGAGCCTTGGGAGAGTCACCCACAATGAGGGTAGCCGGGGGCACTCCCCTGTGCTCATATTCCAGTGGCCTGTTTCAAATTATGATCTACAAACAAACAAAATACTGCTTCCATGATATATTATCCTGCTCTTATTTTAAAAGTTGCATGTGTCACCGTTAGCTAAGGAAAGCATTGATTAAAGTGCTGGGCAGTAAATAGAAATAGTAAACCATATATATATATATAATATATATATATATATAATAGACACACAAACACCAAATATAAACACACTCAGGCACCTCAACATATACAATGATGGATGCAACACACCAAGCTATTCAATTGGGGGTTTTTTTTGGGGGGGGGGGAGAAGGGAGACACTGCTGGAATAAGTACCCAGTGAAACCAGCTCACAGGGACAGGTCTCTGCAAACAGCATCACCCCCAGCCCCCCTTTTCAATAAACACTGTTGGCCCATCCAAATGTCTGTTTCTGTTGACAGCATTTTGGCTGAAGAACAGGGGTCCTTTCTCTTAAAGACTCTCAGGCTGAAGGAAACTTTTGGGTTCCTTTTAAATATACCCATGCTGAAATTCTGGCGGAGGGCATGGCTGTCTCAGGAGAAAACTTCCTGAGGGAGAATTGGTTGACTCGCTCCTGCGTCGTTTCTTCCTCCAAAGTGCACCTTCTTTGTGAAATGCCTAGAAGGGGAACCTGATCCCTTCCAGGCGCTGCTGTCTCCACTTCCCAGCCCAGGCTCAGCCTGCTGAACCTTGGAGATCTCTGGGCTTCTTTGCCTGGATGGTGCAGCTTTTGCCTTCAGCAAATCTCAATGAAGAACCATTTAAAAGTAGACATTTCTGTCTTTGATATTGAAAGTTCTGGCTTTGCTTCCTTACAAGTTTTTCCTCTTCTTCCTTTTTTCCTTGCCTGGATTCTGGTTTCTTTTCTGCCTTTCACTCCAGGGATGCTAATGCAAATATTGCACAGCTGGGCTCACCTTTTCTAGCTCCTGCTTGCCCTTTGAAAGACAGCATGATCTTGTCTGGCCTCTGAAAAAAACCTTAATACTGATTCACTGCTAAGGCCACGGGCCATGACTGTGGAAAGCAGTGGGTGGGAACTCTGGTGGCTCTAGGCAACAGCCACCCTCTCGTCTGTTGGCAACAAACTCACAAAAAGGCTGTTGCTCTTGCGTACTGTCCCCATAAATGAGAGGCAACCAAGTTTGAGACTGCAAAAGCCTCTTCCCTTCTGCTTACGTAGGGGGGCCACCTGACTGCTGCAACCCTGTGGAACCTGGCTGCTATTTGCCACTGGGATGGACCCTGTTGTTTGCCCGCAACGGCTTCTTCTTTTTGACGACTGGCATGGCCGATGCGTGTGTCTTCTGCGGAGACAGCAGGGCGCCCTGGCTGATGCCCTGCGGGGGGGCTTGGATAACCTTGATGGGTGACGTGGAGCTGCTGCGGGGCCGAGAGGGCAGGAAGCGGTTGCTGTTATTAGGGGCGAAGTTAGAGGAAAGCACCCCAGGATCTGCACGGATTGGGTGGTGCCGGCTTGCTTGCTGTCCACCCCTCTTCCTGGCCTGTCCGCTCCGTGTGCCCTCTAGCTGGCATTCAATGTGGTACACATCAGCGGTCACCTCATTCACCTGGTCAAACCGGATGAGCAGTGTTTCAAAGAGGGAGAGGAGGCGCTGGATGTCGGCATCCACTTCGGAGCTGTCCCGGGCGCTGGGGGCCAGGCTGAGTCCATCCAGTTGGCTGGAGGAGGTGGAGGCGCGGGAGCTGTCAGAGGTGGCGGTGGGCGTGGGGCCTTGCAAGGAGTGGGAGTCCTGGCTGGAGGAGCGGGAGGGCAGCGGCTCCATGCCTTCGAAACGAACCTTGTGGCGGAACTGCAGAGGACAGAAAGGGGTCGTTTCAATGGCTGGGACTGTTTTACAGAGCAAAAGGCTGGCAGAGAAGCCAAAGCCATGAGTTTTGCTCCCAGCTGTCTCATTGTTGGTGTCTCAGAAACCCTCCCTTGCCTGACACCATCCCTTTTGGGACACAGGGTAGCAGCAGCACCCCCAAAGGTCCCTGGCTTTGATGCACAACCAAGTTTAAATTGGCTTCCTGTAATTCTGGTCTGGCACACCAAGCGCCAGAGGGTGCAGGAAGCTGCACGTCTCCTGCTGTTCCAGAGAACATGGTATTTGGGTGTAGAACTTCAGCTCCACCATCATCACAGCTTCCTTTACACAAACAGCACCTTAGCTGCCCTGGAAGTGTTTGGGGATGGGACAGCAGTCCTCTCCATGACTAGCAAAACAGAATAAATTATGCAGAATAGGAAACTGTGCATAATTTATGCAGGTTGCAGAATGTGTCTTTTCTGCCTTTGGCCAGACTTTTAAAAGTAGTAGTATCATCACAACAGACCTTGCATAAGGGAGAGGGCTAGTCTGGAAGAGTTTTTCCCAAGAGTTTGGAGAGCAACTGCATAGCGCACATACCCCCACCCTCAAGCACAACTTTTTGGGGGAAGCGGGGTTTACCTCCTTGGCTTTGGTGAACCCCATCCACATTTTGAGCCTCCGGACAAAGAGCTCCACCATCTCGTAGTCCTGGGACTCGAAGGCTGGCCGGTACATCTCGAAGCGGGTCTCGCGGTAGTGGTGGATGAGCACCGCGGCAAAGAGCCGCAGGACCACCCACAGCTCCAGCATGACGTAGCTGGCGTAGAAGAGGTGGGAGAGCCCCACGGATTCGGGGAGGAAGAGGGGCAGGCTGCTGCTGCTGCTGCTGCAGAAGGCGGTGAAAAGGAGCTGGAGAGTCCTGGGGAAGCTGGGGAAGGCCTCGGAGTGGGAGAAGAGCTGGGCAAAAAGGAGACACAGCAGAAGTCTGAATATTAGCTCTATGTGGGTTGCCGTTGTGGGCAACCATGTCCCATTTCACGTGCTGCTGTTGCTTGTGTGTGTGGGGAGGCTTAGTCCCTAGAGCACCTTGTGGCTCTCCAGATGTGCTCTTGGATTTCAACTCCCATCAACCCTAGCAGGTGGTATGGACAAGGCTTGGGGACGATGGGAGTTGTAGTCCAAAGGCATCTGGGGGCATGGCGGCAGAAGCCTCTAAGCTGGCTTTTGGAGAGAACCTGGCCAAACTAGTCAACCCGCCCTTCTCTCTGCCTGCAGGCTTACCAGGAAGCCGAGCTGTGCATAAGCCAGAGTCAGGATTGTGAAGGCCAGCCCTGCAGCAAAAAGCTCCTTCGTAGAACTCTGCAAAGTCTTGCCAAAAGTGGACCATTGGCGGATGAAGCGCAGCTGTTGGGAAGCCTGTAGGGAAGGAAGATGAGAACAGAAGCCTGTTTAAAGCACTTGGCACCCCATGAACTGGCCCCTTTGCAGTCTGAAGGGCCATTTTGGGGGGTGGCGGGGGTGTCTGCTGACACCTGCTCTGTCTCTCTGGGCACCAGATGAAGACCTTTGTATTCTCCCAGACTGTTAAATCTCCAAAGGAATTCTTTTCTGTTGTTTTTAAAGGTTTCTTTTTAAAATCACACTGTAAGCTGCTCTGGAAATGTTTTGCCTTGAAGGCTAGAAATAAATAAATCCATGCTCCTCTCTGAAAGGGACCACAACTCCCTCTCCTGACAGGACAGTAAAACTCTTATAGGTGATTCGTTTCTTCCAATTCTTGCTAGAGAAGAAATGGGCTTAACATGTCCAAAGCCAATCTTGCTGCACTTAAGGGCTGAGGCTCTTTGCCCTCTGCTGGCCACAATGTTTAAGCAGAAGTTGGTTCTGTCTTCTGCTGAGTCGCTCAATCCCATGAAGGCTCTTTCTCATCCCCTCACAAGCCCCAAAGCAGTTCTACATGGCAAATCTTTAGGAAAAAGGAAAAGTCAGCCAGCCCTCCTGAAGTATGAAAGAAGAGGTGAGATTGCTGAACTACAACTCCCATCACTGGCCATGCTGGCTGCTGGGAGTTGAAGTCCAACAACATCCTGAAGGGCCACAGGTTCCCCACCTCTGCAATTTGCTGAGATGGCTTCGATTCACCAGTATGTCTGTCTAATTTGGCTGCATCTCTCCTCACTTTTAGGCAGCCTTCCCCAGACTGCTGCCTATCAGATGTTGGGGGGTTCCCAATGCTCCCACCAGCCAGCCAGCATGGCCAATGGTGAGTGCCAGTGGGAGAAACATCTGTTTGGGAAGCCTGCCTCGCCTCGCTCTTCTGTTCCCTGAAGCAGTAACCAAACAGGCATTGTCCCTGGCTTCTTTTCCTGAAATGCATCAAAAGGGAGGTCTGCACCATGCATGCCAATGATCAAACTGTACCTTGACTGTCAGCATGAAGAGGAGGCAGGCCGCCAGGCAGCGGAAGGCGGTGTGAAGAGAAGCCACCTGGTAGAAGCTGGTGAAGCCCTGCTTGTCTCTCAGGTACTTGGCCCACTGCCGGTTGGCCAGGGTGACCTGGCTCAAGTGGACGACCACGGTGCCAGTGGTCAGAAGGATGAGTAGCCACTGCCAGTAGCTGCCCACGCTGGCAAAATAGGCCCGGCCTGCCTTCTGGATGGAGAGAGACTCTGAGACCACAAAGTAGACGACCACAATCATGAAGAAGACCTGGATCGGGGGAGAAAGAGTCTGTTAGTGCCACGGAGATGGCAGCTTCCAGGTTAGCAGCCAAGAATGGCCTACTCAAGAGGAGACTCATTGAACTGAACAGGCCCAAGTGTGCCATGCTTAGTATTGCCAATGGTTCTACTCTGTGTAGGACTTCCATTGGAAACAACCCCAGGCTTGTATGCGTTTCTGCTTATTAGGGGATGTGAGCTCTCCAGTGTGGAATTTAATACAAATTTTAAACTTTATTGGACAGAAAGTAGAACTATGTATGTTCCTTCCCTGCTTTGATTCCCTTATTGGAGTCTATAAAAAGAGTACAATCTCCATTGTTAACAACTCTGTGTGCCCTGAAGCAGCCTTCTGCAACTTGGTGCTCTCCATATATTTTAGGACTGCAGCTCCCACCCCAATCCTTAACTAGCACAGCCATGTTTTGGACTACAGCTCCCATCAGCCCCAGCATCATGTTTGGGGCTTATGGGAACCATAGTCCAAAACATCCAGAGGGTACCATGTTGGGAAAGGAGGACAATGCCTCAACAGGTGACACCTATCCTCATCCCTTCCCATACTCAAATTCTTCATGTGGTTGGCACTAAATAAAACAGTGTAAACAGGAGAAGCAACAGCATCTATGTGCTCCCCAGTTGGAAGAAAGATCCTCTGGGAAGAGGTGAGAGAAACCTTTCTTTCGGACTGACCATCATGAGGAGCTGCAGCGTGACTCCCTGGCTAAGCGGAAGGGGCGGGAGAGCAGCCACAGCCACGGCCGGCAGCGCGTGCTTCACTACGGGGAACTCCAGCCTGAGTGTGATGACCGCATGGAGGCCCAAACCGGGGTTGTACTGGGCCAGCTCCACAAAGACTGCTCGGCTCCTGCAGGAGGTAGAAAAGTGGGTCAGCAGCAGAAGAATAACATAGGAAGCTGCCTTATACAGAGTTGGTCCATCTAACTCAGTACTGTCGACACTGACAGGCAGCAGTACTCCAAGGTTCCAGCCTGGGAGTCTCTCCCACCCTTATCTACAGATGTTGGGGACCAAACCTTGGAGCTTCTGCAGTCCAGCAAAGAAGATATAGCAGCGTCCTGTGTTAAGAGAAGGACTGAACAGGATGGTTCAGGTCTACTTGTTGGATGAGCGAGTCTGCCTAGCCCCCCAGATCGGTCTTATCCGAGGCACCGATTCCCCCAACATGCTTACACGTTGCTGATCCAGTTGTTCCGCTGGAGGATCTCCAAGCGAGCCCTGCTTTCTTCCAGAGTTGTCCCCAGATCCTGGACATAACCACCACTGTCATAGAAGGAGAGGTAGCCCCAGTACCAGGCCCTGAAAGAGAAGCAGGGCCAGGCCTATAGGTCAAGCCGAGGCCTGGATGGAATTCGTCTGGTCCCTTGTCTTCCGTGCATTGGCAGGGCCTGGTGCTCTGCTCTGCTCAGTCCATCTCCTGACTGAAAATGTCTGAAATTTAACTGGAGGACAAGAATGGGCCCTGTCTGCTCTTGCCACAGTGTCTCACACACTTCTGTCCTTTGTTGTGAGCTTCTGTTCATATGCCCAAATGCATTGGGAGCGAGGGGAAGAGATGAGAACTGAAAAAGAGGGGATGATGCCCTCAGGTTTCACTATTCTGGGCTCAAGTATATCAAGAAGTATCTAATGTAATTAAATCACCTATTTGGGCTTCTCCACAACTGTCATTATTGAACATGTGGACAAACAACGCAAAAGCTTGTTGCCCTAAAGAGCTTTTGACATGAATGTTAGCTGCAGCCAGGATTTCAATAGCTCAGCAATGGAAAACCTTGAGAAATCTACATTTGCCTTTGTGGGATAGGAACTTATGGACTTCAGTTACTGTGGGGGAAATTACACACAGGCTGTGTGTTTCTAGGGGGATGGAGGATCCAGAACACTTTTAGGACATCTGGTGGGGTTTTATTTCCAATGCTTTGGACTTAGATGCTCAACATTCACCATCCCTGCCAGCTTGGGAAATCTGGATTTCTTGAGTTATATAGGTGTGGCACCATTTCTTTCTCTTATTAATAATTGCTTGTTTGCTTTGTATGTGGCATGATGGTATACCCTGCTATCGTACTTTTGGGTTGCTAGTAATGATAATAAAGGGATTTTTAATTTTTTTTGAAGAAGAAGATACAGGGAGCTGGCAGGAAACGCCCTTCCTCTGATTTTTGCAAGGGATGTGCAGGAGGAATCTAGTGCATCTTACCCTGGCAGATCAGGTGGCGAGTAAGTCCATGATTGTGTGAAGTTGCCGGCAACACTCTTCCAGCCTACTGCGTAACTGGCCGTGTCAAAGCTGTCTGAGCCAAGGATGCATTTCCCCCCGGTTGCAGATGGATCGGTCCTACTAAGGATATGGCGGACGGAACTGGGACACTCCGCTGGAAAAAAAGCAGTCAGAAAAGGGTTCTCCATTGGTCGCACTGCTGTGATGATATTGCTGCATTATTATTTTGATGACCTTGCTTAGTTCTGAGGTTTTAACTTAGGGTTCCAGTGTAAATTGCTTTAAATGGCAATACATTTTATGTAACATGCCCTGTGACCGTTTGGTGAAGGGAAGGCTGGAAGTACTGATTTGTTTGTTTAGTGTTTGGAAGGAAAGGTGGAATATAAAAGCAATTAATACATCTACAAACAATTCTCATGCAGAAACGGACTAGGAAAGATATCTGCTTAAAAGGCTTGTTGTGTGTGCCTGAATCTATATATAAAAGAAATGTGTATGTGTGTGAATTTATTATATATTTCTACTTCCATCTCTCAAACGTTCCCAAAATTACAGCCTCTGGCTTTCGAGAAGAGCATCTAAAATGGCAGCATCCTGTGTTACAATTTCCAGGTGCAGAATCGAGAGAGGCAAGCAATCAAAAGAGTTGCTTGCTAGTCAAGGCTTGTTCCATGGAAGGCAAGGCCGTCCACCACCTGGGCCTGACACTGTTGGTTGTCTGCACAGACTACAAATTGCCAGTCAGACCCCAGAGGGTTAGCAAGAGGTGCTGGGAGATTAAATCATTTTGGATCTGCCTTTGCCAGCCTGGTGCCCTACAATCTTTTGGACTATAACTCCCATCACCCCCATCCCAGCATGGCTGTAAGATGCTGGAACTTATGGGAGCTGGGGACTAGCAATATCTGGTGGGTGTCAGGTTACTGAAGGCTGTTCTAGATGCTTCAAGGCTGCGCATGACAACAGAGGCTCACACACCACCACCATTGTTGTGAGTCCTGCAGAGACAGGAAACTGCTTCACTTACAGAAATAATCTAGCTGCCAAACTCTACAGTAGCTGCAGATTCTGAACAATCTTCAAAGGCAGCCTCATGTGCAGTACATTACAGTTGCCTAACCTAGAGGCTACTGGAACAGAGTTCAATGAAGCCATGACCTTCCCATCCAAATCAGGTCACAGCTAGGCCACCAGCCACAGCTGGTAGAAGAAGCTACAGAGGCCACTTGTGCCTCTGGTGATCCAGTAATGGACCCAGGAGTGCTCCCAAGTGGCACACATGAACCTCCAGGGGAGTTTGACCCCATCCAGGACCATCTTAATGAGGATCTCCCACCTACCTTCTTGGAGGCGGATCTGCCGCAGCCGTGGGGACCCCAGGGTGACACTGTAACTTCCCTGGCCTGACTGGTTGTTGTAGAGATAGGGCAACAGCCCTTGGGACATCCAGACCCAGAACTCGTCAGATCTGTGCAGGCACGGTGGGAAGAGAAAAAGGAAGGAGGCGGTTGAGTGGAGACTTTGCAATTCTGCAGCCATTTTGGCATTAACCAACCAAAACTGAATGGTTCAGACTTCAGTAGTCACCAGTTTCCGTGGCAAAGAGGAAAGAGGAATTTCTTGGGCCCGGCAAGGAGTTTCTGTCCCTACAATACGACATCACTTATGCAGGGAAGCTGACTAACACTGAGTCAGATCCCTGGTCCATCAAATTATGTATTGTCTACCCCCCTCTTCCCCAACCTTGTGAACACCAGACATTTTTTCCCCATCAGCCCCAGGCAGTACGGCTGTTTGGGACTGCAATTCCCAGCAGCAAAGCTGAGCAGAGTGCTGAAGAGGAACGTTTCCAAACATGGGGCTGGAGACCTGAGCAGCAGCTGAGCTATGCTGAAATACCTCTTGATGCTCAGGAACTGCTCACTGCCCAGCTGCTGCTTGATGGAGCTCTGCAAGAGGAACGCCCGGCTGTTGTGCGAAGCATCGCCATAGTTGGTCAGGAGGGTCGCCAGGAGGAACAGCATGTAGATGAAGAAGTTCTAGCAGGGATGACAGACGGAGGATCTGATTTGCTCTCTTGCTGGGAACCGCCTGTGGCTGCCTCAGCAGAAGAGCCACCCACAGGTTGCACAAACCAGCAGAATCTCACCCCCTGCCCGCCCTTGGAGTGGGACCACCATGCACAGGGATGCTCCTTAGATTGGGAGCTGTTGGATGAGCCCTCCTTGGAACATAGAAAGCTGCCTTATGCTGAGTTGGACCATTGGTCCATGTAGCTTAAGCACTGTTGACACACTGAGTGGCAGCAGAGGCTCTCCAGGACTGCATCCAGGGAGTCTCTCCAGTCCTACCAGGAGATGGCATAGGGGATTCAACTTGGGACCATCTGCCTGCAGAGCAACTGCTCTACCACTGAGCTTCAGCCTGTCTTCTGTGCTCCTCTCCCTATGGAAAGCTGCCTTATCTCAAGTCAGACCATGGGTCCATTTAAGCTCTTAAGGATTTTAGGCAAGGAGTCTTGTCCAGTCCTCCCTGGAAAAGCCATTGGGGATTGAATCCGCGACATTCTAAAGCAGTTGCTCTGCCATTGAGCTTTCAAAGTGCCCAGTGTTGTCTGGAAGGCACACAGGGCCTGCCCTCCTCCTCCTCATCCCCTCCCTTGCAAGTCTCCCTCCTAAAATGCATCAGATGCCACAAACTGGCAGCAGCTCCCCCTCTTCACCTTGAGCAGGCCGTGCAGAAGCTTCACTTTCTTGGCCTCTTCCTTGGCTTGAAAGAGAGCGAATCCCTGAGGGGGCCGGACCCGGCCAATCTTCTCCGACACGTGCTCCACGAACGGGTACTCCACCAGAGTGTCGTCCTCCTCGGGATGCAGGCGCTTGGCCACCAGTGAGAAGTAGAGGGCCTCCAGCAGAACCTGGGCAGGGCAGAGGGAGAACGTTCAGGGAGGTGGCTTCTTGGACCACTTGACCAGTGCACAAGTCATCAGTGGGTCCGAGACACATCCATGAATTGTAATTCTCATGTCCACTGCCGAGAAACTTTGGCGGTTGGTTTTATTTCTATTTATATGCTCCTCAATCGGAAATGGGACATGGGTTGGAATGGCAACCTGGAATTGTCCGGAAGCAACCTCTCCCCTCTCCCGCTGAGCCTCCATCAGAGCCTACCTTGGATGGTTCCCACAGCAAGAAGGAGGAGAGGAAGCTAAAAATCCCTGAGATGAGCCACATGAGGGCCACGCTGGAGGTGAAACCCACTCCAATCCACACAGAGACTCCAAAGCAGATGACCAGGCAGGCCAGGCTGATGGCATGGGCCAGGTAGGAGCACCAGAAGGGAAGCAGGCGCTTCCGGAGAGCATGATCTGTGACTGCAGAAGACACACACACACACAAGACAGAAGTGGTGAGCAGGGGCTGGTTTGCTTTATTCAGTCTGCTTCTGTGGGGCAGGGAGAGCAGCTGCATGCTACACATGCAAGGCAGGGCCTGCACAATTCTTAAAAGTTTAGAACCCTTTTATATAAATAGAGGGGGAAAGATGGCATTTGGAAGAGTGTACCCAATTACTTGTTATTTTTCTCAAGATCTGCACAACCTGTCCTGGTGCTGCAACAGAAGTGGTAAGAAGCACCACAGGGGCTGGGTAGATGCCCTCACGAAAGGTTGCGCATCCATAGAGTTACAGGAGTCAGTAATCTGGCTTCATTCCATAGAATGGTGCATGAGGGGAGGATGTAAGAACGTAAGAAGAGCCTGCTGGAGCAAGCCAAGAGCCTAGCTTCCTGTTTTCACAGTGGCCTACCGTAAGCCCATTATGGGACACCCACAAGAAGGATCCAAGCACAAGAGCACTCTCTCCTGCTGTAGTTTCCAGGAACCGGTATTCAGAAGCATTCCTGCCTCTGACCGTAGGGGCAGAACATACCCATCATGGCTAGTAGGCACGGATAGTCCAATCATCCTCCATGAATTTGTCTCCTCCTCTTTCAGAGCCATCCAAGTGGGTGGCCATCACTGCCTCTTGCGGGTGCGAGTTCCATAGTTTAACTACGCACTGTTCTGACTCTTCCAACGCAATAGAGGAGGTCTTCAGCTGAGGCAGAGTGGGCGTGTGATAAGCTGAAGGTGACGGAATTCATATCAGTGGTTCCCATAGTGGGTGGTACCACCCCCTAGGGGGTGATGGGATTACCTGGGGGCAGCACAGGGGCATTGAAGGTGTAAATGGCTACCATACTTTGAAAAGCTGACATCACTGGATCAAGTTCATTAACTCTCTGGAATTAATTAAACTAAATAGTTTTAACCGGATTTTGAATAACTGTGCAATTAATTGTTTTGAATTTTATTGTGTTATTATCTTCCTTAGAGGGCTGTGAAAATTGCTATAATGAATAATGCTTTTCATAGGGTAGGGGACGCAGGGATGAATTTATGGAACTAAGGGGGCAGTGGCTGGAAAAAGCTTGGAAACCACTGGTTTAGAAGAAATCCTATCACAAGGGGATGGGAGGTGGCTCAGTCTCTGGGAGGAAGATGCTGGCCTAGGCATGACTGGAAAGTGAAGGTGACATGATGGGTCTAGAGGTCTGTGCATTCCCCACCCACTTCCACAATCCCACTTCCAAGCTGGTCACCAATTGCCATATCCCACCCTACCTGTTCGCGTTGATTTGGCTGAGCGGTTCAGTTCTCTGCCAGGGGCTGCTGCTGCTACTACATTCTGCCCTTTCTCGGTCAGCCGCTGCATCATGATAGTCTCTGTCTTCTCCCCAAGCATGCTGGATCTGCCAGAAAAAACCACAAAGGCGTTAAGCACTGCATCTCCTTTGGGATGGGGGTCAGTAAGCAACTGGCCTCATGCACAAGCACCAGCAGCACTACCTCCTCTGTCATGGGAGACTTACAGCCCTGAGATGAGGTCAGTTTCAACCCTGGGGTATGGTCCCATTTCCTGAGGGTGGGAAAGGCTGCCAGCTCCATCGGTGAGAATCTGCCGGATCAGATCTTCATCTGCGACCAAGAAACACGTGTCACATCAAGATATGTTAGCAACATGGAAGTGTGCTTGTAGCAGCTACTGTGTGGGGCATATGTGTTACTTTGCAAATACATGCAGAACAGATTTGCTAAAGGCTGGTTCTCCCATGCAGCAATCTCTGAGAGTCCTCCTTGGCCCTATGCTGCGTGCGGTGGACGTGAATGCCCTAGAAAGGGGGGAAGTGAACCCTCTGCCTCTCACACATTCTTACTCTGTCTTTCTTCAACTGCACAAGTATATCCTTCCTTTGTTCCTTCCACTCCTCCGTATAAACAGCACTCAGGTTAACAGGGCTGGACCTACTATTGAGCGGAGTGTCACCTCCCTAAGACAACAGGTACCAGAGGGTGGCAGCACCTCCCAACCCCCAATTCTGCTTAAATCCCCTAATCTATCCTGCTCTGCACTTCCTCAGGTAGCAGGCTACCCTCGGGAAGCATGTAGATCAATATCCCGATGCCAGGGTTGAAATCAGATGCAATGGCCCCTCTAGATTCTCTGCTAGTCCTTCATCTCAGGCAGCAAATCTCTTGTTCCTGACTATTCAGGGCACCTGGCAAACCTCAGAAGGGAAGCTGCAGCCCTCTCAATGTTAAGACTCCAGCTCCCAGCAGCCCACACAGTCAGGGAAGATGAGAGTTGTAGTCCAGCAACACCTGGAGGGCCACAGGTTCCCCACCTCTGTGTTAAAGTAAAGGTAAAGGTACCCCTGCCCGTACGGGCCGGTCTTGACAGACTCTAGGGTTGTGCGCTCATCTCACTCTAGAGGCCGGGAGCCTGCGCTGTCCGCACACACTTCCGGGTCACGTGGCCAGCGTGACAAAGCTGCTCTGGCAAGCCAGCGCAGCACACACGAAAACGCTGTTTACCTTCCCGCTAGTAAGCGGTCCCTATTTATCTACTTGCACCCGGGGGTGCTTTCGAACTGCTAGGTTGGCAGGCGCTGGGACCGAGCAGCGGGAGCGCACCCTGCCGCGGGGATTCGAACCGCAGACCATGCGATTGGCAGGTCCTAGGCGCTGAGGTTTTACCCACAGCGCCATCCACGACCTCTGCGTTAAAGAGAAGTAAATGTTTGTGGCAAAGAATCCTTTATGAAGCCATTCAGATTTGGACTGTTTTCCTGTCCACCCGCCTCATACCTGAAGCTGAGAAGTATCTGGCCTGAGCTTGCGGGAAGCCAAGCGACAAACTGTCCTCCTCAGCTGCCAAGGGAGCCTCCAGGCCAAGATGGCGACTGGTCCTGCCCCTCTTCAGCTTCTGGATTGTGTTGCCCATGATGGAAGGGTTGCTGAGCAGGTCGGGCCAGTTGAGCAGGGCCTCGTTGGAGTGCCACCGTATTAGGCTGAGGCAGAAACAAGAGCAGAGAGGAAGGATGAGCACGGGAACAAGGAACACCCTTAGGCAGAGCTCTTTAATAAATACAATCCTCCTCTTCAAGCTGACCTCACAGCCCAAACTGAAGCCAAATACATACATCTCAGAGAGACAGTGTGGTGTAGTGGTCAGAGTGCTGGACCTAGGACCTGCGAGACCCGGTTTCAAATCCCTGTTATGCCATGAAACTCACTGGGAGACCCTGGGCCTGCCACAGTCTCTCAGCCTAACCTCCCCTCACAGAGTTGTTGTGAGGATAAAATGGGAAGAGAACCACATGCAGCACCTTGAAGGAAAGGCGGGATATAAATGCAACAAATAAATAAATCCCATTTACCTTTTCGAATCGTCCAGGAACAAATCTGTTTTGGTCTGCTCTGAAAAGGCCTGTAGGGAAGGAAAGAGGGTTCACTGCTCAGCCAGCCTTGGTTCTTTGGGATCAATGCAGCCCCTTAGGGAGGACCACTGTGAAGACTATACATTGGACACTAGGCCACAGGCAACTGACACGAGCCCCTCACTCAGATCTTGCTGGACTCCAACCCCATCCATCAGCTCTAGTCAGCAAGGTCAATGGGTCAGGGATGATGGAAGTTCAGGACCTCAAGGACCTTATCTCTCAGCCTAACCCACCTCACAAAGTTGTTGCGAAGATAAAATGGAGAGGGGGCAGAACCAAGTACACCACTTTAATGCTCCTTGGAGCAAATATGGAATATTAATGTAGTAATATTAATAATAAGGATGGGAATTGAGAGACCAGCAACATCACGAGGGCCAGGGGCTCTCCACTGCTGAATGAGGTAAAAGGACACAGATCTGAGGGAAAGAAAGGCAGGGCTGGAAGTGGGGCAGGGCCTAGGACCCCTTTAGAAACCACCCCACACTTCTGTCCTGCCACTTGCCACTCTCACCTCTGTCCGAAGCCCAGGGAAGGTGAGGAAGGCGCTCTCCATAAGAGACGAGTCCAGGTAGTTGTCGATCTCTAAGGACTGCTGGTCTGAATGGGCCAGGGACTGGCTGACAGACACCTAGGAGAGAAGAGGGCGCTTGAGGCAAGGAAGGACATTTTCCTTTCAGCTGGAAGGGCAAATTTGTCAGATTTGCCCGGGTAACCCCAACTTTTGAGGAGTCACTTTGATATTATTTTGAATGGAAAAAGCCAGCCACCTGCCAACAGCTCTTACTTTCTCTCTCTTTCCCTATTTAAAAAATAGCTGTCAGAGATGGGGGATGAGGGTGCCACTTCTCTAAGTCAGAAATTCACAAGAACCATTGATTTGCTAAACATCTTTGTTATTCAGAGGGGCCTGTTCAGTCACATTTAAGCTTCCAGAAATCGATCTCTGCGTGAAACACCAGAGGACTGTTGCCAGTCTGAGCAGAAGAACGCAGCCAGTTGGGTCAATGGCTACCGAACTTGGTGGTATAATATGGCTTCATATGTGCCACCCATGAGCTGTTTTCCTCTTCTGGGCACCACCCAATCTTGAAGAGGAACCTCAAAAATTCTGATAAAGAACTGTGCATTCAGTAAATGATGTAAAACACAGATGTACACAAGCAAAATATTATAATGCATGGATAAATAAACATGACTATCTTCTCTAAAAATAGGAATTGCCATGTTTGCAACCCATTAAGGAAATAACCAGTAAAATGTATTAAATGAAACATTCTGGCTAAAACTGGTAACCATAGAACATAGGAAGCTGCCTTATACCAAGTCAGGTGATGCTTGGCTCAACTAGTTCCATGCTGCCTGCACTACCCAGCAGCTGTTCTGCAGTGGTTCAGGCAGGGAGTTTTTCCTGGCCCTCACCTGGAGATTGATCCTGGGACCTTCTGCATGCAGAGCAGATGCTCTAACATTGAGCTATAGCCATTTCCCAACATCTAAAATCATATTTATTGTGACGGCCTGTGGCCAATTGAAGGCCTTGCCCAGAAACAGGCTACTGCCGCCTTCCCCAACGCACTGTTACCTTGCTCCGTGCCATACGGAAGAGGAAGAGGAGGGCCAGGTACAGGGGGTAGACAACCAAACTGGACACCAGACCAACCACAGCTGTCTCACCGTTGACCGGGATCAAGGTGGAGATGGCCACGTTGCTAGGAAAAGACAGGAGAGAGTAAGCAGGGAGGGCGCTAGCACAATTTCTAGTGCAAGACAATGCTGAGATGGACCCCCCCCCCCATATTTATGAGTGTAAGGTGTTTTAAATTGTTTTTAATATTGTTTCTAATGCTGTAACCAGCCCTGGTACCTTAGGGTGATGGGCAGGAAATAAACAAATAAATAACAAAGGCAGCTACCTTTTGTGGCATGTTCTTAAGGCCACAGGACATGAGGGAAACACTGGCCAAGCTATCCCACAGCCTCCCCACTGATCTTCATCTTTGGAAGGAAGTGGCCCTCCTGGGCTAGAGAGGATCAGAAATTCCCAACGCACCTGAAGTTGACATCTCCCACAATGCCGTACCACACGGCATTGGCACACAGGAAGAGGAAGACAAGGAGGCAGCAGCAGGATGCCCTCTGGACGCGGGTGAAGCGGCTGCGAGGGGGACGGTCCCACAGGGACAGCCAGACATGCTTCTCAAAGAAACCCCTCTGCAGCTCCTCAATGAAAATCCGCAAGAAGCTCCTCAGGTCAGCCTCGCCTGCGGAGCCAGAAGCGGGGGAAGGGTCAGTCAAAATGCCCATCTTAACATTATTGTCCCTGCAGAGAAGGAATCTCGCCTCAACCCGCACCCCCAAGTGACTGTCCTCATTTCAGTCTTCAAAACTGTGGTTCAAGCAGAGCCCCATTTCAGCTTGCCACATTTATTTATTTTTTAAAAAATTAAACAAAGTAATAATACAAATAAAAATGTGCACACACCCCCGGAACATTATTTACCATAATTATCCAACTTTCCAAAAATGTAACACTTCTTGAGATGGTTTGACCCCTTTTTGTTTTAACAATACAAATTCCACAAATATTTTCCACATTTCCTCAAAGTCATTTATCTTCCATATTCCCCTTCTTACTTTGATAGCACACGTAAATTTATCATTAATCACTATCTCCCTCACTTCTTTATACCATTCTTCTATTTGAAATCCACCTTGCTTTTTCCATTTCCTAGCTACGAGCACTCTCGCCACTGTCAGCAAGTTTGTGATTATTGCCACATTTATTTAACAAAAGGTATAAATTGCTAAATCATCAACAACAAAAACCCTAATGGGAGCTATAATTGAAAATGGTCATGCCAGCTGGGGCAGATGGGAGTTGCACTCCAAAAAATCTGGAGGGCAACAGCTTTGGGAAGGCTGTTGTAGGCAGATTTTGCGTCTTCAATGAGCTCTCTTCCCACTCACTGGCAGCAAAGACTTCCTTCTCCACCAGGCCATCATTCTCCTCGCTTTCGACAGACAGCCAGTCGTTCACCAGGAAGTGGTAGCTCTTGCAGGTCTGCAAGTCTCTGACAATGACGTGCTGCAGGTACCATGATGGATTTAGCCCTAAGCAGCATGGAAAGGAGAAGGAAACACAGCTTTAAGACATCTTTTTATCTAATTTGATTCCAAGATACATCCACTAACATTCTCCATGAATTTAAACTGATTGGGGGGGCAGGCGGGGGGAGGGGGGAATCCTGAGTACAGGGGTGGTGCAAGACATTTTGTGGCTTGAGGTGAAATACAAGATGCCCCCCCCCCCCATTGTTGTACATACAAAAGTCAAATGAAAAGGTAGCTAAATTTGACTTCAACACTGGCAATGGGATTCATACCTAGTTTAGGAAATGCGTAACAGGCTGTTTGGCCCACATACATCTGTCCTCCAACAGAGAAGGATGATAATTGGGAGATTCACAAAGAATAGCCACTTCTCCTTAAGGCTGCTCACTTCTCCTCTTCTTAAGCCATATGCTGCCTGAGGCAGTTGCCTCATTCTGACTAATGATCAAACCAGCCCTGCCTGAAAATGGTCTGTGTAGTTTTTTAAGTGACCGTTTTACATTCATTATGTTTCTCATTCAGCTTTAACAATTCAGGCTCTGCTAAACTGTAATTATGATATTCTCTGCAAAATGCTAGCAATGAGTTTTGTTCTTTGTCTTGGCAGATGGGAGAGGCGCAGCTTCAAAGGGGGGGGGGGGGCTCCAGAGGGGAAACTGCCGAGTTGCAATTCATCAAGAATTGCAGCTCTGTTCATTTGGGTTGCAGAGGCTGGATGGATCCCCATTTGTTTTCTAGGCGCACACTTTGCACACTCAGCTGAGCTGGTATGGGGTGGGATTGAGTGTTATCTCTACCCACCGACGCCACCCAATAACCGCTAATAACCCTGGGAGAGCCAGTGTGGTGTAGTGGTTAGAGGGCCGAGCTCATCCATCCATCCTTGGGCCAGTCACTGTAGTCTCTCAGCCTAGCCTACCTCACAGGGCTGTTGTGTGGATTACATGAGGAGGGGGAGAGCCAGGCAACAACAAACACAAACAAACAGGCTTTGGGTCTGCTCTCACATACGCACCTTTATTGTCGTGCCAGATGCGAATCTTCCACACGCTCCCAAGGCTCCGTTCTGTGGCGATCTGGAAGATATTGAGGCTGTTGCGGTGGAAGGCGTTTTCCCCATCCAGGTGCCGGTGCCCAGATTTGCTCTCCATCCCATACAGAGTGATTCCCACATGAGCCGTTGTCCCTGGAAGGAAGGAAGGAGGGAGTGCAAATTCTTAAAGAAGGAAAGTAGCCTGGTTTTTGTCTCATGTGGGGCAGGGGAGGGGAAGGTGAAATGGGACTCTTAAAGCATCCTTCATCCCCCCCAGCCTCCAGCCTGGGGCAAATGGTCTCCCACCCTCTTTGCACCTCAGCTTTGCATCTGGAGAAAGGGGACCCCAGGGAGGAAAGGTGTCCAGTTCATTTTAATTCGCAGTTCCTGATCTAATAACTAAGTGAAGATTTGCGCTACTCTGAATTTTGTGGTGCGGTTTTATGTCAGAATTTTTTTAAAAAAAATATATGTCAGGGAAATTTAACTGTGACCCATCTTACATTGCCAATTACAAAAAAAATTCATTGTTTGGGGGGAAAGGGCAAACAAAAGAAACCCCAATTCTCTAACACATAGCCACACAGTTGTTTAACATACAGCCTGAGGAAGTGTCCCGGTGATCTCAAAAGGTCATTCGTGACTTTGTGGCACTTTGGTTGGTTTTAAATTATTCATTATGTTCATTAAATTTGCTAGTAATTTGTTACACATCAAGGCCTCAAAAAGCAACATTAGGAAGAACTTTATGGTGGCAAGATTCATTTGACGGTGGAGCAGGCTCCTTTGAAAGCTGGTGGACTCTCCTTCATTGGAGGTTTTTCAGCGAAGGTTGGGGTGGCTACCTGTCAGGGATTCTTAAGCTGCGATTCCTGCACTGCAGGGGGCTGGACTAGATGACCCTTGGGGATCCCTTCCAACCTTACACAATTCTATTATGACTTGCAACATGTTTAAAACATTAGCGTAAATAAGCATAAGTAATAATTTAAAGACATTCATACAAAACCACATGCAGGTAATAAAAAAACACGCCCCTAAAGGGAGATTGCTGTCCATCAGGGTTCAGATCATTCTCCATCCCCTCTCTTCGCAGCAAGGGGAAGTGCACTAGGCTTCACAAAGGCCTCCCCCCATCCCCAACCAGCAAGTTTGGGAAGGGTTACTCTGCATTCTGGTCAGCACAGGAACATGCTTCTCTGGTGTGCTATTCCACCACACCCAGGGATCACATTACAGCATCCTTGAGAGCAGCAGCTGAGGGGCTGGACGGATCCGTCCTCCATTTCCTCTCCAAACAGGAGTGGCTCTAATACTCATTCACTTGCCAGGGTTTTACTGGGAGGGGATGTTTGTCCTGGATATTCTCTCCACAGAGCGGCTAAAAAGGCTTAATCCAAGCTCCTCTTTGCTCTGTCAACGGCTGCCAAGGGCGCAACAGTTCCACCTAGCCCACCCCAGTGGCCCTCTTGATCTGTGGTGTGCGGTTTAAGCAGGGTGGCCTTCACCAACCTGACGCCTTTTCCAAAAACTTTTTTTTTGAAGAGGAGAAGAACTAAGCTCTAGTCAGAACAGAGCTACTGAAATTAAGCCCATGGATTCCAATGGGTCTCCGCTGAGTAGAATTCAGCTGGCTGCAGTCCTAAAAAGCTAAACCTAAACCTAAGCGTGCTTACTTCCTCCTCCCTCCCAAACCATTCCCCTTTTATGCCATGTCTGCTTGGATTGCAAACTTGCAGGCAGGGATGGTCTTTCCCCCCCCTTATTGGTTTACAAGCCACTCCTGAAGCCTTTTTTGGTTTGAAGAGCAGGAGAAAAAGCCATTAGTTTGTAAAGGTCTATTTTAAAAACTCATACCCAATACAAAGTATCTTTGTATAATACACCAGAATAAAAGAAATGGTTTCAAAATCTAATCTAAAAGGGAACAGGAGAAAAGAGAAGGAAAAAGGAAAAAAGAAAGAAAAGAAGATGGGGAAAGATAAAAAGTCTTCTGGTTCTCTGTCTGTCATGAACATCCAACTATTTTGTTTTCTGTAAGTCAATATTGTTTTCAGTCTTCAAATCCAGCTATTACAAGTTCATTTCCCTTTTCATGCAAAAAGTCCATAATAAGTTTCCAATCCTTAATAAATGTCAATACTGATTCTTCTCTAATTAAACACATTAGCTTTGCTACCTCAACTAAGTCCATTAATTTTATGAACCATTCCTCCATAGTGGGTAGGGCTGTATCTTTAAATTAAGCGCTAACATGGCTGTGGGAGAAGACACAAACATTACCTTGAGGGTGCCCAGAGCATCACAGCTACTCACCTGACCCCTTGCCCCAGCCCGTTTTCACCAGGACCTCATACTTGTACAGCCCATTCTTCCCACAAAAAGGGATCACCCCTGCGCGGTTGATGTCGATCAAGTCCAGTTTGTGCACAATCACAGCCGCCACCGAGTATGTCACAAAACAGATGGCGCAAGTCAGCAGCACAATGTAGTTCAAACCTGGGCCTGGAGGCTGAGCAAAATATAAAGCATATATATATGTGTGTGTATATGTGCTCTCCTTCCCTGTATAAATTTATAGGTTACTTTGAGGAGCAAGGCAGCTCACCCACACAATGACAGATTAAAAATACAATCACTATATAAAGTTATTCCATGTAATGTATATACTGCTTGATTGTAAGGAAAAAAGGGGGGTGGGGAATCAAAACAACAGAAGTACCAACATAAGGATCAATATAAAAAGGTAAAGGGACCCTTGACCATTAGGTCCAGTTGTGGCCGACTCTGGGGTTGCTGCGCTCATCTCGCTTTATTGGCCGAGGGAGCCAGCGTACAGCTTCCGGGTCATGTGGCCAGCATGACTAAGCCGCTTCTGGCGAACCAGAGCAGTGCACGGAAACGCCGTTTACCTTCCTGTGGGAGCGGTACCTATTTATCTACTTGCACTTTGACGTGCTTTCGAACTGCTAGGTTGGCAGGAGCAGGGACCGAGCAACGGGCGCTCACCCCGTCGCAGGGATTCGAACCGCCAACCTTCTGATCGGCAAGTCCTAGGCTCTGTGGTTTAACCCACAGTGCCACCCGCGTCCCTAAGGATCAATATAGAAAAAGTTAAAAGCAGCTGTTTGAAAGAGTTAACAACCCTTAGACTTGACTCACAGGCCGAATGAACTGCACAGAATGAAGGGGGACGAAAAGGCTTGCACCAAAAGCTGTCAGATGCTGGGTTAAGCACACAGCCTTGTCAGGGGTGGCCCCCTCCAAGGGAGCCATGCCTTCAGTCTTCCAGTGCCCCTCCTGCTCGTTGAAATATTGGCACAAGGAACTGTACAGGCCCAGGGTCACTTCCACAGCAGTCCAGGCAAAGTGGTTGGTGATGTTCAAGTAATATTCTCTTGCAGGGTTGCTGGTACTAAGGGAGAGAAAGAAAGAAAGAAACAGTAAGGAAGGACTGGTTGCAGAGGCACACTTGACCTGGGGTTGTGGGGAGACTTTGGTTCATGGTTCAACCACACATCTTCAATCCAGGCAGATGAATCAGAATAGTTGCATCTCTGCATTCAAGGCATGGATTTAAGTGAGGAGAGACAACCATCCACCTCCTGCTATATCCACTAGTGTCAGCCACTAGGCTAGCTTCTTCCAGACCCCACCCACAGCAAGCTCTTTCCCTGCCTGGGAACTCATTGTGGGCTCTCCTGCGTAGCTGCAGAGGTGTCACTTACTCAGGGGAGACAAAGAAGGTGTAGCGCCGGTGGTCGCCCTGAGGCATCCTGGTCATATCCTCCAGGTAGATCTTCTTGGAGGCTGTGCAGTTGTGCTGGTGGGTCTCAGGTGAGTGGAAGAGACAGACAGCAATGAACGGCTCCTGCTCACTAGACACATAACGGTCTTGTTGGGAGGAGGAGAGGAAAGACAGGGTCAGAAAACAACTAGTTGGCGGAGCCACGAGCAGCAGAGATTGTGCAATAGAGCTCTTATTCATATAGGATTGAGATAGATAGATAGATAGATAGATAGATAGATAGATAGATAGATAGATGTAATTTAAGTTGAGCAGTTAATGTGTGTAACAAGCAGCCATTATGCACATTCATAAGGCCTCCTGAGGAATGTGCACATTATCTGTCCATGGAGAGGGAATTGTGGACATTTCCTGGTCAGTATACACAATCTCCTTCGGGAACATGCACAGGCTGACTAAATTCTGTAAATTCTCCAGCCAATATGCATAACCTCCCAACAGGCTACAACGAATGTGCATATCTAGACAGCACTCTGGGCAATATGAACTTTCTCTGGTCAGTATCCAGTCTCCCAGAAGCAGAAGGCCTGAGGAATATGTAAAATAGCTGTCTGCTATGCTGCACATTAACCACTCAACTTACATAACCATATCCATATATATCTACAGTATATACACACACACTTCCAGACGGGTATTAAGGGATGGGTGCTCCCCAGGCATGCAAGTTTTTAGCATGATCCACTTTACTTGCTTGCTTGCTTGCTTATTTATTTATTTACTTATTTCCGCTTGCCCTCAGAGCCCAGGGCAAGGTACATCAAACATGGAACAAAGTCCAATAAACAGTTCTAAAATGCACTGGCCTAATATCACTGGAGGAAGGACAGGAGAAATGCATACACAACAGACATTGTTAAAATTCTGGGTCCATGTAGCAACCTTGCAGAAGCCACAAAAACCCACACTTACCATTTACAACACTGAAGATGACCTGGAAATACAACCCTGCTTCTGCATTGTCATCCTCCACCATGACCACTGCAGTCCCCGAACTCCTTTCCTCAATCATGACCGTCGTCATGGTGATGTTCTTCTCTCCGGGGTCCAAAACCGTCACGGCAATAGCCTTCTCGGTATCCAGGCTCCCCACCGGTATCTCTGTCCCATTGTTGTCCTGGAACTCCATGGACGCCACCTCGGAGGAGACAGTGTAGTTGGTGACGAAGCCGAAGGGGAAGGGGTTGTAGTCCACCCGGATCATGACTTGGACAATGTCTGTCAGGTCAGAGAACGTGGCGTTGAAAGCTAAGGGGATGGAGAACTGGCAGTTGGGGTGCTCCTTGTAGCAGAGGAGGCCCAGTGGGCCGGCCCGCTTGCCCTTGGCCGTGATGTTGCTTCCCGCCAGTTCCAGGGGCTCTTCGTTGAGGACTCGGGACTTCATCAGGATGCGCATCAGGTCGGTGGAGAGGGCGTACGCCTGGGAGGCCACCTGGACGGGGCTCTGGTCATTGCACGTTTCCCGAGGCTCAGTCTCCTGGGAGACGGTGTTGACAAGGTGGATCAAGTCCCCTGCAAAGGAGCCAGGAAAGGTTAGTGTGGTCCTTACTGAGGATGGAAGTTCAATTAATTAAATCAGAGGTGGGGAACCTCAGACCTGGGCCGCCAAATGTGGCCCTCCAGGCCTCTCTGCCTGTTCCCTGGAACTTTCTCCAGGCTACACCTGTCATTGGCCCCGCTCCACACTTTCTGCAGGTGCTTTTGACTAGCTGGAATGTGTTGCTGAACACTGATAATGCCTCTTGCTTGCCTGGATGGAAGACGGAAAGGTAGCCCTCTCTCTGTGTGTGTTTTGCCTGTGCAGAAACCTTTGACGGGGGTGAGGGAAGACTCACACCCCTTACATGAAATGGTACCCTTTCACTGACTTTGTTAAGAAAGTCAAACATGGTTTTCACCCTCCTTCGACCAATGGAACATTATGGAGAGACATGTTTGTTTGATTGCCCTTCTTGGAACATCTAAATCCACAACCATCAACTGCTGTTTTTCCTTTTTTCTGTACAACTACTAAGCTCTGTTTTCCTTGTACAGTGGTACCTCTAGATACAAACGGGATCCGTTCTGGAGCCCCGTTCGCATCTAGAGGTAAACGTAACTAGCGACGGCGCGTCTGCACACGCGCACGTTGCTTTTCGCCGCTTCTGTGCATGCGCGTGACGTCATTTTGAGCATCTGCACAAGCGGCGAAACCCGGAAGTAACGTGCTCCGTTACTTCCGGGTTGCCGAGGAGTGCAACTCAAACGCACTCAACTTGAAGCATATTTAACCCGAGGTATGACTGTATGTCTTGTTACTTGAAATTAAAAATCAATTTAAAAAAGAAGCCTCTTATTCTTGCTAGAATTTAAGTCCAGTGTAGAAAAATAAGAGTCTGATCCACAGCTCCACTCACTTTTCTCCCTAGCCCCATCCAACACTGGCATGTGGCCCCCAGAAGAATGCCCATGAGGGAATGTGGCCTCCAAGCTGAAAAAGATCCCTCACCCTTGAATAAGCACTATGTTGATCATCCAACCACAAATAAAACCTTCTGCCCTCCAGTTATGTTTGATGCTGAGGATGACCATAAGCAAAGTTGCTGGAACTCAACCCTGATGGAGGGGAAAGAAATGCAGAGAAGCCAAGAGTGCTCAGCAGAAATCTAGATGGACCCTTTTTTTTTTACACCTGAACCTTGAATACTGATCCCACTGGGTTTCCCTTAGGATCTCATGAACTGCATAATGACACGGAATATTGCATTCCACACTCTCAAATTCACAAAGAAAGTAATTATGAATAAAGGCGGTTGTATTCCCAACAAATGAATGTGAGGGTTTTCGTTTGCTGAAGCAAAGTCTAAAGTGTTTCTTACTCCCTTACCTCTCACTTAAAGGGAAACTATGTGCTGTTCCCTCGGGTTCTCAAGAATGGCTTTGAAAATTGAAGATTTGCTATGCGCGCATACACACACACACACACACACACACACACAGACAAATTGATTTGGGGATTTATTAACATAGGAACACAGGAGGTGGGCTTAAACCCAGGCATTCCTCCATCAAACTCCATATTGTCTACACTGACTGGCAGCAGCTATGCAGGGTTTCAGAAAGGGAGTCCCTGCCCCCCCAGTTCTTCCTGGAGATGCTGTTGGGAGATTGAATCTGGGACTTTCTGTATGCAAAGCAGATGCTTTGCCACTGAGCTAGCCCTTCCAGGTACTAAAACCCCATCTTTTACAGCTGTGCTGGTTGAGGTTGGTGGGAATTGTAGTCCAAAACATATGGAGGACGTGGGATTGGGGAAGGCTGCTTCAAAAACAAACTCTCCTGCACACTCACCCATGATGTTGAGGATGTTGTCTGCGATGGTTGTTGGGGTCATGGTCCCTTGCATGGTCTCTCCCTGCAGAATGGCCATCATGTCTCTCAGTTTCTTCAAGGTCTTTGTCAGGCAAGCTTGGCAAACAAACTCCTTGTTGGCTACCTGTGAATCCAAGATGCAAGTTAATTGACCTTATATGTCGAGCCATCAAGTTGCTAGTCCTCATGTGAGTATAAGATCTGACTTCTGCAAATGGCAAACTGCTACTTCCCACACAACAGTTTCCAGGCATGCACTGCTGTCTTTGACACCAAACACTAGGCAAAAGTACCCACAGGGGCTGAGAAACCCCAGCCCATGGGAGAACCATGGACACCACTGAGCGCCTTGGAGGAGAGGTGGGGTATAAATCTAACAAACAAATAAACTTGGTGTCCTTCAGATGTTTTGGACCACAACTCCCATCAGTCCCAGTATCCTATGGCTATGCTAGCTGGGGCTGATGGGAGTTGTGGTCCAACTCCCTTCAGCCCCAGCCCCCCTCCCACTTGCTCCCCATGCCCAAGAGGCAGAGCAATGCGGCAAGAGTCTTAATAGCACAAGGATGGAAGAATGAAGAAACCCCGATGAAAGAACTGTGGCAAGAAAAACTGATGGACTATGTGGAACTGGCAAAACTGACACATAAACTACATGACAAGGGTAACTCTGATTTTAAAGATGAATGGGAACCTTTTATGAAATATTTGAAGAAGCAACAAAATGAACTGGACTCTTTGGCAGGTTTTGAATAAACATTCACAAACTCTTTATTGTAATATATAGACAGATAATTTGAGGATTTTACAATTTTATAACATGCAGACAGAAATATGTGTTGAGAAACCAGAGAAAGGAGCTGAGGGAAGTCTGGGGTGGGGTGGGAGGGAGGGTGTTCTATCTGGGGGGGAGGGGGAGGGGGGAAATGGAGAGGGGAACAACGTGGATGATGTATTTTTGTTAAATTACTGTGTTGAAATGTTTAATATTTTTTTTTAAAAAAAGAGGCAGAGCAATGCAATAACACCTACCGTACACTGAGCCAGGGCAGCCGCGATTTGCTGGATGTCATCCACAGTGGTCACATTCAAAGAAATCAGAGTTTCTGTAATGTTCCTCCGTGTCCAGGCCCGGAGACGGTCTTCATGTTTGGTTTCTGGTTTCAAACGCATGGAGCACTCATACTTACATTGGGGGTGAAAAGAAAAGTATGTGAACTAGATTCTTAAGACAGTTCTTATGAGAGCCTATGTAGTGTACTGGTTAGGGTAAGACTAGGACCTGGGAGAGACCAGGGTTCCCACTCAGCCTTGAATAAAGCTCACTGAGTGACATTGGGCCAGTCACTGCCTCTCAGACTAACATCCCTCACAGGGTTGTTATGGGGATTAAATGAGGAGAGGGAGAATCATTGATACTACCCTGAGCTCCTTGGAGAAAATGATGGTATAGAAATGCAGTAAATGAATGAATAAACAAGCCATGGGCTCTCTCTTTCAGTGATAAGCAAGGAGGGAAACCTTTCCATTTCCATGGGGTAAGTAGCCATCGGGAGGGGGAAACATGTGGAGTAAGGCATGTTAGTTTCTGTTTGCCACTGAGCAGCTGCTTAGAGTCACAAGGCTCTGTTTACATTCCAGAGACAGTCCAGGCTATTGGAAGTCTCATGGGAGACTAGAGACGGATGTGACGTTACTGGTGTCCTGTTTCCTTTGTTCCTTTGTTCAGTTGCTCTCTGCTTTCATAGAGAGAGGATGTCTTTTCTGTCTGCGTAGCTTAGAAATAAAACTCTTTGCAATGTAGCCATCACTTCCGCATGCTGCTGGAAACTCTGCTTAATGGGAACGTGCCTTGGAGCCTCATCAAAGGCTCAGGTTGTTAATTATTCTTTGGAGGCGATTCCGAAGGCTCGGCCGGAGGAAAATGAGGCTTTATCAGCTTGGCCGAGCGGAGATGCCGACAAGGCAATCTCACAGATTAAACTAGTCCCAAGCTGTTAAGGGCTTCCTGTACTAATAGTAACATCTTGAACTTGACCCAGTAGCAAACTGTCAACCAGTGTGCATCTCTGAGCACAGGTGTCATATGCTGACAGGGTCTCATTGCTGCCAGAATCATGTTGAATCTACTAATAATGCCTACCTACCTACCTAACAAATGTCCTTCCACCCAGCCACCAAAAAAGGTGTTGCTTCATACCTCATTTAAGATGGTGATGAGAGCCAAGGAATATTCAATGACCTGTTGGGGATCGCTCTGTTTCACCAGGCCCTGCAGCACCACCTCAGTCTGGTTGGAAAGCCATTGGGGAAGGCTGTGAAATCCTTCTGGAGGGCTAGGCAGCGTGATGGCCATGGAGCTGGGAAGGAAAACAACCTTTCAGTGTCATGCAAAAATTTCCTGAACATAGAAAAATAGATGCCTTATATGCTAGCTTTCTATCTGCAGTATTATATTTTAAATATGGAACAGTGGTTCCCACCCCCCAAAGGGGAACACTGGGAACTTTGTGTGAAGATTCCTTGTGGTTTAGGGAGATAGAGTACTTCATTTGGTCCTTAGCATTCTTCAATCCCTAGTTGTTTTCTTGAGGTGCAGAAAAGGTAAAGGGCAGGACACTCCCACTCAGGCTCCTCACATGTTTTCCTCTCCACATTAAAGCCTCGTTGGGATGGATCAGCTCAGCTTCCCCAGAATTTTTCTAAGAAAGGAGCAGGGGCGTGTGATGCCAGCATGGGAAGCAGGCATCTCGTTTAAGATGAATGTTGCATTGCTCTGTTTCCAATTTGTTCCCAGCAGAAGCCCATTCATCACCACGAAGCTGTTTGTTACTGATGAGAAAAGGGTGCTGAATCCTTTCTTGAGACAAACAAATTGGACAGCGCTTACAGACACAGCCTCTCCCCTTGATTTATAAACCAACAAACTTGCATTTCAGAGAGTATCGATCTCCCACCTGCCACCCATATTATCTCAAAAGAGCTGTAAACTTGGACAAACCCTTGTCATCAGCCTTTCCCCTTAGATGCCAGGAGTTATTGCCAACTCCAAAGCATCTAAAGGGCACTGCAAAGGAAATGCTCTGTTACATAAAAATGTAACTCTTGCTCCTAAGTTTGCTAGGGCACCATGAGGTTAACTTGTTAAGCCTGGCCAGAGGTCAGTCTGGAAGGTGGCACCCTGGCTGGTAATTAAGTGTCTGTAGCTGGGAAACCTAGCAGTTTCCAGCCAACCTAGCAGTTTGAAAGCACTTCAAAGTGCAAGTAGATAAATAGGTACCGATCCGATGGGAAGGTAAACGGCGTTTCCGTGGGCTTAGTCAGAAGTGCTTTCATGACTATGAGCTGTACGCCGGCTCCCTCGGCCAATAAAGCGAGATAAGTGCCGCAGCCCCAGAGTCGGTCACAACTGGACCTAATGGTCAGGGGTCCCTTTACCTTTAGCTGGGAATTAAGACCCTAGTACAGTGGTGCCCCGCAAGACGAATGCCTCGCAAGACGGAAAACCCGCTAGACGAAAGGGTTTTCCGTTTTTGAGTTGCTTCGCAGGACGAATTTCCCTATGGGCTTGCTTCGCAAGACGAAAATGTCTTGCAAGTCTTGAGATTTTTTTTTCGCTTTTCGCCCCCTTTATCTAACCTGCTAAGCCTTTAATAGCCTTTAATAGCCTTTTAGCAGCTAATCCGCTAAGCCTTTAAGCCTTTAATAGCCGCTAAACCGCTAATAGCGCTAATCCGTTAAGCCGCTAATAGGGTTGCTTCGCAAGACGAAAAAACCGCTAGACGAAGACTCTCGCGGAACGGATTAATTTCGTCTTGCGAGGCACCACTGTACTTCCCTGAGGTTTTATGGGTTGGTAGATTAGAGAACCAGGAGGAAAGATGACCAGATCAAAGCATGATCTCAGAATACAAAGGAAACACACCTCTTGCTATAATAATAGATAACTGGCTTTAGCTTGAGAGTTTTTAACTAGAGAAAGGGAAAGCAGATTATGTCTGACTCTTTAGCTGAGGTGCTATGAACAGATGCTAAATTGGGTAAGGCTGATGCCAACTCACCCTAAACTTGGAAGTCTCCAGGCTCTTGGAAACCCCTCTACAGACCTACGGGAAATTCTTTCCCAGGGATGTGGTGAGTATTCAAATAAAAACTGCTGAACATTTTGTACTAACCCATGCAAGTTTGGACTGATCCTTGAAATAGGTTAAGACTATTTCCAAGCAAACAGGACTGGGTGGGGGCATCCCTTATTATGCGGGGGGGGGGACTGGTGGTAGCAGGCTCACCTGCTGATGGACCAGTCATCCAGCCTGCCCATCTGGCTGCAGACAAAGAAATGACAAGCATTTGGAGGGGACTGAGGAAACAGTAGGGTTTGTGGGTATTTATGAGTGCTCATATGGGTTTTTGAAGTCAGCAGAGCAGTATTAGTTCGTCTTCTGTAAAAAGAATACTGTTTTGGAAAGGAAAGGCCCTTCTATGTGGAGATTTTTGTCCTAGCCATCACCTGTATTGGATCTGACATTGCTTTAACTGTTTTTAATGTGTTCAACAGTTTTAAATGTGTTTCCACTGCATTGTGGAATTGCTTCAAGATGCTCCAGTGGAAGGGAGCCACAAATTAAACATCAACAATCATCACCTGTTGAAAGCCACAACGGTTGCTCCCAGCTGGTCCTGCACCAGCACTGAGACAGACACCAGGGAGCCTCCCTCCTGGAATCCAGGGGGCAGGAAGGCAGAATGTTCGGAATGGCTGCCTTTATATACCCAGAATTCCTCACAGTGGCCGGTTCGGCAGCGGGCAGCAAGCAGTGTGTATACCAAGGGGGTGTCTTCATCCTCCGTATCTCTCCAGCCTGCCAGCCAAATGCACAAAGTAGATCGGGGTGACTACAGAAGGTAGATCAGGATTTACTGGGTAATTTGCAATGGGTTGCTTCCAATATTAGAGTAGACCCATTGAAAATAGTGGCCACAACTAACGTAAGGCCACTAATTTCAATGGGTCTGCTCAGAGGAGAACTTAGCTGATACAACCCAACAGATTTATTTATAATAAATATTCATAAACTGTCCACTCATATGCAACACCAACATGGTGTACAGCAGGTACAATATAAAAGTTTAAGATACCATAAAGACATAATACAGAATAGTCATAAAAAATGGCAGGCTCATCTTAAGAAAATATGAACAACTGAATAAGACTGCTGGCATAAAATGTATTCAAGAGACATTTGAAAGTGAGCAGCAAGGATGCCTGCCAAATTTTTGTGATGTAGGTGACACTGAGAATGCCCAACTCCTAGCTGGCACCTTTTGGGCTTCTGAATTATGAACTAATGGCGCTACTGTTGGTAACCAGCATGGCTTCCAGTTGTTCAACAAAATGACTTTTCCCACCTGAATTAAGCTGCTGAAATGAAGAACCCTTACAGGGTTGTTGGGATAGGAAAATGGGGAGGAGGAATATGTAGGCCACCTTGAGCTCCCTGGAGGAAAAGCTGGGATATAAAAGTAATAAATAATCCTTGGATAAAGGGCGGCATATAAATTTAATAAACAAACAAAAGAATAAGAAAAATGGCTCAGGACACACTCAGAGGAGGCACCTTTTCCATAGGCCCCATAGCCAAAGACTAGCTTTAAGACAAGTCTCCAATAAGTTCAATCATCTGTCTAAGGTGTGGGCAACCTTTAGCCCTGCAGATGCTGCTGAGCTAAAACTCTCATCTCCCCTAGCCATTGGCCACCCTTGCTGGGGCTGATGGGAACTGTAGTTTAGCAACATCTGGAGGGCCACACCTAGTCTATCTAATATACTACACTGTCCCTCCTATTTCTTTTAGGGATCTATGAAACCAAGCATAATTTGCTCTCAGGTACGTATTTTGAAGCCCGGGTTGGACATCATCTTACAATCTGGTCTCACCTGTACATTCAAAATGAATCTTGGCAGTCAATGCTTGGATAGGTCCCATTGGAGACAACCAGCAGGACCCCCCGAATGGTGGCTGGTTTGGAAACAGGTCGATGGAGGCAAAGCCTTCCTCCCCTGTGGCCAGATCTGTAATGTGCAGAGTGAAGGTATAGCCCTCGCCGTCCTTCAGAGCCCCTGGCCTCAGGACCAGGTTCATTCCTCTGCTGCCGGTGGAGGTGGTTGTTCTGTCCAAGGCCAGAGTCTTATTTTTGAAGCTGTGTGCCGACCATCTCTACACAGACAAAAGAGGCGCAGAAAAAGACCAAGAAAAGCTTTAACTTTTGTCATGTAGAAATTCAAAAAGGAATTTCTAATGTTTTCAGACTGAGTTTGCGCGTGTGTGTATAGAGGAAAGTTACTTTCAACGTCCGGCCAAAGTTTTGGATGATCACTCAACTCCATTCCCAGACATTTGGGCCAAGGAGAACAGGCAGGAGCCCAAACTGTCTGCTGGGAATACTTCCACCGTGGGATCCAGCTTGAGTCTCCTGCATTACATCACCTTCCAACTATTTTTTTAGAGGGAACAGGAGAACACGGGTGGGGGCGAGACTGAAGAGTCCTAGGACCTCTGCAGGGTCCCATCACTTGGTTTAAAGCAGGCTTCCCTAACCTGGTACCCTCCAGATGCTGCGGACTACAACTCCCATCAGCCCCAGTCAACAAAGCCAACGGTCTAGGATGATGGGAGTTGCAGTTCAACAGCAACTTGAAACTGGATCTGACAGAGATTCAAGAGGCCTGTTCTCTGTGAGAATCATGTTCTCTACTTGATGAGGATCTCTTGGGAGCTTTTGTTTGTTGTCGCTTTAAATGTTTATAGACCACACTTCCATAAAAACACAGCAAAGTGGTATACAGAATACAAGATAATTAAAACCTCAGTAAATACTGGTTGGTAAAAAGAAATTCACATGGCAAAGGCCTATGTGAATAATACAGTTTATAGGAAGTGTCTGAAAGAAGGCAGGGATGATTCCTGATAAACATCAATCAGCAGTGAGTTCCACAGGGCAGAGCCCACCGCACTAAAGGCTCGATCCCTAGTGAAGGCTGTCTAAATCTCAGGGATTTCCCAGAGTGCTCCATCAGGTGTGGCATTAGGAATTCAGTGAGAACTCCCATTTCATGCTCAGACTGTATATAAGTGTAAATAAAATCTGATTATCACAGAAACTCCATAAAGGTCTCCAGGGGCATCAATCCAAGGAATCCAAACCCATGAAAAGTGTTTGGACCCTGGAAAACCTCTCACCGCCTAGAGATTGGTTTGTGCTTAACAATACAGGCCACATTCACAACGGAACATTTAAAGCACTGCGATACCACTTTAAACAGCCATGGCTTCCCTCCAAAGATTTTGGGAGCTGTATGGTGGGAAAGTGGTTGGAGAAAAATTTTTCTCCCTCTCTCATAACACTAGAACTTGTGGGCATCCAATGAATGCTGGAAGACACAGGATGGGTAAAAAAAGGGAATCCTTCATGCATTGCATAGTTAAAGTATGGAACTATCTCCCCCACCAACTAGGATGGCTTTAAAAGAGGACTAGGAAAATTCATGGTAGAGAGGGCTATTGATGGCCAGGATGACTAATAGCATCTCCATGGTCAGAGGTGGCAATGCTTTTGAATACCAGTTGCTAGAACACACATGACGGGAGAGTGCTCCTGGGCTCTAGACCTGTGCTTTGCAGGTTTCCCAACTGGTCAGGATGCTGGACTAGATAAGCCAATGGTATGATCTAGCAGGGCTCTTCTTATGTTCCTAGTTATAGTGGGCACATCCAGGCACCCAATTAGCTGGCAACTGACTGTGCAAGGCTGACCCCAGAAACATCCAATGGCCACCTTACCCCCTGTTTGGAATTATTCTGGCAGTTCAAGCAGGTCCCTTCCAGGTACACGTAGGAGCTGCGGCTCACTTCGTAGACAGACTGGGCCTTGCAAGAGACACACTCCAGGGAGACGATGGGGACCGTCCCCTTCTTCAGTAGCACCTGGAAGAGAAAGCACAGTGAGCCCACAGAAGCAGAGGTGTCAGCAGAATCCCTCCCCAGAGGATAACTGGAGCAAGCAGAGTATGTGTTAAGAAGAAAGAGCAGAATTCTGAACTATGAGAATCTGAATTCTGCACCATGAGGCCTTGAATCCCACAACCAATATATTTCTTTTCTTTTTTTTAGGTTAACTTGTTTGTAACATCTGATTTTATTGGTAATTTTGAAGTATATTTTATGTAAACTGCTTAGAGGTTTTGATCACTGAGCAGTATATAATTTCTATTAAATAAAGATAAATTATGCAAAACTAATGGATTTACATAATTTCCCCATCATTTTGTGTGATTCATTCTGTTACTTAAAATAATCATTTTGCACAATGTAGGCTGTAATCTATAGGATGACCAGGGGCAGGGGGAAGGAGGGGCAGTCCATGTGACATACAGGCCTAGAAGGAGTTTTCTCTTACAGGACTAGAAAGATTCCATGTTCATCAAAAACAACCTTCCCTAGCCTGATACCCTACAGTATTTTGGCCTGCAGTTCTCATCAGCCTCAGCATCATAAAACGGCTATGCTGGCTGGGGCTAATGGGAGTTGTATTCCAAAACATCTGCTGGGTACCAGTTTAGGGAAGGCTGGCATGAACAGGTCCTTTTTCACACAGATGGAATATACAGACAAAGAGTGATGATTTCCCAACCCCACAAGAGGGACTTTGCATTTTGAGGGTCAAATCCCCTCCAACCATTAGTTAATACTACACAACTTGGCTCCAGGGGACTTTTTCATCAAATTTATCCCAGGCTTCACTAAATTAAAGGTGGCCAAGTTTGTCTTTGCTTCTGCTTCCTGCCTACATCAGATACGTTGTGTTTTACGTTTCTATTAGATGCCTTAGTCTCAGAATCCTAAGTTTATAACCTGCTACCTACAGCACTTGGGAGGGACTTGTTCAGCCCATATCTCCATCTTAGAATCAACTCTGCAAGCTGACCTCATGGCTGCCTCTTCAGACTACTTAGGGAGTCCTGTTGGTTTTTATGGTTTTTCTTCATTCCACCCACCCCTAGCTCCTGCTTTGTGTAACATCTTGATGATGAAGAGTTCTGGAGAACTCAAAAGCTTTCCACACTTGTGTAACACTTTGGTTGGTCCCACTGAAGCTATTGCCCAACTGTGGATGGTTGGAGAAAGGGGAATACTGTTCATTAAGGTTTTCCTCAATTACGCAGCTGAAAACAGGACTGCTGACTGATTAAGCAAACAACACACAATGAGTCAAAAGGGCAAGTATGAAAAAGGCTTGGAAATGAGAATTGAATGGCAAATGCTTGGAATTCCCAGCTGGGTTCCATAGGGAAATGCTTTGCTAAACCCTGGCACCCCAGGATGGCCTCCACTTCCACGGGACACTTGTCTCTCCAACAGCGCAGAAAACGGTCTCGTAATGAGCCAGATCATTGGTCCAGCTACCTCAATGCTGCCTGCACTAACTGGCAGCATCTCTCCAGGGAATAATATAACATGTAGTTAAACTATGGAACTCACTCCCACAGGAGGCAGTGGTGGCCACCAACTTGAATGGCTTCAAAAGAAGACTGGGCAAATTCATGGAGGTGCCAAGTAGCCATGATTGCTATGCTCTGCTGTGCTCGTGGAAAACAATCTTACTCGGCTACGAGTGATCACCAAAGAAGAAAGCTCTGCCTTCATGTTTGGAGGCAGCAATGCTTCTGAATACCAGTTGCTGGAAACCACAGGAGGGGAGGGTTGTTATTGTGCTCAGGTCCTGCCTGCAGGTTTCCCTTTGGGACATCTGGGTGGCCTCTGTGACAGCAGGATGCTGGACTATGATGGGCCTCTGACCCAATCCAGCAAGCTCTTCTTGGATTATTACAAATTCTTTCCCAACCCTACCTGGAGATGCTGGGGGTTGTACTTCTGCAATACAAATAGAGTACTTGTATTGCCTTCTGCAATACAAAGCAGATGCTCTACCACTGAGCTATGGCAACTGTGAGATACTCCGGCTATTGCGCCATTATCTCCATGCAACTCTAAATAACTACAGAAGCCAAGGCTGTCTCTTGAGGCTTCAGGCAATAATAGGCATTTTTGACAGTAGCGATAGAGCTGCTGTTTAATGTGGCAGGCTGTTAAAAGAGCACCAAAGCCCTCTCTCCGCAGAGCAAGACTGAAGGGCCCCATCTGTTCCTCCCGTCCCTGCGACAGTCAAATCATTGTTTTGCATTCATGTATGCAAGCGAGATTGTACGGAATGTCCTTGAAAGACTATCAATTTGACTTTGGTTCTTTCTGCCTGCCCCCCCCCCCCACTTCCTCTTTCCTTCCAGTCTTCAGTTTCCAAAAGAACAACACACACACACAAAAGGAAAGAGGGAGAAGAGCAAGAGGGAGATCAAGGCAGTAAGAATTTCCACTTGCAGACAAACGGCATCTCGGGTTGCCAAGCCTCTCCTGGAGCTGGTGATAGAAACCATAAGGTTTTTTGGCCTGCAGATTCCTTTTGCTGCTCAGTTTTGTTTTGCGGCCTACCGATAGGTGCAGTTATTTTAAAAAGAAGGGGGAATGTGTGTGTGTGTGTTACCCTCCCTCTCTCCCTCTGCTTTTTCCAAGGCACCATGGGAAGAAAAGCAAAAAAGAAAAGCCTCGGCTATCAGCAAAAGGGTTCTTTTTCTCTCCTAATGTTCATACAGTGGTACCTCGGGTTAAGTACTTAATTCGTTCCGGAGGTCCGTTCTTAACCTGAAACTGTTCTTAACCTGAAGACCACTTTAGCTAATGGGGCCTCCTGCTGCTGCTGCGCCGCCGGAGCCCGATTTCTGCTCTTATCCTGAAGCAAAGTTCTTAACCTGAAGCACTATTTCTGGGTTAGCGGAGTGTGTAACCTGAAGCGTATGTAACCTGAAGCATATGTAACCCGAGGTACCACTGTATTTGTAGATGGGCAACTTTGGGCATTCCACGCCTGCCTCTGCAATCCCACCCAACACACTGGGCTATCCTAATCTATCTGGCAGCTGTCTCCCTGCAGAAATGGGAGCCATGTAGCTCAGTGGGAGAGCATCTGCTTTGCATGCAGAAGGTGCCAGGTTCGATCCGCAATGGCATCTCCAGGTAAAAAAGACTGAGGTGTCAGGGTTGGGGATGAGCTCCCTTTCCCCATGAGGCCTGGAGAGACATTTGCAGAGACAACAGTGATGGGCCAGATGGGCCAATGATTTCACATATGGCAGGTCTGTGTAGGAAGAGGAAGATCCCAATGTCAATCCCTGGTAGGGCTAAGAAACACCCCCTGCCTGAAAACCTGGAGAGCTGCTGCCAGTTAGTGTAAACAATACTGACTCAGTATAAGGCGGCTTCCTATGTTCCTGTTTAAGTCAGCCCTTTATTCAGAACCATGAGAACTGGAATCTTACATTTTAGTTGAAGGAATATAGATGGGATATAAAAGGAATATAGATACAGCACTTGCTTTGCATACAAAAAGTTCCAAGGTCAGTTCCTTCAGGAAAGGCTAGGAGAGACTCTCTGCCTGAAACCTTGGAGAGTCACTGCCTGCCAGTGTAGTCAGTACTGAGCTACAGGCACCAAAGGTAGAACTCCACATATAGCAACGTGTGTGTGTGTGTGTGTGTGTGTGTGTGTGGACCTTTAGGACCTGCTGCTTATCAATGAAAGCAGCACTTTCAATTTCCTTTGCAATCTTTAACATGTTTCCCTTGCTGCCCTTCTCCTGTGGCTGATGGGGCAGCTGAAGCCACAGGAGACTGACTTCACCACAGTCACACTGTGAATCTGTGGCAGAGCCAGAATGCAAACCCAGGATTCCCAAATCAGAGTTCATCCTATCCCACTTGTGCACTTTTGGGAGGGGGGGCATTTTCAGTCCAAGGGCTACATTCATTTGTGAACAACTTTCCAGGGGCCACATGCTAGTGGTGGGTAGAGCCAAAAGCAGTGAAATATCTATGGGAGCAGAAATCCTGGCACTTTTCGGCTCAAATTTCACCTCAGAACCTCAGCCTCAGCCATGAACATGCAACACTAGTGTGGCATAATGGTTAGAGTGTGAGACTCGGACCTTGCAGGCGAGAGTTCAAATTCCCTCTCAGCCATGAAGCTCAATGGGTGACATTGGTCCAGTCACTGTCTCTTACTCTAATCTACCCCACAGGGTTCTTGTGAGGATAAAATGGAGAGGAGGCAGAACCATGTAAATCACTGTGAGCTCCTTGGAGGAAACATGGGATAGAAATGTAAGAATAAAAACAGTAACATTACTACAGTAACAGTGTATAGCTTACGGCATGGGTAGGCAAACTAAGGCCCGGGGGCTGGATCCGGCCCAATCACCTTCTAAATCTGGCCCGCAGGCGGTCTGGGAATCAGTGTGTTTTTACATGAGTAGAATGTGTCCTTTTATTTAAAATGCATCTCTGGGTTATTTGTGAGGCATAGGAATTCATTCATATTCCCCCCCCCCCCAAAAAAATAGTCCGCCCCCCCACAAGGTCTGAGGGACAGTGGACCAGCCCCCTGCTGAAAAAGTTTGCTGACCTCTGGCTTACGGGTATTGCAAGCATTACAGAGAATATGTGTGAGGTGATGTGAATGCTTAAAAACGGAAAGTTTTGTTCTGGGTAGCACTGCCATGATGGCTGGGGCTGATGGGAGTTGCAGTTCAAAATATCTGGAGTTGCAGAGAAAGATTTATGAAGGCAGAACAAATTCTCAGATTCATTGGGGAGGCAGGTGTGAGTGGCTCTAATTCCAGGGACCTTAATGCAGTCTCAACAGAGCACCACGATCATCAGTACGGACTAGGGTCCTGCATGGCTGTTCACACAATTAAGTACCAGTGGAGGGGCATTCTCAAGGAGAGTATGAGCCTGCCTTTCCCTACTGCCCTGAAGCAACCCACAACGGCAGTACAGGAAGGTACTGTTTGAGGATGAAGAGCAGAGAGGACTCCATGACACTAACCGTTTGATTCGTAGCTTCAGGACTCATCCCCGTTTTCCAGACGGCGAGGTCGAATGTGTACTCCACATCTGCTTCCAGTATGGATCGGGAAACAGTAACGACACCCCCTGTGGCAGTGAAGTTGAGCGCACACCCCGCAGATGAGCTCTGTTGCACGTAAGGAAACAGGGAGGAGGAGGGCAGAGGAGACATTCAAAACCTGCCTTAAAACAGAAGGTCAGTCCTGTCCTGAGGGTCTGAGACCAGAACCTGGGTATATGCCAAACTTCTTCCTGTTCTAGTACCCTCATCTTGTTAAAACAGGCTGCGCCAACCATGATGGGGCTGACTGGAGCTGATGGGAGCTGTACTCCAAAATCTTAAGGGCACCAGGTTGGCATGCCAAAGCAAAGAGGGGAAGTGAGTAAGAGTAAATGCAGCTTCCATGCCTACAAACGGCCTCCGACGGCCAAACTTTTGGGTTGCTTTTCTTGTAGGGCATACTTCAGGGCAAAATATGTATGCCGCCAAAACACTAATTTGGAACAGTCACGAAAGATAGCAAAATAAAGGTGGTGTGAACCAGGGCAGGTGAGTGTCCCTGCACAGTCCTGGGGCTCTGTTCCTAAAATTGGGCAAAGGAAGTCAAACATTTGAGTCGAGGGTGTTTAATGGGAAAACACCACTGCAGTCTAATGAAAAAAACTTCTTCTTTGTGGGGTGGGAATCCAATGCACAGGTATAGGATAGGAAATACCTGGCTTGTCAGCAGAACAGGTGGATATCTGGATTGTAGCTGATCCCAAGCTGAACCTGAGACAGCAGTGTAATGTGACTGCCAAAAAGGCTAATCTGATTTGGGAGTTGGTTAATCAAATTATGATTTCCAGTGCATAGGAATCAATCACCTAGGGATGAGGTGGGGGCTCTCCTTGATCTAACTGGATTTTCTGCATTGAGCAGCGGGGTTTAGATGACCTAATAAACCCCCACCCACTTGTATCTCTAGAATTCTATTTTAGGCCACATACATGCCATACATTTAAACTAAACTTTGTCTGCACCTCCCTCCCCCCCCAAAGAATCCTGGGAACTGTAGTTTATCCCTCAAAGAGCTACACCCTCAGCAACCTGAACAAACTACAACTCCTAATATTCTTTGGGGGGGAGGGAATATGCCTTAAATATATTGCGTCAATGCAGCCACAGTCTTGAGCTCAGCAAGCCTTAAGCCAAATTCAGCTACTGTGCCCCCCGCCCCAGTTGCCAATCCAAAAAGCAAAACACATCAAGGCAGAAAGCAGGGGGAGAATGGGGACATGGGGTCTCGGCTCACAATGCCCTCCCCCTTCTCAAAGTACAGATCTCCTGCAGCACTAGTTCCAGACCAGGCTTCTAAGTCTTTAAAAGGTAAAGGTAAAGGTACCCCAGACCGTTAGGGTTCTGGGGTTGCAGCGCTCATCTCGCTCTATAGGCCGAGGAGCCGGTGTTTGTCCGCAGACAGCTTCCGGGTCATGTGGTCAGCATGACTAAGCCACTTCTGGAGAACCAGAGCAGCGCATGGAAATGCTGTTTACCTTCCTGCCAGAGCGGTACCTATTTATCTACTTGCACTTTGACGTGCTTTCGAACTGCTAGGTTGGCAGGAGCAGGGACCGAGCAATGGGAGCTCACCCCGTCGCGGGGATTCGAACCGCCGACCTTCTGATCGGCAAGCCCTAGGCTCTGTGGTTTAGACCACAGCGCTACCCACGTCTAAGTATTTAAAATGATGGAAATTACCCACAAGTGCACCCCCACCCAGCTGCTCCTTCACTCAAAGCCCAGGGTTTGCTTACCTTGGAGGAAGATATACAAGACCACTGATAATGCAACGGCGTCTGTTCCCAGTCTTCTAGGTTAGGGTCATATGATTTCTCCCCATCCAAGATCAGGTCCCGGGTGCTGGACCACACACGGTACGATCCTCCATCAATGATGGGCACCAGCTTGTTAGGAGTGACAGTCACATTTGCGAAAATGCTCTTGGACAGTGGTGTGTCTCCGAAAGAGACCAGGAACTTGAAGCAGTAGGTGCCCAGGTCGAGTGCCAGCTTAGGGATGACCAACTGCGGCCGGCTGACGTCCACGTTGGACAGGAGGACTTTGTCAGAGGCGCCCAGTTGCAGGCAGCTGGGGGCTTTGTAAATCTCCCACACGTACTTGGTCTGGTACCTAGTGCAGCCCCGCAAGTCAAGCTGGGCTTCCAAGTAATTCTTCTGCGACCGCTTCATGACCACTTGCCCAGGTAACGCCAACTCAGCTTCTGGTTCTTCGCATTCCAGCACCTGGACCGTGATGGTGAGCTGGGCAATGGAGAAGCTGATGAGGTTGGAGGCATTCACTTCCACCAAGTAATCCCCATGCCTTAGGTAGGTATGGCTGGCGGATGGCACACTTGTCCTTTGAGCTGGAGAACCATCTCCAAAGTGCCACCAAAAGGCAACTTGCCTTGCGCTGGGCAGCACAGACACCTCAAATGTCGTTGTCCGGTTAGCAAAGGAGCTGACAGGCAGGAGGGAAAGTTGCATTATGATGTCTTGGACTTCTATCACGATGGTTATGTTTAGGCTGCCCAGACGGTTCCAAGCGGTGAGATGGATCTCCAGACGACCAGCAGCGTCCGGGGTATAAGAAATGCTTCGGCCTTCCATGCGGACCTGGGAACGCCCGTGGTCTCCCTCCAAGGAGAGCTGCCACAAATATGACACCCGCGAGCCACTGTCAACCTCAGCTGTGAAGCGCCTCTCTATTCCAACAGGCATGCCTTGCTCACAGCAGTCCGTGACCTTCAAGCCATGGATGGCCTCCAGCACCACAATGAGGACTTCCGTGTAGTCCACACTGATGTGGTTCTCTGCAGTCACCCTTACTAAGTAATCTCCAACCTGGGTGAATGTATAGGTGAAGCTGGAAGAGTTGAGTGCCATGGAGTGGTTCCTGCCAACACTCATCTTATAGCTCACAGAGGAACCAGAAGCCACCCCAATGACAAAGTTGACCTCTTCCCCAGGCTCTAGCACCTCCTTGCCCACAGTGAGTTTTAGGCCCTGGATTGGGTCTTCCACCGTCACGCTGTGGCAGGCCACATCCCAGCTGACATCGTTGGAAGCATTTAAGCAGACGGAGAAGACTCCAGGTGAGGGGAATGTCAAGGCCACTCTTTGCCCACATATGGTGGTGTTCAGCAGCTTCCAGGTCCATGCTACATCAGAACCCCTTTCCAGCTCCCCAGAGAAGTTTACCTCTGAGCCTGACTCAACATAACCAGTATAATTCAGCCTCACGGTCCTGATCCTCACTCCTATGATGGGCTCCTGAATGTACACCACAAGCGTTGCATTGGCAGAGCCAAATTTGTTCTCTGCCACAACGGTAACTGCTTTGGCACCAGGACTTGGGAAGGAATGTGTGATGGCAGAGGAGGCAGTTTGGAGAATGAGACCATCCTCCAGGTACCAAATATACATCAATCCAGTCCCAGCAGTGACACTCGTACTTATGTTTACAGAAATGTTGACCGCAGCAGGGTTGGGGGAAGCGATGGGCTTCAAGACACCAACCTGCTCAATGAACTCCACTGTCTTGTTCACTGTTGAGCTCCCCAGCATATTTGTGGCTTTCAGGTGGATGACGTAGACCCCTGCTTCCAGGACAACCAGGGAGAAGGTCTTCCCTGCAGAAGTCTGCACAGGGTGGTTTTCCTTCAGGAGAGTCCAGTTGTAGGAGATGTTGGTGCCCTCCCTCACTGCCGCCTGCATCTGGAGCGTCTTGTTGGTGAGGAAGTAGGTGTCATCCATGAGGTCGCCACCGGCAATGTGAAGCCCTTCGATCTGCTCCAAGACGTAGATGAAGATGCTGTCCTGCAGGCACCCAATCTCGTTCTCTGCAGTCACGATCACATTGAACGTCCCAATTGAACGGAAAGTGTAGGAGATGGTGGAGTAGCCTGGGATGGGGGTGCACCTATCGCACAAGATCCAGGAGTACCGGATAGCAGTGCCAGCGAGGAGGGTAGCCGTGAAGCTCACAGAACCATTTAGAGGCACCACTGTCCTGCTGGCATTGATGGTCAGGCCTTGAAGGCGCCTCTTCACTGTCACATTAAGCCTTGCTTCACGGAAGCTCACATTGTTCCAGCCCGTCAGGGTGATGGCATAGGTGCCACTCTTGTTGTAGGAGTGGGTGATGAATTTCCCCAGCTGGCTCATGCCATCCCCAAAGTACCACAGATAGCTCACGTTGGTCCCGCTAGCGTTGGCAGAGAACAGGTAGACTTGGTTCAGTTCCAAAACCTTCGAGCCGTTGGACTCAATCCTGACGACCCCAACCGGCTCTTGGACTTCCACGAAGACTGAGTCGTTATTGAAAGATACGTTGTTGCAGACTGTCACTGTGACCAAGTAGACACCGGGGGCTTTGTAGGTGTAACTAACTTCCGTCCCACCAAACCGAGTGGATTCGTTTGTCCCAAAGTCCCAGAGGTAGCGATAGGGGTAAGGGGGTAAAGCTGTGACTTGGAACTTGCTTTCGTTGCCCAGTCTCACGAACTGCGGCTTTATGAACAGCGAGACGTTGGTGACCTCTGGCTCCACACAGACCTCGGTGTAATAATGAGCTTTGTTGACCTTGCTTGAGAGGACCAAAGAAAGGTGAAAGGTGCCACTGCGGGTGAAGTTGTGCCTCACCGTTGGGTCCCCATTCACGGTGACGTTGGATGACCCATCTCCAAATGTCCAGTCAAAAAGGTAGTCCTCTGGGTTACCAGAAACATAGGCAGTAAGTTGTACATCGGGGTGCTCTGGGATACAAGTGGAAGGCTCAATCTTGAGAACCATCAGCACAAATATCCGGACAGGAACAGCTTGGGAAACGGAGTTGACTGGATTCGTTGCTGTGACGTTTACTGTGCAATTCATCTCCTTTAAATAGATGTGCATCACGGATGCCACGGAACTGTTCACCACGGTCCCGTCACCCATGTCGAATATCCACAGGATGCTGTCCCCTGTTTCTACGGAAGCGGTGATCTCTACTGGCGTGCGGAGCTCCATTGCTTCCTCCAGAACCACCTGCAACCCGCTAATCTCTTCAAAGACACGGTAACTCTGGAATGTTTCTACAGCACTAATGGTGTTGTTGGCTCTCAGGCTGACGTTGTACATCCCCTTGTTGCTGTAGGTGTGGACTATCGCCGGCAGGCTTTGCACAGACGCCACAGAGCCATCCCCAAAATCCCAGGTGTAAGAGACCCCATAGCTAGATGGCAGGGGGACAGCTTTGAAAGTGACAGGGCGACCAGCAACCAAGACATCTGCATCAACTTCCAGGGTCACTTTCATCAGGTAAGTATAGATGTGGACAGGAATCGTGTAGGTCAGGTTCTCAAATTCATTTGATACTAAAACACTCAGGATATATTCACCTGCATTTGTGACCAGGCCGGGGAGAAGGGGGCGGAGGGGGAGAGGGAGAGAGGGAGAGGGAGAGAAATGAATAAGAACTTCCCACTCCTGTGGTTTCTCTCTTTGAACAAGATGTGCATATTTGGTAGATGAAGGATAAGCAACTGTGAAATGCTTACTTTTGAGGATGTTTCGATTTGCATCTTAATCATTTTTTTAATTTAAAAAATCTGTACTGTTTTTACTGCTCTGTTGCATGCTGATCTGGGCATCTTTAGTTGGAAAGGCAGGGCAACAGCAACAATATTTCATTTCATTTCATTTCATGGAGAAGGGAAAATCTGTCAATTTCGGTTTCTCTCAGTTTCCCATTTTTCCAATCTTATGTTGTTATCCAGATCCGTTTGGAAACATTTCCACATCATGAAAATCCATCAGCATCTCAGTGCTAATTTCTCCCACTATACAAATCTTTCTATAAAATCTTGCCTAATATGCACATTTTTATATAACAATTTCCCCTAATACAACCAACTTTTGTATGCTGTTTTCAGTAACTGTACTTCAAAATTCAGAGGTGTGAATTTCTGAGGATGGCAGAGTTTCAGTTCTAATATTATTTCAGAAAGGATAAATTAGGTAAGGTTGGTTGCCATGAAGGGAGAACTGAATTGATTTTCTTCCCCATCCCCATCTTTCATGTCAGAGAGGGGACAGGACCAAATGAGGAACACCCAGCACTACAGAGACTGTCTTCCAGGGTGAAATGAGAGAACAAATCAAGCAAAAGTACTTAATCTGAACCATTTGCTCTTAGAAACACAGAATCTGGAGCACACTGCTTTCACTTGCCACACAGAGCGTATGCAGATTTGAATGTTATTAGATAATTTCATTTTGCGTATTCATTTATTTATACCATTTGTGCTTGATGTTCAAAACATCATGCATAGAAAATCTCATAAGAAGAACAAACAAAAACTTAAAATACAGCCAGATTAGCAGCAGGAGAAATCCTCTGAACCTAAGTAAGTTCCCAAGTGGTCCCCAGAAGAGGCAAGTCTTGCAACTCCCTTCTAAAGGCCTGAGATGTGTTCTAACAGCCCTGAAAAGGCAATTATCACAAAAAAGCTCCTGAACTGGTGAAATGACAAACACACTGGTTTTGTGTGACAATCCCTGTTGATTTGGCGGGTTCTTCCTCGTGCAGGAACCTTTCTTATAAAACCCCCACAGTGCATTTGCCCGCTAATTAATTGCAAACTACATGACAATCGCGATAACATGGGATCAGACACCACATTCATGATATATAATTCTTGAAATATAAAATGTTGCAATTGGCTCTGTATGATGTCCTACATCTCCCACGCCATGAGAGAACTTGGGGGAGGAATCCTACCAAAAGGGGTCTTTGCCTTCCAAAGACCATCCATCAATGGGAATTTCATACAAGGCCATTATTCACCACACTTAATAGCAACCAGTTGGCTAACTACTTCTTGCTGAGGTCAACCTGACCTCCCACAGGGATGGAACACAGAGCAGAGCACCAGAAGTAGTTCAAAAATGCCAAGGGAGAACATTGGGGAGAGGCAATCTCAAAGGAACTTGCTTTGTAGAGCCACTGAGTGCTGTCTGCGCACACAGGAGGCAGCAACTGGAAAAGAGGAAGGGGCCATAAAATGAACTCTGGGAGTTGGGATAGCTCAGTCGGTAAAGCATGAGACTTTTAATCTCTGGGTCATGGGCTTGAGCCCCACACTAGGCAAAAAGATTCCTGCATTGCAGGGAGTTGGTCCGAATGACCCTCACGGTCCCTTCCAACTCTATGATTCTCTGAGTTCCCAGCTGCTTGTTGGGCCCATATGCATAGTCAGATACTTAGCTGTGATTCCTGCATTGCAGGAAGTCCATTGAAGGGACTTTTGGGTCCCTTCAAAGTCTACAGTTCTATGGCTATGATTCGCATCTACACAGAAAGTAGAAACTGTCCTAAGCACACATCCCATTTGCTCAATTGGCCATGGGGTCGCAAACAAAAAACAAAACAGAACACTTTTCTCACCTGATTCTTGGTAGGTATGTGATACATTATGCCCAATTACAACCTGATGGATGTTGGGGTCTGGCACAAGGAAAGACTCGTTATAGGGAGGCCTGAACTGGAAAGCAACACGGTCGCCGTCTCCAAAGTCCCACCTGGAGAGCAGAAAAGGCAGTAAGGCATGCAGTTGCAGGCAGGTAACAGCTCTCCCTGTGGAGATGGCACTCCAGAATCGGTGGCACATGCCCTTCTGGCTTGCACTCTTTATAAAGACTTGAGGAATGAGATTATCACCCCTCTTTTATTGTCCATTCTGGGTCACCCAACCACTGCTACAGCGTCCTTTTTCTTGGCAGATCAAGATGAGCAGGTGACAGAAAAGGTTGAAAGGTTTTTAGCTGGGGCAATCAGAATAAGATCCACCATTTGACTATTGATTCAAAACCCCAAAATGTATCTTATATAATTGACTTTTTATTTCTGGTTTTTGTATATTGCATTGTTGTTTTATTCATTCAATTCAATTCAATTTGATTCAATTCAATTCAATGCAGTTGCAGGCAGGTAACGGAAAAGCTGGAAGGCCAACACAGCTGCCCAGTCCATGGAAAACCTGCTTCCCACCCCTGATTCATGGAGTGGAAACACTCCCCTGCGCAGCCTTTCTTTTTCATTCTGTTTTGTTTCAATCATACACCGGGAGAACTCACAGGAATGTGGCATCCACAGCAGAGTCCACTGTAACTGTGGCTGCCAGTTCCACAGTGCTGTTCTGAGGGACAAGGGGTGGGATCTCAGAGACCACCAGATCCTTCATCCTGTTCATCTTCTCCACAGTGATGTTGTAATCCACAGTGACGTTGCTGACGTGGTTGGAGGCAGTGAGCTATAAGGGAAGGGGAAAGAAAAAAATAGCTCTGGCACAGTATGGAACAGATATATACCAAGGGGCATTTGCACCATGACATCTTTCAGCATCTGTTTCCCCCTCCTCTCCATCATCCACTCTGGGAGAGAGAAACGTGCTGGAAATCCTCACATGCTTTTACCCCTTCATTCCTCTCCTTGTTACCCAACACGTAAGAACATAAATGCAAACAAACATAAAATCGTAAGAAGAACCTGCTGGATCAGGTCCAAAGGGGCCCATCTAGCCCAGCCTTCCTGTTCTCACAGTGGCCAACCAGATGCCCCAATGGGAAGCCCATAAGCAGGACCTGAGCAGAAGAAGACCACTCTCCCCTCCTGTGGTTTCCAGCAGCTGGCATTCAAAAGCACTGTTGCCTCCAACAGTGAAGGCAGAGCAAAGCCATCATGGCTAGTAGCCATTGATAGCAGCTGCCTGTGACTTACCGACAGCTTGTACACAGCCGGTGTCTGGTAAATAACATGGAAGACATCGTTGTAGAAGGTGAAAGAGCGCTTATCGTCCACGGTCCACCGGAAGGTAACGTCCGATCCGGCATCCATCATGGGGACATAACTCTGCAATGGATGAGAACAGGTGGGCACATTTAATGTTTAATAGGTTATTGTATTTTAATATTCCGTTGGAAGCCGCCCAGAGTGGCTGGAGCAACCCTGCCAGATGGGCAGGGTATAAATAATATATTATTATTATTATTATTATTATTATTATTATTACTATTATTATTATTTCAGAGAAAAGTTTACATGTGACTTCAAATCGTGACCATTCTAAGAGCAGGGCCCCTGGCAAGTGGACTCCATCATTCTCAAACTGCTTTTGTCAAAAAGCAGAGGAGAAGTAAACAGTATGACAAACTCAGAAAGGGACGGATCTGACAATGATTAGCTGGGAAATGGTGCAACAGCCTTCCCCAGCCTGGTGGGCTCCAGATGTTTTGGACTGTAATGGCCACAGATGCGCTGGCAGGGGCTGATGGGAGTTGTAGTACAAAATAGCAGTGTTGGCCAGGGTTAATACGAGTTGTAGCACAAAACACGCAGGAAGGCTGAGTTAGAACACATAAGCATTTTAGTGCATCAATTCCTGAACATACACATTTTTGCAAACCACTTCCCTTCATAGAATGCATTTTAAGTTATTTTCACTAATACATGCATTTTTTTACACCCACACACCCACACCCACTTTTGTGCACATATCTTGGCTGCATTGCAAAATTCAGAAAAGTGCAAATTTCAAAGGATCAGTGCATTTCGGTTTGTGCATCGTTCCAGAAGGTGCAGAAGAGGCAGGGTGGTGCTTAAAGGAGAACCAAAGCAAATTTATCTCCTTACCCTACTTACCACACGGTTATTCAGCAAGACTCTGGTCTCTGGGTCTGGAGTTGCACGGAGGCCTCGGATAGCATCCTCTGCTTTCACAGTGATGGTGATGTTCTGGGAGCTGACGGCATTCTCTGCCCACAGCACTCGGGTGCTGGCATTTCCCCCGATGTTCTCCAGCATGACGACTGAGAACCAGGTATCATTGGTGTCCCTGGTGCACTCAGGCACAAGTGGGATGACTGAAGGCGGGCAGCTCCTTCCAAAGGGAAAGCTCTGGCTCCCCGCAAACCATCCAGCAGTTGCGTTCACTCCAGAAGAGATTTTCACCACCAGCCAAGTGTGGTTGGTTTCCACATAGATTCGGCCACCTTGCTCTGGAGGGTAAATGACGTGGAGGCCCAACACCGGAGAGACAGCCACAAAATCACAGGATAGGTTGGCGCTGAAGACTCCGTTCTCTACAGTGGCCCTCACGGCATACAGGCCAGGGCGGTCCACACCCAAATTCCCTTCCCCGATAATGGCTACTGTCTTTTCTGCAACAGAAAGGACTCTAAAGTAGCAGGTGGAGTCGTTATGCCAGCCACCGGCCTCAGGGTGCATGAGAGAGCCTGGCTCCCAGTCTGAAGAGTTCAGGGTGAAGTAACTCATCTGGTAAGATGGCACCTGGCTTGGGTGGCAAAGAATGAAGGCCCCAGGCCCTGCGTCATGCTGGATGCTCACGGTGTCATTTGGCCTGATGAAAGTGTCTTTGCTCCTGAAGTGCAACTGTGAAAGAGAGATCACGGTCACTTCGATACTCCAAACCCAGCCCATTCTGTATGGGTCACTGCAGGCCCCCCCCCACCCCTGTACTGCAACTGTGAGTTGAATGTTGGGTACAGGGGTTGGTTATGCTGGTCACACCCAACTGGGTACAGCAGGCTCAAAAAAACTCATCTACCTAAGATATTGTGCTCAAGTTTGCTTATTTCTTTCTTGCTCCCACTCTTGATCTGGCATCTGGAGCGGCACACATGCTGTGCACCCAGGGGCGGGGCTACCCTCCCGCGGGGGTGCGGTGATGTCACCCCCCTCAGGGATGACACCCAGGGCGGACCACACCCCCCCTCCTCCACCAGTGGGTCTGGGACTCTCGTTCCACCCCCCCCCCTTTGTGATTTGTAAACCACTCTGGCAGCCCTTCTTGGTTAATGCACAGTGTAATGGTTCTAGGGGTTGCTCGTGTGTAAGCCGGTGCAAACACCTGGCTGGGTTGCCTGAGTGAACCTTTTCTGTCCGGACAGCCACTCACCCGTGGCTGTCTCAATCGCTGGCAGAATCCGTCAGTGGGTGTTTCTTAAACTTCTTCCAGCAAAGAAGCTCTTTGACGCCTAGTCTCCTCCTACTCTCTCTGCGCGAAAGCCTTCTGCGCAAGGAGGGCGTAGGCAGCGGAGGACCCCTACTCTCCCTGCTGGTCCCCGGCAAGGAGTCATGGGACCGCCTCGCCGCTTCCCCCATCTGCCCCCCTTCTCCACTGGTGCTACACTGATTCTCTTCCCCAGAAGATGGGCTGCCTCTCCCAATCCCGGGACGCTCTCTGGAATCCCTCTGGATTTTGCTCTCTCCCTCCGGCACTGATGGCAGTTCCCTGACACACAGCATATTATTTAATTCCATCTGTTACATCTTCTCAACGAAATTGGTCAATAATGCAGCTATCTGACCATACAAGCCTCCTGCTAACCAACAACGCAGCCCAGGCTGCAACACATCAGAAGCAGACAACGGGGCAAAGCAAAACTAGTCATGGTAGAACTAACTACTGAGCCCAAACAGACCCAAACAGAGGAAGGGTGGGGGCAGCGGCCAGGATTAGAAACAGAGTCTAGCCAGAAGCAATTGGAACTCAGTATATCGATTCCAGAAATTATTACTGAGTGACTTAATATGGCACAATGGTAGAAATATCCCGTATGCACTTTCGGTTCAAAACACTCACAAGGTACCGTGTGGAAGGGCCAGGTGGCAAGGTAAAAAGCGACTCTTTGAGTTCGCTCCTCCCTGACAGGTTTTCACAAGTGCGAGGAGAGGGGCTGGGCGAGCTGGTGGCAGAGTTGTTGGCACAAGTTTCCGGATCACAGCAGTTTTGTAGTGGAAGGCATGTATTGGTCAAAGGGCACCACAGGAGCCCAAGCGCACACTCCATTTCTGCCCACGTCCCATTCTCTTCCAAACTGGGTAACAGCTCCATGGTGTTCAGGACTTCCTTGCAGACTATGGGCAGGAAGGAGAAAACAGATAAATATTGCCTGAGCCTTGTCTGGGCTCCAGAGATACATTAATAATTTTATTTATTTAATCAAGTACATAATACTCCAAAACATGTAAGATGTAAGAAACAGATGTAAAATATAGTTGAATGGAAATTAAAATGAAACACATGAAACCAAAAATCAAGGTACAATTTTGAGTTGTTGCATTCACAATATCTGGGAAGAATAATAATTATTGATATTGGGGGAGCAAAACACGTCCTTTTCGGTTATGTTCTGCTTGTAAATATGTTGTCTGGGTTGGGTGGGTTGTCTTCTGACATTCTTGTGTGATGCTGAAGGGTTACTAAGAGTTCCAAACAGTGGTGTAACAAAAGCTGGACAAAACAACAATGCTGGAACATTTGTGGTATGAAAAGTTACAGGATTTCAGCAGGAAGCTATGGGCATGCGATGATTGGAAAAGAAGCAGCATCTCTGCCCCCAAACCTTTGCAGATGCAAAGAGTATTGAAAGCTGGATTGTATATAACTATCCTGAGCACAAATAATCTTGAATAATGCACAATAAAGAGGGTGTCTGCCAGTCCCAATAAAGCCCTGGTTTTCTGCTTCTCTGGAGGGTAGACCTGAACCAGTGGATTCAAATTACAGTGGTGCCTCGCGAGACGAAATTAATCCGTTCCGCGAGTCTCTTCGTCTTGCGGTTTTTTCGTCTTGCGAAGCACGGCTATTAGCGGCTTAGCGGCTATTAACGGCTTAGCGGCTTTAAGAAAAAGGAAACAAACTCGCAAGAACTCGCAAGATGTTTCGTCTTGCGAAGCAAGCCCATAGGGAAATTCGTCTTGCGGAACGACTCAAAAAACGGAAAACTCTTTCGTCTAGCGAGTTTTTCGTCTTGCGAGGCATTCGTCTTGCAGGGCACCACTGTACAAGGAAGGAGATTCGGACTAAACATTAGAAAGAGCTGTTTGACAGTGGAACAGACTCCTTGGAAAGGTGGTGGACACTCCTTCATTCAAGGTTTTTTAAGAGAGGTCTGATTGCCATCGGTCAAGGAGTTTTTAGCTGAGATTCTTGCATTATAGGGGATTGACCCTTGGGGTACCTTCCAAGTCTACAATATTATGATTCCATAACGTTCCAGTGCAATGCAGAAACTGGGGCATGAGACCAATTTCCTTCTTTTTGTACAAATATTTCAGATTCACATTAGCCAGAATTCCCAGCAAGCCACATAATGGCACCTCACCTTCTGTGAGTGCTGGGCGGTGCACTCGAAACCGGACTTGGACATCCCTCTTCAGCTCCTGAGTCACAAGCTCCAAGGCTACCAAATAACCCTCCTGCTGGAACGCCAAGCTGGGAAACACCACCGTCTGGAAAACACAACACTCAAAAGGTTCACAGAGCTGCAGGGTGCCTTAGCAGGGGAGATCTCGGCTGGAAGGGAACCACTAGCATTCCTCACCTCCACCGTTCCTGACGGGGCTGACAGCTCCTCGGTTTCCGTAGCGTTGCTCGTGGCCACAGGAGTATCAAAGGTGGGAGTGCCCAGGTAAAAGTGCTCAGCATTTAAAAGGATCTCTGTTTAAAAGAAACAGGTAGGGAAGGAAGTTAGCCTCTGTCTCTTTTTCTTATGGAGTGACATTAAGAGGAGCCTGTCGGATCAGCCCATCTAGTCCAGCATCGTGTTCTCACAGTGGCTGAACAGTTGCCTGTGGGAAACCTGCAAGCAGGACCCAGGACTAAGCACATAACATATCTCAAGTTATGTTATATATTTGTTGCTATATTTTAAAAATCCCATTTTTATTTTTTTAAACTATCACAGCTATTGGGAAACAGAAGAATCAATTGGACGGAAGATGCGCCTACTTTGGACACCATCTAGTTATTTGGATACTTTCAATGGGAAAATGTACCTGGATGCATCTTCCAAAGTTATTATTAAATTTCTCTCCACAAGCCTTTGATGGACAAGCAGTCTTCTGATTCTGTAAAAAGCAAGCCTGCCCCAGGCAGCTGATGGGCAGAGCCTACTCAGTGCCTGGATATAATTTTCATGGACTGGAGGAAGAACTTCTGTGTCCTTTGTAACTCCTTGTCCTTCCCATCCAGCCAGAAAAAAAATAGAGTAAGTCACACAGAGCAGAAAGACTACAAAGGATGAGAGAAATGATGCACAATGTGTTGTCCGGGTTGCAGAATTCTTGGTGCAGAATTTTAATGTTAAGTACAGAGCTCTGCCCACAAGCTGCCTCCAAGAGAGACCCTTCATGAAGCCACCCACCTTGCGGCTTGTGCTCGCAGACATAGCTGTGCTTGGCTGTGCAGAGGTCTGTGTTGCACTGGCCAGCCGGGCCCATCCGGACACAGTGGTCAGCATTGGACGGGTGAGGCTCTCCAGGGAGCCAGTTCTGACAGCTCTGCAGATTGAAGCCTTCCTCTCGCTGCAGAGGGCTGGGGCTTGCGTTGAACCCGATCCAGACATCCAAGCTCCTTTTTGGGGAAGAGAAAGTCCAGAATAGTATCAGGGAATCACAAGGCATTAAGCACACCACCAGTGCATGCAATCCGAATTCCAACACTGGAGGAGGCAAGAGCAGGAGTGCCAAAGGTAAGAAAGAGAATCCGCCTTATACAGAGTCCATCTAGCTCTTTAATGTGTACACTGACTGGCAGCAGCTCTCCAGGGTTTCAGGTGGGGGTAATTTCCAGCCCTACCGGAGATGCCATTGGGTACTGAACCTCAGATGCCCTGCATGCAAATCAGATGCTCTACCACCTAAAAATAAAGCAAGCTTCTAGTCTTCATCATTCTGAATCAAGGGCTGATTTAAAGAGGAACATAGGAAGCTGCCTTACAGAGAGTCATACCCTTGATCCATCTAGCTCATTATTATCTACACTGATTGGCAGAGGCTCTCCAGGGTTTCAGGCAGGGGTCTTTCCCCAGCCCTACCTGGTGATGCTGGGGATTGAACCTGGGACCTTCTACATGCAAAGCAGATATTCTATCACTAAGCTATGTAGCTTCTCTAAAGAAGAATGGGAGGAAATGCTTAGGCTTCTGAGCAAGGTCAGTCAGTCAGTAGATTAAGCTGGAAGGGTCGTGCCAAAAGCTTCATGGAAACTGTGATTTACCACCCTTCCTAATAAATCTAACCAACATCTAATTTCTTGGTGCTGAAATGGGCTGTTGTTCTGAGCACTGGTAACTCTTGCATTGGACTAGCACAACAAATTGTACACGGGAGTGTCAACAACAGATTCTCAGTAATTCCCATTAGTTAAAAATGGAACTGTGGGGCTACCAACTGGAACTGGCTAGGAGGATCGCTTTTTCCAGTTTTCAAACAGCTGTAGTGGCTGCCCGTCTGTTTTCAAGAACAATTCATAGTGCAGATGGTCATGTTTAAGGCCTTACACTGCTCTATCAGTTGCTGGAAATGGCAGGAGAGGCGACTGCTCTTGTGCACGGGTCCTTCTTACAGGTACATCTGATTGACCACCAAGAGAACAGAATGCTGGACTAGATGGGCCATTGGTCTGATTCAGCAGGTTATTCTTATGTTCTTATGCTTAGGAGCTGGGGACCTAAAGGACCACTTTCAACCTAACTGATCATCATCCAGGGCCCTCCTCCACGTCCCTCTGAAGTAGAGAGCGGGTGATAACTGGAGAGAAGGCTTTCTCAGTTGTGACACCTCATACGGCAGCCTTCCCCAACCTGGTGCCCTCCAGATGTTTGGCACAACTCCCACACAGCCTGAGCCTGCATGGCCATTTTGCCCTAGACAGCTTCAACTTTTACAGTGCTCTCTCTTCCAGTTAACGGAGGTTAAAAGACAGCAGGGTCCAAAAACACAGGAACAACCTTGGCTAGAAGGGGTGGAGGCACTGAAGTGGATGTCTGCATGATTTAGCAGCCGCAGAAGCAAAGAGCGTGGCTGGAAGAAGATGTCACATTTTCGAAGCCTGACATTACACGAGCACTCTGGACGCATCTGGTTGGAGTAACAACCCTTCTCACCATTGGGGACATTTCTCTCCCACTTGAGTCTGCTCTGAAATTGCAGTCTCTGTTGTAATTCAGGGAGGCTGCTGAGAAATGTGCATTGTCCAGATGTACCGAAATCAGCCTCCGAGTACAGCAGCCTGCTGCTCCTTGGGAAAGCTTGGGGCTTGTAGGAGGAGCACTCCTCTTTGGGTGCCTCTGATGATCCACTGCTATGTGGCTCAGTTTCCATCGGACTGTGGGAAATGGAGCAAACCAGGACCCTGGAGCCACCAAACTTTGGCTCTGCCTCTCTAAATCACTCTGTTCCAGCTGGTCATTGCAATATCTTTGTAACTAAGAACTAAGTAACTGAGCTTCCTTCTTTCCTCCTCCCTTCCAACTGCCTTTCCTTTTGTGTTGTGCCTTTTAAATTGTAACTCCAAGAGAAGGCATTGCCCTATCACTCGTGCTGCAGGGCCACTCTGGACAGCACCAGTTATTAGATAATCAGAGTAAAAGTATGCTTTTTGCTTGTTTATGTATTTGTGTTACTGTACTTTATTCTTGTTATGAATCACTTTGGGTGCCTTTTGTTGTTGTTGGAAGCAGTACATTTTCAATAAACCAGTACATTAATTCAACTATGACCAAGCCTCTTCCCATCTCCACCCCTGCTGAAGTAGTGGGTGTCTTCCATAAGACAAGACGGCGTGGCTTAGCTTGCAAGAAGATAATAAGTGGTTCTCCTACCACTGAGGCTCTTTGCTGGTCATAGTAATAAATGAGGTCATCTCAAAAAAGAGCTTTTGCAGCGAAAAAACGGTGACAAAAATAACTTGGCCTTCCAAGCCAGTAGGGCGTGCTTTTTCTTCTTTTTAAGCTACAAAAATATGTCTAAAGAACAAGAAACCGACTGTGTTTTGCTCCTGAGCAATTGGCTTCACTTAGAGACTAGGAAACATCCAAGCCGCTGCCATCGCTGAAGGCCCAGGGAGATTTTCCTGTCCTAATTCCAGCTATGATCTAACTCTTAACTCATTCCCGCCCCCCTCAGAAAAACGACGAGATGGACTGTGCCTCCCACCTGCTGACCACTGGCTCAAGTGGGGGCTCTTTGGGCAAATGTGTCAGTGGGCAGAAGGGATGGGCAAATCTATTCGCTTTGGCTGCTCTCCATTTCTCATTTCTCCAGTCTTAAATTTGGTTCTCCACATTTTCACGTCAGTTAGCTGATTATTATTTTTGAAAAGTCCTCATGACAAAATGCATCAGCATTTGGATGTGGATTTTTCCTAACACAAAAACTTTTGTATGCAACTTTCCCCTACTATGCATGTTTTCCCAAAGCATTTTCCCCTAGCAGAATGCATTTTTGCAGAAAAGTTTTATTAATTTCTGCATTTCCATGCACACTTCGCCTCCCCCCCCCCTACATACATTTTTATACACGTCACTTGGCTGGAAAACAGCATTGCAAAATGTGGAGAAGTGTAGATTTCGTTCACCTACTCTTTCGTAAAGTGTGGATTAGGTACATTCACTTTTAAATGCAAAGCGAATCAAATTTCTCCCTCACCCCAAGTGGGCACCATCTCCACCAAGCACTTCCTTCCTTAAGCACTCAACACCTTGAGGAGAGGTGGGGGTGGGCTGAAGAAGAGGAACAGCAAGAAAAAGAGGAGAAAGACATCAGGCGTTGCCTTGTTCTTATGTCTTCTGGGTCAGTACTTGTCATTGTGCTCCACCTTGGATTTTGATATGAGTGGGTGGCATGAAAATATTTTTTATAAACAATTTTTTTTAAGCATCAACGGAGGGAGGGAGAGAGAGAGAGATGGAGAGAGGGTTCTCTGGCTGCCACACAGGCTAATGGGAAACAGATTCCTTCGGCAGTTGCTTTCCCACAAGAAACTGAGTATGTGAAGGACCTTCCAAGAAAATGCTCAGTAGCTCCACCAATTCATCTTCTATCACTGAACTAGGAGCGGGGGGCGGAGGGGGCGGTTGGACGGACGGGAGGAGGAAACTTCATCAGCTTGGAATCCTTTGCGCCCTGTTTATCTAATAGAACAGATCAAATAAATACAGCAATACCAGGACGTAGATGACACTGGGACGCGGGGCGGGGGTGAGAGGGAAAGCAAGGCGCACGGCAGCTGGGAAGGAGCTCACCCCACCGCGCCCCATCCCCTCCCTTGGGGGGTTTCATTCCGCCTTCAGCCCATCCAGCAAAATAAAATAAAATACACAGCAACACCCCAGCCTGCACATGAATCGAAGAGGCAGTATCCAGCTACGTTCTACTCAGAGAAGTCCCACACAAATCAGTGTTCAATCCCACCAATTTCAATGGATCTGCTCAGAGCAGGACTAGCACTGGACATAACCCAAAGGCTAAGAGGGCAACTGGCCAGTGACTCTTAGTGACTCTACAACCAAAGGTTGGACGTATCAATAATCTCAGACTCCAACCCTGAAAAAAGCCCAAATCTGGGATCCAGAAGAAGGGCCAGTTAGGAAAATGGACTCAGGGCCAGGGCCTCCTTGAGCTGGAGAAAAAAGATTCATCAGGGTAGTGGCCTTCCCCCAACCTGGTGCCCTCCAGCTGTTTTGGACTGCAACTCCCATCAGCCCTAGCCAGCATGGCTCTTGAAACAAACCAGATGGGGTGCTGGCTGGGGGATGAAGAGAGTTGTAGTCCAAAGCAGCTGGAGGGCACCAGGCTGGGGAAGGCTGTGTTAAGGACTTTGAAGGGAATAAAACACAGATGTTCTCAGTCTTGTCTGTGAGGTATTTGAGCAGATGCCGGCTAGAGCCCAGTGCCGGAGGAAACTGGCTGTTTTTCCTCCAGACGGATGAATCGTGAACTACGTAATGAGAAGCAGTCAACAAAAGAAAGGACAGCTCCTCCAGGTGTCCTGTTTATTGAGCGTTAGTGCTGATTTGCTTGCACAAAGCTTGCACAAAAGTTAGATTATATCTGGCCTTTACTGAACCCTGATTTCAGGGGGTTAAACTACAGTGGTATCTTGGGTTAAGTACTTAATTCATTCCGGAGGTCCGTACTTAACCTGAAACTGTTCTTAACCTGAAGCACCACTTTAGCTAATAGGGCCACCTGCTGCTGCTGCACCGCCGGAGCACAATTTCTGTTCTCATCCTGAAGCAAAGTTCTTAACCTGAAGCACTATTTCTGGGTTAGCGGAGTCTGTAACCTGAAGCGTATGTAACCCGAGGTACCATTGTATATGGAGATTTAGGTCCCTTCCAACTCTATGATTTATTTGCAGGGTGTTTCAATGCCTTACAATATGTTATATGTTGTATGTTCACAAATTATTTGTTCACCCCACACTTTTCAATGCACTGGCCTGTCTCCCTTCTCTTTTTTTTAAGTGGCTCTGTGGCGCTAAATTCACTTGAATTACATAAACCTAACTTTCCTGGTATACGCTTGAATCCTTCCTGCAAAACACTTTGACAGTCTTGAGACGCCCAAAGAAGGAAAGAAATAAAGAGGAATAAAGTAGAACATCCTGTATCTTGGCAGTGTCTAGGAAGGCTCAACAGGAGCTGCCGATTCCACCCACTATGAGGCGGAGGCAGGATAGGGGCCAAATTGCAAAGGATTTGATCGAGCAGAGCCAAAGCAAATTGCACAGTCTTGAGGAAACTTATGGTACAGCAATGTAGCCTTTAAAGTGACAGAGGGCTAGAGGTTGATGAAATCGCGGAAAGGCAGGCCTGATACAGAGGCGATGTTTCTGACCTAAGATTGTGTCATGGGATCGTGTACTCTCTTCCCCTCCTCTAGGAGGAATTCGTTCAGTCTGCTTTTTTCAACAGACTGGCCCAACTTGATGGATCTGGGGCTTGCTCGATGATTGAAACTCCCAACACGCACTCAGATTTTGCACTCCTTCAGATTTTGCAGTGCGGTTTCAGAGCACCAAAAGTATGGAACTCCCCTCCACATACACATTTTTACAGTTAAATGCATATAAAACATATATTTCAAAGTAAAGAACAGAGAAAAGCATTGGAAAATACATCTTTTTAAGGAACGGGTTCAATAATGCACACGGTATCACATGTATCTATGTGTACAACTCAAATGGGAACTTTACATGCATTCTTTCCAAACATGCAGACAAAACCGGATTGATCTATGATTGAGCGCCAGCAAAAATGAAATGAGATGGGTGCAAGTTGATACGTCCACCTCTACATTCCTCCCATAGTTTGCTTTAACCTTAGTAGGGTGGTACGCCTGCATCAGCCCTAACTCTGGTTAACCCTAGCACAGATGGCTCCTATTAACAGAGTGTGAACTTTGGGATTCGAAGTGGATTTGCTACTTAAGACCAAAGGCCCATCTAGCCCAGCACCCCATTCTCAGCGTGGCCAGTCGGATGCCCCAACGGAAAGCCCCTAAGCAGGACCTGAGTGCAACATGACTCTCCGCACTTTTGATTCCTGGCAGTTGGTATTCAGTGGCATTTACTGCCTCTTGACACTAGAGATAGAACATACTTCTGGCAATGACAAGATAATGCGTTAGCCACCAATGCAGGACATAATGCCACACGCACAGCCATGATTAATACAAGGTGAAGGGATTTGCGGTGGAGAGAGAGCACGGTGTAATTCCATTGATTATTAAATGTGACATGGCATCTTGAATCTTAATGTGTTCTTTCCCCTGTCACCAGCCCCCTGCACACAGATCTGCCAGACAGATTCAGTAGTGTCAGGATTCAAGCCTGCAATGCGTCCGTAATACTTTGGGAGTCTGGCAATCAGTCTGAAAAGGCGAAGATGAAATAGTGCAATAAATTAATCATTTAAGAGGCTGGGAACAGGAGGAGATGCTCTTTATCAGTGGAAACAAAATTTAATGGGTTTTGGATGACTGACTGAAGAACACTCCTACCGCAGGCCTAATTTGGTCCCGTGCTAAGAGCAGAATCTCATGTTCACAATCCTGCGCTTATGGGTAGGTGTTTATCATGGGTGGATACTCCTCGTGCAGCTATGTCTGTGTCTATGTAATCCGTTAAGGGTGTTGGAAGTTGTTAGGAGCCCTCTATTGCCCTCCCAGAGCTAAAGTTCCCAGAGTTCCTGAGTTTAACAGAGGGCTTGACTGTTAAACTACTCTATCAACTGTAGCCAGAGTATTTGGAGGGGAAGCCATGACTGTTTAAAGTGGTATCATAGTAACTTAAATCTATGATGCGAATGTGGCCCTTAATAAAGTGGCCGCCGAGACCATACAACACTGGTCTTGAAAGAACCTACACTGGCTCCCAGTATGTTTCTGAGCACAATTCAAAGTGCTGGTGCTGACCTGATGTCCTTGTCTCCGACAACGGACCGCAGTTCACGTCAGGCACTTTTGAGCGGTATCTTTTGGGACTGGGCATCCGCCATGCCCTAACGGCACCCTTTCATCCATCCAGCAACGGGCAAGCGGAGAGAATGGTGCACTCGGCAAAAGAGGCACTGGCGCGCCTGGACCGGGGAAACTGGCACGAGCGGGTCGCCGAATACTTGTTCGTGCAACACATCACCCCTCATGCGACCACAGGGCAGAGTCCTGCTGAACTGCTTATGGGCCGCCGCCTCAGGTCACCGCTCGACCGGCTGCACCCGGACTTTGCCGTGGCTGAACCCCCAGGCTGTGCCAACGCGCCACGGCCATTTGTTCCAGGAAACCAGGTCTTTGCCCGGAACTATGTGGGGGACATTCCTTGGGTGCCAGCCACAGTAGTGGGAGTCACTGGACCTCGCTCGTACCAGGTGGCACTCGAAGACGGACACTTGTGGCGCCGGCACATAGACCAGCTTAGGCGCAGGGTTGGGGACTAGGACACTACCGTGGTGCCCCCAACTGTGCTTGTGGCTCCAGAAGAGACACTTACAGATGGCGAGGCTCCACCTACACCTCCCTCGCAAACTGCCAGCGTGGAGCCGAACCAAGCCGCTTCAGAGGGTCTGCCAGACTTACCACAGACTCAGACCACTCCACTTGCAGAGGCTCCACCCACAGCAGCGGATCCAGGGGATTTGGTTTCAACGCCACCTAGGGTCACACCACAGCCTCAGCAAGAATTGGGTGGCCCCCCGGACCTGGCTACCAGTCCCCGGCGGTCTGGCAGTGTTTCCAAGCGCCCAACTTATTTAAAGGACTATGTTGTTGGACATGTATCACTGTTGGTCTAAGTATGGGAAATGTAACCGATATGCTTTTGTGCTTAATTGAACCATTACGTGTAGTGCTGTATATAAGGAAACCATTACAATTGTAACTAACGCCTTATCTCGGTGGGGAAGGGTGTTATGTACTGAAGTTCTCACCCTGGGCCAGCAGGGGGATACTGTAGATAGTTTTCACTCAGGTCCACGTCAGTTATTTTAGGCGGGAAACCCTGGGTTGTTGTTGCTACAATGTTGACAGCCGGCTGCCTATAAAAGCAGGCCGGCTGAGCTGTTTGCTGCTCAGTTCTGTTCCAGCTTACAAAATAAAGAGCTGCTTTGGAGAAATCGCTGTGTCGTCTGCTATGTCAACCCACAACTTAACACCTTTAAAGCCCTAAACAGCCTCGGTCCAGTATACCTGAAGGAGCGTCTCCATCTCCATCGTTCTATCCGGACACTGAGGTCCAGTGCCGAGTGCCTTCTGGCGGTTCCCTCGATGCGAGAAGCCAAGTTACAGGGAACCAGGCAGAGGGCCTTCTTGGTAGTGGCACCCGCCCTGTGGAACGCCCTCCCACGAGATGTCAAAGAGAAAAACAACTACCAGACTTTTAGAAGACATCTGAAGGCAGCCCTGTTGAGGGATGCTTTTAATGTTTAATAGGTTATTGTATTTTAGTGTTCTGTTGGAAACCACCCAGAGTGGCTGGGGAAACCCAGCCAGATGGGTGGGGTATAAATAATAAATTTTTTAAAAATTATTATTATTATTATTATTATTATTATTATTATTATTAACCTCAACAAGTATCACCTTATTGCAGGTAATTAAAGAAACATCTATCTTTTAATCACTTACCTGGTGACGCGGGACACTAAGAAACTCTGGATCTGGGGGCTGCTGACGAAGGCCAGAGTACCGTTGCCATATTCCCAGCAATGCTGCTGAGCCTCCGGCCATTCTGCTTTCTCTGCCACCAGCCAATAGCAGTGGCTGTTGCCAGGGAAGACCACGCTATCCAAGGGGCACACTGGCTGGACCGCTGTGGAGGAAGCATCAACATGTCATTGTTCAGGCTGCTTCCTGGAAGCTCAAGGGTCAGACTCTTGTCTTTCCTGACCAAGCTATGGCAACAAAGTCATGGAAGAACCCCAGGGCAGCCAAGGCCAAAATGAAGAGCATTACCTTGCAAAGCTTATTTTAGCAAAAGTCGCCTAAATAACTTGGATGAGTATAGGGAGAAAAGAAATCATGGTAACTCTCTACTGAGCAAAACTGGACAAAAACAATGTATAATTTGAGGAGAAAGTAATAAGAGAGGTTTTGCCTTTGTTGCTCCAGGTCTTGTAGAGAGCAGGGAGACATTCAACGAAACACACAGAAGAGAAACCCCCTCACAAGTGGACAGTCAATCAGGGCATGTGATATCTCAGGAAACAACAGGCCACTCTGCCGGGTTCCTAGGCCTGGCCTGGTTGCTAGGCAACACCTCCACCCCCACCCTGCTCGTTGAATTTAACACTAACAGAAATAATTAACTAGGGGTTAATTACTTGATTCAATAAAATGTTGTTCTAAATTAAATGCTCATAAAAATACCTGTAAGTTGCAGTCCTTAATCTTTTCTAATAAATTCATTTAACTATACTATAAAATGGTGTGTACATATGCAGATAAATATTCACATGAATCAAACACACACTTTCCTATTTCTGTTCAATAAAATCATTGGTCTTTATTGCATTTCCTCAAGAAACTTTATTTATGTCAAGATTGAAATTCCTGACATAATCACTCTCAAATCACAAGTTCTGTGCATCTCTTGTGTCTACCACATTTCACTGAAGTCTTATGGGAAACTAGAATTGGCAAAAACTGCCAGCTTAAATATAACAGTTTGATGGGCTGCTCTGTAATATACAACAAATGTCTCCATAATATCCTGTCACCCCAAATATAAATTAACGTGGAATTTATCCAATTCACTTCTATATAATAAGCTTCTTTAGCACCCCAGGTGATCTAGTAGCTTGAATATGATTGGAAAGGGTGTAATTTCATGATATAGTCCGTATTCTACAGGAGACAAATGTTATTGGGTTGTTGGGGGGGTTATTTTATTATTATTATGTATTTTGTGGTTGTATATTCTGATTTTATCCTGAGAACTGCAAGTACAGGGCGGTATACAAATTTAATAAATAAGTTACGTAAGTAAGTAAGTAAGTATTGTGGCTTGTATTTAACCCTAAGGCCACATTCACAGCCTACATTTAAAGTGATATACCACTTTAAACCATCATGGCTTCCCCCAAAGACTCTTTGGGGCTGTAGTTTGTTAAGGGTGCCAAGAGTTGTTAAGAGGCCCTATTTATTAATTACATTTATATCCCACCTTTCCTTCCAAGCAGCTCTAGGTGGTGTACATAGTTCCCCCTCACCCCATTTTATCCCCACAACAACCCTGTGAGGTAGATGAGGCTGAGAGACAGTGACTGGTCCAAGGTTGTCCAGTGAACTTCACGGCTGAGGGGGGATTTGAACCCTGGTCTCACAGGTCCCAGTCCAGCATTCTAACCACTGCACAACACTGTTTCTCTGTTCCCCGCTCAGAGCTACAATTCCAAGAGTGGTTTAACAATCAATCCCTCTTTCAGGGAACTCTGAAAATTGTAGCTCTGTGAGGGGAATCTGGACTTCCTTAAAACCCTCAGCACCCTTAATGAACGACAGCTCCCAGAATTCTTTGGGGGAAGAAGCCATGACGGTTTAAAATGGCATCATAGCACTTTAAAAGTGAATGCTGCCTAAGTTCTACTACTGAAATTCATGCACCTCAATTAGTTATGTCCATTAATTTCAGTGGCCTACTATACGTATCGCTTACGCAGATACATATACCCTGTATATCTGCATTGTTGTAACCTGTCCTGGGATCTTGTGATGAAGGGTGGGTAATTGAGAACAACAACAACACCAACAACAACGTGAAGTTGCCAGCTCTGTCTCTCCTCATCAGACAATATTCAACTCACTTTGTCTGGACTCTTTCTCCTGCGCTGTGATGCTATACACAGCTGACAGGTCAGTTCCCCCTCGATTCCTTATCTGCAACCTCAAACTTTCATTTGTCTTCACCACACGAGGACACTGAAGCTCTATCTCCTCTGGGGCTGCCACCACCGTGACGTTGGTCTGTGCGGACGTCAACCGGCCACCGACAAAGATGGCAACCGTGACGCTGTACTGCCCAGGCGACGTGTACTGGTGGAGGGCAGTTGTCTTGGTGGTGTTCAAAAGGCCTGTGTGGTCCCCAAAGTCCCACCGAAAGGTGTCAATGGGAATTGGGGCCCAGACGCTGAAAGCTACCCCTTGGTAAGGGGCAAAAGGAGCGTCAGGCCCCACCAAGGAAATGGGCAGCTGTGCCGGGAAGACACTTGGAACGAGGGCAGGGCCGCCACACACAGGCCCGGCGGGAGGCACGTCACAAAATGGCAAGCAGTCCAAGGAAGAGTTTGGTTCGAGAGCGATGCCACACAGGCAGTGCGCCTCATGGCTGAAGCCCGCGTAGTCCTGCCCTCCAGCAAAGCAAAAAGCGCCGCATGTCTCTTCCGTCAGGTTCTGAGGGAGGGTGGAGGTGAATCGGACAATGGAATCGGCCACACCTGTGTTGTTGTCTGTCAGGCAGGCAATGTAGTCAGCTCCTGCAAAAATGGTGGAGGGGTGAAGAGAGAGGACAAAACAAATGAGGTCTCACATAAATACGGAATTCCAAATTATAGTTCTCAAGTCATTAGGCCAGAGGCAGGGAAACTCCAGCCTGGTGGCTCAATGCGGCCCTTCAGGATTCTCTATCAGGCCCTCAGAACTCTCGCAGGCCTTAAGATGCACCCCTCACCAGCCCCAATCTGTAGCCTCCTCAGCTGCTTTTGCCTGGCTGGAACGTTCTCTGAACTGTCAACGATGAGCTGCTTTGTCTGTGTGGCACCTGCTATCTTGCAAATGGCTTGGCTTTATTTCTTAAAATTTACTTTCTGAGCAAGCAGTTTATGGGTTGTAGATAATGTCAGTCCTAGTCTAGGTAGACCCATTGAAAATAATGGGTGTAAATTAGGTCTACTAATTTCAGTGGGTTGACTCGGAATAAAAAGTTAGTTGAATACAACCCCATGGATTTTCTAAGTAAAACAAATACATAATCCTCACTTCCCTATATGGGAAATATTCCCACTTTTGCTGGTTTAAAAAAAAATAATTAGAAGAGGCCTGATAAGCTGATTTTCTTATCTCAATGCAGCACAATGGAACTTCATAAAATGGGACTAAAAGGCATCTATTTTTGTAACGTACTTCGGAGACAGGCCAGACTTGCATACCAGACTGGTACATTCCCTTTCTTGGACCAACATGCTTATGTCTCCCGTTATAAAAAGAAAACCTTGAATTGGTCTGACTTTATCAATCCACCATTATTTATTTATTTCCCAGCTTTCATCCTAAATTCCCAGTGTGGGTTACAGAATTAAAAACAACTTTCAACTATAATGCCCACCCTCCCATCCATAGCAAACAGAGGAGAGGCGCCTTTCCCCCCATTGATGGGGTGGCTGATATAAGTCACGCTTGCACGGCATTGTGGGCCCTGTCTCTTTCTTTCCTTTTCCCAACCCCCGATGTGGCCATTTTGTCTTCTGCCACACCCTACAGCAGCCATTTTGTGACTGGTGGCGCTCACTCAACATTCTGAATGTGCCCATCGGCCCAAATAAATGTTGGCATCTCCTGTCCTAGCCTCACCGCAAGTAACGTCGCTGAACGACACGTTGAAGAGCGGGACGTTTGCCACCACAGGAGGCTGAGCGCATCTCGTTTCTGACCGACGCACAATCTTCACTCTTCTCTCTTCCACCCAGCGGGGGAGCCAGGCGAGGCGGCAGTCGCAAAGGAACGGGTTCAGGCTTAAGTTTCTGAAAGCAGGCAGAGGAGTGAGATGAAAGGCACATTCTCCTGACAAGCAAAAGCCAGCCTTATAAAAAAATTATTTTCCTACCAATAACCGCTGTGACTTATAAAGCAGAATGCAGGATTCCCGCCCCTGCCCCCCCCCCCAAATTATAAGTGCCTTGCAATTTCACATTGGATGGGTTGCTGCAGGATTTCTCTGGCCTAGGAAGAGAACACAATGTCTCTACTAGGTTTCCAAAGGATTATGACAAAGTCTGTCAAAAGCTATGGCACGTTAATGGCAAGCCCTCAGAAATGTCAGAGCTAAAAAAACAATGGGAAATTTCTTTGCTGCTGTGAACCTACTTTCTGTAATGCTGCACACCAAAGATTAGTGGGATGGAAATGTGGGAGTGTAATTTAGAGATTAACTTTCTAGGGTCCCTGCAGCTGCTGCCAACAAAGGTGGCACTAGAACAGCGTTGCCATATTTCAAAAAAAGCCCAGGAAACCACCAAAAGTTGTTGACGTATGGCAGCCCTACACTAGAAGTGCTGGAGTGGTGTCAGACCTGGGAGATCAGGGTTCAAATCCCTTTTCAGTCATGAAGCTCACTAGGTGACCTTGGGCCAATCACTGCCTCTCAGCCTTATTTACCTCACAGGGTTGTTGTGAGGAGTAAATTGTAAGGGAGAGAACTATGAGTTTCACCTTGACTTCCTTGAGGGGCGGGCATGAAATATGGACTATAAATGCAATAAACCTACTGCACTATTACATTAGAAAAAGGAGGAAAAGAAACAATACTCTCTTGAAAAGATATGGAAGTTTAGCATGCTCAGACTTACATTTCACTTAAATTAAATAAATTATCAAATATTCCATCTTGTAACGAAGAAATCTTGTTGTTGCTTATATCTCTGCAGTCAGGGAGAGACAAAGAGCAATATTATCCTGAGTATTATCTTGAGAACAAAAAGGCTTTGTTTTCTTGCCCAGACCCCCACATCCTGCCCCATATCAGCTGGAATGAAACAAGAGAGAAAGGAACCAGAGTCCTTGCTAATTTAGCAACAGCCTAAATACCTTTAAATAGGTTTAAACTACATGTTACGTCATATTTTAGAGATGCATGTTTAGCACTACCCTCCTTAACTTCCAGGGGGAAAAAAGGATTAGGAATGTGATGCATGGAGAGAAGGGACTTTAATAACACTTTCCCGCGCTCCCTGCAATGTCATTTTCCTGCCACAGGTCCACCATCTGGCAAGTTCCCTTTTTCCAGGTGGTTTGTGGCAGGAAAATGGCACAGGGAGGAAATGGTTAAAGTCTCTGGAGGTTTTTTGGTGGGCGAGGGGAGAAAGGAAAGTGGCAGGAGAGAGAAAATGGTGAGAACTAATTAGGCCTTTTAAAAAGCAAGTTTAATGTCATATGTTGTCTGGACCTTAAATCCCACTTTTTCATATAAGCCCTTAGAGCTGGTCTCCGTCTGAGCTGACACTGGCTTTTAGCCCAGAGTGGGATGCCAGCCTTGGTGGCTTTTTCAGACCAAGGTACCCCGAGTATGAAACTGCAGCTAATTGTCTTTGGCTACGTTGGTCTTCTTCTTAAACCACCTCTCCTTTCCTGCACCAGGAGCCAACAAGCCCCAAGATGCGTCAAAAATGTCCGTCCACCCAACCGACCACTTAGGGCTGACAGCCCATCCAACACTGTTCTCCTTTTTCCCTTTTCAAGAAGGATAATATTGTTCAATGAATAGAGGGCAAAGGCTTTGGCTCGCTAGAGTAACGACGTTCTGAGGAAACCAGGGAACCAGAGCGGCTCAAATCACAGCCCATTTTGCTTTTTAAAACCTCATTCTGCGGTAGGGATGCAGGGCTGTGTGACAGAGAAATTCATTTGCGCTTCCCAAATCAACATGCGAAACAGTGCACAGATATCCTTCAAAGTTTGCTCTTCTCTGAATTTTGTGATGCGGTTATCTAACCGAAAAATGAGTTTTTAACAATGTATTTTTTCCCCCTTTTGCCTCTGGTCCTGCTCATCACTGGCATCCGGCCCCTAAGACAGCTGCCCATGAGGAAATGTGGCCCTCAGGCTCTGCTCCATGCTAACAGAAGTCAATATTCTGCATTAATGAAATGCAAATTCTTCACTAAGAAAAGAACGAAATCTGTGCTTTGTACAGATCATGCAAAGGTGCCTAGCTCCTTTTCTTGCAGAATAGCCACTGAACAACATGAACCTCATTCCCCTCCCCTGATCTTAGCCCAAAGTGTCCCTATACTTTTGACCTCAATGTCACAGCATTTAGAGTTTTCTTTTAAAATTTAAAGCAGGGACTTCGCACACGATGAATGCAGCACTCACTCACTCACTCCTAGGGATGAGCAAATCTGTCAGTTCTTGTTCCATCAGTTTCTCATTTCTCCAGTCTTAAATTCACATTTCCAGATCAGTTGGTGATTTTTCCCCCAATCCTCATGAAAATTAACGTCTTTTTGTGAATTTCTTCCTAGTACACATATTTTTGCATGCAGTTTTGCCCGATATCACATTTTTGCAAAATGATTTCCCCTACTGTAATTCCTTTTCGTAACTTATTTTCAATAACGTGTGGCTTTTTCTGCGCACCTTACATTTTTGTGCACATCACTTGGCTGACATTGCAACGTTCGGAGAAGTGCAAATTTTGAAGGGCGGCTGTGTTTCGGTTCACATTGTGTTGGAATGTGCAAATTAAACATGTTCGCCTTTAAATGTGAACTTAATCCCTGCTCAGTCCCACCTTTCCTACGTGCAGGGTGTCAACGGTGGGATCACAGAATACACACAGGCCTGGGTGACAGGAGGCTTGCCAAATACCAAAAAAGGGAAGGTGAATTTAAATGCTGCAAGATTTTAAAGGATGTAACGAGACACTCACAATTTTGTCAGGGAAGTCAGCTGTGCAAATGCCTCGACGTTTAAAACACTGATCTTGTTACTGGAAAGATTCCTAGAAAGAGAGAGAGAATGAGAATAGAGCTTGTTATCGTTCACATTTTATTTTGTCTTTGTTCCATCATCCTGGCTTCAAAAGTGCTTGTCTGTCTCCCCACTTCATTCCAGACTGAGACAAAAAGCTGTTTTTTGGCATGTGAAAACAGAGGGATCCGCTTAGCCAAAGACAACACCTTTCAGCTATAAGCCACTCACAATTCCTAAAGCTGGATTATCCATTGTAGGAAAATGAGGCCATATATGAACAAAAATAGCCCAAAATATTTCAACGGTAAAATACATTCAGGTGGAATTGGCAAAGGACCAATTGTTGCTGTTTTAAAAAATGTATTGCATTAAGAATGTAGTACATTTTATTTAAAAAATTGTAAACCTTAGTAAGTTTATTTTTATTAATCTTCATGTGCTAAAAACATTTCTCACTAAAAGAAAGATATTAGATAGAAGCATGCATGCGCATAAAATCAAACGAACTCACCAATGATATTCATATAAATAGCCACTTATAAAACGTCAATAAATATTAAATATTTTATACTTCATAAGTCTGCTTATAAATTTTTCATTATTAAATATTAAATGTGATAACATGAATCTCCTCCATCTTTCGTTATTCCAACTCCTTTCTTAAATATATATTGCCCTACTAATCTCCACCCTTCCAATTCTCCCCTATAACCCCCTGATTCTTTAGTGTAATTTTTAATTTAAGAATTGACATTTGTTCCCAGATTTTCACCATTTGCTCATTTTCACCTGGCTTACTGTTTTCCTTCCCGTGTTTTAGCATGCATAATCATTGCGAAGGTTGAGATAAAAATAAAAATCAAGCTCAGATATTGTATGTGTATTCTTGGGTTGTTCAAACCATTTAAGAAACCATTTTGCAAATCCATGTAACATTATATCCAGGTGAATACAGTGGTACCTCGGGTTACATACGCTTCAGGTTACATAAGCTTCAGGTTACAGACTCAGTTAATCCAGAAATAGTACCTTGGGTTAAGAACTTTGCTTTAGCCCATTAGCTAAAGTGGTGCTTCAGGTTAAGAACAGTTTCAGGTTAAGAACGGACCTACGGAACGAATTAAGTACTTAACCGAGGTACCACTGTAATGAATCTGGAGCAGGCACTTTTAAGATTTAACACAGATGTTACAGTTGACATGAAGGGGAACCTCTGGTCACACACTTTTTCTAACCTTCTCTGTCACATCCAAATGGCAATTTTCATACCTGGAGGTGATGCAAAGTCCCATTCTGGATGCAAAAATGACACTTTGCGCTTCCTGTTCCTCTCTTCCCTCCTCTGTAAAATCTGAGATATGTGCCTTGTTCCAAAACGAGAAAAAAAGCATGCATATATATATATTTTCTTGAGCAGTTCCCCTTGTGGTTCTCTTGCCTTAGCTTTTAAGGAGAGAACTGAGGCATGTTCTGGCAATTTCTCAGCTGGTTTACTGCAATATATTGATTGTGTGGCTGCAACTGAGACCCAGGTGTAATTACATTGCATCAATTCTAAAACAGAAGTATTAGGTACTCGTTTGCTTTGGAACTCAATTTAAGGTGCTGGTGCTCAGCTTTAAAACTATGCGGTAGGATAGAAACTGTTTGGATCACACCATTTCCTCTTCATTTCATTTCCTCCAATGAAGCACACTGGCTCTTATGGGTGCTTAGAACAGGGATGAGCTCTTCCCAACTCCACTGACCTCTTAACTTTTCTCACACCACCAGTATCTGTCAATATTCTGCTTGTGTGACACATTCCTCACCCACCCACCCGCACCAGACAGAATCTCAGGAACATTCTGTGACATCAGACCGACTCTGCCAGTGGCTGTGGGAGAATTCGCTAGCAACAGGCTAGGAAGGGTTCGGAGGGCCTTTTCAAAAATCCCAGCTTTCATTTCAGACTTAATTTAAACCCAATCAAGTGGCTAAAACAAAACAGGATTTGTTTGAAAAGGGATTTTTTCAGCTGGCCAAACCACAGTTCCCAAACGCAATTCCCCCTCCTCCCCAAGCTAGAAGACGACGATAAAAAAATAAAACTGAAAGTATTATTATTATTATTCTCCTCCTCTGAAGTCAAGTTATAACTTCGGGATAAATGAAGTCTTTCAAAAGAGACTTTTTAGCAAAGATGCAGGCAGGATAGGTATGAAATATTCAATGGATTTGACGTCTTCTTTGAAAGGTTTGGGAAAGGGGTGTATTTCCTTTCCTTTGTTCCCTCTTCATTTTCTTTCCCTTTTTTGCCTTCAGCTTAATAGCACATTAAAAAGAGAACTGCCAACACATACATTTTACAAAACTCTTTAATTTAATGCATGCAAATTAAAGCTCACAAAGCTGCTTGCAGCCCCCCAAGCCCCCCGCCCTCATTTCCTGATGGCAGAGTGCTCAGGAGCAACCGTGAAAAATCCTTGGCGCCCGCAAAGGAGCTCTTCTCATTTGACACTGAGGATCATTTCTGCCTACTCCCACTCACAAGGCTGGAGACCAAGAACACCAGATTTGCTCTGAAGGATCAATACCACAGCAGCTCCGCTCAAGACTGGCTGGCCCCTCTCCACTTGGTACGGACGCAGTTGTTTTTATAGCTCAAACACCATTTTCCTTGGCTCTTCGCTGCGTACATCTAGTCCCAAACTGCTTAGGAGGGTTTTCCACCTTCTGTCCCAAATACCCAAACAATGTGCAGTGAAAATTCAGATTCTGCAAAGGCTTCTTTTGCAAAACGTCATTCTGCCCGGCCATTTGTTTGTCAAAGAGTGCTCGGTTTTTAAAAATAAGAGGCGCTGAAGCTCAGAACCAACTGACAGCCCTTGTGTCTTAGCACAGATTTTTAAAGCATTCCTTTAAATATAAAGGTGACGTACCTACTTAACTTTTTACTAATCGAAGGCAGCATACAACTAAAAGGGACAGTCAGAAAACAGATGAAGAGCTATGCAGAAACAAAGGGATTCTGCACATATTCAAAGGCACTCTCTTCTCTGTTATTATTTGACACAGGCTCCAGCCAAACTCCAGAAAGAAGCTCTGGAGCAAAGACCTTATAAATCCTCGCTTAAACTGCAGGTGTTGCCTCTCTGGATAAGGAATGCAATTGCTTACCTATTCTTCAAACACACTCAATATTAAGTTAAATTAAAACGGAGGAGGGGAAATTGAAATTAGGCAACCTACTTCTATTTGAGAAACACTGGAACTCTGGCCTGTTACAGGGTTGTTGAAAGCAACTATTGAGACAAACCGGACTTCCTGAACCTGGCACCCTCCATATGTCTTTGAACTGAGCTCCCACCGGTTCCAACCAGCCCAGCATTTTGGGACTATAGTAGCTCCCACCACCAGCCCCAGAACTGCATGGTTTTTATGGCTGGTGCTGATGGCAGCTGTAGTCCAAGACATCTGGAGGACATCAAGATGGGGAAGGCTGAGGACTCAGCTACCTTGGCAAAGGAAAATCGCTTTATATGCATTGTTTATGCATTCTAACACTGTGACACCAGGTGGTGCTGTGGAGTTCCGTTTTTGCTAACCCGATTTCTCATACAAAGTTTGCAACGTGTTTAACAGAAACACTTCTTTGATGTGTCTAGATCCGGCCTGAGTTAATCCACGTGAACCATGCTTGTCAATGACCACACACCTGGCTGCATCAGGCCAGTAAGAGGTTTAGGGTGGGATATTTAGAAAATTGGCTGTTTTTCCCTTACTCCTTTTCCTCTTAAGCCACAAATTACTAACTTAGGTTTGTGGGGGCAAGCAGGCTGATAAGCATTTGTGTGGGCTACTTGTGACCTGGTTTGCAGAGCAGACCTTCACACTGGTAAGGATCCTGTGGGGTTTCTCACCTGAGGCAGCAGCATGTCTGCTCAAAAGGTCTCCCATATTTGGTTTTAAAAGCAAAACAAAACCTCCCTGCATATGGAACTCAGGCGGAAAGCTAGTCTCCCTGAGATGCTAGCTTTCAATGAGGAAGGAGGGTTTTCTTTTTAATGTGTGGGGGGGGGGGGAGCAACTGGTCCTGCCATTCTGCCCCCCCCCCCTGCATTTCAAAAGTGCTTTTTCTGACGGGCCCTCGTTTAAGCTGCGGCATAGTTGTTTTCCTTGTGACGGCTGCCTTCTCATTTCTTTCTGCGCTGCTGCTCTGCTACCTCCCAGCCTCAAAGAGCTGTTATCATGAAGCTGTCACATTAGAATATACTGGAGGCCAAATGCCGCCTCCGCCCCCAGCCGCTCAGCAGCCCCCTAGAGTCATGTGAGTGCAATACTGGAGGTTTGCCATTTCAGTTGCTACTCTTAACTAAACAGCAAAATTGTTCTCTGGTTTCAAATACCACTACCATCACCACGAGCTCCCTGAGTGATGGGCAAAATCTGTCCATTTCAGTTTCTCATTTTTCCAGTCTTAAATTTGCTTCCCTTCCATTTCTGTACAAGATTGCTATTTTAAACACACACACACACACACACACACACACACACACCCATTAGGCTTTTTGAGAGCATTTCTCTCCAACATGTGCATTGTTGTATGCAAAACACACACACCTATGTTGCAATGAGACAATGGAGTGTGCCTCCAGAGGTGGTCAAATAGCTGGAGAATCACACCGCCTGCTGTGGCTGCAGAGACTGGTAAGTCATTACTGCTGCCTCCTGCATTGTTTTTTTCTGCTTTAGCAACACTGAAGTGACCTCCCCGAGGCCCAAGCCTGGGCAGTGTGTATGAAGGTTTTGGGCTGCCCAGATGACAAGGACATCCCTCCCCCCCCCGCCCCCGCCTAGCTGATGTGGTCCGAAGAACAGCAGAGCAATACATTTGGCACCAGCTTAGGGACTCCACTCCAGATTTGTGTAGGGTTTACTCCTTAGCCCTTTCTTCTCCTGAAGATACCCTGCAATGCAGCTGGGGTTTAGGACTAGAGTTTTCCTTCTCCAGATGTGCTTCTTTTCCAGGTTGATGAGCCCCATCTGCCCCTCACTTCCTCTACAGCATGTGCCAAAACTGCCTTCTTGACCGCTGGACCCACTATTGGTCTTGTCTGCTCAATCTGCTGGAGCCTATCTTCGCATGCAGAGAAAGCCCCTACCACACTGAGGGTATGAGACTCATCAGCTACCCTCACCTGGTTTAGCCTGCCAGTCAAAGCTGTTTCCTGGGGTGTGGCCACTATCGCATGCTGACAGCTTCTAGGAGCCACAGCTCAGAGCTGAATGCAGGGTGGGGACCAAAGGTGGACAAACTATCCCAGAAGGAGCACGTGTCCTCCTCCAGAGGTAACAACCCTCCCCTAACACCCCAGCGGAGTGTCAACCCCTTTAAAATAAATGAATGAAGTGACAATAGGCTCCCAAGATCCCACATCACCCAGTTGCCAAGGAGGAATATGGCAGCTCTTGCATTTATTTATTTCTCAAGGCCCACAAACACTTCTGTGGCATCATGGCACATGATTTGGAAATTACTGGAAATTGGGAGTTGAGTCCCTTCGAACACTACAACTATTGTGGCCTACCCCCACAACACCTACTCACTATGGGCCCTACTAAAGCAAACAGTCTAATTGGTCAACGTCTAAAAGATATCGAGCATCAGAACAATCTGGCCACTATAAGGAAATTCTGCCCCTGATATGTTCATTTCTCACCTCTCCATTTTGACTCTCTGGCCCCATATCTGCACAACATATTATCCCAAAATACAGACGTGCTTTTGCACTTGCAAGACTGGATATTTTGCCATCTGCGGTACTTGAGCCAGTGTGGTGTAGTGGTTAAGAGCGGTAGTCTCGTAATCTGGGGAACCGGGTTCGCGTCTCTGCTCCTCCACATGCAGCTGCTGGGTGACCTTGGGCTAGTCACACTTCTTTGAAGTCTCTCAGCCCCACTCACCTCACAGAGTGTTTGTTGTGGGGGAGGAAGGGAAAGGAGATTGTTAGCCGCTTTGAGACTCCTGAAGGGGAGTGAAAGGCAGGATATCAAGTCCAAACTCTTCATCTTCTTCAATTCCAAAAGATCCCGCCTGAGAAACGTCTTTGCCCCTGTGGAGATGGTAGCACCGAAACAGCAGCACACATCCTCCTGTCTTGTACTCTCTACAAAGACCTGAGGAACAAGATCATCACCCCACTCGTACTAACCATCCCAGGGCGCTCAACCACTGCCACAATGTCCTTTCTTCTAGCAAATCAAAATAAGCAGATAACAGCAAAGGTTGCTAGGTTCATAGCAGGGGCAATCAGAATGAGGGCCACTGACGGCTGATTCAGGACTTTAAATTGTGCTCTTATATCAGATTTCCTTTTCTGCATATACTGTAATGTTTTACTGTAGCTATAGATAAAGGTAAAGGGACCCCTGACCATTAGGTCCAGTCATGACCGACTCTGGGGTTGCGGCGCTCATCTCGCTTTACTGGCTGAGGGAGCTGGCGTACAGCTTCCAGGTCATGTGGCCAGCATGACTAAGCCACTTCTGGCAAACCAGAGCAGCGCACGGAAACGCTGTTTACCTTCCCGCCGGAGCGGTACCTATTTATCTACTTTCGCTTTGATGTGCTTTCGAACTGCTAGGTTGGCAAGAGCAGGGACCGAGCAATGGGAGCTCACCCCGTCATGGGGATTCGAACCGCCAACCTTCTGACAGGCAAGCCCTAGGCTCTGTGGTTTAACCCACAGCGCCACCTGCGTCCCTTATTGTAGCTATGGTCACTGGCTAATGCAAATAAAGTTTTATCTTATCTTATCTTATCTTATCTTATCTTATCTTATCTTATCTACAATTCTGTGATTTTATACTATTCTCTGACTGATAATGCCTTGAATGGAACTTGGAGAGGATAGGCTTTGCCACTGTATCGCTCCCCTCTGGATGGAGCAGAGGGATTCCGGTGCAGATGTAAACTCCAGGCTTGACAACAGCAAAGTAGCAAGCCCCTGCGCCTGCTGCGCACTGAAGGCGCAATGCATGGCTTTGCCTTTGATGTAATCTGCATCGTGCATGCACCTCCTCTGGGGTGGCACAAGGGGCTGCTGTTGAGACCCGTCCAAAGAACACATCATGTGAAACAGGCAACTGTTCCTTTGCCAAGTGTGATGTCATGTTCCCATTATGTCATCCGTAGGCCCGCTCTGCCTTTGTTTCTCCGGGAAAAGAAATAAAAAATGTGGGGGAAGGGGGAAAGAAGAAGAAAAAGAGACTGGCTTCAGATTCCTCCTCTCCTGGACCTTCTGGCAAATGGCATCCAGCCAGAGCCGTAATGGGAAAAGCATCAAGGAAAGGCATCTGCCCAGATTCAGGCGGGAGGAAATAGGCAGCGATTCGCTGCAGCAGATGGTGCAAGTTTAGAAGAAGCACAATTGCAAACCAACAGGACAGGAGTACAGAAACTGTAAATGGGGTACCAGTAGCGCAGTAGTCTGGGGTCATGGGGGGGGGGACAAAGACCCATTACTATTTCTGCAGCAGGGCCCTGCAGAGTCCCTGTCTCCAGCGTCCTAGAGCCTCCCATTTAACATGAAAGGGAACTTTTTCAATCCGTTACCCCTGAGGGTGTGGACAGGCTGCTTGGACGCGTGAAACCAACCACCTGTCTCCTTGATCCTTGCCCATCCTGGCTAATAAAAGCAAGCCGGGAAGGGCTGGGCGATGGGCTCTGTGGGGTGGTGAATGCTTCCCTCTGTGAGGGAGCATTCTCAGACCCACTGAAAGACTCAGTCATTAAACCGCTTCTTAAAAAAACATCTTCAGACCTGGCCAGTATAGCCAACTATCGTCCAGTCTCAAATCTTCCATTCTTGGACAAGGTGATTGAGCGGGTGGTTGCCGAACAACTCCAGGCACGCACAATTCAAAGTGTTGGTGCTGACCTTTAAAGCCCTAAACGGCCTCGGCCCAGTATACCCAAAGGAGTGTCTACATCCCCATTGTTCTGTCCGGACACTGAAGTCCAGCGCCGAGGGCCTTCTGGCAGTTCCCTCACTGTGAGAAGGAAAGCTACAGGGAACCAGGCAGAGGGCCTTCTCGGTAGTGGCACCTGCCCTTGGAACGCCCTCCCATCAGATGTCAAAGAGATAAACAACTACCTGACATTCAGAACACATCTGAAGGCAGCCCTGTTTAGGGAAGTTTTTAATGTGTGACATTTTAATGTATTTTTAATCTTTGTTGGAAGCCGCCCAGAGAGGCTGGGTAAACCCAGCCAGATGGGCGGACTACAAATAATGAATTATTGTTATTATTATTTATTATTGCCACTGTATGCTGCAAAAGCTAAGCATTTAGGAACACTAGAAACACAGAGTTTCAAGAGAACGGTGTGCAATTTCTATTATGTACAATGGAACTTCAAGGAAAACACAACTCAAGTCACTCTGAAATAAGATATCAGAGCACTCCAAATAATTTGCCCATGTACATGCGAAGAAAATAGTAGATCTGGCTGAAAGTCAACACATGGGTGATTTGCATTGATCACTGCAATGCATCCCTGATTATACACTAATATTATAATTATACAATACTAATCTTTAAAGGTTGTCTAATCTCCAAAGGCTGTGAGGAAGCATGGCTGGGACCATCATGAAGGGACCCTGCACTTTTGAATTTGCCAGGACACTACTGGGGGAAATACTGATCTAGGGGTCATCTATCTTTTAGTGTGGCAGCAGCTACACTTTGGAACTCCCTGCCAATGGACATCAAGCGAGGTGCCTTCACTGTACTCTTTTCAGTGCCTGCTAAAAACATTTTTGTTTAGACACATGTAGAATGTTTTAATATGTTTCTAATGTTTCTAATTTATTGCTGGTTTTTTAAAAAATGTTTTCAATAGTTGTTTTAACTGCTTTTACTGATAGATTTATTGTTGTATTCTCTTTGTAAACAGTTTTGCAAGGTTCCTTTTTTAAAAAAACACTCAAGCATTGTATAAATTTTATGAAACAAGCAAACAAATGTCTAATGTTATTTCAGGACCGTCAGAAACCTCTGGATTTTCTCTCCAGAGACTAGAAGACTCCAAATTTGCAGCACAACTATGATGTGCTGTGTGGTTGTTGCATTTTCAGTTGTGGCAAACCAAGCCACCTGAAAAGGTATTGGTGACAGGAAGAATATAGGAAGCTCACTTACACTGAGTCAGGTCCTTGGTCCATTTTGCTCTGTAATGTTGACACTGGCTGGCAGTGGGTCTCCTGCGAAACCTTTTCCTAGCCCTACCTGGAGATACCAGGGACTTAACCTGAGACATTTGGCATGCAAAGCAGATGCTCTACTTCTGATCACCTATAATAATGGCTTGCTTGAGGCTATCAAGTGTCTTGGTGAAAATTAAACCCTGCAGCTTCCTGCCTCTCGAGCCACAAGTCTAAACCCAGAATGCCAGTTTGCATGTGCTCCTTCTGCAGCTGTCTGAAAACATTGTGGAAGTCATCTTCCAAAGCCCACTAATGGAAAGGAAATCTTTGACCATTTGGAATAAAGAAGGGAACAAAATCACCGCAGGGAGACTCCCCCCCCCCGTCTCCATCCTGTGGTCCAGATTCTGCCTGACTCTTTCGCCTCTCAGCCAGGTTTATTATATTTAGTCATGATGCAAAGGAGGTTAATTTTAGAAGGATGATGGATTTTGGAAGCTGGAAGGGATCCCCTAGAGAAAACTATACACTGAAAGCTCTCTGTTTGCTTTCTCAGTATCAGCTGAATGTAGCGGACAAATGCTCCCATCAGCAACTTTCAGGCCTCAGAAAAGTTTCAGGTCAGCATCTAAGTACATGCTAGAAAAGGGCCTTCCTTGGCCAAAATAGAAGGAGAAGAACCAACAGGATAAACTGCAGATCAGCCTCCTCAAAATCTAATGGGAGTTGTAGTTCAGCAACATCTGGCAGGTCAAAGGTTCCCCAGACATTGGAACGTAAGAAGCTGTCTTAATATTGCCAGACCATTGGTCCATCTAGCTCAGTAGTGTCTACACTGACTGGTAGCTGCTCTCTAGAGTTTCAGACAGGGGTCCCTCCTAGCCTTACCTGGAGATGCCGCTGAGGTCTGAGCCTCAGACCTTCCACACACAAAGTAGATGCTTTACCAATGAGCTATGGTCCTTCCCCTGCCCAGAGGAAATCTCCTTCTGCAGAGACCGGAAGGAAGAGTGTTTTAAGGTAACTTCCTCTTGCATCTTTTTAATTAAAAGCCCTGGAGCAGTGCGGGGCTGGAACCTGGAAGCTAAGCCTTACAAAACAATAACTGCTTAAAAAAAATATTGATCTCCCTCTTTAGCAGTTGTTGTTTTTTAGTCGTTTAGTCGTGTCCAACTCTTCGTGACCCCCTGGACCAGAGCACGCCAGGCACTCCTGTCTTCCACTGCCTCCCGCAGTTTGGTCAAACTCATGCTGGTAACTTCGAGAACACTGTCCAACCATCTCGTCCTCTGTCGTCCCCTTCTCCTTGTGCCCTCAGTCTTTCCCAACATCAGGGTCGTTTCCAGGCAGTCTTCTCTTCTCATGAGGTGGCCAAAGTATTGGAGCCTCAGCTTCACGATCTGTCCTTCCAGTGAGCACTCAGGGCTGATTTCCTTAAGAATGGAGAGGTTTGATCTTCTTGCAGTCCATGGGACTCTCAAGAGTCTCCTCCAGCACCATAATTCAAAAGCATCAACTCTTCGGCGATCAGCCTTCTTTATGGTCCAGCTCTCACTTCCATACATCACTACTGGGAAAACCATAGCTTTAACTATATGGACCTTTGTCAGCAAGGTGATGTCTCTGCTTTTTAAGATGCTGTTAGCAGTCATAGAACTGCTGAAATCATAGAGTTGGAAGGGACTCTGAGGATCATCTAGTTCAACCTCCTATCCAGCTGTCCCATATGGGGATCAAACCTGTAACCGTGGTGCTATCAGCACCACACTCTAATCAACTGAGCTATCCAGATGCTGACCCCACCAGGACCGCTTTTCAACAGACCAATTTCAAAGAATGCTCTTCAAAAGCAAAACCGTGTGGCTTTATCAGGACTCCAGAGCAGACCAAAGCAGGAACAAAGTGCACAAGGCTCTACTTTGTGGCTCAGAATGCAATGGCAGGTCACTCACCTAAAGTTAAGAGACCTGTGTGAGACAATTAATACTTTGCTCAGGATGAGCCACCTGGGAAGCGGAAGCTGAGGTGGAAGGGGAAGGCGAGGGGAGAGACTCCATCAGGCAAGGCCTCTTTCCACCTGCCTTGCCCTACCCTCTAGTCTCTGCTTCTCAATGTGTATTGCATTGTTTTATGTACTGTGGCTTGCCGTTGTTTTATTGATTATAGTTTAGATATTATTTATTGTAACTGTTGAGTGGATTTCTGTTTAACTTTTATAAGTTGATATTATTATTTTATACTATTCTAATGATTGTTGAATGTTACTTTTTTGATGTAGGTTGCCTATTTAAAAGTTATGTTTTATTATCACATTTTTGTATTGCATTAGATTGTTATAAGATGTACATTTTTTGTTTCTTCAGCTTGTAAACCGCCTTGAGTATTGTAAGATAGAAAGACGGTATACAAATTAAAAATGATGATGATGATTGCACTGCCCAGCTGCAGCAAATAACAAAGGATGATGGAGAAGGGAGCATCATTCATTTTGTCAGTTAGTCAGAAGGGAATAAATGGTGCATCTTCACAAATCCCACATGTGGCGATGTTCTAAAGGCCAGAACAATCCATCTGCCCTTTGGTCCAAAGAACTGGGAATGTGACCAGGGAAAAGGAATTAGTAAGTGACAAAATAGAAATTGGACACCTCTTCTGTGCAAAAGAAAACCACCTGTCCTGGTTCCTAAGCCACTCGCCTTAATACGTGGCAGAGTCTGGACCACTGTAATGCAGGAATCACAGCTAAAGAATCCCCATCAGATGGCCACCCAACCTCTCTTGGAATGCCTCCAAAGAAGCAGAGTCCAGCATCTTCCAAGATAATCAATTCCAATGTTGAACAGCTCTTACCCTCAGAAAGCTATTCCTAATGTTTTGGTCAGAATATCCTTTCTCGTCATTTGAATCCATTGGTTTGGGTCGTATCCTCTGGAACAGCTGAAAACAAACTTGAATATGGCCTAAGGCTGTGTACACAACATACATTTTAAAAGCCCACCCACCCAGAATCCTGGGAGCTACAATTCTCAGTAAACTACAGTTCCCAGGATTCCGGGTGGGCGGGCGTTTTAAGTACACGTTGTGTAGTGTACACAAGCTCTAGACAAAACCTTCCTCTGGTTCTCTTAACTCATTTTTGAAATGTCTACCTCCTTCTGATCCTGGCCAGCTGTTCTCCAGCACCTTCAAGAGAGGCAAATCTGTCCTTTTAATCTTTCCCCCATAAAGGAATTATGTATCTCACTGCGTAAAAGTCTAACCGCATTACCAATTGTTAACAGCCGGTGAGCGGCTGGGAAGTGGGGGGGGGGGTCCCTCCCCGAGGCCGCCCCAATGCGCCTGCCTGTTACTCCAAGGGTGCAGGGAGATAAGAGACAAGGGAGAGGGTTGCAGATATCGAAAGAGCTTTTGCAGGCCATTTGCAGAGCAGGCCCTGGGCATGTGAGGTGGGCGTCCCCTCCCCTATCCCCCCCCCCCGGTTTGTTTGTGATCCTGTAAACCCAAGGCCGTCCAGTGCACGTTGTTGCGTCGTTCCCCACGCCGTCCCAGCAGGGCTGCTGTGCTCGAGCGGATTGGCTCCCCCGCTCTCCAAAGGAAACATCTGCACATTCCAGACACATTTTGTAACGGGAGTGAAACCCATCCTTGAAGTGAAATTTTACAGCCGCCATAGCGCACAGTAACGAGGGCTGGCAGGAGGGAACGGAAAAGTCATGTTTAAAATATTATTCCAAGGGAGGCGGCTGCCAGGGCCTCAAATTAATCATTAGAATATGCCTTTGGAGTGGGGGGGGGGAGAGGAGGTTGGGGGGGAGAAGAAGAGGCGTTATGTAACGTTTCTGTCCCCCTCCAGATTACAGAATGGCCTCCTTTCGCTTCCCTGCCGACCCACCCACCGCCTCCAAGTGCAGAAATGCGAAGGCGGCCATGTTGACAGGGCTGAGAGCCTCTCCTGCGAGACGGTGGGCACAGCAGAAGGGGAAAGAAAGAGGAGGCCGGTAGGCCAGCCGACTGTGGTTAACCAGGACATCATTTCATGCTTCAGAGAAGTGGGTTTCTGAGGGCCGAATGAGATGGAACCATGACACTATAGTTATGCTATGGCACTCACACCACAGCTGTGCTTCCAAGGAACTGGGAATACAGTGGTACCTCGGGTTACATACGCTTCAGGTTACAGACTCCGCTAACCCAGCAATAGTACCTCGGGTTAAGAACTTTGCTTCAGGATGAGAACAGAAATCGTGCTCCGGCGGCACAGCGGCAGCAGGAGGCCCCATTAGCTAAAGTAGTGCTTCAGGTTAAGAACAGTTTCAGGTTAAGAACGGACCTCCGGAACGAATTAAGTACTTAACCCGAGGTACCACTGTACTGCCTCTGATGTGGCGCTGCCATTCTGAATGGTTAGCAGTTCTGACAGCTAGGGATGATGGGAGTGGTAATAATAATAATTATTATCATCATCATATATTTATACCCCAACATCTTGAGATAGGCTGGACAAAGGCCGGGGAGAACAGGGTCCCCACTCAGCCACAAAGCTCAGTGGGTGACCTTGCACCAGTCGCCATCTGACAGCCTAACCTACCCCACAGGGGGATTGTGAGGATTAAATGGGGAGGACAGAGTATGCTGCCTTGAGCTCCGTGAAGGAAACCATATGAATAATTCTTAAATATTAAATAATTATATACTGCGACACACTGATGTATTTAAACCAGTGGTCCCCCCCCCCCCAAAAAAAATGGGATTCATTGTTGCAGATTTGAATTTTATTGCGTATTACCTTCCTTAGTGAGCGGTACAAACCGTTGTTCTGAATAATGCTTTTCATAAGGTAGGGGGGTACAAAGTGCGCATTGGAAAGGATGGCTGCATTTCAGTTGATGTATTTCTGCCCCCCCCCCCCAATGCAAATTACGTAGATTTGTAAACTCACTGGAATTACTCCCCTGCACCGCCTAATGTGATTTCCTCTCTACACCCACCTTCCAGAAAAAGAAAAATTATACACTCAGCTCATTTACTTTGTGAAGAAAAGCTGGTGGCTATGATCTTCAGAAGCTCTGCATATTTGCAGGTGTCGTTCCGAAGCCATTTGGCATAATTTATCCTGCTTCTCCTTATTACAAGGGGCCAGGTCAAGGTATTGAACCCCTTCATCCAAGGGCTCTCACCCTGGCTCACTGTGTCTTTGCCCACAAAAGGATCCCTGTAGCTGTGAGTGCTAGAACCTGGCTTTGCCTTTTCAAACGAGAGCCAAGATTATTGTTCTGTTGTTGCTCCACACCCTCTTAGAAATGTGAATAATTAAGTGGTATATAAATATCATAAATGAATAAATAGGAGTGGGGATCCTGTCAACATGCAACACTCCTGCTCAAAGATTGGCACTGGTTAAACCATTTCCATTCCCTTATAAACAGTTTGTTATCTTGATTTCTTATTCTTCTGGTAAGTTGAATATTTACATATAAATTGTAAACAGATAAAAACATTAGCAGGATTGTTGTAATAGCCTGCAGTTTTATAAGACTATATATTTACAGTAGATAATTAAATGAGCAAGTCAAATGAATTTGGATATGCAGAAGACATTAAAAAAATAAATTTAAGGAACCGCAGAAAAAGGGGGAAGTCAAATTTTGAAATGTTAAATTGATTGTAAAATTAATGAAATGTATACACTTGAAAAGTATAAATAAAAACTTAAAAAACAAAAACAAAGGTCTGCACTGGTTGCCAATTTGATACTGGGCCAAGTCCAAGTTTGAGCCCTTAACAATTTGGGACCAAAATAAAAAAATCCTTCCAGTAGCACCTTTAAGACCAACTAAGTTAGTTCTTGGTATGAGCTTTCGTGTGCAAGCACACTTCTTCAGATACGTATCTGTATCTGAAGAAGTGTGCTTGCACACGAAAGCTCATACCAAGAACTAACTTACTTAGTTGGTCTTAAAGGTGCTACTGGAAGGATTTTTTTATTTTGACTATGGCAGACCAACACGGCTACCTATCTGTAATTTGGGACCAGTTGCGGCATCACCTTACTCCAAATATACCCTCTCAGTCGCTTCAACCTGCTGAACTGTTGCCAGATAATACTAGCTCTGCATTTGTAAGAACTTGATCTTTCTGTGTGGCAACTTCTGCCCTTTGGAACTCCCTGCCTATTGATATCAGGCAGGCAACTTCACTGTACCCTTTTCAGAGCCTGCTAAAATCAGTTTTGTTTAGGCAAGCCTACCCAGATATGTAGAACATTGATATGGGTTTTCATAGAATTGTAGAGCTGGGAGGGACCTCCAAGGGCCATCTAATCCAACCCTCTTCAATGCAGGAATCTGTTCCCCCCCCCCTTTTAATCCGGTTTATAGCTTATTGTTGATTTTAAAGAATTTTTGGAATGCTGTAAATTCTTGTTTCACGTTACGTTAAAGAGATAAACTCTGTTTATAACTTTTTTTATTAAAAAAAAAAACCCTCAATGGGGTCAATCTGGAGATAGTGGCGTATTCTGCCGAAATAAACATCTGCTGCAGATCCCTTCAAGTTTCCTTTTTTTCGTGAGCTCAATCAGACTCCAGTGTGAGCCTCCCTAGTCTGCGAGGCAGAGCCGAGAGCCGCCTGCTTCTGGTATTAATAATCTGTGCGGTTAGGTGGCTCCTTCTGAGCAACAGAATGTCCTCGAGAAAAAAGCAGGCAGAACATTTCAGCCTCAAGAATAGGACAATATGCACTGGGGACCCTGAACGATGCATATGGCGGATGGGGTGGGGCGGGGGAAGACAAGGGCTTTGGGGTGACTGACATTTTCAGCAAGATCACATGGTAAAAAGTCCTTCCCTTTCAGGTAGAAAATGCAGGGGAACCACTGATCTTCTGCTGCTCTCATGTGCTGAAGAAAATAAAGATTCTCTCTGTATGTTGAAAACCAGGGCTAGCACACATCTTAGGGGGCACATTTCCAGTGTCTGTTCCAGAAGAAAAGCCCCCCGCCCAAGCACAACTCCTAACTCTAGAAGGGGAGGAAGGTGTGCAAACGGGCAGTTCAACAAGCACATTTGGGAAGTTCGAAAATCCAAGCCGTGCAAAAAGTTGCATTCTGTTTAAGGTAAAGGGACCCCTGACCGTTAGGTCCAGTCGAGAACGACTCTGGGGTTGCGGCGCTCATCTCGCTTTACTGGCCAAGGGAGTTGGTGTACAGCTTCTGGACTGTGTGGCCAGCATGACTAAGCCGCTTTTGGCGAACCAGAGCAGCGCACAGAAACGGCGTTTACCTTCCCGCTTATTTATCTACTTGCACTGCATGATTTCGAACTGCTAGGTTGGCAGAAACAGGGACCAAGCAACGGGAGCTCACCCTGTCACGGGGATTCGAACCGCCAACCTTCTGATCAGCAAGCCCTAGGCTCCGTGGTTTAACCCACAGTGCCACCCGCGTTAGCTGATGTTAAAAATTCAAAAAAGGGACTGGGAAAAGTAAATTAAGTAGTCCAGGCTCCTCTAGAACACCGGACCCTGATCAAACCCACCAATTTCTCCTCCGCTTCTGCATTAATATGGTCAAAAGGATTTCCTCCTGCCATGGGGAGGCTTCAAATGCTGTGAAATGCATTGATCGATGGAACTGCTGGACCTCTCAGGAGTGAACATGGACCACTGGTACCAAACCGTATGGAAAATAGCCCTACTAGAAAAGCTAACCAACAAACTGAAATTAATGTGGGGACAAACAAAAGAGGATGCCTTCACCCCAGTGTGGCTTCCCTTCATCACATTGCTTTTTTAAAGGCGGAAGAGGGTTGTACACTCATGAGCAACCTTCTCCGCCTGTGGTGCCTTCCATATGCCTTGGACTACAACTCCCATCAGCCCCAGTCAGCACAATCATGTTTTAGATTAGAACATAACTCCCATCAGCCCCAGACAGCACTGCCATGCTGGCTGGGGGCTGATGGGAGTTGTAGTTCAAAACCTTTGGAGGGCACCAGGTAGAAGAAGGTTGCTCATGTGTAACCAAGACAATGAAGACCAAAGGCGGCAACAACAACAACAGTTTGACTACAGGGTTTAAGTAGGAGTTGAGCAATTGCTGCTTCTCTCTTTCGGCTCTCAATCTGTTGCTCTGGACATCTTCAGATCTAGGCAGAAAAGAGCCAAGATTTCTGAACTTGATCTGCCTGGGAAAACTCCCCGTCCACAAACCCCGCCGACTCTGAGCTGCTGATAAGCACACGCTGACGAATGTTCACACAACTACCCTGGGACTGGGCGGGCTGCGGAACGCAGGTGTTTCCAAAAATCTTTGACAGGCCCTATGAAAACAGGATCTGTCTGTTGATCTGCTTGCGCGGAGACACACAGAAAAGAGCCACAGCAACACCAGCTTCCACTTCACCTGCCAGGTGCTCTCCCCTTCCCCTGCCTTTGGCCCGCCACCTGCCTCAATGGAGACCTAAGTCCGTCCTCTCCAGCGAAAACAAAACAAAACGGACAGCAGGAGACTCGTCTGGGCAGGCTACTGCTTGGCTTCTGTGCTGCTTTCAGGGAAGGTTGCGGGGCTGTCTCTTCCTACTTAGCGCTGAATAAAAGGGCTTATGCTGAGCTCCCAGAGGTGGACAGGGCTGGGATGCAAGCCAAGAGCAGCCACCTGTGGAGGGAAGCATCGCAGAAGCGCCAAGAAGCACTGAACACTTCTCTTCTCTTCCTGAAGCTTAAGAACACAGGAAGTTGCAGGACACTGGGTTGGAATGCCCTTGCTCAGTGTTGTCAACACTGGCTGGCAGCCTCTCTCTGGTGTTTCAGGCAGGGATCCTTCCCCATCCCTACATGGAGATGTCTTCAGGGATTGAACCTGGGGCTTTCTGAGTGCAAAGCAGGGGCTCTGAGCTGGAGTTACGGCCCGCGCCACAAGAGGTCAGGAACAGAGTTGGAGTAGGCAGGCACCAAGGGCATACGATCAGCATACAATCATCAGGCTATTGGTCCATCTAGCTCAGCATCGTCTATCCCAGTAGTTCCCAAAGTAGGCAGTACTGCCCCTTGCAGTGGGTGGGATTACTTGCTGGTCACTAAGCAGCAAGGGGGCAGGAAGTGCCAATGACTATCAGACTTTGAGAAGCTGGGATGGCTGGCTCAAATTCATCTGTACTGTTGAATTAATAAAAGAAACTGGATTTGGAATAAATGTGCAACTAACTGTTACTGTTTGGAATTTTATTGTGTTGTTCTCTTCCTTAGTGGGTGGTGCAAACCATACTCTTCTGAATAATGCTTTTTATAGGGAAGGGAGGGATGAGTTTATGGAACCAAGGGAGCGGGGACCCCAAAAAGTTTGGGGACCACTGATCTACACCGACTGAAAGCTGCTGTCAGGAGCTGGAGTCAAGCGTAGGTCAGCAATCAAAGAAAAGCATGGTGTCAGTGAAGTTGACTTTTTATTCAAGGAACCCAAAGAGCGCAGGCCTAGTGACCCCAGCAACTTTTCCCAATAGGTTTTGCTCCAACAAGGCAGCTGCGAGGACTGGAGGTCCCCCGTCTTCCCACCACTTCCTAAGGCTCCTTCTCTCCGGGGTCTTTCCCAAGCAGTCAAAAACTACGTCTTTATTCCTCTACGTCAGGGGTGTCAAACTCAAATTCATTGGGGGCCGCATCAGCAGTTTGGTCACCCTCAAAGGGCCGGTTGTATCTATAGGACTCAATATGCGCTCAATATAAAAACAAGTGGAGGTTTCCTGAATGCATGTAAAGTGGAGGTTTCCTGTGTAGAACGGCCGGCGCCGCTAGAGGGCAGACGTTCTCTGGCTTGTAGGCTGCCGCGCATGCACTGAAGAGGCGGCTTTCTTGTGTCAAAAAAAAAAAAAGCGAGAATAAAAGGTGAAGGCTGGCGGCCGGCGGCGGCTACACAGGCCACATGACAAGGTCTAGCGGGCCGGATTCGGCCCGTGGGCCTTGTGTTTGACACCCGTGCTCTACGTGTTCTGGGAGACCAAAGGCGAAGGGAGCTGGTCACAGCAGGAGGGGAAGTCTCCCTGGCTTCATCAGCAGCTTGCCTCATCACTGTCTCCTGGACACCCTCCTTTCCAGCCTCCTCTCCTGCCTCTGAGTCTGAACTGCCCTCTGTCACAGCCTCTTCCTTCTCCCTAAACCCTGTTGCCTCTTCAGCTTCCGACACCACCTCCTCCCAGTCTGCTCCTTCTTCTCCCCTTTGGCCACTTGTTGTCATCCCACCACTAATCCCCTGGCTCTGACCCTTCTTCTGCTGAGGGTTCCCTTGGGGGTCCCGCAGCTGATGCCTGACACCACTCCTCTGCATCCAGCCAGTCCATGACAGCTGCTCTCCAGAATTTCAGACAGGGGACATTCACAACCCTACTTAGAAATGCCACCAGGGAATGAACCTGGGGCCTTCCACATGAAAGGCAATATGCATATGCATGCTGCATCTGTATTTATAGCCACACACACACACACACACACACGTATATTCCTCATGAGGCACCAAAGAACGACACAAGCAGGACCTGAGATGTATCATGCAAGAGTAGGTACTGTTGTGTATTGAAGTTCTCACCCTGGCCACCAGGGGTATTGTGTGTATATAGTTTTCCCTCAGGTCCACATAAGTTAATTTAGGCGGGAAACCCTGTTTGCAATTCAGTTTAATTCCAGCTTACTATAAAGAACCACTTGGATAAATCTCTGTGTCGACTGCTATGTCCACCCACAACTTAATAGATACCACCACACTGAAGGCCTGTTTCCTGAATCTAGGTGAGGCAGACACCTCCAGCCTTTGTCAAAAGCAAGTGGTTCATTCTGTGGTCTTGCTTCGGCCTGCGGACTCCACCACAAGGCCATAGCTGTCAACCTTCCCTTTTTTTGCGGGAAATTCCCTTATTCCAGTGCCGTTTCCTGCTGCTTCCCGCTGCTATCCCGGATTGTTAGATATCTCGTAGACTGTCTCCAGGACAGGTGAGGCTGCTGATCCCTTATTTTCAAATCCGAAAGTTGACAGCTATGCTGCTGATCCCTTATTTTCGAGGCTGCTGATCCCTTATTTTCAAATCTGAAAGTTGACAGCTATGCACAAGGCCCAAACAGGACACGATGACAGGTTGTTCGTGGGCGGCAGAGCAGCGGAGAGGACCATTCAGCCAAACTTTCTCAAGGGTAGGGGATGAAATTTCCCAACATTTCAGGGAGAACCCGACTGTGAAAGATCGTCACCTGAGAAATTTTCGCCTCGTTCTAGGAATCACGTTTTATTTGCAAATCTATAAATAAATCAGAAGAAGTCTTGAGATTCAAGGACTGGAACTTCCAGCCCTTCTGGTACAAGGAAAAAGCATCTCAGACTAAACGACTCAGGGGAGTGGATCTTAACAGCACTGCAAATCTTCGCAGTGATTTAACACCTTCATAAACGGCAGGGAAATGTCAAGGTTCTGGTAGGAGAAAGCGCCCGCCTTTGCTGCTGACACAGATTTACTGCTGCATGTCTCTTAAAAAAGAACCAGTTGGGTTCTACAGACTTTTTCCATCTCTTTCCCCCACCCCAAACTTCTTTTAAAACACTCTCCTCAACAGCCTTCCTTCTACTACTGCCAGAGATCTCTGCATCGGTAGCCATGCTAAACTAACCACAACTTTCTGCAAGGATCATTCACAAGCTGCATCAATTCATGCGTGAATAATTTGCAATCAGAAAGTTTGCAACCAACATTGATTCCTGCAAGGATAATTCACAACCAGCAAATTCACAACTAGTACTGATTCCTGTGAGGATAATTTGCAACCAGTGTCAGTTCCTAGAACTATAATCCACAACCAACACCGATCACCCCACTTTTAGCATTTTGGTATCATTTTTAATGGCTCTTCTCTTGTATATTATATTTTTATATCTTATTGTTTTGCAAATCCCTCCCAGCCAATGCTTCTCTCGATTCCTGCAGCCCCTGTTAACCCTGCTGACCCAGCATTCCCCTGTCTCATGCAAGGGGCAGCGAATCATAAGAGCAGGTGCCGGGGAAAATCACGATGTGGGGGAAACCGTGAAGCCAGCCAATGCCTTGACAAAGCTCCATCTTTATTTCAGACATCATGATATATCGGTATGTTGCAGTGTTTAACTGGTGATATATTGAGATGCTGAAAACCAGATACAGTCAAACCTCGGTTGTCAAACATAATCCATTCCAGAAGACTGTTCGACTTCCGAAACGTTCGACAACCGAAAACTGAAAGGGGAAGCCTCAATACAATAGGGAAACTCAAAACAGAAGCCGCGTAGCACGTTCGGCTTCCAAAAATCGTTCGGAAACCGGAACAGTTACCCAGGTTTTCGGCGTTCTGGAGCCGAAATGTTCCAAAACGGGGGCATTCAGGAACCAAGATTTGACTGTATTGCCCAGCCCTAGAGATCAGAGCGAGAGAATCCAAGAAGAGCTCTGCAGCTAGATAAGGCCAAAGGGGGCTCATCTAGTCTAGCCCCATCCTCACAGTGGCCGGCCAGATGCCCTCAAGCAGGCCCTTAACACAACTGCAGCAACTCTCCCCAATAGTGATTCCCATCAACTGGTATTCAGGGGCTCAAAGGAAGAGAGTCAGAGCATTGCGGGGGGGGGGCAGCCTGCAGGATTCAAGACTGACAACCCAAGGTCCAGCCAGAATAGTGCCACTGCCTTGAAAGACCTGGAAAGCCAAATGGCCCAAGCAACAGCCTGCTGATGCAAAGGAGCAGCTCTTGGTGGGGTGGCCTCTGACAAGCACCCCCCAAAAAAAGTATCATGCAGGAGGCCCGTCTCATCAGGGCACCTGGCAGATGAATTCACCGCCTCCGATACTTTCCAACTGATTTTCAATGTTCTCTCGATTCTCCTGAACACTAGCGGTTACTGCTGGATGTGGTTTCCGGTTACTGCTGGAGACAAACCCAGCTGGGCACAGCTTCCTCGGCAAGGAAAGGGATGGGAGATTTCTTTTTTCCCCAGGCTGCATAACCACAGGGGAACTTGCCAAGAGCCCCTCCTAAGCTCAGCCGCTGCTGGGAACAGGGAGGCTATTCATCCCTACCTGGGGTTTTAAGAGCACGGCCAGCAAGCCGCAGAACTGACATGACTTTGCCAAAGCAGCGAGCCCAAGACGCAAGAGTCTGGGAGGCCCGTCTGCCCCAGTTTGCTTCCAGAGCAGGGGTAACCAAGGATCTGTGTCGACACTCCCAGCGGCTGCACACTCACTGTGTTCCCAGTGCTGGGTTTTTACATCAGCACTCACACGATTAGTTTAGAGAACATGCATTTTAGATAACGTCATAAGAAGAGCCTGCTGAATCAGGCCAATCCATGGCCCCATCTAGTCCAGCATCCTGTTCTCACAGTGGCCAATCAGATGGCTGAGTGAAACTCACAAGCAAGATTTGAGCACAAGAGCCCTCTCTCCCCTCCTGTGGTTTCCAGAAACTAGTATTCAGAAGCATCACTGCCTCCAACTGCAGAGGCAGGGCAGAGCCATATTGACTAATAGCCATCAACGGTTCTCTCCCCCTCCATGATTTCGTCCAGTCCTCTTTTAAAGCCATGTAAGTTGATAACCATCCAGTGCCTCCTGTGGAAGTGAGTTCCACAGTTTAACTATGCACTGTGTGAATTACTACTTTCTCCTATCTGTCCTGAATCTTCCAACGTTAAGCTTCAATGGATGTCCATGGGTTTTAGTGTAATAACAGAGGCAGAATTTTTCCCCCTCTACCCACTTTCTCCACTCAGTGCATAATATTATGAACTTCTATCATGCTGCCTCTTACTCGCCTTTTATTCCGTTGGATGTGGTGTTTTTCAAACCAGCTTCACACCTATTAAGAGTCTGTAAGCCATTCCTAATCCATCTCTCGCCAAGGTGTGAACACCTTTGCCTGGGCTACAGACATCTGGCCTACATATGTTCAAGCATCCCTTTGCCGCCATAAGGTCTAGAAACTTGGGGGTAGTTTTGAAATAAGTAAATAAAACCTGGACCCTCCACCCACCAATTCCTTTTTCTGTGTTTGCGTGGAATTATAAACGCCTTTGTAGAAACTTCCCACCCTTTTCTACAAACTTAAAAAAAGGAACTGTTGTTATTAATTATACTTATTACCTGCCTTTCTTCCAAGAATCCCATAGATTCATAGAGTTGGAAAGAACCCTCAGGTCATCTAGTCCAACCCCCTGCAATGCAGGGATCTTAACTAAAGCAACCAAGGCAGATGGGCATCCGACCTTCGCTTTCAAACCTTCAATGAGCCCACAACCTCCTGCGAGAGACCGTTCCACTATGGAACAGCTCCTACTGTCACAAAGTTCTTCCTGATGTTTAGTCAGAACCTCCTTTCTTGTAACTTGAAACTGTGAGTTCGAATCCTACCCTCCAGAGCAGCAGAAAAACAAGCTTGCTCCCTCTACCATGCGACAGCCCTTGAGATATTTAAAGATGGCCCCGTTTTATACTCCAACAGCCCTTTGAGGCCGGCCTAGATTGAATTCAAATGTCCGAGTGGGGCTCTGAACCCAGGTCTCCGCAGCTCAATGTACGAACCACCACACCCTCATGGTGTGCGTTTTGAAACAAGTGACTGGTGAAGGGAAGAGTGGAAAGTGAGGGGACGGTTGGCAGCGCATGCCTGCCCACGTATTACAAGGCTGTGTTGGGCCCTGTCGCTATGGAGCTTAACAAGTGGCCGCCGCTCATTTAGATATTAACCAATGCTCTCCACTCCCCGCCAGCTCGCCGGGTGATCTGGGAAACAGACCCACCGTGCCAAAATCTGATATTGCTTCCTCGATGCAAGAAGCCCGAGCGCAGCAAGGCGGGGTGACCCATCCCAGATCGAAGGCAGCCGCCCTGCCGCTCCACGAGGGCTAATGATTAACCTGCAAACTCCAGGCCAGTGTGTCTCAACTCACCTTCCTCCTTTCAGGAAACCTTTTCCTTTCCACATTCTCCTATGCTCTCTGTGGCCCACGTGGCCTGGACAATGCAGCCTAGTAGTTCCCAAACTTTTTGGGGGGCACCCTCCCCTTTGGTTCCATGAACTCATCCCCTGTGACCCCCTACCCTTTAAAAAGCATTATTCAGAAAAGCGGTTTGCACGAGCCACTAAGGAAGATAATAACGCAACCAGATTCAAAACAGTAACATTTAATTGCACAGTTATTCCAAATCCAATTAAAACATTTTAGTTTATTCAAGTCAAGAAAACTGATGAACTCGATCCAATGATATCAGCTTTTCAGTGTCTGATTTCACCTCCAGACTCTCCCCCACTCCCAGCATGCTATTTTCCTCTCCATCTTTAGGCACATTTTCTCCTAATATATGCATTTTTGCAAACATTGGTTGCTTGGTGAACTGCACTGCAATATTCAGATAAGAGGAAATTTTGAAGGCTGAGTTGCGTTTCAGTTCTCATATTATTTATTTTTTATTTATTTCAAAAAATATATATATGCTTGACTGAAAAACAAAACAGAACCTCAAAGCGGTTTACAAAAAGATATAACAATGAAATCAGTAAAACCCTAATTTAAAACATATAAAAGTTAAAATACTTAAACTGATTAAAAGTACCTCAACTTTTTAAGCATCTGGGAAGGCTTGTCTAAGCAAGGATGCTTTTAGCAGGCACTGAAAACAGTACAGTGAAGGCACCTGCCTGATGTCAATAGGCAGGGAGTTCCAAAGTGTAGCTGCTGCCATACTAAATGACGGAGTTCTTACAAATGTGAAAAATGTATTATGTGTGGCACCTGAAGTAGTGCAAATTCCGCTGATCAAAGCGGTCATTGGGCACATGGGGGGGGGGAGAGACAATTTGGTAGGTAAATTTGTTCCAACTTGTTAAGGGCTTTAGACATCAATAACACCTTGATCCTGGACTGGTAGCAAGTCAGCAACTAGTGCAGATTTCGGAGCACAGGTGTGGTATGCTGACAAGGCCTCACTCTTGTCAGCAATTATGCTGCAGCATTTGGCACTAGCTTCCCTCAAGTGTACCGGTAATCCAGTTTTGCAGTAGCCAACACATGAACTACTGTGGCAAGGCTTTCCTGGTCCAGAAATGGCTGCTGCTGTCAATCTGGTTGTAGTTGGTGAAAGGCACCTCTAGCCACTGAGGCTACCTGAGACTCCGGTGACAGAGCTGGATCCAGAAGCCACCTCCCCCCCAAAAACCATGACTGTTCAGAAAGTGTGAATTTGAGAAATTCGGCTTTAAATGTGAACCGGATCAATTTTGTTCCCCATCCACGCTCCGGAACCCAAACAACAACTCTCTGACCCTTAGACCCTTAACTGCTCCAGAATCTGGACACCAGTCCTGATTCGATGGACCCCAACTATGCAGGAGAGAAAACACTGCAAATATATGAATGAAAAAGAAGGCGATTCTCTTTCCATCTGTCACTGGAGCTCCATGCAGCTTTATTCTGTCCTCAGAGCTCCGAAGCAAATTGCAGGAAATGCTTATTCCAACTTTTTTTCCTGCTTATGTAACCTTACCACTTTAAACACAAACACACACAGAGAGACGGAGTAGCAATGAGCCATCTCCTTAAAGAAACTCTCAGCAGAGGAACAGAAAAGCCCCGAGATCTTTCCAAACAGAAACCAGTTGTCCCAGAGGGCTGTTGCAGCACGTTACATGCAACAATTTCGCCCCAGCCAGCTTCCAGGCTGGACCACTGGGTACCGACTGGGGCAGAAACGACTTTTGGGGGTGAAATACCAAACTGGACAATTCCTGGTTACAGCAGGTTCTGGAAATAAGCGAGGATTCTCTGCCATGGGGTGTGGGCTTTTTGGTTGGTGGGTGAGAAGTGGGAATCCTAGGAACAATATCAGACGTCATAGCCATTTACCAAGCTGCTTTATACTGAATCAGGCCCTTGTGGTCCATCTACCCTAGCTTTGTCCGCACTGACTGGCAGCTGCTCTCCAGCATTTCTGGCAAAGGATATTCCAAGCCCTACCTGGAGATGCTAAAACCTTCTGCATGCACAGCTGATGAATAGCTGTCAACTTTCAGATTTCAAAATAAGGGATTAGCAGCCTCGAAAATAAGGGATCAGCAGCCTCACCTGTCCCGGGGACAGTCTACGGGATATCTAACAATCCGGGATAGCAGCGGGAAGCGGCACTGGAATAAGGGAATTTCCCGCAAAAAAAGGGAAGGTTGATAGCTAAGAGCTGATGCTCAGCCACTGAGCTACGGCCCTTCCCACTCCAGCATGGTGACAAGCTACACCACAGCTTCTCATGTGCCAAGGCTCAGTATATGCAAAAGAAAAGAAGAAGAAGAAGAAGAAGAAGAAGAGGAAAGGTCTAGTGCATTGGTTTCCTAAATGGACTGTACCACCCCTTGGGGAGGCAGTAGGATTTCCTGGAAGTATGCTAGAGGGCAGAAGGTGGTTCACTGGAGGTGAAAATGGCTATCAGACTTTGAAAAGCTACTATCACTGAATCATGTTCCTGGTTGGTTTGTTTGTTTTAAAAATTAACGAAACTAAATAGTTTTAGTTGGGTTTTGAATAAATGTGCAACGAATTGTAACTGTTTTGAATTTTATTGTGTTGTTCTCTTCCTAAGTGAGTTCTGCAAACTGCTATTCTGAATAATTTTTTTAATAGGGTGGCAAAGTGGGCACAGGGGGTGAGTTAATGGAACCCAGGCGGGGCGGTAGCCTAAAAAAAGAGTTTGGGAACCATTGCTCTAGTACATGACTGAGTTGTGGAAGAAAGGAATTTCATTCATGGGACCCTCTACCCAAACTCTGCAAAGCAGAATTTAGCAGTTTCACCAATTTCTTCGGTTCAAATAGGTGAGAATCAGCCTTCAGGCGACAGATGCCCACAGGAAAGCCTCTCTCCCAAAAATCTTTCACGCTCAAGTGCTACAGGAGAGTAATGTGCCCAGCGTCCGCAGGATCGGACCCCCTTTCTTACTATTCCCCAGCATTTGGTGCTGATGGACCCAGCTCTTGTCTCTGACAGCTCCTTCTGCTCAGAAAGAAGAGAGAAACATTCCCATGCGAAAGCAATTAAGCCTTTACACAGAAGCAGCACATGAGGCAGAACCCGTGACCATTCCTCTTCCGAACGCCGGTGCCAGAGTTTTTTCTCCCATCAGAAAACAGCCGCAAGGGCAAGAGAGCAGGGCCCCACCTGCTTCCTCGTCAGGGTAGGGCGTGTTGAATTTTTCTGCTTTCATATTCCCAAAATGAGGGGTACTAAAATGCTGCAACATGACTTGGGAATTCAAAAGATATTTTGGTTAAACGGATATAATTTAGTTTTGTTAGAAAGTAAAATGAATGTAAAATTGCACAGAAATCATTAACAATTATTGCCAAGTACTTGCAGTTGTATTATGTTGCTGTTGTTGTTTAGCGTTACCTGACATTTTCAGGAGGTAAAATTAAAACTCTTTGGTTTCCCGAAAGCAGTTTATGTGCTTCTTCATCCAGCGTAGACTTACCAAGCTAAATGCTGTCGAATCACAAAAATAATAGAAGATTTGAATTCCTCACACCCAAATACATATTTTTAAGATCCCTCAATGAAGAAACTAGCGAAAACTCCAGAACTGTAGACAGGGTGACAAATCTGCTATTGACGGTGATGAATCTGAGCATTTATATGGCGCTTTAGAAACCTTAACGCCCAAAAAATTAGGTTGCAGAACATACTAATGTGTATTGAGAGAATTGAAAGCCTGCCACAGGAATATAAACTAAATGAACAACCAGCAGCTCCCAGGAGTTAGCCACTCAACAAAGGAGGCTGCCCAATGCACCTCTGAATGAGTCACTGCTCAGAACATCCCTTCTTCCAGCCAGTCTCCCCAAGTAATTCTGCCTGATCTCCTGATGCAACAGAATGACAACCTTAAAAACTATATCAAATTACTCCCATGGGATAAGATGGGAGCAGAGAACCATTTTCCAGTTCAAGGGCCACATAAGTTTATGTACAACCCCCTGGGAGCCGCACACCAGTGGTACACCACTCTCTATCCTGATTTGAAAAGAATCTTCTGCCCCACATCACCAGTTATGAATGGTGGGTGTCCCAAAATCAGCATATCCATAACCATTCATGGGTAAGTATCTTCAAGCAAGTAAATAGGTCGCTAAGGAACTGAAGGGTTGGTAGGTCCAAAATGCTTCCAGCTCTACCCAGAAAACTATAGGAAGTTGCTCTGTGGATGCAATATATGCTCACATCCAACAGGTGCCCTTTTATAGACTGGTTACTTCGGAAGATGATACAGATTACTACCCTGACTTATAGGAATTCCCCCTGACAAACCCAAATCAGGCACCACCCTGTTGTCTTTCTACTGCAGACAGCAACCTTCTGTGAGACTCTGTTTTCTCCAGATGTTATTTTTGGTACTTGAAAAATCTATGCCGAGGGGCCAGGGTGTGCGCAGAGAAAGGATTTAAAGCTATAAATTATTTCAAAGGCTCAAGACTTGGAGGCATCATTGAGATTTTACCCAAAGAAGAAATAAGCAGCGTAATACTTTTCTGGATCGGTTTCTAACACAAATGAGAAATGCTGGCATCAGCATCAAAACCTCCTTAAACCCCCTTGAGAAATGTAGGATCATGGATCTGGTTTTGGTCAGGGGCATTAGGGACTGCTGTCCTCTGGATGAAGCAGGCAGAAAGTCTGCTTATTAACCTGGCTTGCAGATAGCAATATGCCCAGCTGACTGGCTAACAAAAGTGATTTCCAGACGACCAGGCAGGAAGTCTTAGAAAAAGAATAGTTATCTACAACATTATTCGTTATTCATCATCATCATCATCATCATCATCATCAAGGGCTGCAGTGTTTAATTTGCTTGACTACAAAGCTGTCCCAAGTAACCAGATGCATGCACACATTATCTAAAACCCAAGAAAATTTGCTATTTTGCTTCAGAACATCCAGCTCCACATAAGTGCAAACTGAACTGATTAATCAAAGCTCATATACTTAAAATTAGTCAAGACTCCTTTTTTCAGATGGCATCTGCCTAGCAGTTTATAAAAGGTGCACAACTGAATACAACAGGGTTGTGTAAACTACTAAGATTTTTAAAAATAAAATAAAAATTCCAAACCTGCTCATTACCAGAATATTTTTTTTACCACTCCTTGAAACACGTTTTCTCTCTATCTGCTGGGCATACACTGCGCTTGAAATTTGCAGAGTCCTTTTAAGATCTGCATTTGGGTCCTTCCCAGCAGCCCTGTGGTGAGGTTAATAACATCACCATTTTACAGATGGGGAACTGAGAAATAAGAGACTTGTCATGCGAGACCACCAAAGTGGCGTTCTAAATATTTATGGGGCTGTAAACTCCAGTTCTCCACCATGCATGATTTGGGTAAGCAGGAATAGTCTTGCTTTAAAAATTCCAAAGGAGGCTCAGCAGAGCAAAACTTCAAGCAGGAATGATCAGCGATCCGGCAAAGTCACTTTGCAAGCCCTGAAACAAAAGTGTGCCACAAAGAAAGCAATGGTGATCAAAAAGTCTCTCTCGGCAAAATATCATGCCTTTAACGGAAGTTTCGATACCTGATCCACAAGACACTTCCTTCTTCAGAATCCTACTTCTGATTTACTAAATGCCCTTTGTATCAAAGAAGTCATACCTTTATAGCAGGGCACCAAGCAAACTTAAATCTGCTCATTTTCAATCAAATGAACTGCTCATCTCCCACAGCCTGAGATGATATTACGGTATACCTGTATGCAATTTATACACATTTTATCATACGAAAGGCATGGTACCCTGACCCTAAGAATGTCTTCCTTTAATACTGATGCTTCCTGTCCCTTTAAAAAAAACAAAAAACCATCATAATTCAGTATGAGGCACTACTGATCAGTTGCACCAGCAGATATGTCCTAGAGTGGTGGTAGCCCGAGAAAGGGTCTTCTTTGTGGTGGCCCCTGAGTTGTGTCTGGCACCTTCATTATACAGCTTCTGGAAGATGCTGAAGATGCACCGCTTTACCCTGGCCCTTTGATACTTGAGTTGGAAGTTTTTGTACCCAGCTTGTTTTTGTGATTGCAAATTGTTTTAAACTTTTTAATATAGTGTTTTAATGCTGTAACATGTCCTGGGACCTCAGGGTGAAGGGCAGGTAATTAATAATATACCTCTAAGCAGTTTACAAGAAATATTAAAATTACCAATAAAAATATTGAAAACAAGTACTTACAAAGATTAAATTAACAGTACTGTAATAAAATAAAATAAATCATGTCAGCATCTATGTACCTGGATAGGCTTGCCTAAACAAAAATGTTTTAAGCAGGTGCTGTCAAAAGTACACTGAAGATGCCTGTCTGATGTCAAGCAGTAGGCAGTTCCAAAGTGTAGGTTCTGTCACACTAAAATATCAATTTCTTACAATTGTAGAACAAGTATTATGTGGCTCCTACAACAGTGTCAGATCAAAGCAGTCAAGCAGGCACATATGGGGCAAGGTGTTCCTGTTTTATATGCTATTAGTACACAACACCTCACCAACTGGGAAAATAATAAAAAGGGGCGTGCTTCTATGAGGGGAGCCAATACAGAAAAGCACCTGTCCATTACCAAAGAGAAAAGAAAAGGCAAATGTGGAGACTTATTGTGAGAGGTAGCAAAAGGAACCCACCTATATGACCATTTATCACAACTACAAATCCCATTTCACTGGTGAATCAGATTCATTCCTCCCTGATAATCTCTAGACATTCTGAAAAATGTGAAGACCCCTCAAGCTTTCCAGAGTTTTGGGATTATAGTATTTGCATCTATTGACACATTTTTTTCTATCGAAAGCCCTATCTTTACATTTAAAGCAGTATCATGCCACTTTAAGCAGTCATAGCTTCCTGAGAGCTCGTTCAGGTTGTTGAGAGTTGTTAGGAGACCACCATTCCTCTCAGAGAGCTACAATTCCCAGAGCTTCCTGGGATTGCTAGGTAAACCCCTCAGCACCCTTAAGAAACTACAGTTCCCAGGATTCTTTGGGGGAAAGTGGTGACTGTTTAAAGTGCTATGATACAGCTTTAAATGTGTAGTGAAGTTGAGGCCAAGCTCTTATCCTTTCATATATCAAGAGTTTTTCAAATAATTTGTTAAGATCACAAAGGCATGCAGTCTCAATGCATCTCTGTTATCTTATAAATATCACATCCCCGCCCTTCCAAAAAAAAACTTTAGCAAAAGGACATTCCCCAACACATATGTGTAACATAAGCATCCACTCTACGGGTCCAGCACTTCCAAAAAAATATATATCATTTTATTAGTTCCATACATGCTATTGAGTCTGTCTGGTGTTAACATTCCATCTGTACAATGACATCGTATCTTCCTCCAATTCAAAGATAAAGTGCATGAACAAAGAGAAGCATATCTGTGGGTGATATCCAATCTTACTTGTACCCAGAGCAGAGGGGTCACCAAACAATTTTGGCCGGGGGGCACATTTGGACATCTGAGAAACTGTCATGAGACCCACAGAATATGCATATCACAGAAGAACTGGTGATGCTTAGATCCCTCCTGGAAATTAACAGACAAAACATACACACACACACACACACACCCTGCAAAACCCAAATAAAACATGAACGGAAAAGCAAGCAACACACCCCTGCAAAAAAAACACAAAAAACCCCCCAAAAAACAATCCCTCTATTATTCTCGCTCTGATTTTTTTTGCCCCATTATATTTCCTTGGAGCATCTGTGCAAAGTGAACGCTAAATTTACAAACACTGATAAAATGGAGAGAGATTGTTCCCCAATATTTTCATGAACTAGACGTCTTGATTTAGGGGGATTTCAAAAACAGCCCATGTTACACTAGGGAGGGGACACTCCACAAAGACATCTGAACATCCAAATCAAAGTACAAAGGACCCACAACAGTGACCGCGGTTAAATTTAAAAAAACCAGGCCAAGAGTCAACACAAGGAGGTCCCTTCTGACAACACTAAAGGTACATCTAGTTTAGCATCCAACGTGGTCGCCAACCTGATGCTCGTGGGAAGCCCACAAGCAAAAAAATGAACACAGATGTGGCCTTCAGCTGCAATTTACTCCAGCCACTGGTATTCCAAGGTTTGCCCTCCTTATGAATACGGAGGGACCAGTTAAGTTATCATGCTTATATTTAGCTGTCATGGGAGTTGCAAGGAGCCCTGGTTGGACTGCACCTCTCAGGATCACAAAACAGCTTCATCAAAACACCTGAGCTTTTGCTTCTATGCTTGACCTCATTATCCGTTTCCCCTTGATGGATCTCAACTTCCCCTTCCATGAGCCACAAATGATCAATCTCAGGTTATCCTCTCTCCGCTTTCTAAAGCAAATCACATGGACACTTGGCCACATCATTTCCACAGCGATTCTTGGTGGTGGTAGCATATCAACCGATTTATTGGTTCTGATTGCTAGGTGGCAGGTTCTCCTTCACTGAAGACTTTTAAACAGAGGTTGGGTGGCCATCTGTCTGAGATTCTTTAGCTATAATTCCTGCATGGCAAAAAGCTGGAGTAGATGACCTTTGGGTCATTTCCAAAGGCTTCTACAGTATATGCTCCCTGACAGATCAAGAAGCACCATTCCTCTGAAAGCCAGTTTATGAGGAACACAAACATGGAGAGTTGTTGTTGTTTGAGGACTCCCAATGGACATCTGGTTGTCCATGCTGAGAAACAGGATGGTGGACTCGATGGGGCCTTTGAGGTCTGATCCACCAGGGAGTTTCTTATAGACAGAGCAAGCCAGACAACTGAACTCACCACAAAGGCAGTTGTATGTACAGTGGTACCTCAGGTTAAGTACTTAATTCGTTCTGGAGGTCCATACTTAACCTGAAACTGTTCTTAACCTGAAGACCACTTTAGCTAATGGGGCCTCCTGCTGCTGCCGCGCCGCCAGAGCCCAATTTCTGTTCTCATCCTGAAGCAAAGTTCTTAACCTGAAGCACTATTTCTGGCTTAGCGGAGTCTGTAACCTGAAGCGTATGTAACCTGAAGAGTATGTAACCTGAGATACCACTGTATATTCATTTGCACCAGGACTCAATTAAACCATGTCCCAAACCACCTTTTCCCTACCAGACCTCATTTGTCTTGCTCTAAGCTTCTCAGCCACAGCATTGTGGGCCCTTTCAGACAACCCACTGAATGTGTCCCCAACTACAGATGCCACCCAAGACAGAATGGGAAAAAAGACATCAGAAGCTTCCGACAACTAAGGGTCCTTTCATCCACTGGTTGCAAGGTGAGTCGCTCAGCATCGGTACCCAAATTCCTCCAAAGTGTATCGCTGTCAGTCACTGCACAGGGCTTGGTGGTATTTTATTGGATTGACCCTGGGGAAAGGCTGTAGCTCAGTGACAAAGCATCTACTTTGCATACAGAACGTCCCAGTTCCAATGCCCGGCATCTGTGGGTAGGGCTGGGAATGTCCCTGTCTCTGAAACTGTGCAGCGCCACTGCCGGTGAGTGTAGACAATACTGAACCAGATGGACTGTTGGCCTGACTCAGTATTAAGCGGCTTCCAACGTTGCCATGTAAGGCAATTTGCAAGCTACATATTTCAACAGAGCTCTTCAACGTGCACCTCTCTTCACTAGGTGCCTAACTTCTCCTATATCAACTTCACATTTGTTTTATTTTACAGATGTATAGTGATATATGTGTGTATTAAATTCATAAATGTGCAACATATAAATAGAAGAATCAGTAACAATAGCTAATATACTACCTACACAAAATCAGGAAAAAATTATACAATAACAACAAAGCCAACAGCTTTACAATAAATAAGAATAAAAGGTTCAATCTTACTATCTGTAAAGTTGTTGTCCTGGTAATTCCCAAATCATCTTTCGATCGTCTATTGTCTTGGTTTCTAAATTAATGTTTTGTGTAATAAGTTTTGTTTTGTTTTTACCAACAGAACAATATCTCTTTAACTTTTCTGAAATTATTGGAACTTTTGAAGTTTTCCAGGACCCGGCAATACAAATTTCTACAGCTAAGTATTTTTTCATCAGTTCTAGTACTATTAACCAATTTAAAATATCCCAAAATAATATCTTTTGGATGAAGAGGGATATTATATCCTATTTCTTGAATTACATTTCAAGCTTTTTCCCAAAAGGGCTATATGTACATGAATATGCACCCAAAGCCATATACAGTTGTATCCTTCCCAAAATAGAACATGAACAATTTAGGATTATTATTTTAAATAGATCTACTCCAAGTAAATATTAGTTGCATGCAACCGAAAAAGCTGCCAAAGCTGATTTTACTTTGCCAACACGGTTTACTATTGCTAAAGGGATATTTCTTATTTATACGGAGTAAGGAATCATTGAAAAGTTATTTTAAAGCAGTTTTCTTTTCAAATGGATGATAATATGATAATAACTATCAAAAAGAGTTTTCCCTATAAATGCAATATTGTTCTTTTACCTACCTAAATAGTCAAAATAAATACAAATCTCAAAAATAAGGAAAACTGACGGAAGTGAAAAAAAATGGGAGGCGGGTGAGAATTTGCTAACTAAAAAACATTTCAACTCCAAGAAAGGAGTTGAAATTCCAAGAAAAGAGTTGAAATGAATTCAAGTTATTAAAGCAACATTTCCCCTTTCTGCCAAAACAGATATTTTAAATCCAGCTTTGACCATCTAGAATATCTTAAGATTCCCATACTTTCTGGCAATCTGTCTGCATGCCTGATTGAGAGATCTATGCAGCCCAGTACTTCCTCCATCACAAACAGTGGTCCAGCTCCTGAATCTATGCACAGCAGAAATTTGCGATTAATGTTTGACATCCCATGAAAAGGTGGTCAATCTTGCCTCTGTCTTTTCTACTTGAGTACATATGGACATAAGAAGATCCCCACTGGATCAGGCCAATGGCCCATCTAGAGCAGCATCCTGTTCTCACAGCAGGAAACCAACAGGATTTGAGCACAAGAGCAAATCTCCCCTCCTGTGGTTTCTAGCAACTGGTATTCAGAAGCACCATGGTGTATATTTAGATTCCCATATAGCACAGCCGCAAAATCTCACTCTAGTCTCGAGATTGACACTGTTAGGCTCAATTAAGCCAACTGGGAATTAAGCTAAAACGTCTACTCAGTTCAGCATCTGCACCCTGTGAAAACACTTGTGGGTGAGACGAGCAGAAATTTCAGCAAATACCAACATAAAAATGACACTGGAATATTTTTTTATTTTTATTTTACTTTTAATGCTCTTCTATCACCCAAGGTATCTACTGCAAATCTAACTTTGGGGTTTTTCTGCCAGTAAATGGACTGACAATTTAAGGGCTCGATTTCAGCACTTGATTTGGGTCTCGTTATTCCTTTCGGTGCTGAACAGTGAAATTAGCCACCAAGATAAAGATCAGCAGAACAGGACCACCCCTTGCAACTCCTGTTCCCTTACCGTTAAAGTATTTATTTATTTATTTATTTATTTATGCCTCGCCCATCTGGCTCGGTTTCCCCAGCTACACTGGTCAGCTTCCAACAGAATACTAAAAACACGATAAAACATCAAACATTAAAAACTCCCCTAAACAGGGTTGCCTTCAGATGTCTTCTAAAAGTCAGATAGTTGTTTATTTCCTTGACATCTGATGGGAGGGCGTTCCACAGGGCAGGTGCCACTACTGATAAGGCCCTTTTGAAGGCACATTTGAAGTGCATTAATTCCCTCAAAGAATTCTGGGAACTGTAGTTTACCCCTCACAGAGACACAATTCCCAGCAACCTTTAACAAACCACAGTTCCGAGAAATGATAGTGTGTACACAAGAACTGGGGACCTTCTGCATGCCAGGCATGTGTTCTACCACTGAGCTTCAGCCCTTCTCATGCTGGTATATTTCTGTAGAAGCCACTTGTTAATTAAATGAATTTAATCTAAAAACGAAACATCCAGAATGCAAAGTTATCAGTACTTTGGGTAAAATGATGAGTTTGTTTAGAACCAACGAGATTCTTCACATTCACCAAGAAGACAGCACAGAACAACATCGTATCCAAGCAAAGAAATCGTTATGCAAAGAAGGGGGTTTAAGCACACAGCAAGCTCAAATAATTAATAAGTTTTGCTTGACCGCACGGCAAGATCTGCGGCTTTCCCAACAGAGAAAGGCCAGACCCCCTTGGGGTTTTCCAAGTGAAAGAAAAATCGGCTTCCTCCTAGCAAATTGCAACTTTTCTTTTCTTGAAATAGTAAGTGACCCTTTTCTGTTACAGAGAACGTCTCATCAGGCAAGCAGACAGGCAATGTTAGCTCTTATCAGAGATGCAAGCTGCAACTTCAATGCACACCTGAGATTTAGCACAATGATTTTCAGAATGTTTGAGAGACCTAACACGTAAGACGATAACACTGTTTTCATTTCCAGGGAGAGGTCTACCTAAGTGGGAAATCTGCCTGGCTACCTCCTTTGACTTCCAGACACCAACACTACAAAGGACAATGTTTTGGCTGTTTGTTATTTCTTACTCCTTGGTGTCAAGGATGCCACAGCTATCTGTTCTGGACATCCTCTTTCCATTGAATCAGGAGAGATCAGTGGTACCCTATCCTCCTCAAGCAACAAAGCAACCAGAGATGGGAGATGGTTAGCTTAGCAAAACAAAGCAAGGACACAAGAGAGAGTTTATAAAATGATGCACGTTGTGGACAGAGAAGAACAGAAAAGTTTGTATTCCAAGTACTAGAATGTAAGACCCTCCAATGTTGCCTTTCCCAACCCCGTGCCCTCCAGATGTCTTAGTTCTGGAGGGCACCAGTTTGGAAAAGGCTGATTCAATGAAACCTGAATCAGAGCAGGTGAAAGGAAGGACATCTCTACCACCAATATTGTCACAGACCTAAAACACGTGATAGACGTCAGCTTAAAGCCAGAGTAGAGATCCATCAATGAACACTAAATAAACGTCTTTCTTTGCACTTTGATATTGCTTGATTTATGTATTGTTGGTTTTCATTGTCTTAAAAAAAAGTAGTTCTTGTTGTAAATGCCTTATGAAAGCTGCTTTGAGGTCACCTGTGATGGAATGCAGCATGCAAGGCCTTTAAATGAATGTAAATAATGTAGCCACAATTACGTGGAAGTCCAGCGCTCGGAGATAGCATACCTCTGAGTGCTGCTGGGATGAGGCAGTGAAGAGTCCCTTTTCCCATCAGGCTGGGCTCAGGACTTCCTCGCAGGGGAAGTCTGGTCAGCCGTTGTGGGAAGGAAGCTGCTGGACCAGGCAGGCAGACCCTCAGACAGATTCAACGGGACTCCTCTTAGGTTCTTCAGCAGGGGTCGGGAACCTACGGCCCTCCAGATGTTGCTGGACAGCTGGGAGTTGGAGTCCAGCAAGATCTGGAGGGCTACAGGTTCCCCATCCTTGTTCTTATGAGATGGAAACTCTTGGAGAGCGAGATCAGGGTGGGTGTGGAGTGAGACTGCCATCCCCTTGGGATGCAGGATGCCATCCTTAGGGCACAAATTCTTTACAGAAGAAGGCACTAGGTTTGCCAGATGGCTTTGCAACTTCAGAAACTACTGTATCCTGTTGGGACTGGGCTCAGGAGGCAATTAAGGAAGGGTGCAAGGAAGATTGTCCTCCCGGCAGAACATGGCTAAGAGATTCATGGATGTCCCTTGAATTGTGTGCTGCATCTTTGGCAGGGGCACTGCATCTCCCCAACATCCCCCCTTCTTGGTAGTCCCCATCCAAAACCCACACATTCTTGTGCATCCTGTTGGTGTATCAGATTAATGGCAGAACCAACACAAAGGTTGCTCTAAGACTTCATGTTCTTCAAACCGTGGGTCTCTAATTGTTTTCGGACTGCAACTCCTATCATCCCCAGTCAGTTTAGCAGCTTGTTAGGGACGATGAGTGTTGAAATCCCAAAAGAATCTGGGGACCTAAAGCTGGAAAACACCCATATAAGATGTATGAGATAGGCATCCTCTGAACATGGAGGTTCCATTATGCCAAAAGCCACTGAAAAGGGGACACACACACACACCTCTCTTCCACCATCTTCCTAACCTGTTCTACATGTCGTCTGGGCCCACAAGGCGCTTACAAGAACCGCATCAAACACCATAGGGTTCTCTTCAGTCATAAAATCATATAACTGTAGAGCTGGAAAGGGTCCAAACGCCTTGCCAGGCACGACACACCCAGGCTCAGGGGCTGGAAGCTTAGCAACCCACTCCTCCCCGAGAAACATCTGGTGGCCGCGAGTTCCAAAGACGCTCCTGCCCAGCCTTTCTTCCTTCCGCCTGTCCTGAGAAACGTCAACCTCGACGGCTCCCTCTCTCAGAACAATGAGTTCCCTCTCACTTTTTGGGGGGGTAGGGGAGGGAACCTTTTTCCCCGACAGAGAAACAGACAAGAGCAGCCCCCTCCCGCCCCGCCAGTACTCACAGCGCGACGGTGGCAGCCGGGAAGGCCGGGCCGGGCAGGCGCTGGAGCCCTCGGGCGGCGCAATCCACGGCGCAGGCGGCGGCCGAGAAGCTCCTGCAGGCGCAGTCGGGGCCGCAGGGCTGGCAGCCGCGGGCGCTGGCCGGCGCCAGCCCGCCGCCCAGCAGGCAGCAGAAGAGGCACCAGCGGGGCCAGCCCGCCGCGGCTCCGTCGGCGGCGGCGTCGAGGCTGCTCCGATGGCTGCGTCGCGGCCGGCTCCCCGCTCTCCGTGGCCGGAGGCAGCGCCGAGGAGGCATCGCTTCAGCGCGGGCATGGCATGGCCGCTCCGGCCGGGCCGCCCCCTCGCCTAGCAGCAGCAGCGGCGGCGGCCCATGGCCGGGCCTCCCCGCTGCCTCTTCCGCCGCCGGTGCGCTCCGCCGCTCCGCGCCCCTCCGCCGCGCTCCGCGCTCCTCCAGCCGCCGCCGCCGCCGCCTCCTCCTCCTCCTCGCCCGCGGCGCCGCAGCCAGCCAGCCGAGCGGGCCTCGCCTCGTCGTCGTCCAGCACTCCCGCCGTGGCCGTGCAGCGGCAGCCTCCGCCTCCTGGTTCCCCTCCGCCTCCGCCTCCTTCCCAGCCCCGTCGGGGCGCCTCGCCAGCATTCCACAAGCCCCGCTCCAGGAAGGAAATCCAGGCCTGCCCCGGCCAAGGCGGCTCCAGGGCCAGGCGGCGGAGGAGGGAGGCAACCCTGCCAGGCCCCTTCTCGGGGCAGCTCCGGACTCCCCGGCCAGTCCGACGGCAGCGGCCAGAAGAAGCCCATACGGCGGCGCCTCTCCTGGGGCGCCCGCGAGAAAAGGGTCCCGGCTCAGTGGAAGAGCATCGTCTGCCCTGCAGGATCAGTCCCCGGAATCTCGCTGCCCGGAGAGCCGCTGCCTTAGGCAATACTGAGCTAGATGGTGTGATGGGTGCAGCTTACGGGGAGAGCATCTGCCTTGCACGCAGAAGGTCCCAGGGTCAGACCCCAATGGCATGTCCAGGTGCTTAAAAGACTCCCTGCCTGGAACCTTGGAGAACCACTGCCAGTCCGTGTAAGCAATACTGAGCTAGATGGACCAAAGAACTGTCTCCAGATAAATCAGCTTTCTCTGATTCTAAAGCAGGCATGTCCAAAGTCAATTCCGGGGCCTAATCCGGCCTGCTGGTCGGTTTAATCCAGCCCCTGTGGCAGTTTATTTCCAGGGGTAAAATCCCCCCAAAAGCTCTACCAATTCAAATCTTTAAAAAAGCTCAACTACTTTGGGGTAAAATTCGGGGGGGGGGGAGGGGAGCCCAACAACTTTGGTCGGCCCTCACGCATGTTCACTTCATCAAATTTGGCCCTCTTTGAGAAAGTTTGGGCACCCCAAGGAGTGCCTCTCTTTCAATCCTCAGCACCTCCAGGTAGGGCAGTAAAGCCTCCATCTGCAGAGGCACTGCCAGCCAGTGTAGGAAATATTGAGCTAAATGGACTAAATGTCTGGCTCAGTGTAATGCAAGGCTGGCTGTGATTTGTGGGAGAGCATCTACTTTCTGTGCAGAAAGTCCCAGGTCCAATCTCTCATGACATCTCCAGGTAACATTCCCTGCCTGGACAGTTGCTGCCCATCAGTGTAGACAATATTGAGCTAAGTAGACCAATTATCTGACTCAATATAAAAAGGTTTCCCATTTTCCAACCTCTGGTTCTGTTGCCTCAGTGGTAGGGCATCTGCTTTGCATGCATAAATGTCCCAGGTTCATCTGCAGGTAGGGCTAGGAATGCCCCCTACCTGTAAACGCTGGAGAGCAGCTGCCAGTCAGCGCAGACAATAAGGAGCTGTAGTGAGTGGCCCATTGATCTGACTCAGTGTAAGCTTCCTATGTTCTTTATGTTCAGAGAATGACAACAGCCTTCCCCTCCTGTTCCTGCACTCGGTATCCGATGCTCAGAAATAGACTGCTGCGGAATGTGGAGGTTCAGCATCCTGTGACCAGCAAGCACACCCAGGGGGATTTCAAGCTGTTGGTCTTTTCGAGTGGGACTGCATTTTTCATTTCATTTCATATATTTTGTATAGTAGGTGGTTTATATACCACAAAGATCACACATCCTATAACAATCCCATCCAATGCAAGTAAGGCATAATAAAAATAGATGACTGTAAAATAAACCTATATCAAATAAAGTAATATTCAATAATCCATTCAGATTATAACTTTGCACCATAAAATTAACCCTCAAAATATCAATAAATAATAATTAAACAAAAATTCACTCCCGGCAGTCACAATAAATCATTACTAGACTATAATCAATTTAAAAAAACACAGCAAAATAACAACAAAACATAAAATACCACAGTACATAAAAGACTGTAAAAAGATCAAACTGAGCAGCAACGGCACATAGCTTATTAAATTACAAAATGCACATATGGGTGAATTTGGGTTGTGCAATTAGCTACCCAGCTAAGTTCAAGGTGCTGTTACTGGCTGCATACCTAAAGCATCTTCTCATCCCTCGTATCCCCAACCAATCACTGTGCTGGGCAGGTGAGGGCCTCCTGCAGGTGCCATCTCATCAGGAGGTCAAATCTGCACAATATGGTAACCAGGCCTCTAGTGTCCTGGCACTGACCCTTTGGCATTCCCTCCCATTAAATATTAGACAGGTGCCGTCTCTGGTGCCAGCTGAAGACCTTCATCTTCCAACAAACCTTTTAACTGGATATATTTATCCTAGTCTGCACTGGAACCAAGTTTTAACTTTTTCTATATGGAATTGTTTTTAAATGTTTGCATTGTTTTTTTAAAAAAATATATTTTTAAAAAGTGTTTTATATCTGGAACTGTTCTAAATTGTTTTTACACTTTCCTTGTCTTAATAAACGTAGTTATTTTATTGGTTTTATAATTGTATATGTTATTGTTGTTACCCGTCCTGGGTCCTCATGGTAAAGGGCAGATAAGAAATAAAATAAATAAAGGATGGCACATGGAGATTGGATATTAGCATGTGCAAGTGAAACCCTGCAGCAAAATGTTGCAGTGTGGGCAGCTTTATCTTCCGGGTTTCAGCCGCTCCACTTCATTCCTATTCCACAGTTTTCTGATTCTACCAGAACCAGATTCTCCATCCTGAATCTTCCAAAATTCAGCTTTGCTGGATGTCTCCAAGTTCTAGTGTTATGTGAGGAGAAAAATGCTTCTCTACTTTCTCCATGCCAAGCTTAATTTTATATGCTTCTATCATGCTTTCTCCTACTTGCCTTTTCTCTAAACTGAAAAGTTCTGAATGTGCCCTCATGCCTTGCCCTGGAACCACTCTTGTCCAGATTTGCCACAAAAAACAAATTAGCAAAAGGAAGGCAGTTCCAGACCATACAGGAAAAACAGAAGAGAGAACATAATTCACATCCAAGATGCACCTTTCTTTTAAAAAGCAAGCTTAAACTCTTTGCATTTATTTTGGAGAGAATGCAACACCAGGGCCACACACCAATTTCCTGCTGGAAAATTGTACCTTCCCTGGCTGGTCTAAATGGTACCTTTGCAGGCCAATAATGGCCAGGGTGGGGGCAGGGGCAGAGAGAGAGAGACTTTTGGAAGGAAACACATGGGGGGGGGTGTCCCCAAAACCAGACTGGGAGCATGTTCTGGATTGAGGGCCCTGATAATAATATAAAAATATGAATAAATATGAATATAAATAATTTATATCCCACCCATCTGGCGGGGTTTCCCCAGCCACTCTGGGTGGCTTCCAACAGAATATTAATAACATGATCAAACATTAAAAACTTCCCAAAACAGGGCTGCCTTCAGATGTCTTCTAAAAGTCAGATAGTTGTTTATTTCCTTGACATCTGGTGGGAGGGCATTCCACAGGGCAAGCACCGCTACTGAAACGGCCCTCTGTCTGGTTCCCTGTAACCTCAGTACTCGCAGTGAGGGCACCACCAGAAGGCCCTCGGAGCTGGACCTCAGTGTCCGGGCTGAACGATGCCCTATCACTGAGGCAACAGAACCATAGGCTGGAACATGGGAAACCGTTTTTACACTGACTCAGATAATTGGTCCACTTAGCTCAATATTGTCTACACTGATGGGCAGCAACTGTATTTCTTTATATACCTGAGACCAGACTAGTAAAACCCAAGGACATGAATTTTTTTGTTTCACCACGTGGTGGCAGATGACTCTCAACGTTGAATGAAGTAAAATTAACCGTCTGCCTAGAGAGAAAGCTGCCTCGGGCATAGCAGGGGATGGAAATCGGCCACTGCCAATCCAGATAGTTTGGACTACAACTCCCATCAACCCCAGGGAGCAGGGGCACGTGGAGCCAGGGGTTGATGGTAGCATCGCTGTGGTTGGCCAGAGCTGATGGGAGTCCAAAACAATATGGAGGGCACCAGGTTGACGAAGGCTGCCATGAGTCAGTCAACAGTGGATTCATGGAGAAAGTACCACGCCGCCTTGGGACATCTTGGGAAAACACCCAAGACAACAGACTCATTCTCAGTAACATGGGCGCCTTTATTTCTTTTGTTAATCAGAAAGATGGTGGGACACAAGTCCTTGCCTGATATACACGTTCATGGGACTCATTAAAGGTTCATCAAAATTTGTAATAGCAGCATCCAGAGGTGAAGGATGCTCCATTTAAGGTGAGTCCCCAAGATGTCTTAAACAAGATAAACACAAAAATATCATATAGAAATCCTTCTCCTCACCTTTACCTGAGATTCGATGCTGCCATGGCTTACTACATATGGCTATTATGTTCAGGTGTGTTTATGCTGTATATGTTATTTTGGAACATTATCTGTTTCTTATAATTAATGTCTTTTTTAAAAAAAACAACAAAATATATGTCTGGTTTTGCCACATGGGGGCAGATGTCTCCAAATAGTAAAACATGAAAGAATTGCAGCGGCAAAACCATCCCCTGCTGGCTCTTTCGTTCATTTGGTATTGGTAATTTCCAGCCTGGCTGGCTGCCATTTTGCACCCCAATTCCAGGTTTGTTCCAGGGAATTGCTATGCAGGGGCAAGCAGGGAGACAGCCACTATACACAAAAATTGGGAGAGACTGTTCAGAGTACTTTCTTCCAAGGGGTCTCTCTGCGAATGGCCAAGAGGGGGAAAGAGTCCCAAAGTTGGCTTGAGAGGTCCCATAATGATGTCTCTGGCTCATGAAGGTTACTGGATGGAACTCAGTCATTTCCAAGAGCAATTTGCTCAAGCCACTCTGTAATATTATTTACACCCAATGGCTCTGTCAAACCCTGTCTTTACTCCAGCTGTTGTGTAAAGCAGATCTGTACTCCATTGGTGGCGGCTGCTATTGTGATTGCTTTTATGGTTAACACACAGAAGCCGAGTTGTCTCCAACTTAAATTGTTCCATGCACGGAACAACTTCCACAAGCACAAGCAAGCTACACCCCCCCAACCATGTGCCTTCCACACTACCCCCAAATCTGCTCAGAGGACTGGGGAGAAACACAGAGCACATTTGGGGGATGAGACGGGAGATCCATTGGCACTTGGAGAATTCATTCTGCAGGGGCAATGATTTTACTGGATGCAACTCATATGTTGTTTTCAAAACAAGAGGGTGCAGACAAAAGGCTGGTATTGGGCAACAGCATGAGCTCCCGTTGCTCTGTCCCAGCTCCTGCCAACCTAGCAGTTCAAAAGCATGCCCGTGCAAGTAGATAAATAGGTACAGCTGTGGCGGGAAGGTAAACGGTGTTTCCGTGCGCTCTGGTTTCTGTCACAGTATTTTGTTGCGCCAGAAGCGGTTTAGTCCTGCTGGCCACATGACCCGGAAAGCTGTCTGTGGACAAACGCCGGCTCCCTTGGCCTGAAAGCGAGATGAACACCACAACCCCATAGTCACCTTTGACTGGACTTAACCGTCCAGGGGTCCTTTACCTTTATCTTTGGTATTGGGCACTCTGTGGAGGTCTGTGCATTCTACTCATATGGCAGAGATATCAAAAGGCTCATTGACACCCCCCCCCCATATATGAGGAAATTGACAAGACTCGGTAGAGACCAAAAGATCATGGTTAGGGCAGCAAATGTGTCATTGAACTCAATGCCTCTTGCTTGTCTGATGGAAGCTAGAGAATGTGTGCGTGCAGAAATTAGCCCACTGTCCAAAGGCATAATTCGCGTTCATTGCTCCATCCATTGGCAAGTGGCCCCAAGTAGCTTGCTCAGAAGAGAATAATAATAATAATAATAATAATAATAAATTTACTATTTATACCCCACCCATCTGGGCTCTTGGCCTGACAAGTTCCTCATTCATGCATTACAAAGAGAACACGTGGCACAAACAGTACAGGAACCTAGATTTTCAGTTGATTATCTATACATTAGGTGCACAATCATAATTATCTTGCATAATACATTATGTTTGCACACAACGGCAAGAAATTTGCATGGTTATTTTTAGTATTCAGGATATTTCCAGAGGCAGGTACTTACATTATTCAACAGCATTTTTCTCTAGTGGTATGGCTGCTCGTCTGGTTTAAAGTGAGGCGAGACGATTCCATATACCGTAAAAATGTTGATGTGCAGACTTCTTGTTTAAAGAACAAGAAAATAAGAAGAGCCTAACTGCTGGATCAGATCATAGGCCTCTCTAAAGCAGCATCCTGTTCTTACATTAGCCAACCAGTTGCCTTTAGGAAATCCAGCAACCTAGAAATGCAATAATTTCATTTCATTTTTTCATTTCACTTCTAATTTGTATACCGCCTTTCTATATTACTATGCACAAGGCAGTTTACAGCAACAAACTATACAACAAAGAACACACACCTTATAAAAATCTGATCCGATACAGAAAGTCATAATGAAACATAACTTTAAAATCAAACAACTTATATCAAATAAAGTAATATTAAAAATCTATTAGAATATAATAGCACACAATAAAACTCAGTCAGAACATCAGCAAATAATAATTAAACATAAATTCACTCTTAAGAACTACAATAAATAAATACTTAACTATTATCAATAAAAAACAACTGCAAGTCACAATGCATGTGATACCACAATAAGCCATGTAAAAGGATCAAACCGAGAAACAAAGACACACAACTTATAAAATCATTCTTTTAAAATTCAGGGCCAATACTGAAGGTAGGGCATCGCCATCATAGCTAGTAGCCATTGATAGCCTTGTCCTCCATTAAATTGCCTAACACCATTTTAAGCGGTTCAAGGCCATCACAATGGGCTTCTCCACACTTCCCTTTCCTCCACTCTTTCCAGGCAGGGCCTGCACTTTAAAGCTCTGCGTCTGAGTGCCCCCACCCCTTTTTTTGTTCCAGAGCTTTTCCCTCAAAAACTTGCTCCATCTAAACAAATGCCAATCTGTGAGAAATCTGAATGGATGTTTCCTCTTAACTGAGCGGGTTTTCTCAGGGAAAGCTCCAGGCCAAAAAGACACACAAAATGACGCTCAGATCTGTGCCTGGAGGTAGTGGGGCAAAAGGTAAGTGTAAATAAGCCCTCTATAATGAGAGAACAAATTCCATATATATATATATATATATATACTTAAAAAAACACAACTGTGGAAGAGTCTGTCCTGAATCTTCCATCATTTAGCTTCATGGAATGACCCCACTGGGCTCTAGCATTGTGAGAGAGGCCTAGCCACTTTCTCGACACCACACACAATTTCATACATCTCTATCACTGCCCCCCCCCATTTTATTTTTATTGTCTACATACAACCATTTCATATTTGTCAGCCAGTCCTCTATGAAGCCATTTATTTACAAGCAAGTGGAATGGTGAAGCTGGGTTCAGAGATGTTTTACATTACAGTGTTACCTCGGGTTAAGTACTTAATTCGTTCTGGAGGTCCGTACTTAACCTGAAACTGTTCTTAACCTGAAGCACCACTTTAGCTAATGGGGCCTCCCGCTGTTGCTGCCCCGCCAGAGCACAATTTCTGTTCTCATTCTGAAGCAAAGTTCTTAACCTGAAGCACTATTTCTGGGTTAGCGGAGTCTGTAACCTGAAGTGTATGTAACCTGAAGCACTATTTCTGGGTTAGCGGAGTCTGTAACCTGAAGTGTATGTAACCTGAGACATATGTAACCCGAGGTACCACTGTATTACTTTCCAATTGTCATCACCGCCACCAGCAATATTTTTGGAAGTATCATGACAGAGAAGAAACAACTTCTTCCCACATCACAGAGTTAAACTACGGAACTCACTTCCCCAGGAGGCAGTGATGGCCACTCACTTGGATAACTTTAAGAGAGGACTGGAAAAAATAAACAGGAGAAGGCTATCAATGGCTACTAGCTACAACGGCTATGCTCTGCCTCCACAAATGTTTCTGAATACCAGTTTCTGGAGGACACAGGATGGGAGATGACTCTTGTCCTGCCTACAGGGTTTCCCTTTGGGGCATCTAGCTGGGCATGGCCACTATGAGAACAGGATGCTTGGCCTGGTTCTAGTAACAGTTACTGCTATAATATTAGATTTACCACCCACCCTTCAGTATAAGGTCTCAGGGAAAGTTATGACGATATTAAAACATGATTAAAATTAAAATGCACATTGAGGGCAAGCTTGATGACCTAAAGTTCATTATTTCGTTCAGGACAAGAATAATAACCCCGTCTTAATTGCACTGCTTCTGTTGATGACTTCCCTGTCCACCTTGCCAGTGGGGCGGGGGGAAGGAATCCTCTGGAGTGACCACCAGCAATTGCAAGTGCTCTATTTTTACTAATTATGCTGCCGCTGAAAACTACTCCTCTCTACATAACATTCCCCTGTCTTGCTCTCTACCTGAGGCAGCCCACATTATTGGAAAGCGATCAGCGATGGGAGACTTGTTTAAGCAACCCAGCAGGTGTCTGCTTTGTTACCCAACAAGTCCCTTTGCCTCCATTAAGCCTTTCTGAATGTTTTCCAAAACCAGTTCTAATTGTCCCCTGTGACACCAGACTAATAATTTGTTACTAATTGACCTCAGCCCTTTTTATATCTGCATATGTGCCAGCAGTCATTAATGAATGAGCCCGAGCATGTTTACAGAGAGGCTCTTAACCTAGCATAGCAGTCATGATCATCTCAGATGATTGGGTTTTTTTTAAAGACAATGTAAATTAGATACTAAATCATGAAGCGGGCACCTTGGGGATTAATTGGCATCTGTTGTGGTCAGGGGAGGCAGCTTCCACTGCCTCCCTACTGCGGCCAGCTTAGTGTTACGTGAATGAGCTTGGGGGCACCCACCTTCTGGTTTAAACTAACCACAGTTTCTTGTTACACAGAGAAGGGCCAGTGAGGGATGCTGCCTGGGAAGACTCCCAAAGGCCAGTCAGAGAGGCCAGGGTTCATTTGGCCAGGGTTTCCTCACTCATTTTAAGAGAGATGTTTTCACATAAGCAATTTCTGAGCAAAGGACAAAACATATCTTACCATACACACGCGCGCGCACACACACACACACACACACACACACACACAACAAACGTGGGCATGCCAGTATACTCACAGGGAGTGTCAGCTTGCATAAGGAGAGACCTATCCTCCTTAATGATGTCCAAGATTATTTGTTCGCTACCTGGCTTCATTCTCTTGTGGAAAACTTTATTACCGCATGGTGTACAAACATAGGAGCCTGGCTGCTGAATCCAGCATCCTGTACCGCATCCTGTTCTGTATGCAGTGGCCAGCCAGATGCCCCAATGGGAAGCCCACAAGCAGGACCAGGAACTGAGTGCAACAGCTTTCTGCCCACCTGTGATGCCCAGGAACTGGCAGGCAGAGGCACAACGTCTCTGACGGTGGAGGCAGAGCCAAGTCATGTTTTTTTAATGCTTCTATTCATAAGGCCTGCTGCCTGGGGGAATCGGGAGGAGTAAAAATGTGTCTAGTTGGAAGATGCAAACGTGATGTAAATGGGTTTAATTTGTAATAAGGGTCCTGCTGGATCAGTCCTATGGGGGCTCATCTAATTCGGTACCCTGCTGTCACAATGGCCAAACAGTTACCTCAATGGGACAAAGTGATAAAAAGCAAACGTATAAAAGTAAATAAGGTTGCAGTTCCAGACTTAGTAAGGAAAATAGTTCACCTAGGCTAGTAAACAAAGTGCCAGGAATGAGAGCAGATGTAGTGGCTGGGATCTACCTCCAAGGTTGGAGGTGGAAATGCTTCTGAATAACAGAAGCTGGAAAACGCAGGGGGGTAGAGAGAAGACTCTTTTGCTCCAGTCCTGATCCAGTGGCCCATTTAACATGAGGCAACAGTGTGATGCAGCAGCAAAAAAAGCTAATGCTATTCTAGGCTGCATCAAGAGAAGTCCAGTGTCCAGATCAAGGGAACTGATAGTACTGCTCTATTCTGCCTTGCTCAGACACCACCTGGAGTCGTGTGTCCAGTTCTGGGCACCACAGCTAAAGGAGGATATTGACAAGCTAAAATGTGCGCAGAGGAGCATAACCAAAATGATAAGAGTGTCTGGAAACCAAGCCTTATGAGGATCAGTTGAGGGGGTTGGGGATGTTTAGTCTGGAGAAGAGAATACAGCTTTCCATCTATGGGAGCAGTCTGACAAGAAAGATGAGCTGCCTCTTTCCTAATTTTCACCTTCCTGGGAATTCCCAGCTGAGAACCTTTCCCCTCAGACATTACCTGATTACCATCTTGAGTAATATATCTGGAGTTAGAAAGGTGTGAAAATCACAATCTCCTGCCTACAGTGTGGAGGGGCATGAATATAAATAGCTCTTTTGTACTGGGGGGGACACACAACCGCTTTCCTGGAAACCACAAGATTAAAAATGGCATGTCCCGGTTTCATATCTTTGCATTCCTCGAGGTGATTAATAAAATGGTACCTTAGACTGTACAGCTCAAGTGTAGCTCAAAAGCGTTTGTTTATTCCACCTTCTCCACTGCCTCTTTCTTATTTTGCCTTGATAATTCTCGTGAATAGGTATTGCACAATTGGATTGCTGCGCAGTACTAGGTTCCTGGATTCCCTCCCTCCATGTATTTATTTATTGATTTGCTGCATTTATATCCTACCTTCTTCTCCAAGGAGCTCAGGATGGTGTCCATGGTCCTTCTCTCCTCATTTCATCCCCACAACAGCCCTGTGTGGTAGGTAGGTTAGTCTGAGAGAGGCAGTGACTGGCCCAGGGACTTCCAGTGAGTTCCATGGCTGAATGGGGTTTTGAACCCTCATCTCCCGGATTCACTACATCACACTGGCTGTCAAAAGGGTTGACCAACCTTGTAAATTTATTTATTCTTATTTACTTCTAACATTTACACCCTACCTTTCCTGCAAGGAGCTGAAGGTGATGTTATACATAGTTCTCCTGCTCCCCCATTTTATCCTCACAAGAAGTTGCTGGAAGCCACAGCAGATGGAGAATTGGCCTTGTGTTCCTGTCCTGCTTGCAGGCTTTCCACAGGCCATAGGAGCCAACTTCAGGGGGCCATTGGTGCTTGGGCACCCACAATAATATAATTGTGGGAGCTGGGCACCCACAAAGTCATTGAGAGAAGGCGGCAGGCGGCAGCGGCGCTGCCACTGAGAGGGGTGGATGTGGGCTTGGACATAGAGACAGAGTCTCTCCCCTCTCCACAGAAAAGAATGCCTTGCTGGCTGTGGAGCGGCTGACGCCGGCCACCACAATGTGGGTGTGTGATATCACACACACACACCTGCATGTAGCAAAAAGGTAAAGGACCCCTGGATGGTTAAGTCCAGTCAAAGGCAACTATGGGGTTGCGGCGCTCATCTCGCTTTAGGCAGAGGGAGCCAGCGTTTGTCCACAGACAGCTTTCCAAGTCATGTGGCCAGCATGACTAAACTGCTTCTGGCGCAACGGGACACCATGACGGAAACCACGGGAACATCATTTACCTTCCTGCCGCAGCGGTACCTATTGATCTACTTGCACTTCGTGCTTTCGAACTGCTAGGTTGGCAGGAGCTGGGACCGAGCTCACCCCGTCACGGGGATTCGAATCGCCGACCTTCTGATTGGCAAGCCCAAGAGGCTCAGTGGTTTAGATCACAGCGCCACCCGCGTCCCATGCAGGTGTGCGCAGGTGTCCTTGTGCAGGTGTGTGCGTGTGACTTCGCATGTCTGTGTGGTGGTGGCGAGCACCCACAATCCTGAGGGCGAGGTGGCACCCCTACCACAGACCTCTGGCTGGCCACTGTGAGAGCAGGATGCTGGACTAGATGGGCCATTGGCCTGATCCAGCAGGCTCTTCCTATGTTCTTAAAACCAAGACACAAATATATTAAATAAAGAACTCCCCCCCCCCCCGTCTCAGCTCACCTGGGGCAGCAGAAAAGCCTGGCAGTCCCCTAGCTCTCCCCCCCCCCCCCCACGACATCACGGCGTGAGTGAACGCGGGCGCCCCTAGCGGCGGAGACGCGGCGGGAGCGGCAGGCGGGGCCGGACGCGCGGATCGACGGACCGAGCGGCAGCGGCTGCGAGGGAGCGAGCGAGCGAGGCAGGCGGGGATGTTGCTGCCGCTGCTGCCGCTGGAGAGGTTGCTGAGCGCGCGGGAGCTGCCCGGCGGGAGCCGGCGGTGAGGCGGGCGCCCTGCCTGAGCCAGCAGCATGTCCCGAAAGAAGAGCCCCAAGACCAAGGGCGGCGGCGCCGGCACCGCCTCGGCGCCCTCCTCCGCCCTGCCCGGCCAGGGCTCCCGGGGCGCGGCGCCGACGGCAGCCCCCAAGGGCGCTGCTGGAGCCGGAGCCGGAGCCCGGAGCGCCCCAGCCGCCGCCGCCGGCTCCTCCACTGCCAACGGGGCGGCGCTGCCCAGCCGACCCTCGCTGAGCTCCAGCGGCGAGTTCTACGACGTCGCCTTCAAGGTGAGCTCCGGAGCTCGGCGCCGTCGGGGAGGGGGAACCAGACCCGGGGCGGCGGGTGGAGAGGGCGAGCGAGGCGCCCCAGGCCGTCCCGCGGGTGCGTAAAGGCGCTTGGAGACTTGTGCCAAGAGGGCTCCCAGAGCCATGGAGGGTGGCGGCGTCTTTTTTTGGGGGGGGTTTCAGGACATCAGAAAGCCAGGCTGTATCTCGCCACCTCATTCAAATTAGATTTATTTTGGCGCGGGGGGGGGGATTCTGAGAAACTAAAAACTTACACACACCTGTTGCCAATGACCCGTTTGGCAATTAAGCCCCTTTCCATATGCACCTTTTGCTTTGGGGTGTGGGGTGCCTTGTGGCGCTGCGTTCTGCAAAGCTGGCCCCCTCCTGCAGAAGAGCGGTTCAAACCAAGCTTGTTTTGAGTCTCAGATAAGCCCCAGGAGAAGAGTCCGGCTGGTTGGAGGGGGAGGTGTTTAGTCACCCGTCAGCTGCATATTTATGGGACTCCTATGGAGAACACCTGTTGCTTTGCCTCCGGGATGTGGGTGTTTGCTGGTAGACTGCCTCTCTATTTGGAGGTTCCTGGCAGGGAAGATGGCAGCTGTTAGACATTACCCAGGATTTCATCTGATTCTCTATCTGCCTGTCTTTTTCTTTTTCCCCCCAAAGCTGCCTAAGGCTGCAGCCCTTGCCCCACTTGCCCGGAGTAAACCCCAAAGAATTCAGTAGGATAGGCATGGTTAGGATTGTGCATGGTCGTCATAATGTCTTGTGACAAAGAAGAAGAGAAGAAGAGTTTGGATTTGATATCCCGCTTTATCACTACCCAAAGGAGTCCCAAAGCGGCTAACAATCTCCTTTCCCTTCCTCCCCCACAACAAACACTCTGTGAGGTGAGTGGGGCTGAGAGACTTCAAAAAAGTGTGACTAGCCCAAGGTCACCCAGCAGCTGCATGTGGAGGAGCAGAGACCGAACCCGGTTCCCCAGATTACGAGTCTACCGCTCTTAACCACTATACCACACTGCCTCTCCATCACCCTTTTTTGCTTCCCAATCTTCCTGTGATCCTGAGGTCTAGCTGCTTAACAGGAGAGGGCTGCTCTCCAGAGCACAGAGAGGTTATATAGGAAAGCTGCCAGATAGAAAGCCTCTTCCCCTATTGCAGGTGTGCAGGAATGGAAATTGCTCTTCACATGCTCAAAATGACTGTTGTCTCAGGTGTGAGTCCTGGAGTCAGGGTTTCAGGGGCTGAGCCCTAGATCAGGGGAGGGGGGCTGTGGCCCTACAGAAGTTTCTGGGCTCCCGCTCCCTGGAGAGAATTGGGGGAAATGTTGTGGGCATGGCAATACTCAGCTGTGAGGGGTGTTCTCTGCCAATTAGTCCTTCTCTTTCCTTTCCTTTTTCAGTTTAGAAAGTTGTTAAAAAGCAACAATAGTGAAAGTGAATGGGTGTGTGCTGAGTGTTCCTCCTTAGCCCTTTTCACAGCAGGCCTGCCTATACTGCTGAGATGCCGTTGAGATATTCAGTCAGGCATGATTGACAGAAAAGTTCTGGGTTGCAGCACACCTTCAGCTGTGGGTTGACTCCCTGTTTTCTAAAATATTTGAAGGGCTCTGGTGGGGCACTCAGGTATCCCATTTACTGCACTTTTGCATGCCAGTACATGGGACGCGGGTGGTGCTGTGGGTTAAACCACAGAGCCTAGGACTTGCCGATCAGAAGGTTGGTGCTTCGAATCCCCGCGATGGGGTGAGCTCCCATTGCTCGGTCCCTGATCCTGCCAACCTAGCAGTTCGAAAGCATGTCAAAGTGCAAGTAGATAAATAGGTACTGCTTCAACGGGAAAGTGTTTCCATGTGCTGCTCTGGTTTGCCAGAAGCGGCTTAGTCATGCTGGCCACATGACCCAGAAGCTGTACGCTGGCTCCCTCGGCCAATAAAGCGAGATGAGCACCGCAACCCCAGAGTCGGTCACGACTGGACCTAATGGTCAGGGGTTCCTTTACCTTTACCTTTAAGCAGAGCACATAAAACTCAATAAAATGTGTTTACAATTAAATGTAGAGTAAAAATAATTTAAAATATTAGAAAGCAAACAAATATTTGAAAACATGCCTGTTTGGCACATTTACTACATGCTTGACAGCTGTTTGCATGTTTACTATACGTTTCACAAATGTAGTAAATGTGCAAACATGTAGCAAATGTGCAAAACAGGCATTCAGATGTAGTATATGTGCCGGCATCTGCATGGTTTGCCTGTTTGCACATTTACTACACATTTGCACATACGTAAATGTCTGTGGAAGGTTGCACAAAAGATGGAATTAGCCTTTGAAATGAATACCACCATACTTTTTCTGCAATGTGTAATAGCCCACCTGCAAGCAAAAGTGATTGCCAAGTTAAATCATGGAGCGAGTGAGGCTGGTGATCAGTTTCCTAGGACTACAGTTTAGAGAATCTTCTTGTGCCTGTGAGAAGGATTTCATAACTTACTTTCTGTGCCTTAGAGAAGAGTCTTGGAACCATAGAATTGTTGAGTTGGAAGGGACCCCAAGGGTCATCTAGTCCAACCACCATAGCTCAGTGGTAGAGCACCTCCACATGCAGTAGGTCCCAGGTTCAGTCCTGGCATGTCCAGGTAATGTGAGGAATCACTGCCTTCTGAAGTTCTGGAGAGATGCTGCCAGTCTGTGCAGAAAATACTGAGCCAGATTGACCAATGGTCGGACTTGGTATAAAACTGCTTCTTATGTAACAGAAACTACAGAGTTCAGAAAATTAGGATCAGACAAATTAATGGAGGATAAGGGTATCAATGGCTACTAGCCACAATGGCTAGGCTCTCCCTCCAGTGTTGGAGACCATATGCCTCTGAAAGCCAGTTGCTGGAAACACGATTGAGGAGAAGGCTGTTGTGCTTGGGTCCTGCTTGCAGGTTTCCCACTGGTTGGCCACTGTGAGAACAGGATCCTGGACTAAATAGGCTCCTTTGGCCTGACCCAGCAGGACTCAGTTTTTACATTTCTTAAATAACATGAGAGTGACCCACAAGCTATACAGATTTACCTGGGAGTAGGGCTCATTGAGTTCTCACCTTGACTCAGTGCACCTTGGCTCAGTGGTAGAGCATCTGCTTCACATGCAGAAGGTCCCGGGTTCAATCCCTGACATCTCCAAGTAGGACTGGGAATGTCCATGAAACCCTGGAGAGCCTCGGCCAGTCAGTAGACAGTACCGAGCTAGACGGACCAGTCGTCTGACTCAGTATAAGCATCCTACATCCTTACAAAGTTCTAGGTAGCCAGAGACAGTCCTGGATGTGAACCCTGGAAGATCTGCTTCCTACCGTGCTGGATTTCCTCCACCAGGTCTGGGAGTAAGGGACTCTGACTGACTCCAGCTACAAAAGCTGCTGAACAGACTCTTATTGGTGTTGGTGTTGTGTTATTATTGATATTAATTTTTGCATCTTTAATTTTAAATCTTAATTATGATTTAATTATGTGGGCGTTGTTTCTATTTGCTTGTGTGCTTTTTGATGTTATATTGTTTACTTTATTATGTAAACTAATTATGTTTCTAATTATGTATTCTTTTCCTAATTATGTATTTTTTTCATGCCGTAAGCTGCCTTGGGCATGACTTTAACATATGGAAAGGTGGCATACCAATAAAATTATGTGTGTATGTAGAAGCCCCTGCTTGAAATAATGCCTTGAGTTCAGGATGTGGGCTGCTGTGCAATGCTGCTCTAAACTAGCCTTCCCTGAACTGGCACCCTCCAACAGTGGTACTACAACTCTCCACAATCTCCCTGTTGGCTGAGACTGATGGGAGGTAGAGCACCAAACAACTGAGGTGCTAGGTTGGGGGTGGCTGCTATAAATGTTGTCTGACAGGCCACTGAAATAACTGGGGCCAGAGCAATGAATTCTATCAAAGTCCGTCAGGTCACGATTCTGATTCCAGGCCAGAGCCGCCGTGTGCCCGGCAGAAAACTTGCAGCCTGTCTGGCACGTAGATAGGTTTAAACTGCCAGGAGAGAGAGTTGATTATGAGGCACTGATAGATGAGTTCTCTCTATAAGGAGCTGGAATTGTGTTAAGAGGGCCAGCGCTAACTAGGCAAGCCAGGGGTTGAGGGTGGGGAGGGCAGATATCAATGCAGTAATACAGTAGTCGTAGTATAGAATGTGGTTTGAGGATTGTATTGGACCCCTGGATTTGAGGTTCCCCAACCCTGCCCCACTGTTATCCATTCACAGTCTGGTGCGCTAGAAGCAGAGCCGTAGCTAGGTGATCTTGCGCCCCTGGTAGAACCATCCAGATTGCACCCCCTAGCCACAGACAAATTAGCTCTTCTTTCTGCATCTCCTCCAACCCCCCATTCAATTCACCCTCTATTTAAAATTATTTCTTATGAGGCAATAATCAATATTTATATTTATGGACTTTTTAAAGCCGATTTTGCATCCCCAGTCACCTGTGCCCCTGGCGGGGGCCCACCTCACCACCCCCTAGCTACGGCCCTGGCTAGAAGCAGAGAGCCCAGAAGGTAGAGCTTTGTAGCTCCAGGTCACTAGTAGTAAAAGGGGCTTATCCAGCTCTAATCCCCACCCCTCCGTGCCTGTTCTTTTCTCTTTAGGTGATGCTGGTTGGCGACTCCGGGGTTGGCAAGACCTGCCTGCTGGTGCGGTTCAAGGATGGTGCTTTCCTGGCTGGCAGCTTCATCTCTACAGTGGGCATTGATTTCCGGGTAAGGAGATTTTTGGGCGGCTTTGTTCCTTTGCTTCAGCTGCACAGGCCTGACTTCATAACATTTTGGGGGTCGGAGATTCAAGAATCCGCATGAATAGGGAGCCTAAGCCACCTAGATGTTCATTTGCTGCTCCAGCCTTATAGGAACTGTGTTCTCATGCAAAGGCTTTTGTTTTATTTCAGCACAACTGGGGGACAGGAGGCTGTCTTGGTGGCTGGCACCCTGTAGACCCAATCTGTCTATCCCTTGCCTTTTACCAAGAGCCGCCAGCCCTCGGTGATTGCATGAGATGGTCACAGACCAATGTCAGGGAGCTCTCCTGCCACTTTGTTGGTGGTTTGGCCATGCTGATAGTCACCGTGGTGCTGTAAGGATGGCAAACAACACCTGCCTAGTTTGCAAAAGAAACTCTTTCCATTCAAAGCTGGTGCCCTGAAGGGTTGTGTGTTTGGAGGACCTCTGAGAGCACTCAATTGTTGCCAGATCAGAGAGCGTGTTGTTCCTTTACTCTGTAATGACCTCCCATTTTCCTGGATTTTACAATTAGGGGAAGCAAATGTTCTCATTGTACATTTTGCAATGAGTTTGTGAATGTTGGTACTGCAGGTAGGGCTGGATTTTGGAGCAGAAGTCCAGGGCCATGTAACCAAGGGGGAACTCAAAGGACCAAGCAAACCAGAACCAGCATCAGCACCTTGAGCCATTGATGGCCTGCCAAGGCCCACTGGGACTGATGCTGGTTGCTGAAACATCTTCTGTTTAATCTTTCTTACTTTTCTAGTTTGGGGCAAGCCTGCCATGAACATGGTTATGGATGCTCACTTTATTGTTTTTTACTTTAAAAATGCATTATTAGTAAATGCATTCTCTGGGCAGCTAGCAATAAATAAGTCTTTATTTAGTGCTATTTGTTGTTCTCCTTACTGTTCTTTCCTCCAACACTTATTGCCAGGGAAGCGAGACCTGTTTTATTCCTGTAGTCCTGAAGGTGCTATGGCTTAAGTGGATTTTTGAAACTGCTCGTGTTCAGAGTATTTCCTTGTTATCGGAATTGGCTTTTTTACTGCAGTGTCAGGGGTATGGAAGCTGTTGTAAAGCACGGAATGGTGGTGTCGGTTGTGAAGATGAGAGGAAAGTGAATTGTGGGTTTCACAGCTGAAGTAATAATACTTGTGGCTTGTAATACCTTAAAAGCCCAGGGTCTGAAAGTACCTGCCGGCAATGCTAGTTAGTGTTCTCAGTTGCAAATGTCATAACTGAAGTTGTGATGTGGTTAGGAAGATGCTGAAACCCTTCTCTCTTGGAAGAAAACCGTTCGTTCAAGCATGGGTTTGCTTCAAGCAGGTCCATCTGGGTGGATGACTCTGAATTGAACATTTGCCTTTTTAAAACAAAAACAAAAAACCCTCTCTTATTCTATCTATAGTGATGAGACTATCTATTATGTGGGCGTTCTGAGGTGGTGTAGTGTAGTATCATAAAATAAATAACAAAAAATATACAAATACATTTTGTGTACCAGTACCGCTTTACATACCATTCTCAACCATCTCAGACCCTTGAGGCCTTGGTGATGGTGTCCCCCCCGTCCCCCCGCATCCCTGTATATAAATACTGTACTATATAGTAAATGGAATGGAATGGAACTGGCTGGTTAAGTCTGCCTGTTGTGATTCTTTGCCTGGCCTCCCTTTAAGTCGTCCACATAGGAGCATAAGAAGAGCTGGCTGGATCAGGCCCATCTAGTCCAGCATCCTGTCCTCACAGTGGCCAAACAGATGCCCCAAAGGGGAGCCTACAAGCCAGACTTTCCAGCATTCATTTGTCTCTCAGGACAGACAGATGCGAATGATTTTTTTGACTCTTAACTTGCAGCAGCTCTCCAGGTTTTCAATTGGGGGGGGGGGGCGTTGGATATTTGCAACCTGACCTAAAGATGCCAGGAATTGAACCTGGCACCTTCTGCATGAAAAGCAAGTGCTTCTACCACGTTTTAGACTTTTCTTTTTAAATTTTTTAACTGCGCTCTTTCCTATTGCCTTTTGTGTTTCTAAATGGTTTGTGTTTTAGCTAGAGAAGCAACATGCACATTTTATAAATAGCTAAGTGGCTGGAACACACACAGTGTGCATGGCCCTACCTACCATCAATGGTGTGACCTTGTCAGTTTCTTACGAACTGCATCATGGAGCGTTCTGGAGTCGCGGAGCTACAGAACACGAGCTCCCCCCCCCCCTTTAGTAGCGCCTGCCTTTTATTCTTGCTCTCTTTCCCCCTGCAGTATCTCTTCAGATCTCTCATTCCTATTTAAGAGGATTTTGGTGTGATGAGAGTCTCTTTCAAGTTGCAAGGAAGCTGGCCAGCCAGCACCAGATTTTCTCTCTCTCCCTGCCCCCCAGCAATGGTTGCAACCCTGTCGGCTGGTTGCCCATGGAAGGCTTTGCTATGAAATCTCCCCTGCGGTGATTAGGACCTGCAAATGCAGCTAGATCTGGAAATATGTGTGGAGCGTATTGGTTTCATTTATGAATCACCCTCCGTGGAGCAGCCCAAAGTGATTTACAATCTAATAAAAGCATAAAACAGCTTACCTGTGTGAGACCACCTTCCCGCATATATGCCTGCTCAACTGCTTCGATCTGCAGAACTGGCACTGTTTCAATTGCCATATAGCACTCGCTTCGCATTTGTAAGGAATCTTTTAGCATGGCAGCACCCACCCTCTGGGACTCCCTGCCACTTGACATCAGACAGGCACCTTCACTGTTCTCAAGCCTACTTAGACAGTGTAGAATGTTGGTGTTTGTTTTAATCTGATTTTGGTTTGTTGCTGATTTTATCTTTTGAATGCCTTAAAGAGTTTTTTTCAGGGATAATTTTATTGTTTTGTTCTCTTCATAAACTGCTTTGAGTTTTTACAATCAAAGGGTGCATAGATTTTATGAGATAAAATAAATAAATAAATACAGAACTGTTAAATATATTAAAACAACTGGAAAACAGTTTTGTTTTTTTTACATGTCAATTATACGTACCAGCAAGGATATATGTGCTGGCTTCCTGCTGAGCTTTTCTAAAAAAGAATTCCCAGTGAAATGGCAGTTTTTTATAGTAGCTGATCCCTTGGCAGAATGGGACTCAGTTGATTTTGTTGAGCTCCCCAAAGCCCTGTTTTCCTTTCATTTGGAGAGGTCTTGCAGCCAGTTTCCTTGTTCCTCACAGGAGATTTTGGCTGATTTGTGGAGGGTGGGACAGTTACATTCCTGGGCGTCCTCCAGTGATAAATTTCCAGTACCTGAAGTGTATGTGATCGTTGTGATAAATGCCTTTCGTATTTCTAGACTCTATGGGTATGTTAACACAAGCATTGTCCCCAGTTATTTATTTAGTTGTGCACATACAGAGATTTGTCAAAGACTTTGTCAACTTCAAGTGAAGTTTAGGTGGATTTTCTCTCCCCTGTGTATATGTGCCACATACTTCTACTCATTTTATGTTAGTAGTTGTATGATTTTGGTGTTTTATTTTCTGCGGGCTTGTGGCAGGCGAATAAAATTGGATGGATGGCTTGCCAAAGTTCTCAAACCATAAACAAGTCTTGTGGCACCTTAAATCAGTACAAACTTTTGTGAAGTACAATCCACTTTATCAGATGTGTGAAATATCATTCTGAGTTACAGGAATCTCTTTGTATGTTTTTTGGGGAGGAGGTAGGGATTTAAAGCATTCGATCAGAGGGACATGAAATGCAGAAAAGTGCAGACACTTGCAATTATGTAATTAACTGTGGCCATTCACAGAACAGGTTTGTAAGTCTTTAAGGTGAAAGAAGAGGTTTTCTTGTTTTTCCTGCAACAAACTTAACACAGTTTCCCCTCTGGATGTCTTTCAACCATGTTTCCTAAAAGCTGGGAAAAGTAAACTGACTATGATGGTAAATTAGAAATAAGAAAAAACAAACAATGGTATAGCTGCTGCTGCTGCTGCTGCTGCTGCTTCTTTGGCGATCACTTGTAGCCGAGTAAGATTGTCTTCCATAAACACTGTTTTAACAATGAGTCCGTAAGTGACTGTGGAGGCCAATTCTGGATCCACATGTCCTTCCACAGTGGGGACATTGGTTTCTGGGCGGGAGCTGATCACAGTGTGGATTTGCCAAGCGTGCCTTCCTCTTAGCACGTTTCTCCCTTGCGTCCTGAGTTTGAGTGTCTTCAGAGCCCATGACACCTTTAGTAAAGGCTGTTCTCCAACTGGAGCACTCACAGGCCAGTGTTTCCCAGTTGTCAGTGTTTATACTACATTTTTTTAGATTTGCCTTGAGACAGTCTATAAACCCCTTTTGTTGACCACCAGCATTACGCTTTCCATTTTTAAGTTCAGAATAGAGTAGTTGCTTTGGAAGACGATTATCAGGCATCCGCACAACATGACCCTCTCGCTGGATCATCACCTTGTCATGATGAGTGGGCTTGCATGTTCCTATGACCCTTGTGAGCGAAGCCGTTGGGAATCTCGTACTCCCAACAGGGTCACCCAAGGCGGTAAGGTCAAAGGGAAGGAGCCGGACAAAGAATGATCCAAGAAGTCCTCAACGGCAGAACAGGCGGATGATAACAAGCGGTATGTTACAATGGCTGTGAAGGCAGATGAAGGCTGCAGCAGATAGGAATCTACCGGTTTGTCGTGACTATTTCATGCCATTGGAACAGAGCCCTACTTCGAAGACTGTGCGTTGATCAGCGTGCACTGATCTACACACATAAAACAGGCTCAGGCATCTTCCAAAAACCCAACCCAAAACCCAAAAGTCCCATGGCGATCGGCAATGGTATAGCAACATCTGGATAGCTCAGTTGGTTAGAGCGTGGTGCTGATAATGCCAAGGTTGCAGGTTCAATCCCTGTTTGGGACAGCTGTATATACCTGCATTGCAGAAGGCTGGACTAGTATCAGGAGTCAGCAAACTTTTTCAGCAGGGGGCCGGTCCACTGTCCCTCAGACTTTGTGGGGGGCCAGACTATATTTGGGGGGGGGTGATGAATTCTTTTGCCCCACAAATAACCCAGAGATGCATTTGAAATAAAAGCACACATTCTACTCATGTAAAAACACCAGGCAGGCCCCACAAATAACCCAGAAATGCATTTTAAATAAAAGGACATATTCTACTCATGTAAAAACACGCTGGTTCCTGGATGGTCCATGGGCTGGATTTATAGGTGATTAGACTGGATCCCTAGGACTAGATGATCCCTAGGGTCTCTTCCAACTCTACGATTCTGTGATCTCAATCTCTGTCTTTGAGTCATCTTACTTCCTTGTTACAGAATGAGTGTGTGGGACAGGGATGGGAACCATCAGGTCCTCTGGACCTTTCTATGTGGCCCTCAATAACTCTCCCCAAGCTGAACCCCTCTCTCCAGGCCCAGACCCTTCACTGGTCCTGCAAGCTTGACCAGAAGGGAGCCTGCAAAATGTTCCCCGCCTCTGGTGTAGCAGATATTTAGCTCGGTGGGATTGTTGCTTTTAAGCCCTCATTTCATTAAAGGCAGTTGCCAGTGTTGTGTACCATGCAATTATCTGGGACAGATTTCTTCGCTGTTGTGACAAGCCAATCCCAAACAAAAATTTGTCTTCATATTCTATGAATTATTGATTGGGATACCGTTTGGCGGCCTACTTCTGCTGGTGGCAGGCAATAGGATAGCTTGCAATTCTTTCCCCAGCATTTCCAGGGTTGTCTGAATCAGAGGGTGTGGGGCTGGTGGCAGCGAGAGATGGGGAAGGGCCCCTGTGTTTGCACCCTGCAATGTGTTGAGTGGTGATTTGGGTGCAGGCACTAAACAGTATCCAGAAGCTCTTCCCGAGACTGAAAACCCTGGAGAGCTGCTGCCAGTCAGTGTCGACAGTACTGAGCTATATGGGCCAGCTGTCTGACTTGGTCTCAGGCCATGGCTTTGCTGGGGCTGATAGGAGTGGTAGTCCATGCCTCTGGAGGGTACCAGCTTGGGGAAAGTTGCTCTGCCATTCTGCTTGTCCTTTCTGCAGCAGCCCAGTGCCTGATGATCATTTCTGAGATTTGCACATTTGCTTATGAACTGGAGAATTTCGCTTGTTTATGTCGGACAGCTGCAATTGCCCATTGTTCCCGTCCCGATATGAGTTGCAGAACAGGTGAGGCTTGCTCCGGTGGCACAAGGGGGACCTTCCGTCTGCCTGTGTTTTGTGCCTTTAATTTGTTTTTCCACCATCGCAAAAGTGGTGCCTCTATCAGGGAAGATTGAGCTTCTCTGGCTCTGCCTAGGCCTTAATTAACGCATCAATGGGCTGACTGACAAGGTTTGAACTGTGTTTGATTCCTTGCATAATGGAAAGTGAAATAAATTAACACTTTCTCCATAAATGGGAGATAGCAGAGTGACAAAAGTATCAGCACCACCCTCATCTTTGACTTTTTGAAGGCTTTGAAGAGGCACCAAGCTGAGATTGTGAATTGATGCTCCTTCCATAAGAATCAAGCTTCCAGATTAACAGAGTACCATTGGGGGGGGATGGGGTTTTTTTTTGGGGGGGTGCCCTTTTAATCTGGGGATGAGCTCCAAATGACTTACACTGATGTAAGTGAGCTAGTAGAAACTTACCGGTGCTATTAATTTTCATAGATTTGTGTTGATTTCTGTTACCTGAAACTTTTCTGTACCACTCACCATGTTATTTTGGGCTTGCCAGTCAAAAGGTTGGCAGTTCAAATCCGCACAATGGGGTGAGCTCCCATTGCTCTGTCCCAGCTCCTGCCAACCTAGCAGTTCGAAAGCACGCCAGTGCAAGTAGATAAATAGGTACCACTGTGGCGGGAAGGTAAACGGCATTTCCGTGTGCTGCTCTGGTTTCCATCATGGTGTCCCATTGCACCAGAAGCGGTTTAGTCCTATTGGCCACATGTCCCAGAAAGCTGTCTGTGGACAAACACCGGCTCCCTCGGCCTGAAAGCGAGACGAGTGCCACAACCCCATAATCACCTTTGACTAGACTTAACTGTCCAGGGGTCTTTTACCATTTTTTACCTTTTGGGTTTGTGCAAAGCTCCCATCATCCTTGACCATGGTCCATACTTCATGGGATGTGATGGGAGTTGTAGTCCATAACATCTGATTGGTGAAGGCTGAGCTGGACATTGTTGGCAATATTGTGCTGTGCTTACAGATGCATGGAGGAGAGGCTTACCGATGACTATTAGCCATAATGGCTATGCTCTTTCTCAGCAATTAGAGGCAGCAATGCTTCTGAATACCATTTGCTAGAAACCACAGGAGGGGAGAGTTGCTCTTGTGCCTGGGTCCTGCTCACAGGCTTTCAACTGGGGCATTTGGCTGGACACTGTGAGAACAGGATGCTCTGTTAGATAGGCCACAGGCCTGATCCAGCAGTTGCTTTTTATGCTCTTGCATTGTTATGCATGGAGGATGTAGAGTCCGTTAACAAATCTCAACTAGAGAAGTTATCACATTTTTTAAAAAGGAAGTATTTTCCCCTCCACCTCTCCAAAGTCAGTATTTGTGACAAAATATGCTTGACAGAGCTCTCTTGTGCTTTTCAATCTCTTGCCTAGTATGTTGAGGGATGGGGATGGGAATACCGTATATTTGTTTTATTTTCACCCTGTCTTTCTAATATGGACTGGAGAATGGCTTGCTTTTTGTAGGGTAGGATCCCAGGCAGTTTCCTTTCCAGGCACTTGGCCAGATCTAGGCCTGCTTGGGTTGAGGTGCAAGGCATCCTCTTCTTCTGCCCATGCCTCAGGAACTATAAGACATTTCTCTGGTGGAAAGTTTTCTCAATGCAAAAACTGTCCAGCCATTACAAACAGTCTGATGATGAAGGGGTAGGGTGAGGGTGGGGTCAGGGGAGAGAATCAGAAGGATGAAATTAGCAAATATTCAGCAAGCGGGATTGCATAAGATTGCCATCCAGGCATTCTGTAACCCTCCCCGCACAAATCTGAATTATTCAGCGCAGAGAGTGCCATGGAGGAATCAAATTGTGTTCTTGCCTGATTTAATAGGAGAGATACTGAAACACCAAAATGCACACTTGGAATGACTAATTTGCAAAGACACAGACAAGTGTCTGGATAACGAAGAAACATCCCTAGAATGAATTATTAGATTTGAAGCCTGTAGCTAACTCTTTCTTGTCTCACTGCTGGAACGAGGAGAAGAGATGTGTTTGAAGTAATGGGTTCAGAATTTGCAGGATTTAGAATCTGTGTGCAAGTGTACTTGCATAGCAAGCAAAGGGCGACATCTGGTTATTGGGGGCTTAACTTTCACTCTAACATACTGAGCATGCTTCTAGCCATCATGACTGCAAAGCAGGAATGGCTAACCTGGTGCCCTCCCAGGTGTTGCTGAACTGAAACTCCCATCACCCCAGACCATTGGCCATGCTGGCTGGGACTGATGGGAGTTGTAGTCCAAAACATCTTGAGGACACCAGGTTGACAAAGGTGAGCTTGTTAAAGTGAGTCTTCCCTTGCCTGAGACCTGTCCATGGTTCTGAAGGATGTGTATCTGAGTGTTCGTACTTTCTAATTTTTGACAGAGTGGCAACCTCTGCCTGTCAGTTCTCCACCCTGCCTGTCTCCTCCAGCTGACTCCCTATCCTAATTTCTCTAGGCTCTTGTGTCCCAGAGGCAAAGTGAGGCAGGCCAGTGAATCATGCAGAAGCACTGCAAGTGGAGAGCTTTGGGGCTCACTGGAGCATTTGATTAAATTTAATTTCTCATGACCTGCTAGCAGTCTTCCCGCAGCACAGTAGCAAGCCTCAGTTTAGGACTTAAGTGCCTAGTTTGTTTATCATCTGCTAGGAACATAGGAAGCTGTACTGAGTCAGACCAATGATCCAGTTCAGTATTGTCTACACTGACTCCAGGGTCTAAGGCAAGGGGTAATTCCTAGTCCTACCTGGAGATGCCAGAGGTTTAACCTGGGTGTCAGAAGCGAGCCAGCAATAAACCACATGGAGTAAGTGAAGTTAACTCCCTTGGAAGAAACAGGATCCACTCAGGAGCGCCAGACTAAAGAGCCAGACTCTTCTCAGTAGCTCTTGCCCCTATGAGGGTGGAGGGGAGCTTTTTGCAGCAGAAGGGGGAGACACCCGTGCTTTTTCACCAGCCTGATTCATCTCTGCGTCTTGGCCTCCCTCGTCTCCTGCTTCTGCTGCTGCCTCTGATTTTGGGCTTCTCTCTACCACAGACTCTCCCAGCTCACTAAGCCAGGTGTAGGCAAACTCAGCCCTCCAGATGTTTTGGTACTACAACTCCCATCATCCCTAGCTAACAGGACCAGTGGTCAGGGATGATGGGAACTGTAGTCTCAAAACATCTGGAGGGCTGAGTTTGCCTATGCCTGCACTAAGCCCCTTTGCCTCTTCAGCTTCTGACACCTCTTCCTCCCATTCTTCTCCCTCTGACCACTCATCATCATCCCACCACCAGTCCCCAGGCTCTTTGTCCTCTTCCCTTGGAGGTTCCCCAGCTGGTGTCTCCCACCATTCCTCTGCATCCAACGAGTCCATGACATTGAGCCTTTATTGACTGCAAAGAAGATATTCTACTCACTGAGCTACGGTCCTTCACTATACAGTGTCAGAACATTGACCTATCTGGCTCAGTATTGTCTGCATTGACTGGCAGCAAGATTTCAGGCAAGGGGTCCTTCTCAGCTCTGCCTGGAGATGCCCAAGGTTGAACCTGGGCTTTTTACATATGAAGTGTGCAGTCTATAGTCTTTCCTCTATTTTAGTTTAAACTTTCAGTTTAAAGTAAGGTTCTAGTCCTCTTGGTTCTGAATAAAGGACTGGTTTAAATAGGAAGCTGTCATAGTCCTGTGCTGCTTAGCCATGGCAAAACTCAGTGGCAGGAAGGCCAGCCAACCAGCCAAGTTGGGGGGGGGGTGTACTTGCCTTGAGACAGAGTCTGTATGCGAGGTTCAGTCCAGTCCTAAGGTCAGGAGTATCTCAGCTCATGTAGTCAGATGGTCCGGGGGTCAAGAAAGCTGAGAGTCTAAGGTCACGAGAAGCAGCAAGGTCTGGCCAGGAATGACAAATGTTGTTTCCAGCAACTGAATAATAGTAATAATAATAATAATAATAATAATAATAATAATAATTTTTATTTATACCCAGCCCTCCCCTGTCAGAGCCAGGCTCAGGGTGGCTAATACCAGTAAAATTACAGTAAAAACATAATAGGGAAAAAACAAACAATTTAAAATACAGGTTAAAATGCAATTTAAAATGCAGCCTCATTTTAAAAGTAGCCCATAAATCAAAACCATAAGGGGAGGGAAACATAAGGGTCAGACTGAGTCCAAACCAAAGGCCAGACGGAACAGCTCTGTCTTGCAGGCCCTGCGGAAAGATGGCAAGGACCCTAGTCTCTTGTGACAGAGCGTTCAACCAAGTCGGGGCCAGTACTGAAAAGGCCCTAGCCCTAGATGAGTACTGAAAAGGCCCTGGCCCTAATGAGGCTGGAAACCCTGCTTAAGAAAGCTGGAGCCAGCTGGTTCACATCAGGAGCAAGAAGGCTGATCAGCAGTGGGTGAAGTCACTGTGCCTCCTGCTCCTTCAGGCTGCTGCTCAACAGGTAAAGCCAATTCCTGGCCCAGGACAGAAGCCACCTTACACTGACTCAAGACTCATGGCCCACCTAGCTTAGTATTGTTGACACTGATTGGCAGCATCTTTCCAGGGTTTCAGATGAGGAGTCATTCCCAGCCCTGCCTGGAGATGCTGGAGAATTGAGCCCGTGACGCTCTGCATGCCAAGCAGGTGCTTTGCCACTGAGCTGTGGCCCTTCTTAGAACTGCTTGCAAGAGTGTTCATTACAGTGGTATTAAGATTGTTTAGTAGTCCTGATAAGCGCTGGAGCTGAATTGGAAAAACAAACTCTTCCCCTGTGAGTTTGAAAACAAGAATGGAATGGGGGGGGGGGGACAACAACAATGCGGAGCCTTATCCGCCAAGAATAACAAAAGTCTAATTTGTAGCTTCCGACACTAATTAGCTATCTTAATTACTGCCAGCGACTTCCTCTCCTTCAGGTTATCGCAAGAACCTTCCTTTCTGAAATGCCTGGGGAGAGATCAGCCCTTTCCAGATGACAAAATTCTCCCCTGGAGCTGGTGCACAGGTGTTCGCAGCAAACGAATGGCTATTTTCTGTGATGGGGAGAGGAAAATGGAATCCAGCATTCCGTGACTTGTATAAATTATGGAACTACAGTGGTACCTCTGGTTAAGTACTTAATTTGTTCCCGAGGTCTGTTCTTAACCTGAAACTGTTCTTAACCTGAAGCACCACTTTAGTTAATGGGGCCTCCTGCTGCCGCTGCGCCGCCAGTGCATGATTTCTGTTCTCATCCTGAAGCAAAGTTCTTAACCTGAAGCACTATTTCTGGGTTAGTGGAGTCTGTAACCTGAAGCGTATGTAACCCGAGGTACCACTGTATTCCCTTTGCTTTGCATAAGTGAGTATTGTTGCAGCAGAGGTGATTCCTAGGAATCTTAGTTGCCCACCTTTCTGAAATTTCAGCACATATACCTTCAGGGCCAGAAAGGAATAAAGCTTGCTGTTTCTTTGCTTAAAACGCAACCGCCACAACCACGAGCTCAGAGTTTCTCAGGAAGGTGAAATCTGTGCCCCATGCCATTCTCTGCATTCCCCTGGATTTGCAGCAGAAACCCATATGCGGTCTCTGTTGATCAGCTGGTAATTTGCACGACAGTTGGGGGCATGGGGACAAACTGCAAGAAGGCAAGCTCCTTTCATGTGTGGGGCAGGTGTAGAAACCCATGCACAAATATATCTGCTAATATGCTAATCTGCATACTAGACCCCTGGCTAGTAGCTCAGGTCCTATCTCTACGCATCTGTCCACCTTCCTGCTCTTCCTCTCAGGAGAAATTTAGCACTTTTCCCTTGCTGTAACTATTTGTGCTTGGGAGGTGACTCACTGCTAAGTCAGAAATGTCAAATGCAGCGCACACACACACACACGTCTTCAAGTCAGTTTATTCGTGCCTTGGAGGTAAACGAACCTTCATTTGGAAGTCTAATGCTTGTATAAGGTGCTTTTTTTAAAAAAAAGAGTGGATGGAACGGGTGCTTTCTTTAATAACTGCAGTCCCGATAAAATGTACCTGCTTCTTACCAGCCACCCTTTTGAAAACTTATGGGGACATTTCTTACCCCACTGCCAAATTAGTTTCTTTTCAAAAGCCCCGAAGCCAGGGACATACTATAACAAAAGGGTTTGATTTAGGTGAAAGCATACAGTGTGTCTTATTTATAGGATTGAATGATAAGATCCTGGCTGCGTCGGTTCTGACTGGCAACAGGAAAACCACTTAAATTATCTTTGTTGGGTTCCAAGCCTGGTTAAAATTAATATTATTATAACAGCTGCTTTCCTGGTCACCCATGGAGAGGAAGGATTGCCTGTAGGCGAACAAGCAGTGAAACCTTTGTAAACAGGAGGAAAGGGGGGGTATTTTTTTATTTGCCTTCCAGGCTGTCAATGTGTTAACAAGGGTGTGTGTGAACTATGAAAAATGTGGGCTAATAATGACGTTTGTGGCCCTATTTGCCTGGTTGAGTTTAAAGGTAGTGTTTTCCTAGCAAAGCTCTTTCTTGCCCTAGGAAATGTGTGTGTTCAAAATGGGTGTTGCAAGGAAATAACATAGGAAGCTGACTTACACTGATCATCCCCCTCAGTGCTGTTGACACTGACTTGCAGCAGTGCTCCAGGTTTTTAAATACCCAACCCAGAGATGCCAGGGATCAAACCTTGGGAGCTTTTGCAAGCAAAGCAGTGCTGTATCCACTGTAAAAGATAAAGGTAAAGGGATCCCTGACCATTAGGTCCAGTCGTGAACAACTCTGGGGTTGCAGTGCTCATCTCGCTTTATTGGCCAAGGGAGCCGGCGTATAGCCAGCATCACTAAGCCGCTTCTGGCAAACCAGAGCAGCGCACGGAAATGCCATTTACCTTCCCGCCGGAGTGGTACCTATTTATCTACTTGCACTGGCATGCTTTCGAACTGCTAGGTTGGCAGGAGCAGGGACTGAGCAACGGGAGCTCACCCCGTCGCGGGGATTCGAATCGCCAACCATCTGATCGGAAAGTCCTAGGCTCTGTGGTTTAACCCGCAGCGCCACCCGCGTCCCTGTATCCACTGTACTATGTCCCTTTATCCGCTTTCCAGTTTGCTTTTGGTGACAACTGTTAAGCATCAGCTTTGCAGAAGCTTTGCAAGCGATGCTCTGCTGAGCAGCAAATCCCACGGCGTGCAGAGAGTTCCTTTTCATCTTTGCTGTAAAGTGTTCCCCCCCATTTCAGGAGAAATCTGAGCAAAATATGAGCCCTGCTGCTGGTCCGGGCCAAAGGCTTCTCTAGTCCAGCATCTTCATTTCATTTCACTTTTAATTTGTATTCCGCCTTTCTATATTACTGTACTCAAGGGGGTTTACAGCAACAAAATATACAACAGGGAACACACGCCATATAGTAACCTGATCTAATACAAAAAGCCATAAGAAAACATAACTTTAAAATAAAACGGCAACATATCAAATAAAGTAATATTCAATCATCTGTTAGGAAATAATAGTGCACAATAAAATTAATTCTCAAAACATCAGCAAATAATAATTTGACAGAAATTCACTCTTGACAATTAAAATAAATACAGTGGTACCTTGGGTTACATACACTTCAGGTTACAGACTCTGCTAACCCAGAAATAGTACCTCGTGTTAAGAACTTTGCTTCAGGATAAGAACAGAAATTGTGCAGTGGCGGCGGCACGGCAGCAGGAGGCCCCATTAGCTAAAGTGGTGCTTCAGGTTAAGAACAGTTTCAGGTTAAGAATGGATCTCTGGAACGAATTAAGTACTTAATCCAAGGTACCACTGTAAAATAAAACCCCACAAGCAGGACCTGAGATTCCCAGCAAGTGACATTCAGAGACGTGCTGCCTCTACTAACGGAGGCAGTATGTAGCCACTGCGGCTAGTAATGCTCACCAGATTGGAAGGAAGAGGCGTGGGTGAAACTTAGGACTTCCAATCAGCAGTGGAGCCTAGGAAGCTGCTTGATAACTGGTCCATCTGACTCAGTATTGTCTGCACTGACTGGCAGGGGCTCTCCAGAGTTTCAGGCAAGGGACATTCCGAGCCCTACTTGGCGATGCTGTGGCTTGAACCTAGGACCTTCTGCAGACAAAGGAAGTGCTCTGCTACTGAGCCACAGACTTTCTGGACCCTTCTGAGTGACAACCTGTATTCAGAGCACCTCCACCTAACTCCTGGACCGGTGCCTTATACACTTTATGGCAGAAACGGTGCTAAGAGTTCACGTTCTTCACCCCGCCATGAAGGCCAGGACATGACGTCTCAGGGGCAACGGGTTCCCTGCCCTGGCCTTAAGGCGGCACAATGGCTGGATGTTGTGAGCCTGCTCTGAAGGATTTTTGCTTGTTTGCTTTGCTTTCTAGATTAGGGCCCCCTTTGGACAAAGCCCCCAATTGCCCCTGTGGAGGTGGCAACTCCCAAGTGCCTGAATCCTGCTACCAGCCTTGGATTTGGTTGTCTTTATTTTGAGCCAGCCAGAGGGTGTTAGCCTCTTTCCCCTTCCTTTCAGATTTCCCCTCCGGCAGAGTTTCAGCACAATAAATGGACTTCCTTTTTGCTTTTGAGCAATGCTTGGTCAATGTCTGTGAGCCTGGAAGAATTGTGTGCATTCTCAGATGGAAGCTCCGAATTGTGTAACACAGAACCAAACGCTTCATGCCGCCAAGTTTTATTTATTTTTCTCTTTTTTATTTTTATATTTATACCTCACCTTTCCTTCCAAGGAGCTCAGTGTGGCAAAAAAATGGTTCTGCTTTGCCTCTCCTCACAACAACCCAGCAGTGTAGTGTATTCACAGGAACTCATTGTTAACTGTTTGTGGATATCCCTTTTCTGCCTATCTCGTTTCTTGTCGAGATCAGCAGAGAGAGGATAACCACAAACAGCTAATAGTGAGTTTTCATGAACACCCTACCCCACTGACCGTTTTTCATCAGAAGACATGGCAAGGTAGTTTACAACCTCCACAAAATACAATATAAAGGTAAAGGTAAAGGTACCCCTGCCCGTACGGGCCAGTCGTGTCCGACTCTAGGGTTGCGTGCTCATCTCGTTCTAGAGGCCGTGAGCTGGCGCCGTCCGAAGACACTTCCGGGTCACGTGGCCAGCGTGACGAAGCTGCAGCTGGTGAGCCAGCACCAGCGCAGCACACGGAAACGCCATTTACCTTCCCGCTATAAAGCGGTCCCTATTTATCTACTTGCACTTAGGGGTGCTTTCGAACTGCTAGGTGGGCAGGAGCTGGGACCGAACGACGGGAGCTCACCCCGCCGCGGGGATTCGAACCGCTGACCATACGATCGGCAAGTCCTAGGCACTGAGGTTTTACCCACAGCGCCACCCGCGTCCCAAAATACAATATATGAAACAATAAAAAGTAAATTAGTTAGTTAAACTATGGAACTCCTTTCCACTGGAGGCAGTGATGGCCATCAGCTTGGATGGCTCTAAAAGAGGACTGGACATATTCATGGCGGAAACAGCTATCAGTGGCTACTTGTTATGATGGATGTGCTCTGCCTACATGGTTGGAGAAAGCAAATATGTTAATTCTGAATGCCAGTTGCTGGAAACCTCAGGAATGGGAGAGGGTTCTTTGTGCTTGAATCCTGCTTGCATCTAGTTGGCCACTGTGAGAACAGGTTGCTGGACTAGATGGGTCATTGGGCCAGATCCTGCAGGCTCGTCTTATGTTCTTAAATACAGTATGAAGCCTCAAAATTTATAAGAGAGGATCTGACTCACTCGGTACCCACACAAATTCCACATATGCTAAACACACCTGTACCTCTGCACACATTCAGCCTCAGTTCCTTTCACTCTCAACCATTAGTGACCCCCAATAACCCACTAGGTCAGGGGTGGGCCCTCTGAGTTTGGTCTGCCAAGCTCTTTGGGCAAGCCTTACCCACCTTTCTATCCCCTGTTGAGATGTAATATCTGGCACTGAACAAGTGGAAGCACAGTTGCAGAGGAACGCTTGGGAGCATGCTGGAAGGCAAAAGCAAGCAGAGTGATAGATGATAACTCTCTTTACCTTTTTAAAAGGCAGTTCAGAAACCATTTCAGAAAAGAGAGTATATCTACCATCGGATCTGAACTTTATTGTGACTTTTATGGGGTGATTCTTTTCGTACTTGCTGCCTCTAGGATTCACACCAAAATGCTTTCAGAGACAACTATACATTAGCATGGTGGTGCCTTGCTTTAAATATATTTTTATTGCTCCCCCTTTTTTTTAATCCTTGCTTTTTCCCCTCCTTTTTTTACTGTATTTTTATATATCTATCATTGACGTAAGAGCTTGGCTGCTGGATCAGGCGAGTGGCTCATCTTGTTCAGCATTTTTGTTGAGATTCCTTCATTGCAGAGGGTTGAGCTAGATGACATTCAGGGTCCCTTCCAGGATTCCATGATCCTGTTCTCACATTGGCCAAACAGATGCCCAAAAGGAAAACCTGCAAGCCAGGATCTGATCACAAGAGCCCTCCTGTGGCTTCCAGCAACTGGTATCCAGAAACAGTACTGGCTTTAACTGTGAAGACCAGGCATGGCCAATGTGACTAGGAGCTGTTGATAGCCTTCTCCTCACTGAATTTGCCCAATCCACTTTGAAAGCCATCCAGATTGGTGGCCATCATTGCCTTCTATGAGAGCAAGTTCCATAGTTTAACTGCATGCAAAGATTATTTTCAGTATTTGGAGATGTGGCTTGTTGTATATTGTTCAACCTGCTTGATTTATTTATTTATTTTTTAAAAGAAAATATCTTTGGCCATAAGCAATAAAGCAATTAAAGTTTGATGTGACCTAAAAAGATGCCTGTTAATTGCATCCATGTAATAAATGGGACCAGTTTACCTGTAAGATTGCCTTACCCTATATGCAAACACCTGACTGCTTTGATTGACAAAACAGGCACCGTTACAGGTGCCAAATAACCCCCATTCCACATTTGTAAGAAATGGATATTTTAGCGTGGCACATTGGAACTCCCTGCTTATGGACATGGTGCCTTCACTGTACTCTTTTTGGCAGCTGCTAGAAACATTTTTGTCTAGCCAAACCTATCCAGAAACATAGAATGCCAACGTGTGTTTTGATCTGGTTTGTAGCTGATTTTTTATTTTAATTTCCTTGAATGTTTTAAATGAGTGTTTTAAAAGTTTTTACCAATAATTTAACTGGGGGTTTCCCCCCCTCTTTGTATAGTAGTAGTATAGTATAGTATAGTATAGTATAGTATAGTAACAAAGTTGATCCTTAGGTTCTCATTCCCTCCTGAAACTAACAACACTTCACCTATTTCTCTCCCTCTGCCCCCTTCCCTTCCCTTCAAGAGCTTCATGGATCTTCCAAGCCAAGAGGAACAGTCTAAGTTTAAAGTGTTAGCTTCTTTTTGTTCACATGATTCCAGTCTACCCCAACTTGGGGCTGGTGGGAGCTGTAGTCCAGTGTGTCTGGAGGATGCCAGGTTGGGGAAAGGCTTCCTTGTTCCATAAATCCCCATGTATGCTAATAGAAGCCCTGCAGGCTATTGCGAGCAATGGGGAGGGAGGCCTCTCCAGGTGCTTGCGAAGGGGATGAAAGGTCCTCCTCTCTCCGGGAATGTTTTTCCACATTAGCCTCCATCAGCGCATCAGCTGTGCACCAATCAAAACAGATTTGCTTGCCAAACAGAAAGCGATCGTAAATCAGTGGCAGCGATTACGATGTTCCCTCTGCAGAGTAATATGCAATAACACAATCTCCTTAAAAGCTGCCCCCGGCAATTAGAAAGGAAAAAAGGTATTTACCACCAAATGCAGTTCTGGAGGGCTCCCATTTTGGCTGGCTGCTAAAAGCTTTAGCTGGTTCATTGCAGCTGCGCCAACAGGATTGGGAGGGAGGGAGGGCGGGCAGGCAGAGGAGGCAGCGTGGAAACTGTCGAAAGGGAGCCAGGGGCATGACCCTGGAACCACTGGGATGCTCACTTGGCCGAAGTGTTGGAGCCAAAGTGTGGCCTGTCACCACAATTGCACATGCCCTGTGGTTACCCCATCATCCAAATCCTACTCCAAGAAAGCGTGCCTTTTCTGTGTAGTTTGCAACTTCTCTGACCTTGCATTGTTCTGGGTTTTGCTGGTCATGCGGAAGGGGCTGTGCAGGGGTCCGTGTCTTGGTGGCAGAACATCTCCCTTGAATGCCGAAGGCCCTCTCTTTGATCCCCTGCAATTCCAGGAAGGGCTGTGAAAGACACCCTGCCTGAAACCCTGAAGGGTCACTGCCAGTCAGTGTAGACAATACTGAGCAAGATGGACGAATTTGTCTGATTCAGTAGAAGGCAGCTGGTTCACCTGGCTTCTGAAATCAAGGACAGCTGAGACCTTTGGGTATATTACACATCCGGTCTTCCCGCTTTATGCTTTTCCACACTGGCATGGAATGAGGAGCTGTGATGCAGTCCAGTCTGTGGTGGCTGCAGCCAAGGGTCCCTCTTGTCTCACATTCCTTTCCAAAAGAATAGCCTGACATGGGAACTCCTATGAGAAGCTCATGGGAAGAGCAAGATGGAGCTGGCCAAATTCCTGTTGCTTGCCCCTTGCACCTGGCAGTTGGGTACCAATTTGGAGGATGCACTTGGCGAGCGCAGCCTTCCTGAATCCCGTTGCAATCCAGATCCAGGCGTGCCAACTCTAGAGGGTAGGGGAGGTGTCATCAGCCCTTTCAATATTCCTTAGCATAGGGCTCACCTCCCCCTACGGTTGAGGGGGCAGAGGAGGCCAAACCACCAAGCCAAGTGCAACACAGCATCAAAGGCAGGCTCCTCTTGTGTGTGTGAGAGGAGGAGCCATGACCATTGAAGCTGAGCTGCACTGGGCAAGGCCACCTCCCAACAATGCACTTCCAGTGATGTTTCTTTGGTCCAAGGTGGCACCTCTGTCCAAATCTGTTGGACCACAACGTTCATCAGCTCTGGGCAGCACAGCCATATTGGACTACAACTCCTATCATGGCTGTGTTGGCAGGGCATTGATGGGAGCTGTAGTCCAAAGCCTTTGGTGGGCACCAGCTTGGAGCAGCCTGGGCTAGCATCGTGGCTCATAATTGCTGAAATACTGACAGACCAATCATCCCTGAATTTGTCTGATTCTTGCTTAAAAGTCCTCTTGAACATTTGATTCTGTCAGCTATGAATTTGAGACATTCCCCCCCCCCCCCCCAGCCCTGTTTTCTCCCTTTCCAATGGTTAGAAGGAGGGGAGGGGAGAACCGTCTCTTTTGTGGGTGATGCCTAAAAGCATTTGATTAGAATAGCTAAAGACTGGAATCAGATGTCGTTAGGGTAATTCTCTGCGTTCATCATCATCATCGCCATAGAAACAGCCTATGATGTCAATCAGTAGAAAAGATTGGTGAGTACTTTGTCTGCTGATTGGGTAGGAAACAGCCTCCTGAATGCTGCTCTGCTTACCCATTAGGAAGGCTGAAGGAAGAAAATGGGAGGTGGGATGTAATTGCCCAGAGACAAAGCTATCAGTTGGCTGCCTTCTTCCTACTGTCTGCCTGAGCCTCCTATCCCGCAAGAGCTATTGGCTGAATGCTAGGATATCATGGAATGTTTGTTGCTGTCTCGAGGCAATTTGCTCATAAGATAATTTGAAACAGTTAAAAACAGCAAATGTAAACAAGACTAAGTCCCTAACAAGTGGACGCTTGTAGTAAAGACCCTGTTGGACAAAAAATGTCTTCAGTTGCTTCCAGAATGTGCAGGTGACGCCATATTTTGGCAGGGATGCTATTCCACAGAATGGGGCAGCAACCCTGAAGGCCCTGCCATGTGGGCTTCTGATATCTTTGGATCTATAAGGAGAAAATGGACTGTAACCGTCTACTCTGGGTGTAAAACGGATGAGGTAGTTTCTCAAGTGGCCTGGTCTTGAGCTGTATATAGGGACTTCTATGTTAGGACCAACACTTTGTTCACAATGCTTTAATAAAAAACTGCTTTGATATGTAGAGGGTTTCATACAGAAAAAGAGAATAGTTTTAACTCTACAAATGTCAGTATCTTTTGTCCTTCAGAAAGGTGCAAACTCTGTTCCAGTGTAGACAAAGGCTGGTTCCTGTTGCTCTAAAAGTATGGTATGTCTGCTGCCCCAGAATCTCTTATGGTATACTACTTTGTCCATGGCCAAGCAAAGCCCCCCTTAGCCAGCCTGCCTGTATTTGCATAATGTGTTTGTTCTGATGTTGTGCTATCATTTCTTGTGCTGCAGTCGACAGATTGTTCACCAGACATTGCTGACTCCATTATTTACCTAGGCTAATTGGCCGCTTAATAGCATTGTTCTCATTTCACAGGCGGTTCATCCCTGTTTGCAGGGTCTTTAATTGCCAAAATAACAGCAAGTTTGTTGTTGATTGTTACAGGTTGCCAGATGTGTTAAAAATCTGCATCCAGATGATTGCAGTGCCAATATATTGTGCGAAGCGCGAATGTTTTGCAAGAATGTAGGCAAGCTCTGTGGGTGGCGAGATGTCAGTTTTGTCTAGGCTTAAACCTGGTGCCCTCCAGCTATCATCAGCACGAACTGGGGTAGGAGAATTTGGACTCAGACACCCTTGCTGATCTAACTTCAAATCCCTCTGTAGATCCTGGTCCACCTTCTGCCCACTCCTGCTTGGAAACCCACTATACCTTTGGTGTGGAGATGCAGGAGATTTCAGCTGGGAATGGACCCAGGTTTGGAGGAGCTGAAAGTGGCTTGAGAGAAGCTTTGCTACCCATGAGAGGTGTCCATGCACTTTTGTTCCACTGTCCCTGCTGGTCAAATAAGTGTTGCAGGTTTTTGAAGCAATGCAAGAATCTTTGAAGCTTGTTTTACCAGAGACACAAATAGGCTGAATGTACATTCCTCGCACCATAGAATTATAGAGTTGGAAGGGATCATCCAAGGGTCATTCAGTCCAACCCCCTGCACCAGCTGCACTCTCACTCAGAGCTTTCTCTCAAGCCATCATTTGTCTGCAGCTTTCCTTGTTCTGAAACATGCAGTTGGCCTTTCCCCCCTCATTTCCAGCAGCTCTTAACCCAGGCAACATTTGTGACTGCGTTCTGGATTTTACCAGCTCGCATAATGTCTGCTTTTCCAAGCTCACAAATGCACTCTTCCTGCGTGCCCCTCCCGACCTCTTACAGTCTGCAATTAATATACTTTTTATTCCTCTTAACAAAGAGATGAAACAATTCAATACAGCCCTATAAAGATAATTGCTGCAGAGTTTGAAACTGGCAAACTTTTTTTTTAAAAAAAAGGGCATGACAATTAGTCGCAATTAAATGTGGTTCAATCACAAATGGGGCTGCTTTTTTTAAAAAAAATGGTGAGAAATGAATTAAACCCCCAGCTTAAAGTAACCAACATGAATCAATTTATTCCACTTTGGGGCTCTTAAGCTAGACACACAAACAAAAAGCTTTCCTGCTCGTGTGTGTGTGTGTGTGTGTGTGTGTGTGTGTACACAGAAATGAAAGCCCTTACCTTACCTTACGTGAGAGCCAGTGTGGTGTAGTGGTTAAGAGCAGTGGACTCGTAATCTGGTGAACTGGGTTCGCGTCTCCGCTCCTCCACATGCAGCTGCTGGGTGACCTTGGGCCAGTCACACTTCTCTGAAGTCTCTCAGCCTCACTCACCTCACAGAGTGTTTGTTGTGGGGGAGGAAGGGAAAGGAGAATGTTAGCCGCTTTGAGACTCCTTAGGGTAGTGATAAAGCGGGATATCAAATCCAAACTCTTCTTCTCTTCTTACCTCCCCAAACTACTGTCCTCCCCCACTGCCCCACTGACTTAGTGTTCCGAAGTTAGAACAACTTTTTCCTGCATTGTAGCCCCATTTTTTTCCTGACAGGAAAAAATAGCCACTGAGATGACTAACGTCCCAATCATAAAAGGATTCGTCTTGCCCTAGATCATCCTTGTTCAATATTAGCAAAGGAAAAATGGAAGTGGCAGGAAACTGGCATGAGGCCCCAGCTGATAATTTATTACACTCTGAATGTCGGCAGTTTGGGTGCTGAGGAAATTTGTTCATTTCTGAGACAGGTAGGTGAAAGTGAACACCCTTGAAGCTTGACATGAAGGAGGCAGAGGAGAGACTTCCTCATCTCTAAACCAGCTGGTGCTTCAACCTGGTGCCCTCGGGGTCTTTTGGACTACAACTCCCAGCCAGCATGGGAGTTGTAGTTCAAAAAGGTGTGAGGAGCAGCAAGTTGGCGAAGGCTGCTCTGAGGAGCTGAAATGGGCTTACTGAAGTGCCAGTTGTTTCTATGGTAATTGCCTGTGTGGAGATTGAGTGGCTGTTTACCTACTGAAATTTCGTAACCCAGAACATATGATTATTGAAGTCGTGTGTGTGTGTTCAATTGTAGAAAATGGAGCGGAGGAGAGGCTTGCCATTTTGAAGAGGCATTTTAGTGGGCTGTATCCGTGCCAAAGAACTACTTTTTAAATTCAATTTCGTCGGAAATTATATATACAGCATGTCACGGCGCTTGGAGAAGGGGCGCAATCATGAATAATAGGCTTCTCTGGTCTTGAAAGCTCTCAGTGCAAATCCAGATACCTCCTGCCAAGGGGGATGGATTGAACCTGCAAGGCTGCCAGCTACAAATCCAGAATTGTGCACCCAGTTGCCCATACCATCACATACCAGGCTCAGCCCTTCCTTGGTAGCCCTTGCTTATCCAAAAGATTGTAGAAAAATCCCCAACTATTCACCTCAGGTTTATGGCTGTGACACCTGTGAAACTGCCACACCTGCAAGAAACCGACTTTTCGGTATGGCAGCATCTACGGTACTTTCTGGAACTCCCTGCCTGTTGATATCAAGCAGGCCCCTTTGCTGTACAGTGGTATCTCGGGTTACATACCCTTCAGGTTACATACACTTCAGGTTACAGACTCCACTAACCCAGAAATATTGCTTCAGGTTAAGAACTTTGCTTCAGGATGAGAACAGAAATTGTGCTCTGGCGGCGCGGCAGCATCAGGAGGCCCCATTAGCTAAAGTGGTGCTTCAGGTTAAGAACAGTTTCTGGTTAAGTACAGACCTCCGGCATGAATTACGTACTTAACCTGAGGTACCACTGTACTGTTTCTGACACCTTTTTTTGTTTAGGCAAGCCTTCCTGACCTTGTGGTTTTACGATGTATATACATATTTTTAACAACTGTTGGTTTTATCTTTTATTTTGATCATGTTCTTGTGCCTGCTTGTTTTTCGAGTGTTAATGCTGCTTTCTTATGAATATTTTACACTATATTTTATGCAAACTGCTTCAGGAGGAAAGCTGTTGTTGGCCCCAGTGGGAGGCTTGCTCCCGATGCAAAAAAACAACAAAACAGGCCTGGGAACATCTGTGGGGGTCCATGCAGACTGAGAGCTTCATGTGTACCAAAGGGTTAAATCCTGAAAACTCCTCCCAACCGCCAACCCCCCAATAGGGTTCCATTCTGGGCCAGTGCACATGCGGTTGACTCTATAAAAAAATGAAACAACTTCATGCAATTGCTAGTTCATGCAGTTACTAAGGGAACAGTGTTGTAGGCAAAAGGTGCAAGGTCCAATCCCCAATGGTCTCTCTAGGTAAGCCTAGGAATGTGCCCTTTGCCTGAAACCCTGGAAAGTCCTTGCTGCCAGTGGCATGCGGTGAAATTGTTTGTAGGGGAACAGTTAGGGCCAGAGGTGCCGGCTTGCAAGGGTGATTGTGGGTGGGGACTGACATTGAGTGTGTGAGCATCACAGCAGAAGCTTCTTGGGCTTTGGGAAGGAGGTGTCAGGTATCTGACAGGAATGCTGGAGCCCTGCCTGCTGCCTCCTCCCAAAGGGCAGGCTTTGGGAGAGTGGTGGGAGGGCTCGTGGACCTGCCTCCTACCTGTACAGTGGTACCTCGGGTTACAGACGCTTCAGGTTACAGACTCCGCTAGCCCAGAAATAGTACCTCGGGTTAAGAACTTTGCTTCAGGATGAGAACAGAAATTGTGTGGTGGCGGCGCGGCGGCGGCAGCGGGAGGCCTCATTCTTAACCCAAGGTACCACTGTACTGTATAATACAGGATTGTCCTATACGTATTTCAATGTAAACTGCTATGTCCTGTATTGATACAGTTTTGTCCTGTATTTCAGGTCTTCTCTCTCTCTCTCTCTCTCTCTCTCTCACACACACACACACACTACCAAGTTAGGGATCCTCTCCCAATGCATGTGTTTAAAAGGGTGTGTGAAAGGGTCATTTCAATTTTTCTAAATTACATGCTTTGGATTTGTTTTATTTTGGCCAGCTGCTCATACAGGCTGACCCTGTCAGCTGTGGCATGATAATGTTAGTAGTTTTGTTTTTGTTTTTTAATTTAACGACCATTTTGTTTGTAAGCCACCTTGGGACAGGGGGGAAATTTGACTGAGGTTGTCTTTGTCCATGGAGTTTTCTTGGCAGGGATACTGGAGTGGCTTGCCGGTTCCTCCTCCAGGTGGATCACGTTTGGTCAAAACTCTCCACTATGACCTGTTCATCTTGGGTGCCCTGCACGGCATAGTTCATAGCTTCTCTGAGTTCTTCAAACCCCTTCGCCACGGCAAGGCAGTGATCCATGAAGGGGAGGAGGAATCTACACACATATAAAAAACGCTGTGAAAATCCTTATTTATTTTTTTTAACTACATTGAATTTGCCATAGCTCACTGCCGCTATCTAGTGTCACATTTGTAGATTGCACTTTACAACACACTTAAAACGTTTTATTTGCAGCTATATAGCTGAGTCCAGGGTTTGCATTTGATGTGTAAGATGCTGATGAATTTTTATGAGGACTTAAAAAAGAATGCAAACTTATGTGGAAATGTGAATTTAAGATTGGAAAAAGAAGAAACTTGAAGTTGACTGCTTTGCTGTTCCTTAGAGCAGCCCTGGGAACTTGTCGAGGGCCACCAAATATATACCATATTTTTTGCTCTATAAGACTCACTTTTTCCCTCCTAAAAAGTAAGGGGAAATGTGTGTGCGTCTTATGGAGCGAATACAGGCTGCGCAGCTATCACAGAAGCCAGAACAGCAAGAGGGATTGCTGCTTTCACTGCGCAGCGATCCCTCTTGCTGTTCTGGCTTCTGAGATTCAGAATATTTTTTTTCTTGTTTTCCTCCTCCAAAAACTAGGTGCGCCTTGTGGTCTGGTGCGTCTTGTAGAGTGAAAAATATGGCAATTTATGTACCTCAATCAGCATGGTGGGGTTAGCAGGTAGGCACTTTACAGGGTAGCATGTACAAAAAAGAGAGGGAGGTCCCTGCCCCCAAAGAACTTGCAGTGCAAAGAACGAGAGAGAGAGAGAGAGAGAGAGAGAGAGAGAGAGAAAGCATCAGTGAAGCTGCACACACTTCAGTTCCATTTCAAGTAGTGATGGAGGTGAAGGGGGATTAGAGAATTGCAAGGGTAAAAGAGCAGGCAAGGAAGAATGGATGGACCTGTGGGAGGTCTGTGTTTACTAGGACAGACTGTCTGCAGCATTCATGCCTCTTATTTCTCCCGCTTCTCGGCTACCCACGTTCTCCTGCGTTGAGTAATCCATCGCCAGGAGAGGAGCATAATTCATCCGACCTTTTATCTGTCTAAAAGAGAAATGAAGTATTTTTAGCCTTGCCTGAAAAAGAAAAAAAAGTGGCAAAACTCTTGAGAAATCTGCCTGTCTTGCAGACAGTGGAGCCAACCAGTGTTCGAAACTCCCATTGTTCTAGGCGCATTTTGCAACAGGGAATTTCATTAGCACAAGCAGTTTCTGAGCTCTGGGTGCAGTGCTATGCCCAAGATTTTAGATTAAAACTGCAGAGTGGAAGGAAAGGAGGACCCTTTTCTGCCTCCCTACTTCCAGCCACTCTCTCAAGACTGGAGAAGAGACCCTCTTAAGAATATTAGGGGGGCGGGCAGGGGGAGCATGGCTTTGTTTTTTGCACTATTCAGATGAGAACTAGACTATGTGAAAAATGAACATAAGATTTTAGCTGCAGTTCATTCGTTTTCAGCTTTGTATTCTTGTTATAAAAAAGTGTCCCTAGACATTCCGTTGTTGTGCCCATAACTTAGGTTTAAGGTGCCATTTAGCTGCTAGCTTCTATATAGGCAATGGTAAAGGACCCCTGGACGGTTAAGTCCAGTCAAAGGCGACTATGGGGTTGTGGTGCTCATCTCACTTTCAGGCCGAGGGAGCATTTGTCCACAGACAGTTTTCCAGGTCATGTGGCCAGCATGACTCAACCACTACTGGCACACGGAGGACCGTGACGAGTGCCAGAGCGCACCAAATTGCCGTTTACCTTCCTGCCGCAGTGCTACCTATTTATCTACTTGCACTGGCGTGCTTTCGAACTACTAGGTTGGCAGGAGCTGGGACAGAGCAATGGGAGCTCACCCCATCATGGGGAGTCGAACCTCCGACCTTCCGATCAGCAAGCCCAGCATGCCACTTTTTCTCCTGAGTACACAGCCTAAAGAAGAGTCCTGTGTGACACGAAGTCTTGCTCCCCACATTTTAGATGCCGGCTAGTCTCAGTGATGCTCTTCCTTGCTTAATTTCTTTCTCCATGCTCACAAAGTTATTTGGGGAATGTGATGATGAAGCTGTATTGTGGTATAAACAAATCTCTTTCTGTTATTAGGTCCCTTGATCTTTCTTTCTTTTTAAAAGAAAAGGTTGGGATATACACATTCTGAATAAATTAAAAGAATGATAAATATCATGGCAAACTTGCATGCATCTCAGTAAAATGGATTCAAGCAAAGAAATAGGACTTCAAGCATGACATTGAGATTTCTGGCATTTTTAGAGGGCATTAGAATTATCACTGGAGGTCAGTAGGAACCTTGGGTTGGAGAAATGCAAGATAGCAAACTGTGCTTGAAGGTAGCATTGGGTGGGCAAATCTATCATGTTTTTTTTTAAGTCTTCATGGAATTTTTTTCAGGATTTTACTTTGGATTTCTCCTAATATAGTGCATTTTGGGGGCTATTTTCAGTGGCACATGCATTTTTGTACACATGACCTGGCTAGAAAGCTGTGCTGCAAAGTTTGTAGAAGTGCAGATTTTGAAGAAGTTTGCAGATTGGTGTGGAAAGTGCTGTAAGTTCTCCTTCGGAGGCAAATGGAATTGAATTCCTCCCCCATCTCTCTGCTTGAGAAGCTGCATTTGGGAGTCATTTGGGTGAGGGAGTAGCTATCTCCCCCTCCCTGGACTGGCCATAGCTCATTAGTAGGCTACCTTCTTTGCAGAAGGTCTCGTGTTCAGTCTTTGGCATCTCCAGGTAAGGCTGTACCTGTTTGAAACCTTGGAAAGCCACTGCCAGGCAGTGTCAACAATGCTGAGTTAGGTGGACTCTGTATAAGGCAGATTGCAACGTCCTTTTTTAAAATTCAGACCTTACGGTTATTCTGAACCATGAGGACTGGAATCTTGCTTTATTTTTAAGGGAGTAGCTCTGTGGTCCCCTTTATGGATCACTGCCTTGCCGTGGCAAAGGGGCTTGAATAACTCAGAGAAGCTATGAGCTATGCCGTGTAGGGCCACCCAAGATGGACAGGTCATAGTGGAGAGTTTTGACCAAACGTGATCCACCTGGAGCAGGAACCAGCTGGACCATAAAGAAGGCTGATCGCTGAAGAATTGATGCTTTTGAATTATGGTGCTGGAGGAGACTCTTGAGAGTCCCATGGACTGCAAGAAGATCAAACCTCTCCATTCTTAAGGAAATCAGCCCTGAGCGCTCACTGGAAGGACAGATCGTGAAGCTGAGGCTCCAATACCTTGGCCACCTCATGAGAAGAGAAGGCTCCTTGGAAAAGACCCTGATGTTGGGAAAGATGGAGGGCACAAGGAGAAGAGGACGACAGAGGACGAGATGGTTGGACAGTGTTCTCGAAGCTACCAGCATGAGTTTGACCAAACTGTGGGAGGCAGTGGAAGACAGGAGTGCCTGGCGTGCTCTGGTCCATAGTGTCACGAAGAGTCGGACATGACTAAACAGCTAAGCAACAACAACAGCAAAGCTCTGTAGTAGAACATCTGCTGTGCATGCAGAAGGTTCTGGGTTCAATCCCTGTCATTTCCAGGTAGGAATGGGAATGTCCCCTGTTTGAATCCTTGGACAGCCACTGCCGGTCAGTGTAGTAGTAGACAATACTGAGCTAAACAGGACGGTGGTCTGGATTTGGTATATGACAACTTCCTCTGTTCCTATCCATTCTTGGCAGCTGAGTTTCCAGCGCTTCTGAACATTTGCTTGGTTCTAATAAAAGCCCTTATTTAACTGTCCCCACGAATGAGTAACGTTCCTGTTTTCAGTCTTCGTTCCGCACCCCTCTTCTTTCAAAAACACACACGAATGTTCAGGTTTCGCAGAGCACAGGCTGCCTTATCTCTCCCTCCCCATCCCTCACTCCCAGCCGTGATGTTTCTAAGTCCAAATGCCATGCTGGGGAGACAGGAGGCCTTTTCCATTTCCAGCTTTGCTTACACTGCCGTCTCCACGGCAACCGCTCAGCCTCACTTCCACCACAGCAACAGGCCCTTGGACAGATTCATTGCTCTGAGTGACGGCCTTGCACGGCGACTCCTGTTGGGACAGGGCAGAAAAAGCCTTTGTTATGTCTGCACCATTCGTGTTGGGGCTTGGGTCTGGCAAAAAAAGATAACAAATAGATGAATAGATTTTCATTTTCTCTCCATCGCGTCTGGTCTTATTTTGGGGGTTTTCAGGGCAAAATATTAATCATTCACATTTAATTAATACTGTTTTTAAAAATGCATCACATTCACATGACAGCTGTGCACAGTGGAACTCCCTGCCACTAGAGGTTCAGCAGGAGTCACCCTTACTTGCTTCCAGAGCTCTTTTTCTGAAAACTTAATATTCAGACAGGCCTTCTGAATCTGGTATTCTTTTACTGAAGTATTTGATGTTTTAAACATTTTTATTTTAGTATTATGCTTCTACATTGCATACCAATGCAATATTTTATATGGAAGAGAGGTCTATACATATTTAAACAATAAATAAATAAATAAATAAATATGTTACCAAATTATTAAATAGAATAAATAATAAATGATGTATTAAATTTATATTCCAGTTTTTCAAACACTGAAGGTTCCTAGGATGAAACAGAAATTATATAATATAAAGGCTATTAAATAGCGATATAAACCATTTACTGTATCTTTATCTACCGTCCTACCAATCTTATCTACGTATATAACATTGGGTGGAAGTAAACTAAGTTCTCGGGAGTAGACCCATTGAAAAGAATGAACCCCAATGAGACATTATGAACAGTGTCCCAGGCAATGTCATTGCCTAACAAAAACGCGTATTTTCTTAGCTGCTTCATAAAAGTAAATAATGTAGGAGGCAACTGGTTTGTTTTTTGTGGTGGCGGCGGCGGGGTTGGGGAGGAAATTCTATGTATTGCTGTATGGATATATTGATGGAATTGCCTTTTCTGCAGTGAGCTCAGCTCCATTTTATACTCCAAACAACACAAGGAGGAAGGTTGAACCGGAGATGACTTCCAAGAAGATCTGGTTGGCTGCTAAATTCTGCCAGAAGTTTTTTCCACCTCATAGAATCATAGAATCATAGAGTTGGAAGAGACCACAAGGGCCATCGAGTCCAACCCCCTGCCAAGCAGGAAACACCATCAGAGCACTCCTGACATGGTTGTCAAGCCTCTACTTAAAGACCTCCAAAGAAGGAGACTCCACCACACTCCTTGGCAGCAAATTCCACTGTCGAACAGCTCTTACTGTCAGGAAGTTCTTCCTAATGTTTAGGTGGAATCTTCTTTCTTGTAGTTTGGATCCATTGCTCCGTGTCCGCTTCTCTGGAGCAGCAGAAAACAACCTTTCTCCCTCCTCTATGTGACATCCTTATATATATTTAAACATGGCTATCATATCACCCCTTAACCTCCTCTTCTCCAGGCTAAACAGGCCCAGCTCCCTTAGCCGTTCCTCATAAAGCATCGTTTCCAGGCCTTTGACCATTTTGGTTGCCCTCCTCTGGACACGTTCCAGTTTGTCAGTGTCCTTCTTGAACTGTGGTGCCCAGAACTGGACACAGTACTCCAGGTGAGGTCTGACCAGAGCAGAATACAGTGGCACTATTACTTCCCTTGATCTAGATGCTATACTCCTATTGATGCAGCCCAGAATTGCATTGGCTTTTTTAGCTGCCGCGTCACACTGTTGGCTCATGTCAAGTTTGTGGTCAACCAAGACTCCTAGATCCTTTTCACATGTACTGCTCTCAAGCCAGGTGTCACCCATCTTGTATTTGTGCCTCTCATTTTTTTTGCCCAAGTGCAATACTTTACATTTCTCCCTGTTAAAATTCATCTTGTTTGTTTTTGCCCAGTTCTCTAATCTGTCAAGGTCGTTTTGAAGTGTGATCCTGTCCTCTGGGGTGTTAGCCACCCCTCCCAGTTTGGTGTCATCTGCAAATTTGATCAGGATGCCCTTGAGTCCATCACCCAAGTTGTTGATAAAGATGTTGAATAAGACTGGGCCCAAGACAGAACCCTGTGGCACCCCACTAGTCACTCTTCTCCAGGATGAAGAGGAACCATTGATGAGCACCCTTTGGGTTCGGTCAGTCAGCCAGTTACAAATCCACAGCCAGTTACAAATCCACTTCAGTTAGCCCCTGATTGCTGAGGCTTTTCGATGTTATATTGTTGGAATGTCAAAGGATGGTGGAATCTGGGGCCCTGAGACCTTTTGGCCTGGGCTTTTAAAATATTTTTAAATAATTATGCTCCATCAGCCAGCCGCCTTTGAAAACACATTAGAAAACTGATTAGGGTGGAAAGCATTTTGAGAGTGCGAGAGAAATGCATTAAGAGACCGGTGAGGTCAAGGAGATTTCTGTGGGCACCAGGGCAAGAGTGATGGAAAAGTCAGATGGGAGGGGTAAGTGGTTTTTTTTTGGGGGGGAGGACTAACCAAAGGTGACATTAGAAAGAACTGAGGGTCTGTGTCCTATAGACAATCTGCCATGTACATTGTTGGCATCCGTCTATCTCAAAAGACAATGGAGTTCGTCTCTGGGGACGAAGTCAAACAACGGGAGAATCACAGCACCTGCTGTGGCTGCAGAGACCAGTAACTCGTAACTGCTGTCTCCTATGTTCTTTTTGCTGCATTATCCGCACCGAAATGACCTCTCTGGGGTTCAGGCCTGGGCGGTGTGTATGGAGGTTCTGGGCTGCTGTGGTCCAAAGGAAATGAGAGCAATACATTTGGCGCACCAGCTTGACTGCAGGAGTAGCTGGAAGGAGCCGTACAAAATGCCATCCAACCACCTTAGGGACTCCACTCCAGTTTTGTGTAGGGTTTACTCCTTACCCTTTTATTCTTCCAAAGATGCCCCTGCAAGACAGTGAGTATGGATTGTTCCTCAGGGTTTACTGCTGAAGCTTTTACAGTTAAACCTCGGAACTCAAACATGATCTGTTCTGGAAGACCGTTCGACTTCCAAAACGTTTGAGTTCTGAGGTGCGGCTTTTGATTGGTTGCAAGAGCTTCTTGCACTCAAGCGGAAGCCATGTTGGACGTTCGAGTTCCGAGGAACATTCGAAAACTGGAACACTTATTTCCTGGCTTTCGGTGTTCAGGAACCGAAACATTCGGCAACGGAGCCGTTCGAGTTCCAAGGTTTGACTGTAACTCAGATGAGTATAGCTGCAAGGCAGCACAGGTTTAGCATCAGAGTTTTCATTCTCCAAGATGGGCTACCTTCCCTGGTTGATGAGCTCCATCTGCCCCTCACTTCCCTCTCTACAGCATGTGCAGAAACCACCTTATTGACGGTTGGACCCACAATTCATCTCGTCTGCTCAATCCGCCAGAATCTGTGTTCACATGTAGGGGAAGTTCATGTATATTATTTGAAGTAATTTTAAATGTGCAATTTCCATCCTAGTAGAATCCCCCTTTTGTAGAATGCCCTCTCTGGTGGTGAGGTATGTCTGTCTCTCTCATTATTAACTTCCAGCAGAAATTTAAAAACATTCCCTTTGACCTCAGGATTTGATGGCTGAAAGATAGCTGTTCCTGGAAACCGTGGAAATTATTAGCCTTGAGAGTTTTACCTGTTTTGATTTTTTTAGCTAAGTTAATCTTTAAAATATATATATTTATTTTATTTCAAATACAGTGGTACTTTGGGTTTCGAATTTAATTCTCTCCGGAGGTCCGTTCTTAACCCGAAACTGTTCTTAACCTGAGGCACATTTTCGCTAATGGGGCTTCCCACTGTCGCTGCGCCGCCAGCGCGTGATTTCCGTTTTCATCCTTGGGCAAAGTTCTCAACCCGAGGTACTACTTCCAGGTTAGCACAGTTTGTAACCTGAAGTGTTTGTAACCCGAGGTACCACTGTATGTTTTTATTTTATTTTAAATTCTGTTGCTTTACCACGTTTGTGTTTGCTAACTTGGACTGTTTTTGAGAGGAAGGGCTTGAACCCAAGTTGTTAAGGGCCTTGCAAATTAATACCAGAACCTTGAACCTGGTCCTGGAGTGTATGGGCACCCAGCACAAGCTTTTGAGCAGAGGTGTGATGTGCTGCCGATAGTCTGTCCCTATCAATAATCTAGCCACAGCGTTTTGCACCAGGGGGATCCTCTGGACCAGGCCCCCAAGGGCAGTGCATTGCGGTAATCAAGTCTTGAGGCTGCTGGTTATTACCCACACCTTTTCAATAAGGACTCTGCAACCTGAAAGATGAGAGAGTATCTTTTTGTTTTAAGGTGACAGTGGAATCTTTAAGAAAACTGACCCTTGTGCCTTTTTCCTGCACTGATGCAGAATTTCAAGAGTGTGCACAGCCCTGTTCTTAATTTACAATTCAGAGCAGTTCCCCAGAGGACCTTTAAGGAGAAAAAAGACTCACTTGGGATGCAGCCGGGAATGAGCAGCTCCTCTACAGCCTCCCTTCATCTTCAGAGGCCTGGCGCGGTTCATCTCTTGCCAAGGAATGGACCTTCAGCACATAACTGATGCTTCAAAGCTTGCACCAGTTGCCCTTACATTACTGGGCCAGATTCAGTATTCTTGTATTCAACTGCAAGGCCCTTAATGACTTGTGTTCAGGATAACTTAAAGACCTCTTATTTCTTAAATCCCTGCCCAGTGGCTGAGATCTTTGGAGAAATATCTGCTAGTGGGTTCAGGAGCACAGCAGCTGAGTGTTCGGCATTGTGGGGCCAATTCTATGGAAACTCCTGGCTTGAGACAGACCCCCTTTTCCTGTTGTACTTCTGGCACTTGACAAAGACCTTTCATAAGAACCTATGAAGAGCCTATGGATCAGGCCAGTGACCCATCTAGTCCAGCATCCTGTTCTCACAATGGCCAACCAAACACTCCCAAGGGAAACCCACAAGCACAAGAGAGCCCTCTCCCCTCCTGCGGTTTCCAGCAACTGGTATTCAGAAGCATTGCTACCTCCAACTGCATAGTGACCATGGCTAATAGGCTAATTTCCTAGTTCAGTGGGTGTTTTAAGGAAGTGCTTCAGTTTTTAGGATTAGTTTTAATTGAGAATACCCATCGTATTCATCCTTATGCACACAGCGCTTAGAAACTTCACTAATCAGGTATATAAACTTTGGTTTATAAATAGCTTGCTTAAACGAATAAATGAACTTTGTAAATGAACGTTTCCTCCATCTGATCCTGCCCTCTGCCCTCCTCTTGCTTTCCTGGATTCAGATTAAGTGTCTCTCTCGGTATGTGTCTTAATACCTACCTTCCGAGAGTATTAAAGTGTCAAGGAGATTTAGGATGGGGTCTGCACGCTCGCTGCTTGCTTCCCACATCACGTTCACCTGTTGTCGCCCCTTCCTTCTGCATTTGTCAGACTTGCTCTTCAAGTTCCCTTAGCAACGATGTTGTTTCTTGGTTTCGTAGGGAGGCTCCTCCCCCTCCCCTTTTCCATTAGTTTTTTTTAGCCTCTAAGAGGTAAAGGCTGGAAAGTAAGGAAACCAGATATTTTATTTTCAGTGTTAATGACCACAGTCATCACATTGTTATTTTGAGTAGCTTTGGGTGCATTTCGTGAAGCAGAGCCCAACGAAAATGATGCCCAGGGCAGGGAATTGGAGCTTCTGAGCTTTTTCAACCCAGGGGAATATGTGGAAATTTAATCAGCTGCGATAGGCGTCACAAAGTACCCATTTTACAGAAGGAAAACTGACAATGCTCTGTAGGTTGCTTTCTCCAAATGGATATCTACACCCCAACATATAAAAATAGACAAGAAATCAGGCATCCTTCCCCCAAAACAAGCAGTCCTCCCCATTAAACAACCTCCCTTAAGTTATATAAAAAATGGAGGTTTGAGAGATCTCAGTGAAGCAACATCCATAAGAATAACCTGACCCTCCTGTGGTTTCAGATCATTGCTGCCTCTAACATGGCCTTTGATAGCCCTCTCCTCTGGATTTCTCTGATCTTCTCTGATCTTATGTTGAAACCATCCAAGCTGGTGGCCATCATTGCCTCCTGGGGAAGCAAGATCCATAGTTGAACCATGTTCTTCCATAATTGAACTATGCAATGTATTTTTTTTTTAAGGGGTTGAGCATCCTGTACACCTCCCTTTCCCAACCTGGTGGCCTCCATATGTTTTTGACTGCAACTCCCCTCAGCCACAGCCGCAACTCCAGCGCTGGCAGGGGCTGATGGGAGTTGTAGTCCAAGACATCTGGAAGGTACCAGATTGGTGACAGTAACTGCACCCCTTGCCCTGCACAGTTAATGCCAAAGCCGGCTCCGGGCATTCGACAGAGGCTTTTGAAAAATGATGGGCTTATTTTTGTACGCCTGTTGCTCCATTCTTTAGCAAGAAAGGATTTCAGGCTGATTTGAGGTTGTTTTGACAACACCACTCGCCACCTTTTGGAGGGTTTCTTTTTACACTTTAGTAAAAGCATGTTTGGAGCTGGCATTGCGTGGATGATTGACAGCTTTGGAGGCTGGGTGGTCTTTTATGTGCCACTCATTCCTTCATTCGTTGGCAGAAAAAATAGGGGTTGCTTCTCTTTTTCCCTGCTAGGAAGCCATTCTTTTGGCAACAGAGCTCTGAATGTCCTGCCATTCAACCCAAGCTCTGGATTTGATATTGGACACCCTGAAATTCTTATTTGCAATGAGTTTCTTATCCTCATGACTGGGAAGGTGAGGCTTTGAAATACTGTGGCATCTCGGGTTAAGAATTTAATTCGTTCTGGAGGTCCGTTCTTGACCTGAAACTGTTCTTAACCTGAGGTACCACTTTAGCTAATGGGGCCTCCCACTGCCGCCACACCGCTGCCATGCGATTTCTGTTCTCATCCTGAAGCAGAGTTCTTAACCCAAGGTACTATTTCTGGGTTAGCAGAGTCTGTGACCTGAAGCGTCTGTAACCCGAGGTACCACTGTGAAACTTCAGAATCAGAACAGGACGTGAGTAGGATTCCCAGTCATTGGGAGATGGTGCTTTCGTTATATCCTTGTCCTTCCATGTGGCTTAAGAGGAACAGCATAAAACCTATAAAACAGCTACACAATAGGCAAGGGCATCATCCTGGCTCCCTCCAAAAACCAAGAACAGCTGCACTTAACTGCAAGCAAATAAGTGAACTTGTACTATAGCTATCAAATGATACAAACTTGGGTGCTAGGAAGGAGCAGAATCTAGTCCAAGTGCTCTTCTTGCAAGGCAGAGGAGTAGCAGTAATAAATCTGGTCCAAGAACAAGAGCCCCAGAGTTCAGGAATGCAAGAGACTGCACAGGAGCTGCAAAGTTGTTCCAACGAGTTTCTCCACCTACATGCCAAGCTTTTAAGCAGAGTTGGAAAATGTCCTGCTAATTGAATCATAGAATCATAAAATTGTAGAGTTTGAAGGGTCCCTGAGGATCAGCTAGTCTAACCCCCTGAAATGCAGGAATGTGCAGCTGTCTCATATGGGGATAAATCCTGCAACCTTTGTGTTATCAGCACCATATTCTAACCAACTGAGCTAATTGTAAGAATCCCTGTTCCTGTGGGAATTCCTGGCCTGCAGGTGGGTGCTCCGCCTTGGGGGATTGAGCCTCCTCTTTGCTCTTGGGGTGCTGTCTCCCCTGGGAGACAGTGCCAGATCCCCACCCCCTCATGAATCCCCCATTCTGTCAAAGAAAGTCACATCCCTGAGCCTTCCTTGTCATCCACAAGCAGAGAAGCAGCAGCCCCTTGGTCTCTCACCTTGTTTGTAACTCTGGAGAGGGGACTTCATCAAGAGGTCTCTGCTGTGTAGTTTTACACACACCCTTCTTCTCTTTCATCACCCTCAAATGCCCCACCCTCCTGGTCTGGATCAGAGTGCTCAGAAGGAACTGTGACAGTTCTTGATACTCCAGTTTTTGTAGTTTTGAGCAGGCAGCAAAAAATGTGCTGTGGAGTGGGGCTCTCAAGTGCTTTGGTGGGACACCTTACTATGCTATTGAGCTGGTTTTGGCCATATTTAGACTTGAGAAGGGCTGTAGCTCAGTGGTGGAGTGCCTGCTTCATCTGCAGAAGGTCCCAGGTAAGTCTGGGAGAGACTCTTGCTTGAAATGCTGGAGAGCTGCTGCCAGTCAGTGTGGGCAGTGTTGAGCTAGATGGATCAATGGTCTGACTTGGTATTAGGCAGCTCCATATGAAGGGGCAAGCCCATCTCTCCTTCCCAGCTAGGCAGAGGGCATGTGGGGGGGGGGAGCCTGTTCCTTCACGTGATACTTTTGTTGGGGTGTGTGTGTGTGCGTTCAAAGGCAGGAGGCTTTGGAGTGGAAGATGCTGGTTGCTTTGATGTCAGTGGGTCGTTCTGTCATGCTCCCTTTGGACTTCCTACACTGCTTAATTGGGAACTCATTTCCCACGCAGAAAAACCAGCCTCTTGCGCTGGTTGCTGCTGTGGAGCCTGGTGATGGTGCCAGCTGTGGGATGATAAAAGCTATTATGGGATGTGCCACTCCCGCTTACGAGTTGAATGAGATACTTGAACAGAAGAATGAACACAATTTTTCTTAATGCCGCTCCACTGCCAAGAAAAATTTATAAATTGACAACATGTGAAATTCATGCAGCATTGGATACAAAGCTTTAAAAACCTCACGTTGAGTTAAATTGCAAAACCTCGTTTAGCGGGAAGGAAGGAATTAGCAGATGTCCTACTCTGTGCCAGGAAATGCGCTTGGCAACTAATTCCAAGAGCCTGGAATGGCGCCTTATCTTTTCACGCAGATGCTCAGCTGACCTTTCATCATATTTCACGTGCGCCCTTCCCAAAAGCTTCCATGGATCCGATACTCGGTCACCTGCCATCATTGGCTGCCCAGAACTCAGTGTGCCAGGAGGAGATGGATGGGTGTTTTGCAAAGTCCACCTACTGTTTCTTAAAGCTGCTGTGTCAGGTTGCGAGGTGGAGGCTGCCGTTTTCCTGGAATCTTGGCAGCTTATGGACTCCTAACCCCCATAAACCTGTAAGCTAATAACTAGCTTGGCCCCACCACCATCCTATAAAAGCTGTACCTGGCTCTGTTTACTCAGAGGGGAGCTTCAAACGGATCAAAGCCAGGAACTTTAATTAAAATGTATCTTGACATTTTGATAGCTTGTGGTCCGGGTATTAGCATTCATGAAAATTCATACTCCCAGAGTTGTTTTTTCTTCTTCCCTAGTATGAATCTGAGCGCCGCAGCCTCAGAGAAGCAAAGCAAAAATAATGGTTTCCGAGAAACGTTTTTATTCTAGTTAACATTTTTATTATCACGCCGTGCCTCGCTTTTCTTCTCTCTGTCCCCTCCACCATCCATCTTGCACGGAGCTGGCTAATGATTCTTTTCTTGCCGTGGTTCACAGTGAGCAGGAGGAGAGTTGGGTGATTCCAGGACATTTCCCAGCATCTTTGCATGGGACTTTTAGGTTGGGGGGGAGTCAAAATAATTTGCTGAACCTTTTCTGAATGCATTGCAACTAGGGCTAGCGCTGATGTGAAGCTGAATTGGTGAGTGCCCAATATACCGTATTTTTTGCTCTATAAAACACACCAGACCATAAGACTGTTTTTGGAGGAGGAAAACAAGAAAAAAAATATTCAGAATCTCAGAAGCCAGAAGAGCAAGAGGGATCGCTGCGCAGTGAAAGCAGCAATCCCTCTTGCTGTTCTGGCTTCTGGGATAGCTGCGCAGCCTGCATTCGCTCCATAAGACGCACACACATTTCCCCTTACTTTTTAGGAGGGAAAAAGTGAGTCTTATAGAGCAAAAAATACGGTACCTTTCTACACAGGACAGGCTGATTTGGGTGGTTGAATCGCTGATCTCGGATTCCCATTTTTCCAACCTTAAGTTCAGTTCTCCACACTTCCACATCTATTGGCAATATTTTTTAAAGCCTCGTGGAAATTCATCAGCATTTTAGGGCAGATTTCTCCCCAAAAAGACATTGGTCTTTTTTTTTGTATGCGATGTTGTCTAGTGCGCAAAGCCATATTTTCCCAACTGGATGTTGTTTTCACTAACCTGCTTGGTTTTTGCGCATACCTCAGCCCAGGGCCTGCATTTTTATACCTATTACCTGGCTCTGAGCAGCACTACAAGATTCAGAGTGCTGTGAATTCCGATGGGTGGCTATGTTTCAGATTGTTTTGGAATGCGCCAGTTAAACAGGTTTGCCTTTAAATGCAGACTTGATTGAATTTCTCCACCATCCCTATTTAAGAGACCTTTCGGTTGCCCGAAAACGTGTACCAGAGAGCTGGCGCTTAGGCTTAAAAAGGTGGCAGCCGGAGCAGCTTTTAAACTGTTCCCTGAGGGGACGGCTGAGAGGATCTGGAAGCATCTGGTCTGTCATGAATAATTCCTACAAGGATGAAGGTGAACATGGTTTGGTTGCCTAAATGGGGATGAGAATAGAAATGGGCTATGGAAGTCCAAGATAGGGCCATATGGCTTCTTCAGGCGGGGCCACACCAGGAACCAGCCGCTCCTGCAGCACAGCATTGACCAGCGCCAGGACCCATCAAGACCATCCTCCTCCTCCCACTCTAACCTGGCTACAGTGTTCAAAATTTCCTAGGCGCCAGGCACGTTTTGCAGCTTGGCATGGTCTAATTGTGACCAATTTGAGATGCATGGCAACTGGGACTCGAGAATAAAACTGCTGCCCTTTGCGCCCCAACGTGAGCCACTTGGGTGGCACTTCAGGCGGCAGTAGAGTAAGGTTACCAGACAGCCCCATTTCCCAGATTTACAAATCAGTCCCCATACAAAATCCATTGAAGTTGAAAAGTGTCCCCGTATTCATTAAAAAAAAAATCTGGTAACCTTACACTAGAGTGAAAATGGTGCCTGATGCAACTCATGAGTAAAATTGCTAACAATTCTTGCTGCCCCGCCCCCCCCCATTTGCGACTAGACGTTCTGCTGTGGCGACTGCAGCTTTTGTTTAAGTTTCATTTTGATGAAATCTGAGTTTCTAACACTGCCTGGCAGGGATGCCAACTTGAATAAAATATTGGGGGACCCAGGTAAGCCCTGCCCCACATAATCAATCACAAGACAGGGCACACAGACACAATTTGAGAGGCAGTGCCCATCAACTTTGGGGGGAACGTTTGCATGGTAGGTTTAAGCACCTAGTCCACAACAACTGACACATATCCCAAAGAACCTGACTTGGCAGTGTCCTGAGCTCTTTTTTCTGGAACTGCGCTCAGGGGAGTCAAATTAAGCATGAATATGGAAAACTTTGCTCTCAAAGTTGTCCCAGTAAAGTTGTCCCAAGAGGCCTCCTGAGGGCTCCAAAATTGCTACCCTTTGGACAGGGACACACACACAGAATTCCACCCAGCTTGTTTACAGGGTGCTGGTCATGCCCCGCACTACTCACAGAGAGTTTTACGCAGCAAAATAAATTGCAAGATCCGCTCCTGGCCTGGTTTCCTCCTCTGTTATGTAATGCCTCCAACCCATCGCCTCTGCATGTTGACCCTTTGGGAAATCATGCTTGGAAATAAATGAGGCCAGGAGGAGCACCTCTTTTTCCTTGGCCAAAAAAGGAGCCACGTGGCCTTATGAATTATTTATCCCTCCCTCATTCCCTCCCTCCCTCCCCCCACCTCAAGTGTTTTTTTCCACCCTCCTGTCAATTTCCAGCAATGCCTCGTTTAAGAGGAAGTGCACAAACATTTGTGTGTTTTTATTATGGAAGGAACTTTTGTATGGTTGACTAGATAGGGAACAAAAAAATTCATCTTGCTGAGGGAAGGGGCACCCAAGGGATCTGCATGGCTAGGAAATGAGCTTGCAGAGCATCTTGAGGCAGTTCCTGGTGCCCCAAACCAACAGAGGCACCCCCCCCCAGCTGTCTTGTAGGGTGAGCTGCTGTTCTCCCTCAGTGTGGAGAAGCTGGGAAGGTTAGACCATATAAGAGATCTCTCTCCCTCTGGCACACCTCACCTATTTGGGGTTATGAGGATGCTTTGCCAGCCCCTCCCCCAAGTCTTGGTTTTGTGGTGCAAAGATCACAGACCAGAGGTGGCTTCTTCTCCCTTTGGGTCTTTAGAAGCACCACTGGAGAGACAGTGTGGTCTAGTGGTTAGAATGTCTGACTAGACCAGGGTTCAAATCCCCACTCTCCTCTCTGGGTGACCTTGGGCCAGTTACAGCTGCTCTGCCTAACCTACCTCGCAGGGTTGTTGTGGAGATGAAATCATAGAATTGTAGAGTTGGCAGGGACCACAAGGATCTTCTAGTCCAATACCCTGCAATGCAGGAATCTTTTGCCCAACGTCGGGCTCAAACCCATGACCATGAGATTAAGATGAATGAGGAGGGGGAGGACCATGTAGTTCACCCTGAGTTCCTTGGGGGAAAAGGTGGTATGTCAATGCAATGCAATGCAATGCAATGCAATGGAATGCAATGCAATGCAATGCAATGAATGAATGAATGAATGAATGGTCTAAAGGTAGGGATGCTGCCTGGGGTTAGTGGCCAGCCAAGAGTAGACCTTCCAGTATTTGTTTCAATGAATTTGAGGCTCTTTGAGCCAATTGTGACATTCAGGCAGCCCCTGGGTGGCTGCCATGCTCTAGGAGCACAGGAAGCTGCCTTATAGCAAGTCAGAACAATGGTCTATCTAGCTCTTCAGGGATTGAGCCCTACCTGGAGAAGTCGGGATCTGGAATCTTTGGCATGCAAGGTACATGCTCTGTCCCAGAGCTACATCCCTTCTCTTTAGGAAGTGTACCAAATCAGACAAATGGTCCATCCATCAGCATCATCTGCATTGACAGGTAAAAGCTCTGCAGGGTTTCAGGGAGGAATAGTCCCAGCCCTACTTGGGGATTAGACCTGCAGATGCCCTAACACCGAGATCCACCCTCTTTTCTCTTGTTCTTTCACCATAATGTCCAGACCAGCCTTCATCCCACTCTTGGGCTCTTATTAGATTTGTTGCCCAGTCCTTCACCAGAAGGTGCTAGGGCAAGTTCCAGCAAAATAAAATGCGGTATTCAAAACAGCCCTGCAAAAGATCCTGGTGAACTGTAGCTCTTTGAGTAGGAAACTAACCACAGTTTAAAACTAACCCATCAGCCTCAGCCAGCACAGCCAGACTCCCATCAGCCCTGGCATCATGCAGCCATGCTGGCTGATGGGAGTTGTAGTCTAAAACATCTGGAGTGCACCGGGTTTGTGGAGGCTGGTTGAACTAACCAGAACACAAAGCATTATGGTAAATCACTGTGCTGCGTGTTAATAATATAAGAAGAGCCCAAAGGGGGGAGGGGCAATCTAGTCTAGCATCCTATCCTCACAGTGACCAACCAGATGCCCCAATGGGAAACCCACAAGCCAGACCAGAGCACAAGAGCCCTCTCCCCTCCTGTGATTTCCAGCAACTGGTATTCAGAAGCATTGCTGCCTCCGACTGTGGATTCAGAGCATCGCCACCCTGACTAGCAGCCACCGATAGCCCTCTCCTGCATTGTGTTCTCTTCTACCTCAGATCAATGGCTGGCAATGCCTGGCGCACATGATGTTCTGTCATCCGTTGGGTTCAAGCAAGCAGGTCGGCGAGTGAGCGAGCAGCGGCCATCAAGTGACTCCGTGTTTTGCCGAAATGCCTGGTTAAGCTTGTGCTAGAAAGCCTTTGCGATCCACCCAATTTCCTCGTGATTTCTTCAGCCTCCAATTTAAGCCTGCCTGGGATGCTTGCCAGTTCCAAGAAAAAAAAATGCTGTTTCTTCTCCCCCCCCGCCCCCCGCCAACTTTCTACTTGCTTGGATTCTTTGTGCAAAACCCCAGGCTTTTGGGGAAGCTAAGGAGGTGAAGAAAGGGGACCAGGGGCCATAACACTCTGGGTGCTCAAGCCCCCCCATTTTCATACAGCTCCAGTAAAACTGCCAGGTTTGTACCCTTCCTGTGGCTTCATGTGTATCAATTCTCGTCCTAGCAAAGAATTATGAGGGTCTGGGGTCTATTCCAGTCTGTGGCTTTGTACACACCATGCATTTAAAGCACTTTCCCCCTAACTTTCCCCCACCCCAAGAATCCTGGGACCTGTAATTCACCCTGCACAGAGCTATAATTCCAGGCACCCTTAACAAACAATAATTATATTGGGGGGGGGGACTACAGTGGTACCTTGGTTTATAACCATAATCCGTTCCGGAGGTCTGTTTGTAAACTAAAACAGGTTGTAAACCAAGGCGCATTTTCGCCAATGGGGCCCCCCAAAAAATTTGTTCATAATAAAAAAAGGGTTGTAATCCAAAAAAAGGTTGCAAACTGGGACACGCACTTCCGGGTTTGACATGTTTCTAATCCAAAACATATGCAAGTCAAGGTACCACTGTATGTGCTTTAAATGTATGATTTGGCTATGACTTGCCTTTGTAGAATCATAGAATTGTAGAGTTGAAGGGATCCCTAGGGTCATCCAGTCCAACTCCCTTGCAATGCAGGAATCACAGCTAAACAACCCCTGAGCTAGAAGGACCAAGAATCTTGACTCAGAATCAGGCAACTTCATTTAATTCTCTCTTCCCACTGTTGTTTCCCTGGCAACACATTTTAGATTGTAAACTCTTTGGGGGCAGGGACCTGCCACCTTATAATCCACAAAACACTGAGTGCCCGGATGGTGCTGTATAATGTTTGCAACTCTTCCCCTTTCGCTCTTGAATTTGGGGGCCGTGACTCTTACTATATCTGCTTCTAAAAGGGGTATCCAAGCATGGGACCCTTTGGATTCTGCTGGGCTCCCACTGACTCCCCGCCCTTGTTCCTGAGCAGCTGTCAGCACTGCTGGGAGTGGTCGCCCCACCGCATCCAGCGTGGCAGTGCATTGGGTACCCCCAGCTGGGTTGCCGCTTTCAAGGCTGGCCGGGCTGCGCTGAATTTTTTTGCCTACCTCTGGCAGGATTTGGGAGACTTGGTTGCGCTGTGTGTAATAAATATTTTGCATATGTATTTATAGCTGCTGAGTGCTAATGTGGAATTCGCCAAGGGAATAAATAAACCAGGAGTTTGCTGAATGATAAATGACAGCTCTGCCTGCTCCCCGCCCTACATCGCGGAAGCTGCTACAGCAAATGAGCTTCTGTAGCAAATTAGACGCGGTGGAAAGCAGATGCAGCAAGGACTGCTCTCCCCTGGGTGGGACTCCGTCAGCCTGGCTAGTGCCTGGGAGAGGAGCCTTATCCCGAGTCATGTCCTCAGGGCGTTTAGCTCAGTATTGCCTACACTGGCTGGCAGCAGCTCTCTGGGGTTCCAGGCAGTCGTCTTTCCCAGAGGTTGAAAACGGGAGCTTCTGCATGCTAAGCAGGTGCACTGAGTTATGGTCCTTCCATTTAGGAACTTAGGAAGCTATCTTATGCTGAATCAGACCATTGGTCCATCTAACTTGGCATTGGTGACACAGGCTGGCAGCTGGTCTCCAGGCTTGCAGGCAGGGCTCTTTGCTGGCTGTACCTGGAGTTGACAGAGATTGAACGTGGAATCTTCTGCATGCAAGACAGGTGCCCTGCTGCTCAGTATGGCCCTTCCCTAAGGTAGGGGTCATAGAATTGTAGAAGTGAGGACAAAGGTGAGAGTGCCTCTGAGGCATGTGCAGAGAATTTTTCTCTCTCCCCTAGACAACCATGATGAGTTTCCCAGTCCAAAGACTATGTTCTTGCCTAAGTCTTGCGAGTTTCTCTGAGCTGGAAAACCTGCCTCTCACCAATCAAGAAGGAATTGCAGGCCCAGGTTCTGGAGTACTCCAGGGACCTGCTTTGAAACATCATTTGTGTTCCTAGACAAGGCACCCCATTCATTTTGTTTCTTATGACATTCATGTCCCACGTTTCCTGCCAAGAATGCTAGTGGCTGTGCTACCCATTTTCTAGATCGGGTGCTGAGGCTGTCAGACCATAGCTGTCAACCTTCCCTTTTTTTGCAGGAAATTCCCTTATTCCAGTGCTATTTTCTGCTGCCTCCTGCTGCTATCCCGGATTGTTAGATATCCCGTAGACAGGTGAGGCTGCTGTTAGATATCCCCGGGACAGGTGAGGCTGCTGATCCCTTATTTTCAAATCTGAAAGTTGACAGCTATGTGTAAGACAGATCTGCATGGGACTATGCCTTGAACCCAAGTTTTCTATTGAAATTTAACAAATAATACTAATAAGTGGGAGCACAATCGCTTGCCCACAAGGCAGCACTACGGCGCCTTCTCTCTCTTCCCCCCCACAGGCTGCTTTTCTCCACACACTGGATAGAACAGCTAATTAAATGGATTCTGCAAGCAAGATTTATGCACACATCACAAGCCGTATCTTCTGCTCTGCTTTCTTGGCCAGAAATGCTTCCTCCTTCTCCCTCCTCCCTTCAATTCTGGGGGCCGGCACTTCCACATCCAGCACCCGAAGGTGCACCCTTCTCCTTTTCTCTGTAGCCAGGATGGCCGTGTCTTCTGATTGTGGGTCACTGGGTGCCCCTTGCTGCAAATGGGTGGGGAAGAGGAGCCTCGCTGTGATGAGAAATAAGCTCGCGGGAGACCATATGCTTGTGAGGAGTTGTTGTCACACTGTCTGTGCCGTAGCAACATGCCAGGTTTCTGCACAGACTCTATAAATAATGCAGCATCAGACAACTGGACTAAAAAGAGTCCCCCCCTCCCCTCCCCTCCCCTCCCGGACCAAATCTCTTAATCAGATGCCCTCTTTAATAATACATATTTGGTGTCTGTTATTTTTGGATCCACTTTTGTTTCCATGCTTTTCTGTTTTGCTTTTTAAATGTGCATGTGTGTCTGTAACATAGATACAACTATAGAGAAAGGCCTTAGTTTAGTGGCAGAATACCTGCTGGGCATGCAGAAGGCTCCCAGGTTCAATCTATGCAGGCACTTATGACTACATCCTTCCACAATGTTTAATTGATGTCTGTTTTCAACTTTTTATGGCTTTTATGGTTTATTTGTATGGTTTTCAACGCGGGTGGCGCTGTGGTCTAAACCATTGAGCCTCTTGGGCATGCCGATCAGAAGGTCGGCGGTTTGAATCCCTGCAATGGGGTGAGCTCCCGCTGCTCGGTCCCAGCTCCTGCCAACCTAGCAGTTCGAAAGCACGCCAAAGTGCAAATAGATAAATTTGTACCACTCCGGCGGGAAGGTAAACAGTGTTTCCGTGCGCTGCTCTGGTTTTCGTGTTCCGTTGCGCCAGAAGCGGCTTAGTCAAGCTGGCCACATGACCCAGAAAAACTGTCTGCGGACAAATGCCAGCTCTCTCGGCCTGTAAAGCGAGATGAGCGCCACAACCCCAGAGTCATCTGCGACTGGACTTAACTGTCAGGGGTCCTTTACCTTTACCTTTTGTATGGTTTTATTGCCCTAAATTCTTTTCATTTTTTTAAAAAAAGGTACAGTTGTATACAAATATTTTTATAAGTAAATAAAATAAACAAATGCCCAGTAGCATCTCCAGGTACTGCTGCGGAAGAGACGCGTGCCTGAAATTCTGGGAAGCTGCTCCAGGCCTCTCTGTCCATAAGCAAAAAAACCCTGTGCAACCATATTGTGTCAAAAACGCCAGATTAGGAATATCATACCTTGCAATAGGCTCCTCAAAGTCAAGGGTGGTGCTGGATGGGGCTGGTGGTATTCCAAAATGCCTGCAGGACACCAGGTTGGGGAAGGCTGGATTAGGGGGTGACAGCAGTATATAGACAACTCATCAAGCAAAACAGGGGAGGAAGAAGAGGAGGAAGGGCAATTAGTAGCAGCTGCTGGTCTGCTCCTGGAATCACTAACAAAGCTTTCAAAGAGATAACCTTTGCAGATCACAATCTTTTGCCCCAGATGACCCAAAACATGCAGTAATCACTTTAACCATATTAGGTAAAGGTAAAGGTACCCCTGCCCGTACGGGCCACTCTTGACAGACTCTAGGGTTGTGCGCTCATCTCACTCTATAGGCCGGGAGCCAGCGCTGTCCGCAGACACTTCCGGGTCACGTGGCCAGCGTGACAAGCTGCATCTGGCGAGCCAGCGCAGCACACGGAATGCCGTTTACCTTCCCGCTGGTAAGCGGTCCCTATTTATCTACTTACTGCTAGGTTGGCAGGCGCTGGGACCAAACGACGGGAGCGCACCCCGCCGCGGGGATTCGAACTGCCGACCATGCGATCAGCAAGTCCCACAGCGCCACCCGCGTCCCACATTAGGGATTAACTATTTTTCTTGAGGTAGGACTACCCCCTACTGCACCTTTCTCTTCTTCTTGTGCCAACAATTCCCTTGCCAGCCTTTGCTGTTCCAGAGGCGTCCTCCCATGCCTACCTGCTTCTTGTCTTTCTAAGTCTCTGCCTTGTTTTTCAAAAATTTCATGTGCCTGTATTTCTGTTGTAAGTCTGTATCTTTTGCCCTTATATATAAATGAGAGTCCTTCGGGAAACTCCCATATATATTGTATGTCTGCATTTTTTAAGGCCTCCGTCAAAAAATTCTTCTAATTCTTAGTTTAAAAGGGATTTCCATAAAAATCTCAACCCTGTTATCCCTAACCCTTAGTCCCATTTCAAATCTCTTGTGGAGAATTGTTTCTTTGATTCCAAACAATCTCCACGCTGCTGTCTAGGAGGGCATCTCAACTGATACAGAAAGCAATTATTAATCCTGGGGCTTTGGGCGATGAGCAACATGATCAAAATGTATGCTTATCCACACCTAATTTGTGTAACCACAGGCCTCCCAGTAATAATTCCAATTATTTGCTTTTGAAAGGTCAACAATTAATACTGCATTTTCTTTGGGGTTCAGCCACACTGTGTTGTTGTTTTTGATTAAATAGATGCATGGTGCCTACCTAGCAAGGCAGATATAACCTGCCAGATCTAATTACTCAGCACGGGGTAGGGATGAGGGGAGGACTAGTCAAGGCTAACAAAATGGTGAGTACTTCTTAATGGCTTCCTTCAGGCAACTCAGTTTTGGAGTCCAGCACTGTGTATCCCATTTGCTGCTGCTGTTTTAGGATATTTACTAATTGCTTGTTATGCACAGGTCTCTTAAGTGACTTACAACATGCAGCTCATAAAAAGTACTGTTTTTTTTGCTCTATAAGACTCACCAGACCACAAGACGCACCTAGTTTTTGGAGGAGGAAAATAAGAAAAAAAATATTCTGAATCTCAGAAGCCAGAACAGCAAGAGGGATCATTGCGCAGTGAAAGCAGCAATCCCTCTTGCTGTTTTGGCTTCTGGGATAGCTGCGCAGCCTGCATTCGCTCCATAAGATGCACACACATTTCCCCTTACTTTTTAGGAGGGAAAAAGTGAGTCTTATAGAGCAAAAAATACGGTATTTATTTAATGCATTTGTATTCCAACTTTCCTCCAGGGAGCTCAGGGTGGCTTGCATCGTTCTCCTTCTCCCTCTTCCCCCTCTCCTCCTTTCTTTCCCTGGGTTCATTTCTCCTTACTTCAGCTGTGCTACTAATAAAACTTTTAAAAGTAAATGAACTGTTCAGTTCAAGTAGTAATAACACCACCTTTTGTTTTCCTAACGCTGAGGCTGAGTGCAGTTGGAACTGCTTGGAAAATAAATGATGGATTGTTATGCTGCCATCTTGATGGGCTTGGCAGCTCTGATTAAACCATTTGTCTCTGTACTAGTTTTGACACCGTATAATTCAGCTCCCAAGAAAGCTGGAGGTGGTTCTTTTGCCTGTCTCTCAGCGGTAGATGCAGCCGGTGCAACATGCAATGGCTGAGGTGCCTAGTGGGACTTCCGCAGCATTACACACACCACCCTGGTGTTGAATTATCTGCACTGGCTACCTGTTAGTGACTGAGAGCTTATCCAAACTTCCTCATGTCCTGCTTCTTCCCTCCACCCCTGGAAAAAGCAGATTTTCCCTGGGAAAGGAGGGGGGCAAAGAGACAACGGCTTGGACCCATGCCTAGAAAATATGGATCAAGTGGAAAACTGTGCATGGAACAAGCAGGAGTATTACTGACAAAGGAAGAATGGCAATTGAAGCTAATGGAGTATGCGGAACTGGCCAAAATGATGGGAAGAATCCGAGAACAGCAGGACCAAAAGTTCATCAAGGACTGGACCAAATTTGTAAATTATTTGAAAGACAATTGCATTCAATCAAATACGTTGGTAGGATTGCAAGAAGCTTTGTAAGGAAAGGTACAAAAACCACTGCAGATAAGAACAAGAATGTATGGTGTTTTAATGTTTTTGATTTTAAAGCAATGGTTAAATAGTGAAAATGCAGAAATTTGAAATGAAAGATAGAAAATCATAAGGAAGGTTTGAAGGAAGTCAGGGCCCTAAAAAGCCAAAATGTATAATATAAGAGGAGATATTGCAATGGAAAGTATTATTGTAAAACTAATAAAAATGATATGGGGGGGGGAAGGAATCAGGAGTATGAACGAGCCCTTAGTCAGGCTTAAAGTTTTCACTGATGACACTAATGATAGTACCCACCCTCCTGAATTCCCTACCCTGGGTAATTCATAAGACGGAGACAGTGATGACATTGAAATGCCTCTTAAAGATGACCATGTCTAGCCAAGCTCTCTTGGACTTGTGATCCTTACGTTTTTATTTTTATTTTCTTCCCAGCTCAGTTCTATTTGTGATAATATATCGGAGTTTTGCTGCTCATGTAGGTCTTAGCAAAATTAGCTGAATGCTACTGTTGTATTTTTATGTAAACCGCTTAGAGATTTTAATTATATTAAGTGATACAAACTTTTTATTTAAAAAATGAATAAATGGAAGGGAAACTTTCTGGATTTCTCCCAAGGGATTTTATTGTATTGTGTTGTATTGTATTTCTCCTCCCACCTTGTGTACAAAACCTCAAGGCGGCACATGTGGTTCTCCCCTTGCCAGTTTCATCTTCACAACAGCCTTGTGAGGTAGGTTAAACTGAGAGACAGTGACTGGCCAAGGTCACCCAGGGAGCTTTATGGCCGAGTGAGGATTTGAACCCAGGTCTCTTAAGTCCTATTCAGACACTATAACCACTACACCACACTGTCTTTCATTGGTTTTGTATCTGGGTGAGGCATTTCCTCCTTCATCTGCTTTTGCTTTTGGCAACCAATTTTGTCTGCTTTTCTCTGCGTGTGTGCTTAAAAAATGAATAAATTCCTGCAGCCTCTGGGTCCTAATTTGTGGATGCTGTAGTGATAATGAGCTTTGCAAAACTGATATGTATTCGCCCCTTGACAGTACCTCTGGAAGTCAGAGCCAAATCATTGCTGGTAATTAGCTTGACAGTGGCCTCACCTTCCCTCACTTGCACCCCGAATACATCATATCTTCCTCTTTAAGTTACAGCAATGCACCTCTAGAGGCAAGCAGGAACTCTCTTATTTTTATTTTTTGTTGGACTCTGTGTGTTTCTCCCTCCCAAACCTGAAGCCTGTGTCGCATTTACAAGGCTTCATTTGAATATCTGCAGCCTCCCCCCCCCCATTCCATCTTAAGACTCTTAGAAGATGCAGATTTGTAGCAGACAACCATTTCTCTCCTCCTGCCCCCAAAAGTCATGTCTATAATTTAGCACAGTGTTGTTGCCCTCTCTAAGCTCCTTTTGTCTGGCCCTTGGGCCTTTTCTGCACACCACATCTCTGCCACAACCATCACTGGTCCAGCTTTGCGCTGTCCTTGAATGATTTTGCCTGGCTGGAACATGGCCTTGATCTCTGATGATGCCTCTCTTACTTGCTTGGATGGGGAATAGAGAAGGCTGTGCAAGTGCATGGATAGAAACTACTCTGCTGCAGAAATGTAAAATGCACATTTTTTTGTGTTTTGCCAACTCCCCACTAGCCTCTGGAGGTTCATCAGAAGGGAAGAAGGGAAGGGGGAAAAGTCCTGATCCAGTGGCTAGCCGGATGAAGCATTCTGGAAAACTCTATTAAGTTTGCATTCTGTTGGAAAAAGTTTAAAGACTATTTACAGAAATATTGCAAAATTAATGAATGTTAGAATGATGTTGGATAGAAACTAAGTGGTCTTTAGCCGAAATGTTATAAGGGAATATGAAAAAATGGTTTATTAATAGGTAAAAATCTAAAATTACAATATTTTATGATTAATGGTTAGGATACATAAAGAGGGGAGGGATTTGTTGAACTAATAACTGAACTGGAATACAAAAAAGGGAGGTGCGAGGAGGTCTTGGAAATAAGCAAATGAAGGCTAAGCAATGGAAGGAATGAATTGTTTTTAACTATTTTTACTTTGTATTTTCTCTTTTTTCTTTTTCTTTTTGTTTTGTAATACTCTGAAAATCTTAATAAATATCTTTAAAAAAAAAAAGTTTGCATTCTGGTTTTTTGCATTCCCCCCCCCCCTTTTACTTTTTGGTTGGCCTGATAAAGCCATTGCCATAATAATGGATTTTAGAAAATGTGTGTGTGTGTGTGTGTTGGAGGGTCACTGGATGAGGATAATGTGACAGGACCATATCCTGAGTGGTGCTTGGCTGCTTTCTAGGCAAGTTAGGAGTTGCTTGAATGAGTCCTGTGAAATTATAAGAAGACACCTATTCTTGCTACCTCCTTCTCTATTTCTCCATTTACAGAAAGGTACTTGAGATGCAGAGAGGGACTTGGCTTGCCTACTGTAGCTGTGGCAGAGGCAGAATCTGAACCCAGATCATGGTCCAACACCCTCTCCTCCGGGTCAGCTAAGGTCATAAGAACCTTAGCAGAGCCTGCTGGATCAAGCTAGTGGCCAACCTAGTCCAGCATCTGGTTTTCACAGGCACCAATAGGATGCCCCAAAGGGAAACCTACAAGCAGGACCCAAGCACAAGAGCAACTCTTCTCTCCTGTGGTTTCTAGCAACTGGTATTCAGAAGCATTTCTGCCCCCAGCTGTGGAGGCAGAGCATAGCCACTGCGGCTTGTAGCTAGTGATAGCCATTGATAGTATTCATCTGTGTAGTTGTGTTTCCTGAAAGTTGTGTCTCTGTTAGATTTTGTTACCCACCCTTCTCCAGCCAGTCCCGACAACAATTTAAAAATCAGTGATGAAAAGTTAAAACAGATTACAGTCCCAGGAATAGGAGGGGCCCTGAAAACGCACCTCTCAAGCGTCAAAAGCCAGGGTAAAAGAGATGCATCTTCAGCAGACATTGAAAACCGTATAGCGTACAATCCAACTTTTTCAGACACAAAACCAGGACGCTCCCAGGCAAGTCACATGACCCGTGGTGAGATCTCGCCTTGAAAAAGCACTTTTTCTGGGCAAGAGCACAGTATGAAATCAAAACACCTAAATTGGCTGCTGCAATCTCACGCGAAAAAAGGGGGTGTATTGTTCTTACCGGGGCAACTGGCAGGTATGGTATAGTGTAGGTGCCAGATGAGAGGGAGTTCAGGAACTTGGGGGTTGCCACAGAGAATGTCCTCTTCGTCCTGTGGCACCTCCATCCTGAACTTCTGAGGGCAATGGGACAACCAAGAGGGTCCCCTCTGCTGACCTGAGCCAGCCTCTTAGTTATTTGGAGCCTAAATCGTTTAGAGATTTAAATACTAAGCGCCTTTCAATGAGCACAGAAATGAACTGGCAGCAAGGCACTTTGTGCTTTTAAACTGTATATCAGGCTAACTTGCCCTAAATCCAGGTATGAAGCTATAATAGGAAGTGTGGCAGGTTAGCCTGACACAGAATCAAGCAATGTATTGGAATAGACTTGGTTTCTATGTTCTATGTTTCTATGTGTATTTCATCACTTTCCAAGTGATGGCTGTGAAATAAGATTTCAGTCTCAGCCCACTGTGCCTTGACTTTTTAAGAAGGCCGGGATATCCATGTATGTTCCTCATCATCTCCTTCAGGGCGTCAGGGGCTCTCAGGCATGGAAATGAAACGGGGAGCAAGGGGTATCAGAGATCATTCTTGGGCAGAACCATACTATCCATTTAAAGCACATGGCTTTCCCCAAAGAACCCTGGGAGCTGTAGTTTATGAGTGCTGAGGAACTCTGTGAGGAGTGAACTACAGTTCCCAGGATTCTGTCAGGGAAGTTATGCGCTTTAAATGGATTGTTTGGATCTACGTCTTGTGTGCTTCTTCCCAGCAGCTGATTATTCTGATCTCATCTAGTCAGGGCTCAAAGCAGCTTCTTGCAAACAGATGCCCTCTGGATGTTTTGGACTACAACTCCTAAAGTTCCCTGTGTAGAGGAATTGACTGTGGAAATCACTCTGGGAGTTATAGCTTGAGCAAGGGGAATAGGGGTCTCCTAACTACTCTCAGCACATTTAACAAACTGCAGCTCCCAGAATTCTTTGGGGGAAGACACGACTGTTTAAAGTGGTCTCATAGTGCTTTAAAGCTATTGAGTAAAGGTGACCTGAGTCTAGTCTTCCAAGGAGCTAGTGGTTTGATCACAAATCCTTTGCTACTTTGAATTGTTTTTTGAACCAAAAAAAAATCCTCCTGCTTAGTTAAGACATGTTTGTTTAATCTAACTTTTCATTAGCCTTATATAGTTACCCCTCTCCAAACTCTGATTATTTTAATTATCCGTTGTGCTATCTAATTAATTTCTCCCCTCATCTTGTGTTTTTGTTTCGTTGATGAATTTGTTTTTGTTGCAAGGGCTGAATCTTTTAGCAGAAAAGGAGGATATAAACAAACAAAAATGGTTCTTTTTTTCTAAAGATGCCGCCGATATCCAAACGTCTTCTCCCAAAACACTATTTGCAAAGGCCCAACCTGCTCCCTTCCTCCCTTCCCCCTTCCAGTTGGTTGTGACTCCCAGATCCATTATAGGCAATTTGGGATGAAGAATATCTCATGGCAGCGAAGTGCTCATTAATCAGCCTCCGTGTTCTTTCTGACAGCTCGACAAAGAAGGAAATTAAATTCTTGAACTTCGTTCGGCAGAATCTGGTGGTCACAACACTTTTCCTGAGTTTCATTTCCAAGGAAGTGAGTCTGGGTATCTTTGCCCTGGCCTGTCTCAGTTCAGGCTCTCAGGAAAGGCTGAACTGAAGTAGCCAGGGCAGCCTATGCAAGAGTGCAACAGGTGAGGCAAAGCCTGAACTGTCAGGACCTTGGACAGATCACTGTGGCTGGAGCTGGCTGAAACTTGCCCAAGAAGAGCTGTTGTCTCAATGCTGCGCAGAGGCCTCCTGAGGCCATCTGGTCTGGGCCTGTGGTTAACCCTTGGAGGAAATGATGGTGCTTCACAAAGAAGAAGAGTTTGGATTTGATATCCCACTTTATCACTATGCTAAGGAGTCTCAAAGCGGCTAACATTCTCCTTTCCCTTCCTCCCCCACAACAAACACTCTGTGAGGTGAGTGGGGCTGAGAGACTCCAAAGAAGTGTGGCTAGCCCAAGGTCACCCAGCAGCTGCATGTGGAGGAGAGGAGATGCGAACCCGGTTCACCAGATTACGAGTCTACCGCTCTTAACCACTACACCACACTGGCTCTGCATGACTCTCCAGCTGCTGGCTCCTGCCAGGTGGAAGTGGAGAGGACCGCATCAGGGGTGCTTGTGTGTGGCTCCCTCTGAGGGGTCAGGTAAAGCCACATTCTCTGGCTGAGAAGATCCTGGAGTGGAGAACATGGCAGTGTGTTGCTGAACAGGAGTAATATTCAATCTTATTTCCAGATTTTGAGCTCAAAGATGGTTAGAAAAGGTTGCTTGGGCTAAAAGGCTGTTCTGTGTGTAAACAAGGTGGAGCAAGCTTGTTTTCTGTTGCTCCAGGGGGTAGGACCCAAACAAGTGAATCAAAATTACGAAAAATGAGATTCTGAGTAAACATTAGGAAGAATTTTCTGACACTAAGAGCTGCTTGACAGTGAAAAAGACTACCTTAGAAAGTGGTGGACTGTCCTTCATTGGAGGTTTTTAAACAGAGGTTGGGGAGGACATATGCCAGGGGTTCTATAGCTGTGATTCCTGCATTGTAGGGAATTGGATTAGATGACCATTGGATCCTTTCCATTGCTATGATTCTGTGATTCTATGGTTCCATGATTCTATGAAATCACCTCCCAGGGTTTGTCCTCTGGTCATTCCTGCATGCCTGTTGCATTCCTTATCTTTTCTCCATCTCCCCCTGCCACTCCCACCTCGCAATTTAATGCCGCTGTTGATACTATCCCAAAGTCATTTCACGGTTTGAGATTTTAGTTCAGTTTTTCTTCTTCACAGTTTTCATACGAGGTGATTTTTCAGCCTCCTCCAGTCCGTTGGGGTAGTTTTCAGTTTAAATGCTGAGACACAGAGAGTCTGCGAGGAAGCTGAGCTTTTTTGAGAGTCATTAAAGGCAACTCTCAAAATTGAAAACATAAAGTTCTGCCCGTTTTTAAAATTACATTTTAAAATAACTTCACGTGTAATAAAAAAAAAAAAAGGAAACACAGTGTGTTTATGGGTATCGCATAAAAACCCAACAAACTTTTGAACTCATTTCTAGAAGTCTGTAAGAAGATTCAGTGAATCATATAACTGCAGAGTTGGAAGGGACCTCAAAGGATCACTTTGTCCAGCCCCCTCAGTGCAGGAATCACAGCTAAAGAATCTCTGACCCATTGCCTCTGTTTAAAAACCTGCAAAGAAGTTAATATGGAGGCTGGTTGGCCAAAATACTGGGAGATAATAGATAAAATTGGAGATAATTGGAGGCTGCAGAGCCTAGATAAATTAAAAAACAAGGTGCAAGACTGGTTACATTATGCTCAAATTCAAGAGGTCTTTAAAATGGATAAAAAAATAGGTTTCCAGGTGGAAAAATCGAAGTTAGAGACAGAATTACTTGAACCAAAGACCAAGGTTCTCTCAAGAATGTATAACTTGCTGCTCAAATGGAATACCCAGGATGAGACAGTTAAATCAGCCATGATAAAATGGGTGCAGGATATCGGGTATAACATCATGTTTGAGGACTGGGAAAGGTTATGGACCACCGGTATGAAATTCACGGCATGTAATGCCCTGAAAGAAAATATTATGAAAATGATATATAGGTGGTACATGACCCCAGTCAAGCTTGCAAAGATATATCACCTGTCTGATAACAAATGTTGGAAATGTAAGGAGGCTGAAGGGACATTCTTTCACCTCTGGTGGACTTGCCCGAAAGTGAAGGCCTTCTGGGAAATGATTTACAATGAGCTAAAAAAGGTATTTAAGTATACCTTTCCCAAGAAACCAGAGGCCTTTCTTCTGGGCATTGTTGGCCAGAAAGTGTTAAAGAAGGATAGAACTTTCTTTATGTATGCAACTACAGCAGCAAGAATTCTTATCGCCAAACATTGGAAGACACAAGATTTACCCACGCTGGAAGAGTGGCAGATGCAATTGATGGACTATATGGAACTGGCTGAAATGACTGGCAGAATCCGAGATCTGGGAGAAGAAACAGTGGAGGAGGACTGGAAAAAATTTAAGGACTATCTACAAAAACATCATAAGCTATATGAATGTTAAGAATTTGCATGGCTGGGAAAGTCTAGCTTCAGCAATAAAATTTGATGATTTGGGAAACTAAGTTATAACTACGAAAGGACCAAAACCTAAAGTAATTTTTATGCCTATTTTAGGATAAAAGTAATTTGATAATAAGTATTTTAAATTTAAAGTATAATTATTTGAAATTACAAAAAACGCATGAAACAAGGTAACAATTTGCTGATATCTTTATTGTAAAGAATGCAGGGTGAGGGAGATGTGGGGAAGTCCGGTTGGTTATGAAAAAACGTTCTGGAAAGATGAATTTTTTATTTATTTTCTTTTTCCTTTTTTTTGTTCTGTTGCTTCTGTTATGTATCTGACTATATATTTGTACCTGGAAAAAAGCAATAAAAAATATTATTAAAAAAAAAATAAAAACCTGCAAAGAAGGAGAGTCCACCACCTTCTGAAGGAGTCCATTCCACTGTTGGAACAGCACTTACTGACAGAATCACCTTCCTTGAGTCAAAATCACCTTCCTTGTAATTGGATTCCATTGGTTTGGGTCCTAGCCTCCGGAGCAGCAGAAAACAAGATTGCTCCATCTTCCATGTGATGACAGCCCTTCAGGTATTTGAAGATGGCTGTCATATCACCTCTCAGTCATCTCTTCTCCAGGCTAAACATTCCCAATTCCCTCAACTGTTCTTCATAAGGTTTGGTTTTCAGACCCTTGATCCTCTTGGTCATCTTCCTCTGCACACCTTCCAGCCCTGATCAAAAGTCCAGCTTCTCTAGTACCTTCTTTCCATCAGTGGCCAATCAGATGCCTTCAAGAAGCCCATAAGCAGGGCACAAAAGTAAGAGCTCTCCCCTGCTGTTATTCCTCAGGCTGCCTTTAGAGCTGGGACTTCCACACTGCCTCCCTTACCCATAGCTGTTGATGGATGTTCTGCCTTCTTCTCCTTCCATGAGTTTGTATAGATTTTCCCCTTGAAGGCACCCAGGTTAGTGCTCACCACCATATTTTGTGGCAGTGAATTCCATAAGATAAATCCTATGTTGTGCATGATGGAGTTGCAATTAAAAGGGATCCCACGTTCAGTACTATGGGCCCCTGCAAACATTTTAGTGGGGACAACCTGCTTCTTTTCCAATTGGTGAATGTCCTTTAAAAGGTAAAGGGACCCATGACCATTAGGTCCAGTCGTGGCCGACTCTGGGGTTGCGGCGCTCATCTCGTTTTATTGGCCGAGGGAGCTGGCGTACAGCTTCCGGGTCATGTGACCAGCATGACTAAGCCGCTTCTGGTGAACCAGAGCAGCACATGGAAACGCCATTTACCTTCCCGCTGGAGCGGTACCTGTTTATCTACTTGCACTTTGTGCTTTCGAACTGCTAGGTAGGCAGGAGCAGGGACCGAGCAATGGGAGCTCACCCCGTCAGGGGGATTCGAACCACCGACCTTCTGATCAGCAAGTCCTAGGCTCTGTGGTTTAACCCACAGCGCTGTCCTATAGCCTGTTGCTGAAATCCTGCAACTTTTCATGATGCATATGTTCCAGGACTTCTGTGTGTGTGTGTCCTGCTTTTGTTGCACTACAGTGTAATGCTGCAATATTGGAGAAGCATTGCAGCACAACTTACAAAGCAGAATGTTGTGTGGATGGAATGTTGAGTGGACAGTTCAGCACAAATGCACCCTAGTACACAGTAACATATTGTACAAGACACCTGCCTTACTCCCCTCCCCCCCCCCCAAAAAGCCAGCCTGGAGGAGTCCCTCGTGAGATGGAGGATTTGGTCTCTACAATCTCTACAGGCAGACACTGGTTTGCTTTCTTGCCTGCCTTCTCCTTACTCAGCAAATATGCCCGCAGAGAGCACTCTTAAAACTAATGGAGCCTGCAAACGTCAGCTTTGCAACTCCTGCTCACATCGTGGTCCAGCGGGGCTTTGCTCTGGGCTTGCTCGTTCTGTTCCTTTTGCCTTTAAACATTTAGTTCTAATTGGCACAAAGTGTTTAAATATGTATGTATTGGCTTGCCAAATGTAGGGTGGTACTAATTAGGTATAATCCAATTGCTGTCAGCTCCACTGTTAATTAAGCTTTTCTGGGCATGATGCACTCACCACCTCCATTTCATAGCAGCCGTTGCTATATATGTATATATATCTGCCTACACTTTTGTTGCTGGTTGAGTAGTTTTTGCCGTTGTTTGGATGCTGCTGAGAATCAGCCAGGTGGGGGGAGATATATAAGTATCTCTTCTCCCTTGGAATAATAGGAGTACAGGGATGGGTGTATCTGTCAGTGTTGATTTCTCTCCGTTTCTTGTTTTTTCAGTCTTAAGTTCCGTTCCCAGCTTTTCTGCAGAAGCTTGCCTTTAAAAAAGTAAGATCTCATGAAAATTCATTTTTTGCTTCTCATTTCTCCAAATATACACATTTGGGTGTGCAATTTTGCCTAATATACTCATTCTTTCAAACAGTTTCTCCTACTGAGCTGAACCGAAGGGTACGAAAGGCACTTGTGGATGTAATATCAGAGCCTTTGTCTATAATCTTTGTGAATGCCTGGAGAACAGGTGAAGTTTCTGTGGACTGGAGGCAGGAAAATGTCTCCATCTTCATAAAGGGGGGGGGGGGAGAGACAGTGGCATAGCAAGCTGCTTGAGTACCCGGGTGGTCACACATGCCTTGCATGGGCACACCACTCACGGGGGTGGGGTATCACTCCCTGTTGCCCTCCTGGAGCCGCACCCTGCGCTGCTTTTTCCGGCAGCACTGGGCCTGCTGCAGGGTGGCCACAGCAGCTGGGGTGCCCTGCAGGCCACAGGCCATGGGCCACCCTCTGGAAGCTGCTGCCCAATATGGACCACCCCCCCAACTACACTACCCAGGTAACTACTGGTGAGCTGGACATCAGTGCCAGGAAAGGTCCTAGAGATAAACAGTCGGTCTGTGAGCACTTTGAAAAGCATGAATTTTTCGAAACCAAGTCATGCAAGGCAAATCACCCATGATATTCTTGTGGAGAAGCTGGTAAAATGTGGGCTGGATAACGTGACTGTCAGGTGAATTTGTAGCTGACCAAACCCAAAGAGTGCTCATTCTTCCTCGTCATCCTGGGGGAAAGTGACAAGCTGGTTGCTGCAGCGTTCTCTTCTGAAACCGTTGTTGTTCAACATCATTATAAACAACTTGAACGAAGGTATTTGCAGGTGACACCAAACTGAGAGTGGTAGAGACAGAATCAGGATTCAAGATTGCTTTAACAGATTGGAGAAGTGGGTTCAAACTAACAAAATGAATTTCCATAGGGACAAATGTCAGGCTTGACACATAGGCAGGAAGAACCAGCTGCACAAATATATGAAGGGGGACATCTGGCTCGCCAGTGCAGTGGAACCTCTACTTACCACCATAATCTTTTCTGGCGGCCTGTCCTTTAGGCAAAATGTGTTGCTGGTAGAAGCGCCGTTGTGTGCATGTGCAGACGGCAGCAGCCGCTTCTGCGCATGTGCGAATCTCAGCAAACCCGGTATTTACTTCCGGGTTTGCCATGGTCGTGACTTGGATCGGGCCCAAGTAGAGGCGGTTGTAAGTAGAGGTTCTATTGTAGTACATGTGAAAAGGATCTTGGGGTCTTAGTAGACCACAAGGTTAACAGGAGTCAACAGTGTGATGTAGCAGTAAAAAAATACAATTCTTTTCTAGACTGCATCAACAGAAGAAAGTGCAAATGACAGCCCTTTTATCATCTCCCAGGTGTCACTGACTAGATTCCAGCTGGAGCGCTCCATCTCCCAGTCAGCGGTTTGCTCCTGCAGTTGGATCACTTGGTTGCAGAGTGTGGTGGAGATTTACATTTTTAATGCCCATTCCTATTCTCCTTAATACCCCCCTTGCAACTACCACCACCGCCTTGAGATTCTGTTGGAAGTGGAGTTTCTTCTTCCTGTTGGTTTGGGTCCATGGGGGTCCAAATGTGTGTGTGTGTGTGTGTGTGTGTATGTGTGTGTGTGTTTCAGAGAGTTTCAAGGCCAATGCGATTAAACAGGCTTTGATGTTGAGGAGCCCTTATGTTTACTGCTAGAGATAAATGTGTTCACGAGTTCCATAAAGCTGATGTTTACAGGGAAAGGATGGAAACTCACAGAGCCCAGGGTTGTGTGTGTGTGTTGCCTAGGAAGCTGCTACTCCTGTTGTGTGGTTGTGTCCTGTGTGCAAAATGGGAGCCACTTGGGATTTCAAGGCTTCAGTGTGCCCACCAGCTTATCTTTCTATACCCAGGTATGGCTTAATTCCCATTGCTTCCCCTTGACCCCAGACCACCTTGTAAGTATTTCTGGCCTAGGCAGTTTTGGGCTTCATGAACAGAAGTATAGTGTCCAGGTCATGGGAAGGGATAGTACCACTCTAGTCTGCCCACCTGGAATACTGTGTCCAGTTCTGGACACCACAGTTTAAGAAGGCTATTGACAAGCTCTAAGGTATGCAGTAGGAGGGCGGCTGAGATGATCAAAGGTCTGGAAACCAAGCCTGATGAGGAACGGCTGAAGGAGTTGGGAATGTTTAACCTGGAGAAGAAAAGACCGAGAGGTGATAGGATAGCCATTTTCAAATATCTAAAGGTGGAAGGTGGAACAAGCTTGTTTTCTGCTACTCTGGAGGGTGGAACCCAAACCAATGGATTCAAATTACAATAAAGGAGATTCTGCCAGTTTGAAGAACATTCTAATTCTAAGTGTAGTTTGACAGTGGAATGGACTCCCTCAGAAGGTGGTGGTCTCTCCTTCCTTGGAGGTTTTAAAGCAGAATTTGGATAGACATCTGTCAGTGATTCTTTAGCTGTGATTTGTGCATTGCAGGGAGTTAGACGAGATTAACCTTTGGGGTACCATCCTGTTCTATCATTCTGTGATTTCCAGGCCAGGTTTTGGTAGCTTCATTAACTGTGAACACCAAAATTTGGGATCCCCTCCAAACCGGTTTTGCACTATTTTGCAGTGAAAACCCTGTGCCCCATAGTGAGTATATGATACTCAAAACTGTGGGTCATAGGTACCCCACCCCCAAACCCAAGGTTGTCTATTTTGTTTTGAGCATTTTTAGGGTGGAGGAAGCACGATGTGAGGTTTTCAGTGCAAAGGGGTTCATAACTAGTGCAGAAGTTTGCCGGACAATGAATCGGACAGTGTTGGGTTTTTGAGTGACAACCACGAAGCCCGGTTTGATGCAAAACACAGGGTTTGTGGTGCAAAGTGAATGCAAAATGAGTGCAAAACATTGGCACCAGTTTTTTTTTGGAGTGGGGGATCCCAAATTTCAAGGTTCACAGATAATGAAGATGGTTTTGGTGTCTACAGAGCTGGCAACTGGACTTATTGTGTGTGTGTCTCGGATCTGCTCGGGAGGTGTGCTGTCTCCCCGGGGCTAAGATCCAAGATGTAACTGAACGACTGCAAGGAATCATAAAACCCACTGACAAATACCCCTTCCTCTTGGTTCATGTGGGAACCAATGACACTGCAAGCAATAGCCTCCAGAAGATCAAAAGAGACTACGAGGCTCTGGGCAGGAAATTGAAGCAATTAAATGCACAAATTGTCATCTCATCTGTCCTCCCAGTTGAACGACGTGGCCCAGGGAGAGAGGGAAAAATCGTGGAAGTGAACAGCTGGCTTCGCAAATGTTGTAAACAGGAACGGTTTGGATTCTTAGATCACGGACTGCAGTTTCTTGAAGATGGACTTCTGGCAAGCGATGGGCTGCACCTCACAACGGTTGGGAGGAATGTTTTTGCCAAAAATCTCAGAAACCTCATCAGGAGGGCTTTAAACTGACTAATGTGGGGGAGGGAGACAGTGCTCCTGAAGGTAGGAGTCTATCAATTGATGAAGATGATCATCCAAATGTCATAGACCAAATGGAGCAAACAGCACACAGACCTAGTGGTGGGAGGAAAAAATCCTTAAATAAGAGACACAGGGGAATGATTAATGGACTTCAATGTCTGTACACTAATGCGCAAAGCATGGGAAATAAACAAGATGAGCTTGAGCTCTTGGTACAGCAAACTAAATATGACATAATAGGCATCACTGAAACCTGGTGGGATAAGTCCCACAATTGGAATGTAATAATGGAGGGATACAATCTATTTCAGAGAAACAGACCAGACAAGAAAGGAGGAGGAGTGGCGTTATATGTCAGGGATGTGTATACCTGTGAAGAGATCCAAGATTTAGAACCTCAAAGCCAAAGTGAGAGCATTTGGGTCAAAATTAAGGGAGAGAAGAATAACAGAGACCTCATTGTGGGAGTTTACTATAGATCCCCAAGCCAAACGGAGGACATAGATGATGCCTTCCTGGAACAGATGGCCAAGCATGCAAAAGGAAGGGAGATAGTAGTAATGGGGGACTTCAATTACCCGGATATTTGTTGGATGTCAAACTCAGCCAAGAGCATAAGGTCAAACAGATTCCTCACTGGCCTTGCAGACAACTTCATTGTCCAGAAAGTGGGAGAAGCAACAAGAGGAACAGCCATTTTAGATCTGGTCCTAACCAATGTTGATGACCTGGTTAGTGGGGTAGAAGTGGAAGGATCATTAGGCACGAGTGATCATGCTCTTCTGAAGTTTACTATAGAGCGGAAAGGAGCAGCCAAGCATACTAGGACTCAATTTCTTGACTTTAAGAAAGCCGACTTCATAAAACTTAGGGAAGTGCTGGGTGAGATCCCATGGACAGTAATACTAAAAGGAAAGGGAGTTCATGATGGCTGGGAGTTTGTTAAGAGGGAGATAGTAAAAGCACAACTTCAGTCAATACCAATGAGATGGAAACATGGAAGGTGCCTAATGAAGCCAGGGTGGCTATCTAAAGAACTTTTAACTGAGTTAAGATTTAAAAAGGATGTTTACAAAAAATGGAAAAGGGGGGAAACCACCAAAGAGGAATTCAAACAAATAGTCAGCACATATAGACACAAAGTCAGAAAAGCTAAAGCACAGAATGAACTCAGGCTTGCTAGAGAGGTTAAAAGCAACAAAAAAGGCTTTTATGGGTATGTCCGTAGCAAAAGGAAGAACAAAGAAACAGTGGGGTCACTCAGAGGAGAAGATGGTGAAATGCAAACAGGGGACACAGAAAGGGCTGAACTCCTCAATGCCTTCTTTGCCTCAGTCTTCTCCGATAAAGAAAACAATGCCCGACCTGAAGAATTTGGAGCAAATGATTCAGCAGAGAAAACACAGCCCAGAATAACTAAGGAGATAGTACAAGAATACTTGGCTAGTTTAGATGTATTCAAGTCTCCAGGGCCAGATGAACTGCATCCAAGAGTATTAAAAGAACTGGCAGATGTGATCTCAGAACCACTGGCAGTCATCTTTGAGAATTCCTGGAGAACAGGCGAAGTCCCGGCAGACTGGAGGAGGGCAAATGTTGTCCCTATTTTCAAAAAGGGGAAAAGAGAGGACCCAAATAATTATCGCCCAGTCAGTCTGACATCAATACCAGGGAGCAGATCATTAAGCAAACAGTCTGTGAGCACCTAGAAAGGAATGCTGCGATACCAATAGTCAGCATGGATTTCTGAAAAATAAGTCATGTCAGACTAACCTGATCTCGTTTTTTGACAGAATTACAAGCCTGGTAGATGAAGGGAACGCAGTGGATGTAGCCTACCTTGATTTCAGCAAGGCATTCGACAAGGTGCCCCATGATATTCTTGTAAAGAAGCTGGTAAAATGCGGTCTTGACTATGCTACCACTCAGTGGATTTGTAACTGGCTGACTGACCGAACCTAAAGGGTGCTCATCAATGGTTCCTCTTCATCCTGGAGAAGAGTGACTAGTGGGGTGCCACAGCGTTCTGTCTTGGGCCCGGTCTTATTCAACATCTTTATCAACAACTTGGGTGATGGACTCAAGGGCATCCTGATCAAATTTGCAGATGACACCAAACTGGGAGGGGTGGCTAACACCCCAGAGGACAGGATCACACTTCAAAATGACTGTGATGGGACGATGAGCTGCTTGTGTGTAAAATCCTAGTCCCTCAGAGTTTGGTCAAGTTTGCAAACCTCTGTCTGTAACGGAGCCCCTTAAACATGGCTCCGTCAGTCGCTGGCAGATTCCGACAGTGGTTGCTTTCGGAATCGCTTCCAACATAAAAGCTCCTTAACGGAAACACGTCTTCTGGACTCTCTGCGTGACAGTTTCCGGCGAGGAGTGGGTGTCCCTACAGGAGGTCCTGAAACCTCCCCACTGTTTTCGCTGGAAGTGTCTCTGAGCCATCCCTCCAGCTCACTTTCCCTCAGCTCAGCTCCTCTCCCCCTACTGGTTCCCTCTTCAGCTGCTGAGTCTCTCCCAACCTGTGTGAGCCCTTTCACTTCCCTTCCTTCCGATGGCAGTTCCCTGACATCCACCTCCCCTCCAGGGCCCCCTTCATCCCCTCTCGCCCCCTCCTCTACGGGCGGTGAGGAGGCAAAACCCCGGAATGAACTTCCTTCATCTTCCGATGTCCCGAACACTTCTCTCCACCTGTTGCGGTTCCTGGTCTCGAAGTACTCCTCCTCCTCAGAGTCCATCTCCCCTTCCCCTTCCGAGTCCGAGAATCCTTCCAACTCCTCCTCCTCATCGGTGGTCCCAAAGTATTCCCTCCGGAACCTCTCCACAGGCTGAGGTTTCCTTGGGAACCTTTGATGGAACATTTCTATCAATACCTCGTCATTGATATCTTCTGCCATTACCCAAGTGTTTTCTGACTCCGGTTCTCCTTCCCACGCTACCAAATACTCCACCTGATCCCCCTTCCACCTGGCGTCGAGGATTTCTGCCACATGGCTGCTGCATTCCCTTTCTTCTATGACCGGTCCCCGAGTGGCCATCCCTTCTCGTCCCCCCTCATACGGTGACAGTAACGACCTGTGAAATACTGGGTGCAGTTTCATGTGGTTGGGTAACCGGAGCCTGAAAGCCACTGGGTTGACCTGTTGAATGACCTCAAAGGGACCCAATCTCCTGGGTCTTAATTTCTTACAACCTCCTTTGAACGGCAACCCTTGGGTTGACAGCCACACCCTATCTCCCACCCTTATGGTTTCACCTTCCCTTCGGTTCTTGTCTGCCTGCCTCTTGTATTCTTCCTTCGCCCTTTCTAAGTTGAGTTGGAGCTGACGATGGATTGCTTCCATTTCTTCTACAAAATGCTCGGCTGCCGGGACGCTCCATCTCTCCCCTTCTCCCCCTGGGAAACCCCTGGGATGACACCCATAATTAGCCAAGAAGGGGCTCATCCCTGTGGACACATTCTCGGCATTGTTGTAGGCAAATTCCGCCAGCGCCAACTTTTCTACCCAGTCATTCTCTCTGTCATTGACATAACACCTCAGGTATTGCTGGAGGACACCGTTTGCTCTTTCCGCCTGCCCGTTGGTTTCAGGGTGCCGGGCAGTCGAAAAGTTGACCTCCACCTGCAGTAAGCTCATGAGCTTCCTCCAGAACCTGGAAGTAAATTGTTTTCCTCGGTCTGAGACCACCCTCAATGGCACCCCGTGCAACCTAAAAATGTGTTCTACAAATAACTTCGCTGTCTCTTCCGCCGTGACTGCATGCGAGCAGGCTACAAAGTGGCACATCTTTGTTAGTAGGTCTACCACCACCATGATGGCTGTTTTCCCCTTGGACTTCGGCAGATCAGTCATAAAATCTATCGACACTGCCTCCCAAGGTCGTTCTGGGGTTGGTAAGGGTTCTAATAGCCCCGCCGGTGCCCGCCTCTCCCCTTTGGCTCGCTGGCATTGCTCACACCCTCTTACATACTCCCGTACATCTTCCCTCACCTTAGGCCACCAAAATTCCCTGGTGACCAACCACATGGTTTTGTGTTGTCCAAAATGCCCCGCCGTGGGGCTGTCGTGCAACTGCTTGAGTACCCTCCCCCTTAAGTCTCCTTCAGGGATATACAGTGCCCCTTTGTAATACAAAGCTCCATTTCTTTCCTCGAAACCCCCTGGTTCCTCTCCCTCACCCCTAAGACCTCTGAGCTTATTCTGGGCGTATTCATCATTCTCTGTTTCCTCTACCAGTTCTCTTTGTCCCACCAATGCCGCCCCACACACCCAGCGGTCCTCTGGAATGACATGTCTCTCTTCGGGTGCTCCCTCCCCCTCCAAATATTCAGGTTTGCGTGAGAGAGCGTCCGCCCTAATGTTCTCTGGGCCTGGCACGTAACAAATCTCAAAGTTAAATTTGGAGAACTCCTGGGCCCATCTCACTTGCCGTTGGTTGAGCACTCGTGCCGTCCTCCAATACTCTAGGTTCTTGTGGTCAGTGCACACTTGCACCTTATGTTGTGCGCCAATTAGCAGGTGCCTCCATCTCCGGAACGCCTCATGAATGGCTAGTAGTTCTCGGTCATACACCGTGTAGTTCCTCTCGGATTTGTTCAGCTTTCGCGAAAAAAAGGCACACGGTCTCCACTCTGACTCCTCCTTCCCTGGCTGCAGAAGCACCGCCCCAATCGCTCTGTCTGATGCGTCAGTTTCCACTCTCATCGGTTTTTGTAAATCCACATGCAGGAGTTGTTGTTCCGAGGCGAAGGCCCTTTTTAGTTCCTCAAATGCTCGCTCCGCCTCCTCAGTCCAAACGAACTTCTTCTTACTGCTGAGACAGTCCGTAATGGGCGCCGTCAGGTGGGCAAAGTTTCGGATGAACTTACGATAGAAGTTCCCAAATCCTAGGAACCTCTGCACATCCTTCCTTGTTTTGGGTGTTTTCCATTCCAGCACCGCCTGGACCTTGCCGGGATCCATGGCCAATCCCTTGTCTGACAGGCGATACCCCAGGAATTCCACCTCCTTGGTATGAAACTGACACTTCTCCAGTTTCACCCACAGCTGGTTGGCTTGCAGCCTGCTCAACACTTCTCTGACGTCTCTCACATGCTGCTCCTCATTCTCAGAATACACCAACACGTCGTCTAAGAAGGCCACACAATTCTTGTAAAGCAAAGGCCCCAGGACGTGGTTCATAAACGATTGAAAGCACGCGGAGCCTCCTTGTAGGCCGAAGGGCATAACTAAATATTCAAATGCCCCCAAAGGGGTGAACATGGTGGTTTTCCATTCATCCCCCTTCCTTATTCGTATCAGGTTGTACGCCCCCCTTAGGTCCAGTTTAGTAAAAATCTTTCCCTTCCTGACCCTTGTCAAAATGTCGTCAATCCTGGGCATAGGGAAAGCCACTGGTTCTGACACTGCATTTAAGGCCCTGAAGTCACACACAAGCCTCGGCTTGTTCGTGTTTTTTTTTATCCACAAAAAACACTGGGCTGCCCCCCACCGCCCTGGACTCTCTGATGAACCCTCTCTTCAGGTTCTTGTCAATGAACTCTCTTAGCTCCTGCATCTCTCTGTCTGACATGGCGTACAGCTTGCTTACAGGGAGCTGTGCCCCAGGGAGTAAATTGATTTGACAGTCAAAGGGTCTATGCGGGGGTAGTTGGTCAGCTTCCCTTTCGCTGAAGACGTCGCGGAGATCTGCGTATTGTCGTGGTACCTTCACGTTCTCCGTTACTTCAGTCCCTGCTAGGGTGGCTTGGGCCCCTGCCAAACCCTTTCCCTCTTTGCAGTGTTCTAAGCAATGTGCTGAACCAAAAGAAACCACTCTCTGATGCCAGCCCACCAGCGGATCATGTAACGCTAGCCAGCTCATCCCCAATATAATGGGAGCTCCTCCCAAGGTGGCCACATTAAACGCTATCAGTTCGGTGTGCCTTGCCACCTTCATTATCATTGGGACGGTCTGCAAGCTGACTTCTCCTCCCAACAGCTCCCTGCCATCGATCGTGGTCACCTGCAGGGGGTTGCTTAAAGGGATCGTCTGTATCTGGTGTTCAGCTGCAAACTCTTTGCTCATGAAATTGCAGGAGCTGCCTGAGTCCAACAGCGCCTTTATCTTTAGAGGGTGTCCGTTTGGCAGCTCTAGCGCCACTTCTATCACTAGGGCGGGTTTAGGAGGTTCTGGCGTGGGCACTTTCACTGCTCTTTGGCCTGGCTGCTGTGCCCCGACGGTGGCAGCCAGGCGTTGGCTTTTACTTGCTTCGGTATTTCTTCCTCTCTTCCCTCCACAGCTCCTACCATCCCTTGCCATTCCTTCCTCTGGGGGCAGACTCTGGCAAAGTGACCTGGCTGTTGGCAGAGATAGCATTTCCGGGCGCCTTTTCCCTCCTTCTTTCCCCCCTCACTGGGCTTTGAAACTGCGCGCGTGCGCGCTGTTCCGATTTCCATCGGCTCTGCCGGCGGGAAAGTTGGCTCTGGAATGTCTGGAATGCGGAACTCCTTCCAACGTTCCCCCTTCCCTTCCCGCCTCTCCAATGCTCTCGCCTCCTGGCGCGCTCCTATGGTCAGCGCTGATTTGGTCAGCTGGTCCATAGACTCCGCCCTGGGCGCCCGGGAAAGTTCGTCTTTCACAGCCGAAGAAAGCCCTTCTTCAAAGAGCATTTGAATGGGTTCCGCCGATAGATCCCACCCCAATTTATGGATCAACATGGTGAACTCAGTCCAGTACTCACGGACAGATCGGCTCCCCTGTTTGCAAGCCATTAACTGTCTGCGGACCACTCCCTGTTCAATATCGCTGGAAAACATCAGATCCATGGCGCGAAAGAACTTCATCGTGTCCTTTAGGACGTCACTATTCGCTGCCATCAGGGGTCTAACCCAGTCTCTCGCCCCCTTTTCAAGATGCCCAATCACGAAAGCCACTCGTGATTCCTCGTCAGGGAATTCATCAAACTGCAGATTGAGGGCATATTGCATCTCTGTCCGAAAGCCATGATAGTCTTTGGGCTCCCCCCCAAACTTCTGCACCAATCCTGGTACCTTTCTGACGAGCTGGGTGTCTTTCCCCTTTTTGTCTGCATCCTGAGCCCTCCTCTCCTCAAGCCTCGCCGTCTGCAGCGCTAGCTGGACCTCCAACACCCGGTACCTTTCTTCCAGGCTTGGACCCGCTCCAGCTCCTGCTTCTCCGGTTCCGGCTGGGTTGCTCATGATGCCTTCTCCTGCACAAGCTGCTCATGGAGACTGTCGGAATGCTGTGATGGGACGATGAGCTGCTTGTGTGTAAAATACTAGTCCCTCAGAGTTTGGTCAAGTTTGCAAACCTCTGTCTGTAACGGAGCCCCTTAAACATGGCTCCGTCAGTCGCTGGCAGATTCCGACAGTGGTTGCTTTCGGAATCGCTTCCAACATAAAAGCTCCTTAACGGAAACACGTCTTCTGGACTCTCTGCGTGACAGTTTCCGGCGAGGAGTGGGTGTCCCTACAGGAGGTCCTGAAACCTCCCCACTGTTTTCGCTGGAAGTGTCTCTGAGCCATCCCTCCAGCTCACTTTCCCTCAGCTCAGCTCCTCTCCCCCTACTGGTTCCCTCTTCAGCTGCTGAGTCTCTCCCAACCTGTGTGAGCCCTTTCACTTCCCTTCCTTCCGATGGCAGTTCCCTGACAATGACCTTGACAGATTAGAGAACTGGGCCAAAACAAACAAGATGAACTTTAACAGGGAGAAATGTAAAGTATTGCACTTGGGCAAAAAAAATGAGAGGCACAAATACAAGATGGGTGACCCCTGGCTTGAGAGCAGTACATGTGAAAAGGATCTAGGAGTCTTGGTTGACCACAAACTTGACATGAGCCAACAGTGTGACGCGGCAGCTAAAAAAGCCAATGCAATTCTGGGCTGCATCAATAGGAGTATAGCATATAGATCAAGGGAAGTAATAGTGCCACTGTATTCTGCTCTGGTCAGACCTCACCTGGAGTACTGTGTCCAGTTCTGAGCACCACAGCTCAAGAAGGACACTGACAAACTGGAACGTGTCCAGAGGAGGGCAACCAAAATGGTCAAAGGCCTGGAAACGATGCCTTATGAGGAACGGCTAAGGGAGCTGGGCATGTTTAGCCTGGAGAAGAGGAGGTTAAGGGGTGATATGATAGCCATGTTCAAATATATAAAAGGATGTCACATAGAGGAGGGAGAAAGGTTGTTTTCTGCTGCTCCAGAGAAGCGGACACGGAGCAATGGATCCAAACTACAAGAAAGAAGATTCCACCTAAACATTAGGAAGAACTTCCTGACAGTAAGAGCTGTTCGACAGTGGAATTTGCTGCCAAGGAGTGTGGTGGAGTCTCCTTCTTTGGAGGTCTTTAAGCAGAGGCTTGACAACCATATGTCAGGAGTGCTCTGATGGTGTTTCCTGCTTGGCAGGGGGTTGGACTCGATGGCCCTTGTGGTCTATTCCAACTCTATGATTCTATGATTCTATGTTCCTGATGCCTCTGCCTGCCAGCCAGCCTGTTCACTGCCCCCCCCCCCCGTCTCTCTTACTGCCAAATCCTCATTCCAATCCCCCTTCAGGCAAACTTCTCAGCTGAGCTCCCAGCTCACAAATTGCTTCTAGATGGACTACCAGCTGTACCAATCCTCCCAATTTCTCAACATTTTTCTTCCTGGGGGGAAATGGACTTCCATTTTTCTGCCTTGTTCTCAGGATGCTTGAGGATTTCTTTATAATTTTGAGGGGGGAAGGTCTGTGGTTTGAGGGTGCACCTTATTGTTGTGGGGTGGGCGACAGTGAGGTGTGTGTTTGGCTTCCTGGTAAACTCTGCAATGCCCCTGCCTACTCACCCTTCCTGATCTGGAAAAGCCCCATAGGAAAGAGAGATGTTTTCTGCCTGTGGCCTGTGCTTTAGTTGAGCAGCCAGGAAATCTGCACTCCAGACCCCTGGTGAGATGATTTGTTTGTGCATTGTAAGAAAAGCCCCTTACAAACACCTCAAAAGGAAAGTCAGCATGTTGCAAAAGCCAGCATGTTCTGAGTGCAGATAATTATATCTGGATGCTATCCCTTGATTGTGCTGCTTGTGGTTCATTCCAGAGGAGCGATGGATGAATTTGTCAATTTCAGCTTATCATTTTTTCCCAACCTTAAATTCAGCTCCCCACATTTTCATGCTGGTGAAAGCATTTCTCCTAACAAAGTTCTGACCAACGTGCATGGTTTTGCAAGCAGCTTTCCCTGATATAATTCATTTTTGCATGTTATTTTCACCATCATACATATTTTTTATACACCCATTGCCCTAATATTTCATGTTTGCACACAGTGGTTGGTTCATTCATTGGGGGACTGTGTTGCAAAATGTGAAGTGTGGGTTATCAAGGAGAGCTGAGTTTCGGCTGGTTTGGGAAGTGTGGATGAGGTAGCTTCTCATTAAAATGCAAACAAACTCAATCCTCTCCGTCCTCCCTCCTCCCAGTGGCTTCTGTCACAGCCAGCTGTGGGCTGCTGTGGTGCACAAAGGAGCTGTATTTATGATGCTCTTGCTGGAGGGAGCAGGTGTGCAAAGCCCCCCTTGGCTTCTCTCCGGCGCTATCTCTCCAGCACCTGAGGGGCCGCCTTTTCTATTCTTGGCCAAATTGCTACAGAGATAGTTAGTATGTGACTTTTTCCTCATGCACTTTCATTCAAAGCAACAATGGGAGAGATTATCTGAAATGGAACGGGAGAGAGGAGGGTTTGGGCTCCATCAGCGCGCGAGTTAAAGCATAAAGAGTGCTCTCTGCCGCTTTGGAGGAGGGTGCCGGGGACCAAACTGATTGCAGACAGCAGAGATGCTTCATCCTGCCTCCTACTCAGCCACCTTTAATGATGCCCCAAATGCACCACTTCTCCTTCCTTGCTTTTGTGCAGCCTCAGATTGCCGGTCCTTCGGTAACTTTCTCTGCTCTTAAGAAAGTTCAGCGTGTGACTCAGGAATTAATAGCAAGCCTTCCGTGAATTGCAAGGGAGGGGAGCAGCTTCGTTAATTAAACCAACATAGTTTGAAAGGGCAGAGATGTCATAATTAGTGTTAACCAGCCTGAACGATAGCATCAGACAGATCTGCTTGATATGTAAAAGTCTGTAATTCCAAATCTCTCTCTCCCTCCTTACTCTTAATGTGTGCTATCTCAAAGTTATGGTGCTTGGCTTTGTCCTTGAACACCTTCAAGTCAGGATGAACTTAATGTCTCCCTCTTTGGAGGCTTTTAAGCAGAGTTTGGAGGGTCATCTATCATGTATGATCTAGTTGAGATTCCTGCATTGCAGGGGGTTGGAGTAAATGACCCTTGGTGTCCCTTCCAACTCTACAATTCTATGATGCAGGGAAAGTTCTCCAAGTGAACAGACCTTCCTCGTTCTACATCTGATTCTCTTTTAATGGATTTCACCCTGAAGGTGCAACAGTGGCATTGAAGGCTCAAAGACAGGCAGTGATCAAAAGCCTTCCCAAAGCAGGGAAGCTAACTGAACAGGAGTTTCCAATGCAGTTGGAATCTAGGGGATTTGGGTAAATGATACTGCAGGAAAGGTTGGCTGCCTTTTGTACATCCGCTGCATAAATTGGTATCCAGGTATAGAATTTAGCAAGCAAACAGTGCAATCTTAACCATGTCTACTCAGAATTATGTCCAGGTGAATTCAATGGGTTTTACTCTAGGAAAAGTAAGGTTAGGATTGCAGCATAACTGTGTCATTATTATTTTTTAACTGCTCAAGTTTCTAGCCCTTAGGACATACAAACTTTAAAACACATGAACAGTGCGTTGTGAAATTTGGGGCATCATAATGTGGCTGAGCAGCATCCCCAGTGCTCTAGGTGGGACAGGGCAATGTAGCTGCCCCCCACCCCCAATGGCTACTGGAAACAGAAGGTACATGTTTGCATAATCCCAATCTTGGAATCCTGCCTTTCTAGGCTCAGAGTCTGGGTCACTTTGATTGAAGCATCATAGTGTGATTTCAAGCATCTGATTTGAACAGCTCTGACCTGAAGCATCACAGTGTGAGACGCTCTGCACAAAATCATAGAATTGTAGGGTTGGATGGAGCCCCCCAGGGGTCATCTAGCCTAAACCCCTGCAATGCAAGAATCACAGCTAAAGATTCTCTGACAGGTGGCCATCCAAGCTCTGTTTAAAAACCTCCAGGGGCCAGCTTCTGAGGGAGTCCATCCCGCAGTCAAACAGCTCTTAGCATCAGAAAGTTCTTCCTCATATTTTGCACAAGACCGTGATTTCGTTGAAGCCCAGAGCGTGTTCTGTCCATGTCTGCAGGGTGGGGAATTGAACTTGTATCCCTTGCTGTCGAAACCCAGACGTTGTTGCATTTATCCTGCATTTAACCACCATCTGGTTATTACCTCCTCCCACATGCAGTTTGTTCTCTGCCGCCTTTGCCTGCACTCTCTGCCCTGTGAAATCTTATCTGCCTTTCACTCTTCCAGCGCTCCCTAAAATGTTCCTAATGCGGCAGCTGCGTTCTCTGTGTCTCCGATGGAGCTGCACCTTAAGGCAGCCATTTCCATGCAACACGGATGAGGGCCCTTTGGAGCTCTCTGCACACAGACAGACAGACAGACAGACACACACACACACACACACACACACACACTGCCGGACTGTGTAGAATTGCGATCTGTGTCTCTTCCGAGGAACGAATAAACCGCCAGGTGATGGGTTGGGTTCAACTTGACGGTTCCGCTCTTCCCAGGCTGGCTCCTGCAAGAAGCGTTTGCAAGTCAGAGCTGTCTGCATGGGGATCTGTATTGGCAGATGTGTGAGGAGACGAGCGAAAGCAGCAACACACCGGGAGTGCTAAGGAATAGGCAGTGTGCCAGGATAAATTCTCTCCATTGCAGAACAGAGCAGCTAATCAGCACCTGCCGCCAACACCGGGTCCTTCTCTTTCCTCACCTACCAAAGAAGTGGTTGTGTAGGAAAGGAAGGGGCTTTGAGGCTGCCAAACAGCCACAGGAGAAGAGCTATAGTTTCAAATTGGATGGGGGAACCATGCATTGCAGCGGGGTTGGACTAGATGACCCTTGGGGATCCCTTCCAACTCTGATTCTGTGATCCCATGACAAGCTGCATTAGGCAGAGTTCAGTCCATTATTCCATCTAGGGTGTCACTGTCTGCACTGCTTTGGTAGTGCAGCTCTCCAGTGTTGCAGGCAGCAAGCCTTGATAAGGTTCTAGTCCTCATGGTTCTGAATGAAGGGCTGGTTTACAAAGGAAGCTACCTTGTACCAACTCAGACTCTTGGTCCATCTTGCACAGTGAAGGCAACACTGACCGGCAGCGGCTCTCTAGAGTAAGGTTACCAGATTTTTTTCAATGAATCCAGGGACACTTCTCAACTTCAATGGATTTTGTATGGGGACTGATTTGTAAATCCTGGGACTGTCCCTGGGAAACGGGGACATCTGGTAACCTTACTCTAGGGCAGGGGGCATTGGAAGGCTTGCGTGGACATGCCAGGGGTCAAACCTGGGGGGCAAGTGGGGCTAGCGCAGAATAACTGCCCCATGGGTCAGAGTCATGGGCGGCCGCAGGGATTCTTCCAGTGAGGAACAAAGCAAAGGTTAGACTCACAGCGGTTCTCAACCTGTGGGTCCCCAGATGTTGTTGGACTACAACTCCCATCACCCCTGAGCTCTGGCCTTGCTAGCTAGGGGTGATGGGAGTTGTATTTCAACAACATGTGGGGACCCACCGGTTGAGAAAGGCTGGGTTAGAGGGTTGGACTTAGACCTGGAGACCAGGGTTCAAATCTCTGCTCTGTCATGAAGCTCAGTGAGTTACCTTGGGCCAGCCATTTACTCCTTGCCTAACCTACTTCACAGGGTTGTTGTGGGGATTAAATGAGATTGGGGGAGAACCATGTCCCACCATCTTGAGCTCCTTCGAGGAAAGGTGGGATATAAATAAAGGAAACAAACAAACAAACAAACAAACAAACAAACAAACAAACAAACAAACAAAGGATAAAACTGTCAATAGAGGAACAGGCTAATTTCCCTACCTCCCAAATGAGAAAATGTATGCCTGTCCATCTTGCCTTATATCTCAGGTTCTGCAAATGCTAGAGACGTGCTCTTTTAAAAAAATGAAAGCTGGGGATCTGGCGATTCATCTGGGCTGTGCTGGGATTGTTGCCTCCCCCCCCCCCCCGATTCCTATGGATGCCGTTGTTCAGAGCCGTCCAGCTCACCCTCAAACATCCTTCATAACAACCAAAAGTCTGCTGCTAGAAGGGAGTACCAGATTTGGCCTCCTGGCTGGGCTGTTTTCTGCTACAACAGGTATCATCCAGCTGCAGCCTCTGCACTGACCTTCAACGCTCTCCTGGCGGAGCATCTCTCCAAGGGTCTCTCTTGCATTCTCGCTCCCCCAGATTTTGCTTTCTTTCTTACTTTCTTAAACCGCCACCTTTCCCAATACTGTGATTCATTCGCTTTCTCCCTGTTCAGACAGTTGGGTTTTTTGTAAAGGTATTTTTAAACCTCTTAAATCATCATTTCCCCTCCAGCAGACGGTGTAAATTTAGCCTGTTGCCTCGCTGCTGCTGCTGCTGCTGCTGCTGCTGCTTCTCCTTTGTGAAGGCTTGGGGTTTTTTTCCGGGGGGGGGGGGGATAAGGAGAAGGGTCCTGGCCAGATCCTTTGGGAAGGAATGGAATCTGAATTCCTGACCTATCAATCAAGAAAAATCAATCTATTAGCAGGGCAGCTATCTGCTGCTTGCACACAAAACTGATCTTCTAAAAGTGCTTTCTGTTTTTTAAAAGCTGGTTTGGGGATAGGGCCAGTGGTAGAGCATCTGTCTTGCAAGCTGAACATCCCAGGTTTGGTCTGCAAAAACATCTCCAGGTAAGGCTGGAGTCTGAGACCCTGGAGAACTACTGCCAGACAGCATAGACAATACTGCTAATGTTCTGGAGTTGTGGGCTTTTATGTCCTGTTTTTGTAGCTCTGTGATGCAAAAGTGCCTCTCCAGATGGCAATGTTTCGGTGACATCGGGGAAGCAGTGCAGGACAACTGATAAAATAGAATGAAGTGTTGACAATCCAGTTATAAACCCAGGACTGATGCGCTATTATTGTGTCGACGACATGTTGTAGAAGACACCCCCAACCCACCACACAGCCAGGGCCCTGTGTAACAACACTTTTTGATTTGTTTTCATGTTGCACCAAAAAGATCCCAATCTGTTTGTGCATGCTGAGCTTGCTTGATCCTTGGACGGCGTATAATCGAAAAGAGGGACGAGCCAACACTGGATTTCTTTGAAATAAATTGGCAAAGGTTGATTTTTGTCTCCTGTTTGTTCTGGCTTTGAATCCAAAATGTCACCATGTTCTTGACTTCATTGGCACTCAACAGCTCCTGGAGACATTTCCTGGCTCAAAGAATGACTCTTTCACAATTGTTTGGGGCCGCCTTCGTTTGTCTATTCCAGTAATTCACTACCTTCCTTCTCCTTGCCTCCCACTTCGCTGGTATTTTCCCATTAGCTCTTTCTACCCTGTACAGTTCTTTTAATAGAATCATAGAGTTGGAGGGGACCATAAGGGTCATCTAGTCCAGCCCCCTGCAGTGCTGGAATCTCAGCTAAAGAATCCATGCTAGTTGGCCTTCCAACCTCTGTTTAAAAACCTCCAGTGAAGGAGAGTCCACCATCTTCCAAGGCGGTCCATTCCACTGTTGAACAGCTCTCACCATCAGAAAGTTCTTCCTGATGTTTAGCCAGAATCTCATTGTTTTGGGTCCTCCAATCAGAAGCAGCAGAAAACAGGCTTGCTCCATCTTACACTTGACAGCCCTTCAGCTATTTGAAGATGGCTCTCATGTCACTTATTAGATTTCTCTTCTCCAGGCTAAGCATCCCCAACTCCCTCAACTGTTCCTCATAAGGCTTGGTTTCTAGACCCTTGATCATCCTGGTCGCCCTCCTCTGCAGACAGTTCCTGCTTGTCAATATCCTTCTTAAACTGTGGTGCCCAGAACTGGACTCCAGGTAGGGTCTGACCAAGGCAGAATAGAGTGGGACTGTTGCTTCCCCTGATCAAGATGCTAGACTTCTGTACCAATACTTGTTTTGCTGCGCATTCACATGGCTGCAAATAAGGAAAGTATCTATATCAGTTCAGTGGAGCAGAGAATGTGAGAGAATTTGTGCATGGCAAAATTGAAGAGATTTAGCACACACTTCCTCTTCCCAGGTTTCTTGGGAACTATAGTTCTGTGAGACTGGAGGGCAATATTTATAACTCAGCCTCCAGTTCCCAGGATGTTTTGGATGGTATGTAATCAGCCTTCCCCAACCTGGTGCCCTTTAGAAGGTTAGGACAACAACTCCCATGAGTTCCAACAATATATATATTTAGCACATTATTGATAGCCGGCCCTACCATTAGCCAGAAAAAGGCAACTGCTTCAGGTAGTGGTTGATGGGGGCCTTTGGCAGCAGCCTTATGGCCATTCCTCCTGAGGAGCGCCTCCTGTTCCCCTCTGTTGGAGGACAAGTGTGTGTGCCCAACAGCTTCTACTGCTGTCCCACTGACAGTGTTGCAGTAAGATTCAGCTGGCTTATGTATTCAGAATGGGGTGGAGTGGGACACCATCTTGTTTTTGCTCCAGGCAGAGGAACATATTGGGCCAGCCCTGACATCATATGTGTTAATTGGCTCACCTGTGCACCAGGAGCAGGCCTTTTGTGAATTACTGCTGTTAATTGTGTCATTATTATCACCAACCTTCCTTCTTTGCATTTCATTTCCTTCTGAACTCACTGTTCACAATCCTGCTCCCACCCCAGCAAAAAAAGCAAAAAGCAACAATTCATGTGAATATATACTTTCCTTGCCTCTGATGAAGTGAGCCATCATTTGCAAAATCTTTATGCCCACAATAAATTTGCTAGCTTTGAGGTTGCCTCAAGACCCTCTGTTGTTGATGTTTTGCTGTAGACAGTAGGGGACTCAGATGGCTGAAACAACCGCCCCTCTGGAAATAATGCCAGAGGCCGCTCTCAGCTATTTAGACTCAGGTTGCTTAAGGCTCTGTTTGTTTGATCAATTGTGTAGGCAAGACCAGAAGGCGGCAGAGATACTGAAGTGTTGGTGTAACCTGCCGCTGAGTGCCTCTTCCAATCAGGATAAGAGCCACTGCAGCTCAGTGCTAGAGCACCTGCTTTGTATGCAGAAAACCCTGAATTCAATCCTCAACAGCATCTCCAGGTATAGTCAGGAAGAAGAGTGGCCTAGAACCCTGGAAAACTACTGCCTGTCATTGTTGACAATACTGAGATAGATGGACTCTGTTATAAGGCAGCTTATAAGGTAAAGGGACCCCTGACCATTAGGTCCAGTCGTGACCGACTCTGGGGTTGCGGCACTCATCTCGCTTTATTGGCCGAGGGAGCCGGCGTACAGCTTCCGGGTCATGTGGCCAGCATGCCTAAGCTGCTTCTGGCGAACCAGAGCAGCGCACGGAAATGCCGTTTACCTTCCCGCCAAAGTGGTACCTATTTATCTACTTGCACTTGGACGTGCTTTCGAACTGCTAGGTTGTCAGGAGCAGGGACCGAGCAACCCTGTTGCTCACCCTGGGGAGCTCACCCCGTCACAAGGATTCGAACCGCCGACCTTCTGATTGGCAAGTCCTAGGCTCTGTGGTTTAACCCACAGCGCCACCTGCATCCCAAGGCAGCTTATATTCCTATTCAAATCAGCTTTTAACTCAAAATCATGAAGGCTGGAAGCTTCATTTTTGAAGAAGGGGATGTAGCTCAGTGGTAGATCATGCAGAAGGTCTCAGGTTCAATCCACAGCATCTCCAAGTAGAACTGAGAATGTGCTCTGTCTGATATGCTAGAGAGCTGCGGCCATTCAATGAAGGCAGTACGGAGCTAGATGAACCAAGGGCAAGGCAGGCACCTGCATTCTCCCCCACCTGAAGCCTCTCAGCAGCTGTTGGTTTATTTCAGGAAGTGAGGGGTCTTCTCTCCCCTCCCCTCCTCCCAAGGTCATTTATATTCTGCAAGCAACCTCACTGCCTCCAAGAGCATCAGCACGATTCATTTCGAGGTTGGGTGCCCTGATTGAAAGGTGCTGCTGCCACATGCTTGTTATCAGAGACAAGCTCCCTGAGAGGGAGCAGCGAGATGAGGGAAAGAGGGCTGCGCAAGGTTCTGTGCGAGTGGAGATGGGTTGATGCTCGGCAGAAGCATGTCATGTAGGAGTCCAACAACTCTGTTCAGTCTCAAAAGCCAATCTGCCTCTTCTCCCTGACCCCCACTTCTTCCCCAAAATTAAAAAAAAATGTTTTTCGTTTGAGAGCAATTAGAAACGCTAGTTTGCAGTAAGAGGAGATGGTATCCGCAGGCACGAAGAGTTACTTGTTGAGAACAGAAGAAGTAGCGAGGTTGGGGTGAATTGCTCCCCCAGGACAAGGATAAGTACCCAAGAAGAGCCTGCTGGATCAGGCCAGTGGCCCATCTAGTTCAGCATCCTGTTCCCAGATGCCTCAGTGGGAAAGCCACAAACAGGATTCGAGCACAAGTGCATTTTTCCAATGTGGTGTAGTGGTTAAGAGCGGTGGTCTCGTAATCTGGGGAACCAGGTTCGCATCTCCGCTCCTGCACATGCGGCTGCTGGATGACCTTGGGCTAGTCACACCTCTCTTTGAAGTCTCTCAGCCCCACTCACCTCACAGAGTGTTTGTTGTGGGGGAGGAAGGGAAAGGAGAATGTTAGCCGCTTTCAGACTCCTTCGGGTAGTGATAAAGAGGGATATCAAATCCAAACTCTTCTTCTCCTTCTCCTGTGGTTTCAGCAACTGGCATTGTAAAGCATCACTGCCTTCAACTATGGAGGCAGAGCACAGCCATGGTGGCTTGTAGCCCTCAGGAGCCTCCATCTCCATGAGGAGGCTGTAAAAAACTTGTGCCTTTCCAGCGGGCAGAGAAACCGGTCTTCTGAAGTGAGAATGGGGGCAAAACACCTATCTGGTTCCACCATTTGGGTTCCCTGCTTTTCACTCCAAAGGCATCCCTCTTCGCTGGTCTAAGAGCAACAGAAGCCACTCAGTTGCCTGGAGATAGGACCGCTTGTAGCAGTTGGGCAGGTTAACTGGTTTGATGAGCCTGCACCTAAGTCCAGCTGCATGGCACCTCCAAGACTAGCAACTAGGGGAGGGGGATGTCTTCTCTGCTCCCATGCTCACCAGAGTGTGGCTTTTCAATCATAATTTGTGAATGGTGATTCTTTCAGTTAGCTAAAGCAGGAGAAGGTTCCCAGGTGATAATGAAATCCCTTGGAAATCCTTCTCCCCCCACCCCCAAAACCCATTGTCTTGTACTTTGCTAGAGACAGCCTGTCACTGAGCTTAGAGGTGTTGAAGGAGGTGCAAATTACCCACTGCAAGCAGAACAGGGCAGAACTTCCTGTAACTGTTGAAGGTTTTTGCAAAGGACAAAATACAGCCTAATTGTTACTCAAAGAAAGGGGGAGGTTCGTTCTTGTTTCCTAGAGAGGTAGATTAGGGCATGTGTAAAGGTGTGACAGTTGAAGGCAGGCCTGATTGAGGCACTGGTACGCCTGGCCATCTGTTGAGACTGTGGCACACTGTCATAGAATTGTAGAGTTGGAAGGGATGCCAAGGGTCATCTAGTCCAACCCCCTGTAATGCAGGAATCACAGCTATAGACTCCTTGACCAGTGGCCATCCAAACTCTGCTTAGAAACCTCCGAAGGAGCTCAAGGCAGCATACGTGGTTCTCCTGCACCTCCCCGTTTTATCCTCACAACAACCCTGCGAGGTACGTCAGACTGGGAGACTGTGACTGGCTGAAGGTCACATCAATGACCAATGGTCTCCCAGGCCCTAGTCCAGGGGTAGGCAACCTAAGGCCTGTGGGCTGGATGCGGCCCAATCGCCTTCTCAATCGAGCCCACGGACGGTCCGGGAATCAGCGTGTTTTTACATAAGTAGGATGTGTCCTTTTATTTAAAATGCATCTCTGGGTTATTTGTGGGGCATAGGAATTCGTTCATCCCCCCTCCCCCCCAAAAAATATAGTCCGGCCCACCACATGGTTTGAGGGACAGTGGACAGGCCCATGGCTGAAAAAGGTTGCTGACCCCTGCCCTAGTCTGACTGCTAAACCAGACTGGCTTCCTTGTGGTGTCTTGAAGAGCAGGGAACAGCTAAGCGGAGTCCACAGACCACAGACGAGTAGAGAAGCCACTGATCAGGACCCTGGACAGTACATTGGCACAGACTCTCCAGAGAGAGAGAGCTGTTGCCTCAGCAGTGCGCTGTGGGCTTATCCACACGTTTCCTCTGCTTTTCCCAGGCACGGCCTGCGATTTAAAGCTCTGTGTCGGCACCCTCTTTTTGTTTTGCTCCGGAGCTTTCACCACAAAACCCCACTTTTTAAAGCTATATCAGAGCAAACATCCACCCACAGAAAACCCAAATGGATGTTTTCTCCAATTGGGCCTTAAAGAACAGGTTTTCATGGGGGAAGCTCGGGGGGAAGCAAAACAAAAACAGCCATTTGGACTTGGAGCATTAAAGCCCTGACCTCTGCCTGGAAAGAGTGGGGCTAAAAGTAAGTGTGGATAAGCCCCTGACTGTTGTGGTTGAGCTACAGTCCTCCTTTCCTCAGGGCTTACATAAACCTGGAGCTCTCATCTTGCAGTTCTCTCAGAAAACCATTGTTTGTTTTCAGAAGTGGGAGCCCTTCTTTCCGGCTGGCATTGTTAGGACATGAATCTCACTTGATCCCTAATGAAAGCAAATCCGTGGAGGGGATAAGCCGTGCTGTCAACACGGGTAATGAACTTGAGGCCTTGCTTTTCTCTGCAAAGCAAACTCATTTATTCCTTGCATTGAGTGAGGTGCCAGCTTGGATTGCAGGTCGTAATTGATGGACGGTCAGAGGCAGCCTGGTGAGGATTGTCTGAGATGCCAATATCCATTCCAGTGCAGATTCTGATAAAGCCTGATGCATAAAGATGGGTATGCTTAATAAAGAAAAAAAAGAGCATTTGATCTTGCTGCCACTTGCTAAGCTGTTAATGGAGGCAAGAGCTGGTTGAATGAATTTTTGATAAAGGGCCCAGCCCTTTCATAGGAGCAAAATGGATATGGGGTTGGAAAACAGACTGGTGGCCAGGGCTCTGGGGGTGATGTGTAGTGGTTAGAGCATCAGACTAGATCCTAGGAAACCAGGGTTCGAATCTCCACTCAGCCATGAAGCTCAGTGACCTTGGGCCAATTAGCCTAACCTACCTCACAGGGCTGTTGTGAGCACAAAATGGAGGAAGAGATCTATCTTGGGATCTTTGAGGAAAGGTGGGATATAATTGTAATACAGTGGTACCTCTGGATACGTCCGGGATCCGTTCCGGAGCCCCATTCACATCCTGAAGTAAACGTAAGACACGACTGTGCGTCTGCGCATGCGCATGACTTCATTTTGAGTGTCTGTGCGAGTGCAAAACCCGGAAGTAACATGCTCCGTTACTTCCGGGTCGCCGCGGAGTGCAACCTGAAAATACTTAACTTGAAGCTACTTCAACCTGAGGTATGACTGTAAATAAATAACCAAGTGAGGTTATTTATACTATATCATCTTAGCTGTCCTGACTTTTCTTTAAAAACATGTTTCTTGATCCAGATTATTGATCTCCCTATGGGATTCTTGAAGCATATATGTGCTAAATGTTTAATCCAGTTTTCAACCCTCTTTCAACCAAGAGTCCTTAGCAGGAAAGTAAGAAGGCACTGTTTTGCTGATCTGTTCTGTATTCAGTAAACGCTGCAATGTTTCTGTTCCATTGCAGTCCGCCTTCCGCTCAGACATCGTAACTTACATAACTAAGTAAGTTGCTATGTAAGTTACATTGTTATTACCTAATTCCATCCCATTCATTTCAGTGCAGAGAAAGTCTATTCAGATGAGAGGGAAATGTAATCAATTACATTTGCAGACTGAAACTGACAATAACAGTGAAAACATACTTGATGGATTGATTGATTTCCATACTAGATGTGAGACGAATAAGTGAACGTGGGCAAATGTTGCTCTCATTTCCCATTTTATTGGCTGTCACTGACATCCCTAATTCTTAGGCACTCTGGTGCTGTGACAGGACCAAGGGCCTCTAATGAAGAGATCCTGGCATCCTCAGAAAACTCCAATTCCTGTAGTAGCTTGAGGAACCTACGGCATTGAAACCTGTTTTGCAACCGGTTTAAGATACATGGTGCTGCCATGGTCATTTGAGCAAAGGTCTACAGCTCCCATCAGTTGCAGCCTGCACATCTGTTGAATTTCATGGCGGCGGCAGCAGGGGGGGGGGTTGGCAGAGGGAGTGGCATTTTGAAGGAATACACAGGCATTCAGGGAGTTAGTTCCAGGCATACGGGGTAGGAAGGTTGAAACAGTGGTGCCTTTTGAGGAAATGGGAAAGTTTGGGATGGTGGATCCTGCTGGAACCAGGAAAGCAAAGCTTGCAGGCATGGATGTGTCATGATAAAACAAGGCTGTGTGTGTGTGTGTGTGTGTGTGTGTGTTAGATTTGAAGGGCAGGGCAATGAGGCTGTGCTGACTGGCAAGCTGGTTCGGGGTTTAAGGAGGGCACCATGAAACCAGCTCAAAATCCTGGGCTAAAGGAACCCAATACAGTGGTACCTCGGGTTAAGTACTTAATTCATTCCGGAGGTCCATTCTTAACCTGAAACTGTTCTTAACCTGAAGCACCACTTTAGCTAATGGGGCCTCCTGCTGCTGCCGCGCCGCTAGAGCATGATTTCTGTTCTCATCCTGAAGCAAAGTTCTTAACCCGAGGTACTATTTCTGGGTTAGCAGAGTCTGTAACCTGAAGCGTCTGTAACCAGAGGTACCACTGTACTGTATCAAGAGAAGCTGAATTCTGCAGCTCTGTGAATTATGAAAACAACACAGAATCCTTGTCCTGGTTTCAATAAATCCTTCGTAGCCTTCCCACATGCAGGCCGACTTCTGAGAGTTTATCAAGCTGCTAGGGAAACATTAGCACCAGAAACTTGATTTTCTGAGTGGGGTAGGGGGAGCAGAGATACTTACGCAGCTGAGCTCTTTGATAGCTTTTTGGAGTTGGCACATGGGACGTTACGGCTTCTGTCTCGCGCCTGATGTGCTCGCTGCTGGTGTGTGCCTCTCCCCTTCTTCCTCCCCCTGTTAGATCTCTTCAGCGTGCCCAGCCCTTGCATGGGGAAGGTTAGCGCTTCGCTTTTTTGAAGCTGGCTGCCTCTTGGCTCCGCTCTCTCTGGTATGGATCCTTTGGAGCAGATGAGAGCTTTGTAGCTCTCGTTCTGGAAGTTCCTGCCTCGCGGAGTCTCGGTCAAAGCTGATGCAAAGATTTAATCTTCCTAAAGCAATGATGCTCACAGATTCACAGAAGGGCTGGAAGCTGACGTGATGGCAGGCAGGCAGGCAGCCCAGTTTTGCTACCAAAAATCTGTACCGAGTCTGAGGTTCAGTTCTTGGCATTTCCAGGTAGGGCTAGGAAAGACCCCAATTTGAAACCCAGCAGCAGAGCCGCCTCTGGTCAGTGCAGACAAAGCTGAGCTAGATGGACCAGTGGCCTGACTCAGTACAAGGCAACTTCCTATGCTCCTGTTTCAGTCAGCTGAATAACAAAACCATGAGGACTAGAATCTTAGCTGAGTGGTAGAGCGTCTGCTTTACAAGCAAAACATCCCAAATTCAATCCCCAGAATCTCCAAATAAGACTGGGAATATCGCTTGTCTGAATGTATGAGAGTTACCACTGCCAGTGGCGTTTTTGCCTGACCCGTTTCCTGTAATTGTGTGCTAATCTTATAGCAAGAACAGCTGATATCCCTTTTTAATGCCTATTGTTCCAAGCTTTTAATCTTGCTTCACGGTCGATTTTATTGCCTAGTAAACTCTGTAAATGCTGGAGGGAAGCTGGGAACATACATAATGTTTCTTTGATGATAAATGACCGGATTTGCAATGTTTAGAAAATGCATAATGCAGGCAGGGGCAGCCAAAATGGGGAAACCTTGTCTTCCATGAGATGTGGGACTCAATCCCTCAGGAGGCAGTGATGGGTCCCAACCTAGAGGGTTTTAAAAGAGGATTGGGCCTTGCAGGGGGCTGGGCTCCATAACCCTTGGGGTCCCTTCCAACTCTGTGATTCTATGATTTCTATCTTTCTATGTTCCCTTTGCGGATATGCGCACCCTTTAACATCGGCCTTTGTTCTCTTGAGACTTTGACATGGCTTTGAATTAACTTCTAAGGCTGGCCTATCCCAGGAGGGAGACTTTGATGTCTGTAGTCTCTGCTCTCGCCTAGCAGGGATGGATTGTCTGCAAAGAGTTTGCTGTGTCAGCTTCTGCATTTGATGGCAAAGTGTTGCAAGGAGCATGGTGAATGAGATGCTTGAGTGTGCAAGAATTGGGGAGGTGGGCAGGTGGGGGCGGGGCTCTGGTGGGTCCCAGCTGGGTTTAAAGTTCAGCATCTGCCAACAATGTTTGCTGGTGCCCAATACTTAAGGACTGGATTAATACAAGGCACCATTTGTGGGGCTTGCCTTGCACTTGATCCAGAAACTATAGTTGGTGCAGAGAGATCTTTGCTCAGAGATCTGCATTGACAACCAATTTGCTATTGGGCCAAGTTCAAGGGTGTTACTATTAGTATGTAAAACCCTTAACAACTTGAGACCAGTTTACTTGTGAGATCGCCTTACCCCATAAATGCCCACTTGACTCCTTTGAACTGTAGAACTGGCATTGCTACAGGTGCTGCTTAACGCCCATTCTGGATTTGTAAGAAATAGTTATTTTAGTGTGGCAGCACCTGCACTTTGGAACTCCCTGCCTATTGATAACAGGCAGGTGTCTTCACTGCACTCTTTTCAGCACCTGCTAAACTATTATTGTTTAGGCAAGCATACCTAGATGTTTAATGGGACGTGGTGGCGCTCTGGGTTAAACCACAAAGCCTAGGACTTGCCGATCAGAAGGTCGGCGGTTCGAATCCCCGTGACGGGGTGGTGAGCTCCCATTGCTCGGTCCCTGCTCCTGCCAACACAGCAGTTCAAAAGCACATCAAAGTGCAAGTAGATAAACAGTTACCGCTCCGGCGGCAAGGTAAACGACGTTTCCATGCGCTGCTCTGGTTCACCAGAAGTGGCTTAGTCATGCTGGCCACCTGACCTCCGGAAGCTGTACGCTGGCTCCCTCGGCCAATAAAGCGAGATGAGCGCCACAACCCCAGAGTCAGTCACGACTGGACCTAATGGTCAGGTGTCCCTTTACCTAGATGTTTAGAAAGTTAATGTGAGTTTTAATCTCTTCTTTTTTTCTTTTTTAGCTTTGAGGGCTTTTTAAAAAACAGCAGTGTATAAATTGTATGAGATTTGAAAATAAATAAATTGAGACCAGCAGCAGGCAGGGAGCCCAACAGAAAGTGGTACCAGGGCCAATGATGATCAGAATCAGAGCTCATTAATTTTTGTCTCCCTCCACCTTCCTTTTGAGTTCTACAAGGGCAACACTGAGATGGAGGAAGAGGAGGAAGGTGGCAAGCCGCCCCCACCCCTAGGCAAGGAAGGCAAGCAGGTGTGGGTTGGCTGTAGAAAGAATGAAATTGGTGGGACAGTGCTCTGTTCACCCTAGGTGACTAGCCTCTGCTGGGCATCAGAAGTATTTGTAATCCAGCTTCGTAGGTTATTTGGCTGTCCCAAACCTGATTTCGATGGTGGCTCACGTCACACATGGATTAATTCACCTCTTTCCCCTCCTCTCTTCCAGAATAAAGTCTTGAATGTGGATGGCGTAAAAGTGAAGTTGCAGGTAAGGCAAACTGTGTCCGTTCTGAGCTCAGGGTGCTTCTGATAGGGTGTGTGTGCCAGGATAACTCTTTCCATGAGCAAAGCCCTTGTCATGTGTTGGGCTCCCAGCACCCTGCTAAACAACTGTTAAATAGTGGAATTTAATGGAATAATGCTCTAGCAGCTGCGTGTGAAGAGAGGTGTCATATTTAAAGAGAAGCCCTACCCAGGCACATTTTTCACCTACAGGGTCATTCCAGTCTCACGCCTTGCATGGTTTTCACATCCTGCTTGCAGCATTTCCAGAAGAGGCATCTGGGTGGCCATTGCTGGGCAAGATGGGTCATTGGCCTGATCCAGCTTCCAGGCTCTTCTGAAGAACATAAGGAACTCCCTGCCTGTTGATATCAAGCAGGTGCCTTCACTGTATTCTTTTTGGCACCTGCTAGAACATTCTTGTTTAGACAAGCCTGCCCAGATGGTTAGAAAGTTGTTGTGAATTTTAACCTGATTTAGTATTTTAACTTTGTGTACATTTTAAAGTATTGTAGTGATTTTTTAAAATCGTTTTATCTTTTCGTAAACTGCTTTGAGGGTCCCGTCCCACCCCAGTAAAGCAGTGTATAAATTTTATGAAATACAAAATAAAAAGAACAGCCTTCTGGCTCAGACCAGCAGCCCATCTAGTCCATCCTCCTGTTCTCAAAGCAGCCACCCAGATGCCCCAATGGGAAACGCACAAACAGGACCACCCCCAGCAGAAGAGCGCTTTCCCTTCCTGCTGTTTCCAGCAACTGGTTTTTTAGAAATAGCAGACTGTGAATGTAAAACATAGCTATCATTGCTAGTAGAAATGGTCCTCAGCTGTTACATGCTCTTTATTATGACTGGCTGCAAACAAACAAATGTATTTCCATTATTTGCTGACACTCATGTTACAATGCAGCCCCCTGAGGCATCAGGGTGCTGTGCTGTTAGAAGTCTTCCGCTACCTCCTTTCTCCTTCTGCTCACACTTACTTGGGTCCCTTCTAGAGACGTTGAAAACCCACCAAGTCCTGCCACATAGTCATGATCAGTTGGGGGTATACCGTAATACAGCACCAACAGTTCCACAGGTAGCAATTTGTTGCTGCCTGTCTACGTCTTCAGAAGGGGTTTAGGGAATGTGCAAAATGGTGGGATTTTTTTAGTACCGATGGGACTGGTGGCATTGGCAATCCTCTCCCCACACAACAGAGGAAGATGGTTCACCCTGTGAAAATGCCTTTAGTCCATTAAAGGCAGATAAATCTAATTATGAGGGTGCCCTTCTGGCTGGTTGTCGGATGGATTTTCTCATTTAAGGATGCACCGTAAGCTGTTCGTCAAGTAAATGGGAACGGCTTCAGAATGCTGCCAGGCTGAGGAATGGCACGGCCCGTTTTGAAGAGGCATTACTCATGTCACCTTTTGCCTATAATTATCTTTATCAACATCTCTCTGCGGGCTGAGAAAATTAATCATGTTTCAGATTGATGGGGCCCCTTCAGTTCCTTGTTAGGAAGGACACCTTCCACCAAGGGCGGGGGTGGGGGAGCTGCCTTGGTGATTGTGGAGAGAGGAGCTCGACTTCCTGCTTCTTTTCAGAAAGGACAACTTTAGATTTCTGCTCAACAATTTCCAAAACAGTGTGTCAAGGGCAGTCTGTAATTTGAAGCCTGGGGAGACATCCTGGGGAGACAGAGGCTCTGTGGGCAGGTGGTTCCTGTAAAGATCCATTATAGGCAAGTCCTTTAAAGGTCTGGACTCAACCCTCAGAATTTTGGAAACCCCAATAAACAAGCTGAAAAAGGGAAATGTCACTTCCTACCAACCAGGTGTTTTCAGCAAGAAAAGAATGAATCTACCCTCTCTCCCCGCCTCCCTGACTGACTTGGGGCATTGACTTATGGAATGGAAGGAAGGAGATGATGTGTGTTACGAGTTGGCCTCTTGTGACTTCATTGCTTGTTGATGTTTTCAGATCTGGGACACGGCCGGCCAGGAGAGGTTCCGCAGTGTCACACATGCCTATTACCGAGATGCCCATGGTAGGAACCTCTAAGCATTTCTTGCTTTCTGATTGAAACTCATTTTGAGTGGGACAAGTTAGAAGAGAGAAACTGTTGTCAGCCTGGGGCTCCATCCATTGGTCTTCCACTTTGATTTTCAGGTTGGAAGCAGGGCAGAAAGGTGGTACAGAAAGTTTGCCAAAATGCTTCTCCATCCTGGAAGAGCAAGTGGAAAGCAAGGGAAAAGTTGCTGTTGTTCTTATTATTGTAATCATTATTAGTTGCATTTGTATCCCACCTTTTTTCTCCAAGGAGCTCAAGGTGACGAACATGGTTTCCCCTCTCCTCATTTAATTCCCAAAACAACCCTGCAAGGTAGCTTACGCTGAGAGGCAAGGACCAAGGTCAACCAATGAGCTTCATTCATGGTTGAGTGGGGTTTGAACCCTGGTCTCCCAAGTCCAAGTCCAACACTAACCACTACACCACACTGTCCCTTACCTGGAGTTTGGTCACAGTCTTCAGAAGGGATGGGATTTGCCACATTGGTTCAGAATTTCCAACATCAAAGGGCCATTACCTCTCCTCCCCAGCCTCACTTGTGACTTTGCAGAGAGTGGCATTTTGAAAAAGGCAAGAGAAAAAGGAATGCCACTCGCTTCTTGCAGAGGAAGATCAAGGAGCTAAATGGTGGGATATTTGGGGGGGCATGGGGTGGAATAGGATTGATCCGACCCAATTTTTTGAGCTAGGCTTTTCCTTTCCTTGCATGCTTTGAACTTGCACAGAATTCCAAACAGGGAAAGCAACAGCATGAAAAGCCCCCTTTGCCTTGTCAAGGGCTGCCAGCAGATGCTGGCAAGCGCTGCTTCCTCTTCAGATTGCTGCTCTCCCAGCCCTCTAAAGTCAGGCAGGCAGCCCCATGAAGTGCCTTGAAGTCTCTGCCTAGCTCATTAGCAAGGAGGGAACTTTCACACTGGAAGCCTTCAAAGGAAGCCTTCAAAGGTCTGCAGGAAACACAGGTTTTTTAAAATGGGGGTGGGTGGGGGAAGATGCACAGAATAAGGAAGGTGGGGCAAATTAGTGTCCTACTCCAGATTAAGTGGGTTGCCTCCCACTTCCCTCTGCTGAACAGGCAATGTCACGACTCCAGCAGCAACCAGGATACTGAGTTGGAGGCAACAGTGTCCTCGGCTAAGGAAGTGACCAGCTTCCTGGGTCTGAGCCTGATGTGGCATGGTTTTTAGAGTGTTGGATTAGGACCTAGAAGGCCAGGGTTCAAATCCCAGCTCAGCCATGAAACCCATTGGGTGACCTTGGGCTAGTCACAGTCTCGCAGCCTATGCTACCTCACAGGGTTGTTGTGAGGAAGAGAACCATGTGTGCCACCTTGAGCTCCTTGGAGGAATGTGATGACCACTGAACTTGAGGCTGGCAGCAGGAGGCCACTGAACCAGCTGCCATGGCAACCAGGCCCATAGAACTTTGGCCAAGATCCTTTCGCTTGGCACAGTGTGCCTCTGGCAAGACCTCACCAGTCCAAGCAGCGCAGGCTTGTGCACCACCAGTAGGGAGGCCAGGAGGAGGTCCTACCTTCAGGCCAGAGAGTTGACCCTTTAAGAGACTCCAGAAGGGGTGGGATAGAGGCAGAGGCTCAAAAGTGTTCCATTCACCTAGTCAGAGCAACCTGCTCTCAAGGATATCTCCCCAGGCCTACAACAAACAACATTCTGCCTGCTTTCTGAGCTCCTCTGTGGAACCAGGGTGGGGCAGGTGAGGGTCCCATTGCAACTGTTCCTCCTTCCTGCTGCCCACACACTCTCCATCCAGTAGAAAGAGCACCATGAGAGGAAAGCTGACCTGGAGGTTGTTTTGCAATCCCAAACAGCTGGAGTCAGGCGTAGGTCAGCAATAAAACCATAAAGCACCTGATGTCAGTGAACTCGTTATTCAAAAAAGCAAAACAGCTCATGCCTAGTGGTCACAGCAACCCTCCCCAGCCTTGATCAAAAGAGGCAGTTGCGAGGACTGCAGGTCCCTGCCTTCCCACCGCTCTCTAGGAATCTTCCTCAGCAGCCTAAGGCTCCATCATCTTGTCTCTCTTTGCTCTTCCCTCTTCATTCCTCTGCAGGTTCTAGGAGACCAGGGGGGGAGCTGGTCGCAGCAGGAGGGGGAGACTCCCTGGCTTCTTCAGCAGCCTGCCTCATGGCCCATAGCATCCTCTTCTTCTCTCCATAGCCTTCCTCTCCTGCCATAGCATCTCCCTGCTCACTAAACCCTGTTGCCTCTTCTCCTTCCGACACCTCCTCCTCCACCCAGTCTGCCTTCTCTTCTCCCTTTGACCACTTGTCATTGTCCCACCGCTAATCCTCTGGCTCTGAGCCTTCTTCCCCTGGGGGTTCCCCTGCTGGTGCCTCCCACCACTCCTCTGCAATTCAGCCAGTCCATGACACCAGCTCTGCCAAAATGGGACACCCAAGAAGGCACTGGGACAACTCCAGAAATCCTTGCAGCAGTCCCACCTGTGTGTGTCCAGGGCCCCTTCTGATTGCAGCTGCTTTGTTGATACTGCTAGACATGGGAGCCCCCCCCCCCCGACACCCCATCTACCAGTCTTGCAAAGCTGAGGGGTCAGAGGGCAAGGGGTGTGTATGTGTGGAAGCTTCTTCCAGGCCAGTTTCCACTCGCCAACTAAAGCATTGCCCGTGAATTAAAGACCACAGGAAGCAGGCCTGCCGGGACTCAGCTGTTTCCCAAACGCTTGTTGTTAAAACTTCAGTAGTAAAAAATTTAGAGCTCTCTCAGAGAATCAGTTAGTGGTTTCTCAAGTGGAAAGGGAGCTCGTTAAGTGAAAGTGATTAAAATGCTGATGAGAAGGAAAAATGCAGAAGCAGGAAGAGAGAATTTCTCATCACGGGAACCCTGGAGGTATGAGGAGCTGGGGTGGCTCTGGGTTGCACTCGCTCAGACCATACAATTATAGAATTGGAAGGGACTCCCAAAGGTCAATTAGTCCAACCCCCTGCAATCACAGCTCAAAAAGCCCTGATGGATGGCCAACCAACCTCTGTTTAAATATCTCCAGTGAAGCTGAGACTACAAAATCCACAGGCTAGATTTTGCATTTGTTGTGTGGCAGAGAAGTGTGTGTCTGTCTGCTTTGTACCTGCACCACAGGGGTCCATAAACCACCATTATTTGAACAGAATCAAATTTTCCCACTCCTTAAAAGCACCTTCCTTTTCAGTGGCATCCTATATTCTTCATGACATTTCTTACACTGTAAGGACACGTTCCAGTTAGACTAGGAGGCAGGTTCGGAGTGTGACTGGTTAGAGGGATGGACTGGAGAGCAGGCGGGGGTCTGGGCTTAAAAGTCCTGAGGGGCTTCAAAAGAGGCCTAATTCATCCCTGGCCAAAAGGTCCCCCACCCCAAAGGTACTGTCCTATGTAAAATACAAGGCATGCATTGCCGGGACATGGATGTCACTAGACGGCCCTTTGCTCCCCTTCCAGCTCTACAGTTTTGTGGTTCTAATCTGTGGTGTTTGACTAGCGGGCTGACCTGTGCCTTGCCTTCTCTCCCTGTCCCTTGGTCTTCCTCTTCAGCTTTGCTGCTGCTCTATGACATCACTAACAGAGCCTCCTTCGACAACATCCAGGTAAGTCTTGACAACGGTTGCTGATGTCCAGGGGTGCAAGAATTCTGGTGCCTTTTCCGGTTGTTCCATGATGCCGAAAGGTTTGGTCCTGGCAAAGTGGGCTGCTGAACAGGGAAGGGAGCAGCTTGTTAATCCTCCCAGCCACCATGACACTGAACCCCCCCCCCAACTCCCTTCTTCCTACCCTAAAGACCCAAACTGCAGCTTCTCACTGAAGGAAGACTTCTCCAGAAGACATCACAACTCCTGCACCTCTCCGTTAAACACTGCCTGGAGCAGCAATTCCCAAACTTATTAGGTCACCATCCCCTTCTTCCCATAAACTCACCCCCTGTGCCCCCTACCCTATAAAAAGCATTATTCCGAACAGACCCACTAAGGAAGATAGTAACACGATAAAATTCAGAGCTGTAACAATTAATTACTCATTGATTCCAAATCCAATTAAAACTAATCAGTACAACAAAACTGAGGAACTTGATCTCCCGTGATGCATTGCAGGGATTTGGGTAAGATGATCCTTGAGGTTCCTTCCAGCTCTACAGTTCTATAGTTCTATGCCAGTTTTTCAAAGTCCAGTAATTATTTACACCTCCAGCACCAGGTTGGATAAAGGCTGCTGCAGTTTAAATTGGTCTCTGGTAGGCCTCGCTTTGTCTGAGCGCTTGGAGGGCTACAAAGGAGATGGCCCTGATCTTCCAATGGTTCAAACCAATCGTCTCAGGCAACTTCTGATATTTTCACTATTAGGAGAAAAATGGCCATGTGCAGAATTAGTTAGCTCGCAGGACTAAGGAGCTTGGGAGAATACCAATTATAATAGCAGTAGTAAGTTTAAAAGGCCACAGTATTGAATTTGGATGAGGAAATTACATCTCTGGGAGGTTGGCTTTCCCCTCTGGGGCCTTTTCCCTCAGATACAGCAGGTTTAAATTGAAACGGTGTCCTTTGTCTTTTGTGTGTGACTGCGGGGGGCGGGGGCAAGCTCTGGTGTGGTCAGGATCTCATCATTTAGTTGGTGGCAAAATATTTTGCTCCTGAGGTTTTATTCCGTCTCATCTTCTCCTGCCCTCTTTTTTGGGGGGGTCCTCCTATTTAATTGAGAGGAAGGGATGCGGGTGGCGCTGTGGGTTAAACCACAGAGCCTAGGACTTGCCAATCAGAAGGTTGGTGGTTCGAATCCCCGCAACGGGGTGAGCTTCTGTTACTCGGTCCCTGCTCCTGCCAACCTAGCAGTTCAAAAGCATATCAAAGTGCAAATAGATAAATAGGTACCACTCCAGCAGGAAGGTAAACGGCGTTTCCGTGCACTGCTCTGGTTCGCCAGAGTCGTGCTGGCCACATGACCCACATGTTGAAAAAAAGCACTGCTGGTGGCAATCGCTGCCTCCTATGGGAGCAAGATCCATAGTTTAACTATGAACAAATGCAACACTAAATGAGAAAAGAGGAGCACCTGCCTCTGCACAGATGCAACGCTGATAACTGAACCAGCAAATGTTGGATGGTATGTTTTGCTGCTTGTCCAAGCTGGGCTCAGCCTATTGGCAAAGGACTCTGCCGTGATTTCTTTTTATGTGCTCCATCTGTCTTTGCCCTCAGATAAACATCGTTCCACTGACTAAACACACCAGAGATACGTTATTGATTGATTTGTTTTTAATGCATAAACTTGTCCCTGGACCACATTGGTGGAGTTTTTGTGTCACAAAAGTTATACCTATAATATGCAAGTAGTCATTTGTTCTGAGATGGAGGCCCCCCCCCCAATAAAGCTTAGAAGAAGAGGGGCTTCCCCTCCCCGCTTTTAAATCAAGGAATCCTTTCTAAAAGTCATCCCAGAGCGCTGCCATATTTGGACTTGGAGTCCAGCTGAACAAGCAATTCCAGTTGTTGTGATTGGCAACTGTCTGTCTCAAGAGACCATTGAGTGTGCTTCCGGGGATGCAGTGATACTGGTCTGAAGTGGCCTCCCCTGGGGCACAAGCCCAGGTAGTGTGTTTGGAGGTCCTGGGCTGCCCAGATGACAAGACCCCCCTTTTGGGCTTGCTGATGTGGTCCAAAGAAAGCAGAGCAATACGTTTGGCACCAGCTTTGGTGCAGGAGTTGCCAGAAGCAGGCGTACAAAGCTTCATCCCAACTGGCTTAGGGACTCCACTCCAGATTTGTGTAGGGCTTACTCCTTAAGCCTTTTCTTCTCCCAAATCTCTCTGAATGCCAGCCGGTGAGAATCCCAAGTAGGGAGAGCGCTGTGGTACTCAAGTCCTCCTTGTGGGCTTCCCAGCGGTGTCCAACTGGGCAGTGGGGTGCCAGACTAGATGGGCCATTGGCCTGATCCAGAAGGCTCTTCTTAAAATCGGTTCTCAACCTGTGGGTCCCCACATGTTGTTGGACTACACCTCCCATCATCCCTGAGCTTTGGCCTTGCTAGCTAGGGGTGATGGGAGTTGTAGTTCAACAACATCTGGGGACCCACAGGTTGAGAAAGGCTGCTTTACCAGGATTCTGGCAACGGATTGTGGTTAAGTGTCACATCTCCACTGGAATTATATCTGTACTGCTATCAGTATCTGTAAATACTGATAGCAGTATTTTTTTTTTAATGCCTTCATGTTATTCCGATAAACCTGGAAAGCTAACAGAGGAGGTTTTGAGACTACTGCTTTCTGGAGAAGGAAGGTGAGCTGCCTTTTATTAATCTGCTACAAGGATATCTCTGACAGTACCGATATCATGAAGATTAAGTGCCTGGATATACAGCTTCGAAAGAGTTTCCGGGATAAATTGGCTGAAACGTGGACCCCCCCCCCTTTTATCTAGCAACCTCAGAGCTGTTCTGACACTTCAGGCAGTCGGTGTTGAGAGTCAGGATGCTACTAAGTTTGCCTTTTAGCCTACATTGTGCTGCTTCTACATGCCGGTAACGTGATGGAGAAAACAAAAAAGGAGAGCCCAGTTTCCACCAAATGTACATTGCACAGTCTAGGGCATGGGTAGGCAAACTAAGGCCCGGGGGCCAGATCCAGCCCAATCGCCTTCTAAATCCAACTCACGCATGGTCTGGGAATCAGCATGTTTTTACATGAGTAGAATGTGTCCTTTTATTTAAAATGCATCCCTGGGTTATTTGTGGGGCATAGGAATTCGTTCATTCCCCCCCCCCCAAAAAAAATATAGTCCGGCCCCCCACAAGGTCTGAGGGACAGTGGACCAGCCCCCTGCTGAAAATGTTTGCTGGTCCCTGGTCTAGGGGCACTTCTGGGCTCAACTCTGCTTCTTGGAGGCCCAGGTAGCCTCAGGGGCTAAAAGTACCTTTTGCCCACTGTGCCTGATATGACAGTCTCAGCTATTCCTGGATAAGGGGAGCTTGAGCACTGTAATCCAGGTGCCGGTTACTTCAGGGCTGGATTACTGCAGTGTGGGGCTTCCCTTGTGCTTGATCCAGAAATTGCAGTTAGTGCAGAATGCTGCAGTACAACTGCTGACAGGAGTGAGACCCTACCCTGCCAGCATGAGACCACTGCTCAGAGATCTGCACTGGTTGCACATATATTACGCAGCCAAATTCAAGGTCTAACCATGGGTATATAAAGCCCACAATAGCTTGGGACCAGTTTACTTGCAGGATCACCTTACCCCATATGTGCCCGCTCGGCCGCTTTCATCTGTGGAATGGCATTGTGATAGGTGCCAGTTAATATACTAAAAAAAATAAGTATTTTTGTTTGGCAGCAAACACCCTTTGGAACTCTCTGCCTGTTGATACCAGGAATGTATATTTATTCTTTAAAGCACCTCCTAAAAGCATTTTTGTTCAATCAAGCTAATGCAGACGTGTAGAAATTAATCTGTTTTTAGCTTAAATGTTTATTTTAATTATATTTTGATTATAAAACCACCTGATCGTAACTTTGCATTTTATTAAAAATTTCAATGTTTTTAACTTTTTTTGGTAAACTGCTTAGAGGTTCTGTTAACAATCAAGCAGTGTATACATTTTATATTAAGTTAGATGTTGCTTTTTTAAAAGAATCCATATTTTTTTACCCAAGATGGGAATGTAAATAAAGCAGTTACCAGTGTTCTGTTTAACTCAGTCCTTAATTGAGAACCACAGGGACTGGAATCTTGCTTTATTTTTATGGGCAGAAACCATAGGTGATTAGTAGAGCCATTGTTTTGCATGTAGATGGTGCCAGGTTCAGTCCCCAGTGGCATCTCCAGGTAGGAGTGGGAATGATCCTTGCCTGCAACCTTAGAGTGCTGCTGCCAGTCAGTGCAGGTAATACTAAGCTAGATGGACTCATGGTCTCCCTCAGTATAAGGCAGCTTCCAGTATTCTAACTCACATCAACAGGCACTGATCAGACCCAGACCACCTTCAGCAAGGTGGTAGCTTCATGGGTCTTCAGACCATCTCCTGGAACCACTTTTGCTGTGTTGAAAAGTTCATTTGCCCCTTCTTGCCCCGCATCTTTTCAGGGGGTTGGACTAGATGACCCTCGGGACCCCTTCCAACTCGACAGTTCCGTGATTCTATGATATTGCCCCATCCACAGGAAAAGCTCTGCTGGAAGTATCATAATACTTGGCTCCTCCATCTCCCACCTCCCCACCCCAAATACATCCAATTAACAAGAGCGCTTTGCCAGGCTGAGTAATAAATTTGGGATGACTGATACTGGAGGCAAGCTTCATGGACATCCCTTGATCTCTGAGCCCAGGCACCACTCCTCTGCTGTCAACCCCGCCTTGAAGCCATTTAAATTGAGCGACATGGGTTCTTCTGCCCAAGGCAAATTCCATATTGGGGATCATTAGGAAAGGGATCGAAAACAAAAGTGCTGATATCGTAGTGCTGTCTTACCAAACGATGGTGATGCCACATTTGGAATTCTGTGTTCAGTTCTAGTTGCTTCATCTCAAAAAATAAAATAAAATGGGGGGGGGGAGAGATATTGTAGAGCTCGAAAGAGGGCAGTAAAGGGCACGCCAAATGATCAAGAGGCAAGCGTGACTCCCCTGTGATGACAGGCTGCAACCTTGGGGGGGGGGCTTAGAAGAAAATTGAGTAAGGGCGAGACATGATAAAGACATCCAAGATGATGCTTGGGGTGTGGAGGAAGTGGATGGAGAAGTTTTACTTCTCTCATAATTCTTGATCAAAGAGGATAGGAGATTTAGGACAGACAAAAGGAAATACGTCTTCACACAAATGCATAGTTGAACTATGGAACTCGCTCCCCAAAGAGTTGGGGATGGCCACCAACTTGGATGGCTATAAAAGAGGATGGGGCAAATCCAGGGAGGAAGAGGTCCCCCCCCCTTTTCTTTCACACAGCTGGTGCGATGGGCATAAGAACATAAGAACATTGCTGCCTCTGACCATGAAGGCAGAGCATAGCCATGGGCATAGCCTTCCCCTCCTCCATGAATTTGTCCAGTTCTCTTTTAAAGCCATCTAGCTTGGTGGTCATCACTTCCTCCTGCAGGAGAGAGTTCCATGGTTTAACTATGCACTGCATGAAGAAATCTCTTCTTCTGTCTGCCCTGAATCTTCATTCTGCTTCGTTGGACGTCCTTGAGTTCTGCCTTTGATCTATTCCACTGTCCCGCCCTGGCCTTATGCAGGCCTCCTTACTTTCCTTCCTGATCTTCTGTTGCAGCGCATCTTGTGTCCCGCCAACATCGGAGATGTGTGTGTGTTGCATTAGAGCCGTTTTCCATGGCTGCCCCCAGGCTTTGCAATACCCTTTTTGGGGGGAGGGCCCATCTATTGACTCAATGACCTTGCACCGCTAAGCAAAGACTATTTATGATGATTATTTAGACAGGCTTTCAGGCTGTTGCATTGATTGTGTCTTTCGGCTTTGCTTGATGGCACTGTTTTGAGTCCAGACGCTCCTGCTTTCTTCTTTCCGTGCTCATGTTACACTTCTTGGTGCCGTTTTTAAGATGCTGCTTTCGCTGTGTTAGGGTTGTATATTTTGAAGCTTTCACTGAGCTTCAGGGGCATGGTGCAGAAGGCAAGGTATAAATCTGGATTAAATAAGTAAACAAAGAAGACCCGTTCCCTCTGGAAAGTGGAATCCGAGCATATTTTGGCACATGCCATGCAGCAGACGGGCAGCAGAAGGTTGCTTCTGATGTATCAACTGTGTACCTCAGGGCCAAGCAATTAGGAAACTTTATTAAACCCTTTTTTTTCTCCCACGCAAAAAACCAGCAGGCAAAGCATGATGACTTTACACAGCGAGGAGCAGAGGCTGCCAGGCTTTGCCTCCTCATTTCCTCTGTGTAATAATGACTTTAATTAGGGGCATTAGTAGCATTTGCAATTTAATTCCAATGGAAAATCCTACAAGATGGGGAGCAATTATTGGCTCAACTGTTGCTTGTTCTCACTGTATTTCCCTCCCCCTTTCCTCGAAGATGGAACATATTTTAAGAGGAGAAAGAGGAACGTGTGTTGTTGGAACATCTCCAGGGCACAGAAGACAAAAGCGTCATCCAGGCCAGCGAGAGTGGAGTCTGAAGAGCAAAACAACCTTGCCAGGCCATCCCACAGTCTGCCAAGTGACAGGGAGAAAACCCTGGAGCTACATGCACCCAAACATTCCCAGAGCTATGCTATGTTGACTACAGTCCTTTTGCAGAGCCAGTGTGTTGTAGTGGTTAGAGTGTTGGACTAGGATCTGGGAAAGTAAAGGTAAAGGGACCCCTGACCATTAGGTCCAGTCGTGACCGACTCTGGGGTTGCGGTGCTCATCTTGCCTTATTGGCCAAGGGAGCCAGCGTACAGCTTCCGGGTCATGTGGCCAGCATGACTAAGCTGCTTCTGGCGAACCAAAGCAGCGCACAGAAACACCGTTTACCTTCCCGCCGGAGCAGTACCTATTTATCTACTTGCACTTTGACTTGCTTTTGAACTGCTAAGTTGGCAGGAGCAGGGACCGAGCAACGGGAGCTCACCCCATCGCAGGGATTCGAACCGCCGACCTTCTGATCGGCAAGTCCTAGGCTCTGTAGTTTAACTCACAGTGCCACCCACGTCCCTAGGATCTGGGAAACCAGGGTTCAAATCACCACCTCTCAGCCTAACCTACCACCCAAGGTGGTTGTGGGGGTGAAATGAGGGAAGGAGGAAACGAAGCTCCTTGGAAAAAAGGGAGCGGGGTTATAAATGCAGTAAATAAATAGCTAGTAGGAACTCTGAGTCACGGGGCGCTATCAAGCTCTCCCTGCTTTTCAGGAAGCTTCTCTCCATAGTTTGCCTGCCAAGAAACACTGGTATTTTGTAGAGCTGAGATAGAGGCAGCCTTTCCAGCCCGAGGGCCACATCCCCTTCAGGGAAGGCTTCTGAGGCCCAAATGCCTGTGGTGGGCATGGTCAGAGGAAAAAGTTGTCAGAGCAACACATGTACATCTTACCTTTGCAGAGGAGACTAGTTTCTACACAGCCTCTCTCAAATACCTCTCTTTATGCAAGGAAACAAAACCTATTCCAGCCAGGCAAAAACACTTGGGTGTGGAGCCTGGGGAGAGATTTTAGAATAATAATAATGATGATGATGATGATGTTTGGCCCCGAGGTTCTCCACCCCTGTTGCAGCGACTTCTGGGGGCATATTGTAAGCCAAGATGGGCTGTCCCATGGCCCACGGGACACATCTCCACTACCCCAAAGAGCAGGATGTTTGTGGACAACCTCCAGTAAAATCTGTTATATTTAAATACTAATCCTGTTTTAGGATACACACTCAAGTTCTGATGGGGCAACAGGGCCTCACTGATGCACTAAATCAGAAGAAGGCCACCTGCAGCCCTCCAGGTGTTGCTGGAGGACACTTCCTATTGGTTCCTTGTCCTTTAAAGAGAATTAGACAAATTCGGGGGGGGGGGGGCAGGGAGCTATTAGTGGCTACTAATGATGATATTTGATCTCCCTCCCTGTTGGAGGAAGGATGTTTCTGAATGCCAGTTGCTGGACATTGCTGGAGCAGAGAGGGCTCTTGTCTCAGGTCCTGCACAGGGGCATCTGGTTGGCCATTGTGAGAACAGGATGTTGGACTAGAAGGGCCACTGGCTCATATTGGGTTTGCATGCTCATGTGCTCTGGTCCTGCTTGTGAACTTTTCAGAGGCATCTGGTTGGCTGCTCTGAAAGCAAAAAGTAGGACTCAGTGGGCTGCTGGCCTGATCCAGCAGGCTTTTCTTATCCTTGTTCTGGAGGAGCAGTTCATCTGGCTGTTTAATAAACAAAGCAGCAGGAGGGTCCATTGCAGCCTGATGAGAGCAGGAGAAGCACAAACCCTGCATGCAACTCTGCTAGGCCCTTTGCAGTTCCACTTGGAGCAGATGAGAAAATGTGAAATAGCCCCATCGGGAGCAACACAATGACACACTCCCAAGGAGAGCACATTAACTCGTTTTAAGAGCTCTGCCACCTGAAGTCTGTAGGCCTCTTCCATTTAAGCTAGGAGATTAATTAACAATGACTGGGCTGCAGGCAGGGAAACTTCCATCTTCAAGTAATTGCTGCACTGCAGGAATGGTGCGCTTACAAAACGGTTGCAGCATCTTTCTCCAAGCCGGTGCCTTCTAGATGTTTTGGACTATATGTCTGCTATCAGCCCCATCTTCCACCAGGCTCAGCATCATAGGGTTGTGCTGGGCATGCATGATGGAAAACATTCTTCCTTTCCACTCCCTGCTCAGGCCTCAAAATCATCAAATGGAACCAGGTTAGTTTTGCCATGGCCTGATGATGATCAGCTTATGGTAACATAGAAGCAGGGTTTTTCACTGGTGGCAGCAGCGTTGTGGAATTCCACCCACGCCGAAATATGAGAGGGCCCATCAGCATTGGCATTCTGCCGGCTCTTGAAGAAATACTGGTTTATGCAGCTGCTTCCCTGAGCTTGAACCTCCTGATCCAATTGCTTTAATTGCTCTTTTAACTGTTATTTTACAGCCGCGTTTCAATGAAAAGGATAACTGTGGATGGTTTAATGTTTTGATGGAACTGGTTTTTATTGGGTACTTTGATGGTGAGAGGGTTTTATACTTATAAATTGTTTAGAAGCCATTTTGGCCTGTAAGCAGTACGTAAATTAACACATGATGAAGATGATGACGAGAATCATGGTCCATAACAACTAGAAGGTACCAACTTGGCCAAGCCTCACCTGATGTTCCTCCAACCCTGCCAGGGTGAGGATCCTGAGTAATCCTAAATCCCTCTAGGTCAGGAGTGGGGAATCTCTTTCAGCCTGAGAGCCCCATTTCCTTCTGGTCCACCATGCCAAAGGTGAGCATGCCCAGAAGGAAAATGGGTGGATCAATGAAGTAGGCTGTTTCTTACACACACTGACATCCCGCTCTCTATCCACCATTCATTCACCCAACAGCACAACATTCTAACAGAGCGATTCATACACTCATGTCAAATCACTTGCTGGCTGCAGTTTCCAGTGGTGAGATCTGTGTGAATGAGCTGTCAGTGGCTACTAAGCCCAATGGCAATGTTCCACTTCCATACCCTCCAACATTTCTCCGATGGCAATAGGACTTGCTATTCCATAATAAGAATACTAATTTTATTATTTATACCCCACCCATCTGACTGGGTTGCACCAGCCAGTCTGGACAACTTCTAACATATATAAAACATAATAAAACATTAAACCTTTACAAACTTCCCCAAACAGGGCTTCTAAAGGTTTTATAGTTACTTAGCTCCTTGGCTCAGGGGTTGCATAACTCCATACCCTCCAACATTTCTCCCATGAAAATAGGGGCGTTCTAGGGGAAAGCAGGATATTCCAGGATCAAATCAGGAACCGGGACATTGTAATAACCTGCAGTTTCATATATATTTAAAGTAGATAATTAAATGAGCAAATTAAATGAATTTGGATATGCAGAAGATATTAAAAAATAAATTTAAGGAACCGCAGAAAGAGGGGGAAGTCAAACCTTGAAATGTTAAAATGATTGTAAAATTAATGAAATGTATAAATTAGAAAAGGTATGAATAAAAATAAAAAAATAATAATCAGAAACCGGGACGGCTTCTATAAATCTGGAACTGTCCCTGGAAAATAGGGGTGCTTGGAGGGTCTGCATTTCCACTGCCATAGGCATTACGCCTCTGGAGACTAGTCGCTTGGAATCGCAGGGGAGGAGAGTGCTGATGTGCTTGGGTCCTGTTTGTTTGTGGGATCCCCCCTGGGGCAACTGGTTGGCCACTGTGAAAACAGGATGCTCGACTAGATGGGCCATTGGCCTGATCCAGCTGCAGAGCAGTTCTTATGCTCTTACTGATGGAGCTTGCTTATGGGCACCATCGTGGCACTTCCAAAGCAGCTGTGAATCTCTGCATCAAGCAATATTTACACATGCCTCCAGCCTACACACACACACACACAGAGAGAGAGTAAATGTGAGCCAGCTGCTTGGTATGGACTCTTGCACCTGAAATCTTTGCTCTTGGGAATGCTACTGAAGTAAAGCCCCCTCCCAGAGTGGGTGTTTTAAAAATAAAAGTAGAGAATGGTGACATATCAACAACATCTCTCAGCTGCAGCAACCGTGACTGCTTGTTAGGGGACATGTTGCAAATACAAATTATTTGTTTGCAAGCGCAGATGTGTCTCTCTGGCACCATCTTGTGCCAAAATGCAGCCATTGCACACTGGTCAGAAAATACACTGTACTGACACGTTTTTTCCCCAATCCAGCTTTGAAAGTACAGTATTAAAACTTCCTCTATCTTCTTAAAATACTCCAGCCTCCTTCCTGAGCAGCCTCTCTCAACCAGGCACCCTCTCGATGTTTTTGGCTGCAACTCCCATCAGAGGGAGAGAAGGTTTCATCTTTGATGTGAATAGGCATCAATTGAGAGCCAGTGTTGCATAGTGTTGGACCTAGGATGTAGGAGCAGGGTTCAAATACCCCCTTGGGCATGAAGCTCACTGGGTGACCTTGGACCAGACACTGCAGCTCAGCTTAAACAACCTCACGGTTGTTTTGGATATTTGTCCAGAATATTTCTATTATTTGTTTTATAAGAAGCGTCTATCTATCTATCTATCTATCTATCTATCATCTATCATAAAAAGGAAACTAAAGTGGATTACAACAATAAAAACATTTAAAAGTAAAGAAACGGATGTCAATTAACCGTTGTGGAGGGATGTGTTCTTGATTGCTTGCATAGGCTTGGCAGAATGGAAACATTTTCAGCAGCCACCTCTGAATTGTTCTCAGCGTTGTGTTAAATGATGAAACGCCTTTCAGAGAAGTCGTAGAAATCTCAAGGCAATTTGAAATCATACAGTTAAAAATAACAAACAAACAAACAAAAGCTTTGAAAGCAATGCAATTACTATTTTTGAAAGATGGGTTTTAAAAAATACCAATAAACACCCAATGCCTTTTTTTTTAAAAAAAAAATGAGGGTTTGTGTGAGAACCATTTCATAAAATCATAGAGGTGTAGAGTTGGAAGGGACCCCGGGGACCATCTAGTCCAACCCCTGCGATGCAGGAATATGCAGCTGTCCCTTATGGGGATCAAACCTGCGACCTTGGCATTATCAGCACCACACGCTAACCAACTGAGCTATCCACGTGTCTTTAAAAAATAAGGGCGTGTGAGAGAACCATTTATATCACCTTGAGTTCCTTAGAGGAAAGGTGAGAGGTAAATGTAATAATGTATAAAAATGAACGATATTTTGCATGGAGAGGAAGGGGGTCCTTGGACCAGATGATGCTTTGGGGGGGGGGGGCTGGGCTTGGCCATAGACCTCTGCCCTGTTGCTTATCTCTATACTAGACGGATTTAATGTGGAATAAAACCAGTTATTATCTGTCCTGGGTGGAGGGGGGATTTGAGTGATGAAGCAGCAGCTCCGTGAGGTGAGCAGGTGTGGTCCTCTCAGCTTCCAACAGCCCCCTGCCGCTCCATCAGACACCCTGTCAAGAATTCGGCCGGACTCCCCCTGATTAAATCTGTTCTGAATTTTAAAAAAGGGCAGGTGGGAACTGCCAAACGAGTTCTCGCCCTGCTGGAACGGCTGTCTGGATGAAGCATCAAGCTTGCCGCTGGCCGTCCATACTAATAAGTCTGCGGGTTTTCTTTTACTACTGTGTTGTGGCATGGTGTCAGGCTAGAGGCTGGCAAGGCAGGTGGCAGGATAAGTCCCCCCCCACTCTTGATCTTGGGGGGGGGTGCATGTGTGTGTGTCGGGAGCTGAGAGGTGGTAGGGAAACAACCTCACATCGCAGCACTGAGACCAAAGACCAAGGACACCACAGCTGATTTCTAGGAAGCCTAGTCTCCTTCTCTCTTTTGTTCCAGAAGTTTAAGTAGTTTTTTAGATCCTGTTTGTTTGTAGTGCGATGTGAGGGCCGTGATATCTTGTTCTATTTTGCTAACTTTTGAGGTGGTTTGTTTTTTAAGGGATGTTTTCTCTTTTATGCAAGCTCCTCTGGTGACCGCTTTCATTGCGTCCCATAGGAGGGGGGTTGTTATATGGTCTACATCATTTTCCTTGACGTAGTTCTGGAGAGTTTTTGTGAGACTCTCTCTAATTTGTTTATTTGTGGTTAGGATGGGACTGAAGGACCATGATGGGGCGGTTTGTGTTCCCTCTCCTATTCTAAGGGTAACTTCTACTGGGGCGTGGTCTGTGATTCTTATGTTACCTATGTTCGTTGATTCCACTGACGGGATCAGACCTTGTATGAGCAGAATGCTGTCCAGTCTGGACATTGCAAGGGTACCACAGTTGAAGGAGGATATTGGCAAGCTGGGTGGCTTCTCTGTCATGGATGCTTTAGCTGAGATTCCTGCACCATAGGGGGGTTGGGCTAGATAACCCTTGGGGTCCTCTTTCAACTCTACAATTCTATGATTCTGAGGTGTGCAGAGGAGGGTGCCAGAGAGGATAAAGGGACCAAACCTTATGAGGGACAGTTGAAGGAGCTGGGGATGTTTAGCCTGGTTAAAAGAAAACTAAGAGGTAATATAAGAGCCGTCTTCAAATATCTCTGGGGGTCACATGGAAGATGGAGCAAGCTTGTTTTCTCCTGCCCTGGAGAGTAGGACCAGTGAATTCAAGTTACAAGAAAGGAGATTCCGACTAAACCTTAGGAAGATGGTTTTCTGATGGTAAAAGTAGTTCAACAGTGGAATGGAATTCCTCAAAGGAGGTGACCTCTCCTTCACTGGAGGTTTTTCAACAGAGGTTGGGTGGACACCTGTCAGGTGTTCTTTAGCCGTGATTCCTGCATTGCAGGGGTTGGACAAGATAATCCTTGGGATCCCTTCCAACTCTACAATTCTGTGACATTTGCAGAGCACTTTTCCGAAGTGTTCAAAGCGCTTGGCAGATCCTCATAACAACCCTATATGATAGGCCTCTTGTTATAGCTTAAAAATTGGAGGCTGAGGGTTGTATCCGACAAAGTTCTATGTGAAGGAGACTCACTGAAATTAATGGAACCAAGTTAGCCATCCCCATTGATTTCAGTGGTTCTACTCTGAGTAGGGCTAATATTGGTGGCTTGCCTTGGGCTCTCCTCTGTGCTTGTGGCTCACCAACAGTTCGAAGTGTGGGATCCTTAAGTATGCGGCTCATGTTCTGCACAGGCTGGTCTGCCCCAGCTCCCAATGCTCCTTACAAACAGACAGACAGACAGACAGACAGACACAAGTTCAAGCAGAGCTGTGCCAGGCTTGAAGAAAGAGGGGCATGAAATGTTTTTCTTAAAGGGCCAGGCCTGGCAATCTCATTTCAACATGCCATGCTGCTTCTGCCCTGAAAGGAGGCTGGCATGCTGGACACAAAGGAGGAGGAAGAGGCCTGGATGTAAAGCAAGTGAACCCAGAAGAGTGCTGGAGGAGAGGCATTAACTGTTCTTTTCTCTTTTCTGTCATTTGCTTCCTCCCTCCCTCTGCCACTGCCAAGTTGCATGGGAGCAAAACATTAATTCCAGCCTCTGAAGCCAGGGGCTGGAGAAATGGTTTGGCTAATGGCTCATGACATTGTAATACATGTGCAGCCCACACAGTTCCCTCCCCAGAAAGAAAAGGGTCCATTTAGATTCTGAGTCTCATTACGGGGCGGCAAGTTTTACTTAGATCGGGAATGGCTTCCTCAGGTGCTGGAATGTTGTTATGATGTTTTTGTGGCATCAAATCAGAAGTGGTCTAGCTTCACTGACTGAAATTCAGGTAGCGGCATTTAAAAGTCTTGTTTTGCTGGCACCAGACCCCTCTAAAGTTACATCGTAATCCTTAATGGCATTTCACCCCTTTGCTGGAGGGGCTGTGGTAGAGCTGGGACCTTCCTCCACCTGTGGTGGGGCTGTGACCTTATGAAGAAGTTTTAGGAAATGGCATCTGGGGAAGTATCTGAGATGACAAAGCAGCTCCTAGTTCCTAGAATCATAGAATTGTAGCATTGGAAGAGACCTCAAGGGTTATCTAGTCCAACCTCTTGCACTGCAGGAATCACAGCTAAAGATTCACTGGCATATAGCCATCCAACCTCTATTTAAAAAGCTCAACAAAGGAGAGTCCACCACCTTCTGAGATGGTCCATTCCTATGTCCACAACTCTTACTGCCAGAGAGTTCTTCCTAATGTTTAGGTAGAACCTCCTTTCTTATCAGTGCTGGATTTACGTATAAGCTAAACAAGCTATAGCTTAGGGCCCCACTCTCTTGGGGGCCCAAAAAAAATTAAAACAAAAAAATGGATGTACATTTCCAAAATATAAGATAAAAAATAATTACTTTGATAAGATATATATTTTATTATGTGCAAATGGCTTTAGATACCTATTACGTCCATAAATTACCATATAGCATATATTCAACACAAAAAACAGTGACAATTTGTTGTTGACAAAGGACAGCTGGACATATAAAGGGCCCCATTCCCTTCAGTAGCTTAGGGCTTCATCAAACTTAAATCCAACCTTGTTTCTTATAACTGGAATCTGTCAATTCGGGTTCTAATATATTTGATTTTCAATAAGCACATGACAACCGTGTTTAACCCAAACCCAAACTGAATAAAAAGTACCGTCTGTCATTTATGTGAGGCAATTACAAATGTACAATGTGTTATAATACTCTTAAAACAATTAAATCTCTCCACAGTGTATGTGCATCACTGGAAGTTTTATTGAGGAAGTTGACTTGTTGGCATAAAAGTAATAAGCATAAACCAAGTTGTCTCCAACTTGTCTTTTTTAACTTGACCCCTAACCACTCTACTATGTTGAATTAGCCTCTCTGAGAGCAGCATTTTAGCCCGGCTGTTTCGAACTGCATCTCTCCATCGGCCCCAGCCAGCTGCTTCCAGAGGAGGCTTGAGGTCTCCACAGCAGCTGGCTATTCTCCTTGGTTTCTAGCTTTAGCTCCTCTGACCTTGTTGTTTTTCCTTTGCTTTGCCAGGCTTGGCTGACAGAAATCCATGAATACGCAAAACAAGACGTGGTCCTGATGTTGCTGGGAAACAAGGTAAGCCAGGCTGGTTCCTGGCAGAACAATACAGAGCCAGGCACTCTGCGGCAATGGAAGCCGTTTGCTGGGATGAAGAGGGTGTGGTTGCAGAGGCAGGTGCCTCAGGGCTGACCCTGCCCATGCACACGGATCGGGGCAGCAGCAGCAACCAGCTAGGCAGTGGAGCCCAACCTCTGCCTGCCCTCTTACCTGTCCACCATCTTTCTTACAACCAGACAGGAGGTGACTGTACCTGTCACTGGCTGTGGCTCCAGCCACTGTTGGGATTCCTTGCTTTCTGCCCCACCAGTCCCAATGAACACTAGGCATCACTGCACATACATAGTCAAAGAACACAATTCTGCTGCAAAGAGTGACAGCCACCAATGTGGATGGCATGGGAAGATTGGACCACTTCATGGAGGGCCATTGATGGTCATTAACCACAATGGCTATGATATCCCTCCACAGTGGAAGGCAGCAATGCTTCTGAAGACCAGTTGCTGGAAACCACAGGGGAGAGGCAGGGCTTTTGTGCTTGGGTCCTGCTTCCGGGTTTCCCTTTGGGGCATCTAGGAGGCCACAGTGAGAGCAGGAGATGGAAGACTATGTGGGCCCTTGGCCTGATCCAGCAGGGCTCTTCTTATTCTCTTATGCTGGTTTGTTTTGTGTTTTTTTGCCACCCCTAGGTGGACTCGACCCAGGAGCGAGTGGTGAAACGAGAAGATGGGGAGAAATTAGCCAAGGTACAGGAACCACCTGCCCTCACTAAAACGAGCTGAAAGTCTGCTTCAAGAGAGCCTAATTTTTGCAACCTTGTTAATTATTATTTTCACATCAACTTTGCAAACATCTAGGTAGGCTTATCTAAACCAGAATGTTTGCAAAGTTGTTGTGAAAATAATTCCCTGCCTATTGATATCAGGCGCCAAAAGGAGTTCAGCAAAGGCCTGATATCAACAGGCAGGGAATTCCAAAGTGTAGGTGCTGACATACTAAAATATCAAGTCCTTACAAAATCGGTGCCCTCAAGCTGTTTTGGACTAAAATTCCTGGCTCACGGGAGTCGTAGTCCAAAATATGCAGAAAGCACCTTGTTGGGGAATGTTGAGCTAGATTTCCTTCTAAAAGAAATGGAATGTAGGCTTTTTTCTGGGGGGAAATGGTGGGAGAACTCACCACAAAGTTTCTTTGTTTGTTTACTGTCAGCTCGGCCCAGTCCACCCACCCTCCCCGCCCACAGGCAGTGGCTAAATGTAAGATGCGATTTAAAAATTCACACAGATAATGATCTGGATTAGAAATGGCCACATTATTCATTAGAGGTATAGGTGTGTTTTTGGCTCAGGCATTGGGTGTATATCCGTTCCAGGCCTCCCGACAATAAAATATATTAATTTTTTTAAAGATAAGGGAGCTCAGTTCCCCTGAGTCCCCCCCCAACCCCCCCCCCCCAAATCCTGAATTTTAGGGAACTGGCAGACACTGAATACCATCTTCATTTTTGTAGGAATATGGAGTGCCCTTCATGGAGACCAGTGCCAAGAGTGGTTTGAATGTCGACTTAGCGTTCACAGCTATCGCCAAGTAAGTTGCTTCTTTTTGACTTTCCATCTTTAACTTGCTCAGGGCATGTGGCACTGGGGGTGAGTTTATGGGACCAAAAACGTAGCACTGGGGGTGAGTTTATGGGACCAAGGGGGCCGTGTCTCAAAAAGAACCATTTGTGATGGTGCCACGCTGGCGGCAAACTGGTCCTTACCTGAGACAGGTAAGCAGGAGCAACGCCTTGTTGCAGGGCTGTGAGAAGAGACTAGGGAACCAGATTGATCAAACCGCTTGCATTTTGTTTCCAGGGAGCTGAAGCACAGATCTATGAAGCTGCCCAATGAGCCTCGCTTTAAACTCCATGACTACGTCAAGAAGGAGGTGAAAGGCGCCGGCTGCTGCAGGTCCTAGAACCCGCCTGGCCCATCTGAGGTTCCGCCCTTTGTACAAAGACTCGCAACCAGCGTCCCACGTCCCCTGCTGCATCTGTCTATGCCACTACATGATTCCTTCTTCGTGTCTGTGTGTTTGTCCAGGTGAAATTGGACATGTGGGAGCGCGGGAGGCGGAGGAGGGCCTGGGTAGCTTCTTTCCAGGAAGCCAGACACAGCTAAGAGGCTAAAAATAATAGATCTGTCGGGGAAGAAGGTAGTTGATAATCAACGGGAATTGTGGCAGCGAGTGAAGGATCTTTGGCAGCCTTCAAGCACAGGCGCCACTAAAACGAATGGGGTGTGTGGCTTGTGTGAATGGACATGCAACTCCTGTGCATTTTGGAGGTGCACATGTAGGACATTTTCCTAGGGGATGGCATTCCGTACCCCCTTTGATGTTAAGCTTTTCCCTGTTGGCGGCAACCTTTTTGGAATTGTGCTCTATGTTACTGTTGCAGCTTCAGCAAGTACCCAGGCCTGGTACTTCCAACCCTTATAAGTTCTTTATTATTATTTTTCAAACTCCGCTGGCGCTGCAATACGTGCCCTGCATATGTAATATAGCACCCAGAGCAGGGACAGAATTTGGCACCCCTTAACTCTGAGTACCCTTATAAATAAGTTTTAGTATCATTATTATTTTGCACTACTTTGGCTCTGCACACCCCGTGCGGGGGGACTGCTCACACCTCCCTAAATCCTGCGCTGTTCTTAACATCCGAGAAAGGGAGGGGAAATTGCTGCTGTCTGCAACATGTGGATCGCCTGTAGGGAGGAAGGAAAAAATCCCATGTTTTCTTCTTGGGTCACTTGACCGCTGTGAGTCCGACTGGCTCATTCCTGAGCGCAAACACTTTGGCTTCTTTTTGTGGAGGCAGGTTATTACACAAAGCTAACTGGTTTTGTATCTTTGAAGTAACTATTTTTAAAGTGCAGTTTGTCTCCCACCACTTGGTACTGTTTAACTCCCTTGCTGTGACTCTCATGGTTGCTCTTGGATAAAAGAGGGTCTTTTTCAAACCCCTGCAACGTCGTGTACAAAAAAACGCTTGCCCTATCAGCTACTTTGATGGTGGTGATGCCTGGCTTTCTTTTTATGGCAGGGGTTTGAAAATGCGGCGCTTTGCTTCCCCCCCATAGGAGCAGGCAAGTGCGATACCCATGGGGGTTTGTGGGGTCTCCAGGAAGGGGGCTTTGCTGTTCTTTGTTGCAAGGGAAGCTGCTGAGAAACCACCTTGCCCGCTTCTGCCTGCAGCCCTCCCTGGCTTCCACCTCCTGTTGGCATCAATAAAAGGGAGGTAGCGTAGCTTCGTGGCCGGGAGCACAAGGTGAAAAGTCCCTGACTCAATAGCCATAAGCAAAATCTCACAAACTAGCCCCAGATCTTTGGCACAGCACCAGCCCTTGACAGTACAGGAATAACCCAACACCTTACATTACCGTTGTAAGGATAATTGAGAATGTATATGAAGTGCTTTGTACACTCAAAGTGCTATATATATGTATATTTATTTATAAATACTAAGTTATCATGCTTTCTTTGGTACTGTGGGAGTTTTGTGTGTGTGTGTGTGTGTGTGTGCCGCTCATTTTCTTTTACTTAAAAGGTTTATTTAGAAACAAAGGCCCTAGGCTGGATTCTTTCCCCCTCCTTATTGTTTCCGAGCTACTACAAGTTTCCTAAGGAAGACCACCTTGCCTCAGAGCCGGTTTGCATGCTCACAGCTCTCTTAAAAGCTTCAAGGGTCACCGCATTGCAGAGGAAACCAGCCACATAGTATGTGAATTGGGCCAGTTTCATTTTTTCCCATCCTGTACCATAGGAAAGCAACTGGGCTGCCTGCTGCTGGCCCTCGATCCAAACACTCCTTTGCAGAATTCTGCAGCTTGGCTTCTGCGGCCTCCACTTTGCAAGAGAAGCATGGACTCAAAAACGCTGCCTCTTTGCAGGGACTTGGGTCTGCCTCCTACATAGACTGGCTTTTGCTGCCACCTAGCAAGAGAGGCCTGTCCAGTTCCCAAACAGTGTTATTAATGTAGTAAGAAAATGCTGCCTCTTGTTTATAGCTTTCTCTCTCTATCTCTCTCTCTCTCTCTCTCCCCCCACCTCAATATTCCTAATAAAAGACTTTTTTAAAACGTCGTTTTCCGGTCTCAAAAGCCTTAGGAAAGTAAAGCCAAAACTCTCCCTACAAGAACTTGCATTTTCCTCTTTGCTGATCTGAAAGAATGCCTCCTTTCTAAAAGACCTTTGTGGGTGTAGGTCCTGGTAGTTCCACCACCCAAGGAACCTAATATGGGGCATGTGCAGGGGCAGCTTCCAAGCGACAAAGTTTTGGAACTCCCCACAAAGATGCACCTGGCACCTACACTCGAGTAATGCTTTCATCGTGTGAAGATGCACCTCTTTACCATGGCGTTTTGACATTCGAGATTTATATTCTTAGGATCCAGCCTATTCTCATCATTGTAATTTTTGTGACCCTCCTGGGGGACCTTTGGGCGAATGGCAGGTATTTCATTAAACTAGTAATAATGTCACCAACCAATTTAAGAGTGCTGCACTCCATCACCATACATGGCAGTTTAAAACCTACCCATTGAGAATTTCTGAGTCTGTCCCCGCCTAAACTACAACCCGAGAGATCTGTTGGCTGCACCCTGATTTTCAGCTGGCTATCTGCAAAGAATCTTGTGCCAAACACCATTCTCGCCATCCATCATTCAAACTGGGGTGAGGGGTAGTGCCTCAGACATTTAACTGCCACTTAGCATAAATCAGTGTGTTATTTTTCCTGTTGGCAAATAGGCATATTGTATAATGGAAACAACAGCCAAGGAAACAAATTTCACCCCCCCCCCCGAAACAGCTCTCCAGGAGTTCCAACGGGGAGACACTCAGCCCAACCTGAAATCATGACTGTGGGGCCTTTCGCATTCAAGCAAATACTATACCATTGGGCTAAAACTACCCCCCCCCCCCTTATCAAATGAAAGTGTGAGTTCAGATAAGTTGGCGTCTGTTGTGTGAGATGAAAGATTTGATAATCCCCAAACATCCAGAGCCAGAAACCCTATTCGGAGGCAGATGTTTTCTGTGCCCCTGCACATTGTGCAAACACAATCTGTTTCTTTAATAAGCTATCATTAATTGGGAAAAAGTATATTATTGCAAACTTATTCACCAAGGGCTCTTAAATATATATTTTTGCATGAGAGAAATTCAAATCTGCTCTTCTTTTTGTGACTGGACAACATTTAGCTTGCTAAACATACGTTTGATTAAAAAGCTCTTGGAAAACCAAAGGATTTTAAGTTTACCTTCTGGAAATGTCAGATATTATTATAAAAGCACAGCCTTTCTGATAAAATGTATCCTAAGCATACATTACCTTGTAATAATAAAGCATTAGCTTATTTGGTTAGAGCAGGCATAGGCAAACTCGGCCCACCAGATGTTTTGGGACTACAACTCCCATCATCCCTAGCTAACAGAACCAGTGGTCAGGGATGGGAATTGTAGTCTCAAAACATCTGGAGGGCAGTTTGTCTATCCCTGGGTTAGAACATGGTGCTGATAATGAAAAGGTTGTGGGTTTGATCAGCATACAGGCCACCTGCATTGCAGGGAGTTGGACTAGATGACCACGGAGGTCCCTTCTAATACCGATTCTATGATTCAGCAAGCTGCTTTCTCTCATCTTCTGCCCACTTCTGCTTTTTAATCAAGATAGGCGTCAAAGGTCAGTCTCACAACAGTTATTCAAAGGTTTCAACAGAAGACGTCTCAAGTCTAAAAAGTAAAGTTTTCGCAATAGTTTTTCAAGAGTTTCAATGGAAGACGTCCGAAAAGTCTCAAGGACTGATACTACTGTTTCTTAATAGTCTTCATCAGCCAGTATAGTGAGCACTGATCCGTAGCATGAATCTTACTTACATATTCTTGTGAAAAATATTGGCAGACGAAGACTATTACAAAACAGTAGTATCATTCCGGAAACACCCCTTGAGACTTTTGGGACATCTTCCATTGAAACTTTTGAAAAACTATTGTGAAAACTTTACTTTTTAGACGTCTTCTGTTGAAACTTTTGATGCCTATCTTGAACACATGGCTTAATGTTTTGCGCCGCTAGTCTGTTACATTGTATATATGAACTAATAGAGTTATTTCTTTTTGAATGATCTCATTATTCTATTATATATGCTCTAACACTTATTAGCCTACGTGTTGCGTCTATATTTCTGTGATTGGTTCTCATTGCAACACAGGGGGTTGTTTTTGGCACTTCTGCTTTTTGACTTGTCTGTTATGCTCAGGCCGATCTGGCAAGCCCATGTGATGCATTCCAATAGAACCAGTCTCTGTACACTAATGAAAGCAAGTTCCTTCACGCAGATCTTCATTTCCTTAGGGTGCTTCCTATTTGCAACCAGCATCTGCAGGGCAGCAAAGTCCAGAGCAAAGAAATTTTTTACACTTGCAATTAGATGTCAAAAGTTGATTTTACAGAACATTTTATTAAACAAAATTTACAAAATCTTGCCAGAAAAACTTGCATTTCTTTTATAAGCCAGGCAACACTAGAAAGAACAGATAAAAATTTACAGAAGGAAAATGTATTAAACAAAATTTACGTTTTTTGCCAGGAAAATTTGCATTTCAGCATTCTCTGGCAATAGAGATGCCCTTTGTCTTTGAAGAGCACTGCCAGCTGTGCTGAAAACACTTTCACACGGCACACTTGTTCCTGGGATAGCCAGAAACCTCTTTGCAAGCACCTTCAACATGGGGAAGGATGCCTCATGTGCCTTCCACCACATCAGAGGGCATTCATCAAAGTCCACTCTTGGCATAGCCATATAGCTTCTTAGCTCTTTTTCTGCTTTCAATTCAGACAACGGTGCTAATCCATCTTCTGCCAGGTCCTCCTCTTCCTCCTCTAAATCAAAAATTTTCGCCAACCCTTTTTTGGGCTGAGGAGGCGGAGTACTGGGCTCCGTAGAAGCAGCACACAGACTCCCATGCAATTCTGCCATCTTCCTTATGGCCTCCTGCCTGACAGCCTCAGGAGCCTCCAAGAAGCGCAAGCGAAACCTTGGGTCACACAACGAAGCTAGACCTAAAGTGGTTGTCATAGGTGCACTTTCATACTTTTCTGACAGTGCGCCCAAAATTTCATGTTTAATGTCCTGCAGCAGCACACTGTCTCCCTCATCAGGCTGGAGACTTTTCTTAATTTGTCTATAAAGTGGCAGAACAGATGAAGCAGTGATATCATTGCTTCCACTCAGAGTCGTGGTGATGTCCTCTAACACAGTAGTTGCAGACACAAAGTCTTGTATAGCAGAGATATCACACTCTTCCAACATCAAATGGTTTTTGGAGGGATAACCCAGAAACATCTCACTCAATGCACTTTTGTTTTCAAGAAACGTTTGGCAGAGCTTAAATGTGCTCCACCATATTGTGGGACAAGCACTTGGCAAACTAACTTTCTCCATCTGAAGTATCTCTTGAGATCTAGCAAAGTCTCTTCTCATTTTCCAACTATGGCTAATGCTATTTTGCAGGTTTTTCAATCTTGTAACTGCCTTTTTCAGCTGTGTCAAGTTTAAAGCTCGGTTAACCCCAACAGTTATATTGTGGGCAAAGCAGGAAACGTGCTCTAAACCAAGCTGCTTAACTACTTTTACAATATTTGTACCGTTATCAGTAGTACTGCAAAATATATTCTTCACATCTATGCCCCATTCCGATAATGTGTCTGTGAGCATTTCACAAAGATTATCTGAGTTGTGGTCCTTCAAAATATGTTTACAGCCCAAGAAAGCATTAGTCAGCTTCCACTCATCTGATATGAAATGTACAGTCACTGCCAAAAATTGAGTGCCTGCTACTGATGTCCAGCAATCAGTAGTGATGACCAGCTCAGTATCCTTTATCCGGCTTACTTCTCTCTTCATTTTCTCCACGGTGTCATTGTACAGTTTTGGAACTCCTTTGGTTGCAAAGTATTTTCTGCTGGGCAACTTATATCTTGGGTTTAGAGTGTTAACCATCTGGATAAATTTTGGGTGGTCCACTGTGTCGTAAGACTGCATGCATGTAGCCACATACTCTATGATTGCCTGAGTACAAGATTTCGGTGCCTTCGAATTGAGCGGCTGAACATCCAATGTTGTTTTCAGCCGTTTTTTAGGATTTTCTGCAACCGTTACTGCAGGCTCAGCAGCACTAACTGTTGTTGCAACTGGAGGATCATCAGCTTCATTACACGAGTCGACGGAAATGTCTCTTGATGGAGAAGCCAACTCCCTAAATTTCAGTGGGTGGTGAAACTTGAGGTGGCTACTTAGATTTGAGGTGTTTCCGCCTTTCGCAGATACCGAATTCAAACATAGCTTACAAATGGCGATATTATCAACCACCACACGGTCACTTTCATCAGCAGGCAAGCCAAAATGCACCCAAACGGCACTTTTGGTTTTGGGCTTGGCTACCAAATGGTGGTATTCAGGACAATTCAAAGAACGGCGATGATGAGTTACATATAATCTGGGAAAACATTAAAGAAAAATAAAAATCTAATTTTGATGTATATATGAAAAGCAACTCAATGATAGCATTCTTCAACTAAACAATTAAAGATTTCTGGAGAAGATATTAATGTCCTATATAGTCTTGGGGGCAACTTTAAAATTTTAGAACGTAGTAGATGGCAGTGGAGAGCTGAGCCTGCACTGCGCAGGAATCAAAAGAAGCACTTGCTTCACGGTTTTTCCAAAATCATGATTTTTGCTTAGCACACACACATCACGATTCATGATTTATTGCCACATCACATACTATGAAAATGCTATAATAATGTGGACTTCAGAAACGGTTTTGAATGATATACAGTGGTACCTTGGTTTACGAACTTAATCCGTTCCGGAAGTCTGTTCTTAAACCAAAGTGTTCTTAAACCAAGGCATGCCTTCCCATAGCAGCGGGGGAACAACTTGGATTAAGAACGTTGCAAACCTGGAAGTAGGTGTTTTGGTTTGGGAACTTTTATTTGGAATAAGAGCATGCTTCACTTCCTGTTGAGTGTGTTCCATTTGTAAACTGAGTCCCCTGCTGCTATGTGAAAGCACACCTTGGTTTAAGAATAGACTTCCAGAACAGAGTAAGATCGTAAACCAAGGCACCACTGTACTGATACATCGCCCAGCCCCCCTCACCAATTTGTTCTCTTAGCTGCAGCCCGTACCTCATAACGTCTCGCAGAGTTGGGAGTTCAGAGGGCAACAATTCTCTGGCAGTTCCAATTAGATCGCTCACGTGAGTGGATGTCCCAAGACTTGTTCTCTGGTTAGAATCCATTGAAGGTCAATTCCCACTGGTTAAGACGGTAGTAGTAGTAGCAGTAGCAGTAGCAGAAGCAGCAGCAGCACTGACAAGAAATTTTTAACACAATGATGAAGATTCTTCAATCTGTGAAACAAGCAAATACAGCTACAGCACATTAGTGAATTATATACGTGTTTAACTGTAATATACAATTCAATATAAAAATATGTATAGTATATAAATAAAAAATAAAATCAATATATAACTGCAAGTACTTGACAATTATTTAAATGTTTATGCAATTTTACACATTTTTTAAAAAATAAGACAAATTTAAAATTAAGTTGAATTCCACACAAATGTTAAAAATGTTTGTATGTACAGTGGTACCTCGATGTGAACGGGATCCGTCATTTTGAGCGTCTGCGCATGCGGCAAAACCCGGAAGTAATGCTTTCCGTTACTTCCAGGTCGCCGCAGAGCGTAACCTGAAAACGCTCAACCTGAAGCACATTTAACCCGAGGTATGACTGTACTTATTTAGCAAGCAAAACTAAATTATATTAATTCAACCAAAATATTTTTTTAATTCCCAAGTCATGTTGCAACTTTTAGCACCCCTCATTTTTTGAATTTGAAAGTTGAAAAATTCAACACACCTGAATTAGGTTTGTGCCAACCTATTGGCACTCCACATATTCTGTTTGCTGGCCATTTTCCTATGAGAAAAACAATGGAATAATACAGTTATCTCAATCCACTAACATTGGCTGGGGTAGTAAATGCATCCCAATGGCAATGTATTTCTGGGACATTTTGTGTCGCAGGTTTTTTTGTTTTTTTTTTCCAAAAGGAAAACTGTAACTAGTAACAGGCTAAAATTTGGGGCTATTCATCCAAGGAGCACCCTCTAGGTCTACTTATGCGTAAAGTGCACAATGAAAAGTGTGTCTGGTAAATTTTCTTGGATGAAGGTTAAAAACTCACCACAAAGGCCTGGCACAACCCAGTGTCCTGCTAGATCACTTCTGATACCAACATAGTCTCTTCTCTTCTCCCGTGTGCTTCCTAAAGAAAATTAAAATAAGAAGAAGAATGAATAAAGTGCCAATAATACATTTTGTTTTCTAAATAGACAGGAACAAGGTTCTAGCTGGAAAGGAAGGTGCCTCTCTGAAACCAGCTTTTAAGCCTCAGCTCGTGCTCGTAATCAGTAAACTGCAACCAGTTTTCATACGAGGTGTCAGAAAATTAAGAGCTCATCATCGGCTGCTCTCTGATGGGCCTAACAGATTACCCACACAGATTTTCCAAAATCACAGTTTAGGCTCCTCCCTATCTACTGGGTTCATATCATTCAGTGGCAGCAAACACACCTGGAAAGGTAAAGGAGGAGGCCTTAACAAGGACCCCAGGGGCTGGACCTGGTCAAAGGGGGTCCAGCATCCCGTTCTGAGAGTGGCCAACCAGATGCCTTGAAGAATTCTGTAATCATCCTAGCCACACTCAGAAACAAATGCTTCTCACAGGTAGGAAAAAAGACCAAGGGAAGGAGGCCTCAACAAAGCCTTAAACCAGACTGGAGACCTACACATAAAATGAACTGGCCCAACACTCAACATTGATATGACTGTCCTGCTATGCTGCCGGAGAAGGATTTGCATCAGCAAGTGGTTGCAAGATCCTCCCTTTCTGAAAGGTAAAGGGTCCTTTGCAGGATCTAAAGCAGATCACCCATTCCATGAGAACTATGAGGCATGAACGAGAGGTTTTACCACCTCCTTCAAAGTTCTAACTTTCATTAACTCATACAAACAGGTAAACGCATTGTCTCCTTTCTGGCCCTGCTACCAGAAAATCAATTCACCCTTTTAACTTTTTCAGAATATAAACCTGGATTTGGGGACCAATTTCATAATTTTGGGCCATGTAACTTATCTAGTGGCCTGGATAAGATCTCAACTAAGTAATGTTGCAGACCGGGTGCAAACCCTGCTCAGCCATGAAATTCACTAGGTGACCCTGGACCAGGGTATAAATATACAAACTGACACGTGGGGATTAAAAAAACTATGGGTGTCATCCAGTGTCAATCCCACTCAGAGCATAGCTATAGAAATTACTAGACCGAAGACTGCCCTGTCCATTAATTACTATGGGTCTACTCTTAGTAGACTCCTGCCAACCTAGGAGTTCGAAAGCACGTCCAAGTGCAAGTAGGTAAATAAGTACCGCTCCGACGGGAAGGTAAATGGCATTTCCGTGCGCTGCTCTGGTTCGCCAGACGCGGCTTAGTCATACTGGCCACATGACCCGGAAAAACTCTGCAGACAAACTTCGGCTCCCTCGGCCAGTAAAGCGAGAGGAGCACTGCAACCCCCGAGTCGTTCATGACTGAATTTAACGATCAGGGGTCCCTTTACCTTTTACTCTGGGTAGAACTAACAGTGACTGCAATTCTACACCAGGACGAGGTTTTCCATTCCTTACAGCATTTTCGTAATATTCCAAAGCTTTCAACAGGTCTTAAATAAATATAAAACATTTTAAATAAAAAACACAACTGCGCCTGTTCACACGTGATTTGTGCCCCTTTTGGAATGTTCTGCTGTTGGGTCAAGCGAGACTAACCACTATAGACCTAGAAACAGGCCTTTCCGCCCGCGTAAAGCAAACCTTACCGTCAACAGTTCGAGCGCAAGCGGGAAAAAGAACGCGCAAGCTCGTGGAATCGGCTTTTATAAACTCGCCCCACTTCCCAATTGGCTGGTACTTGCTCAGGGACGCTAGCCAATTGCGTTGCCCTGTCGCACGACCTTCTGCAGCCAATCGTCTTCCTCCACCTACAGACTCTCTTTCCACTGGCCGGCGCAGTCTACAACTTCACGCCATTGCTCCCTCCCCCCGCCGCTATCATTCTGTCTCGGGACATTTGATTGGATAAACCTAACGTGACTCAAAGTCGGCACAGCCATAGAAGCAAAAGAAATCAAGGTGGGGAGTAGACGGAGGCCTTCTCAGCGAGACCAATAAAAAAGCAGCCGGAAGGGTCGCGCGACACGCCGCTGGAGCAGGCGCTCATGGGAACTGTAGGCCGCAGGCCGCAGAAGAGGAATTTCGGTGAAGCGCTGCACTGGGAGGAAAAAACCACGAATCCCGGCAGCCTGAGCGGGGAGCGGTCGTCATTTCCGGCCCGGCTTGCTGGGAGGCCCAGAGGTGGGGAGCAGACAACCAGGCGCTTGGCGGTGCAGGAGCTGGACTCTGGCTGGGAGAAGGCGGGGGAGCCACCATGTGCCGGGGGGCCGCGCTTGGGCCGGCCGCCTCCTCCCCCCGCCACTCCCCCGCGTCAGGTGAGAGCGCGAGGGGCGGGGCCTGTGGGTGGCGAGGGGGAGGGGCCTGCTGAGGCGGGCGCCCCTCCCTCCAGGTGCTGAGGGGAGGAAAATATTATTATTATTATTATCATCATAATCATAATCATATTCTATATCTCTTCAAGGAGCTCAAGACGGTATACGTGGCTTTTTCATACCCCCAAATGCATTTTATCCTCACCACAGCCCTGTGAGGTAGGTTAGGCTAAGGTAGCATTATTCATTTACTACGTCCTTTTTAGCATAATAAGGATATTGAGATTATATATATACAGTATACACACACACACACATATACATACTGCAATATATATGGCGGAATATATATATTTTTGACTGCCCCTCCATTTTTATCCTCACAACAAACCTGTGAAGTTGGCTATGTTGAATGTTAGTTACTGGCCCCAAGGTCTGTGATTCTGTTGTTGTTGTTGTATCGTATTCTTTGTCATTGTTGTCCATCCTCCCCGCTCCTCCCTTTTTCTCTACTCAACAATCCTGTAAGGTAGGTTAGGCTGAAAGATAGTTACGGGCTCCAAAGTCACATTGCAGTGTACATGGTTAAGTAGGGCTTTGAATCCCTGATCTTTGACCAATGCATCAGCCCCGTCTAGCATGGCTGCATAATGCTGTCTTCAAGAATTGGTGCCCAAGTTTGCTTGTTTATTCTCTTCTTGTGCCCTTTCCTTGTGTGTCCTGGCTTGGATTGTAAGCCTGTGGATGTGAATTGTCTTATTTTAACTTATTGTATATAAGTTGTTCTAGAGGGGTTTTGTTTTTTTTTTGTTGAAGAGCACTACAAAAATGCTTTAAATCAGTGGGCAGAAAGCATATTGAAATTTCTGGTAGGTCTCTGAGCAATTTCTTGTAGATTGGCAGGTACGTAATATATAATACGTTAGAATAAAATAAACTCCTTTTCTCTATAACGTAATATAATAACTATAAACTATAATAACTATAGCAAAATGCAACCCCACATTATAATAGTGAAATGAAGAAAGCTTTGTTGGGGGAGGGTAATCAGAATGAGGACTGGCGGTCCCCCCCCCCCCCCACCTTTGGTATTCTAAATAAATTTGGAGGCTCAGATTTCTTTAATTCTGGTCCTTCACACCAGGTTACACTTAGCAGATCTCAGGGATCTAGATGTTAAAAAACAGAATAGATTCCACAGACTTGAATCCTGACCATACTTGCTTTAAATATATATATATTTAATGTTGGCGCTGATTGGGATGGCAGTTCATTTGGGCACCCAACCGACTGCTCTAACTACTTCAGGGCAACCAAGGCAGTGTCTGATCCATACAAGGGCCTGCAGCTGGATTGCCACTGCCTTCTCAGGCACCCTGTCCAAGAAGTGAGTACAGTGGTACCTCAAGTTACAAACACCTCAGGTTACAAACTCCGCTAACCTGGAAGAGTTACCTCGAGTTGAGAACTTTGCCCCAGAATGAGAACAGAAATCGTGTGCAGCGGCAGCAAGAGGCCCCATTAGCAAAAGCACGCCTCTAGTTAAGAACAGTTTCAGGTTAAGAATGGAGCTCCAGAACGAATTAAGTTTGTAACTACAGTGGTACCTCGGGTTACATATACTTCAGATTACATACGCTTCAGGTTACAGACTCCGCTAACCCAAAAATAGTGCTTCAGGTTAAGAACTTTGCTTCAGGATGAGAACAGAAATCGTGCTCCGGTGGTGCGGCAGCAGCAGGAGGCCCCATTAGCTAAAGTGGTGCTTCAGGTTAAGAACAGTTTCAGGTTAAGTACGGACCTCCGGAACGAATTAAGTACTTAACCCGAGGTACCACTGTATTTGTGACTGGACAGTAGTTATTTAACACTTCTGAGTGCTAAGGCGGGGCACACCAGAATCACACACCCCCCACCCCCACCCAGATTTGGAGGGCCTTTGCAGTGTACTTCAGAGTTGGAGAACCTGTGACCCTCCAGATATTGTTTCACTACAATTATCATCATTCCTTGCTGACTGAGGCTGATGGGGTTTGGAGTCCAATACTTTCTGAAGGGTCATAAGTTACCTACTCCTGCTCTAAGTCTGCCTGCACACCATACATTTAATCCCCACCCCTGAATCCTGGGCACTGTTGTTTACCCCTCACAGGGCTACAATTCTCAGCACCCATAACAAACTATAGTTCCCTTGATATTTTTTTTCTGGCAGGTGTGGGACCAGTGATGTGCTTTAAATGTACAGTGGGTACACAGCCTTAGTCTTTTTATGAGATTCTGATTTTATAATTTTTACGGTGGACTTCCTTGCGTTTAGGACAAGTGTTACAGCAACTTACTGTTTCAGCCTTAAGTTTGCAGGCTGCAGGAATGTATTTCATGGGTTGCTTTAAAAAAAACCCTTGATATGTTGCAAATGGATGGGTTTTTGTTTTTTTTAAAGAAACACTTGCCCTTCTATGAGTAAGGAGGGCTTCCCTTTCTTGGCTGAAGCCTGTTGGGAATGGCCGAGATGAGGAAGTGCTAGATGATTGGCTGAGGTTGGTAGGGGATTTTCCTGATGAATTTACATATCGCCTATTGCTCTGCATGCCTTCCTATTTACATCACTGAGAGAGCAGACTACAGCAGAGGCCAGCAGGCATGCAAGAGACATTTTGAAAGAGGGAAATCTTTGCCTGAGATCTTCTCGGTGGAGTGTTCTGCATGATTCAGCTATCGGCCTGCATGTGAGGTAAAATACTTCCTTTGTGGACTCTCTCACTCTCACTGGGAAAATACTATGGCTCTGTGTGAGCCCATCAGCAGATCACTAAACTGCTGCCTAGATCAGAGGGAATTGGAATCAGTTGCGTCAGTTGAATAACTTGAGCTCAAATCAGTTTATGAACTTGAAAAACCTTCATGTTTTATTTTTCCAACTTAGATACCACTGTTCATCCTCACAGGCTCCCAAGGTGGTTAACTGCTTAGGCTCCTGTTTTGTGTTAACTCTTAATGGAGCTGTAGAAGGTTTTGAACTCTTAGGTACCTGAGCAAAAGGATGGTTTGAGGTGTCCTGGTTCTGACTGGTGTTAAACTGTTTGCTGCTCTTTATTCCTACTCATTCTGGATAGCTGCTGACTGTTGCCTCCTTCCTTGGAGGAAGGTGCAGTGTTCTGCCTATGGGCGGTTGTGCTTCATAGTGGCTTTGTTTAACTTCCCTTTCATGCTTAGGAGGTTTTGTGTACAAGGAGGGCGTAAATGTCAGTGATTCCAGAGTTTTCATTTCTCAGGGCAGCTCTTTAAGCCAGCTGGTCTTTCACCCATTGGATGAAGTGCTACAGCTGTTTTCTGGGCTCTTGGGCCAGCTGAAGCAAAGGTTAGCCTTGTGCACTGCTTTTTAATTTGGTTTTAGAACAAAGTTAAAGCAGACAGTTGAAAATCACCTATCATTTTCTTGCTTCTCTGATTTTGTTACCTTTTGAGATGCAAGGAGGCTAGGTTCTGGTGGGTTGTGAAATGGTGCTGGGGGATGGAATGCAGTGTGCTGCGATTTGTCCAGCAATAATTAGCAAGGGTTCAGACCTTCCTAATGTGCAGGTGCAGTGTTATAAACTCAGATATATAAGCTGTGCACCAAATGGCTCCTTAAACCAGGGTTGCAGTCACCAGAACGGAATGTCTAGTTGCCATTTTTGGGTAACATGGCTCAGTCTAAATTGTTATTTTTCAAAGGATGCACTGAGTCTGATTGATTCTCAGTGAAACATCTGGCTAGTTCAGATGACAACCTTCACCTAGGTTAAGAGCTTTGACAACTTAAAGCAGAAAAGTCCCTTGATCCAGGGACAGTCCTCATATATATTGGCCTGTTCAGATCTCTTTTTCTTAATGGTGACTGCTCCTGCTCAGGCTGCCTCGAAGAAACATTATGGTTCCAGAAATTCATTCCTAATTGTACAGATAAAATATAACTGATAGCATTCTACAGAATGGGGTATTAGCATGTGAGAACAGTCCAGATCCAAATCCAATGATTCCCAGGATGCACCTCCAGATGGTGGAGACTTCAGGTGCCATCCTGGCTGCTAGGCATCTTCACTTGGTCACAAGTGGTTGATAGCCAGATGCAAAATGCACCTGCCGCCTGACTAATTTTGAACACTGCCCAGGTGCATCCAGTATGAATGTGGGCTATCTTGCTTTCTGCTAAGTTGGCGCATCATAGATGAGCTCTATGCATTAGCTGCCTTGGGTATATGTGACCAGTATTTCATGCAGCAAGCATGTGAAATGTGAGTAACATGTCCTTAAGTACCTAGAGCAGCAGATTAGTTCAAAGCCCCTGATAGAGGCCTCGTGTAAGGTTTTGCATGCACCATTCACAAGTTGCACATTTACAGCAGCGGCAGCATAGCAAATGTACCTGAGTAGTGATGATTGCGGCATGGCAGAGCAGCTTTAACTGCACAGGGATGGAAGATACCTAGTGGTGCTGGCATAATCAATAATATAACTAGAGTCCTGTTGGAACTGATCAAGGGTCTCTCTAGCTCAGCATCCTTTTTCCAGTGGTGACCTTGCCAATGTGTCCAGGAAACCCAAAAGATAAAAATGCTGAGAGCCAGCTTTCACTCTTTAGGGATTACTTCTATGCTGAATTATGAAAATGTTCAGCTGTTTCTTTGGCAGCATTGTAAAATGCCTAGGTGACTCAGCCTGACAACCACATGTGAAATACCTTTAAGGAAGTAATTGTGAACTGATTTCAGTGCAGTGTCTTGGCTTGGATTTGTTTTTTAGAGGGTTAGATGTGAATTAGTTTCCATCCTTTCTCAGTCTATGTAAGCTTATATTTTTAAAATTTTTATCTTTTTGTTGTTGTAAATAATACATTAGGTTCTCTCTTGAGCTTATTTAATACTGATTACAGTGGTACCTTGAGTTAAGAACTTAATTTGTTCTGGAGGTCCGTTCTTAACCTGAAACTGTTCTTAACCTGAGGTACCACTTTAGCTAATGGGGCCTCCCGCTGCTGCTGGGCCGCCAGAGCACAATTTCTGTTCTCATCCTGAAGCAAGTTCTTAACCCAAAGTACTATTTCTGGGTTCGCAGGGTCTGTAACCTGAAGTCTCTGTAACCCAAGGTACCACTGTATATGCTTCCTGGTATAGTTTGGGGAAAATCCTTGGTACCCTGTCTGCTGTGGCAGCTAGGAATTTGAGATATTTATTCACTTACTTTAGTATCGGGCTGGCAGTCTTGCTTTTGATTCTAGTGTCTGAAATTTTATTTTCTTTCTTTTCTGTGATAGTAACAGCTTACTTAACCAGTTCTTAAATGCTTGGAATATTTCCCTTCCTCCGTATTCCATAATTGGGCTAAACTAATCTTTGCTGCCACCAGCATAAGCTGGACCAAGCTTGAGTAACATTTTCTGGAACAGATCCAGTAGTAGTCCTTCAGGTTCATGTATTAACATGCATGTATTAATAAAACTGGTAATGATCTGGGGAACCTGTGACCCTTCGGTTGTTAGACACCATCGGGCCAGTGGCCAGGGATGATCAGAACTGCAGTTCAGTGACATCTAAAGAACACAATATTGCCCATTCTTCCTCTTGTCCAAGTCTCACCCCTCCTATTGTCTGGGAATAAATAGCCAGCTCCCAGGGAGAAACATAGGTGAGCCCTCAGTTGCCTTCCTCAAACCCTGTTTAATCTTGTGTGGCGAGTTTCCACCCCCCACCAAGGATAAATAAAGACACGAGACACCATAATATAAGGTTAAATGGGCGAATTAGGCCACAACTTTATTGAATTCAGGAATGAGAGGCATTGGCTTAGGCATTGGTCCTATCGACTATCCGGCTCCAGCCCATTTGCTGGAGACACGGGAAGAGTTAACACCATAGGGGGGGAGTCTCCTGCTGAGGCACGTCAACTAGGAGCTCTCCCGGGTCACCGCTCGCTCGGGGGGCGTGCCTTTGGCCCACACCTCCATAGGCTTCAAACAGGGCCATGCCCCCCGGAGTCCTTTATCGGACCACCCTTCATTCACTGGGGGGAGGTGATGGCGTTCCTCCCCCCCCCCCACATCCTCTTAACCCCTTCTTACCAATGCCTAACCGCCAATGCCGAGGAGTTGTAATGAGTTGCTACGAGGTAGGCGAAAAACCAAAAGGCTGCAAATTGCCAATTGGGGAAAATTCCTACCATGTCCCTTGCGGCGACAGACCGAAGTCCATAGCAAAGTCAGAAACCTACTTAAAGGGAGGGAGGGTGGGAAAACGTGGGGGCTAGCCGGCAAGAGATGGATTCCCCTGCTCTCGCGGGGGCTGAAAACCAGCCCCTGCTCACGTGGGGTGGGCGTGAAGCCCGCAATCCCACCTCCTGCTCAGGTTTGGAAGTGGCTTTGCCTAAGAGGTGATACTTCTGAGTGGTTTTGAGACATCAAGATGGCTGCAGGCTCTGCACTTTTGACTGAAGAGCTTTTGTGGTACCCTTCCAGTATTTTCTCAGCAAAGGACAACTCCGCTGATAACTAGCATGTCTACTTAAATAATCTCTGTGGTAATAATTTGCAACTTTTGTCAAACCAACCTGCCTTGTCAGTTGAAGGTGATTCTGATTGTGTTAAGAGTTTGTTGGGCTTGAGTCTGAAGGTGCAGGAGACAGATCCATTTTCTCTGATGCAGCTTTGGTGAGTACCCATGAGCTGCAGCAGAAGTTGGCTAAGGAAGCAGTTTTGTGGGCTATGGTCAGTGTTCCCAGGACAGTGCCTGGATCTGTGGCCTCTAAGTGCAGATCAACAAATGCAGGAAATGGAGAGCCCTGTGGGTTTTTTCTTTCTTTCACCATGAGTAACTCCGTTTCATTCTAGAGTCCTGCAATTGTTTGTTTTCTTCTGAGTAAACAGACTTCCAACAAAGGAAACAGGAGGACACAAATACTACTGGAGTACATCAGATTTTATAAGGGGGCAGGGAGAAGGAAGCCTAAATGTAAATAAATCCATATAAATAATTCTCTGTCCAAAAAAATGGCATAGGTTTCTTATGTACCAGCACATCACTTGGCCATATTCATCTGGCTGGCCAGAACTGAGAACTAATTCATGGAGTATTAAGCTGTCAATAGCTACTAGTCACAGTGGCTTCGCTCAGCCTCCTCTGAATACCAGTTGCTGGGAATCACAAGTGGGGAGACGGCTGCTGTTGCACTCATACCCTGCTTGTGGGATTCTCATTGGTGCATCTGGTTGGCCACTGTGAGAACAGGATGTGGGACTAAATGGGGCCTTTGCTTTGATCAACCAGAGCTGCTTTTATGTTCTTAACAGAATGATGGCCTCAGTGGACCTTGGTCTGACCCAGCAGGGCTCTTATGTTCTTATCCCTGTTCCTAATCATATACTGAGGTGGATGGCTTCCACCTCCTCTCTGGCATCTGATTGCCATCAGCAATGTGACTGACTGAAAGCCCGTTCTTTCAGCTTACTCTTTCAAGTTTATTTTTTATTTTTGGCAAAAACAGAGAAGTAAATTAAACAAACAAAAAAGCACAACCCTGAGTTGCACAGCTGTCTTTTCCAAACAGAGGCAGGCCATGGGACCTGGATCCAGTCTTTCCACCACCACCTCTTCAAGGTAGGGCTGCATGTTCTTCTTTGCCAGCTGTGGCAAGAGGCTACTCAAACTGCTTGTGTTCCTAGTGCAAAGTGAGAGGTTTGGTTTGCTGATGGAACAGACAGACTAGAACGTGGCTTAGCACATACAGTCTTGGGAGTAGAGAACACCAGAAGAGACTAGCTGCTGGATCAGATCAAGGGGGGGGGGGCGATTCAGACCAGCATCTTGTTCTCACAGTGGCCAACCAGATGCCCCAGTGGGAAGCCCACAAGCAGGACCTGAGAGCAACAGCGCTCTTCCCCGCTTGTCATTCCCAGCAACTGGTATTCAGAGGCATGCTGTCTCCAACAGAAGAGAGTAGGACTTACCCATCCAGCTTGGTGGCCATCACTCCTTCCTGGAGCTAGGGCACTGTTGCTGGATAGGTGCTTCTGCAGAAGGAGAGCTTGTCTTCTTCCAAAGGTAAGATCAGAATATTATTTTTGTTTTTTAAACTCTCTCATACCAAATGTAACGGATTTGTAGAAAAGGCTTTACATCCTGAAAAAAGAGGCAATGCATGTACTGTTGTAAACCAAGAAAATCTTTAATTAAAAGTATATTTTTTTTTAAAAAAGGGACGCGGATGGTGCTGTGGGTTAAACCATAGAGCCTAGGACTTGCTGGTCAAAAGGTCGGTGGTTCGAATCCCCGTGACGGGGTGAGCTCCTGTTGCTCGGTCCCTGCTCCTGCCAACCTAGCAGTTCAAAAGCACGTCAAAGTGCAAGTAGATAAATAGGTACCGCTCCAGCGGGAAGGTAAACAGTGTTTCAGTGCACTGCTCTGGTTCGCCAGAAGCGGCTTAGTCATGCTGGCCACGTGACCTGGAAGCTGTACGCCAGCTCCCTCGGCCAATAAAGCGAGATAAGTGCTGCAACCCCAGAATCGGCCACGACTGGACCTAATGGTCAGGGGTCCCTTTACCTTTACCTATATTTTTTAAAAATCACTTTAATTAGGAAAACATAAAAATAAAAACACTTCCATAAGATATAAACAAGGCACACATCATTACAGTCAAGCCACCGTTATAAAATGAGTCAGGAAAAATTAATTAGATCTTGCCTTTGACCAATTCTCCAGGAGGGTCCTCGATTGGTCAAAGTAAAGCAAAACACTCCTAAGAGCAATATAGCATTAAATAGCAGGATGTGCATTTAAAAAATAGGGCCACGTTTCTCAAGCTGCGCAAATCGCTTAATTAAGGCATTCCTTAAATTACTGAGGTCTGTCACATTCTCCCTGACTTTGGAACTTCATTTGGTGGCCTCGCCAAGCTTCTACATACCCCCTCTCCACAGCTGGTGTACATACATTTGCTCCAGATGACACCACTTTATCTTCGGCTGGAGGTAATTAGATTCACAGCAGTCAGAAATCCACAGCCCCAACTTCTTATTTTTGGGAAGGAAATCAATCCAAGCCTTTCCTGTTTATATTCCTGTTGGGCTTGCAAAATCATTTACTCACCCCATTTTTCTGCTGTCGTATCTTGTTTAGTTACTTACTGTGTCTGTGGAATGCTCTCCCCAGGGAAGTTCGCCTGGCACCTTCATTATACACCTTTAGGTGCCAGGCAGAAATGTTCCTTTTTAACTAGGCCTTTGGTTGATTTGATTGACATCCTATGCCCTTTTAAAATGTGGGGTGTTTTGGGTGGGGGTTATTGAGTTCTTTTTATTTTGATTATATATTTTGTTGTCTTATATTTTGATTTTGTTCTGTGAACCGCCCTGAGGCCTCTGGGTATAGGACAGTATATAAATCATCATCATCATCTGCTGTGTTTGAAAGCCCACATGGCTGAGCATATAACTAGATGCTGAAGGGCCTATTCCTGGGGTCCTTCCACTTTTGTTCCTTCATCATGTTTATTTTGTGGAGCTCCTGTTTCATTTTACATGCCCTTTTAATCTATGAAAGTTCATCCCTTCTTTGGCTGCTACTCTTAAACCCATTTCCAGGCTGCTATGAATAATCCAAGGATATTGGTAATCCCTAGTAAATCTCCCTCGCTAGAGAGTCTTTCTTCATGGCATTGAAGGAAGTGCCTTTTTTGGAAGCATCACAAACTCCATCCCTTGTACTCATCTCAGGATGTTGCAGGCTTCTCTCACCACACACCTCATTTAATTTAAAAATTAGAGCCTACGGTAAACATGGCTGCCTGGCCACATTTTGTTTGACTCTTAAGTGATGTTTGTGAACCAGCTCAGAATGTTTCCTTAATAGCTGCGGCGATAATTTTTGTAGAAAAATAGCTAGTATCTACTGCTCTTTAATGCCACAAAAGTGATTGGTTTCTTCTGCTTCTCACAGCAGCAAAACCCAAAGTTAATTTCCTGTTGAGTGAGGTACTACCTCTTTATATTGATCTTGAACCTTTTGCCCATCAACTTCATAAGAATGTAATCGTCTCATCTGGTTGAAGTACACCTTCATTTTGTGTTTAGCGAAATTTTAGCTTGGAAGTAGAGAAACCATTTCATATGCCACAATTTTTTTAATAGTATCCAACTCAAACCAAGGCTATGCAGGGTGGAGGACATTCCTTTGTTTCCCTCTTCCCCCATGCCCTTTTTGATTTTGGTTTGAGAATTTGAACCTAGTAAAAAGTGTTTAAAGAGCTGGAAAAAAGAGAAAGCACCTGGAAGCTGAGCTCTCTTGTAAGAATGAATTGTTAGTTTCTCTGTTACAGTGTTGACAGCTCTACAGTTTGCCTTGTCGTTTTCTGAGCTGAACAGGCAAGTGGAGTCCAGGAATTGCAGCTCTCTTAATTGATCCAAGGTTTTGCTCTTGGCCTCTTCCCACATATGGCTCAGGTCACATGGAAGAGAAATGTTTTTGCAACAGAAGATCCAAGTGCATTAGCTGTGCCTCCTCCAAGGAGCCAGGCCACGCAAGGAGAGGTCCAAGCACCTAGGTGGCTGTGTAGCACATCACAGAGCAGCCTCATAAGTGGCCACTAGGTACTGCTTCCTTTCCTAGGCCTGACACCTGACATGTGGAGAATGAACCCTGAGCTGTGTGTATAGGCAAAGGCTGAGTCTCCAGCTCCTCCCAAGCTCTGCCAGAGCACAACCCCTGAGAGAAGTTTGTATCAAGGAGAAGCACATCCAACTGTTAAACTGTTTTAATATTGTATTTAAATGTTGCAACCCACCTTGGGACCTTAGAGTGAAAGGCAGATAATTATGAATAATAATAATAATAGCAATAATCGTGCTATTTTTAAAAATATTAAGTTATTTTAAAAAATATTCTTAAGCCAGCTGTGCACAGGCTTGGTGCAGCACCTTTTGCATGTCTGAGATTGATTATAAATAAAGTATATTGTCCTTTAACAATGTTCTTTATTTTTATGTTACCAGAGGCAGCGTTTAGAACATTCAAATGTGGGGTTAGATTATGAGCGCCAATAAGAACACCCGCTACAATCGTTTCCCCAGTGGTACAACAAACTGTGCTGCTTCAGAAAACACTAACGGGGTAAGAGAATGCAACATGATTTTGAGGGTGGGCCTTTAGAGTCCTGGCTTTTGTTAGCTTACTCTCTGAATTTCTCAGAAAAATGGGCTGTGCCTCTCTTGACAGTTTGTGGTCGTATCCAGTCAGCCCTCCTTTTACTAACCCTGGTTAACTGGTGCTTTCAGTCTACAGAGGACAGATTATGTGATGATGTGTTTCCTCTCTTTTTCCAGACCAGAATGGAGACAACTTTTGGGCCTGCTTTTTCTGCAGTGACTACCATCACCAAAGGTCAGTGTTGAGCAATCTCTAGTTATTATCACACTGCATTGAAGGGTTATAATTTTGCTTCTGTTCATTGAACAATGAAACTCCACAGCATCTTATGTCACATCCACAACATGTATTTATAAGCATGACTTTCCCCAAAGGTGCTGGGAATAGTAGTTCTGGGAGGGGTGAACTACAGTTCCCAGGATTCTTTGTAGGGGAGCCATGTGTTTGAAATGTATGATGTGAAAGTGTTTCACTGGATCACAGTGGACAAGGTCCTCTCCCACATATCCACATAATGTTCAGCCCCCACAGGTGAAATGTGGAGGAGAGGTGCTCCCCGTCCAATGGGAGAATATACTGGGAGAGGCACCCTCTCTCCAACAACCAACACCAAGAGCCATTTAGGGCTTTAAACATTAGCACTGTCGCCTTGAAATCAGACCAGTGCAGTTCCTTTAGGGCTGGTGTTATATGATCCACTGTACAATGTTCCTGACAGCAGTCTAGCCTCTGCATTCTTCAGTAGCTGTGGTTTCCATGCTGTTTTCAATGGTAATTCTATGTAGAACACACTGCAATAGTCTGTCGTACCTTGTGGAGTTGATGGAAGCAGCCAGATTTATTTATCGCCAATGAATTGCAGTAGGCAAACACCACAACAGTGTGTGCCCGGTGGTGTAGGAAGGGGGGTGCGGTGAGTGTGGACCGCCCCGGTGTCATAACTGAGGGGGGTGACCGTGGGGCCTGGCTTGCAGTGTGCCCGAGCCACACATCTCTCCTGGGGAGTGACGCAGTAGCTCGGGCACCTGCAGTCTCCATTCTGCCCGAAACAGCAACGTGGGGCTTGTGGACTCCATGGAGGTTCCGTGTAGCATGCTTTGCCCTGGCTTGCCCCGCCCCCGGGTGCAGAGCATTTGTGCTGCCCCGGGCGCCCAAGCAGCTAGCTACGCCGCTGTGTGTGCCGATCGCAGCTGTAGCAAGCTAAAGAAACCTTTCGTAGACGGAGCCAATTGAGAGCACCAGTTGGGAGTGCTTAATAAATACACATACCATGTGTGGCTGTAATGCCAACAGCCGCTAAGAGTAGGAGCATTCATCTTCAACTGTTTTTTGAGTCTGCGGGGTTAAAAGCCTATGGATGGGAATTGGAAGCTCTTGTTCTTTTTTGTTCTCTTTTTCTTTTATGTTTGTGTGGTTGGGGGAGTGCTATTTTTCTTCCAGAGCTGCTTCATTGGGAAATTGATCTATGGATAGATTAGAGCAGCCTTTGCCAATCCAGCTGGGGTGGAAGGCAGCAGGTTGGCAAAGGCTCTTCTAGAGACATCTGATCTGGTGTATAGAAGTTGCAGAATGTCTCAGATGCCTGTCCTGGTTCTTCTTTTAGCGGACGGGAGTAGTACGTTCAAACAGCATCGCCGGACACCCTCCTCTTCCAGCACTCTCACCTATTCCCCTCGCGACGAGGACGATGGCATGGTATGTTCTTTGGCATGAAGGGTCACTTGCAGCTGGGAGAGGAATGGGGTTAGTGCTGTGGGAGGTGGCTTTGCCAAGCTGCTATCATGGACTCTGCAGTTCCCATATTTATGTTTTCAAGTCCCAGTTTCTGGTTACCTGCTTTTGTTCCCTTCACTTCAACACCACTAGAAGGTGCCCCTCTGCACATCAGTTCTATGCTGTGTGAAATGGAATGTAGGTACATAAGCCCGACACTGTGATCCATTGGATTGTGCCACCCACAGACCTCCTAACTGTGTTCATGTCTGTCTGCTTCCATGGACCTTGAGCAGAAGGCTTCCATGGTAGCGAATGTATTTGCAGCTGTCAGGGTCCAGACCTCGCCTGTGCTGTTATGGTTTCTTACCTGCAGTTTTCCAACAAATACATGTCTGCTGACTGGCTTCGGACTATGGTCTCAGACTAGCCTACTTCAGGGCTGCTGGAAGAATAAATGAGAGTATTTGGCTTCAGCCAGAAATCAGTTGTGTAGTACAGAGCAATATGTTAAGTATTCTCATGTGTGTACACACAGAGAGTGCACACTTAGGCTTGCCTGGTCACAAAGCTGCAGTAACAGTAGAAAGCACAAGCCCCGCAACCCCCCCCCCCCCAAATCAAGCTGTAGGCCTAGCATCCCTCCAGATTGGATTGCTGAAACATGAAGCTGCCCTTTGTCTGGAAATGTTAATTGGTGTGGAAAGCTGCTGTTGTCTGGGGTATGGTGGTTTGAATACTTTACCTTAGTGTTCCATCAGCACTGGTTATCTCTTCATTTCTGGGCCAAGTTTAAGGTGTTGCTTCTTACCTTTGTGCTGACAGCTGGCTTTTCTTGTTCTGTTGTGCCCTTTTCTGCTGCTTCTACCCCAACCCCCTCGTTTATATGGATATTTGCTTTGCAGATTTGTGTAGCTGTTTCCATTTTTTATTTTGATGTAGACAGGGTTTTATCATGACCTAATCTGATTTTGGGCAACGTATGTCACTCTGGTTTCTGTTGAAGAAGCATGGGGTTTGAAAGCCTTTACATTAAACAATAATTCCCATCAGTGCTCTACATATTGAACCACTGTATCATAGAGGCACTGTGGGCCGAGCATCCCTGCTTCAAATCTTTCATCAGCCCAGCAAGATCACTTGGTAATCATCAGCCAAGTGCTGTGACTGTCTCAGTTTCCATCTGCAATAACTATTGTGATGGCTACTGGCTTGCTATACTTATTTTAAGGCACTTATATTCTACCCTTCATAATATTTGTCCCAACGCTATTTATGCTGCACTTAAAAACACACACCAAACACAACAATATACTATGCACTGGCTGAATTAAAATCAATAAACAAGTAACACACTTAAATAGCCATTAAAACCATAGAGAGAGAAGCAGAGCTTAAAATACAGCTTCTTTCCAATGTTAAAAGTACAAACCATTGAAAACATCTTCCCCAACAGCCTAAAAGTTAACATGGTGTATCTTAGGTGGGTCCCCATGAGTAAGTGAGTTCCATAATCAGGGTGCCCTGTATGAGAAAGCCCACCCTTTGTGGCCACCCACTTGACCTCTGAGAAGGCTCTCATGGAAAGATCTTGAGGTTTGGGCAGGGTTAGTATGGGAAGAGGTAGCCCTTTTATGCTACCTGGTAGTATGAATTTCATTGTATAAATCTGTTTCATTTTGTTTAAATTACAGTGTATTCCACATCCATCAATCAGGGTGTTTTATGGTCAAATATTAACATATATAATAACAACTAATAAAAATAAACTAATAGCAATTTTCTTAAAGCAGCATAAAAGTAATAGATGGATCAACAAAAGCTAAATGCCCAGGAAAATGACAACGTCTTGGCTGCATGATGTAAAGAAACTGGAGAAGGTGTCTGGGGAGAGTGTTACAAAGCCAAGGCATCACCCCTGAAAAGGCCCTTTCTCTTGGAGCCACCTACCATACTTCAGATCAGCCTTCCCTGGCCAGCCGCCCTCCAGATGTTTTAGATTTTAACTCCCATCAGCCCCAGCCAGCATGACCAGTGGTCAGGAATGATGGAAGCAGTACCCAAAACATCTGGGGGTGCCAGGCTGGGAAAGGCTTCAGACAGCAGGCGAACCCAGAGACTGGCCTCTGGAGATGGTCTCCTAAATACAGGCAGGCACATAACCGGAGACAGGCGGGGTTTTTTTGCTTTTTTATGTGATGGTGACTTATACGTATGCCTGTAAATAAAAATAGAGTAATGGAAAAAATTGTATTATTGTAATAACCTGCAGCTTTATAAGAGTATATATTTAAAGTAGATGAATAAGTGAGCAAATTAAGTTAATTTGGATATGCAGAAGATATTAAAAAATAAATTTAAGGAACTGCAGAAAGAGGGGGAAAGAAGTCAGGTTTTGAAATGTTAAAATGATTGTAAAATTAGTGAAATGTATAAACCTGAAAAGCATAAACATTTTTTTTAAAAAGCGTAATGACTGGTTCCAGTTAGCAGAGTTCAGGCATTTTTCTGAACTGCATATTCCCAAGCTTCAGTAGAATAACCTGAAGGTTACCAGAGCATTACTGCTAAGTAATAAGTATTTGTTGATGAAACAGTCATAAGAGCTGTGCCCTGACTTGTGATATCCGTCTTACTCATGGTCTGGATTTCCTTTTGAGGCTTGTATAATACAACCTGCTGGTTGCCTAGTCTGAGAAGTATTGGGGAAGATTTCTAACTTGGTGACAGAATGTCTGCTTGCATGCAGAAGGTCCCAGGTTCAATTTCCATCATTTCTAGGTAGGGCTGGGAATTTCCCCCCTGCCTGAAACTCTGGAGAACTGCTGCCAGTCTGTGTAAACAACACTAGGTCAGCAAGACCACAATGGTTTGATTTCTGGGGAAGACCCATGGCTCAGTGGTAGAACACCTGCTTTGCATGCAGAAGGTGGTAGGATCAATCCCCGATGGCATCTCTAGATAGGGCTGGGAAAGACTGCCAGTCAGTTTAGGCAACACTGACTAGATGGACCAGTTGATTCAACTCGCTATAAAGCAGCTTCCTGTGTTTATTCTATCTGGATTTTCTGTAGTCACACTTGGCTCCTTGGCTTTTAACCATTGCCATTTAACTGCCAAATCAGTTCAAATGACAGTGTCTTCTGAAACCCCCAAAGCAACCCACCCAGCCCCCCTACTGAAGAGATCCTCTCTGGTGCTGCTTTGAGGAATGCTGTGTTAGAAATCTGAGGGGCGTGTGGTTCCACTGGCAGAACATCCCTTCCTGAGCCAGTCCCAGAAAACTTGCAGCCAGAACGAGGCTGGCGATTGGTGGGCTTTCTGCCCAGCTGGCTCTCCCGCCAAACAGGAAAGCCACAAAGCAGAACCCGGACTGAATTGAATAGGAGGAAGTCTCCAACCATCTACGCAAAGAAATTTGGCAGAAGTGAAAGAGGCAGCCTAACAACAAGTGCTCTTAGGAACAGCAGCACCCATGAGAGAAGCATGTTACCCTTTGGGTAAAGGATCCTAGCCGGGAACTGGCGCTTCTGGAAGGAAGCCCAGCCAAGCACCCAGAAGTTCCATGCCAGGAAGGTGAGCCGATATGCAGAAACATCAAATATTGAGACAGAAGTAGGCACTTTCCAGGAGCTGTTTCACACTTGTCTGAGGTTTGTCTAGCTTGAGTTTGCAGTTTAACATTTCTTTTGAAAGAAGCAGGTTTTCTGCAAGTCATTTAGCTTGCATAAAATGAAAATGAGATGATTTACAGAGGGCAGGCGTGTGTATATGTATTTTCAGGTGAGGTATTAAAAGAAACAGCTCTGCAGACTAAATAAAATCTGTTCTGTCTCCTCCTGCCTTTGTCGCATTGCTGAGGCCCAAATTCACCCAGATATCACTAAAGTTTAAGTAGCTGCACGGTTTTTATTGTTGCTCCTAAAATGTGAACAACTTGTAGTTGTTACAAAAATGGTGCTGTGGGGTTCCTTCTGTTCGCTTAGAGCATTAATTGGCATTCTGCAGACCATCTTTTACAACCAGAATCAGAGGAACCACCCATTGAAATGGAAGCTCAGTTTCAGTTCAGCACAAGATATGTGGATTTTGCAGAAAAGCCACAAAAATTCAGCTTCCTGCAAATCTCGGTATTGGAGTAGAGATGAGACCTTTGAAAAAGGCAGTTGCTGAGCCCTTTATGATTGCTTGAAAATCTTCTGCAATACCTGGTGAAATCTGAGGAGGCAGAAAATATTTGCAGTGTCTAGAAGATGCTGACCCTCCCTGTGAACGATGGAAGCAGAATAAATTTGCTGCATAGTAAAAAATGCAGAATAGAATGCAAAAACGAGAGATGCAGGCTTGCTTAATTTCCATAACTTAGAAAGGTTGCAGAATCCAGCTTTGATTGGCATAGAATGTTGATATGAATTTAGTCCAAAGAACACACAGCCCTCACTTACGTGTGTAAGCAAAAGTTTTCTGGGATCTCCCACAGTGCCCAAACCCCAGACCAACTGCTAAGCATGGCAGAGCCCTGCTCTGTGTTTTGTCACATGTGACTCTAAATTGCTGTCCTTTTTTCTCTCTCTCTCTGCAGCCACCAATCAGCACTCCACGCCGGTCTGACTCTGCCATCTCCATCCGCTCGTTGCATTCAGAGTCCAACATGTCCCTGCGCTCAACTTTCTCTCTCCATGAGGAAGAGGAAGAGCCAGTAGGTATTTGGGGGTTGTTGGCGGTGGTGGTGGTGAGAGTTTTCCATAAAAAGATGCAGAGGAAAGAGCCCAAGGGCTTTTATAAACTGCCAAACAGAGGAAAGGCATGTAATGTGGCAGCCATGACCCAAGTAATTGGTGGCCAAGGAAGATAAATAGCAATGCTGTGTAAATTTATCAGGTGATTGGTAACTGAAACAAGGTTGGTTAGCCTGCTTCCAGCTCAACCTACGAAATGCAAATCTCTACCACAGCCTTGCTGCAGGAAGAATTTTCCTAAGATCCAGACTTTGGACCTGTATAGAGTTCAGAACTGTGACCATGCTGTAAAAATTATTCACACACAAAAATGCACAAACCAGATCCGGGACCTTTGTAGTATCTTAATTGCATTTTAACCCATTTATCTCTTGTTGGCTGTAGTCACAAGCAGCAAAAGGTTTGTTTAGATGTGCAAATGTAAACCTTTAGTCCTATTTTCAGGTTGATTTAAACTAGTGGTTCCCAAAGGGGGTGATACCACCCCCTTGGGGGTGGGAGTGCTAATGGGATTAACTAGGGGGCACTAAGGGCTGCAGGGAGCGGTGCTAGAGGTATAAATGCTGGTATTGGAAAGCTGGTATTACTGGAGCAAGTTAATTTTGTTGAATTATATAAGCTAAATAGTCCTGATGGGATTTTGAATAAATGTGCAATTAATTGTTACAGTTTTGAATTTTATTGTGTTTCTGTCTTTAGTGGGCTGTGCAAACCGCTGTTCTGAAAAATACTTTTAATAGGGTAGAGTGGGGGGCACTGTGGATGGGTTTATGCAATCAAGGGGCTCGTGGCCTGAAAAAGTTTGGGAAGCACTGATTTAAACCCTTTGCAAAGCCTGAGCTTGGACTTAGTTTTCTGCTTGCCAGTTGTTCTTGGCTCTTGCACTCTGCAACCTCACCACTTGTACTACGGAAGGTTGCTGAATCTGAACAAAAAGGGTGAAAGCTTCCCTTGTTTACCTTTGTTTTCTGGTTGTTCTCCCTGCTCAGGAGCCACTGGTGTTTGCTGAGCAGCCCTCAGTGAAGCTCTGCTGCCAGCTGTGTTGCAGTGTGTTTAAAGATCCAGTAATCACGACCTGTGGGGTAAGGACAGGAACCAGGCTGCAGTTTCAGCTGCACAGAAGAAGAATACATTTTTTTTAAAAGCTACAAATGCTAGGAATCCTTTTCTTCCTCCCCCCACCCCCGACCGATAAATAATGACTTCTCTTAAGAGAACAGATTTATAGCGATGGAAAGGAAGAGGAAAATTGTCATCTTTTTCAGCCTGGGATGTTATTGTCTCACGAGTGATGAAAATCACTTTTAAAACACTAGCATGTTGTAGCTTTGTTGCTTTACACATATTTCATGTTGTACAATTATGTTGAGTTTTTGCATATTTAGTCTCACCAGCTTTTTTCTTTCCAATTTATTTGTTTATAAAAAAATATTTGTATACTGCTGCAGCATTAAAAAATATCAAAGTGGTTTACACTTTGAAAAGTGGTTTGCACAATGAAAATAGAAAAAACCATAATATAAAACCATTTTAAAAGTTAAAAACTGGCATCAAGCATTGTGGAAGGATATATTCTTAATTGCCTGCATAGCCTTTGCAGAATAGAAAAGGTTTCAGCTGGCACAGAAGGTGCCTTCTGGATCTCTATTGGTGGAAAGTTCCACAGGACTGGGCCACTAAATGACACTATTAAGGCTCAGTTTCTTGATTGAACCTTTTTAAAACAACAACAACCCTGTGTTGTGTTACAGGCAGATAGCAAGTATATAGCTTTTTTAAAAGAAAGAAAAAGAAAGAAAGGTGGCAATTGAGGGATTGGGGATCAAGTGTCTGTCAGCAGAACCTCATTACCTCAAGGAAGATGACTCAACCATTATCAGCCTTTCTAGCTTTGTGGAATATCCATATTTTGAAAATCCTGCCTGCAATCCTGGAGAGCCATTGCCAGTATGTATAGACAATTCTGGGTTAGGCGGACCCAAAGGTGTGACTCAGATCTTAAGGACTGTGCTCCTAGGACTAGATGGAGATTTTGCCTGATCTGGAAAAGTAATTCTTAATGGTCATGCACTCTCTTTCTTCACAGCACACATTTTGCAGAAGATGTGCCTTAACCTCTGGTAAGTGCTCAAATACATTATTTTGCAACATTCGCAGCTGTCAGCGGGGGTGGGGCGGATGTGTGTTTCTTCCTCTTTTGCTTTCTTCTGAGAAATGCAACTTGTGCTTGTATGTCTGCAGCTCTCTTCACCCCTCTGAGAATTCTGTGCCTCCCCTAAAACACAAATGGTCTGGTCCTGCTTTGCTGATAGATTGTCCTGTTAGCTCTCATTGAAAAGTAGCTTCTTGATTTCATCAGAGCCCCTGTGCTGGTGCTGGGCCACTAGGCTCCAGTCAGTCTTATGCTTTTTTTTTAAAAAAAAAAAGGGTTTATGGTAGAAGAAAACCCCTGTCAAAGATGCATAACCAACCATTATTTGCTGATGCTCTATTGATGTTGTTAATTATATTTTAATGAATATTTATGGGTTGATTTTATTGTATTTTGTTTGTTACTTGATATCCTTAATGAAAGTGTTGGTTATAAAGATTTCAGTAAATAAGCAAAATCAACCAGCTCTTATACAGTCAGACCTCGGAACTCGAACGTAATCCGTTCCGGAAGACCGTTCTGAGGCGTGGCTTCCGATTGGTTGCAAGAGCTTCTTGCACTCAAGCGGAAGCCACGTCGGACGTTTGAGTTCTGAGGAACATTCGAAAACTGGAACACTTGCTTCCAGATTTTTTGGCATTCAGGAACTGAAACGTTCAGCAATGGAGCCGTTCGAATTCCGAGGTTTGACTGCATACTGAAAAATTGCAAGGCACAAGCAATCTGCCTGTGTGGTTGCAGTTCTGCATCTCTGATCACCTCTACTCTCTCTTGCCCAGCTGAGAGCTTTGTAGTGCCTGTTTGTGAATCTGCTTAAAGAACACAGACCACTGGTCTCTGCGACCGCTTGTGATTTGTTTTTTGTTTTTTTTTAATGAGCTGCAGAAATCCCCAATGCAGAACCGAGAGCAAACAGCTCTGCCTCCCTCCCTCTGAACAACGCAAAATCCAGCAAGTAATCAGGGGTGCTCTGAACAACACTGAAATGTGTAAAATAATCCCAAGTAGCCACTGAAAGGAGATGAACTCTGCTGCCATTGTTATAATAATTATTATTGTCATCGCATTCTCCATTACCAAAATGCCCATCTTCATGGTGGTTGTGCGTGCGCCCTACTGCTGCAGGGCTGGGCAAGTTTCTCCTGCTTAGCAACCATTTCCCCATGTGCAGTGTTGTACCCTTCCTCAATAGGAGCAAATGGCAATCACTCACCCTTGTTTTAAGATGGTTTTGTTTAGCCCCATCAGTGAACATGGCACTTGTTGCAGATTAGGGAAAAAGCAGGTCCCTACCCCTAGGAGCTTACAGCCCCAGTTTTGACAGAAGAGGAAAGGGAGAGACCAGAGTCATGTGATAGATATGCACAGATGCAACTGCACAGGCTCAGGGTTTGCTTTGCTTAATGCTTGACCTGTGTCAGTTGTATTAATTAAGCATATCTTCGTAACTACTTCTTGTCCAATAATGTGACATCTGGTGAATGCCAGCTTGCTTGTGCAACATGGTTTCATGTTCTCCATCCTGTCCCGCCCCCCAAGAAAGGTTGGTGACACCCAGTGTGGTGTCTGAACTGACTGATCCTTACATGACGTTGTTGGGGCGTCGGTGTGTTTTCCTGCAGAGAAGTGCCCGGTGGACAACGCCAAACTGACTGTGGTGGTCAACAACATTGCTGTTGCTGAGCAAATTGGGGAGCTCTTCATTCACTGCAAGTACGGCTGCCGGCCCGCTGCAAGTGGCAAGCCTCCTGCCTTCGAGGTGGACCCTCACGGGTGCCCCTTCACCATTAAACTGAGTGCCAGAAAGTAAGTCCATGTGGAAATGTTTTCCCAAGGAAAACCTCTGCTTTCTAACTTGTTCGCCATATGTTAAGGGGGGGTTGTAGGGGTTATGCCTTCATGTTTATGGTGGGTGACCATCTGAACACCATCAGTTCTTCTACAAGTGGGTATTTTGTGGTGTCTACACCACAGCTTCTTAGATCTCCAGCTGTAAACCTGACCCCGAAAGGCTGGGGAAGGCTGCTTCATAGCCTGTTATACTAGAGCAGGGGTAGCCAATGCAGTGCCCTGGAGAAGTTGTATGACAACTCCCATCATCCCTGACTATTAGCTATGGTGGTTGAAACTGGTGGGAGTTGTGGTCCAAAACATCTGCAGGACGTTGCATCCTTTGCCGCTGAACTAGAGGATGAACAGTGTCATGTGAGAGCTTGAAAGGGCCCATTACCTTGCTGCACTGCTAGGGGGTGCTGTTTTGCAGGCATCTCAGTTGGTAAGGAACAGAGCAACCTTCGTCAACCTGGTGCCTTCCAGATGTTTTGGATTCGGAATGGCCATAGCTCAGTGGTAGAGTGTCTGCCTTGCAAGCAGAAGGTCCCAAGTTCAATCCCCGGCATCTCCAGGTAGGGTTGGGAGAGCCTACTGCCTGAAATCCTGGAGAGCTGCTGCCAGTCAGTGTAGACAATACTGAGCTAGATGAACCCAATGTTTTGACTCTGTATAAAGCAGCTTCCTATTACAACTCCCATCAGCCCCAGCATTATTTTGCTGCACTGTCTGGGACAGCTAAGACAAAGTCAGCTTTTGGGGGGTTAGGCTTAGTTTATCCATATTCTCTCTTTCAGATAAACGAAAAGTTACTAAATTTCAGAACCTTCCCTGGTCTTTCCAAATGACAAGATCCACACACACACACACACCCTGCCATGTTCTAGCCTATCTTAAAAAAGGGCTACATGAGGAAGTTGCCACTGGTGCAGTGGCTGGAACGTGTCCCATATTCCAGCCCCCTTTCACTCATGAGAGTAGCTCAGGGACAGATGATTGTTTTCCTCCTGCTTGTTTGCTAATAATGCGCCACCTTCTTCATCCAGGGACCATGAAAGCAGCTGTGATTACAGGCCGGTTCGCTGCCCCAACAACCCCAGCTGCCCGCCACTTCTCAAGATGAACCTGGAAGCGCACCTCAAGGAGTGTGAGCACATCAAGTGCCCCCATTCCAAATATGGGTAAGCAGAGGGGCAGAATCCTGAAGATTTAAGCAGGGACCTGCTTGGAACACCTTTTATACTCTTCTTCTTGTTGTTGTGATGATCTTTTGGGTAAGTCGGAAGGTTGCTTTGTTAAGTATGCTATTTGGACAATCACTTTCCAAGTTTCGATTTTGATTCTTACAAAATGTAATTATATAAGCCACTTTGGGGCTGTTCCTTTGTAAAATGACTCATGAATGACGACAACAACAACAACAATGCTAATGCCAAAGATCAATCCTCAAGCTCTTCCCCATAATGCTCAGCTCCATCCTTCCCCAGCCTGGTGCCCTGCAGATGTTTTGGCCCACAACTTTCATCGGTCCCATCTGGGATGCAATCCAAAACATCTAGAGGACCACTAGGGTGGTGAAGGCCACTATAACTACCGCTTTCCTTTAGGTCAGAGGTCAGGAAACTTGGGCCTAGCAGCTGAATGCAACCCTGGGGGCCTTTCTCTAGCTGGTAAATGGTACTCCCCCAGGCAGTGTCCATCAATGCTCTCTCTACACCCTCCTCAAGTGTCTTTGCCTGCCAGGAATGTGTCTTTGAATTGTATTAATGCCTCTTGCTTGTCTGGATGGAGAGGTGTGTGTGAGTCATTGAAGAAACCTCTGACTTTTGCATGGTTGGAATGGAGCCTACATGTAAAGGTAATAAGTAGCCCATTCACTTTTGTTCTGCTCACTTGTTGCCTCTGGCTCTGCTCACCACCAGCATGTGACCTGCCACCTCCCAATGGTTGCTTTTGGCAGGGGAAATGCAGCCCTCAGGCTGAAAGAAGTCCCTCCATCCCTGCTCTAGGTGTACATTCATAGGAAACCAAGACACATACGAGACCCACTTGGAAATGTGCAAGTTTGAGGGCCTGAAGGAGTTCCTCCAGCAGACAGACGATCGCTTCCACGAGATGCAGGTGGCCATGGCACAGAAGGATCAGGAGATTGCTTTTCTGCGCTCCATGCTGGGCAAGCTCTCGGAGAAGATCGACCAGCTGGAGAAGAACCTGGAGCTGAAGTTTGGTAGGTACCCTGTCTGATGTGGTGGAGGGAGTTGAGAGAAGCTTTGGGAGGGCATGAGCCAAATCTTCAAATGACCAAGATTGCCACTGGGCAGCCCTGAAGATCAGGACTCTCTTTTTAAGAGGATTGTCACCTCAAAAAGGTGTTTGGGACTTTTCACTTTAGAGAAAAGACAAGTAAGACATGACAGAAGTTTGTAAAATTACACACGGCATGGAGAAAGTGGATAGAGGAAAGTTTTTCATTCTCATAACACTAGAATTTGTTGGCATCCAATGAACCCAAATGTTGGATGCTTCAGGATAGAAAAAGAAAAGTTCTTCACACAGCACATAGTTAAAAGTATGGAACTCACTCCTATTGGAGGCAGTGGTGGCTTTAAAAGAGGATTATGTAAATTCATGGAGGAGAAGACTACCAATGGCTACTAGCCACAATGGCTGTGATCTGGCTCCATGACCAGAGGCATTATGCTTCTGAATGCTAGTTGCTGGAAGCTGCAGGAGGGATGAGTGCTCTTGCGCTCAGGTCCTGCTTGAGGGCTTCCTTTAGGCACCTGGTGCAGTATAATATTTATGACCAGTAAGACTTAAAAGGACTGGGATTGGGGTGGCCTGTACAGTTGGAAATATCAAGCAAAATTTTAATACATGTGTGTGTGCGCGCACCCACACACCTACACCTGAATTTGCTTTTAGAAATTACAAGCTCTTTTCTCCCAATTTTGTCACTCTTTAGATGTCCTGGATGAGAACCAGAGCAAGCTGAGTGAGGATCTGATGGAGTTCCGGAGAGACGCTTCCATGCTGAACGTGAGCATTGCTGCTTGTAATGCTCAGAGTGCCCCTTGGGCATAGAGGCAGAGCAACCCCATGCAGTTCTGCCTCCCGCCTGGGTCTGAAGAGGGAGGTGGGGAGCTCTATGGGCTTGCCTCTGCCCCCCTGGGGCTCTCAGAGTGGCTGTTGAAGGCAAAGCAAAGTGACATCCCTCCAGCTGATGCAGCTTGTGTCTGCATTTTGGGCGATCTGAGCTTTGAGCACCTGTGGTGCACTGAGACAAAACAAGATGCTCTTCCCTTCCCTTCAGGCTGATTGTTAGTTGCGCGGGTTTATTTTCTGGCTCCCTCCCAACTCCAACAACGCCCTCCCCTGCTCTGTTTGAGACATAGGATGAAGTTTGGAAGAAGCCTGTACCCATTGGGGGAATGGGAGTCCTAGCAATGACAAATTTTTGATGGTCCGTAAGGCCAGCTAAAGTTTGTCAACCTCAAATGTATCATCTTGCTATCTTTCCATTGGATGGCCTCACCACTTGAGAGTGATGGCGTCCCATACATTTCCGCTCTCATGTGATTATGGCTGCTCTGGCCCTAACCTGCCTTAACTTGCTGTTTTAGGATGAGCTGTCCCACATCAATGCCCGGCTGAACATGGGAATCTTGGGCTGTGAGTACCCTGGTCTTTCTTTCCCCAAGCACTGGCAGAATTTCTTTGTTTCTGGATTTTGAGGTTTTTCGTTGGTTGGTTGGTTGGTTGGTTGGTTGGTTGGTTTGCTTGCTTGATTCCAAACTGTGCAGATGCCCTGAGAACAACCTCCCATTGAATGAGGGCAAGGGTAGGTTGCAAATGCAAGGACATATTAGTAGGTTTAATGGGACCATCTTAAATCGAAGTAAGATTATGCCAGGCTTCCAATTTTACAAAAGTTTTCTAGGGAGGCCTGGAAATGGACCAAAACCTCAGGCTTATGGTGGAGCAGTTTGAACAAACACTGGTTGTCCATATGCAACCATACTCTAGCTTTAAAGCACACCAAAGGAAACACAATATTTGGTTTCCACTGAAGCAATAGTTGTATGTTGATAGTGCAACACTCATTGTTCTAAGAGGGCTGCTGGGCGGGATAGACCCACCATGGTCTGATTCTGCAGCCCTGTTCTTATGTAGGAATAGCTTCTCAGCACCCTCCCCAAAAAGCACTTCAGGGGGTTCTGCCTATAGAAAGCAGTGGCAGTGTAACTAGCTTCAGGTGTGTAAGTCAGTGCCTCCTAAGAGGACATTGATCCTTGACAGGGGTCTTGCTCTCATGCTGCTGGTATTGCCTTCTTCTTCCTCTCCCCCTGCAGCATACGACCCCCAGCAGATCTTCAAGTGCAAAGGCACTTTCGTTGGTCACCAGGGCCCTGTTTGGTGCCTGTGCGTCTATTCCATAGGGGACTTGCTCTTCAGCGGCTCTTCAGACAAGACGATTAAGGTAAGAGCTGCTTGTTTCTGAGCCTGCACTGAAGCCACAAGGAACCTCCAGTCTGCAAGGTTGAGGCAGTCTCAGTGGGGGGTTTTTCAAAAAAAAAAAGTTTGCATGTTGCTATTCCTCAGGCGGTCATTTGCAGCAAGCTGTAGAATTAAGGAACTGAGCACATCCTTTATTTATGAGGAGCAGGCAAAAGACTGAAAATTGAAATAACCTTTAACATTACAGTGGTACCTCAGTTTAAGAACAGCCCTGTTTACGAACTATTCGGTTTACAAACTCCACAAAACCGGAAGTAATGTCCCGGTTTGCAAACTTTACCTCGGTCTCAGAACGGAATCTGAACGGTGGAAGGGCACCGGCAGCTGGAGGCCTCATTAGGGAAAGCATGCCTCAGTTTAAGAACGGTTTCAGTTTAAGAATGGACTTCCAGAACAGATTAAGTTCATAAACCGAGGTACCTCTGTATAGTAAACAGATGAAAATTATTATGCATTCTGAAAATTATTACTCCTCCTCCAGTCCTCCACAGTGCCAAGCAGACATAAAACACTTGTTTCCATTAAAAGAGCTGAGAAAAAGAGGGGTTGGGGTGGGGAACTAATATTCAATGAATACTACATGACTTTAATCAGCCTCATTTTCTCAGTTTCCGCTTCATAATTGTCATAAACTACTAAAAATGGAAAGTTTGCCTGAATTTGAAACAAGCTTCCAAGTGTGGAGTCCTGGCTCTTAGGAGGGGAAAGGATACTGCGCTAGTCAGCCATGTCATTTTATCAGGGTACACCAGGGGTCAGTAAACATTTTCAGCAGGGGGCCGGTCCACTGCCCCTCAGACCTTGTGGGGGACTGGACTATATTTTTTTGGGGGGGGGGGAGAACAAATTCCTGTGCCCCACAAATAACCCAGAGATGCATTTTAAATAAAAGGACATGGGACATGTTCTACTCGTGTGAAAACACGCTGATTCCCGGACCATCTACGGGCCAGATTTAGAAGGTGATTGGGCAGAATCCGGCCCCCGGGCCTTAGTTTGCCTACCCATGGGGTACACGTTTAGATCCAAGCAAGGACTTGGAAGGGAGGGTTGAGCACTTCTCAGAGCAGCTATGTGCTATAATCCTCTCCTTCTGGAATTACTTCTCAGTGGAAGTGCACTTGCAAAGCCTTCTGAGTATGAACCAAGGCATGACAACAAAACCACCCATTTCTTCTGCGCTGCCCTTGGGCTCCCTGCTCCCTGCCAAATATCTGTCACAGTGAGAACTGCTAGGGATTGCATTTCTCTGTTTCTGGCTCCCTAGGAAAACCTGCCTATTCACTGACTTTCCTGGACTGGCTTATCTTGGCCTGAAAGTCGGGAAAGCAGGTGCTCAATAAGAGGCAACCTGCTTCCTGCCTTCCCAGCTGTGGCATATCGGCTGACTTCCTGCCCTGGTTCCTGGTTGCTCTGGAGCCCAGTCACATGACTCCCCCCCCTTCTGTTTCCTGTTAGGTGTGGGATACCTGTACCACATACAAGTGCCAAAAAACCTTGGAAGGCCACGATGGGATAGTCCTGGCTCTCTGCATCCAGGGGTGAGTCAGAGCGGCCACTCTTTCTTTTCTGCGGCTGCTTGTGTGCTGAATCCAAATAGGAGTCGTTCTCAAACCCAATATTTTCCTGATTGCAAAGAGGTTTTACAAGTGCTCTCGTAACATGGTATTTGCTGCTGCTCCAGTTACTCAGTTGGGTGAACTGACCTTCTAGTGGTAACTCTGGAAATTTCCTTCGGGCAAATCCATCTCCCTTTATTCAGGGCTGTGTAGATTAAAATTCTCCAAGAAAGATTGAATTCTGTATGAATTGTGCCAATAGAGCAGCATTGCACATTTTTTGTTACTTTCCATAATTCTGGTTTTGCTATTGGGGGGGCGGGTGTTCATAAGCTATGCAGGGCAGCTCCAACCCCTGATCTCTGGAAATCCTCATCATCCCCTCTCTGACTTCTGAGGCTTCAACAGCCACTTTCCTGCATCTTTTCACAGCCATGAGTGCTAGAAAGGTGCATATTTTTTATTATGAAAGTTAAGCTTCTCTGGAAGATAAAATTTCCAGCTGATCATTTGCATTGGGCATTTTATTCTGTACTCGAGGGGAATCCCATGCCTCTTAGCATAGGCTTGCCAATAACATCATTAAAGTTAGTAGTCCACAAGATTTTACAGAGTTACCTACCCACACTTGCTTTTATCAATCACATCACTAGCAGCTTGAAGATAACAAACACCTCTCTGTCTCTCTTGAGCAAACCTCCCCTGCCTGATTGCTTGGAAGTGGTTGTTGCTCACCACGAGCACCCAGGCCAAACCAGCTGTGCTTTCTCTTCTTCGGACAGTTGTCTTAGTGCTCCCTAAAGGTCTTTGTTTCTCTTTTGCCCAGGAATAAGCTGTACAGTGGCTCTGCTGACTGCACCATCATTGTAAGTATCCAAGTCTGGGAAGGGCCTGGCTCTTGCTTTATTGAGGGTTGGGAGGGAGTCTGTGGAAAAAGCTCTTCCTCTCAGTGCTGTGGAGGGCATGGCCAGGAACAATTTTACATGCCCTGCCTTTTTGTAATCTTTGCAGGTCTGGGATATTCAAACCTTGCAGAAAGTTAACACTATCCGGGCCCATGACAACCCTGTCTGCACGCTGGTCTCGTCACACAACATGCTTTTCAGTGGCTCCCTAAAAGCCATCAAGGTATAATTTAGGATTGGGTCCTCCAGCCAAAGAAGACCCCCAGACCATCCCTCCTTCTTTTCCCCCTCCTGGCTTCCAGGCCACCTTTCCTTAACCCTCATCCTCCACTTCTCAATTCTGACTTTTTATAAAAAAAACTCTCTTCACTGTTGCTGATTCCTCCTCCAGTTACCCCATTCCCTCATCTAGCAGGCTGTACTAATTTCCCTCGCCCCATTCAACTTTACCACTCACAAAACCTGTGGTTGAGCAACAGAGAGATTCCCACTTCTTATGTATTATAATACGTTTATAGTCATACCTTGGATCTCAAACGGCTTAGTTGCCGAACATTTCGGCTCCCGGATGATCGAAAACCAGAAGTGAGTATTCCAGTTTTCAAACTTCTTTTGGAACCCTAATGTCCGACAAGGCTTCCACAGCTTCCAATTGGCTGTAGGAGCTTCCTGCAGCCAATCAGAAGCCGCGCTTTGGTTTCCGAACGTTTTGGAAGTCGGAAGGACTTCCGGAATGGATTCCGTTCAACTTCCAAGGTACCACTGTGTATCCCACACTTCTGCTAAGGAGCTAAGAGAGATGTACATGGTTCTCTCCCACCACCCTTTATCCCCACAGAAACCCTGTGAAGTAGGTTAGATTGAGAGATGGTGACCCGAGGCCATTCTGTGAACTCTCAGTCCCTCTCTTCTTGCTTTCTCTCTCTCACACACACAAGAGAGAGCGCTATTTGCAGTGTAACTAGAGCTATTTGCAGTGTGGTTGGCTTGTGAGATGCTATGCCGTAGCCTGTCCATAGACTGATCTATGGAGATGTGGTGGGAGGGTGGGCAGGCGAGCAGAGACTAAAAACCAACCTTCTGCTCAAAGGTACGATTCTGCCTGTCCTTCTGGTCTCCAGGTCTGGGACATCGTGGGCACTGAGCTGAAGCTGAAGAAGGAGCTGACGGGCCTTAACCACTGGGTCCGTGCGCTGGTGGCATCCCAGAATCACCTCTACAGTGGCTCCTACCAAACGATCAAGGTATGTGCACTCCCAGATTCCACACCCACCCATCCCATCCCCCCCAATATGCGCATAATTGTCTGCTGCCGTTTTTCTTTTCAACCCAGGCCCATCAATCTTCCCTCCCATCTTTTTCTGCCCTAGATCTGGGACATTCGGAACTTGGAGTGTGTACATGTCCTGCAGACATCGGGTGGGAGCGTCTACTCTATCGCTGTCACCAACCACCACATTGTCTGCGGCACCTATGAGAATCTCATTCACGTAAGGGTGGCAGAGGCTTGGAGTCAGGGGTGCAAAGGTGCTGGGGTTTTGCATTCTACACAGGTGGGTGGTGGGACCCCCCCCCCCACACACACTGTGGCCTCATCCATCCCTTGTGGTGCCTGGCAAGCCAACACTGGCAGAACGAAAGCTCTGGCAGCGGGAGAGCTTTGCTGTGTCCATGCAGGTTTGGAGGGTAATCTAGGTCCTCGCTTCCTCCCAATTCCAGGTGTGGGACATTGAGTCCAAAGAGCAGGTGCGTACCCTGACGGGACACGTGGGCACTGTGTATGCCCTGGCGGTCATCTCCACGCCAGACCAAACCAAAGTCTTCAGCGCTTCCTATGACCGGTCATTGCGGGTAAGTGAGGCACTGCTAGCTGGGGCAGAGGGATGTGCTTTGGGGAGGAAACAGAGGCTGGCTATTATTATTATTATTATTACTACTACTACTACTACTGGTAACATTTGAATAGTGAGGGGCGTGGGTTGATCAGGTTAAACCAGCATTTTTCAAAACTGCCATTCAGGGGTGGAAGAGTGGGAGAGGCAATATGGCTGTTGGTGTCCAAGCAGTGTCTCCATGGTATGATTGGCAATTGGGAAATCCCAACCCTTTCACCAGGGTCACAACAGAGAGATAACTCCTTCTCACAGCACATAGTTAAACTATGGCGCTTGTTCCCACAGGAGGCAGTGATGGCCACAAACCTAGATGGCTTGAAAAGAGGGGTAGACAAATTCATGGAGTATAAGGCTCTTAGCCAGGATGGCTATGCTCTGCCTCCACAATTGGAGGCAGCAATGCTTCTGAATAGGGGAGAGGGCTCTTGTGCTTGAATCCTGCTTGTGGGTTTACCACAGGTATCTGGTTGGCCACCGCGAGAACAGGATGCTGGACTAGATGGGCCACCCACAGGATCTTCTTATGTCCGTACCCTGCAAATGTGCTTGCAGAGTACAGTAGTCTGTTTTGGTTCTCATGGCCTGAATTTAAGCGTGCTTCAAAAATCCTTGATGCTGATAGGAGGGAGTGGGTTGGGACAGAGCCTGATGGTGCTAGCCCGGAGCATTTTTGAAGCACTTCATTCCTGATAATAGCTTGTGTTCTGTGCCCAGGTATGGAGCATGGATAACATGATCTGCACTCAGACTCTGCTACGCCACCAGGGCAGCGTCACAGCACTGGCTGTCTCTCGGGGTCGCCTGTTTTCTGGTGCTGTTGACAGCACGGTTAAGGTAGGTCGCCGATGTGTTCAGGGGTGTGCGCAGCGTTGAGCAGGAGGGAACAGCACCACGCCCCAGTAGGCAGGCAGGTTGTTGAGCAGGTTTAGCTGTCGGAGCACTGCTACTCCCTGAACCCACCAGCGCCTTCACACCAGAGTTCCTTACAGTGCAGATATGCATGTGGCAGAAAAGGTGGTGTGGGTCCATGAATGTGAGCCAGTGGCCTGTTGCAGAGCACCTTCCTTCAACATAGGCAAATGTAGAAAGTTATTGGCCAGAGTGAGAGGGCTTTTTCTGTTTCTTATCTGATTGAGCAGGGGGAAAACTTGGATCAAGCTATTCCAGGTGCCTGTTTGCTGTGGTTTGCAGGGTTAAGAGCTTGCTGCAGCAACAGTGTACTGCTGAATCCTGTCTCCGTGGAGGTCTGATAGTCTAGCACAGCTTTCACAGCCTGTCTGTGCTGGCCTGTGGCTGAGAGGAGTTCTGCCCTAAAACATCTGGAACAGACTAAATTAGAAGAGGCTGGTCTAGCATGCCTCTTCCCCATGCCCTATGAGTTGGGGTAGACTACTTGGACCACCCAATCCCCAAGCAGTTTGTGCTCTTTTGCTCATTTCTCAGCACTAGCCCAACCAGATCATCTGATTTGTTATTTGCTTAGTTAGGCTGTATCTCTGATGTGTGTGTGAATTTTGCTAAGGGCCCAAGTCCTGGCTGTCCCTCTCCCTCTGTAACCTCGTTGGGCCCTCCCTCCAAGCACTTACCCATATGGTGAGTACCTTTAAGGCAGCCTTTGTCAACCTGGTGCCCCCCAAATGCTTGGGACTAAAACTCCCATCATCGCTGTGCTGACTGGGGCTCACGAGAGTTGTAGCCAAAACATCTGGAGGCCCCCAGGTTGGGGGAAGACTATTTAAGGGCAAGATTTCTGAAGCAGATTTCTCTTGAGTTGGCAACTTTGTGGAATCAGCACATTCCCAGACAGCAGCCTTCCATGAGTTGTTGCAGAGTCCCGGAATGGTTTATTCTCATAAGCTAGTGATTGGTCAACCTTCTGCCTACTTGGCAGTGCAAAAACTCTTGCAGTTGTCATGCATACATCAGGGGCAGATGTGGCTAGTGTGCAGACGTGAGATGGATGGGTCACAAGTTGTGTGGACCTCACTGGTAGATCTGCTGGTTTGAACCCCTGTGGGGTCTCTCACCTTGTGGGGCAAGTATTGTCTGAACCTCACCTTGCAGCAGATTGGCCCTCTCTTGCGCAGGCCCTACTGACTTTCCTTCCTGCCGCAGGTTTGGACATGCTAGTGGGTGCCACTGCCTGCTTGTGGACGGCAGACTACCAAATAATCCTCCGGCTCACACATGTCGTCCTGCTTCCTTGCACTCCAACGCCCCTCCCACTGTGCACTCCAGCCGTGAGCGAGCTTCACAACCCACGTACCTCAGCACTGCCACCCCTGACGCAGCAGGCCCTGTCCCAAGCAGGGCTTTTTGGAGATAAAGCTCGCAAGACCACATCACAGCGGCACCGTTTCTGATGGAACAAGTAGGGCACTGCAGCCTCAAGACAGCAGCGTTTGGGTGAAGTGGGATTAGATCGATGATCCAGGTGTGAGCACCCACAATGCACCTTTGCCAACAGCAGTGCCAGAGCCAAGGATTGGGGGTGACGGGGAGAAGACCCCTCTCTCTTCTGGCATTTAAATGTATCTGCTAAGCTCTTTCATTTGTGCCCACCACCAATGATAAAGACCAGTTTTCCCCTCATGTAACCAGGTACGATTTTTATGTCTCAAAGATTCCCATCCCTCGCATCAGGTACCACAAGGCCATCCATTCACAGCATCATGTCATAACGGCACCAAGCCCCCCAATGGTTTAAAACAAAAACAGGGAGAGCCCACTGTTGTGTTTTTACTGACATTTTCTACTGTTTTTAAGATTGTGATATAGATTTGGATTATTTCTTCCTTGACAATAAAAATGGACCATTGTTTTAGGCCAGCATGAGTTATTGACCAGCTTGGAGCATCTTAGCAAAAGGAGTGTAACGTCTCTTTGATAGTTAACCTACCTTGCAGCCCCAGCTCGGGATCAGAGACAAGCGATTTCAAAGTTTACTAGCCCACCTACCTGCAGGTACTTCTGTCCCTCCTAGCTAGTGAATTTGACAATTTTGTTTCCCCACACAAGTATTGCAGAGAAATGGCAGAAGACTTGGATTTGCTTCTTTGAAGGTGTACATCATGCCACCAGCTGTCAAAGGTGGAATGCTTTAATAATAGCCAAGGGAATGTGCACTTTCGCCCTTGTCAAGAAACACTTGTGTTGATGCAAGAGCTAAAATGAAACCTCTTATCTCCGTATCTTTGCAGACTATGTACTGCACCAGGGAGGATAGCTTTGGCCTTTATGCTCTGTTTGTGAGCTTCCCAGCAGCAGGGAAAATCTGGCCTCAGCAAGGTGAGAGAAGCAGAAAGGCTGGAATGCTCAGTAAGTAGACAGACGCTCACTGTCTCCTCCCTCCCACCCACCTTTTCACCATCAAATGTGTGAATCACAGAACTGCGAAGTTGGGAGGGATCCGAAACCCCTGCAATGACGGCACAATGTGAAAGGGGCTAGCTCTGCAGACTGCTAAACACTTTCGTGCTTTGTTCCACTAGATAGGGCTACCAAGCATCTAAATCGCCAAGACCCACCTGTGTGACTGCCACTCAGCATCTATTCCCAGTTAAGTACAGTTCAGACTTTCCCCCCTTCCCTCCTTAGGCTGCAGCCAAAACAAGAGTTTCACAGGACCAGACAATTTGGACATTTATTAAGCACTGATGGCCATCAGTGCATCCACAGCGCCGCCTACCTGTCTATTGTAAAATTGCAGCATGAGCTGATCGCTCAGCACCATAGCGTCCTTGCATGCACCCAGCGGTTTAGCACCTCATGGAAAACTGCCTTTGGAGGTTGTTTCCCAATAAAAAATATTATTAGTGTTAACGTCATGTTATGTATAGTCATGGCAAGCGAGGAGGGCATCTTTCCCATGTTCTTAAGTATTCGTACCCAGACAACTTCTATTTTTTTTCCTTTTTTCCTTTTTTTTTTTTTAAATAGGAGCAAATATTTTTTACAGCACCACAAAAGCCATCAAATATTATAATAATACAGGTGGGGATGCAAGAAGCAAGGAAAGGAGGCTGGCAGCGAGATGCATAGCTTTGACAGAAATGGGAAAAATACAATACAGTTTCCATAACTTAATAATAAAAATATATATAATATATATATAATATATATAATATGTATATATCCAGCATTAGAATCTTGGAATATTCTTTCTTTTTTTTTTTAAGATACATTTTCTTTCTTTTTAATTTTTTTTTTTTTACAACAGGTATCTTCATGTTGTCGTTTTATTTATTTTTTTATTTATTTTAATGTAAGAAATTTCAAAGTTGTGCCAGACACATTTTGGAGATCAGCAAAGACAGAGCTATCTGTGCTTGAGAAAAGAAACGAGTGTCACCACTCAGACATAGACACCTGGATTTCAAATAAACAGAAACAAACAAACAAAAAATACCCACAGCGCCAGGGAACCATAGGTTATGATGTTCCAGACCAAAAAAAGAAGAAAAAAAAGCCAGTTCTAAAAAAACCAAAACTGGATTGACTCCCATTTGTACAATGATATACAGCTGTGCATACATTACCTACTTCCACACACATGCATTTAAACACGCACACGCATATACACACATGTGGCTGCTCACACACACACACCCCAACTTAAAAACAGAAACGGCCGTACAGAAAAGAACACGCTGAGAGATGAGATTTAACAGAAATTCTGAAAACAAGGCACATCCTTTGATTTTTGTTTAAAACTGTAAAAATAAACATGGCAACCAAAAAATCCCATATAACAGAAACATAGTATTTTTGCACACTTTGAAACAAGATAAACTGTACCTTTTTAAAAAACATTGTGCTACTCTTAAATGATGTCACCACAAGACACACAGCTTATTATAAGTCTAATAGTCAAGCTAAACTCCAGTTCTTTCAATTTTATCTCTTAAAACTGTTTAATATACAGTTGATAATATTTTAAAATCTTTTTAATATATATTAAAGTCCTTTCATATTTTTTTTTGTTAATTATCTCTGGGGGTGGGTGGGAAATCCATTCTTAAATAATTTCTTTCCAATAAATTAATACTTCTTTTATATAGCTTATTTTTCTCATCCCTTTATCACACGCCAAAGGGGACAGAAAATTCTTTTGCTTTTGTTTTCACATGTAAGAACATTCATAAACATGGCTGTTGTGAGAGGAGGAGAGACCCTCTACCAAAGCAATAATAAACTCAACAACAGAACACCACTCTGCTTTTTTTTCAGCCTGTCACTACACTGGCCCTATGTAGCAAAAGCACAGGCATCAAAATCAAGTGGGTTTAAGAGGCTCGGTGGTCTTGCTTGGAAAAGTAGTCATGGTGCAGGACGGCTGGAAGGGGGTTCTCCTGAGTTGTTGATCTGACCTGATTGGTTGAGATTCGCGAGTGGACCATCCCTCAAGCCAAGGCGGGGCGCTGCCCCCCCTTTTCTTGTCTTACAGATTTTTTTTAAAATGAAATGAGCTGCAAGTAAAGAGGAGAACAAAGAGGAAAGAGAGAGAGAGACTGACACAGACATTAGAAATGGGTGAATGGTGAGGTGATATAAAAAAAGGATGACTTTGGACCTAAGAAGAGCCTCAGAGGCTCACAAAGTTTCATGCCCAAGGCATATAATGTCATCATTTGGCCTCAAAACTGCAGGGAGAACAATTCCCTGAGTAATTACTTGCTTAGGAAGAAGGGTCCCAGTGCTTTTGGTGTGAACAGAAGGGGGTTCCTTATTTTAAGAGGAAGCCTGAAGGCCCACAGCAACCAAAATCTCTGATCCAATGATAGCTTTTCTCTCTCCATCACTGCCAGATGATTTCTGGTGCTTATACAGCTATGGATCCAAAGGCAAGATGGAACACAAGGGAGCAACATTTAGAGAAAGATATGGCAATGGTGCAAGTGTTAGCAGCAATGAGGAAGAGAGCAGAACAGAATTAGGTGTCTGAACCACCGAAAGAGTCCAAAAACTTATAGGGGCAACATGAACTAAATGTAAACCTCGCTGCACGTTAAACAAAACCCCCAGAGATTACAGCACCGAGACTGAAGCTGCAGCCTTCTGCTGCAAGTGGCAATGAAGATACAGATTTTCGAGATGCCTTTTTGGACTTGTCTTGGTGAAAAATAGCTGTAGTCCTTGTGGTGGTTTTAAAAGGAAGAGTGCCCACAAGGGAAGGATGAAATGCAGCAGGCCAAAGACACTTAAAAGGCAGCCAGGGCTCAACAGTAGGAAATGCATTTCAACTGTTATAAACAATTGGGTCTGGGCAGAATGTCATTCCAAGGATCTCCAAAATCTCCTTCAATGGAAGACACTACAGGCCAGTCATCACAGCCAAACCAGTAATCTTGAAATACTTGCCAAAAGGTTTAGTTAAGTCATAATAATGCCCACTGCCAAGATAGCTTCCAGTCCAACAGGACAGAATAAAACTCGGGTTCATGCTTGCCCACTGCCATAAAGAATGCATGACAAGCTAGTCAACTTTGGTGCTGCGACACTCTCTGAAATGACCTCCACTTCCTGCCAGGCTACCACCACCACCACCACCACTTGGTTTCTTCTACTGGTAATTGATTCAAGTATCCAACCATCAAGATTAACATAAGACTGGATTCTCACAGGGGACAGTTTTACCTTGCCAAGAAATGCCCCAGGAAGGAAGAAGAGGAGTATTCCATTGCTGCTTTAAGAAGAGAAGATTGCAGCAGGAGAGTGGATAATCCATTATTGGAGATTCCAAGATTGTGCTTCTTTTTGAGAATGACATGGGACCATGATGTGGCAGCCGGGAAGATTAGAAGAAACTTGTGTGCCAGGTGTTAACAGCTGTGGACCAATCCAAAGGGAGCTGCTCTGCTACTCCCATGATGCTTTGAGCATTCAGAGACTGGCTCTCATTCCTTAACTCCCTGCAATGTACAAAGATCCCCACTGCAACCAACTGCAGAACAAGGGGACTTGCAGGGAGGTCACGACCAATTCATTCTACATGCTACAAAACTTCTGGATAACCTTGCAGCCTTTGAGGCACCTAGAACCCAACCTTCTGTTGAGAGATCCTTCCCCATAAACTCCTACAATGCTGAGAGCCTCAACCTTGCAAGGGCCCTAAGCCAGAAAAGAACCAAGCAAGACATAATGTTGGGCACTGGCGGAACAGCTTCACCTTGCTGCTGCTGGTCCCTCTCCCAACACCCAACAGCTCTCAGGTTGGTTAGGATATTGCAAGAGTTGACACTAGACAGGTGGTGCAGACACTGACGCATTTTTCATAGTTGTACACACCAAAAGTTGCTGCGCCTTGGGTGGACCTTCCTGGGAGACTGCACTTGCTCAGGCCATACAGCACTGCAAGCCCAATAGAGCTGCCTCTGCTGGGGTCATCATCTCCATGTCAGGCCTCTCTTAGCTAGCAAGCCACCATCCTCAGCACTACAAGCTGTTGTGTGTCCACAATCTGCTGAAAATTGCAACCGAGATACAAGTTGAGAGTCAGAGGCTGAAATCACATCCCAGCTAACTATTGCAATTCACTCGCCTTGGCAGAACCAATTTGGATAGTTGGGGTGCAACCGTTATTGCATTTGGAACAACAGAAATGGAAGCGGCAGGGGAGTCCTCTTTTACCAAACTCCTGCTAGACTACAAAACTACCACTGGCCCCTGCTCAGTGCTGCTGCTTCTCCACCAAAAGCTCTGCAAGATCAATACATTATATTGCCTATGTCTGTTTACTGCCTCCTTAACTCTGCCCCACTTCCTGTTCCTCCCGGGAATAACCACTGTAGACAGTACTTAAGGAGGGCTGCATTGTCTAAATCAACAACAAACTCTTTGGAAACAAGTGCCTTGAAGTGTGAGAGAGCGCAACCAAAGTCTCTCATGCTCATAACCCCAGCTGCCCTAAGGATAGAGAGATATATGTATATCTTTAAAAGAAAAAATCGGGAATAAATATTCATTTATGGCAGCTCCTGAAGCCACCAGGGATATATTTACAGGGTTTTTTTGGCCAGGATTTTTTGTTTTCCTTTTTCCCCATTTCCCCTTTTTATGTTTCAACACTGTATCAGTCATGCAAATGTACCAAAGCTTTTGCACGGCCCTTGCCAGGAACAATACTTTTTTTTTCAAGGCAAACAAACAGAAGAAGAAAAAGGAGCTTATTTCTCAAATGGGACTCGTTTAACGGAACAGAACTTCTTACAGTCACAGCTTCATTATCACCAGGAGAAGACAAACACCTTTCGGGACAAAGAAACGAAGCATGCAGCTAGCCGAAGGCCTCCTCGACTCAACGGCTTCCCTTGGGCATTCTCCTGCCCCGCCTTTTCCAGCGCTTCCCAATAAGTGCAGATGGGCACAGGAACCGAGACAGCAGCACAGGAGAGAGAGGACAGCGGTGCTCAGTCAAGGAACAATACCAACACGGAAGGCAAGAAGAGTTTCACTAAGACGAGATTCCACCCCAAACAGAAAACATGAAGAACCAGAGAAGACTCCATAGTTATTTGTGCCACATTTTGATAACACACTGGGGTACTGTAGCGACTGGGGATTGGTTGGTTGGGAGAAGGGGGTGAGGGCAGGAAATACTTTCCAAATTAAACGAGGAGACTCAAATTTAACCGAGTGGAGTAGATTTGCCTGAAGATAGTCTTGCAGGTAACAGAAGTTCCTGCCCCAGGCATACGGCTTTTTGCTTCATTCTTAGGAGGAGAATTGAAGTCACCTTGTATCCCCCACAGTAAACAGGTGTTAAGGAAGGAAGGGGGAAAATAACAGCGCAAGAGCGGCGGCTCTTTCCTTTTCTTTGCCGCTTCCACAAAACTGGTCTCCAAGCCCCAAGAAAGCCTTCCCCAAGCATCTGGGTTTGTTTCAGCACAATCCTGAGGTAACCTTATCTTTGTGCAAACCTCAAAAGATGGAAGGGGAGGAAGGGAAGATCTTCATGGAGATGATTGTGCCCTTGTGCCCATGGCAGATCCTGAGGTTGGCTGTGATTGCTTCCCAGCTCTCATTCCAACATGGCATCCAGTTGGTCCGCAAGGTCGTCAAACATGCTGCCAATGTCATCGAGAATGCTGACTGTGCTCTTGGATTCTGCGGTGGAACTGAGGGCAAAGGACACCAGCGCGAGTTAGGAGAGCACAAGGAAGACCCTCTTTTCTCACTACACAACTTTCTACATTCTCCCATGCCTACTAGCTTTCAATAGCCCTCTCCTCCATGAATTTGTCCAATCCTCTTAAACTTGGCGGCCATCACTGCTCCCTGTGGGAGCGAATTCTAAAGTTACAACTGCACTTTGTGACAAAGGACTTCCCTTTGTCTCTCCTGAATCTTCCAACATTCATCTTCATTGGATGTCTAGAACTCACAGATAGCCAGTGAAACTGAATGTTGGGAGATTCAGGAGAGACAAAAGAAAGCGTTGTGAGAGAGGCAGAAAAACTGTTCTCCATCAATTTTTTTGATGCCATACATCATTTTATAAACTTATATCACGTCACATGGACTGATCAATTAACATACAGTACTTTGTCTTCCATCCACCCATTTCATTGGATTGCCCCAACCACTCTGGGCAGCTTCCAACAAATTAAAACACAACAAGACATCAAACATTAAAAACCTCCCTATACAGGGAAGTATACCAAAGAAGAACCAAAGAAAGAAAACCAAAGCTGCTTTTTCTGAGTCTCTTTAATGGAAACAGATCACTCACGAGGGCTAGCTAGCCACGCTTCCCTGACTCCCACCTAGTACCTCTATTCCAGCAGCCTTTTTCTCTTACATGCGCTGGCTCTTCACTTTTGTTTTGCTCCCATCCCTCCATCACCACCACCATTCCCACTCGCCCAGCCCAGTAAAGGCCCTTACTCTGCTGCTTGCCCATCCTCTTGCTTGATCTTTTCCTCCACGGCTTGCAGAGCAGCAGCCAGGGAGGCGCTGGTCTCCTCCAGCTTCTGGTGCACGCTCTCCGTGCTGACGATCTCTACCGACGGCCCAGCCATGGAAGAGCGGGGAGGCTTGACTGGCACTGTCTGAGGGGGGGCCCCGCCGGGAGATAATGGCTTAGCCGGGCTGGAGCACAGTGAGGGGGGCGTGCTCGAAGGCTTGATGGTGGGCGCCAGCTGCTTGGCAGGCGACGGCGCAGGCGTGGAACTGGCACTCGCCGACTGCAGGGCAGCGTGGACCTTAGGCTTGGGCGCCGTCGGGGGTGGTGTGGGCTTAGGAGAGATGGGCGGCGGTGGGGTGCCGTGGACACGCTTCACCTCTGCGAGAGAAGAGAAAAAGAGTTGCTTCTTCGCCACTTCCTTACATGCAATTTGTCCTTTTCACAGCTGCTACACACTTGGGTCAACGTCCATTAATTTCAGTGAGTTTAATCTGAGTAAGCACTAACATTGGATACAACTCCCTGACTCTCTAAGGCAGGGTCCTGAGGACTCTTGATCTCTTTCAAGGCTTGAGAACATAATGAGAGCCAAAGGCCAATTCAGGTCAGCATCGTCTTCTCACTGTGGCTGGCAACAGTTCTTACTTTTGCAAGTTTCCGGCAACTGGCATTCAGAAGCATACAGTTGTACCTTGGAAGTCGAATGGAATCTGTTCTGGAAGTCCATTCAACTTCCAAAACGTTCAGAAACCAAAGCGTGGCTTCTGATTGGCTGTAGGAAGCTCCTGCAGCCAATCAGAAGCTGTGGAAGCCACGCCGGATGTTCGGCTTCCGAAAATAGTTTGAAAACCGGAACACTCACTTCCGGTTTTCGATCGTTTGGGAGCTGAAACATATGCGTTCCAAGGCATTCAGCAACCAAGGTGCGACTGTACTGACTTCAACCATGGATGTACCACCATAGTGATCAGGGTTAGTAGACTTTGACAGCACTATATCTCAATCAATTTGTCTATTCTTATTTTAAAGCCAACTAAGTTGCTAGTCCTCCATACATCTTATGGCAGTGATCTCTGGAAGGCAGGAAACTTGTAAGAAGAGCTGTGAAGCTGGATCAGGCCAAAGGGGTCCCATCTAGCCCAGTAACTTGTTCTCACAGTGGCCAACCAGGTGCCCCAAAGGGGAGCCCATAAGCAGGACCTGAGTACCACAGCATTCTGCCTGCTTGTGATTCTCCAAGGTTAGATGGCCATCTCTTCTGCAGTTCCGATTCCTGCACTGTAGGGAGTTGGGGAAGGTGGCCCTTGGGGTCCTTTCCAACTCTACAATTCTGTGATTTCCATAAACTGGTATTCATAAGATTGCCCACTCTGACAGCTGGAAGCAGAGTATAGCCACTATGGCTAGTAGTGACTTATTCCATCATTAATATTCTGTCTTTACCACATCAGCAAAGTATTTGCCGTCTAAGACAATAAAATTGTGCATCCTCTCCTGCATTCAGTCACCAGAGACGATAGCCTCAAACCAAGCTCCCTCCATCCCAGCCTGATGACCCCAGACACCTGCCACTTCCCTGCCTCGGCACAGATATCCATGAGAATATGGTTACACCAACCGCAGCCATAGCCACTGAAAGCAGCTTGGCGGGAGTGAAAAGGGCAATGGGAAGAAGAAGAGAAGTAGTGAGTGGGTCAGGAAGGCTCCCTGTTGAGGGAGAAGATAGGTTGCGGTTTCTCCCCCCCCCCCCCCCCATGGCAGGGCACACCTACCTGGACTGCCAGGGCCAGGAATCGGGACCTTTTTGGAAGTGGGCGTAGGAGGCCCAGAGACTTTCTGGGGAAGGACCGGCTTGGGCGAAACCGGCGGCTTGACGGGCCTCTTGGGTTCGCCTTCCGGAGGGAGCTGGGCTGAGGTATTGTCACATTTCTCCTGCTGATCAGTGAGGGCTGTGGCCTCGGCGCCGCTCATCTCGGAGGCCGGCCGGCGCTTGATGGTGGCAGTGCCGTTCTGGTAGATAGACAGCGGCGCCAGTTCATGCTCCTTGTCTTTAGACTTTGGCCGCCTCTTGACCGTGTCCGACTCAGTCAGGATAAACTTGACGCTGTCCTGTTGGCTCTGCTTTGCACGGATCCTCCTCTTGAGAGTGGCACTGGCCTCCACCTTGGAGAGGTCCCCGTGCCGGTGGGCCAGCGACAAGCCCTCTCCACCTTCAGCCTTGGCGACCCCCATTTGCCGGGGCCGCTGCTTGATCGTCAGGTTGCCCTCCTCGGCAAAGGGAATGTTCTCGCCAGAGCTGTTCTGCGGGGAGCCTCCGCCGTGCTCCACCCGCAGCCGCTCCACGGGGCCGCCATCTTTGCCCGTTTCTGACTTGATGCTGTCGGAACGCTCACGGCGAGCTGCGGCAACCAGCCCCGTCACGGGGCCGCTGATGGTGCGCCGGCGGTTCACCACTTCGCCATCCGGCCCAATGGCATCCTTGTGCTTGACAGTGGCCAGGACGGTGGCAACGCGGGAGTGCTCTGGGCTGGCTGGGTGCACCGCGACGCCGGGTTGCAAGTAGTAGCCGTCGGGACCCTTCCCAGCTCCGGGCGGCTTCTGCAGAACAAGCCCTCTCCCGCCGCCGCCAATGGACGACATTTCCAACATGGCAGCAATGCTCTTCACACTCCCAGCGCTGCCAGTGTCCACTGTGCCACCAAAGTCGCTTGCCCGCCTCTGCTGGTGCTCCTGGGGTGGTTCCAGGCCCTCCTCTCCTTCCTTGGTGAAGTCATCGGTCATGTTGGTGCTGGAGATGGCCGAACTGGAGCGTTTGGGCGGTGGAGGCGGAGGCCCCTTCTTCTTGGGCCGCACCGCAAAGGACTGGCTGCGGTTGACGTTCTTATCGCCGCCCGACTGTGCCCGCACCGAGTGGCTGCGCCCGACTCGCCGTTGCACGGTGGCGTAAGGCACAGCGTCCGGCACCAGGAGCTCGTCCCGTTCCTGCTCGCTGTCTGACATGGCGTAGCGGTTCAGGCTGTGAGCCCTCTTCTTCGGCCGGCCTCCCTCTTCTTCCCCCTCTGTAGCTTGAGGCGGCAGGCACAGCACGGGCACCGAGACAGGCAGCACGGGCACCGCCTGCGCCAAGGGGCCTGCCGTGTGGACATCTCCCTCCACGGGCTGCGGCATGACGTAAGCAAAGCCCCTGTGCGTGGGGGACTGCGGCAGCGAGCGAGGAGACATCGGGCGGTCTGACTGCGGCAGGAGCTGCGGTGTGGGCTTGACCTTGGCCATGGCATGCGGCACGGAAAGCGCCTGTGGCGAGGATGGGCGGGGCTTGGTGGGTGTCTGCGGCGGAGTGTAATGGCCCGCAGAAGGGGGGAACGATTGCCGGGGCTTTCCGGGAACTGGCGGCACGCTGGCTCTCTTGATGCTGTGTCCGTGCCGGAGACTCCGCACCTCCTTGGGCAGGGTGGCCGGGCCTTCCTTCCCATCCTCGGCCAGGAACTCCTGGCTTTTGGACATGCTGGTGCTGGTGGCTTTGGGTCCGTCTCCCAGCAGCTCCTGGGAGCTGCTAATCTGCTTTGCTCTCCCACTCAGGCTGTTCTCGTGGACGAGGCGGGAGGAATGCCGGAAGGGTGGCGCCCCTTCGCGAAAGTGGCCCACGTGGTTGACCTGCTTTTCCGTCCCCCCCTCCTCACTGGTGCCCGTCATGGCCACCTGCAGCTCGTTGCTCAGCTCGCTGTCCTGGAAGGTCTTCATCTTGGGAGACTGGCACTCGGCTGCCTCCTGCTGAGGGGGTTCTATGGCCACTGAGTCCTGAGACTGTGGCGCCCCTTTCTTCTTCAGCGTCCCCGACACGTACTCGGCCTTCTGCAGCTCCGCCAGCTTCTTCACTGCTAGCATCAGCTTCTTCTGATGGCCTGAAAGAACATGGGGGAGAGAGGAGTCTGTCTCTTTGCACAAAAAGCCCAGTCGGCTGTTCAAAATCCCGAGACTCTGCAAACCACAACAGTGGAAAATGACACATTGCAGAGGGTTGGACCAGATAACCCTTCAGGACACTTCCAACTCTACAATTCTATGATTTTGCGATTCTATATTTTCTTTTATTTCATCAGCTAGGAAAATACTCAGCTCAGTCCTTATAACATTCCTTATAATTTACTCCAGGGAACAGAGTTGCTTTTTTCCAGCCTTGTACCACCAGTCATGAACTGGATTGAGCCAAACCTTCTCCAGTTAAGGAACCAGCTTGTTTTTGCATCTCTCTTACTCCTTGCTACAAAATGCACCATGGATGGATAGGGGCCTTTTCCTGGGCTTGGTCTTGTCCATCAGCAGCAGCAACAACTTTATGTGGCCACTTAACTCTTCCCTGGTATTTAAGGCAAACTCCCCCTCTGCCATAAAAAAACCCCTGATCCTGTGTCCATGGGTCTAGCTGCAGTCTTTTTTCTTTCTTTTACCCTCCACACACAATTGCTTCTTTTGCATGTAATTCTAAGCCCTAGTTTGGTTAGCCTGATTAAGGTCTGTTTGAGCAGCCAAACCTCACACAGCAGGCTTAAGCATGGTTTTCTTTCTGGCAACAAAGCCACAATATGAAGGCATGCTTTGTAGTTGGGCTTGTGAACTGCAGGGCTTGCTTGAACAATGGTTTGGTGTCACATCTAAGTCCAGTAGTGTTGCTTAACTGTTGTTTGGTCATCCCACCCCAAATGTTCACCAAGCTGCAGAGGCAAGACCAGCTGAGGAAAAAACCCCAAACATGGGAGGGGGGGGAGAGAACAAGCCAGGTAGCACAAGCCAGGTAGCTGGTTTGCTTATCTGTGAACAAACCATGGTTAAAACAAACCATGACTTAGAATAATGTGTGAATGCAGCCACTGTAACATCCTTATTGTGTCATTTTCTCCATTTGTCCTCCTTTTCAACGGCATCTTCTAAATAAGGCAAAAGAGAATACTTTTTTAAAGGGCAGGTAAGAGAGTTTGTAGATTTGGCGTGTCACACATTCAACTGGACATCCCTGCCATGCTCAGACTAAATTCTCATTGCAAAAGCAATGTCCCAGGCAATCTGAGCCACCCTCCCTGCCAATCCCACACCTTCCCACAAACAAAGCATGTAGGTAGGTGGCCAGGATGCACAAATGCAAAATCACAAGACATGCTGCACTCCCCTGCCCAGCGCCTTCACTCCCCAAATGCCCAGAGAGAGAGAGACATGGCAGAACCAGGTTGGGAATCTGCCTTTTCTCACCCAGCTTTGTGATGCCGATCTCCTGCAGGTCCTCCCAAGTGATGTCAGTGATGAAGTCAATGTTCTCATAACCATTTTCCACCAGGACCTTGTAATACTGTGCCAGCCCAATCATGGAGAGCCAGAGAGCCAAGTTAGCCTGGGGGGGTCAGAGGACAAAGTATGTAAACAGCACTCCCTGAATCACATCGTAACTGAAACCACCAGAGCTCTGAAATCAAACCTTGGTGCAGTTTGTTTTCTCCCAGAATCCATGGGTTGTTTCCACAGTAACAGTTCGGTCTTTGGGCTGCCATGCTTGGAATCTGTTTTATGGAGTATCCAAGGTACCTTGTTACCAGATCATTGCCAGCCTGTCTATTGAAACTCTATTGTGCCATTTTGAGGATTATGCACCTTTAATTAAACATTTTCTTATTGCAGCTTCCACCCTTTTTATTGCTTTCTGAAGAACAGGACGGCAGGTTTAATAATTCACAATAAAGTCCCTCTTAAATAGCTGTATTAATTGCCCCTTATTGTCAGTTTCTATTTCTGCAAATGGAGGCTTTAGTAGTGGCTTCCTCCAGTGATTAAAGATTGATTGATTGAATGAATTTTATTATTACGGTCACAGACCAGTTCCAGCTGTGATTAAAGATTCTTTCCCCAGTGCTTCCTCACCATGGGAACAAGAACATGTATAACATTCAGGGTAACCCAGAAGGTAATTTATTAGTAACATTGCATTACACTGAACTGGGGGAAAAGGCAGAAACTATAAACGAGAAGCTTTTAATTAATGTTTCAAGGTTCTTTCCTGATTTCTGCTTCAACATTGTAGCTGGATCCTAACTATGAGGAAAGAAACTGCTGGATAATAATACAGTGCTATATTAAGTGATGTATGGGACCAGAATTTTAATTTTGGTTCCAGCTGATTGCAGAAAAGCAGTGCCTTAGCAGCACTTAAGAGAGGCTGAGTGCAGAAGCAAACATGGGGACCCAAAAGTAGCAAGAGACACCCTGGAATTTCTCTTGGTTGGTGTAGGCTGGGAGTTGCCACCTCAGGGTAATGAGCCTGAGATGGTGACCACTCTGTGTGCAAGAAAGAAAAAGCTTACTGGCTTGTACTCTGGAAGCCACTCAGGGATATTTAGGCTGTTGATCTCTGAAGCGATCTTCTTCCTATGTCCTGGTTTCGTGACCCCAATGGCAGTCAGGTCCTACAACAAACAGAAGAGCCACTTCTTACTAGGTGCCGCAAAAGCAGCAAGCAGAACCCCCAAAAAGGGATCAGTGGGAACCACAAAGAATCACCCATCAAGGCAGGAGGGTCACTGGCAAAGCCTTGAGGTTTCCTTTGAACCCGACCAAGTTGTCCACTCGCCCAGCTAGGTAAACATGGCTCGTGGACTGAAGGCAAAGACCAAAAGCGAAGTTAACATCATAATTGCGTACAAAATGTGGCAGCGTCTCCTCCCTCCTAAGAGAAGTGTTCCGGGTGCCAGCCATGGCCTATAATGGGAGGCTCGTTTTGGCTGCCCCCACCCACAGTCTCCACCCAGTTTTCCATTTAACATAAAAGAGAGAGTGTTGCTGGAAAGGAACTAAAACTTGATAGAAGAGATTCTGTAGGCCTACTGTGTAAGGCACATTTGCAAGAACAAGCAACCATGGAGGAAATCCAAGATCGTTTCACCATGCACCTGATACTTCTTATATTTTAAAATATATTATCATCTAAACCAGCCTTCCCCCAACCTGGTGCACTCCAGATGTTTTGGGCATGCTAGTTGGGGCTGATGGCTGTTGTCGTCCAAAAAAAGCTGGAGGGCACCAGGTTGGGGGAAGGCTGATTGAAAGCACAGAATATGTTACGTTGCTTAATATCCATTGCCAGGCAACATATAGAAGACAAAATTACTTGGCAGGGATGCATTGCACACCTGTAAAATTAGCCAGCTCCTAACACCAGAGCTTTGTGTGAAAGAGAGCCTGCCATTGCACCGTGTGGCAAACTCAGCTCCCTCCCACCTCCCTCTTTGCCAGCCCTCACCTCTGGCGTCATCCGGCTGATGGTAGGGATGTCATACCCAGCATTGATGAAGTTGGAGGCATAAAGCTGCAGCTGGAACTTGTATAGCCACTGGTAGACAGCCTCTGAGCTCTGGCAGCAGGGAGATGAGCAATTATTCATGGCTATTTTAAATCCACTTGCAAATTTCCTACCTTGAACCCTTGAAAAAGGGAGAGCTAGATGCTTAAATGAACCAATGCAGCACTGGTGGGTGCTGGTGTGTACACCAATTAACCAATGGTGCTTGCAAAGGTCTCAGTAAATTTCCCCTCAGAAATCTGCAGTACACAGAAGAATATTTGCTCTTCCTGTTTGCTTCCTGTTTCGCGCTGGCGCAGCCCCACAGCAGCCATTTTGTGGCGTGTCCCGCCCCTGTGGCAGCCATCTTGTGACTGGTGCCTGCGGCTCTTTATCAAAATTCCACTGGCCCAGAAAGTCTGGCGACCCCTGAAATAAACAGGGCCGTTCTCTTTCTTTATATCACACAAGAAGTCGCGCCACCAGCTCCCTGCGTGTAGCGCGTTGCAATTTCTGTGATTCAGAGTTTACAAGCACAGGTGTGTGTGTTTGCGAGCTGTGGGCCCTTGTGCTGGTAAAACCCAAACCAATGAATTCAAATTGCTGGACAAGAGTCCCTAGAAAGCCTGGACTGCTCTTTTCCTCAAAACTATTGCTAGGAAGTGTCCCACCTACTTTCCCACATGCCTGCGCTATTCCATCAATACCACAACACCAGCCCCCAGCAGCGAGTTTCTCAGACTTGCCTTCCCTTCTGACATGGGCTCCACTTTCTTCGGCTGCTCACTGTAGGGCTGCCCTGGGTATGATGAGGTGCCCAAACTATGCGTCCGAGAAGAACCTGGAACAAAAGCAGGCAGGGAGGCGGTGGATTAGCATTACGGAGAGGCCTGCTGGGACCCTTCACACAAAGGCCAACAGCAAGGATGCCAGGTTGCCCACCACATTTCAGATCTTGGGAGAGCAGTGGGCCTCATCAAGAGCCCCTGGTTTGTCAACCTCTGAGCAACATTTGAAAGTGGCTCCCAGCTGCGTCTCTCTCTCTCTGTCGTAAGAATGCCAGACAGGACATTTATTGCCCTTGAGCTCCCATGAAAGCAAGCGGCAAGGTTGGTGTCCAGCTGTCCATGCATCAAGTATCACGGACAGGGGCATCTTTCAGCCTCAGGGCCCCGTGGACCCCCATGGGAGAGGCAAAAGTGTGTGCAGCAACAAATGTGTGTTTTCATTTTGTGCAGCAGACTGCATTCCTGCCATGCAAAAGTCAAGAGGCTTCTATCTATATCTACGCAAACACAGGCACCTCCCTATCAGAAAGGATGACATCAGAAGAGCCTGTTGAATCAGTGTTGAATCAGGCCTATAGGGGTCCAGCATGCTGTTCTTACCTTTGCCAACCAGGTGCCTGTGGGAAACCTGGAAGCATAATGGCACAAATGGCTTAGCGGAAGGGAGCCTGATTTGCACGTAGAAAACCCCCTGCCTTAAAGCACAGTGAGCTGCTGCCAGCCAGTGTTGCCAACGCTGAGCTGGATGCACCAATGGCCTGAGGCAGTAAAAGATGGCTTCCTGCATTCCTTAAAGGACCACAGCTCAGTGCCAGAGTGCCTGCTTTGAGTGCAGAAGGTCCAGGTTAAATCCCCGGCTTCTCCAGATAGGATTGGGGAAAGCCTCCCTGCCTGAAATGCTGGAGAACCCCTGCCAGTCAGTGCAGACAGTACTAAGCTAGATGGGCCAAAGGTCTGACTCTGTATAGAGGCAGCTTCCTACGATCCTATGACATGTCCCACCCAGGCAAACGGAGCAGGGAGAGGGAAGGGTTTGGCCTGGGGAGTGAGGACAGGGATGATCCTGTGGATAAGTCAGAGGGCCAGGCAGGGAGTCCAGGGGGTGGGGGTGCATTGAGGTTTCTCACCTATGACCTAAAGAGAAAGAGGGAGCCCCAGAAATTCTGGGTTGGAAACAAAAGGCTAAGTCACTGTCCCAGAAGCAGAGGCCTGGCACCTGTGTCCGCACAGCGGGGCAGGGGTGGAACCAGTCCAAGATGGCAGCCAAGGTGACCTTGAAGCTCCCCAGCGAGGAATCGGTGCTCTCTCTCAGCCAGCAGGCACGCAACCCAGCCATCTGGATCAAGGGGGTGAAAGCACCCCAAGCCTCCAAGAGAGATCTTTGGCTAGACAGGTAGGGGGCCTGGGTTTCTTGGCGGATGCTAGCACTGACAACCCCCACCCAAAAAATAAAAAGACAGACTCTACTCCAGAAGCTGCATCTTCCCTTTCAGAGTCCACAGAAACTCCTGGCCGATAATAAGCAACCCTTTCTCATGCTGGAGAACGTCCCTGGAGCCACACCTTGAGCTCCACAGACTGCTGAATCTCCACGCTTGAGTGGCAGAGCGAGGCTGAGGAGAAACTTATTCCACTTTGGAAAAATCAACCTGAAAATGCGACACACACACAGACACGCACACTCCCGGGACGCAACCGTCTCGGCATTCCCACCTGAGTCCTGCCTGAAAAGGAACATGTGCAACATCACCCTTGAGAAGCAGGCAGAGCTTAAAGGGGGGGGGAACCGCCATCTGCCCATCTCCGCGTTCCCCAACCGGGAACATCGTCACACTTCTGAAGACGCACTGCCACCAAGCTCAATTCACTGTGCCAACAAGGGAACAGGAACCATCGTTCTCAGGGGTGGGGTGGGGGTCCGCCGAGACCCACCTCCTGGCAACCTGTGCCTGGGGGACCTAACAGAGACCTCTAGGAAGCGGGGTCCTCATCAGTATTTCAGAAAGGGATGTCTGGAGCTCAGAGCCCCCTCAAAATAGAATGCAGATACACGGGTTATTGGTTTTTTCGAAGGGGGGTGCAGGCAAAGGCAGACCAGCCAGCGATAAACAGCAATCGGGGACCAGATTGCTCCTTTGCTGGAGGTTGGAGGACAGCCAGGAAGCCAGATTGTGGGGTGGGGGGCTCTTTCTGGGACACAGGCACCACCAAACCCCCCCACCAACCTCACCCTGGCAGCAGCACCCCACTCCACCCCAATTTCCCCCTACTAACCAAAGCAAGCGAAGGCATGGCAGCAGCAGAGAGGAAGGGTCATGTTTAGCTCGGAAGGTTCCCCTGCAGCTCTTCAAGGAAATAAGGGGGGGGGACCCAAAAAGGCTCCGGCGGATGAGCTGTGAGCATCCACGCACCTGCAGGCGTCTCCAGTGCTTTGGCAGGCCCATCACCCACGCCGGATTCTTGCACAGACGCCTTCTGGGAGAGGACGGTTGCCAGAAGCTGAGGAATGGCAGGCGGGGGGGGGGTGAGAAAAACACACACACTGTTAAAAAGAAAGAGACTGCAAATAGGGTCCTGGAAGGCAGGGGGGAACTGGCAGCCCCCCCACCCCCACCCCACCCCAAAAGATCTAAGACTCTGTTGGCAAAGCTACTCATTTGGGTACAAGAAGGAAAACAGGTGGCACAATGGCACGACTGCTTGGCATGCGTGCCTTGCAGTACAAATTTTGAAAGAGGCTTCCGGTATCTAGAAAAAGGAACGGCTTGGGGGGCAGGGGGGGCAGTGCAAGGAAGTCTCTCTCTCTCTCCCTCCCTCCTCCTCCTGGCCCACTTTTTCCAGGGAATGGAATGAGCCCCTGGTCAGCTTGCCAAGTAGTCAGAAGAGGTGCACCAACGCAGGCTGCAGGCACCAGGGGGCAGCAGAGGACGTGCAAAACTGCCAATGGTATCTAAAGCTATTTTCACCAACCTGGTGCCCACCCCCCTCCCAAATGTTTTGAACTACAGCTCCCATCAACCGCAGCCAGCAAGGCTGTAGTCCAAATCCTCTGGAAGGCTGCCCAACTCAACTTGCAAGGGAGAAAGCTTTCTTAGGACGTAGCTGAGCTTGTTTTTGGAAGCCAGGGTGGTGTAGTGGTTTGGAGTGAAGGACTAGGACCTGGGAGACCTGGGTTCGAATCCTGGCTGAGCCGTGAAGCTCACTGCATGTGACCTTGGACCAGTCACTGTCCTTCAGCCTACCCTACACCACAGGGTTGTTGTGAGGATTAAATGAGGAGGAGGAGAACCTCTTGAACTTCTTGGAGAGAAAACAGTGGGATGTAAATGTGAATAATAATAATAATAATTTTAAGTGCTGGGATTCAAACAAGCCAGGATGTGGGGGTTTTTGTTTTGGGGAGGGGAGATAATCCTTGCATCTCAGACTCTCTTGATGAAGATAACTTCACTCCGAACATGCTTCAAGGCACATGATCCCTTTAGAGAATCGTGGAATCATAAGAGCTGGAAGGGACCCTGCGGGTCATCTAGCCCAACCCCCTGCAATGCAGAGACAACGTAGGCAAGCTCACCTTGACGCCTTCCGAGCCTGGGTGGAGGGGGGCGTGGCCTCCGCTGCCGGTGCTTTGGCCACTCCCCGAACTCCGCCCACTGGCCACGCTTCCCGTGCTGCCCACACTGCTGCGGTCACCACCTAGCCAACAGGGAGGGGAGAGGTGGTTAAAGGTCCAGAGGGGCAGCAAGAAAAAAGAAATTGAGCCTGACTTGTCTCTGCAGCATGTTAAGCACTCGCCTGGTAGCCAGGGGTGAGCACCAGGACCACCGCATACAAGGGAACTGTGAGCCAGCTAGAGGAAGGAGCCCCAAGCAGAGAAGCCAAGCAGGCTCCTCGAGGAGAAAAAGGTGTGGTATAGATGCAACAAATAAATAAAACTTGGGATGGAGGGACCAGGTGTCATGGCAGACACACAGCTGTTGCCAGTGATATCTCATTCTCCCCCCACAGGAACATAGGAAGCTGCTTCACTCCGAGTCAATCCGTTGGCCCATTAGTTCAATACTGTCCACACTGGCTGGCAGCAGCTCTCCGGGGTTTCAGGCAGGAGACGTTACCAGCCCTTCCTGGGGTTGCCACTGGGAATTGAACTGGGGTCCTTCTGCAAGCAAAGCAGGCACTCTGCCACTGAGCTGCAGCCCTTCCCAGGAGCTTAGAAAGCTGCTGCCTCATGATTATGACCACTGGCTCATCTAGCACAGTATTGTCTACACTGGTTGGCAGCAGCTCTCCAGGATTTCAGCCAGGATTTATCTGGAGATGCTGGGGATCGAACCCGGGACCTTCTGCATTGCAATGCAGGTGTCCTGCCACTGAACCCCAGCTCCAGAGTGCTGGACCAGATGGGTTTCTGGCCTGATCCACCAGTGCCTTTCTGATGCTCTTACCTGCGTAGGGTTTGCGAAGCACCCAGATCTCTTCTGGTGGGGCTGGTGTGCCAGCGCCTGGCGATGGGGACAAGTGGGACGGGCTGGCGTCAGACCCTCGGGAACCTTCTTGGCCAAAGACCACAGGAAAGATAGCAAGAACATGAAGCAAGTCAACAGAACCCCATGAAATTGTGTGTGAGCCAGAGAGGAGGGGGCACAAATGCCGGCAGCTGCCCCCACAACCAACCTCCATATCTACAGGGTCTGGGAGGTGGTCAGCCTGCAAGAGGCTGCCCCTCCCTCCGAGGGGGCACCAATTATTGCCCAGGGCTCAAGAGAGTTATTCTCAGCCATTGCAATCCTCCCAGAGCATTCCGACCCACCCTGCCCCCCCCAGCACGGACTAAGGTCCAGAAGAAGAGCCTGCAGGATTAGGTCAGCGGCCCATCTAGCCCAGCATCCTGTTCTCACAGTGGCCAATCAGGTCACCGTGGGAAACAGGATTCGAATGCCAGAGCCCTCTCCTTTCCTGTGGATCCCAGCAACTGGCAATCAGAAGCATTGCTGCCTCCCAAGTGTCAAGGCAAAGCACAGCCATCCTGGCTAGCAGCCCTCAACAGCCTTACCCCTCCACGAATTTGTCCAAACCTCTTTTAAAGCCATCTGAGTTGGGGGCCATGCCTACCTCCAGTGGGAGCGAGTTCCACAGTCGCTTTGTGAGCTTCAAGGGCATGAAGGTGGCAGTGGCTGCCTGTTCCCTACATTTTGCCCTTAGCATCTCATACTCAAGAGACACAGGGATCTATTGTAGGGGCAAGGGGGTAAGGAGAGTGATTTATTGATATCTATCTACCTATTGCATGAAGGTGGCAGTGGCTGCCTGTCCCCTACATTTTGCCCTTAGCATCTCGTACTCAATAATAATAATAATAAATTTTTATTTATACCCCGCTCTTCCCGGTTCAAAGATCGGGCTCAGGGCAGCTAACAACAAATTTAAAACAATTATAAAAGCAGTATACAGTATACAGTGTTATACAGTATAAAAACATGAATAACAATAAAAATCAAAAATCAATACTCAAGAGATACAGGGATCTATTGTAGGGGCAAGAGGGTAAGGAGAGTGATTTATTGATATCTATCTATCTATCTATCTATCTATCTATCTATCTATGTATCTATCTGGGACGTGGGTGGTGCTGTGGGTTAAACCACAGAGCCTAGGACTTGCCGATCAGAAGGTCGGTGGTTCAAATCCTCGCGACGGGGTGAGCTCCCATTGCTCAGTCCCTGCTCCTGCCAACCTAGCAGTTCGAAAGCACATCAAAGTGCAAGTAGATAAATAGGTACCACTCCGACGGGAAGGTAAACGGCGTTTCCGTGCGCTGCTCTGGTTCACCAGAAGCGACTTAGTCATGCTGGCCACATGACCCGGAAGCTGTACGCTGGCTCCCTTGGCCAATAAAGCGAGATGAGTGCCGCAACCCCAGAGTCTGTCACGACTGGACCTAATGGTCAGGGGTCCCTTTACCTTTACATCTATCTCCCAAAGCAGCTTACAAACCGCAGTCAGAGGCAGCACTGTTTCCAAACACCAATTGCTGAAAATCAGAAATGCATGAGGGTGGGGGTGGGAGAGTTCCTGCTGCTCTCAGGTTCTGCTTGCGGGCTTCCATTGGGGACACCTGGCCGGCCGCTGTGAAAACAGGAGCCTGGGCTAGATGGGCCACTGGCCTGCTCCAGCACTGCAGGGCTCCTCTGCTGGCCCAAATAAACCACCATGCAGGCGAATCCTGTGTGTATCTCCATTTGTGTTCTCTGGCCACACGTATGGGGCTAAAGCTAACAAGTGGAGCGAGCCAGCGCTGCCCTGAAGAGTCCCTAGTTTGGCTTAGCAACCAAGAACAAAACTTTTCTGGTCTACCCATTTATACGGACAGGGATGTTTGTCCCCCTTGTACAAGGAGCCACACGCTGGGGCGGGGGGGCTGTTGGGAGAGGGAGAGGAGGAGGGAGGAGATGGGATGCAGCGGTGCTAAAACAAACACTAAAATGGTTCTCAACAGGGGAAAGGGAAGCATTTGCACTCCGGGGCTCACACCTCACTCAAGTCATGCTACACCTCACATTGCAACCCATGTCTGCCTGTAACACAAGCCACACCTTTGCAGATCTTCATTGCACCCCCCAAGCACCCTGCTTTTCTGAGTCTAGGGTTCCCACCTTTGTTCTTGCAAAATACAGGGTGCAGCAGTTGGGGGACATTTGTTTTTGGTTTTTTTTAATCTGGTGCTGAAGTGACCTCAAAGCAATCCATTGCAATTCGTTCTCTGCAATTCGTTACTCACACACACACACACACAAATTTGTAAATCTGTCTGTGCTTGGCTACCCAGAGCTTAAACACATGCCATTTCATACATCCATTCAAACACATGCATTTGGAGAGGATCCCTAACTTGGCACACAGAGAGGAAGTCAGAGAGGAAAGACCTGAAATGCAGGACAGAACTGCATCAATACAGGACGTAGCACTTGACATTGAATTACAGGGCAATCCTGTATTATAATGGGCCTTGATGGCAACCATACAGTTTCTACCCCAGCCTGGGGCTTTCAAGATGCTTTGAACTACAACTCCCATCAGTCCCAGCCATCATGGCCCTGGGATGCTGGAGCTGATGGGAGTTGCAGTCCAGAACATCTGAAGGACTCCCAAGTTGGCAAAAGCTGGCTCCAGCCGTTCTGCCTTTGCCACTTCTTACTCTCCTCTGAAACGACTTCCCTCCTTCTGCACCTTAGACCTGAAACTGACACACACACACACACACACACACACACACACACACACAACCTTGGACTTCCATCTGCTTTCATAAGTGGCAACATATCAGGGTGTTGGGACTAGATAGGTGAGTTTTGGGTCCCTTCCAGCTCTCCAGTTCTATGATTCTATGAACAAGGGAAGCTTCTTGCAGGCAGATTTTGCCAAGGAGTATAATAAAGAAGCCTCCTTTGGAAAACGAACATTTTTTTCTAAAATACATTCAGGAGTGCCAGATTTTCATTCTTTCGTTTTGTCCTAAGCTTTCATCATTCACAAAATACTGCCCCTGCCCCCAGAATTGCACAATCTAATTTGCAGAAGAGAGTGTGTAATATTGATTATTTATAGGAATCGGGGGCAATGAGGGCATTCATCATCATCATTGCTCCTCTGGGTAGCTACCGGCTGCCGGCTCTCCTCTCCCAGAATCCCCCTGGGAAAAACACTGCAATGATGATGATAGGCCAGGGATCTGGTTGGGGTGTGTGTGAGGGTTTCATAGCCCTCCAAACCACCCAAAATTTCAAGCCAATAATTCTCTTTGGAGAGTTTTCAGCTCGGCCAAAAATTTAAGACTGTAAGTTGCTTGGGGCAGAGACCTCTCTTTTTCATTTACTTTGCTTGGCAAGCCCCTCTTTGCACCGTGATATTACCAGGCGTTGCATAAATTAATATGCAGATCATATCATCAGAACCGTAAAGTTGGAAGCTATTCGAAGAATCATCTAATCCAAACCCCTGCAATGAAGGAACCACATACAGTGGTACCTCGGGTTAAGAACTTAATTTGTTCCGGAGGTCCGTTCTTAACCTGAAACTGTTCTTAATCTGTGGTACCACATTAGCTAATAGGGCCTCCCACTGCCGCCGCGCCGCTGCCGCGCAATTTCTTTTCTCATCCTTAAGCAAAGTTCTTAACCCGAGGTACTATTTCTGGGTTAGTGGAGTCTGTAACCTGAAACTTCTGTAACCTGAAGCATCTGTAACCCGAGGTACCACTGTATTGAGAATCCCTGACAGATGGGCTATCCAAACTCTACTTACAAACCTCTGATGAAGGAGAGTCCACCACCTTCCGAGAGAGTCCATTCTACGCCAAGCAGCTCCTACCCTCAGAAAGTTCTTCCTACTGTAAAGCCTTGTAATTTTTTGTTATTTTCAACCTCTCCTGCAAGCCTGAGCTTGTTCCAAACTTCCGAACTCCTCCTTGCAAGTGTTGGCTACTTGTGTATACTCTTCCTTTGTGATTTCCCCTTTCTTATATGTGCCCCTTTCTTTTTTATATTTTTATTAATTTTTAACATATCATTTTCAATACAGTGATACCTCGGGTTAAGTACTTAATTCGTTCCAGAGATCCGTTCTTAACCTGAAACTGTTCTTAACCTGAAGCACCACTTTAGCTAATGGGGCCTCCTGCTGCCGCCGCGCCTCCGGAGCATGATTTCTGTTCTCATCCTGAAGCAAAGTTCTTAACCTGAAGCACTATTTCTGGGTTAGCGGAGTCTGCAACCTGAAGCGTATGTAACCTGAAGCGTATGTAACTTGAAGCGTATGTAACCCAAGGTACCACTGTAATTATAAAATATAATTTTGTATCTTATACAATTTTTTGACTTCTGCCAATCACATCTGAAAATTTTCCAATCTTTTCCACTTAATTTACATTTCATACTTCCACTATTACATTTAAATATCATAACTAATGTCTCTCTCCTTTATCTTCTTTGCAATATTTCATATATTTCTCCCTACAAAACTTCTTGCAGTCCTACTAGTGTAATTTGTTTATATGTGCCCCTTTCAAACCTCGGCTCTTCAGAAGGCTCCTTATGCAGCCACACTTTCTTTCGACACCTGACCCACATCCTTGGACGCATGCACACACAGAGAGCAGAACCCGGATGAGGACGGGGAATGAGAGGAATGCAGGAACCCCCCTGGGAGCAACGCAAAAACATGACAAAAGCACAAATCAGAAGCAAACGAAGCGATGCAGGACAGACTACCTGGGATGGCGCCAGGCCCTTCCACAGCGCCGTGGGGGAGCCGGCGGTAGCCAAAGGAACTGAAAAGAGGCTGGTGGGGGTTTGGTGGAGGTGGAGGCAGGAAATGGACCTGATGATGGGAGGAGGAGGTGGTGGTGGAGGAGGAGGAGAAGGAGAAGCAGGAATGGCCGTTAGGCACCGAGGCCCCTCCAGCTGGGAGGGAGATGGCTTGAAACTGCCCAGGGTAAGGCCCAGCGTCCCACGGACCTGGCAATAGAAACAACAAGAGGCAAACCGTGAAATGGGTCCTGCAGACCTGGAGAAGGAGGAGGAGGAAGGTGATTTTTAAGCTGCCCATCAAAGTTGGAAGATAGGGAGTCAGACCCATCTAGCTTCATGCTGTCAGCACTGACTGGCAGTAGCTCTCTGGGGTTTGGGACAGGAGACTTTCCCCAACCGTTTCCTGTGTGGCTGCTTTTCACTGAGTCCACCTAGCTCAGTGTTGCCTTCACTGATCCACCTAGCTCAGTGTTGCCTACACGGGCCGGCAGCGGCTCTCTGGGGGTTCAGATGGGGCTCTCTCCCAGTCTTACCTAGAGACGTCAGGGATTGAACCCGAGACCTTATACATGCTACTGCCCTTCCCGTTAGGAATGTAGGAAGCTGCCTTAGACCAAAGGTCTAGCTTGGTATATCGAGCTCAGTAGTGTCGACACTGACTGGCAGCAGCTCTCCAGGGCTTCAGGCAGGGGACATTCCCATCCCAACCTTTCTGTATGCAATGCAGATGTTCTTCTACTGAGCCAGCCTGTGATCCTATGGAAACCACATCTGCACTTCCTGCCCCAGCCAGCTGCAAAGAGTCATAATTGTTAAAATTTGAAGGGACCCGAAGTCAGCTAGTCCAACCCATTGCAATGCAGGAATCATAGCTGAAGAGAGCCATGGAAATTGGGTGGGCCTCAGCAGGAGGAGCTCAAAGGTCCTGCGTATGCTACAACCTCCCTGGCATTCCCAAAGAACAGCCATTCAGGGTGCAGAATCGGAATTGCCTCCGCTCCGACCTTCCCCTTACTGATTTGCTTTATGGCAATGAACAGAAAACTCCAGGGTCTCCATCTGCAAAGGGCCTCGCACCTCAAGAATGAGGCAGGTCAGGTAGAAAGCGATAGGAGAAGAATAACCCACATAGGGAGGAAGTCTTGCCTGTTCGTTTGCTGATCGCTTCGACGAGGGTGGAAGGGAAGTAGCCCACACGGTCATTGCCGGTCCGGTTGTCGTGGATACAGCCTTTCCACCGACCGTCGGCGTGCTGCTCCAAGACCTGGGAAATTGGGAGGGTAGTGGGGGGTTAGTAGAGAAGGGGGGGGACCAAGTAATGGGCCACCTTCAAAGTAGGTTGCTCCAGGGCCTTGACAACAGGTTGCCCATGGGAACAAGAAGATGCCACCCAGCCTGGGATGTTTCAAGGCCTCGAGACGGCCTCCAAGCCCCAGCCCCCTAACTCAAAAAGTCTTCCCTACTAACTCTATAGTGTCCTAACTGCAGTTCCTCAGTTGTGTGCCAGGGGGAGCTGGTCCACGTAGAAACCAGCCTATGGTAAGATGTGCATTCCTTGCTCCGCCCTTTTTGTCTCTGGCCACGCCCACCCATCATGTGCCCCCCCCCCCGACAGCCCGGATTGCAATGTGGCCCCCAGGCTGGCAAAAACCAGGGTAGGACCCTCCAGGTGTTTCATAATAGGACTTGGGGAGAGATCTGGGTTCTAATTCACACCCTGGGCTGGTTAACATTGAGCCAATCACTATGGAATCAGAGTTGGAAGGGACCACAAGGGTCACCTAGTCCAACTCGCTGCAATGCAGGAATCGTCTGCCCCAATGTGGGGTTCGAACCCATGATGCTGAGATTAGGCATCTCATGCATTACCGACTGAGCTATTCCAGGTCCCATCAGCACTGGCCAAGGATCAGGGATGAAAGGAGATGGGATCCAGCAACATCCAGAGGATGCCACATCTCAACCAGGCCTTGTCTTTGGCCCAGAACAGACCCCCTTTGCACAGTGCACTGCCAAGGCTGAAGAGCTTTTTCCAAAAACTCTAATGCTTAGATTACTGCAGTCCACAAGCAGATGGCTGGCTTCAGGCACTTCAGGCAATGCAGGTGGCTAATCCTAAATACAGCTACAATAGCAGCAGGTGCTCTAACTGGCAAAGCTATGGATGTTGATCCGACACTCACACTCTTTGGCTATCCTATATATAGGAACGGGCAGGTTCCTCAAGCTGAAAGCATTTCTGCAATCTCTCACTTTGCCTGGTGGGTGGAACCCTCTGCTACCTTGTCTTTGGGCTCCTCCTGCACCTAAGTGATGGGGGAGGCATCTCCTGAGAGGTGTCTAGGACCTGTGAAACATCCCACTCTGGGCAGACAGGGATGCTCCCAGTATCCAAGGGCACCTGGGGAAGGCACGTCAGAGAGAGGCTCTGTCCAACGTGGAGAGGGAGGTTGGACTCCCAGGATATCCTATGTATGGTACCATCACATCTTGAGTAGGGGCTACATTCCAGTGATGGTGCACATACACAAAAACACCTATATTTGAACTTGCATAAGCATCCTTATCTTCCACAGCCGATGCACCAACCTGGCTTTACCCCCTCTCATTCCCCAGCAATCAGCAAGGTAGAGAGCGTAAAAACTCTCCACCTGGATTACTGGGCAAGTCTCGCTCGGGGTGCAGACTCTGCGGGGCTGCCCAAATTCCCACAAGATTTTGCGAGAGCACCCCTGAGCAGGGCTTGCCTGGGAAACAAGGTGGAGAGCTTAAAAGCTCTTTTTGCTTGCATTTAATTGGCCAGCTTTTAACCACGCAAGGTGTGGGGGTTTTTTAAGCCAAGCAGCGCCGGCAGGTTTCAAATCGCTGTAGGCAATTGGAAGATCCAAGAAATGTGTTGGTCAATGGAACCACCGGGCTAAGCTGGCCCCAAGGTTGGACTTGCATACGACACAGTCGTACCATGCAGGCCGAAAGCATTCCTGCAATTGCTTGCTACCCCTAGTGAGCAGAGTCCTCTGTTCCCTTCCTTTTGGCTCCTTCTGGACACAGGTGACAAGGGAGGCGTCTCTGCCTCCTGAGATGTGGCCATGTCTGGTGCAACATCCCCCTTTGGGCAGGCAAGGACACTCCCAGTGTCCAATGGTGCTGGGGTGAGCATGTCAGAGGTGACAGAGAGGGAGAGGGAGTTCTCTCCTGGCTCCCCTTGCAGATGAAGGAGACCAGGGAAGCCCCTGCCCCCTCTCGGATCCTCACTAGCCGCTTCCTGCATTCCCGACAGAGGCCCCCACATCTGGCTGGAGTCCTCCTCTGGGTCCTCAGCTTATCTCCCATTCCTGACTTGGTCAGCCCAGTGTTAGAATATTCCGTTCCACCTTAAGAGGGACAGACATGACTGTTGTGTGTCACATGCCTGTTTACACTCCAGCACAGCTTGCTGGGAACTTCCGTTTGCATATAGCTTATGCTGCTTGCTTGGACACGAAGGGGAGAAGACACGTTTTTCCTCTTGTCCTGATGTATGCTGTATAAACTGCTTGTAAATATGCTTTACACAGCCTCTCCCTGCACTTCTGTTGTGTGTTTACTCTACTGAGTTGTGTGCCCAGCTTCTGAAGCTCTGGGTCGCAGATTCATGCTGCACCAAGGACTGGTGTTCGGCCGGCACGTTGGCCGGTGGGCTGGAGCCAGCTGGGGGCTTGCCAATTGCCCCCGATTCCTTAGCAGCATCCCAACACCCAGGACAACAGGCAAACTCACTGTAATGATGTCCCCAGCTTTGACGTTGAGGCTGGTCAGGTCGTAGTTGTTGCAGTAATCTTTCACGGCCCTGACCTGCAGGGCGGCGGAAGCATCTAGGCAGAGACAAAGGTAAAGGAGGAGGAGGAGGAGGCAGTTGCATGCATTCTAGCGAAAGAGGCGCTGGGGCTCAAGGCTACAGGGAAGCAGGACTTTTCCACCCAGGGACCCTTCCTCTGAACCCAGCAGAGGTTGTGCGTTGGTGGCAGATGGGTACTCTGTACATGCTTAAAGGCACAGCTTTACTTGACCAAGGAGTGGGGCAGATCTGGGTGATTTTCAGTAAAAGGCAGTGTGGTGTAGTGGTAAGAGTTGTAGTTTAAGACCTGGGCGACCAGAGTTCACTCTCAGCCATGGAACTTGCTGAGTGACCACAGGACAGTCTGCCAGCCAGACCTACTTCACAGGGTTGTTGTGCAAATAAGAACGTAGAGCCGTAGGTGCCTCTCGGAGCTCCTCAGAGGAAAGATGGCATATAAATGTAATAATGAACAGTAAATAAATGGAAGAGGAAGGATTTGCAGCTTCCCATTGTTTAGCAACAGGAAAACCAAAGCAAAGTAAATTGGTAACCCAGGAGAGGTTGTTTGTGTGAAAGGATTGTGAGCTCTGGTTCTGAAAGCAAAACCCTGCACTCAGAACATGCTCAGAGGTGCCTCACTCTTTAATGCTATAGCTGTAGATCTTTTGCACCTGTTCCAGGTGGTAGATGTTTGTGTTCTAGCAAAAAAACGAATCAGACCTTGCCAGCCTGACATCTGCCTGGCTGAAGACATTTGGGGAAACCGAGGCAGAGAAATCCAACTGACAACCTCTTCTGACTAGGGAGGGAAGAAGGCGCCAATTCCCATTCTGCCCTGCACATGTCACGCACAACACTGTTTCATTCTCCTACAGCTCACCTTTTGCCCCAAATTACATTGTTCATCCTGTTGTTTCAAAATTACATAACTTGTGTAATTGCGTAAGTTACTTTTTCATTCCACCCTGTTCATTTCAATGCAAAGGAATGCAAATTGGTGATGGGGTGTGTGCGTGTGTATAATCTGAGGACTAAAATCAACAACAGCAGATGCCAACTATATTTGCTGGGTTAACTTCTGTTCCATAAATGGGGCAATTAAGTAAACATGGGCAATCTGGGCTCCCGTTTCTGTTTTCGTCGGAATTCTCCGGCATCCCTTCTCCTGCCCTGTGTTAATTAAGATGGGAGTGTGTAATTGGCTAAGAATTCTTCCAGAGAAGCCTCCCTAAAATGAGGCCTTGCACAGGTATCGCCCTCCAGCTCCCAGCATTTAGGAATATTCAGAGAAGAGACTCACCTGGGAACAGCCAAATTTGGGGTGAGTTTCTCTCTCTGCTCTACAGATTAAACCCACTTGGAAAACGAATGGTTCGCCCATTGCAAACCGCTTCCTGAAACCTATGTTTATAAACTGCGAGATTCCCAATTCTGAGGTAACTACAGAGCTAGTGAAAGGGGCTGGAAATGAGGCCCACAAACCCGCTAGGTGGCGTCTGGCAACCTGGATTTCCTTTGTTCTCTTTGAAGCGAAATGGGTATAAACAATCAAAACAGGTGGCTGTTGTGATGATGACTGGGAGAGAATGCCTACAACGTGATTTTAGGACTTTAGAGAAAGCACCTACATTAGCTTAAAAACACGCTAGAGGGAGATAGAGTGCCGTGGCATCGCCATTCCTCTTATATTTGGCGTTTATCATTTTCTGACTGTTGAAAGGGCCTCACATTCACAACCCCAAAGCTGCATGCTCCAAAGTGAAGGAAAGAGAAGGCCTTAAGGTCTGTCAGAGAGACCCTCCTTGTGATAGGCAAGATAGCAACTTAAGGCAAGGCCTTCTCAGTGCCTGCCCCCCTCCCCTTATGGGACTCCCCATGCACCACCAGAATGAGATATGTCAAACCTCCACATTAGCTTTATTTATTTGTTGAGGCCTTTGTAGCCTGATTATCCTGATGCTGATTAGGGTTTAAGGTTCCATGTTCCTGTTTTTATATAAAGGGTGTATGATTTCATTCCAGTTTTTTATTTTAAATTTAATATTACAGTTTAATTTAATACTACACCTGTAGACAGCCCTGTATAGGGACGTTTATTGCTTGATGTTTTACTGTGCTTTTAATATTTTGTTGGAAGCCACCCAGAGTGGCAGGGAAAACCCAGTCAGAAGGGCAGCATATAAATTTAATAATAATAATAATAATAATAATAATAATAAGCAGCTGTGTTGTAAGCAGCCTGGTGCTCTGATCCAGAGGAAATGCTGGGTCTAAGAGATACAAAATTAAGTGGGTTGGATCCCACATAGGCCTGCTGAAATTAACATGAAACACGGCTAATGGAGGCCCATTAACCTCAATGGGCCTAATTGCCTGGCATAAAATGAGTTGGGTACAATCCAGTTCAATAAAAGAGCTGTGCAACAACAGCCCTGCCAGGGAGGCCAGCTGTGTCATCTCCCGTTCTGCAGGCTACATTTGTGTGAGGGGAGAAGGCAGAACACCTCCACTCACGTGCGGCCAACTTTAGACTGACCGTAGAGTCGGACGGGGCTCCGAGGATCATCTAGTCCAACCCCCTTTAATGCAGGCATCGCAGCCGAAATCCCTTATCCTCACCTCGGAGCATCTGCTTGATCTCCCTGCTGGCCTGGGTGGCCGTGAACTGGTTGACAATGTCCAGCGCCGTCTGGCTGTAGGTGTTTCGGATGTGAGCGTTGATTCCGCTCTGCGAAAACAGACAGGGGTTGGGAATAGGGTGAGCTGCCTGAGACAAGGAAAATGGAGATCTGGGATTGTGGCGAGGCTAGTGAGGGCAAGGAAGAGCCTGAAGATGCCATCCAGGGAGGGCACCGGCTCTCTGGAGCTCAGGGAACCCTCACCAAGCTCTGCACCTTGGCACAAGAGAGGGGCGGCCCCCCAACTTCTGTGCCCTCCCTCTCCCCGCCATTCCTGCAAGCGGACCAGGGCAGGGTGCTTACATCCAGGAGGAGGCGCACGACCTCCGTCTTGCCGCATAAGGCCGCCTCATGCAACGCAGTGCCTGCCTTCGTCTGCCGGTTGATGTCGATCCCGGACTGGAGCAGGAGTCTGCGGGAGGAAAGAGGGCAAAACAACAACAACAACTAAGCCCCCAAACCCCCGGCAGATGCTCCCAGGTTCAAGGGTACCCGCCAGATGGGCAGAAATCCAACAGGTGCCACTGTGGAGGCCTGGAAATGGAGCTGCAGAGACAAGGAGCCCCCAGACAGAGAGAAGACAAAAAAAAAAAAAAAAAAAAAAGGTCTGGAAACATTCACCCGCTGCAAATCCCACGCAAATATTGTCTTTCATTCTGTTTTCTGGGCTTTCGAAGGAGCCATGGGTCCTTGAGTCTTGAAACCCATTTCCCAGAAGCAGCACTGAAGACCTTTTTTTAATTTCAGTGGGAAAGAAATGAGCGGTGCACTTGCGCATTAAACCCATGGGCATTTGCTTTGGCCAAACGTTTGCTTTCCTATGCACACAGTATCAGTGCCTTACACCAGGAGGTGGAAGAAGAGGCACCCTCGACTCACAAGGCTTTCCACGCACTCCTTGGATCTGGTGCGCAAGACCGTGTGAGCCTGACAAACTAAAAATGGGGAGAAAGGGTTGGGTAGGGTGGTCCTGCTAGATAAGGTGAGCCAGCCTAGCGAGGCCATCCGATACCAGGGTTTATGGGAGCAGATTTGTACCAGCTGGGGCTGATGGGAGCTGTAGTCCCAAAAAGCTAGAGGGCACCAGGTTGAGGATAGCTGAGCTAGGCGATCTCACTTAGCCCCTCCTGGATTCAAAACCACTCCATCAATCAAGACTCTAGCCCTGATGAAACCTCATTTCAGCCTCAATTCTCTGCTCCTCCCCAGGCAAGGTCTCTGAATACTGCTTGCCCCTGGAGGAAGACCCTCACATTTGCTGGGCTATTAAGTGGCTGCTTCCTGTCCACCAAACGCTTGGGCCCCGCAAGACTACCCCATTAATAACTCCCAGGACAGGAAATGACTTGGCCGGGGGAGGGGGAGAGAAAGATGTGTACGATTAATGCTTTGCCTGCAGCTCCTGCCGCCCTCTGGCTTTGACTTCTCCTTTCTGAAGCCTTCCAGGCCCTTCCCTACCTTACAAGGCTGATGCGAGGACAAGCGAGATAGCAGATGCAGAGCATTTCGACAGTTGCCCATAATAGGCTAGGGATGAATCTTTCTGGCTCTCATGGGTAATAAATACTCCAAGAAGCTCAAAATCCAGGCATCCCACACAGAGGCAGAACCCAGGGGGCAAAAGCAAAGGAGGCTGTAATATGGAACATGTTGGGGTTCAACCCACCCCAGTGGGGTCCCCTCAACATGCCAGGGAAGAGAAGAAGCCCTATATAAAGTATTGCACAGTGGGGGCCTGCGCTACCCCAATAGGGACATCCCATCCCATCCATCATTCCATCGGGCTATGGGAGAGGGAGAGAAACTGGTCTGAGACTTCTGCATCCGCTGAAAGGCCACCAGTCTTTGGCTCATCCTCTCCCAACCCAACTGGTCATTGCAAGGACTTCACGACAATGAGCAGTTTGAGCAGCTTCCTCTCTCCCAATTCCATACACGTTGTAGTTTTTTTTTTAAGATCCTAGGCTTGCTGGTAGGAAGAGTCCTATCAAGGATATAAACAATGGTGGAAGTTGAATAAGAACCTAAGAAGAGCCTTCTGGATCAGGCCAATGGCCCATCTAATCCAGGATTGGACTCACAGATGCCCCATGGGAAGCCTGTAAGCAGGATCCGAACCCAAGAGCCCTCTCCCCTCCTGCAGTTTCCAGCAACTGGTTTTTAGGAGCATCTCTCCCTCTGACTGCAAAGGCAGAACAGAGCCATGCTGGCTAGCAGCCATGGAGATCTCTCTCTTCCATTAATTTGTCCAGTCCTCTTTTGAAGCCACCCAAGTTGGTGGCCATCACTGCCCCTTGTGGCAGCGAGTTCCATAGTTTAACTATGTGCTATGTTCTTTTATCTGTCCTGAATCATCATCTTTTTTTTTTTCCAGCTTAAGAGCAGGATTATAGATGCTTTAAAAAATAATAATGCAGTAATCCCTCATCTTACACAGGGGTTTGGTTCCAAGGGTTATGTATATAAACGAAAATTGTGTATGCCCAGGACCCTTGGAGCCATGCCACTGCTAGCAAGTGGGGAGGGGGGGAGAGCACCCCCAGAACAAATGGGCCTTGCCCAGCAAACAAGGCAGAGAACTTAAAAGCAGTTTCCATGCCATGTAACCCAAGCAGACCTGGTACAACGCAAGCTTTTAAGCTCCCTGCCTTGTTTGAGGAGTGAGGTCAACTCAGCCTGTCAGCTCTCAAAGGCCAGGGATGCTCGCGTGAGAACTCACGGGAACTCAAATTATCATGAGCGAGATCTCACGAGAACATCCCAGAGCCAGTGCATGGAAAGGGCCTTGCTAAGCAAGCAAGACTTAAAAGCCCTTTTTGCACTGGTTAACCCCAAGTGGAACTGGCACAATAAGAGCTTTTGCTTGGGACTTGACTTGTGCAATTTCTTTTTCCCCCCATTTTTTTTTATTGATTTTCCACATTTATCACAAAGAAAACATAACAAAACACACAACTAAGAAAAACACAACACACTACAATAAACTAAACTAAACACGAAAGAAAATTATTACTTCAACTACCTAAATCTCTTTACATTGGTGACTGACTTCCTCGAATCCCCTCTAACTGAATTTCATTATGTCACCTGTGTAACAGTTCTCCAAATTCATATTTCTCATAATATTAACTCCTTTCATTTACTAACCTCTTCACCTTTATTAATATTCATTGACTTGTGCAATTTCAACCAGCCCACCTCCAACTGCATGTGGTTGAAATCATGAAAGTCAAACGCATCTAAGATGAGGTGTTGCTGAGAAATACAGAGAAATAAACAAACGTAGGGCAATTTGTCTGTGAACAGAGCGCTAACCCTCCTAACTATTGTGGGAGGAGGAGGAAGAGCAAAAATCTGGTTCCCCACCCCCCAAAAAAGCATTTTAAGAACAATGATATCTAGAAACACGGTCCTGCTCTTCCTCAACCTTGCACCCTCCAGATGGTTTGGGTTACAAATCCCCACCCAGCTTGTCCACTTTGGACTACAAGTCCCATCAGCATGCTGGCTGGGGGCTGATGGGAGTTGTAGTCCCAAACATCGGAAAGGCAGCAAGTTGAGGAAGGCTGCACCACCCCTTCAGGAGCCTCATCCCGGACTCCTTCAAGTGGAAACACAGCACAGAAATCTCACAAATGATCCTAAGCGCTGCGGGAGAGGCCTCCAGAGGCCAAGATTAGCAGCTGCTATCCTGCTGAGATACAAGCCCCAGATTAGCGCAGCGGAGGCTGCAGACAATTTGCTAAGTGAGTTGCGTGCCAGCGGGGTGCACAGGGCGGCTCCCTTCCTAACACATTGGCGCACACCAGAGATGAGAGGTGGACCCGGCAGTCTTGGGATTTGCAATTTCAGCCACTAATGCATCGGGAGCAGAGGGGGGAGGGGGAGGGATAATCCTATGCTGCAGGAAAGCCGGTCAGCCAGTCAGATTGCCAGTGCTGATGCCAAGAGAGAGATGCAGGCACCTAGACCTTAAAAAGCCTGGAGAGCAGATCCTGGCTGGACGCCCAGGAGATTTGTCAAATATCTGAAAGCTGACTGGCACCTTGGCGGTTCTGCAGGCACTTCAAAACGGAGGCTGAAATCTCCCCACGACAAACACTTAATGTTTAATATCCATCTTTCGTGCGCTGTGCCAATGCCTTTCTTCTTCTACCCTTCCCCAGATGCCAGGCAGAAGGGGGCATACCTGATGATGTCAATGTGGCCGTTCTTGGCCGCCAGGTGCAGGGGGCTGGTCCCATTGGGGTCGGTGATGTCTCCTGGCTTCGGCTCCAGGAGGGCGGCACACATGTTGCTGCTCAACAGCAGCTGCACTACCTGGAGGGGCAAAAGAGATGATGATGATGATGATAATGATAAAATAATAATTTATTATTTATACCCTGCCCATCTGGCTGGGTTTCCCCAGCCACTCTGGGCGGCTTCCAACAGAACACTAAAATACAATAACTTATTAAACATTAAAAGCTTCCCTCAACAGGGCTGCCTTCAGGTGTCTTCTTAAAGTTTGGTAGTTATTTTTCTCTTTGACATCTGGTGGGAGGGCGTTCCACAGGGCGGGTGCCACTACTGAGAAGGCTCTTTGCCTGGTTCCCTGTAACTTGGCTTCTCGTTGTGAGGGAATTGCCAGAAGGCGCTCGGCGCTGGACCTCAGCGTCCGGGCAGAATGATGGACGTGGAGATGCTCCTTCAGGTATGCTGGACAGAGGCCGTTTAGGGTCAGCACCAAAACTTTGAATTGTGCTTGGAAACGTACTGGGAGTCAGTGTAGGTCTTTCAAGACCGGTGTTATATGGTCTTGGCGGCCACTCCCAGTCACCAGTCTAGCTGCTGCATTCTGGATTAGTTGTAGTTTCCAGGTCACCTTCCAAGGTAGCCCCACATAGAGCGCATTGCAGTAGTCCAAGCGGGAGATAACTAGGTGGCTGGAGGGTGGCTGGAGGAGAAGCAGCACGAGGGACAACGGAAGCCACCTGATTCCAACCAGATTCCAAGCCAGAGTCCAGGATTGTCTGCAAGGACCAGCAGCAATGGCTTGCCAGGATTTCAGACAAGGAGTCTCACTCAAGTCTCTCCAGAGATGCCAGGACTGAACCTGGGACCTTCTGCACACACAAAGCAGGTGCTCTGTTACTATGGTCCTTTCCATAAAAAATAAAGCAAGGTTCTAGTCCTCAGCAAGGGCTGCACTATATGGCGACAAAGGAAGGTGCCTCATACCAAATCAGACCACTAGCCCATCTAGATCAGTATTCTCTACACCAGGGTTTCCCAACCTTGGGTCTCCAGCTGTTTCTGGACTACAACTCCCATCATCCCTAGCTTGCAGGATTAGTGGTCAGGGATGATGGGAATTGTAGTCCAAAATCAGCTGGAGACCTAAAGTCGTCCCCCATTTCTGCCACCGCAGCCGGTTGACTTACCCCAACCCTTCCAAACTCGCAGGCCAGGTCGAGCGGCGTCTTGCCCGAAATGTCCAGGATGCAGGGGTTGGACTGGTGCTGGAGGAGCATCTCTGACTGCGGGATGGAGAGAGCGAAAAAGAGGCAGGCACAACAAAGTGCAGACGCTGAGTGGAGCTATGGGCCAAAATCCACCAGATAGAGGATTCAATCTCTCAGTCCACTGCCTGCATTGCTGGCGTGTCCTGGGTGGGGTGTGGGGAGCTGCTTCCCAGGGGTTTCTTCCCACACCACTCCAGCAGGAGGGAGAGTCCACATAGGAGAGGCAAATAACATTTGGTGTGTTCAGGCGTTCACCTGAACACTTATGCGCCAAGCCCCATAAGGGAGCAGAGGGGCAGGCGTAAGGGAACAGGGGTTTGGATTTGGATTTGATATCCCGCTTTATCCCAGTTCACCAGATTACGAGTCTACCGCTCTTAACCACTACACCATACTGGCTGTGGTGTTGGGTGGTGTAGGGCACATGTGGTGTAGGGGTAGGGCACATGTAAGCCCCACCTCCATCAATGCCATGCACTCCCCACCAGACCCCAATGTTGCCCAGGATCTGCAGGGTCGGTTTGCTTAAGGATTCTATGGGCCCTTTGCAAGTCAAAGGCAAGTCAAATTCTCTATACCATTGGGCAAGTAAAATTCTCTTGCCACCCCCAGAGAGCTGGAACAAGATGCATTTTTCATGGTATGGTGCAGATGAAAGAGAAAATTGGTTTTGTTTGCTCCTCAATGAAAAACAACCTCATTTGCGCTTCTCGAACCAATATGCCAACTGAAACAGGGTCAGCCTTCGAAATTGGCTCTCCTTTGAATTTCTCCAGACAAACAAATGCATATATTGGGGGGAAACGAGCAAAAAAAAGAGAAAGTCATCTTACTTAAAATAAGATACAAAACTGAACTGCAGTCAATGGAAAATTTGCTTGCAAAAGATCTCTATCAGCCAAAAATGCATGCAAAAATGTGTTTATCGGGAGGATTTGAGAATTTGAGACTGACAGATTCATCTATCCCTAGGCAAGACCCCTTTCCCCACCCCTTTTGCCCCTTACCACATCATAGTGGCCGTGCTGGGCTGCCAGGTGCAAAGGGATCTGCCCTTCATCCGACTGAACATTCACAGAAGAGCCAGCCTTCAGCACCAGCTTCATGGGGTCCTTCTTACCCTGCCAGGCAGCATAGTGCAAGGGGCGCATCCCTGTACCACATCCAGGAGGGGGTGGGGCAAGAGAGAGAGATTATCAATGCTAGTATTGAAACCACCCTTCATTTCTGGGGGCATAACTCAATCCAAAAGAACTGGGAAAACTTCTCAAGGCACAGGGAGAACACTGGAAGTGTCCAACAGCCGCCACAAACAAACCACAGTATCGGAATATGGGAAACTGTGGTTTGCCCAAACCACATTTAGTCAATACACCAGGACATGGTGGGATACACTTGCAACTTGATGACACACTGGTTGAATTATATTTGCTGGGCTTCTTCCAGCTGCCTCCAAAGAAGGGTTCTTAATAATAAAAATGCATTGAGGTCGTAGTGTAGATGGGCACAAATCTGACCTCAAAGCTGGCAATAGCCACAAGCCCATGGGGGTACTCCAAAGCTGACCTTAAGGTGGCCATAAAGGAACAGAGGAACAGGGGGGTGGCACCAGTGAAAAACAGGTGAATTGAAATTCATCAAGAGGCTGAATGCATGTGTTAACTGGCTTACCAATGCCAGGGTGTCTGTGGTATCAATACCTGGTTTGTGTGGAGGTGTAACATAACCATTATCACTATCTCTACTTTTCTGCCTTGTCTTTCCTCCTGCCCTCACTGTTTACAATCCCTCGCACCCCTCAAATCATGATCTATGCAATATTGCATGCTTCTGATGAAGTGGAATGCAGCCCAAAAAGTCTTAGGCCATAGTACATACGTCCCGCCACACCTCCCCTCATTAAGGTTGTTTTCTTTGCAAGAGACTAACAGTCTTGTCCTCTAGAAATGGGATACATGGCATGCTCATGAAAAAAGACCATAGGACAACCTTCAGCAGCTTGTGAGATCTGCCTCTCTCTCTCTCTGCCTCTCTCTCTCTCTCTCTCTCTCTCTTTGTTCTCCGTTGTAGCACAGCTCAGTTCCCCAATACTAGAACCCACCATGATCAAAGCAAAGCCCCGCCCACTCACATCAAAGCCCCGCCCACCTCCCCCAAATCCCACCCCCAGGTGCTCTCTGCATTCCTTCTAGGAGTCCCTCTCCTGTGCTTGCCTTTGTTATCCTTGATATCCACAGCAGCCTGAGCCTCCAGCAGCAGGGATATGAGTTCTGTGTTGCCATTGAGGGCCGCGTGGTGCAGGGCAGAGAATCTGCAAGGAAAGGGGGCAAAGCAGAGATGTCAAGTGCCGGAGAGACTCCCCACCACGACCACCTCCTTCTCCTCCTTCTCTTGCCCTGCCCAATTCCCCAACTCTCAGTTCACGCCAATGCAGAAAGCAGCTGCCCCACAAAGAGCTAACCCTGCTTCAGATTTCCAGGCTAGCTCAGAGCACCTGCTCCCAGAGCTCTCTCCCCTTTCCTTAGATCAGCAGGAGACGCACTGCCCAGGTACAGCTGGCACAAAAGCAGGTCAAGGCTTTCTCTGCCACGAACCCCAACTCTAAGGGAAGGACCTCCCCAGGATCCTTCCTGGCTCCCACGCTCCCCTCGCTTGCTGATATTCTGCCAACAGGCAAGGGCTTCTTTGGAGGCAGGACTTGTGGACATCCAATGAAGCTGAACGTTGGAAGATGCAGGGCAGATTTTTGCAGAAGTACTTTTTCACACAGTACCTAGTTAAACCATGGAACTCACCGCCGCAGAAGGAAGTGATGGCCACCAATTTGGACGGCTTTAAAAGTTTACAAGACAAATTCATGCAGGAGAGGGCTATCGATGGCAACAAGCCAGGACAGCTATGCTCTCTCTCCTTCCATGCATGGCCAGAGGAAGAAATGCTTCTGAATACCAGTCGCTGGGGATCACTGGTAGAGAGAATGCTCTTGTGCTCAGGTCCTGCTGTGAGTTTGCCACTGAGACATCTGGCTGGCCACTGTGAGAACAGGATGCTGGATCAGATGGGCCATTGGCCTGATCCAGCAGGCTCTTCTTATGATCTTATCTTTAGTTGCATGCACCCAGGACGCGGGTGGCGCTGTGGTCTAAACCACAGAGCCTAGGGCTTGCCGATCAGAAGGTCGGCGGTTCGAATCCCCGCGATGGGGTGAGCTCCCGTTGCTCAGTCCCAGCTCCTGCCAACCTAGCAGTTCAAAAGCACATCAAAGTGCAAGTAGATAAATAGGTACCACTCTGGTGGGAAGGTAAATGGCGTTTCCGTGCGCTGCTCTGGTTCGCCAGAAGCGGCTTAGTCATGCTGGCCACATGACCCGGAAGCTGTATGCCGGCTCCCTCAGCCAGTAAAGTGAGATGACCGCCGCAACCCCAGAGTCGTCCGCGACTGGACCTAATGGTCAGGGGTCCCTTTACCCTTTACAAAGGTAGAATGATAGAACAGTAGCCTTGGAAGGCACCACAAGAGTCATCTAGTCCAGCCCCCTGCAATGCAGGAATCTTTTGCCCAATGTGGGGCTCAAATCCAGGACCCTGAGATTAAGTCTCACAATCTACCAATTTAGCTATCCCAGGACATACTGCTATCCTGTTCTCCCTGGGCTCCTGAAGAAGCAGGCAACTGGCCAGCAGTAACCTCAAGGGAGGAGCAACCAAAATAGTATCCCGGGCTGGTCCAGGCTCAGAGTCCAAGCAAGAGAAGTCTGATTCAGTAGAAGCCAGTTTCTGCTGTTTCTATGTCATGGTGTCCCAAGCATGTGCACAGATTTTAAGGTCATCATTTTTTAACTGGTTTTAGTGTTAGTTGGTTGCATCCTACCCTGGCATCTGCTGGTGAATAGCAGGTAATATATTTAATTTATCATCATCGCCACCAGTCCTTCCTTGCTATCCCAGCCTCTGGAGGCAGATGCTGACCTTCCTGGAGAGGACTGCCAAGACCCTGATGTCTATCTTGGCTCCAGTGAAATACTTTCCCCGCTGACCGGCACACACTTAAAAATTACCTATGTGTTTTTAGCTTCATTTTTTAGATCCTGGATTAAACCTGATTTGGTACTGCTATACAACTCTGCCTCTCGCTGCTACTTCCAGATTATTATCGCTTTACTGCTTTTAAACAATGGGTAGCTGCTCCAAGAACCTTTGGGGGCTAAAGAGGAAGACGGAAAACTTTGAAAAATAAATTCATGAATTAAATAACCGGCGGGTTTTTTGGACGGAGAGGCAGAGATGAGGATTACGGGCTGGATGCGTGCACATAAGTCATATCTCGATCCCGGGATATTTGGGGAAGACGCACACAGCTTTCCAAACATTTCCATAAAAGCACAGACCCAAACTCTGCAGATGTAAACCAGAGCAGAGTTATTATAGCTGCTAAGGAATGCCCCAATTTAGCACAGGGTTCGTGGGGTCTACTTGGCATTGTAGCGATTCCACACATACACACACACAGAGAGAGCAATGGGGCTCAGCAAATCTGCCGCTCCCGCTCTTTCCAGGAAAGCTGCCCAGAAGCCTGGATTTCAGCGTTCCCTGGGATTTGTGCGTCTGGGGGCCATGGGGAGGACGTGAGAAACGCACTTGGGCGCCTCTGAAATGCTTCCAGCAGGGAAGCTGTTCCTGTTATTTTTCTTCCTTAGATCACTCCACAAGAAAAGCAAAAATATCCCTCTCCACTGAGCCATTTCGGTTTGTTTTTCTGCGTTTTTATGTTGTGAACCGCCCTGAGACCTACGGGTACAGGTGGTTATACAAATTTGTTAAATAACCAAATAAAATAAAAGTGGGGGGAGAGGAAAAACAACAACTGTATACTCTGCCTTGAGCTCCTTGGAGGAAAAGGTGGGGTATGAAATGCAACTGCTAACGAATATTCTGCAACGCCATAGTGGTGGCACCAGTTCAGCTGGCGCATTGAGATACAATGCAACGAGCTATTCTCTCTCTCCCTTCCTCTCTCAGACACACACGTGGCTCCTTGCTTGGGCAGCCTCTGGTCTCTGTGAGACTGCTCAGGATACTGACCCAAGAGACCTATTCTCTCCCCTGCCTGCATAGGGCCAGAAAAGGCTTTGTGCTGAGCACCCATCCCTTGCCTGAAGCCAGAAGAGCCCAGCTTTGCGTGGGAGTCTGCGCCTCTCTCCAGCTAATGGAAGAAGCGTCCCCCCCCTTCCCGCCCCCTCGTCTTTCAGCAAAGACTCATTTACTTCTCCGTCTCCTCCGCCTGCCGCCTGCCAAGCCGTCTGCAAGGGCTGCTTGGAAAGGGAGGTGGCACCTGCCCAGGAGAGGACAGAGCCGTTCTCTTCCGCCAAAGCAGGCTTCCCCAACCTGGAGCCCTCCAGAAGTTGATCTTTTTATTTACGACTATTTATTAAATTTATAGCCCACCCTTCCTCTCAAAGGGCCAAGTTCAAAGCCCTTAACAACCGACAGGCGCCTTCACTGTGCTCTTTTCAGTCCCTGCTAAAAGCATTTTTTGCTTAGGCAAGCCTATCCACATATGTAGAAGGTTGGCACAAATTTTAATTTGTTTTTAGTCCATTGTTATTTTGACTTTTCAAAAGTCTAAAATTATTGTTGGCAATTTTATTGTTTTATCTTTTTTTTCTAAACCGCTTTAAGGGTTGTTGTTTTTAAAACAATCAAGTGGCGCATAATTTTGTTGACATAAATAAAATAAATAAAAGAGCCCAGGATGGAAAGAAACAAGTGATTATTAAACAATATAAGAACAATTCCACCAAAAAGAAGTCAGAGATGGCACCTGTCTAATATTTAAGGGGAGGACATTCCAAAGGGCTGGTGCCACAACACTAAAAGCCCAATGACTACATTGCAGGGAACAGATGTCCTTGGGAAGATGGTGCCTTCAAGACAGCCTGCAAACAGCCATGATTGACTGGGTGCCATGGTCTTTGGGTATCCTGGTCCCGAGTTGTATTTATACCTAACAGTGCACCTTCCCCAAATCCAACCATCTTGGACCCTATGAGGCTTTATATCCCACCCTTCCTCTGGGGCACGTGACTTCCCCCAAAGAATCATGGGAACTGTAGTTTAAGGGTTGAAATATACTCAGAGTCGCAAAGTGATTTCATGCTCTTTATTCAGCTCATAGTGGTGAGGAGGAATGAATAAATGTCCCCTCACAGTATCTGCTTTATATACATTATTTACACAATGGGCTGCACATGATTGGCTAATTCTGGAATTCTACTGTAAGCCAATCAGGTTGTGGATTCACTTCTATCTGGAGCAGGATTGGGTGGTTCCTGCCAACCAATCATACTGCTGCATTGTTCTAGGACCAATCAGACTGCTGCATTCTGAATCCTATTGTTCTAGGACCAATCAGACTGCTGCCTTTTGGATCCTATTGTTCTAGGACCAATCAGACTGCTACAGTTTGGATCCTATTCAACTCAGTACATAACACCCCTCCCCTCTAAGTTCCAGTCCTGCCCGGGAGGTCGCATTCATAGTCCTCAAGGTATGCCGGCGGCCTACGTGTGCGTTGTGGCCTGGGGTGTTCCCTGGTCCGGGCTCCGGGTTCTGGCTCGTGTTCCAAGGATGCTGGCTGTGATGCGGCTGTTTGGTCTGGTGCAACCGGCTCGCTCAGTCGTGGTTCTGGTTCCGGTGTCCTTTCGGCCTCACGGGTCCTCTCTGTATTTACTGATTCTGCCTCTCCTGCTGGCCCCTCCTGCTCTATGGGCCTCACTGCCCCGCTGTTCCCTTGGGACTCCTCTGACCTGTCCTCCTCCTGGTTTTCTCCCGGGAATCGTCGCCGTATCTGGTCGCAGTGGCGGCGCCAGCATTGCCCCCCATCCGTTAGCACCTCGTACGACACGGGGCCAGTGACCCTGGTGATTGTGGCGGGTACCCATGCTGGGCCTGCCCCAAAATTCTTTGCGTACACTGGGTCCTGGGCCTCGAAGGTCCGGGGGTTCCTGCCTTCCCCCACCACTACCTCATCCTGAGCTCTATCGGGGTGAAGGCGGTCCAATCTGATTGCAAGGCGCCGACCCATTAGTAGTTCAGCGGGGCTCCGGCCAGTCGTTGAGCTGGGGGTGCTGTGCTGTGCTAGAAGGAATGTGGCAAGGCGGTACTCCCAGTCCCCTTGCGTCATGCGGCGAAGGGTGTCCTTGGTGGTCCGCACCATGCGTTCTGCTTGGCCATTGGTGGCAGGGTGGAACGGCGCCGAACGGATGTGGCGGATGGCGTTCTGCGCTGTGAAGGTTTGGAATTCTCCTGACGTAAATGCAGTCCCGTTGTCTGAGACGAGAGTGTCAGGGAGCCCGTGGGTTGCAAACAGCCTGCGTAGTACCCGGATGGCTGCGAACGTGGAAGTGGACGGTACCAGTGCGACTTCCAGCCATTTGGTGTAGGAGTCCACCACTATGAAGAATGTTTTCCCCTGAAAGGGGCCAGCGAAATCCACATGCAGGCGTGACCATGGTGCTCGGGCGGACTCCCAGGACTGGACTGGGGCCCTTGGGGGATCTGGGCGGGATTCTTGGCAGGCCTGGCAGTGTTTGACCCAGGCCTCTATCTCTCCATCGATCCCCGGCCACCACACATAACTCCTGGCAAGGGCCTTCATTCTTACTACCCCTGGATGTGTCTCGTGTAGGGCTGTGAGGACCCTTTTGCAGAGGGGCTGGGGAACAACGACTCTGCTTCCCCATAACAGGCACCCCTTGTGGGCCGACAGTTCATGTTTGCGGGTTGTGTAGCCGGCGAATTCTGGCCCGGGGCTGCTGCTGGGCCATCCCCTCCACACCCAGTCCAGGACCCGGGAGATGACCCTATCTTTCTTGGAATGGTGTGCAACTTCTTGTGCCTGAATGGGGCGGTCGGGAAGCAGCTCCAGGCTCATAACCTCTTGTGCAGGTGCTGGGTCAGGGCCTGTTTCCGGTAGTGGTAGCCTGCTGAGGGCGTCCGCATGGCCCATCGCCTTCCCAGGTCGGTGAATCAGTGCATACTGGTAGCTGGCAAGGAAAATTGACCACCTGAGGACGCGAGGAGACAGCACTTGGGGGGTCTGCTTTTCGGGGGCAAACAAGCCAAGCAACGGCTTGTGGTCAGTCACCACGGTGAAGGGCCGCCCGTACAAGAAATCATGGAATTTTTTTACTCCCTTTACGATTGCCAGACCCTCCTTGTCGATTTGCGAGTAGTTCCGCTCGGTTGTGTTGAGTGTCTGGGAAAAGTACGCCACCGGTACCTCTCTTCCATCCGGGAGTTGGTGCCCCAGGACAGCTCCAATGCCATAGGGTGAGGCGTCGCATGCTAGCACCACCGGCAGCCTCTCGTCGAAGTGTGCCAAGACCGAGTTTGAGACAAGCAAGTCCTTGACTGCCTGGAATGCGGCCTCCTGGCGCTGGCCCCACACCCAAGGGGCCCGCTTGTCCAGGAGTCTGTGTAGGGGCTCCGCTACCGCCGCCTTGTGGGGAAGGAAGGAATGGTAAAAGTTCAATAGTCCCAAGAAGGCCTGAAGTTCAGTCTTGCTCTTGGGCGCTGGGGCATCACAAATGGCCCGTACCTTGTCCCCAGTCGGGTGGACCCCTTCTGCGTCCACCATAAATCCCAGAAAGTCCACCTGAGGCACTCCTAGTAGACATTTTTCCCGCTTCACCTTGAGACCCGCCGTCTGGAAACGGTGCAGAACGGTGCGGAGGCGGTCCTCAAACTCCTCTGGTGTGGGGCCGGCAATCAACACATCATCGAAGAAGGGGGTGACGCCAGGAATCCCTTTAAGGAGAGAGTCCATTATATTCTGGAATATGCCTGGTGCCACGCTGACACCGAATTGCAGCCGCTTTACCCTGAACGCTCCTCTGTGCGTCACAATCGTCTGTGCCTCTGCTGTGGCCTCATCTACTGGCAGCTGTTGATATGCTTGGGCCAAGTCCAGCTTGCCAAAAATTTTCGACCCAGCCAGGGTGGCAAGGACATGGCTGACCACTGGCACTGGGTATGCGTGGGCCGTGAGGGCCTTGTTTATGGTACATTTGTAGTCTGCGCAGATGCGGACCGAACCATTAGGCTTGACGGGTGTGACGATTGGGGTTTCCCAGGGAGCATTAGGCACCGGCTCCAGCACTCCTTGCTCTACGAGTCGGTCCAATTCCTCGTCTATACGGGGTTTCAAGGCAAACGGGACCCGGCGGGCCTTGAGCCTGACCGGTCGTACTGCGGGGTCAAGCTGTAGCGCAATGGGGGGGCCCGTATACTGTCCCAATTTCCCATCGAAAACCCCTGGAAATTCCTTGCATATGGCGTCCACGTCCACTTGTAAGCTAGTGTGGTTCACCCCGGTGACAGCTAGCCCCAGTGGTCCAAACCATGCCAATCCCAGTAAGCTAATGTAGGGGCCCTTGACCACAAGCAAGTCCAGTTGCCGCGTCCGCCCTCGGTATTGCACCCTGAAGGTCCCCACCCCCATTGTGGGGACCTTACGTTTCTGGAAGTCCCGGAGGGTGAATGGGGCCGGCCTGAGTTTGGGACCCCCAGTGGGACACAGTTTCCTTAAGGTCCTTGCCGAGATTATGGATAGAGTTGAACCCGTGTCAAGCTCCATGCGGCATGGGGCCCCCTCTATCTGTACCTCTACATAAATTTTCTCTACGTTGGGGTGGGGCAACTGGTATACCTGGAAGTCCGTGAGCTCCGTCGAGTTGCCTTGGTGCGTTGGGCCCTGGGACCTGGGGCTCTTGGATTGGTCATCTGATGCCTGGTGTCGGGTGGGCCGAGCCCGACACACCCGGGCGATGTGTCCCGATTTTCTGCACTGCCTGCACTCTGCGTTGCGGAAACGGCAGGTCCTCCTCTCGTGACTCTCCCCGCAGCTTGCGCAGTTCCCTCCTTCTCGTCGAGGCAGCTGTGGTCTGTGCGCTGCTTGAGTGCGCTGCTGTACTCGGTGCACCTCCTCCCTGTCGGATCCTGAGTCGTCGGTGAGGTCTTCATGGTGGACCCTCGGTTGGGATGGCAGGCTCGGCCGTGCCTCTTGGGTCGACCTCTCGGCAGCTTCTGTTGCCAGGGCCTCCTCCAGAGCGACCTGGAACGTTAGGTCCTTCTTAGCGTAGAGGCGCCGTTGCAGCTTCTCATCCTTCAGGCCACCGACGAGGCGGTCACGAAGCATGTTCTCCAGCTCTGAGAAGTTGCAGAACCGGGCGGCTTGGCGGAGAGAGGTCACAAACCCAGTTATGGTTTCCCCAGGGGCTTGCCGCTTTGCGTAGAAGGCATTTCGACGAGCCACCACTGAGGGCTGCGGCGAAAAGTGCCCCTTCAGCTGTTCCATTATTGTTTTGTATGGAACAGTAGCGACGTCTTCAGGCGCAAGGAGAGCCCGGGCGATTTCAAACGTCTCCTCTCCGCAGACGCTGAAGAATATCGCCCTCTTCTTGGCGTCTTCTTCGTCGGTGACCCCTTTGGCTTCTAGGAGGAAGGTGAAACGGGAGGCGTACGCTTCCCAGTCTCCAGATGCTGGGTTGAATGGCGAGAAGCTGCTGTTGGCTGCCATTCTGAGTTCCTTGTGCCCCGGAGCTGAAGCCTGGATACACGGTGCGAGGCAGCGGTGCGGCAGTTGGCGGTGCTGCGGTGCTGTGTGTGGCAGTCAGCTCAGCGGGATCCCACCTTCGTCGCCAGTGAAATATACTCAGAGTCGCAAAGTGATTTCATGCTCTTTATTCAGCTCATAGTGGTGAGGAGGAATGAATAAATGTCCCCTCACAGTATCTGCTTTATATACATTATTTACACAATGGGCTGCACATGATTGGCTAATTCTGGAATTCTACTGTAAGCCAATCAGGTTGTGGATTCACTTCTATCTGGAGCAGGATTGGGTGGTTCCTGCCAACCAATCATACTGCTGCATTGTTCTAGGACCAATCAGACTGCTGCATTCTGAATCCTATTGTTCTAGGACCAATCAGACTGCTGCCTTTTGGATCCTATTGTTCTAGGACCAATCAGACTGCTACAGTTTGGATCCTATTCAACTCAGTACATAACAGGGTACTGGGAACTGTAGAGGTCACTACGATTTCCAAGATTCTTGGGGGGAAATTTTGTGCTTTAAATGTATGGTTTGCTACAGGTTTAGAACAAAAGCCATTCTAGTCCAGCATCCTGGTTCCAGCAGAGACCAGTCAGGTGCCCTGAAGCATAAAGCCAATAGTCATCCCCTGGTATTTGCCCCACAACCTGGACAAAGAGCTTGTGTTTGCTGCTGTTTTGATGCCATTTGGTGGCTGGCCCCTGTGAGAACAGTATGCCAGACTAGATGGGTCATTGGCCCGATCCGGAAGCCAGGCTCTCCTTATGTTCTTTGGTTTTCTGGAAGGACACACTAACCTGAATTCACAGAGATCACACCTGGGGAGTGCAGAGGAGGAGGGGAAAGTTTGCTCCATTGTACTATTTTCCATCTCAGCAAAAATTGCCTCCTCTCATCTCCTACAAGTCATCACAACAGTGAAATTATCTGGGCCCCGGCAGCTGCAAGCAGCTTTCTTATATCAAGAAAGGAATGGAAAAGGAATACACTTCAATAGGAAGCAAACGAGGTCACCTCATGAGGCAGCAGAATTGCTTCCTTCCCCCCCCCCCCGCCTTTTCAGGCACGTGAAGCGAACGGAATTAAGAATTCTGCCCTCGGAATTCTGTGCCCGGCATAAATTACGCAACTCAGACAGGGTTGTACAATGGCTCTCTCTAATTTTGCGTCATTTCCATCTTTTGCTAAAGAGTGGGATGGCGTGCAACACACCACTCAAGATCCAAGTCTCAAAGGAGGCAGTGAAGGCCACCGACCCGGATGGCTTTGAAAGCAGACGGGACAAAACCATGGAAGAGAGGGCTATCAATAGCTACTGCTCTGCTTCCACAGCTGGAGGCAGCAATGCTTCTCTGAATGTCCAGTTGCTGGAAAATGCAGGAGGGGAGAGAGCTCTTGTGCTTGAATCCTTGAATTGCAGGTTTCCCATTGGTCGGCCACTGTGGGAACAGGATGGGCCGCTGGCCTGATCCAGCAGGCTTTTTTTTTACGATCTTAAGTCATGGGGAGGCCAGGCACAGTGCTTGTGATGTACAGAGGAGGCCACAGAGAGAGGTCCCCTGCAAAACTGGATGCAGGCAACACAAGGGGGTCTTAAGAACAAAGATAAATTTCTTCATGCCCCCCTCCTGAAAGCCTTTCCATCCACTTATTTATTTTATTATTACTTCTTTATCCCGCTTTTCCTCCAAGGAGCTCAAGGTGGCGTGCCCAATTCTCTTCCTCTCCCTGTTTTAGCCTCACAACAACCCTGTGAGGTTGGCTGTGCCCACGCACAGCTGGAGCATGCCCCCTAGGCAGCAACTTTCCCTAGCCTGCTACCCTCCCGATTTTGAGGACTACAACAGTTCCCATCAGATTCGGGCAGCGGAGCTGTATTGATGTTGGGGGCTGATGGGAGTTGTAGTTCCAAAGCTACTATCCAGCCCTCCCCGACAAAAAAAAAGGATCATCTTGATCATTAACTATTTCCATCTGCGGGAGACGGAAAGATTCTTAATGGCTACTGCCTTGCTGTGTCCAGGATCTGACAGGATTGGAGGAAGCCTTGACCAATAGCTCTGGGCTTCTCAAGGAATCTCCTTTCCTATCGCTTGAATCCATTGGTTAGGATCCTTCTCTCTGGAGCTACAGAAAACAAGTTTGGTTCATGTTCGTGTGGCAGCCCTTCAGATATCTGAAGATGCTAAACACAGGCTTCCTCAACCTCGGCCCTCCAGATGTTTTGGGACTACAGTTCCCATCATCCCTGACCACTGGTCCTGCTAGCTAGGGATCATGGGGGTTGTAGGCCAAAAACATCTGGACGGCTGAGGTTGAGGAAGCCTGGCCTAACATAACCCTTCTTCTCAGTCCTCTCTTCGCCAGGATAAACATCCCCATCTCTTTCAACCGTTCCTCATAAGGCTTGCTTTCCTTGCCTTTTCCATGTTGATGCTTTTGAATTATGGTGCTGGAGGAGACTCTTGAGAGTCCCATGGACTGCAAGAAGATCAAACCTATCCATTCTTAAGGAAATCAGCCCTGAGTGCTCACTGGAAGGACAGATCCTAAAGCTGAGGCTCCAATACTCTGGCCACCTCATGAGAAGAGAAGACTCCCTGGAAAAGACCCTGATGTTGGGAAAGATGGAGGGCACAAGGAGAAGGGGACGACAGAGGATGAGATGGTTGGACAGTGTTCTCGAAGCTACCAGCATGAGTTTGACCAAACTGCGGGAGGCAGTGGAAGACAGGAGTGCCTGGCGTGCTCTGGTCCATGGGGTCATGAAGAATCGGACACGACTAAACGACTAAACAACAAAAATCCTTGGATCATACGGTAGCTAAAAATCTCCCCTTTCCTGCTCACTGGGCACCTGCTGGATGCTGGAGACAAGGACCCTGCTGCAGAGATAGCAACAGCCCTTCAAACCCCCCACCCCCATGACACTGGACCGCTACCCCACTGGTGTTAATGGAAAAACAGATTTCGCCTACTTACCCATCAGTGTCTTGGAAATTCACATTCACCCTCTTGGTTGATCCCAGGAGCTCTGGGGGAGAAAAAAACAACAATGAGAAAAAGAAGGTAAGGATTAGAGGTGTGGAAGAAACAGAATAAGGAGCAGGATTCCTCCAGAGTGGCAATACTGCACTAGATGTGGCGTTGCTCTGACTTGGTCTAAACTGCTTCTGGCTCAGGCGGAAGGTTGCCTTCCTCATCGGCCCTGCAGCAATATGCCTTAACTAATCCCAGCGGAGGACTGGGGACATACCCAGGGAATGGAGCGACTCACCTGTTAGGAAAGGTTGCAAGGTTTGGGACTTTTAAGTTTAGAGCAGGGGTCAGCAAACTTTTTCAGCAGGGGGCCGGTCCACTGTCCCTCAGACCTTGTGGGGGGGAAGATTATATTTTGAAAAAAAATAAATGCATTCCTATGCCCCACAAATATATATATACATATGGAATTTCAGCATAACAATTTATCAAAAATACATCATCCTCATTGCCCCACCCCCCACCCCAGACTTCCCTCAGCTCCTCTCTCTGATTTCTCTGCATGTTATAAAATTGTAGAAATCCTCAGTTTATCTGTCTGTATATTATCAATAAAGAGTTTGTGAATGTTTATTCAAAACCTTCCAAGGAGTCCAGTTCATTCTGTTTCTTTAAGTACTTTGTAAAAGGTTCCCATTCTTCTTTAAAGTCACAGTTATCCTTGTCACATAGATTATGTGTCAATTTCGCACATTCCGCATAGTCCATCAGTTTCTCTTGCCACAGTCCTATGCCCCACAAATAACCCAGAGATGCATTTTAAATAAAAGGACACATTCTACTCATGTAAAAACACGCTGATTCACGGACCATCTGTGGGCTGGATTGAGAAGGCGATTGGGCCACATCCAGCCCCAGGGCCTTAGTTTGCAGACCCATGGTTTAGAGGAAAGGTGAGTTGGAGGCAACACGATGAGTTTATGAAATTAGGCATTGCACAGAAAATGTGGATTGAGAAACGTTCTTTCTCACAGCACTAGAACTCATTGACATCCAGCGAATCGGATGGGTGGGAGATTCAGGATGAGTAAAAGAAAGGACTTATTTTTTGTTTGTTTTAAATTTTCATTATTGATCCTTATTCGAAGAGATACAGAAATACATACCCACTACAAAGCCTCTTTTTATATCATACTGAGATAAAACAGCTGCTTAGTCTAAAAGAGAACAAAGTCAGAAGGAAGAAAATAGAAGAAAATGAGAAATCTAAAGGAGGAGAAAGTAAGAGGGGAAAGAAGAAAGAAAAAACTAGAGTAAAATAAAAGGACTTCTGGCTCTCTGCAGCTACAAAAGATATTCATTCTTTAAGATCCGACCGTTCTATCTTCTATAATCTTCAAATCCAGATGTTACAAGTTCATTTTCTCTTTCACGCAAAAAGTCCGCAAGAAACGTTCAATCCTTAACAAACGTTAGTAAGGATTTTTCTCTAATTAAACATATTAGCCTAGCCATCTCAGCCAAGTCCCATCATTTTATCAGCCATCCTTCTATCTGTAAAAGAAAGGACTTCTTGGCACAGCACATTGTTAAACTATGGAACTCACTGCCACAAGAGGCAGTGAGGGCCATCCACTTGCATAGTTTTAAAAGCGGATTAGACAAATTCGTGGAAGAAAGGGCTATCAATGGTTACCAGCCATGATGGCTATGCTCTGCCTTCACTACGGGAGGAGGCAATGCTTCTGAATACCAGCTGCTGTGCTCTTGGGCTCAAATCCCACTCCCCCACTGGGGCATCTGATTGGCCACTGTGAGAACAGGATGCTGGACTAGACGGGCCTGATCCAGCAGGCTCCTCTGATGTTATGTTCTTATGTTCAACTGGGGAGAGGATGATGGGGTCTGCATGCCCACAAAGCCACTTGCTGTGGCTGATTCAGAAGATGGATGGAGGCTGACGGGGAGAGAGAGGTCTGCTTCAGAAACTGGTCCTTGGCCCATGCGAAAGCAACCACACATGGCCATTTCTGCCAGCAGAGAAAGAGTGGAGCAAAAGGATAAGACAAACGAGCTGCAGGTTCCCGGGATCAGAAATTCCACAAATATCATTGCAAGGGGAAAGAAGTTGCTATGGCAACCCCAGATTTGTCTTGGGAGGGTTTCTGTGTGTTTGGGGTGTGCGTGGAGACAGATGAAAATCTGCTTCAATCTTGGAGAAGACACTGGGAGCCTTGAGATCTCCACGTGAAACCAAAGTCCCCTTGGCGGCAGCTTTCCCCAATCTGGTGCCCATACCCCATATGTTTTGGACTAAATTCCCATCTGCCCCTTGAGCCAGCACAGATGATATGATAACAAGTTCACCCAATTGACGTTTCACATGTTTTGATCATTTAGTGTTGATTTTAGTTTCTTGTGCTTTTACTGATACTTCTAATGTTCTGCTTTGAGGCTTTATTAAAATCAGGTAGTATTAATTCTGGAGGGGGTTAAAGAAATAAATGGTGGTGCTGGGAGGGGGCTGATGGGAACTGTACTCCAAAACATCTGGAAGGCGCCATGTTGAGGAAGGCTGCTTTAGAGCGCATAATGCAGCCGAATCCCCACAAGCATTGCTATGGATTTCCTAATGCTCACTGTTAAAAATCTGGATTGTGTGTTCATGCAGAAAGGAATACAGTGGTACCTCGGTTTACGAACAGCCCTGTTTACGAACTATTCGGTTTATGAACTCCGCAAACCCGGAAGTAGTGTCCCGGTTTGTGAACTTTACCTTGGTCTAAAAACGGAATCCGAATGATAGAAGGGCACTGGCGGCGGGAGGCCTCATTAGGGAACGGGGGCCTCAGTTTAAGAACGGATTTGGTTTAAGAACGGAATCAGGAATGGATTAAGTTTGTAAAACGAGGTACCACTGTATATAGAGATGTATCTAGTGTCAGGGAACTGCCATTGGCTCAGAGGCGAGGAATAGAAGGGCAGTTGTGTTACAGGGAGCATCCGAAAATCTTGCGAAGCAGTTCCTCTTCCAGGGCCATCGCCCATCCTGCGCAGTAGCCTAAGGCGCAAAGAAGGAAGGAGAAGGTTGGGGGTAACGAAACTCTTATGTTGGGGGAGGTCCAAAAAGAGACGACTCCCGGATTCTGCTAGCGATTGAGCCAGACATGAGCTTTGGAGCTCTTCACTGTAAATAGTTTGCACCAAAATAAAACCTGTAAAACACAGGTTTGGAGTCCTGCCTGGTTACTCTCGAGCAACCGCAACAGCCATCTGACATCTAGCAAAGGGCCACAGAGGCAGAGAAGATGTCCCAGTGGCATCTCTGGGTAAGGCCAGGAAGGACTCCAATCCCCGGAGAGCCGCTGCCAGTCAGTGTAGGCAGTATTGAGCTAGATGGACCAAAAGTCTGATACAATATAAGCCTGCTATTATTTCATCCTTTTGTTCAGAATCATAAGGACTAGACTCTTACTTTATTTTATTTTTTAGGGGAAGGTCAGGAAGGATTCCTGCCTGAATTTCTGGAGAGCTGCTGCCAGTTGGTGCAGACAGTAATGAACTGGATGGATCAAAGATCTGACACCGTTTAAGGCAACTTCCTATGTGCTCTGACATAGCAGTCCAAAAAGGAGAAAGTGAAGGGGGGGGAAATCAGGACCCCCACCCCAGTCTATATCGCAAGACCCATGAAGACAACGGGATGGGCACCTGTGAAGGAAAGGATCGGGCCTTCCCCACCCCCACCCCTCCTCCCACCCCAGGCTTGGAGGAAGCACCCACACAATCCAATTTCCCATTTGCTACTTCCCTGAGACCAGGAGAAGGAGCAGTGTGCTGATAATGGGGTTAAGAGCAGAGAACAGCCATCGGTCTTCTTGACAGGGAAAGCACAATCAGGGAGAGAGGCTGGCTTGTTAAGGAGCAGTGCAGAAGGAAAGGCGGGGGGATGGAGAAGAGGACTTGAAGGGTGGCGATGGATGGGGAGGGTGCAAGGAAGGACGTGCGCTCCACAATTTGCTTTTATTTAGCAATGAATGAATCATTTGCAATTTAAGCCACGTAAGTATATGGGGTGTTGATGGCATTAAGAAGCACAGAGCCAGATCACTGGTCCACTCAGCTCAGTATCACCTGCACTGGCTGGCAGCAGCTCTCCAAGGTTTCAGGCAGCAGTGCCTCATAAGAAGAGCTAGCTGGACCAGGCAAATGGCCTGTCAGGTCAACCTCACAGGGGCCAACCAGATGCTCATGGGGAACGAGTAAGTAGGATTTGAGCACAAGAGCAAATCTCCCTTCCTGCGGTTTCCAGCAACTGGTATTCAGAAGCATCGCTGCCTCCAACTGTGGAGGCAACTAATGACCATCATATAACAATTGACAATAACACTGCTAAAAATGCACACTGATGCAACTTGTAAAACCCAGAATAATAATGCCAAACACAGCATGTGCATATATATCAGGCAATTATAACTGGTCAAATACAGATGGCCATATTCAAAAACTTCACCACTTGCTCTGTGGCTGACTTATTGCAGCCCTGAAACAGAGTAGTCATAAGAGACTTGTCACCTCTCCGTCTCCTCCTCCATCAAGTCCCTCAACCGTTCTTCATAAGGCAGAATAGAGTGGTACTTTTACTTAACTCCCATAGTGTGTGCAGAGCCACTTCTTATATCAGCAAGCATCTCTGCTATCATGACAGGTAGGAAGGAACATCAGAACATAGGAAGAGCCTTGCACTGCTGGATCAGATGAAAGCGGGGCCTGTCCTCACAGTGGCCAACTAGATGCCCCTCTGGGAAGCCCAGAAGCAGGACCTGAGCACAGCAGCAGCCTCCCAACTTGTAATTCTCCGCAACTGGTATTCAAGGCATTATTCCTCTAGCTGGGGAGGTAGAATGCAGCCTTCACGACTAGTAGTAGTAGTAGTAGTAGTAGTAGTAGTAATAATAATAATAATAATAATAATAATAATAATTATTATTATTATTTATTTATACCCAGCCACTCTGCGCGGCTTCCAACAGAACACTAAAATACAATAACCTATTAAACATTAAACATTAAAAGCTTCCCTAAACAGGGCTGCCTTCAGATGTCTTCTAAAAGTCTGGTAGTTGTTTTTCTCTATGACATCTGGTGGGAGGGAGTTCCACAGGACGGGTGCCACTACTGAGAAGGCCCTCTGCCTGGTTCCCTGTAACTTGGCTTCTCGCAGCGAGGGAACCGCCAGAAGGCCCTCAGCGCTGGACCTCAGTATCCGGGCAGAACGATGGAGGTGGAGACGCTCCTTCAGGTATACTGGTAGCCACTGATAGTTTTGTTGTCCACCAATTTACCTAAACCCCTTTCGAAGCCATTGAGGTTGGCGGCTATAGAGTACCAGACTTTACTTATATGCTATAGAGAATGTGACCAACTCCCCTGCAAGCCTCACCCTGGATAGTGTTCCTTCTCATTTGGCAGGATAATGGGAGACAGCATCAAGCAGTTGGCTGCATGGCACACCAGGGTGGATGCTTTCCAGACACTATCCATACCCTAAACTCAACACCAAGTTAAGTGAGGTTGTTGTCAGCGAGGGAGGGAGGGAGGAAAATGCTGAAAGGTTAGAGGAGGGTCGTTGCCTGTACCCCTCACCCAGCAAGGTAGCAAAGAAGTACGCGGGTTAAATTTCACCTACGGGCTTTGAAGATCACTGGAAACCGACAGGCAAAGACAGATTTAAAGCAACCACATCGACCTGTGAATTCAGCACCTGACAAGACCTTTCAAAACTGAAGCACATTTTTCATCTTGCAGAAAGCCACAGGCAGGCGGCCACACAGGTAGAAGACTCCTAGCTCTGTGCATCATCACTTGTGCTGCCAGAGGAATTATGCCTCTGGGTACCATTTGCAGGGATGCAGGCAGTGGGAGAGGACCTTGAACTCACATCCTGTTTCTGGCTTCCCAAAAGCATCTGACTGGCCTCTGAGAGGGCAGGATGCTGCACTAGGTGGGCCGTGGAGGCAAAATGTTCAGTCCTAGCGCCGGCCTCAGTACCTGGCATCCAATTCCCGTTTTTCATTTTGAAAGGCACCCTTCTAGTCCTCGTGGCCATGAGAATCATTTAGAAAACGTGTGGAGCTTTGCAGAAAGACAAAAAGAACTCAGTGGGGTTGCTGAGCAGGGTTGCCAGGAGGCGAGACTCCTCAAGACAAACAGCGAGTGTTATGCAAATTAGAGAGGTGCATGCAAATGTATTCAAACTTGCGTGCAGCCTTCAGAATCCAAATCTCCACCCACCCACTCTTTAGAGTGCCCCAGTTTTAAGGGCCTGCCCTGCCAGCAGAGCAGAGCTGATGCAGGGGCTGCCTCAGCTTCCGAGGTCAGCTGAGGTCCCAAGAAGGCTGAGGTTGGAAGCGCACGCTCCAGCCTCTGGAGCATCATCTCCCAAGATGCACCACTGTGCCTCTCAGCAGCGGAGAAGCCTTATTTGATCTTATCGCTTAGCTTGTCAACACGATGACATTAAGAAGCAGCAAAACAGGTTGGCTGGGCTGCGGAAGAAGAGGGGGAGGTGGATGAGTGGGTGGGCGGGGGCACGAGATGAGGCGAGGGACCCCCCTGGCATCCATCTGGCCTCCGCCTGTGGGTAGAAACTGCTGGCGCAAGTAGATGCTAATGACTTCCACCGATGAGGATCGATTTGCTGCTACACCAGAGAATCGAATTCCTGTCAATGGGGAAAATTGAAACTGAATACAAGCCAGCTTATTTTTTATTTTATATATGATTTATATATTAAAGAAACCAGCTCTTCCTGGATTTCATTACTTTGGACAGCTCCATGGAATCATGGAGGAGGGAGGGTCTGCGAAGAAAGGCAGGTGCCGGATTTTAATGCATCACAGCCTGGGGCAGACAAATCACAGTGGACTCAGAGGTGGAGATCCTGGGTTTGGATCTCAGCCAATTTGTGATCTTGCACAGATCTTCGATAGCACTCAGGGAAGCCCATCCAGACTTCTGGGTTTGATGTGCGTCAAGCCTAAATAAAGAGGAGGCTACCCATGAGCATATGCAGAGTTTAATACCCTCTCATTACAGAATGCTGGGATCGGGGTTGGGGGGTCAAGGTTTCCACAAGAGCTGAGCTCACGCCAGAAACTCTCCCTTGAAGAAGTAGCCACAGGACTTCAGCTCCTCACCTTCCTCAGGGGTCGCACCCCAGAAAAATAAACAATTGCACTGGCTTACATCATTTGGTGGTTCTGACGATGAAGAAAATTAAAGGCCTTTCAAGCGGACAGCCAACTCCTCAAAAGTAATTTCATTCTTAGTTATAATTTGGGATGGATCGGCAATTTTTTGCTATTTTTTTAAAAACCCTCACCAAAAAATTGCTGCATTTTATCAAGGATTTTTCTTAATTTCCCCCTTCTTTGTGTGCATTTTTGCCTAATACTGTATGCACATTTTATGCAAACAAATGCATTTTTTGCATTTTCATGCACGCTTCCCCCTAAGAGACCCATCTTTTGTAGAGATATTTTGGTCAGAGAAGTTTGAATTTCAAAGGACAGCTGCATCCCCCAATTGCTTATTCTTTCAGGCAGCTGAATTAGGCTCGTTCACATTAAAATGCAAACTGAGTCAAATGTCTTTTCCATGCCTTGCATATTACTAACTCTAAACCAACAGCCCGGCTGGCTGCATTTGCCACTTAAAAAAATTCTGGCCAACACAGTTTGCTAGGAGTTGCTGGGAACTCTAACTGTGCTGAGTGGTGTGAACTATAAACAAGAGCGGTTTTAGGGCAGCGCAACTGGTTTGCCTGCACTGGGTGCCAAGCTGAGAGGGCACCACAGGGGGCACTGCAACAATGACTTAGAACGGAAGGTGAGAGGGCACCAAATTTTGGTGCAACTGAAATTTGAAAGCCCAAAGTCCACCACTGCCCAGAAACCTCTGAGGGAAAGAATGTGCACTGAATGTGCTTTAAATGTATAGTGTGAACGCAGCCAAGGAAGGGTAGATCTACACTCCAGCACAAACCACAGTTAAGTAGGGTATTGAGAAGTTGGAAGGTGTGCAGAGGGGGGCAACCAAGAGGAGTGGGAGGTCTGGAAACTAAGCATTATGAGGAATGGTGGAGGGAGCTGGGGATGTTTAGCCTGTGGAAGAGAAGAACTGGGAGGTGCCGCACAGCCTTCTTCAAATATCTAAAGGGCTGTCACATGAGACGTGGAGCAAGCTTGTTTTCTGCTGCTCTGGAAGGTAGGATCCAAATCAGTAGATTCAAATGACAAGGAAGTAGATTCTGACTAAACATTAGGAAGAACTTTCTGATGGTAAGAGCGGTTTGACTTAGTGGAATGGACTCGGTTGGAAGGTGATGGACTCTCCTTCCTTGGAGGTATGTAAACAGAGGTTGGGTGGGCTATCTGTCAGAGGTTCTTTAGCTGTGATTCCTACAATGCAGGGGGTTGGACTAGATGACCCCTGGTGGCCCCCTTCCGACTCTACAATTCTGTTATTCTAAGTAAGAGGAGGAAAGGACAGCTTCCATTCACAGCTGTGGGGAGAAGCTGGTTCAAGAGTGATTTTCCACACCAGTGTGCCTCTCCATTGCAATCCCTGCCACCCCATGCTAAAGTTGCAATTCTCCATTGCCACATTCGTCTCTTCCTGTGCTGTCCATGAACAGGTTCAGACACACACACAGAAGTCCCAGAAACTCTGAGCACTATCAACATTGCAGAAAACAGATATGAAGCTCTTGCACACTGGTATCCGATAGCTCATGGGGCAAGTGCACACCCGACATTTAAAGCACCTATAAAGCACATGACTCCCCCCAAGGAATCCTGGGAACTGTAGTCCCCCCCCCATACAGCTACAATTCCCACCACCCAAGATTCCTTGGAGAAAGTCAAGTGCATTAAATGTGGATTGGCTGTGCCAAGGTATGGTGAGGGTCTGCCCCTTGTGTTAAAATGCTCTTGGATTGATTAATAACAAGAACCACACGACCCCTCCTTCAATCGCAACCCACCTTTGCATTCGCTCGTCAGGTTGTCAGTCACATTCCTGTCCCACCCCTTCCCATCCTCAGCATTATTCTCACCCAGGCTTCTCCAACCTGGTGCCCTCCAGTTGTTTGGGACTATAAGAGGGTGATGCTGTGGGGTGATGGGAAGCACAGCCATGGTGGCTTAGTTATAGTCTGAAACATCAGGAGGGCACCAGGCTGAAGAAGGCAGGAGAGAGAGAGAGAGAGAGAGAGAGAGAGAGAGAGAGAGAGAGAGATTTCAGCATTTCCCTGCAGGGAGCTTCATGGCTGAATCAGGATTTGAACACAGATCTTCCCCACTCAAGTCTACCTCGCTGGCTCCTTGTGCTGGGGCTTTGGCCCTTTAGCAATGCAGATCAGAAGATGCTAAGAGGCAAAGGAAATTTGCCAGTGCAGGATCTGGTGAGGGCCACTGGCTTCTTCCTCTTATCTTATCTATAGTATTTATATCCCCATCTTTCCTCCTCCAAGGAGATCAGGGTGGAATGTTTGCTTCTCTTCCTCCTCATTTTACCTCACAACAGCCCTTCATGGTAGACTAGGCTGAGAGACAATAACTGGCCCAAGATCACTTGGCAAGTTTCATGGCTAAGCAGGGATTTCAACTCTGGTTTCCCAAGTCCACACACAGACCACATGCTATAGACATGCGACTTATATGGCTTTAAAAGCGGGGACTGGAGGAAGAATAGATCTATGAGCCATGGTAGTGATGGGGACCCTCTGAACACACCACCTCCTGGGCCCAAACGAGAAACAGGCAGCCCACGCTCCCACCATTGAATGCAATTGTATTGGGTAGCTAAAGGTGGCCAAGGGGTGACCACTCCAGGCCGAAAATAACCAAGATTGCCATGGTTACCACTGTGCCTGGCAGGGCTGGATTTATGTACAGGCTAAGTAGGGCTGAAGCCTCTAGATCTGGGGGGCCTCACCAGCCTGCCCGCTTCCCAGAACCGCAGACAGTCTTCCCTCTTCCAAAACTGCAAACCAAAGACTTCATGCTAGGGCAGGGCAACTCGGGCCTCTAAATCTAGGGGGTCTCGCCAGCCTGCCCACTCCCCAGCACTTCAGTCTTCCCTCTCCCAAAATTGCAAACCCAAGACTTCATGCAAGGGCATTTCTCCCCCATTTCAATGACATTTTGCTTCAAAAGGAAAGGCAGACTTGGACATCGTCTTCCTCCATAATCCTCTAAGGGAGAGGTCACGTACTCAACTTGGATACAGTGGTACCTCGGGTTACAGATGCTTCAGGTTACAGACGCTTCAGGTTACAGACTCCGCTAACCCAGAAATAGTACCTCGGGTCAATAACTTTACCTCAGGATGAGAACAGAAATCATGCAGCGGCAGCAGAAGGCCCCATTAGCTAAAGTGGTACCTCAGGTTAAGAACAGTTTCAGGTTAAGAACGGACCTCCAGAACGAATTAAGTTCTTAACCCGAGGTACCACTGTACCACCCTCCCCCATAATCCTTGGGATATACAGTCAAGTACACAGCACCCCTTCCTTGAGGGGAACAATGAACATCCACTGATGTCCTGAGGCAGGTGTTCCCAAAGCCCATCCTCAGGAAGGCCAGAAGGCAAGGATATGAACTGATAGTTTTATTGTGCTTTAGCTGGCCCGGCAAAACTGCCCAACAGTTGGCAGCGAAGAACAAACGGCAAACGAAACCCCCAGCTCGGCTGATCTTCTGCCTGAACCTGAGCACGCATCCCTGGTCTTCAGTACAATCCCTTGCCTCAAAGCAGGCGGAGCCTTTTTTCCAGAGATGTGCCAAAGCTCAAATCTCTGCACACTCTTCCAAGACTGGCTGGGGCTTAATTAGAGATTCTAGGTGCCCATTAAATGCTGATTGAATGTTACGATTCTGAGCTGGGGAGGGAGGCAGGGAAGGAGGAGCCCTTGGCAGAAAGAACCACCAGGACCACCTTCATACCAATAAGAGGGGGTAGGGAAGGGAGGAGGAGGACCAGCAGGGCGCCCACAGCTGGGCAACAGGAACCGGTTGCTTGACAGCCTTCTCTGGGGAAAGGGATATTATTTTTTCTGCTCCAATGCACCATCCTCCTCTCTCCCACCATCTATTCTGCCACCTTAGCCCGCCAAAGTGTCTACTATCTATTTATTTATTACATTTCTTTCCTCCAAGGCACTCCAGGTGGCATACATACTTCTCTCCCCCCCCCCACCTTCATCCTCACAACAGCAACAACCCTGAGAGGTAGATTTGGCTGAGAGGCAGTGACTGGCTTGAGGTCACCCAGTGAGCTTCATGGCCGAGTCGGGATTTGAACCCTGGTCTCTCCAAGGACACAGATGCTCTCTAAAGGGACGTGGGTGGTGCTGTGGGTTATACCACAGAGCCTAGGACTTGCCGATCAGAAGGTCAGCGGTTCGAATCCCCGCGACAGGGTGAGCTCCCGTTGCTCGGTCCCTGCTCCTGCCAACCTAGCAGTTCGAAAGCACGTCAAAGTACAAGAAGATAAATAGGTACCGCTCTGGCGGGAAGGTAAATGGCGTTTCCGTGCGCTGCTCTGGTTTGCCAGAAGCGGCTTAGTCATGCTGGCCACATGACCCGGAAGCTGTACGCCGGCTCCCTTGGCCAATAAAGCGAGATGAGCGCCGCAACCCCAGAGTTGGTCATGACTGGACCTAATGGTCAGGGGCCCCTTTACCTTTCCAAGGAGGGCGCTCTTGTGTTCTAATCCTGCTTTCAGGCTTCCCTTGGGGGCATCTGGGTGGCCGCTGTGAGAAGAGGATGCTGGACTTGTTGGACTATGGGACTGATCCAGCGGACTCTTATTATGCTCTGACTCACCTGGCTGCCCCTACTTCCAGGCCAGCTGACATTCAGCCATAATGTTTTCATGATTTCATTGCACAATATCTTTTTTTTTCTTGCATTGGCAGTATATAAATATCCTTGCAAATAAATAAATGAATGTAAACCACCCAGAACAGGAGTATTACAAGCCCCCCTATTTTTGGATACTCTCGCCTTTACCACCCCACTCGGATAAATTTTGCCTTCTCGGAACTGGGCACAATTTGCTACTGATGAGCACTAAAAATAGGGGCTTCCCCCCTCCCTTTGCCTCCCTGTGCAATCAGAAGCCCTGGAAATTATTCATCGTCAGCCTTGGCGATTTGACAAAAACAGGCCTACTGCCGAAACATTTTAACAAGCCAGGAGCATCGCCCGATCTCCTTCCTCTGCACTTCAAAACCTGCCACATCCCAATGGTGCTCGTATAATCTGCTCATAATCTGAACACGGGGATGCCTAATAAACATTAACGCAAAGGAGCGACGGGGTGGGAGGGAGGGAGGGGGAGGAAGAAAAAAGGAGCGCAGACGAGGAGCGGAGCAACCAATTACTATGCAGTGGGTTTAATTCTCAACAAGCAGCTACTAATTATCTGGCATTTCAAGCCCAAAGTGGCTTTAAAATAAAAAATAAAAAATGAAACCCCAGAGCAGGAGTGTCAACTCCCTGGAGAGTTCCCATCCTGCATCATTTGACGTGGTACAGTCATCAGTAAGGACAGCGCTTACAACTGGATGGGTGGGGGGTGTCACCCACCTGCTTTCATAGGCCAGGGGGGTGGGTTAGAGAGGGGCCCCATCACATCACCTGCAACATTTCAGAGGTTTTTTAAAAGAGATTGGATGACAGCCTGTCAGGGATTCTTTAGCTGTGGTTCCTGCATTGCAGGGGGTTGGACTGGATGATCCTTGGGTGCCCCTTCCAATCCTTCAATTCTATGATTCTGTGATTTTGAAATCTGAAACGCATATTTTTAAGACCCATCTTATTTCTGTAAATTGTTTTAAGTTGTATTTTAATCAATTGTTTTTATACCTGGTGTTAGCCGCCCTGAGCCCAGTCTTGGCTGGGGAGGGTGGGGTATAAATAAAATTTATTATTATTATTAAACTGTTTTAATAATGTGCTTTAATGTTGGAACCCACCCTGGGACCACAGGGTGAAAGGCGGGGAAATTTTGTATTTATTGTTATTATTATTATTGTTATTACAGTGGTGCCTCGCAAGACGAAAATAATTCGTTCCGCGAGTCTTTTCGCCTTGCGATGTTTTTCGTCTTGCGAAGCATGGTCCGTCGCAACTGCGCCTCTTCAAGCGGCTTTAAGAAAAAAGCGCAAGACGTTTTCGTCTTGCGAAGCAAGCCCATAGGGAAATTCGTCTAGCGAAGCAACACAAAACCGAAAAACCCTTTCGTCTAGCGAGTTTTTCGTCTTGCGAGGCATTCGTCTTGCGGGGCACCACTGTATTATTATTATTAACTTATTTCATAAACTTTATTTACCTCCTGATAATTTAACCCCAATAATTTATCAGTAAGAAAAATTAACAACAATAATTTAAGACTTTCAAGAAGTTAATACAGTACCTATCAGCAATCAACTAAAACTCACATCTACTTTCTAAACATCTGGACAGGCTTGTCCAAACACAAACATTTCTAGCAGACACTGAAAAGAGTACAGTGAAGGAACCTGCCTGATATCAATAGGCAGGGAGTTCCAAAGTGCAGGTGCTGCCACACTAAAAGATTTGAGTTCTTACAAACTGAGTGTTATGTGGAACCTGTGGAAGTGCAAGTTCCGCTGACTGAAGGTGTCAAGTGGGCATCTTTTTGTAGTAATGCTGCTGGTGGTGATGATAATGATAGAGTGCCATGAGGAAAGGCTTCCCTCTTGTCATCTGGCAAGCAGGACAGTCCTCATACAGATTCTTGACAGCTATGTTGAAGTCGAAGGGAACCAGGCAGAGGGCCTTCTCGGTAGTGGCACCCTCCCTGTTAAATGCCTTCCCATCAGACGTCAAGTAGATAAAGAACTACACAGCTTTTAGAAAACGTCTGAAGGCAGCCCTGTATTGGGAAGTTTTTAATGTTCAACGTTTTACTATGTTTTTAAATGTACTGCAAGCAACCCAAAGTGGCTGGGGAAACCCAGGCAGATGGGTGGGGTATAAATAATAAAATTATTATTATTACAGTGGTGCCTCGCAAGACGAAAATAATTCGTTCCGCGAGTCTTTTCATCTTGCGATGTTTTTCGTCTTGCGAAGCATGGTCCGTCGCAACTGCACCTCTTCAAGCGGCTTTAAGAAAAAAGCGCAAGACGTTTTCGTCTTGCGAAGCAAGCCCACAGGGAAATTCGTCTAGCGAAGCAACGCAAAACCGAAAAACCCTTTCGTCTAGCGAGTTTTTCTTCTTGCAAGGCATTCGTCTTGCGGGGCACCACTGTATTTGCATCCGGCCGATGAGAAGCGGGTATGCCAGCGGATGACAAAATTTCATTCAGCACATGTGCAATACAGCTTAGGCTGTGCCCTCTCTTTTTTTTTTTTTTTTTTTTTTTTTGCTTCCCTCTTAGGGTGGCCAACTGGACCCAGGGTCCTGGCCTTGTTATTCATTTATTCACATCCCATGAAAAAGAAATCAACAACAAGAAAATAAAAATAATTCCAGACCCAATATTAAAAGGCTTGTAGAAAAGTGAAGGTCTTCAACAGCTGCCTAAAAGACAATAGCTATGGCACCTGTTTGATACATAGCTTGCTATGGATGATGGGAGTTGTATTCCAACAACATCTGGGAACCCAAGCTTAAAAAAGACTGGCTTAGACAATATTGAACTAGGTGGAACAATGGCCGTGCTTGCTGGGGCTGATGGGAGTTGTAAATTAAAACTTCTGGAGGGTGTCAGTTTGGGAGAGGCTGGCTTGTTCTCCTAGTAATATCCTGGAATAATTGGCCACACACGAGGTTGAGAGGCCTCACTGCTGGGTTCTAGTTTTAGCTAAAAGCACGCAGAGTTTTCGAGCAGTTAACAAAACCGCCTATTAACCAGGCTGGCTGCCTTCTTCAAAGGCTTCAGTTGCACCGTGTAAGAGGCACCATGTGCACAGACCAGACCAAGACCACGCCTGGCGCACGGATGCAAAACGGTATAATAATAATAATGCAAAAACTACAACACTTATATAATAACATAGAGGCTAAGGAGAAATAAATCACGAACAAATCAACAAACGATGAGAAATGCCATTGTCGGCTGCCTGGGGATTTGCTTGTAATCTTTGTAATGGCTAGCATTTTAATATTGCGAGATGGTTTTATATTGCATCTGCATGTGCTTGTAAGCCGCTTTGAAGAGGGCATCCTCAAAAAGCAGATCATCAATCCAGCAGTCGGCTGGCTCAGTATAAAAGGCAGCTTACTAGATATTCCAGGTCATACCATTTGTCCCTATGGCATGGTCTAGTCTGTGCTCTGCCTAAGAGGCATCTTCCCCATTGCTTTCCGAGACCCTTCTAACTGGAGATTCCAAGGACTGAACCTGGGACCCTCTCCAAACAGGGGCTCTGTCACGAAGGATACAAGGCAGCCTCCTTTTCCATTCTGCCCTGTAGGCATAAAACTGTAGGGCTGCAAGAGATCCAAAGGGCAATCTAGTCCAACCTGCTGCAATGCAGGGATAACAGCATGCAGCAGCGTTTCTGTTCTGCAGTTCATCTTCTGCCAAAAAAACCAAAACACCTTACTGATTGTCTTACTGCCACCATGGTGAAATCACATAACTTAACACAGCGGTTGCAATTAATTACATAAAATACATTGTTGCGACATTGTGTTGCATTTCCTTTGCAGTAAAATGACAAACGGGGAGGAAAATGCAGTCAGTTAGGTACCATTTATGTACTGTACTGAAAGCAACCACAGTGAATACTGATTGCATTAGCTGGACTGATTTCTGTTCCAAACACAGGACAAATAAGTGAGGGTGGTGTCGCTGTATTGGGACTAGGACCTGGGAGACCAGGGTTCAAATCCCCATTGAACTCATTGGGTAACCCTGAGCCAGTCACAGTCTCTCAGCCTCCCGGAACTGGCCTGTGACCGTAATAATAAAATTCTCATTCTAATTCTAGTCTCTCAGCCTACCCTACCTCACAGGGTTGTTGTGGGGGAGAAAATAGGGAGGGAGAGACCCATGTATACTACCTTGAGCTCCTGGGGAGGGGGTATAAATGCAATATTTTTTAAATAAAAAAACCCCTGCAATTCCTGCTTCTGTTTTCACTGGAATTCGCCAACATCCCTCTCTGTTCTGGAGCTGTAGCAACCAGTAGTGACTTCAAAGGAGGCAGATTCTGCAGCCACTGACATCTTGCTGCCCTGTTGCAGAAGATGCATTAACACACACACGCGCACACACACACACACACATGAACACCGCCTCTCTGGCTGCAGCCACATTCTCTGCTCTCTGACCAAATGCATTGCTCAGCCACCCCAAGCTGGCGCCTTCCACTTAAAGGCCCAGACTGGGAAATGGTAGAAGCAAACTGTAAAAGAAAAGGGAAACCCAGAACTTAGGGAGGGGGCGGGGTGAAGGTGGTGGGAGGTGTTTCTCTAACCCAGTAGGTTCCCTTTGCAAGCTTCCTACACAGCCATCACCCCCCAGAGCAGTACACACAAAACACACACACACACACACGCGCGCGCGTGGGGAGGGAGGGAGGAAGGAGAAAACCAGCCATCTGCCACCGACAAGAGACGGCAAACAAGCTGCGTCTGTGGGCAAACACTCTCCCAGATCGGAGCCCAGTGGCTGTCAAGAAAAGGGGGCTTTCCTCTCCCTCGCCCCCGGTGGCGAGGAAGGAGCAACATGCCTCTCCCGGGATGCAGTGATGGGTGGCTCCTTTCAAGGGTGCTTGTGCAGGAGAACTTCTCAGGGGTTTGTGCTTCCCGCCTCTCATAGCGTCCATCTCTCAACATGTCGCCTATAACGGCACCCAAAATCAGTGCCAACGCTTTCCCTCGCAGCCAAGTCAGAAATTAAGGAGAGGGTTTTGCAGTTGCTTTTGCAGCTGCAGACATCTTCTCTGATGTGTCTTGGGCTGATAGTTAAGATGCCCGGCCAAGCTACAAAGCAACTCTCCTACCTCACTCTCTGCGGGAAAGTCTAACAGTCACACACACACACACACACACACACACACGGCCACCTTGTTCCGTGGGAACCTGAAAGGCAACTGATTTGATCCATCTCCCAGCAAGTGATGCAGGCTCTGCGCTTCACTGCGCCAGAGGTGGCAGCGAGAGTGTCCGGCAGGCGGGCACGAACCCCCACAAAGCCTTGCGACAGCAGGTTGTCCAAGGACCAAAGCGGGGAGATTTCTCTGACCCACTTGGCAGCCTCGCAGGCAGCTGTGCCAACCTGGATTCTGCCCTTCCTAATCCCTTCCCCCAGAAGCAACCCCCTCTTCTGGGTCAGTGATGCCAATTCCCAGCCTCCTAAAAGCACAACAGTGGGGAAGATGTGGTGAGGGTTTCTCTGGTCAAGTTTTTAAATTTTATTTTCTAGTGTATATAAAGCAGAACCATTATAACCACAGACGAAAATCAAAACTACAAAATAGGCAGTTGTACAGGGATTAAATTAACAAAGTCAAAGTAAAGAAAATGAGCGTTTATCTGATTATCAAGTACAGTTCCAGATTCACCTGGCTTGTGGTGTGGGTTATCTTGAAAATGACCGCTCTGCTGGATAGTCCATAAAAGAATTCCAAATCATATTAAAAGTGTCTGAAGGTCCTAGTTCTTGTTAAAATCTCAAATCATAGCTATATTCCAGAGAAGAGTGGTACCAACATAAGGAAGATGCATTGGTTGATACAGAGTTCTTTTTTTTTTTAGTGCACAACCAATCTTTCTCAGCACTCCAGCAACTAATTTAAAACATCCAGTGGGAGACAGAGGGGGCTCTATGTACCCTAGGCTCATTTGCTCACCCTCTCTTAGGGTGTCTCTGAGCACAAGCAAAGCATACTCTCCTCACAAGCGAGTATACAGGAACAAGCCTCTTCCATGCACGGAAAGGAGGCAGCTAGGGCTGGCTGACCTGATTATTGGCCATTGCATCCTGATTTTCTTGCACAAAACTTACAAAAACTTAGACTATGTCCAGTCTTTAGGATCATTTGTTTGCAGGGAGGTTATATAAGAAGAGAGCATTGTACAAAAAAATGTACACAGACATGAAGACAGCCTTTGGACCAACAGTCCGGAAAACTGCACCACTGAAGACCTTGTCTGGAGAGATCATCACAGACTGCAGCAAGCAGATCAAGTGGTAGAAAGAGCACTATCAAGAACTGTGCTCACAGGAAAACACTGCATCCAACAGGAATCAACAACATCTCTGCCTGTCTTGGAAGAGCTGGATGCCCCTCCCTCCCTTGACAACTTGAAAGAATGCCATCAACTCCCAGGAATTCCAAGTGCTGAAAGCCAGCCTCAATTCCTCCCTCATAATGCACCTCCACCACTTGCAGCATTGGGGGAAAGGATCTATGCCACAAAACATGCACAACCCCAGCATTGTGGCCCTCTGCAAGAACAAAGGTGACCGCCATGATTGTAAGAACTACTGTGGAATGTCCCTGCTGAGTACTGCGGGGAACGCCTTTATCCCATGTAAGTTCTCAACAGATTACAGTTACTCGCTGACAGGGTCTATCCTGAATCACAATGCAGCTTTAGAGCTCAGAGGTCAACAGCTGACACGATTTTCTCACTGCGCCAGCTGCGGGAGAAAAGCCGAGAGCAAAGACGCCCCTTGTACATCGCCTTCATAGACCTGACAATGTTATTTGACCTTGTCAGCCAAAAAGGACTCTCCACACTGCTCAACAAGATAGGATGTCCACCTAAGCTTCACGAGATAATGGTGTCCTTTCACAAGAACATGAACAGTACCGACCAGTATGACGCTCATCCTCAGACACCTTCCCTGCGGGGTGAAACAGGGCTGTGTTCTCATCCTGACTGTCTTTGGCATACAGTGGTACCTTGGGTTAAGAACCTAATTTGTTCCAGAGGTCCGTTCTTAACCTGAAACGGTTCTTAACCTGAAGCGTGCTTTTGCTAATGGGGCCTCCTGCTGGCACACAATTTCCATTCTTATCCTGGGGCAAAGTTCTTAACCTGGAGCAACCACTTCCTGGTTAGCGGAGTTTGTAACCCGAAGCGTCTGTAACCCGAAGCGTCTGTAACCCGAGGTACCACTGTATTCTGTCTCCTGTTGATCTCCTATGCCTGCAGCTTGACTAAAGATGGTGTATACTTTCATTCAAGGAGCGACAAGGGTCTTTCAACTTGGAACGTCTCCATGCCAAGACGGAAGTGTGGCAGGTTCATATCCAAGAGGTATTATTTGCAGATGACACAGCCTTGACAGCTCACTCTGAGGAAGCTCTACAGAGACTCATCAACCATTTTGCCCAAGTCTGCTTGGAGTTAGGACTCACCATCAGCCTGACAAAGACCAACATCCTAGGGTCAGGACATTGCCAGCACTCCACGCATCAGCAATGGTGACCCCACACTTGAGGTGGCAGACAATTTTGTCTACCTGGGTTCCACCATAACCAACAACCTTCCCATTGATGTTGAGCTGGACAAGGCAGCCACAGCAATGGCTCACCTCTCTAAAAAGATATGGGAGAATGTGATGCAAATAACCAATAACACAATGAAGGTCTACCAGGCTTGTGTGTTGAGCACATTGCTTTACGGAAGAGAGTCATGGGCAACTTACAGCTGTCAGGAGTGATGCCTCAATGCCTTCCATATGCACTGTATCAGGAAGATTTTGGGCACCACATAACCAGACAGAGTCTCAAACAAAGATGTGCTCCCCCCAAACCCACATTCCCAGAATGTCTGTACTTCTCTCTCAGTAATGTCTATGCTAGCTTGGTCATGACCACAAAATGGAAGATGGCAGGACCCACAAGGATGTGTTCTACAGGGAGCTAGCATCAGTCACTAGGCCTGTTGGCTGACCAACTCTGCATCACAAAGATGTCTGTAAACATGACATGAAAGCTGGCAACATTAACCCCACCATATGGGAATCCCTTTCTGATGACTGCATTGCCTGTAGACAGACAGTCGGGTCATGCATCCACAGCAGTGACCAGGGGAGGAGTGGCTGCTGGGAGAAGCACAGAGAGAAGAAATGCCATGGTGCATCTGCAGCAGCCCAACTGGATGCCTTCATCTGGCCCAGCTACAACAAAACATGTCTCTCCTGTATTGGTCTCTACAGCCACAGCAGGTGCTGTGACGCTTCAACAGTTTGATCCCCCCCCCCCAAGATGCACTCTTCCATTGTCTCCTGAGACAGACGGATGCCAACAACTATACAAGAAGAGCATTCACCCTTGAAATATATACTCGGAGTCGAGAGTGGATTTCATGCTCTTTACTCAGCTCATAGTGGTGAGGAGGAATGGAAGTTCCCCCAGAATGTCTGCTTTATATATACATTATTTACACAATGGGCCCCACGTAATTGGCTAATTCTGGGATTCACCTGTAGGCCAATCAGGTTGCGGATTCACTTCCACCTGGAGCTGGATTGGGTGGCTCCTGTGGACCAATCAGACTGCTGCATTCTGAATCCTAATGTTCTAGGACCAGTAAGACTGCTGCATTCTGAATCCTAGTGTTCTAGGACCAATCAGACTGCTGCCTTTTGGATCCTATTCAACTCAGTACATAACACCCCTCATCTGCTTACAAGGTGTTCTGTTAACAGCTGGTTCATCCTACAATTCTCAGTGAATTTTCTCCATCACTTTCCTAACTGCAAACAGGCTGTAGCTTGTTTTTAAGAGATTTGTTGCCCTAGGCAGCTTTCGTCCAGTTTAATTGCTAGTTTGCACTTGAATCCCTCCAGAAAAATAGTGACAGTCTAAAGAGACTTCCAGGTCATATTATTATTATTATTATTATTATTATTATTATTACCCTGCCCATCTGGCTGTGTCACTGTTATCTATGCAGATTTGAGCACCATTCTCTCTCTCTCTCTCTCTCTCTCTCTCTCTCCCTCCCCATCGGGCCGCTTGTTGCCAATATGAAGATGATAAGACTGGCCTACCTTTTCAGGTTGTTGTAAGGACTATTGAAAAAATACCAAGCCAAGCGTTTGAATGTTATTTGTATTATTTCCCACAACTCTGCCGATAACCTGCTCCTGTTTTGGTGCCAGACTTTCACCATGTGTCTTTGTTTTCAACAGAGCGCTTTCACGATGGAGACTCAGGGAGGGGTGGTTTGGGTGACAGAAAACACTGTGAATTGGCAAGGAAACCGAGGAAACAGAAATAGCTGCCTTCCCCTTCTGTTCGGGCTGCCATGAAATGGGGCCAGGAGCTCCTGGGGCCTTAATCGGCTACTATAGAGAGAACAATCAGACCTTCCGCTCACAAATAAAAGCAGGTTAAGAGGAGAGGTTGTGCCAGCCAGCCAGAAAATGGCACTGGGGAACAGGAGTTGCTGTTGCCCAGGGAAGGATTCCAAAGGGAATCCCTGGGCAATCCTCCGGCAATGCAAGTGAGAGGCAGAGAGGGTCTCTCTGAGGCAAAAACACAGCAAAAAACCAAAACACCCTTGCAAGTATGAGCAGCACCCATCCCATAAGGAGCACCCATTTGAAGGTACCTTTAAAGCGAAAGCTCAGGGGGGCCAAAGGAGCATTTTGTCCAACCCTCCATCCCAGGTAATGATGTCAGAGAATTCCAACAGAAACAGGAACGGAAATTGCCAAAGTTTGCTGATTCATTTTCTAGTCATTCATTTATTGCTTTTATATGCCATCATTTTATCCAAGGAGCTCAAGGTGGTGTCCATGGTTCTCCCCCATCTCATTTAATCCTTGTGAGGCTAGGAGGCCATCTGTGAGCTTCATGGCCGAGTAGGAATTTGAACCCTGGTCGCCCAGGTCCTCAGTCCAATACACTAACCACTACACCACACTGGGCTTGTGCGTGGAACAGAAATCAACCTAGTGAATCAGATTAGCTGCCAATGCTTTTGTTCTGCAAACGAGACATAACTGGTTAAGTTTCCTTATTTGCACTGCATTTCCTTTGAACTGAAATGAATGCGGTACAATAACGCCATGACAATGTAACTTACATAATCTATGCAATTTACACAGCTTGTGTAATTTCACCACACAGGACAGCTAGACTGATAATGTAGGTTTTGGTGGAAGATGAAGTGCAGCAGAACAGAAACAGGGCTGCATGCAGCAAGCAGAGGGAAGAACAGAAAGTGATGCCTCCTTACCTCCCTAGTCCAAAGCCAAGATACTTGGGCCTCCCTGTCCCCTCCTTCAGAGATCTCTGCCATTCAGGTATCATCAAAAAGGAGCAAGCAGGACATTTATTGTTTGTGAAGCCAAAAGGGTCTCCCCTGCACACAACCTCTTCCCTGGTGGTGGTGGTAGGTAACTCCAAACTCCACAGTTGGACAAAACCCAATAAAGGCAGTGTTGTAGCATGGGTTGCCAGAGCCCAGGGCAAGTATCCTTGGCACCATCTGCCAATAGGCTAGAACCAACAGCTCAGCAACCTACCTGCGTGGCAGCCACGGCACCCCATGAGCATTGAGCACGGTTCAGAGCAGGACAGGGGATTGGTCAGGAGCGGGTATCTTTCTAAAGTGTGCACAGAGGGTGCCCCCACACCCAGCTGTCACTCAAATCCACTCCTCAGTCCACCCATGTGAACATTGGGAGATTTTAAGGGGTGGCGGGAGAGCACACAATTTTAAATTTATTACTTTCTCTCTCACCTTCTCTCTCTTGAAATTTTGCACCCCTAAGAATTTGCATCCGGGGTAACCGCCCCTGTTTTCATCCCAGGGCAACCACCCATGCTACACCACTGAATAAAAGTATTGGCAATTATGGATGCTGGAGTCGCCCCCGCCCCATAGTCCAATACTTTTGCTGTTTTCAAGTGTTCCTTGGAAAATAACATCCCGTGACCCAGGTGACAGGAACACCTTGGGTTCCTCAGCGCCTTCTGCTTTCTGTGTGTCTTGATGGAGCTGCTCTTCTGCAATAAGTTGCCTTTTCCATTTAAAAGCACCTTCACACTGTGGACCTGCACCCAGGGGAAGGGCCAAGGCTCACTGGTAGAACATATGCTTTGCATGCAGAAGGTGCCAGGTTCAACCCCCAATGAAATCTCCAGGTAGGGCTGGGGAAAGACTCCCACCTGGAAGAACCGCAGCCCATCAATGTAGATAATAATGAGCTTGGTGGACTGATGGTCTGACTCAGGATAAGGCAGGTCCCTCCATTCCTACGTCTGCAAAATAATCCATCAAAATGCGCTTCTTATCTCCGCATCTAATCCTCTGTTTCCTCACGTGCCTCGTGGCAGGCCTGCCTGCCATGGAACAGATTGGTATGAAGGAAGCGAAGGGAGCGGACATTTGTCCCTGGAGCAGCCAAGAATCTTTAATGGGCCTTTAGAAAAGCTGAGGCAATGGTTTCATTCTCCTTTTCCTTTTCATCCCTTTACAAATGGGAGGGGGGAGGGAGGGAGCGCTTCTGCCTCAGAGGCTTAGCTAAAGCATTTGCAATGGACAGAAACCATGCCTGTCTAATATCTCAACACTTCCCTCCATCCCCTGGCCCAGGGGAAGATGCTCCCACAAGGGAACAGACCCCGAATATTCTCATCCACAGAAGCCAACTCCTGGGGGCCAAGGTCCCTTCGGAGCCCCCAATAAAATATTTGAGGGGGCCAGGGGCCACCAAAGCTGATGGGCATTGCCATTCAAATGGCGTGCATTCACCGTGTCATGTGATCAATATACGAGGCAGGGCTTACCTGCCCCTCCCCCCCCCATATTTTATTCAAGTTAGCCAGCAATTGACTAAGAGTAAATAACTGTAAAACAATTAAACTTCTCTCATGGAATGTAACAGGGTGGCCGAACAAGATCCAAGACAGTGATTTCTGTTCCTATCTACAAACACATGATATCATCTTTCTTCAAGAAACTTGGGCAAAGGAGGGCACTATGGTGGAATTACAGGGTTTTGCAAGTTACACTCAACCAGCTCTTAAAACTGTAAAGTATGGAAGGCCTAGCAGGGGGCTGGCGGTGCTGGTGTCAACCTCTCTTAATGTATCAATTCAACAGTGTCCCTCGTTGACCACCCCTAATTTTTTAGTGTTGTCCTTTCTGATAGTCTCCTGAGAAATACTTACTGTATTTGTGTGTACATACCTCCAGTAAAGTCTTGTGGGGAACTGAGATCATATTGGGAAAAACTTGACCAGCTACTCGAAAGTATAGACTCTCTGTCACCCGACCCTCGGCTTGTCTTGGGAGGCAACTTCAATGCCCAGATCGGCCTTGTTTCCCCACAAAATACAATATTATCTGGACTAAACTTGGAGGACGAACCTGAAATCTGTCAGAGAGTAGCAATGGACACTACCTCTATTCAAGTTAGCACCCCTGTTCTCATGATGAAACAAGCCTCATCGCCATGCACAGCCACTGCCAGACAGATAGAAACATAGCGCTGTAGAGCTGGAAATGCAGTAAACTTGCCCAATGTGGTGCTTGAACGCATGATCCTGAAATTAAGTCTCATGCTCTACCAACTGAGCTACCTGGAGAGATACAGAGCCTGATGATCTGACTCAGTAGAAAACAGCTTCCCAAGTTCCTATGTTTGCTCCATCCTTCAATGCCAAGCAGGGCCCTCAATGCTGCCCACCTTTTCGGGTAAACAAAGTGCAGAAAGGTCTCACTGCTGGGAGATCTACAGCAGGGTTTTCCCTCTGTGTGAACTGTAAGGTTTCTGGGGCAGGAACCCATCTTCTGCCTAAGCTGTTCCACCTTGCACTGTGCACAGAAGAGGCATGATGGTGCCAAAACCAAGGACCCGGGACAGCAGCTTTTAAAAACTGCTTCCGAAGCTGCATTTGCAGCTATTTGGTCCCACGGTGATGCTGAGAGGCAGGACATCAAGTCCCTCCCTGTGTGGTTCGTGCCACACAGACAATTCCTCGCCCCATGAAATGAGGATCTGCTCAGGGATGGAAGAAATTGGTCCACTTTGGGTTTTCCCAGTTTCTCATTTTTTTCAATCTTAAGTTCGGTGCTCTACATTTCTACAGCAGTTTGCAACTGGAAAAAGAAGCCTCATGAAAACCCATCATTTTAGTACTGATTTATCCTAAAATATACGTGTGCGTACAATTTTGCCTAATATACTTTATTTCTTTTGCAAAGCAATTTTCCCTTTTATAATGTGTTTTTGGTGTGTTATGTTCACTGATATATGCATTTTAATGTGTACGTTTCCCCCCAGCGTTTGTACGCATGACTTGGTTCAAGAACTGCCTTGCAAAAACCAGAGAATTGTGAATTGCAAAGGATGGCTGTGTTTTGGTTCTTGTACAAGCTCCAGAGAGTGCAAATTAGGAAAGCCTGCCTTTAAATGCAAACTTAATCCAATTCCGCCCCCCCCCCCATCCCAACCTGTGATCGGTCCCATTATTAGCATTCCACTGCCTCCTTTTGCTCTAGGAGAGACGCAGATGCACAGTCAAGACGCCTGTGTCACCCAAGCCAAGATATCGATTGGCACATCGTGCAATCTGGGAAAGGCCATGGTGAAGAGAGGTCGGATGAGGACGGAGGACAGGGAGGGGGGAGGGGGGGAGGGGAGAGATTGTGGGGCAGTCTGGTCGCAGTTCCTCAAAGAGGATATTGCAGAGCCGGACAAAAAAGTTCAGAAATGGACCGCTAAAATGATCGAGGAGATGGAGCAATTTCCCTTTGAGGAAAGGTGAGCAGCATTTGAGACTCTTTAGCTGGGGGGGGGGGGGAGTGAGGTGACATGATAACTAGAATTATGCCTATTGTGGAGAAGGAAGACAGAGGGTGTTTCTACTTCTGTTACCTGGTATTTTTATTTTATTTTATTTTATTTATTTTTTATCCCACATTTAACCCAAAGGTCCCGGAGCAGAATTACTTTGTGCTGTTATATTGTGCTGTTAATTACAGAATTAACAGCACAATATTTATAACTGATTTAAATAACTGACGATCACAGAAAGAAGCTGGGCCCTTCATTGGCGTAGCCGGGATTTTTGTGGGGGGGCAGGACTTTTGTTTGGGGGGGCAGAACCAACATGACTGGTCAGTTAGTATTCCTATTGTTTTACTTGGGGGGGGCAGCTACCACCCCCTGGCTATGTCCATGGGGTCCTTACTAGAAATCAGTGCAGTCATACAATAAAGCTAAACATTGGAAGATTCAGGACATACAAAATGAAGGACCTTTTCCACACAAAATCCAGCAAAACTAGGGAATTTATGTTGTGAATTGCCCTGAGATCTACGGATGAAGGGCAGTATACAAATTATTATTATTATTTATTATTATTATTATTATTATTATTACTGCTGCTGCTGCTACTTGCAGGCAGAAGATGTAATGATAAGCCACCAACCCAGACAGCTGGAAAAGGGAGCTGGAGAAATTTATTTCACATTATTTATGTGATAAAATTTAATATACTGTTTCCTAGAACGAAAGACCCTTGAATGGATATAAAGTGTACGGAGAATAAGTCCATCAACGGCTGCCAGCCTTCAGGGTTGGGGGCAGGATGCCTTTGAGTACCATGTGCTGGGAATCACAGGTGAGCGTAGGTACTGCTGTTGTGCTTAGCCTTCCCAGAAGAAGCATCTGGGCCCCCTTTGCTCTGATCCAACTACAGGGCTCTTCTGACATGCTCACCACATCAGCCCACAAGTCCATCCGGCTCGTAGTATTCCATCTACACTGGCTGGCTGCCCAGAGTTTCAGGCAGGAGTCTTTTCCCAGCCCTACCGGCAGATCCTATTGGGGAATTGATCCTGGGTTCTTCTACAGGCAAACGGGGGCTCTATAGTCCTTCCCAAAATTGTGTTGGCTCCTTGTGAGAAATTTGGAAGTTAAATTACACAGATCTGAAGCTACTACAGAGCAGATCTGCTGTACACCTGCAACTTTTTCATACCATGAAGGGGGGGGGGTTGTCCTACTTTTGTTGCACTATAACACAAGAGTGCCTCTCCAGATGGCGGTGGGGGGGGGGTCCAGTCTAAAGCCACCAATCGTGCCATATGATACGAATGTAAGAACCAGCGTTAGAAACTCAGATATATAATCTAATTGCCAAATGGCACCTTAAACCTAGGTTACGGTCACACAATAGAATGTCTAGAGGATGTTTATTTCCCCTGATGGGGAAATTTATTATTGACTTCATTTCATTTCGATTACCACTTTCTATTTTAAAGAACGAATCTCAAAGTGGTATAAAGCACATTAAAACATCAAATAAAACAATTCAGAATAAAACAAATTCAAGTTTCAAGGAAAACATTTCAGATCCTCCTCCAAGTGACGTACCGGTTTTCCCTGTCACCAACCTGGTCGCAATTGGACCAGCACCAGTTGCAAAACATGCCTGGCAAAATCTTAACACTAGTAGCAACATAAGAAAAGCCTGCTGGATCAGGTCAGTCGCCCATCTAGTCCAGCATCCTGTTCTCACAGTGGCCAACCAGATGCCCCAATGGGAAATCTGAAAGCACTCTCCCCTCCTGTGGTTCTTCACAATCATTGCTGCCTCCAACCGTGACTATCATCAATATCCAATTCTTCCATGAATTTGTCCCATCCTCTTTAATAAATAGGTACCGCTTTGGCGGGAAGGTAAACGGCGTTTCTGTGCGCTGCCCTGGTTCGCCAGAAGCGGCTTAGTCATGCTGGCCACATGACCCGGAAGCTCGGCCAATAAAGCGAGATGAGCGCCGCAACCCCAGAGTCGGTCACGACTGGACCTAATGGTCAGGGGTCCCTTTACCTTTTAGGTTGGTAGCTATCACTGCCTCCTGTGGGAGGGAGTTCCGGAGTTTAACTTTGCGCTGTGGGAAGAAGGACTTCCTTTTCTCTCTCCTAAATCTTCCAACCTCCAGGTTCACTGGATGTCAAATTCTAGTGTCACAAGAGAGGGAGAATTATAGCGCCAATGGCACACTGCAGAAGGTACCAGCCTAAAAAATCCCACCCCCACCCCCCCAGTCTGGAAAGGCCAGCACCACCCAGCTGGAGAAAAGGCAAAGCTTGTCTCTGGAGCATCCTTCAGTTTGCTCAGAAGCAGAAGGAGGGGGAGGTCTAAGCTGTCACAGCAAATGGAGAAGTTAATCGGAGAGGCTTTATGGCTGCAGAGCGCCAGGATGAACAGCACAGGGAGGAGAAATAAAAACACCCTCAAGATGTACGGCCGCAGAGGTTACAGCTCTGCCAGCGCTAGCCTTGGAACGGAAGGCCAAGCCATGGCTCATTCGAGGCTGCTTCTGCCAGCCACAGCAGCTGTGAAACCTTCCACCTCCCTGTGCATCTGAAAGGCCAGGATAGGTCCATGGGGGTTCAGGGCCTCTCAGAGGACGGGGAGAGCTGAAGGGCCACTTCCAGGAGCTGACCAAGGCTCAAAGCAAAGCTGTAGGTCACAGGAGAGGAGAGTTTGTGCTTCCTCTGACAGGCAGTAGTGATTTACTGCCTTGGTAAAAGAACAGCCCTTAGAAGGCCATGTACCGCTCTGCTCACTGGACCTCAACAAGGATATTGTAGGGCTGGGAAAGAAAAGGGCAGCCAAAACAAACCAGGGGCCAGAGCTGTGATCCCTGTATTCCGGGGGGGGGGGGGGGGGCTTGACTAGATGATCCTTGTAAAGGTAAAGGTAAAGGGACCCCTGACCATTAGGTCCAGTCCTGACCGATTCTGGGGCTGCGGTGCTCATCTCGCTTTATTGGCCGAGGGAGCTGGTGTACAGCTTCCGGGTCATGTGGCCAGCATGACTAAGCCGCTTCTGGCGAACCAGAGCAGTGCACGGAAATGCCGTTTACCTTCCCGCCACAGCGGTACCTATTTATCTACTTGCACTTGGACGTGCTTTCGAACTGCTAGGTTGGCAGGAGCAGGGACTGAGCAATGGGAGCTCACACCGTCACAGGGATTCAAACCACCAACGTTCTGATCGGCAAGACCTAGGCTCCGTGGTTTAACCCACAGCGGTCCCCTTAAACTCTACAACTCTGTGATTCCATAACCTCAGAAAGTGGTGAACTTCACTGCAGGTCTTTTGTCAGAGGTTGGATGGCCATCAGTCAGGAAATCTTTAGCTGTGATGCCTGCATGGCAAGTGCTCTACCGCTCACTCACATTCCTTCCTCTCTACCATATAAGATTCTAGTCCTCATGGTTGTGAATAAAAGCCTGAGTTCAGTTGGAACATAGGAAGCTGCGTCACACCGAATCAGACTATTGGCTGACAGTGGCCCTCCGAGCTTTTCAGGCATGGAGTTTATTCCCCGCTTGGATATTGAACCTGGGACTTTCTGCATGCAAAGAAGATGCTCTGAAGATTCTTCCCCCCCCCCAATGCAAAACTGTGGCTCGCTCACATTGCATTATCCACAGGAAATGGACATCTGCAGAGCAACAAGAGGCTTTTAGCAGCTCAGCTCTCCAGTGACCCTCGAATAACGCAAAAGGTCACGCTCCCTCCCTGCCCCTCTTTTTTTGCGTGACTCATCTTTGCATCCGACATCATCGCGACACTGCAGTGAAGAACACGCTGTAAAGGCAGGAAGAAACAAGAGCAAGATTGGGGTGGGGAAGAGACACAGTGATTTCATTCAGGGCCAGATGTGTACTGCATGGGAGGGATGTGTGCGCAGGGAGGTGAGGCACATTAGCAAGGACGATGCTCTCCTGGCACATCCATGAACAGTGAACTCAGGCCGCAACAGGTGCAGGTCTGCCAGCAGCATATTGGTATGGCCACTGCAGAATGCAGGAGCCGGCGCAGTTTTGCAGTCTCTGTCCCAAGCCACAAGCAAAAAAGGACACCTGCCCAGAACCAGGGTGTGTGATGTGCCATCAGCCCCAGCTAGCATAGCCAGCCAATGGTCAGGGCTGATGGGATTCATGGTCCAAAACATCTGGAAGGCTACAGATTAGCGAAGACCATTCTAAAGCACAACAGGAAATGCACATGCATACCTGTGAACCAGGTAAATATTTTAATTAACTCCCCATGTGCCCACTTGACTGCTTAGAAATGCCAGGAACTGATTGTTCAGTGTGGCAAGGAACTGATTGTTCAGTGTGGCAGAATGAACACTTTGGAACTCCCTGCCCATTGACATCAGGTCAACTACAGTGGTACCTCGGGTTAAATACTTAATTCGTTCCTGAGGTCTGTTCTTAACCTGAAACTGTTCTTAACCTGAAGCACCACTTTAGCTAATGGGGCCTCCTGCTGCCGCCGCGCTGCCAGAGCACAATTTCTGTTCACATCCTGAAGCAAAGTTCTTAACCTGAAGCACGATTTCTGGGTTAGCGGAGTCTGTAACCTGAAGCGTATGTAACCTGAAGCATATGTAACCTGAAGCGTATGAAACCCAAGGTACCACTGTATTGTAAACGGCTTTCGTTTTTGTAAGCGATATATAATTTTTATGAAATTGCAAAAATAAATAGAACGAATAACACCTTCATGCAGTCCAGTCACACCAGTAAATCTTTTCAACACATTACTTTGATCCATCTGTTCAATTTCTGCTTTGGAAGTCCTTTGCAAGGACTTCCCATACTACGAGGGAGGGGAGGGGAGGCACTCCACAAATGCTCAGAGGTTCTCTCTCCTGCCCCCAGGTCCTTTTGACAAGGTGTTAGGCTGACCCTGAAACCCAATTCTGCAGCAACGTCCCAGGTAATCTGCAGCTCAGTCCAAGCTGGAGGATGCAGCTATCAATAACTACTAGCCATGATGACTATGAATCTACCTGCACTGTCAGAGGCAGCAAATGTATCTGAATACCAGTCGCTAGGAATTCCAAGACGGAGAGTCAACGTTGCACTCTGGTCCTGGCCTGTGGACTCCCTTTGCGGGGCATCTGTTTAGCCACTGTGAGAACAGGATGCTGGAATAGATGTTGTAAGGTAGAATTTGGATAGCCATCTGCCATGGATGCTTTAGCAGAGATTCCTGCATTGCAGGGGGTTGGACCAGGTGAACCTTGGGGTACCTTCCAATGCTACGATTCTGGCAGCCAGGCTTCTCTGATGCTTTTAGGTAGGGCCTAAGCTCCCCTAAGCCGATCCTTTGACCGATGTGTGTGTGTGTGTGCGTTTGTGTCAGCCGCAGTGATTCATTTCCCATCCAATCAAGCTCTCCGAACGCAGGGGGCACTCATAATTCAGGGGGCCTCCTGACTGGCGGAGCCTGATTGATAGTTTTGGCACATCTGGAAGCGTTTGGCTGCTGTCCCACCTAACTGTTCTGGCAGGAGACAGCTGAGCAATTGGATTTGAGGTGGGGAGGGGGGAGAGAAACGGGGGGGGGGGGAGAGAGAGAGAGAGCGCTGGAAGGAACAGGAGGCTGCTTGGCCAGCCAGAGAAAATTACAGGCTCTGTGGCTGACAAGATGAGCCTTTGCAGGACTGGCTGGACCAGGAGACCAAGAAGGAAAAAGCAAAACACATAGCCCCCCCTATGGAGAATCACACACACTCGTCTTCTGGCTGAAGATGGCCCCATAAGGCAGTGCAAGCGGGGAGGGGGGAGGCTGCCTGGCTCCAAGTCCATCCCCCAGTAGCAAAAAGAATTATATAACACAGTCAGGATCAGCGTTGCTCCATGCCAGCCCCTGGACTGAGGCTGGCTTTGTGTCCAGGAAGCCTCTGACGTGGGTCTGTGAGGAGTTGGCCTCACCCGGGGGGGGGGAAAGCAGGACTGTGAATATGCCATTGAAGAACAAAAGAAGAGCCTGCTGGATCAGGCCAATGGCCTGTCTAGTCAGGCATCCTGATGCAACGGCAGCCAGCCAGATGCCTCTGTGGGAAACCAGCGAGCAGGACCCCAGCACAACAGGAACTCTCCCCTCCTGCGGTTTCCAGAAACACTGCTGCCTCCAACTGTGCCAGCAGAGCGGGGCCATTTTGGCTAGCAGGCATGTTGCTGGCCATCCGTGCCTCCTGAGGAAGTGAGTTCCCTAGTTTAACACTGCACCGCACAAAGGATGGCTTTCTTTTCTCTGGCCTGAATCTTCCAGCTTTTGGAAGGCATGCCTGAGTTCTCATAGGCATGAAACTGGCCGTGGTAAGAAAAGGATGTTGGACTTAATGGCCCCTCCAAACAGAGTTTTCTGCAGCTGTCCATATACAGTGGTACCTCGGTGTCAGGGAACTGCCATCGGAAGGAAGGGAAGTGAAAGGGCTCACACAGGTTGGGAGAGACTCAGCAGCTGAAGAGGGAACCAGTAGGGGGAGAGGAGCTGGGCTGAGGGAAAGGGAGCTGGAGGGATGGCTCAGAGACACTTCCAGCGAAAACAGTGGGGAGGTTTCAGGACCTCCTGTAGGGACACCCACTCCTCGCCGGAAACTGTCACGCAGAGAGTCCAGAAGACGTGTTTCCGTTAAGGAGCTTTTATGTTGGAAGCGATTCCGAAGGCAACCACTGTCGGAATCTGCCAGCGACTGACGGAGCCATGTTTAAGGGGCTCCGTTACAGACAGAGGTTTGCAAACTTGACCAAACTCTGAGGGACTAGGATTTTACACACAAGCAGCTCATCGTCCCATCACAGCATTCCGACAGTCTTCGTGAGCAGCTTGTGCAGGAGAAGGCATCATGAGCAACCCAGCCGGAACCGGAGAAGCAGGAGCTGGAGCGGGTCCAAGCCTGGAAGAAAGGTACCGGGTGTTGGAGGTCCAGCTAGCGCTGCAGACGGCGAGGCTTGAGGAGAGGAGGGCTCAGGATGCAGACAAAAAGGGGAAAGACACCCAGCTCGTCAGAAAGGTACCAGGATTGGTGCAGAAGTTTGGGGGGGAGCCCAAAGACTATCATGGCTTTCGGACAGAGATGCAATATGCCCTCAATCTGCAGTTTGATGAATTCCCTGACGAGGAATCACGAGTGGCTTTCGTGATTGGGCATCTTGAAAAGGGGGCGAGAGACTGGGTTAGACCCCTGATGGCAGCGAATAGTGACGTCCTAAAGGACACGATGAAGTTCTTTCGCGCCATGGATCTGATGTTTTCCAGCGATATTGAACAGGGAGTGGTCCGCAGACAGTTAATGGCTTGCAAACAGGGGAGCCGATCTGTCCGTGAGTACTGGACTGAGTTCACCATGTTGATCCATAAATTGGGGTGGGATCTATCGGCGGAACCCATTCAAATGCTCTTTGAAGAAGGGCTTTCTTCGGCTGTGAAAGACGAACTTTCCCGGGCGCCCAGGGCGGAGTCTATGGACCAGCTGACCAAATCAGCGCTGACCATAGGAGCGCGCCAGGAGGCGAGAGCATTGGAGAGGCGGGAAGGGAAGGGGGAACGTTGGAAGGAGTTCCGCATTCCAGACATTCCAGAGCCAACTTTCCCGCCGGCAGAGCCGATGGAAATCGGAACAGCGCGCACGCGCGCAGTTTCAAAGCCCAGTGAGGGGGGAAAGAAGGAGGGAAAAGGCGCCCGGAAATGCTATCTCTGCCAACAGCCAGGTCACTTTGCCAGAGTCTGCCCCCAGAGGAAGGAATGGCAAGGGATGGTAGGAGCTGTGGAGGGAAGAGAGGAAGAAATACCGAAGCAAGTAAAAGCCAACGCCTGGCTGCCACCGTCGGGGCACAGCAGCCAGGCCAAAGAGCAGTGAAAGTGCCCACGCCAGAACCTCCTAAACCCGCCCTAGTGATAGAAGTGGCGCTAGAGCTGCCAAACGGACACCCTCTAAAGATAAAGGCGCTGTTGGACTCAGGCAGCTCCTGCAATTTCATGAGCAAAGAGTTTGCAGCTGAACACCAGATACAGACGATCCCTTTAAGCAACCCCCTGCAGGTGACCACGATCGATGGCAGGGAGCTGTTGGGAGGAGAAGTCAGCTTGCAGACCGTCCCAATGATAATGAAGGTGGCAAGGCACACCGAACTGATAGCGTTTAATGTGGCCACCTTGGGAGGAGCTCCCATTATATTGGGGATGAGCTGGCTAGCGTTACATGATCCGCTGGTGGGCTGGCATCAGAGAGTGGTTTCTTTTGGTTCAGCACATTGCTTAGAACACTGCAAAGAGGGAAAGGGTTTGGCAGGGGCCCAAGCCACCCTAGCAGGGACTGAAGTAACGGAGAACGTGAAGGTACCACGACAATACGCAGATCTCCGCGACGTCTTCAGCGAAAGGGAAGCTGACCAATTACCCCCGCATAGACCCTTTGACTGTCAAATCAATTTACTCCCTGGGGCACAGCTCCCTGTAGGCAAGCTGTACGCCATGTCAGACAGAGAGATGCAGGAGCTAAGAGAGTTCATTGACAAGAACCTGAAGAGAGGGTTCATCAGAGAGTCCAGGGCGGTGGGGGGCAGCCCAGTGTTTTTTGTGGATAAAAAAAACACGAACAAGCCGAGGCTTGTGTGTGACTTCAGGGCCTTAAATGCAGTGTCAGAACCAGTGGCTTTCCCTATGCCCAGGATTGACGACATTTTGACAAGGGTCAGGAAGGGAAAGATTTTTACTAAACTGGACCTAAGGGGGGCGTACAACCTGATACGAATAAGGAAGGGGGATGAATGGAAAACCACCATGTTCACCCCTTTGGGGGCATTTGAATATTTAGTTATGCCCTTCGGCCTACAAGGAGGCTCCGCGTGCTTTCAATCGTTTATGAACCACGTCCTGGGGCCTTTGCTTTACAAGAATTGTGTGGCCTTCTTAGACGACGTGTTGGTGTATTCTGAGAATGAGGAGCAGCATGTGAGAGACGTCAGAGAAGTGTTGAGCAGGCTGCAAGCCAACCAGCTGTGGGTGAAACTGGAGAAGTGTCAGTTTCATACCAAGGAGGTGGAATTCCTGGGGTATCGCCTGTCAGACAAGGGATTGGCCATGGATCCCGGCAAGGTCCAGGCGGTGCTGGAATGGAAAACACCCAAAACAAGGAAGGATGTGCAGAGGTTCCTAGGATTTGGGAACTTCTATCGTAAGTTCATCCGAAACTTTGCCCACCTGACGGCGCCCATTACGGACTGTCTCAGCAGTAAGAAGAAGTTCGTTTGGACTGAGGAGGCGGAGCGAGCATTTGAGGAACTAAAAAGGGCCTTCGCCTCGGAACAACAACTCCTGCATGTGGATTTACAAAAACCGATGAGAGTGGAAACTGACGCATCAGACAGAGCTATTGGGGCGGTGCTTCTGCAGCCAGGGAAGGAGGAGTCAGAGTGGAGACCGTGTGCCTTTTTTTCGCGAAAGCTGAACAAATCCGAGAGGAACTACACGGTGTATGACCGAGAACTACTAGCCATTCATGAGGCGTTCCGGAGATGGAGGCACCTGCTAATTGGCGCACAACATAAGGTGCAAGTGTGCACTGACCACAAGAACCTAGAGTATTGGAGGACGGCACGAGTGCTCAACCAACGGCAAGTGAGATGGGCCCAGGAGTTCTCCAAATTTAACTTTGAGATTTGTTACGTGCCAGGCCCAGAGAACATTAGGGCGGACGCTCTCTCACGCAAACCTGAATATTTGGAGGGGGAGGGAGCACCCGAAGAGAGACATGTCATTCCAGAGGACCGCTGGGTGTGTGGGGCGGCATTGGTGGGACAAAGAGAACTGGTAGAGGAAACAGAGAATGATGAATACGCCCAGAATAAGCTCAGAGGTCTTAGGGGTGAGGGAGAGGAACCAGGGGGTTTCGAGGAAAGAAATGGAGCTTTGTATTACAAAGGGGCACTGTATATCCCTGAAGGAGACTTAAGGGGGAGGGTACTCAAGCAGTTGCACGACAGCCCCACGGCGGGGCATTTTGGACAACACAAAACCATGTGGTTGGTCACCAGGGAATTTTGGTGGCCTAAGGTGAGGGAAGATGTACGGGAGTATGTAAGAGGGTGTGAGCAATGCCAGCGAGCCAAAGGGGAGAGGCGGGCACCGGCGGGGCTATTAGAACCCTTACCAACCCCAGAACGACCTTGGGAGGCAGTGTCGATAGATTTTATGACTGATCTGCCGAAGTCCAAGGGGAAAACAGCCATCATGGTGGTGGTAGACCTACTAACAAAGATGTGCCACTTTGTAGCCTGCTCGCATGCAGTCACGGCGGAAGAGACAGCGAAGTTATTTGTAGAACACATTTTTAGGTTGCACGGGGTGCCATTGAGGGTGGTCTCAGACCGAGGAAAACAATTTACTTCCAGGTTCTGGAGGAAGCTCATGAGCTTACTGCAGGTGGAGGTCAACTTTTCGACTGCCCGGCACCCTGAAACCAACGGGCAGGCGGAAAGAGCAAACGGGGTCCTCCAGCAATACCTGAGGTGTTATGTCAATGACAGAGAGAATGACTGGGTAGAAAAGTTGGCGCTGGCGGAATTTGCCTACAACAATGCCGAGAATGTGTCCACAGGGATGAGCCCCTTCTTGGCTAATTATGGGTGTCATCCCAGGGCTTTCCCAGGGGGAGAAGGGGAGAGATGGGGTGTCCCGGCAGCCGAGCATTTTGTAGAAGAAATGGAAGCAATCCATCGTCAGCTCCAACTCAACTTAGAAAGGGCGAAGGAAGAATACAAGAGGCAGGCAGACAAGAACCGAAGGGAAGGTGAAACCATAAGGGTGGGAGATAGGGTGTGGCTGTCAACCCAAGGGTTGCCGTTCAAAGGAGGTTGTAAGAAATTAAGACCCAGGAGATTGGGTCCCTTTGAGGTCATTCAACAGGTCAACCCAGTGGCTTTCAGGCTCCGGTTACCCAACCACATGAAACTGCACCCAGTATTTCACAGGTCGTTACTGTCACCGTATGAGGGGGGACGAGAAGGGATGGCCACTCGGGGACCGGTCATAGAAGAAAGGGAATGCAGCAGCCATGTGGCAGAAATCCTCGACGCCAGATGGAAGGGGGATCAGGTGGAGTATTTGGTAGCGTGGGAAGGAGAACCGGAGTCAGAAAACACTTGGGTAATGGCAGAAGATATCAATGACGAGGTATTGATAGAAACGTTCCATCAAAGGTTCCCAAGGAAACCTCAGCCTGTGGAGAGGTTCCGGAGGGAATACTTTGGGACCACCGATGAGGAGGAGGAGTTGGAAGGATTCTCGGAATCGGAAGGGGAAGGGGAGATGGACTCTGAGGAGGAGGAGTACTTCGAGACCAGGAACCGCAACAGGTGGAGAGAAGTGTTCGGGACATCGGAAGATGAAGGAAGTTCATTCCGGGGTTTTGCCTCCTCACCGCCCGTAGAGGAGGGGGCGAGAGGGGATGAAGGGGGCCCTGGAGGGGAGGTGGATGTCAGGGAACTGCCATCGGAAGGAAGGGAAGTGAAAGGGCTCACACAGGTTGGGAGAGACTCAGCAGCTGAAGAGGGAACCAGTAGGGGGAGAGGAGCTGGGCTGAGGGAAAGGGAGCTGGAGGGATGGCTCAGAGACACTTCCAGCGAAAACAGTGGGGAGGTTTCAGGACCTCCTGTAGGGACACCCACTCCTCGCCGGAAACTGTCACGCAGAGAGTCCAGAAGACGTGTTTCCGTTAAGGAGCTTTTATGTTGGAAGCGATTCCGAAGGCAACCACTGTCGGAATCTGCCAGCGACTGACGGAGCCATGTTTAAGGGGCTCCGTTACAGACAGAGGTTTGCAAACTTGACCAAACTCTGAGGGACTAGGATTTTACACACAAGCAGCTCATCGTCCCATCACACTCGGGTTACAAACACCTCGGGTTACAAACTCCACTAACCCGGAAGTAGTACCTCAGGTTGCGAACTTTCCCCCAGGATAGGAACGGAAATCGCGTGCCAGCGGCAGAGCAGCAGCAGGAGGCCCCGTTAGAGAAAGTGCGCCTCTTGTTAAGTACAGTTTCGGGTTAAGAACAGACCTCCGGAACGAATTAAGTTCATAACCCAAGGCACCACTGTATAGTCATCGAATCAAAGAGCTGGAAGGGAGCACAAGGGTCATCTAGTCCAACCCCCTGCATGGTAGTCCCTTCCAACTCTGATTCTATGAATATTTATTAGACACCTGCAGAAAACTATCCGTCCAAAGGGGTCCCCAAGTCCAACATCCTTTTCTCACCATAGCCAAGTGTTTTCTACAAAATGCCATTGAGGCAATAATTACGCATCCATGGTGGTTTTCTTCTGGACTGAAAAGTTTTTCTCCCTCTCTCACATCACTAGAACTCATGGATATCCAATGAAGCTGATGCCTGGAAAACTTCGCAGAGAGAAACGGAAGTCCTTCTTCAAACAGAACACTGTTAAACTCTGGAACTCACTTCCACAGGAAGCAGCGATGGGTACCACCCTAGATGGCTTTAAAAGATTCAACAAATGCATGGGGGAAAGGGCTTTCAGTGGCTACTAGGCACGATGACTATGCTCTGCCTCCATCCAGTATACCTCAGTCCAGTATACCTGAAGGCGCGTCTCCATCCCCCATCGTTCTGCCCAAACACTGAGGTCCAGTGCCAAGGGCCTTCTGGCGGTTCCCTTGCTGCGAGAAGCAAAGCTACAGGAAACCAGGCAGAGGGCCTTCTCGGTAGTGGCACCCGCCCTGTGGAACATCCTCCCACCAGATGTCAAAGAGAAGAACAACTACCAGACTTTTAGAAGACATCTGAAGGCAGCCCTCTTTAGGGAAGCTTTTAATGTTTAATGTATTTTAATATTTTGTTGGAAGCCACCCAGAGTGGCTGGGAAAACCCAGCCAGATGGGCAGGGTATAAATAATAAATTATTATTATTATTATTATTATTATTATTATTATTATTATTATCATCATCATGCGAGGCAGGGATGCTTCTGAAGGCCAGTTGCTGGAAACCACAGGAGGGGAGAGCTGCTCTTGTGCTCAGGTCTGGCTTGTGGCTTTCCCATTGAGGAATCTTGGCCCCTGTGAGAACAGGATGCTGGACCAATTTGGGCCATTAGCCTGACCCATCAGGTTCTTCTTATGTTAAAGCAAAGCATCCCAACTGAAGGCAAAACTCGCAGTTTTGAGAAACTTTGCCAGTGGAGAAGCCGCATCAAGGGCCCCACCAGGCCTGGCATCTGGGATGCTGCATGCACGAGTGATACATCATCAGCGGACCTGCGGCAATGTAGGCCTGAGAGCCCACAGCACACAGCTCCGGCAGCAGAGGAGGGCATCTGGTGACTCACAGGAGGCCTAAGGAAAACAAGCAGATAACAGCGGAGGGAGGGAGAGGCAGCACAGCAGCCGGGAGAGGAGGAATGGGGCAGGCAGGAAGCCGGTGGGGTCTGTTTCACCAGGATGCAGTCCCCAGATTCCTGTCCTCACCATCCAGGCACAAGAGTGAAGCCTGGGGGCCTCTGCAATCTCCTAAAAACCTTGGAAGATTCAGGACAAACCAAGCAAAGCAGTTCTTTAATAGAGCCTGACTGATGGATCAGAACGAGCACCAATCAAGTTGTTGTTGTTGTTGTTGTTGTTGTTTAGTCGTGTCCGACTCTTCGTGACCCCCTGGACCAGAACACGCCAGGCACTCCTGTCTTCCACTGCCTCCCACAGTTTAGTCAAACTCATGCTGGTAGCTTCGAGAACACTGTCCAACCATCTCGTCCTCCGTTGTCTCCTTCTCCTTGTGCCCTCCATCTTTCCCAACAGCAGGGTCTTTTCCAGGGAGTCTTTTCTTCTCATGAGGTGGCCACAGTATTGGAGCCTCAGCTTCAGGATCTGTCCTTCCAGTGAGCACTCAGGGCTGATTTCCTTCAGAATGGATAGGTTTGATCTTCTTGCAGTCCATGGGACTCTCAAGAGTCTCCCCCAGCACCATAATTCAAAAGCATCAATTCTTTGGCGATCAGCCTTCTTTCTGGTCCAGCTCTCACTTCCATACACTACTGGGAAAACCATAGCTTTAACTATACGGACCTTTGTCGGCAAGGTGATGTCTCTGCTTTTTAAGATGCTGTCTAGGTTTGCCATTGCTCACAGAATCACAGAATTGTAGAGCTGGAAGGGTCATCAAGTCCAACCACCAGGAATCACAGCCAAGAACCCCTGACAACTCTCTGCTTAAAGACTTCCAATGAAGGAGAATCCACCACCTTGCAAGTGAATTGTCCCCTTCAGAAAGTTCTTCCTAATGTTGAGCTGGAATCTCATGTGAACCCATTTCAGCCCAGCATCCTGTTCTCGCAGTGGCCAAGCAGATGCCTGTGGGAAACCTGAAAGCAGGACCCGAGCCCAAGAGCCCTCTCCCCTCTTGTGGGTCCCAGCAATTGGTATTTGAAAGCATTGCTGCCTCTGGCTGTGGAGGCAGAGCATAAATGCCACCATGGCCAGCTGCCATTGGCAGCCCTGTCCTGCCTGAATTTGTCCAACCCGCAAAGGGGAATGTGGTACACACAGAGTTTTATTGCCGTGTGGTTCCTTCTTTACAGCTCCATGTCAGAGGAGGGAGGTGTCTGCTTATCGCCTATGAGTCCCGCAAAGATGCCCCTTCTCGTCAAGGCAGCGTCTTGACCAGGAAGAACCTTTGCCAAGCCAGAATTGGAACCCACCTCCCAGAGTGTCCGAGGCTTTACTCAGCAGCTTCATCTCCAGCACCCCCCTCCCTCCCTCCCTCCCTCCCCACCACCGTATCTCATGTAGAAAGAAACATCTGTTCCCTTCATTATTTTGTTCCATTTGGAAGCGTGAAAATGAGAGACAGACGTCAGAAGAACGGCTCCACTCAACGAAGAATCTGGCAGAAGGGTTTGGGAGGGAAAATTCAGCCTTGCAAAAAGCTGGGAGGTCAGCTGAGAAGTTGTGTCCAACATGAACCGGACCAATTTCCCGCCCCCCAACAAAAATCTACTTTGAGGCCAGGAAGGTGGCTGTTTGCTGGGTGGCTCACAGCCTCATCTGGAAACCATCAGGAGCTCTCCTGTTACTCCATGAGACAACCAAAGGCAGTGAGCTGCCCCTACCTCCAGACCAGCACCGTCAGTGCCGGACAAGAGGCAGATCACATTACTGAAACAGAAGAGGCTGAACTGAGGTGAGAGCCAGTCTTGGACAAAAGGAAGCCAAGTGAGGCTGGGTAGCCCTCAGGCACTCGGAAAACAGCCTCGGCCTGTGTCAAACCTTCGGTCCACTGTGCTCAGCATATTGCCTACAGCAGAGATGGTAGATCTTGTAATTTTCTGCTCCCCTCTGGAGCAACAGAAAATGAGCTTGCTCCATCTTCCACTGAGGGCCCATCAGAGATTTGAAGATGGATCTCAGAACCCATCTCACTCTCTTCTTTTCCAGGCTAAACATATCCAACTGCCTGAACCGTTCCCCACAAGGCTTGGTTTCAAGACCTTTTATAATCTCAGTCGTCCAGGCACTAGGCAATAACATTCCTCTTTGACCAGACTTTGGCTAATTGACATCTGATGCCCTTTTAAAATGTGTTGTGGAAGGGAAGTTTATTGGGCTGTCTTTTTATTATGCATTATATAAATACACACCCACACACCCACACCCACACACACACTGATTTTATGTTGTGAAGCGCCCTGCGATCTAGAGGTCTAGGGTGGTATACAAATTTAATATATTAGTATTAGTATTAGTATTAGTATTAGTATTCCAGCTTGTCAATATCCTCCTTAAACTGTGGCGCCCAGAACAGGCCACTGGACTCCAGGTCCAGGTCTCAATGGACCTGCAGCAGGTCAGGGTTAATGTGAGTTGGAGTCCAATAACATTGGGAGGGTCACAGCTACTCCCCAGTCCTGGTCTACAGTGACTGATGGCCACTCTCTGGGGTGTGAGATAGGGGTCACTTCCCAGACCCTACCTGGTGATGCCACTGAGGACTGAACCTGGGACCTTCTGCATGCGAGGCAGATTATCTACCGCACTTAAAGCTTCCTTAAAAACAAGGGAAGATTCCAGTCCGGTGGTTCAGAATTTAGACTGTGTAGCTCAGCATTGCTCACACTGACTGGCAGCAGCTCTCTAGGGTTTCAGGCAGGGCTCTCCCCTAGTCCAGCCTAGAGAAGCCATTGGCGGTTGAAACCTAGGACCTTCTGCCTGCAAGGCAGGTGTTCTCTCACTGAGCTACAGCCCTTTCGGCAAGAGAAGCAATTTCCAAACAGATGATTGTTTGGTAGGCCTTGAACTACAATGGTCCTGAGTTCCAGCCCTCTGCTCAGCTGGTGACTTGGGGCAAGTTCCTCAGTTCCCCCCTCCTCACCTCTCATGATGACAAGTGCAACAAGCGGCCTGGCAGGGTCACTGCAAGGATGGACCCGACAAGATGGACTGCAGAGCTCTCTGCAAATTAGAAGTGCCCGATAAATTGTTTGCTGGTGAACGCTGGGAGCACACTAATGCTTCAGCACTGCAGCACCACTCATCTGGAGACAGAAATCCAGTCCAGACCCAGGCAATCGGCTGCTTAATCATGCCAGATATTAATGGAGTGAAAATCTATTTCGGAAGTATCTGAAAACGCAGGAAGATGGCGGCTCCATGGAAATCCTCGTCTGGAAGGCAGCAGGAGGGGCCATCCATAGCAGAGAGAGGGGGGCTTCTGTGGCTGTTTTTTTTCTGTGCTGCTCAATTGCATTCAAGCCCCCCACCCCAGCAACAACACATAGAATTTAACTTCAGTGTCAGGCTTCTAGTCCTCATGATGGAAGTTCTTCAAGCTTCCTGACCAGAAAATGGAAACCGGGGTGGATAAAAATCAATGGTTTTTTTTAATATAAAAAATAATAATCAGATTTTAAAATTTAAATCAGTTTTTTTAATTTAAATTGGGGGTTTTTTAAAAAATTAAATCAGATTTTTAAAATAAAATGCTTTTGGAGGAAAGATCTTTCTAAAGATAGTTTTCTATTTAAGTTACTTTATAGTCCAAAGGCTATTCATCAGGAAATAAGGATTTGTTTTAAGTTTTTCATGTGTGCTAAAACTCAGTCTAAGGTGTGTTTTTTAAACAAAACAAAACAAAACAAAAAACTTCAACCACATCAGTTAACAAACATGGATGCATATGCTATAATGTTATTGCTTTAGTTAAATAAATAGTTTAAATTGTTATTACGGAAATGATTATTTTTCTCCTTCCAATAAAGTACAGAAGAAAAGTTGTCCAAATATAAACAAACCTCACAATAATTTCATAATTATCTGTCTATGTATTTCTAACAGTACAACCAAATCAGTAATTTTTTATATAACTGTAAAAACTACTCTGAAAATTGATTATTCCAAAAATGAAACCTTCCTCTGGTTGTAAATATTAGGATTATACCGGCAAGAATGAGTCTTTCTGTAAAAAAGAAATGATTTAAATCAAGTCTTAATGCGTAGTATTTAAATTGTGATTTACATCTATTTGATTTAAATCAAATCCACCCTGATGGGAACAGCGATCATCTACTGTGTAGGCTTGCTCTGAAGACATGATGAGTTTCAAGAACATTAGCTGGGATTCCTGCATTGCAGGGGGTTGGACTAGATGACCCTTTGTGTCCCTTCCAGCACTACTACAATGATTCTAATGTTGCAAACAAACGTGCTGTTTAAAATGTCATGATTCAGTTTTGAACGCTCCAGCGTGGAAAACTAGTGTCTTTTTGAGAATTTTCCAGCCACCCCCCCAAAAAAAATAAATTTTACAATACAAGGAAGGAGATGCAACTTTTAAAAAAGTATTATCTGTTCTCTCTCTCCATTTCCCACAAGCAGGGCTGCATAGCCCATAACTACACTCAGCAGAAACCTATGGGCTCATCCATACTTCTACTTGTGCCCTGCCTAGAAAGCACATTACCCTGCTCCTTTCCAAGGGAAAACCGAATCTTTAGTGATAGATTGTGTGCTAAAGAGTGGCCCTTCTCCAGGGGAAAGCTGGGCGACAAGAGAAAGTGTGGCTAAGCTCTGAGCGAGCCCAAGACCAGAAAAGCTGGATTTTGCAACCTGTATGAGTTTATGCGAATTTGTTTGCAGGGCTTTGTATAATTTATTCTGTTTCCTAGACGTAAAGCAGGTCAGCGAGTTTTGCTATTTCAAGCCTCTCTTCTCAAAGCATGCACGCACTGCTTTCAAAATTAGTTTACAAAGCAAATTACAATATGAACAGAAGGCCAAAAAAAGAGGAGAGAATAAGGTACAACTTCGTAAATGCATACATGGAAAGCGAGATCTTCAGGGGTAAAACACATACAAAGAGAGACAACATAACCAGAAAAGCTGTCCTTGGAAAGTTTCTCTTTATAATCACCAGGACTAGAAACTTAGTACAGTAAGGTACTATTTCTTAAAAGGAAGAGATTTGGGATGATGCTGATTTCTGTGTTCAGCATAGAAGTCAACACCAACATGGAAGGCACAGCTGCGTCCACAAGCTTAGAAAAATCAGAAGACTATCGTAAGCTGCCTTACACTGAGTTGGAGCATTGGTCCATCCAGTTCAGTATTGTCTACACTGGTTGGCAGTGGCTCTTCCGGGTTTCCTTGCCTGTTCCCACTCTAGCTTGGAGATGCCATTGTGGACTGAACTTGGGACCTTCTGCCTACAAAGTAGGTGCTCTACCACAGAGCTACGGCTTCTCCCTTAAAAGTAAAACAAGATTCCAGTCCTCATGTTTCAGAATTAAGGGCTGATTTAACTAGAGACACCAGAATCTGCCTCTACAGACCTTTGGGTCCACCTAGCTCAATACTGTTTACGCTGACTGGCAGTGGCTCTTCGGGATTTCAGGCAGGGGTCGCTCTACCAGAGTGAGAACCAGGAACCATCTGCATTCTTTTTTTTTTTTAAATGATATTTATTAAAAGTTTAAAAATTACAGAAAAAAGAAAAAAGACAACAATAAAAAAGAAAAAAAACATAAAAAGCAATACAACAATACAGCAAAAAAAAAAACAACAAAGAAAAAAAACCTAAAACACGCATCCAATATTCCATATCTTTACCTTTCCTTTACTTGTTTCATCGACCTCCTCACACCTCCCTTTTTTGGTATTCTAGTTCAATTCACTATTTCAGCAAATTCTTCCCATCTTTCTCAAAAAAAATTTCTACAATTTATCTTAATGATCTAACCTTAATTTTTTTCATTTTAACCCATTATCAATCAGCTTTTACTTAATTCTTTGTTACATTTCTACTAAAACCATATAACTTCATTCCAGCATCCTTCTAACACTCATTAATTTTACAATGTTTCTGTAAGTATACTTTGAATTTTTTCCAATCTTCTTCCACCGACTCTTCTCCCTGGTCTCGGATTCTGCCAGTCATTTCCGCCAGTTCCATGTAGTCCATCAGCTTCATCTGCCATTCTTCCCTGGTGGGTAGATCTTGTGTCTTCCAATGCTTTGCAATAAGTATTCTTGCTGCTGTTGTAGCGTACATAAAAAAAGTTCTATCCTTCTTTGGCACCAATTGGCCGACCATGCCCAGGAGAAAGGCCTCTGGTTTCTTCAGGAAGGTATATTTAAATACCTTTTTCATTTCATTATAGATCATCTCCCAGAATGCCTTAATCTTTGGGCATGTCCACCAAAGGTGAAATAATGTACCTTCAGTTTCATTACATTTCCAACATTTGTTATCAGGCAGATGGTAGATTTTTGCAAGCTTGACTGGTGTTATGTACCACCTATAAATCATCTTCATTAAATTCTCTTTTAAGGCATTACATGCCGTAAACTTCATACCAGTGGTCCATAACTGTTCCCAGTCGGCCATCATAATATTATGTCCAACATCTTGTGCCCATTTAATCATAGCAGATTTCACCATTTCATCTTGAGTGTTCCATTTCAACAGCAAGTTATACATTCTTGACAAATTCTTAACTTTAGGGTCTAACAATTCTGTTTCCAACTTTGATTTTTCCACTTGGAAGCCTAGTTTTTTATCCAAGTTATATGCCTCCATTATTTGATAATAATGGAGCCAATCTCGTACTCTGTTTAATTTTTCAAAGCTTCTGCAGTTTTAATCTGTCACCCTCTTGTTCCAAAATTTCCCAATACTTCGGCCATTTGGCCTCCATATTGAGTTTTTTCTGAGCCTTTGCTTCCACTGCTGACAACCATCTTGGGGTTTTATTTTCTAACAAATCCTTATATCTTATCCAGACATTAAACAGTGCTTTTCTTACAGTATGGTTTTTGAACGCTTTGTATGCTTTAACCTTATCATACCACAAATATGCATGCCAACCAATTACATTATTGAAGCCTTCCAAATCCAAAACATCCGTGTTTTCAAGAAGCATCCATTCTCTCAGCCAACAAAAAGCGGCTGATTCACAATAAAGTTTTAAGTCTGGCAGGGCAAATCCACCTCTTTCTTTAGCATCAGTTAATATCTTAAATTTTATACGAGGCTTCTTGCCCTGCCAGACAAATCTGGAGATATCTCTCTGCCACTTCTTAAAACAGTCCATTTTGTCCAAAATTTGCAGTGTTTGAAACAAAAACAGCATTCTTGGCAATACATTCATTTTTATCACAGCAATTCGGCCTAACAACGATAGCTTCAAATTTGACCATATTTCTAAATCTTTTTTCACTTCAGTCCAACATTTTTCATAGTTATCCTTAAATAAATTCACATTCTTAGCAGTCATGTTAACCCCTAAATATTTCACTTTCTTAGCCAGTGTCAGTCCTGTCTCCTTCTGAAACTTATCTCTCTCAATCTCTGTTAGATTCTTCTCTAAAACCTTAGTTTTCGTCTTATTCAACTTAAAACCTGCTACCTGACCAAATTCTTGAATTAGTTCTAATACTCTTTTAGTGCTGGATTCTGGCTCCTGTAAAGTCAATACTAAATCATCAGCAAATGCTTTCAATTTGTACTGTTTGGCTCCCACTTGTATACCTTTTACCAATTGGTCCCTTCTAATCATATTTAACAAAACCTCCAAGACCGATATAAAAAGCAATGGAGAGATTGGGCAACCTTGTCGTGTTCCTTTCTCAATCTTGAATTCTTCCGTCACTACATTGTTCACAATTAATTTGGCCTTCTGTTCTGAATAAATTGCACCTATACCATTTCCAAAACCTTGACCCACCCCCATCCCCAATAAATTCTTATTTATAAAACTCCAGGAAATATTGTCAAAGGCTTTCTCCGCGTCCACAAATATCAAAACTGCTTTGGTATTAATCTTCACTTGTAATTTTTCTAAAATATTAATTATATTCCTCGTATTGTCAGACAAGTGTCTGCCCGGGAGAAAGCCCGCTTGATCTTTATGAATTTCTTCTGTTAGCACCTTTTTTAATCTTTTAGCCAAAATATCTGCAAAAATTTTATAATCCACATTAAGCAATGATATGGGGCGGTAGTTCTTGAGTTGTGTCTTTTCAGTCTCTGTTTTCGGTATAAGTGTGATGTAAGCTTCCTTCCACGACTCTGGTGCCCTTTTCCCTTCCAGTATTTCATTACAAACTTCCTTTAAAGGTTGTATTAACCATTCTTTCAAAGATCTATAATATCTTGAAGTCAGTCCGTCCGGTCCTGGAGATTTACCTGGTTGCATATTCTGAATGGCCCCTTCTACTTCCTGTTCCGTTATTTTGTAGTTCAGCATTAATTTATTTTCTTGAGAAATTTTTTGTAGTCCATTCATTTTCAAAAAATTGTCAATATCCATTTCTTTCTGCTTCTCCTGTGTATAAAGTTGTTTAAAATACCTCTGGAAGCACTTTCTAATTTCCACTGGATTCTGTATGTTCTTTCCTTCTACTTCCAAGTTCGTAATGGTATTAAGTTTTTGTCTTTTTTTCATTTGCCAAGCCAACAATTTACCACACTTATTTGCCGATTCAAATGTCTTTTCTCTCATCTGTTTAATCTTCCATTCTATTTCCTGATTCATCATTTTCATGTATTGTACTTGATATAACTTTATCTCTTTCAAAATCTCCTGGGACTTTGGTTTCACCCTCAATTTCTTCTCCCCTTCCTTTATTTTTTCCAAGATTTTATCTTTTTTCTCATTTTGCATTCTCTTCTTAATTGCATTCTGTTGTATCAAAAATCCTCTCATGACAGCTTTACTTGCGTCCCAGATTACTCTTTTTTCCACAGTAGTGCTCATATTTATCTCAAAATAGTCTCTCAAAGTTCTTTGGGCCTTCTTAATAAATTCTTCATTCCTAAACAAAGTATCATTCATCCTCCATCTAAAGGATGGTGGAACCATCTGCATTCAAAGCAAGGGCTCTGCCACTGACCTTTGACGCTTCCTCTTCTTCCCCACCCCTCGGTTACCTCCAAGCATCAGTTTCCACCACCACCTGAAGCAGAAGCAGCTGGCCAAATGACACAAGACTGGCTTAAAGGTAAAGGTAAAGGGACTCCTGACCATTAGGTCCAGTCGTGGCCGACTCTGGGGTTGTGGCGCTCATCTCTCTTTATTGGCTGAGGGAGCCGGCGTACAGCTTCCGGGTCATGTGGCCAGCATGACTAAGCCGCTTCTGGCGAACCAGAGCAGCACACGGAAACACCGTTTACCTTCCCGCCAGAGCGGTACCTATTTATCTACTTGCACTTTGATGTGCTTTCGAACTGCTAGGTTGGCAGGAGCAGGGACCGAGCAACGGGAACTCACCCCGTCACGGGGATTCGAACCGCCGACCTTCTGATCAGCAAGTCCTAAAGGCCTGTCCAATTAGGCTGCCACAGAGATCGACCCATTAAGTCCTAGCCAATTATCTCCCTCAGGCTTTCCTGGGACTTCCGCCATGTGGGAATCCCTTGCAGACGGCTACAGCGCCTGGAGAGAAGCAGGTCATGCATCCCACAGCAGTGACCAGAGAGGGAGAAGAAACACCACTGTACATTTGCATCAGCACAACCGGACGCCTTTATCTGCCCCAGCTGCAACAAAATCATCGTCTCTCCTGTATTGGTCTCTACATCCACAGCAGGTGCTGTAACTTTGCAGAGGTTTGACTTCACCACACCCTTCCACTGTCTCCCGACACAGACAGATGCCATCCAACATTGGGTGCTGAGGCACCTTCACAAATTCCTGGTGTGCTGCAGCGAGGAGATTTGTGCTTAGCAAGAAATCAGCAAACCGGCAGACTGTTCACAGCTTGGGTGACTGAGAGGGAGCGTTAAAACACTTTTGGCTGGGAGCTGTGAAAACCCAAAAGCGCTGGTTGTTTTCTTCTGTTCAGACCTTCCCACCCCCAGACTGTTCTTCAATTAAAAATTTTAAGAACAAGTAAAAAACCAAATACAACACAAAAAACCCCCTATGAATATTATTACTTGTACGACTACTATTATGGAACGAAATGTCTTTTTAAGACGAGGCTTTACTCATTCAGAATAGCACAGTGTGAGAGCTTTCATGTAAGGCATCCTGCACCACTGGACAATCATCATTTGTGTATGCACAGAAGATATAAACAAAAGTTAATTGGGGGTTGAACTAGGTAGCCCCTTGGCCATCAGTTCTATGATTACAGTGGTACCTCGGGTTACAGACGCTTCAGGTTACAGACTCCGCTAACCAAGAAATAGTGCTTCAGGTAAAGAACTTTGCTTCAGGATGAGAACAGAAATCATGCACCGGCGGTACGGCGTCAGCAGGAGGCCCCATTAGCTAAAGTGGTGCTTTAGGTTAAGAACAGTTTCAGGTTAAGAACGGACCTCCGGAACAAATTAAGTGCTTAACCTGAGGTACCACTGTATATGATTCAGAACAGGGACAGGGAACCTCTGGTCTATGGACCAATCTTGGCCAACCAGGAGGTCCAATCTGACCTGCGAAGTCATTTCCCCACCCGAAAAACACTTATGGCCACTTTTTACTTACCCAAAGCCAATGGGTAGGATTCAGTCCTACTGGGTGATAGGGATCGGCATACTGAAGCAGATCCCCACCCCCACCCATGAGGGTCAACTTTGACAGGTAGGAAGGACCACCTCTTCAGTCACTTGATGTCATCATGACACCAGGTGACTGGCAGACAGTGGCCTCAGCCACTTATCCAAATTGTCCCATGGGGAGGGGGAAACACAAAGATCAGGACTGTCAGGCCAAAAAGGTTCCCTGCCCCTGATCTTGTCTGCACCAGACGCAGGTGAGCAAACAACCAGATTGCAATGGTGCAGAGAGGGAGTATGATTGGGAGGGGTCTTGTCAGGGGGGACCTACTAGGTTCCTCAGCACAGGCCCAACCATGTCAACACTGAGCGCTGACCCCAACACCCAAGTTGATCCACACACAACAAATGCAATGTGGGCATTGGGACCGCCTCCTAAGAATGTAACAAGAGCCCTGCCAATGGCCCATCTAGTCCAGCACCCTCTTCTCACTGTGGCCAAATGCCCCTAAGAACCTAGGAGTTAAGATAGACTGTGTCTGGACCTGGAGGCCCCATAAGTACGTAAAAAAAAGCTTGGCTGATGGAGCAGGCCAAACGGGGCCCATCTGGTCCAGCATCCTGTTCTCACAGTGGCCAACCGGCTGCCCCAAAGGGAAGCCTCTAAGCAGGACTCAGGGGCGACAGCCTCTCCTCTTTTCCTAGGCTTCTGCTTTCCAGGACAGAGTGCTCTCTCTCTCTCTCTCTTGCGCACGCTCTCCGTTCCTCTTTCTCTCATCTACGCATGACCTACATTCAGAGATCCTCAATGGGCGCTGCTCAGACAAAGGCAGCATGCACAAAAGAGCCCCCCCACCGGACGTCCCACATCGTTTCTGGGTCCTGGCCTATTATCTACCACCCTTGTGGCAGGAAAGGGGAGGGAAGAGAGTGTGCCCAGAGCAATTACACGGTTTCTTTCATCCATATAACAAGCAGGAAGAGGGACACATTTTCACATCTGCAGAGGGGGGAGCAACTCAGGCTCAGGACCAGAGCCCTCAGTTGCCATTTAGAATGAACCAGGTATGGTTTCTAGAAGCATCTCCAGGTGTCTTGTAAGGGAAAAGCCCACTGGAAGAGGAGAGAGCTATATTGATCGCTACTAGCCAGCACAGCTCTGCTCTGCCTCCATGCATGGCCAGAGGCACCAATGCTTCTGAATACCAGTTGCTGGAAACCACAGGAGGAGAGAGGACTCTTGTGCTCAAGTGCTGCTGGAAGGTTTCCCACCTGGCTGGCCACTGTGAAAAGAGGATGCTGGACTAGATGGGCCACTGGCCTGATCCTGCAGGCTCTTTTTAGGTTCTTAGACCCTTTTGCTGGTGAAATCTCAGTCAGAAGAGGCAATACCTGAGCCTTCCATACCTTAGTCCTCCTCCAGATGCTTAGTCATGCTGGTTGGTGCTGGTCCATATTGTCATACAAAATGGCCACATCAGCTTGGACTGATGGGAGATGTAGGCCTAGTTTATCATATTAACACACAACTAAGTCATTCTTTGTCACAATTTTGACTGAAGCTGTTGTTGTTGTTTTGAGGGAGGAAGTATCAAAATGCAGTACTGTATTTGATTAAAATAAACCCTGCAGGATGGAGACAAGGGCCTCAACTGCATCATACATTTAAAGCACTATGATGATGCTCTAAGTTTAAACAGTCATGGCTTCCCCCAAAGAATTCTGGGAGTTGTCATTTGTTAAGGTTGCTGAGAGCTGTTAGGAGACCCCTATACCCCTCCCACAGTGACAATTCCCAGAGTTCTCTCAGAAGACGGATTGATGGTTAATCCACTCTGATAACTGTAACTCTGTGAGGAGAACAGCAGTCTCCTAATGACCTTTAGCACCCTTAACCAACTGCAGCTCCCAGAATTCTTTGGGAGAACTTGTGACTTCCAAGGTGACATCCTGCCCAATTGCTCCTTAAGAAGGTGTCCTTGTTCCTGCCTTCCAACATTCTGGCCAAAGCAAAGCCACTGGGATTCCTAGAACACTTTGCACTTGATTTTATCGATATTGAAAGATAAATTATTAAAGCCTCTCCAATTAAAAATTAAGTATCTTTAAGCTTATTAGACAGCTGTGTTTAGGATCTCGGGGCTTTACATTCAAGCGAAGCTCCATAAAAAGATGTGGGTGAAAGAAACAAGGCCTATTCCTCCGCCCTGTAAACGATGCCCCAAACTGCCCAGCTGAAAGCGACCAGCCCCACTTCCATTCGCTGCTTGCCACCCAGAAGCGCCAGCAACATCAGGGCAGAGGTGTTAGCCAAGCCCATTGGCTGAAGTTTCAAGCTGGTTTCCATTGTGAACTGCTGTATTTTTATAGTTTTCATGTACAGAAGTTTGGAAGCCATCCCAGCCATCTAGGTGACGAAGGGCGGGTACAGAAAATAAAATAAGAAAATATAGAGAACAACAGAAGATGCTGTGCACTACAGCTCTAGCTCAGCAGGAGGCTGCCGAGCTGTCGGAAAACCCCTGGAGAGCCACTGTAGTCAGTACTGGGCTTGATGGGCCAAGACGTCTGACATGGAATAAGGCAGCTGCTACGTTCTATAGCTCAGTGGTCCAGCATCTGCTTTGCATGGTGGTTCAACCCCGGCATCTCCAGGAAGGGCTGGGAAAGAGCCTGCTCTGAAACCCTGGAGAGCCACTGCGTTTCCCAAACTTAGGTCTCCAGCTGTTTTTGGACTACAACTCCCATCATCCCTAGCTAGCAAGACCAGTGGTCAGGGATGATAGGAATTATAGTCTGAATACAGCTGGAAACACAAGTTTGGAAAACATGGTGCAGACAATACTGAGCCCAATGGGACCAGTGGCCTGGTTCAACATAAAAGGCAACTTCCTACGTTCCACTATTTTGGGTCATAGAATCTGCATTGCAAAATGCTGGACTAGATGACCCCCTACAATTCTATGATACTATAGATATAGTCCATGCTTTGCCTAAGAGGCATCTTCTTCACTACTTGCTAACAGATCGTTTTCAAGAGACTTCATATGATGCACATTCCTATGTCCTCATATGCAAGCCTGTCCTGTTGCAGAAGATGCAGTTCAGCCACACACACTGGGCTGCTCTCTCTGTTCGATGCACTTGCTCTCCAATAAAATGAATATAATAAATAATAATAATAATAATAATAATAATAATAATAATAATAATAATATTTATATCCCGCCCACTCTGGGCGGCTCCCAAAAGAATATTAAAAACACAATAAAAGATCAAACATTAAAAACTTCCCTAAACAGGGCTGCTTTCAGATGTCTTCTAAAAATCAGATAGTTGTTTATTTCCTTACTATCTGATGGGAGGGATTCCACAGGGCGGGCGCCACTACCAAGAACGTCCACTGCCTGGTTCCCTGTGATCTCACTTCTTACAGTGAGGGAACCGCCAGAAGGTCCTCGGAGCTGGACCTCGGTGTCCGGGCTGAATGATGGGAGTGGAGACACTCCTTCAGGTATACTGGGCCAAGGCTGTTTAGGGCTTTAAAGGTCAGCACCAACACTTTGAATTGTATAGCTTGGCTGTCCCAAAAGCTGGTACACTCCAGAGGTTTTGGACTACAACTCCCATTTCCCCAGCTAGCATGACAGGGCAAACAAATAAGTGACTTATTCATGCAGCACGTAGCTAAACGTTGGAACTCGCTCCTGCATGAGGCAATGATGGTCACCACCAGCTTGGATTACTTAAAAAGAGGATTAGAAATATTCATTGAGGAGGATAAGGCTATCAGTGGCTATGAGCCATGACAGAGGCTACGCTCTGCCTCTACATTTGGAGGCGCCATTGCTCCTGAACACCAGCTGCTGGAAGCCACAGCAGGGCAGAGTGCTCTGATGCTCAGTTCCTGCTTGCAGATTTCCCACTGGAATTTGGCTGGCCACTGTGAGATCAGGATGCTGTACCAGATGGACTATTGCCCTGATTGAACAGCCAGGCTCTTCTTATGTTCTTATGGAACCTCCAGATCCAGGTGCAGTCTATCTAGATTCCTAGGTATTTGGTCACTCTGAGAAGTTGCTGGACTAGATGGACCATTTCCCTGATTCAGGAGGCTCTTATTAAATTATGTTCTTATGACTTGCAGTGCAAAACCTCTGGAGGGGCACCAGGTTGGTGAAGGCTGATCCAGACACCGTAAAGGGCAAAGAAAGGGGAGGGAGAATTGCACCCACTACAGCTTGCGATCAGCTAGGATTCCCTTTGGAGAGCTACAACCCCAGAAGATCTCCCCCAGTCCCTGCCAGGGTTTCCGCACTCCCCAGCTGCCTAACAACACTGCTGACGATTTGCTCACCCAGCCCTCCCAGAGTTTCCTTAGTAACCCGAGCTCAAAGGCCTTTCTGTTGACTGAGTGGGACGGAGTTGCGGCATCCTTTGAAAAACACCGAATTTGACAGACGCGGCCTCGGGTCTCCAGAGCATCCTATGACAACAGTGCAAGGCTGAGTCATGCAACCTGAACCACGCAGAATGCAACCTTCACTGTTTACGCAGAATGGACACACAAATGAAACAAGGCTTCTTTCTCCCCAAATTCTCTTGCTTTCTAAACCCTTTTTAGAATGTATATATCTCTCCTTCCCCTTCCTCTGAACTCACTCCTGCCTGCCTCCTTCCATTTAAGAGGCCCCCAATTCGTGCAGAGACACGGCTACAGAGAGTAGCTCAAAAATCCCAGTCTCCTTTCAAACCTCTTGAAAACCACCAAGAAAATGCATTAGAAAATAGGAAAAAGAAAAAGAAAAAACCCAACCAGGCTCATCCTGTTTTTAAAGCCACTTATATGGGATATTTTTGGAGCCTGACTCACAACTTTTCAAGCTGCCCAAACAGGATTGTGATTCGGGATGCAGCAGCCTAAAGGGTGCCTCTAACTTGGTGTCCCCTTTCACCTTGCACAGCACCCCAAGAAAATCAGCCTCTAGAACGGGGAAGATGAACAAGCTTATGGAGCTCCTGGAAGCTATGCATTCAGGCTCAACTGACCAGTGGCTCCCTGAGGCCACTGGCCCTGCAGGGATCCTTGCGAGATCTGTCTCTTGCCTTCATAGGGCATCAGCAGCATCAAGAATTGTCATAAGGCAGGGAGTCCCATGCTTCATGCGGCAAAATCATCAATATGGGGCTTCCAAAAATCAAAGGTGAACAGAAGAACAAAACTGTAGCCAAGACTATGGGTGCTCTTAAAAAAAGGCAAGAGAATTTAGCAAACACAATCTCCCCTTCCACAGTGTCCTTTTCATGCCAATAATTCACCCAAGCATGGCCCTATGCAGATTCTAGAGTGTCTGTTATTTCCCTGCCTCAGCAAGGAGTGCCATTCCAAACGGCCTTCTAAATCCTCCTCCCTTGGTCAAAGGACTCCAGATTTCTCAACCTGCTGCCCTCCAGATGTTTCAAATGAGATTGCCTTACCCATATATGCCTACTCAACCATTTTGATCTGTGAAAGTGGCACTGCTACAGGTGCCACACAATACCCATTCTGCATTTGTAAGAAATCAGTATTTCACTGTGGCAGCACTTACACCCTGGAACTCCCTGCCTATTGAAATCGGGCAGGCACATTCGCTGTAGTCTTTTCAATGCCCGCTAAAAACAATTTTGTTTAGACAAGCCCACCCAGATGTTTGGAAAGTTGATGCAAGTTTTAATCTGCTTTTAGTCTATTGCTATTTTAACTTTTTGAAAGTCTTAAATTATTGCTGTCGATTTTTCCTATCGATCATTTCATTGTATGAATTTCACGACATAAAATAAAAACAGTTCCCATCGGCCCCAGTCAACATTTTGAATAAAAACAATGCATTAAAAACGATGCATACAGCAATACCCACCATAAAGCCAGGATAACTGCCGGAAGTGTGGTATTAACAGTCAACAAATGCTCTGGCAAACTGGTTGCGTCATTAACAAGCACCAGTCAAAGTTGATACTTGTCTTTGCACAGAAATATATACACTGCACACACAGCTACACCCACAGCCAGAACCTAAATAGGTGAGGCCTAATTTATATGCTCGGCAGATAAAGAAGGCCAGGGCTCAGTGGCAGATCATGAGGATTAAAATCTTTATTTTTTAGGAGCAGAAAAGGAAGTGAGTGGCAGAGCACCCGCTTGGCATGCAGAAGTTCAAGTCCCTGGTGGCATCTCTGGGTAGGGCTGGGAAAGACCTGGAGAGCCACTCTGTCCTGAACCCCAGCCTACCTGGCAGCAATTTGGTATGTCAGGTCCCCCGTCTGGGGTCAATCCAATCTCCAAAGTCCAGACCAAAGCACAGTCCCCCAGAGACTGCAGCAGCCAAGCTGAGATCCATCAACAGGGACGGTTGAGCAGACACAGCACCTCAGCTCTGCTGCCCTTTTATAACTTGCACGCTGATTGTAGCATCTGGGCTTGATGAGGCCTATGACCCTCACCTGTCCAAGCCAACTCCAGCTGAGGAATCACACCCCTCCTCCCAGAGCTAGCAAGCCCCACCTGGGCAGTTAGGGAGATGGGCTGTGGGCCCTTGCCTGCTCCCTATGCCTCAGAGCCTGCCATTTTCATGGAGAACAGGGGTCCCTCTGACTCTTGTGATGGGTCCTGCTGCTCTGGTTCCTGTGCACTGACCCCCACCCCACCCCCTTGTCATCCTCTGTCACCCCGTGAATACTTCCCTACACCAATGTCCCTAGAAGAAAGTGGTAAATCATCATCATCATCATTTTACTTGTATGCTGCCTTTCCACAATTAAAAACAATGCTCAAGGCTGCTTACAACATGACAAGAGTTACATATTTACAAAAGTCATAAACAATAAATAAACCACATCAAAAAAATACGCAACCAAATGGGAAACAATTTCCACATAAAATCTAAAACTAAGAATACAGCATTAATATCACAGTTTAAAATGACAAAGGTAAAAAATAACAGCAATTTAAAAAACAACAAAAAGGAGCCCTCTCTGTCCAGCAGCAACGGCAGCAGTCCTTTAAGGAGCCTGTCAGGCCCCATCCTAGGCCAGGTGGTGAGTGGCAGGACTAGGGCACTCAGCAGGGGAGTCCTCCTGGGTAAAACAGCATTTGACAGCCTGGTGCCCTCCAGATGTTTGGGACTACAACTCCCATCAGCCCCAGCCAACACCCATGGGAGATGCAGTACAAAACATCTGGATTGCAGGGGGTTGGGCGAGAGGACCCTTTGAGTCCCTTCCAACTCTATGATTCTGTGGAGGGCACCAGATTGGCTAATGCTGTGGGGAACCTTTCTCAGGACTGTGCCACTTCAGACTGCCGAGGGTAGTGGTGTGTGCGCTGCATTTTTGAATGCCTCCCCAATGAAGAAAACAAAACCCAACACCTCCCTGCATGAAGAAAAACAGGGGGGGGGGAACCAACCCTGTCTCCCTCCTGACACGATGGTTTTCTGTTTGCAAGGGGGTGCTTCCATAAGGGAGGGTCCGAAAACGCAACACACACCCTCCCCTACAGGCCTAAAGTGGTACACTCCAAGGACAGCTGTATCCCTGTATCCATTGGCCGTCCCCTATTTGTCAGCCCCATCAATGCCATGGCCTGGATGTTTGCACCTTGCCACAGCAAGAAGTTCCCGGCTTCCAGAGCAGCAGGGAAAGAGACAATGACTCCCCTGTTTTGCCTGGGCTGACTAATTCCACCTCCCAGCCAGCCAGTCAGCCAGCCTGGAACTTGGAGCAGGGCAGAACACACCAGGCGTCCCAACTTAGGGAGAGAGACACCCAAAACGGGCTGGCCTGGACTCCCCCTCCCTCTAACATGTGCCTGGGAAGGAAAGGATGAGGCAAGAAAGGGTGGCCTGCCAACTCTGCAGGGAGGGCAGGTCTCCAGTGCCGAAGACTCTGCTAGGAACACACCATGCAGACAACTGCCAAGAGTCACCAGTCACAGCTTGGCCACTACCATGCTCCCATGATCCACTGGGGTTGTTTTCTAACCAAAGGAGGTGGCAAGGCCCATCCTTTTCCGAAAACTGCTCTCTCTGACTTGGAAGCTATACTCTCTATGCGGCGAAATATGGCCCTCAAGACCACTCTATCAGGCCCTTGGAATACTCCACAGGCCACACACACCCCGGACTGGCCTTGCATCACACACCAAGTGTTTTTCCTTGCCTGGGACCTCATGGGTCATCCAGACCAACTCTTTGCAATGTGTGCTTGAACTCTGATGACAGAGGGAGGACAGACAAGGGTGTGTCAAAGCTAGGGTATTGCACTTGATTTGGCATTGTATTAATGTGACCTCCATTGGATTGTTATTAATGAAAAATTAATAAAAAAAAAATTCAGAAAAAAGGTAAAGATTGGCAGCCGCTGTTCCATCCTCTCTTGTTTCAGCCAAACCCACCACTGGCCCTCCGAATTCTGCCCAGAATGAAACTCGGAAATAAGTTTTGCCAACCCTACTCTATGTGCAGGGAGGCTGTAACTACTTTGCACATGTTCAGAGTTGCTCTTCTGCGTACAACACACACTAATCCACAAAGGTCTGGGATCTACTGATAACAGGAAACTTCATTGCCTATCGAAAGGAAGAGTAAATATAAACAATTCTATGACACCTGAAGACAGGCGACAGAGGATTATCCCACTGTGCTAATAAGACTGATTATTTCTTTATTTTTAATCTAGTCTAAGGATGCTGCTGCTGTATAACTTATTTAATGAATAAACAGGTAATGGTATCCGTGACCCAATACAATTACAAAATGGAGGCAAGGTACCAAACAAGATGTTTGGAAGCCATTTTACTGTCTCCACCTACATAATAAATAGATCTATTTGTGTACTTGAAAATTAAAAATTAATAGTAAATCATCATCATTATTAAAATATATGTATATATGTAGCTGTGATTCCAACATTGCCAGGGGTTGGAGTAGATGACCCTTTAGGTCCCTTCCAACTCTGAAGTTCTATGATTCTATGTGCTAATAAACTGTCCATCATTATCAGACAGATCAAACTGCCAAGGGGGTGAAGGCAAAACGGGGCCCAACTCCTCTCTCACCCCCTGGTGACAGAACCCTGAATCTCCAGCAATGAGAGCATCTGCCTCCCGGCAGAAGACCCACAGGAACATGGACGAAGGGTGTGTTAAACCAGGTCAGTGAGAGGGTCTGGAGGGCCAGACAGCGAGGTCTGGAGGGCAGGATTTGGCCAGCACTCCAGAGGTTCCTCCAGAGGTTCTCAGGAGTTTGGTTTTGACTGGCGCCCCCCCCCCCCCCCAATATTTGAACAACACATCTCTCCAGATCGCCTGCTGTGCTTGTTAGTGTACTGTCCAATTATTTCAGCAGCAGGATAAATCATGTAGCATCATTCTTTTTACAAAAGGAGGCAATTCAGCAAGGGGAGAGAGGAACAGCACCAGGAGAGGAGTCTTGACAATCTGGAATTCCACCTTCTCTGAAGGAAGGAGCAGCCCCGCGGTCAAGGGCAAAGGCACAGCTGGCACCCCTTGCTTTCTCCTCAATAACAAAAAGTTAGAACTTCAGCCCATAGAGCTCCTAACCTACCCACCCCCTCTACTTCCATTACAGAATCATGCTTGGTTTATCATTCACAGAATCGCAGAACTGTAAAGTTGTAAGGGACCTAGTCCAAGCCCCTGCAACACAGCTAAAGAATCCCTGACCATCCAACCTCTGTTTAAAAACCTCCAAGGAAGGAAGCTCTGCTGCTCCAGAGGAATCCAAACCAATGGATTCAAATGACAAGGAAGGAGATTCTGACTCAACATTAGGAAAAGCTTTCTGATGGCAGGAAATGTTCGACCGCAGAATGGACTCCCTTGGACGGTGGTTGTCTGTTGGAGGTTTTTAAGCAGGAGTTAGATGGCCACCTGCCATGGATTCTTTAGCTGTGATTCCTACATTCCAGAGAGTTCACTGCATGACCTTTAAGGGTCCCTCTCCAACTCTACAATTCTATGATTCTTAGGACACGGGGGGTGTTGTGGTCTAAACCACTGAGCCTCTTGGGCTTGCCGATCGGAAGGTTGGCGGTTCGAATCCCCATGACGGAGTGAGCTCCCGTTGCTCTGTCCCAGCTCCTGCCAACCTAGCAGTTCAAAAGCATACCAGTGCAAGTAGATAAATAGATACTGCTGGGGCGGGAAGGTAAACACTGGTTTCCGTCACAGTGTTCTGTTGCACCAGATTTAGTCCTGCTGGCCACATGACCCTGAAAAGCTGTCTGTGGACAAATGCTGGCTCCCTCGGCCTGAAAGCGAGATGAGCGCTGCGACTCCATAGTCGCCATTGTCTGGACTTAACAGTCCTTTACCTTTTTTTTACCTCTATGATTCTATACCATGAGTGGCTCGACTCTCGCATGGCAGCTGTGAAAAGAGCAACAAATTTGGCCTCTCATTTGAAAATGAAAACTTACACCAATAACATCCTCCTCTACACACACACACACAACCAGTGACCCCAGTTCCCTCCTATCAGAATTTGGACCACCCCATCACTGCCAGCTCCCATCACTGCTGCCTGCAAGATACACTTCTGCCACAACGTCACAAGGAGAACATTCAGAGCTCTGCAAAGCTTTCCCTGGGTTTCATTAAACACGGCTGCCGGAGGAGGAAGTTATTAAAGTGATCAAATGGAACGAGGAAACCCAGAATTAACTGACAGCCGCAAGAGAATGGAGGGTTCCCTCAACCAGCAGAGACAGAACATGACAGGTTTGGAAACAGAGGCTGGCTGGGAGGGAAGCGCAGACTCCCCTGAAGACTGCCGGCGAAGGAAGGCTCGGATTTACGTTCACACTCAATACTCTGCATGCAAATGGGCATTTGGAGCTGCCCTACACCAAAGTCAGGGCAGTGGCTCAGCAAGCTCAGGTCTGTCTACACTGACTGACAGCGGCTCTCCAGGGTTTAAGAGCAGGCATCGCAGAATCGGTTAAACGGGGTTTTCAACAAATGTGCAATTAATGGTTACTGTTTTGAATGATATTGGATTGTTATATTCCTTATTGGGTCGTGCAAATCACTATTCTGAATCATGCTTTTTATAAGCTATGGAACTGGGGATGAGTTTGTGGAACCAAGCAGGGTAGCCCCAAAAAGTTTGGGAACCACTGATTTAAAGCAGTGTCAGATATATAAGCTATTCCCTGAATGGCTCCTTAAACCTAGGTTATAGGCACCATAATGGAACATCTAGGGGCTGGGTTTTCCCCCTGGTAAAATTTTATTATTATCATTGTTGCTGTTGTTAATTTCATTTCTATACTGCTTTATATTATAAGGAAGAAATCTCAGAGTGGTTTACAACATGTTGAAACATCAAATAAAACAAAATGTGCCTGGCACTTGGCTAATTTCTAACAGCGCTCTCAAACCCTTTCACCAAGCTATCCACCTTGACCTCAATATCTCCTTCCTGTTCATCACTGCTAGTTCAGATGTCAATAGTGAAGTTAGGGTTTTTTGCATTTGCCATTTTCCTTCCCATTCTTGGAGAGAACCTTTCAGAGCACTTTGCAATCCCTTTCTGCTTTAACCGCCCTGAACGATTTGGGGCCATCTACAAACTTGGCCACCTCACCACTCACCCCTAACTCCAGATCATTTGTGAACAGCTTAATTGGGAAGTAAAAGAAAACTTTGGCACATTCCTCCCAGTCAACATTGGGCCAACAATAACTTTCTCAAAGAGAGGTTGATTTGGGCAGAGGAGCCATTGTTCTAGTTCGGAAGAACAGTTTCCACTTGGCAAAGGCCTAAGAAGGATGTCAGATCCTAATCTACAGTCTTGCTGCAGTAAACTGGCTTTTCCCATCACCTTTTGCTGATCTGGGAACATAAGAATACAATGGTTGCAACAAATCAGACAGCTGTTTGTCTGGGTGCTTTTTCGTGGTGAGGTTTCTTATTCTTATTTTTATTCATTTAATTTCTATATCGCTTTACATTTAAAAAAAAAATCTCAAATCAGTTTACAACACCTTAAAACATCAAATAAAACGATCCAGAATAAAACAAATTCAAGCTTCAATGAAATATTTCAGATCGTTCTCTAAGCGACATTTTGCTTTCCTCAGTCGCCAACATCCAGAGATCTCCACGTGGTCACAACTAGACCTACACTGGTCACAAAATGCGCCTTGCACCTGGCTAATTTCTAACACTGCTGTTGACATGTGTTTTAATCTGGTTTTTATCTTATTGTTAATGTTAATTATTTTTTGAAGGTTTTCAATGGTTGTTTTTTTGCCAATAGTTTTGTTGTTCTATTCTTTTTGGCAAACCACTTTGAAGTCTGTTTGTTTTGACAATTAGGCAGTATACCAATTTTATGAAATAAATATTAAGTGAAATAAACTGAGCTGTTCCTTCGCCTCTCCTTTGCTTGCACATTCCTTCACCTCCGCTAAGAAGGAGAGCACATTCCAATCCTGTGGGTGTGCTGTATCGCAGCATCTGTGTCGCGCTTTTATGAACAACCTGGATCCCAAAGGAATAGAGAGTTTGGCATCTGCATATTTATAAGCCTCTGCATTATTCAGCTAGGCAAATGAAATGGCTTTGAAGAGTGAAAGTGGGCGGTGGGATGCAACCTGTCTCCATCATTGGAAACTGCCCCTCTTGACCCCTTGGCTGCATCCATCCATCCCACATTCACACACAAACACCCCTCAAAAGCTGGAAGAAGTCAAGCTGCACAAGAAATCGAGAGATCATAATTCAAGGGAGCCGTTCAGTCAGCAGCAACAGGTGTCCAGTGCAATTGATGGAAACCTCAAATGCAAAAAGGTCACAAAGACATCAAAACCCATCATGCAGTGCTCCTCGGCTGCCCACTCAAATCTATTTTGACTCTTTCCATAGCCTGAAACTCAAAGGCAGGTTTTATGGGATTTCCAGACAGACTCTGTCCTTCTGTTCAGACCCAGACCTGCTTGCCTTCCCTTGGGTTTCTGCATCACCAGCCCTCCGGCCATGCCCAGGGAAGTTTTTTTTAGCTACCTTGAGCATCTTCCCACTCCAAACAGCAGCCACTTATTCCTAGGAGAGCTTCAGCAGTTAACCCTCGCCTGCCCTATTTCCAATGCCCCTTCAGAAGCGGTTAAGGCACTGCCATTCATAGCTCTATCCTCATGCTGTGAAGGGAAGGAATGACTCTCATCTTCACCTATGGCATGGAAGACGGCACAGAGACAGTGTGCAACATTTTCATGGAATCACAGAATTGTAGAGTTGGAGGAGATCCCACTAAGGCAAAGCTCTTCCTCAAAATTTGACCGATTGATTCAACTCCAGCCTGAGCGTTTGCTGCACTGTGAATGCTGTTTGGTCCCGAGAGATGCATTATTTTTACTGAGCATGTGAATTTCACACCCTGTTATTAGGAACGTGGCCCCTGCCTTATAATGAGCCACAATACTGGTCCTTCAAGCTTGGTGTTGGCCACACTGACCGGCAACAGTTCTCCAGAATGTCCTAGTCTTACCTGGAGATACATGCCAGGAATTGAACCTGGGACCTTCTGTATAAAAGGTAGATACCCTACCACTGAGCTAGGGGCCCAGAGACTGCCCACAAGTGACGCAGCTTTTGAAAAGGCCCCAGCCATTTCTCTCTGGGTAGCAGAGCCCATTGAGTTTTCAAGGGGCGACAAGCAATGATGTCCCAACATTGTAAGATACAGAAACCAACATCATCCTGGCGATGAAGATGCCTTGCCCTCCTCTCTCAAACAAACTCTCTCCATAAGTGCGGAGTGTATTCACTACTGGATCTGAACATTCATCTTGCATGGAGAAAACGAGTGAACTCTTCACATGGCCCACCTAGTCCAGCATCCTGTTCTCACAGAGGTCAACCAGATACCCCAATGGGATAGGAAACCCGCAAGCAGGATCCAAGCACAAGAGCCCTCTCCCCTCCTGTGGTTTCCAACAACTGGTATTCAGAAGCATCGCTGCCTTTGACCATGGACGCATTGCATAACCATCACGGCTAGTAGCCACTCCATGAAACCGTCCAAAGGTTGGTGACCACCACTGCCTCTTGTGGCAGTAAGTTCCATAGTTTAACAATGCGCTGTGTGAAGAACGACTTCCATTTCTCTATCCCGATGGGAGCAACCTGGCTGTATAAATGGTAGGTTTGGCTAGGAACAGATAAGTGGGACGGTGGGGAGAAAACCTGCACCAGGAAGCATTGCTGCAAACTGGCAAAGCCTTCTGTAAATGGTGGCACCTGTGCTCTCACCTTCTAACAAGATCGCACCGTCCTACAGTCCTCCAAGAAATCTGAGCCCGCCAGCTCTTGCAAGTGAGGCTGGCAGATTAACGCAAACACTTCCAACTCGATTAAGGGGCCTTTCTGCCTGAGCATCTGAGCTTGACAGGAGCAGACTTTGTGGGGTCTGTGCCTGCAGGGTCCTGGGCCCACGCTTTCCTCCCCGCTAGGAACCCGACACACCTTTGCAATGTGCGCGCACACAAACGCCTCTCTTTAAACCTCTCTTTTCCGGTAGGAACAAGAAACATTGTTCGAGAGAGCTTTAACATTCAAACACAATAACAAGAAATAATCGCCCCGACGTAAGGACAGGCTCCTGCTGCAGCTATCATGGCTAAGCTGCTTTGGGGAGCTTTAAAGAGATTGTTGGGAGCTTTAAGACAATTAAAGGGGAAGAATCAAGCAGCACGACTAACAAGGAGAGCACTTCATGGCAAAGCAGTGGCGGGGGGGGGGCAGCACCTGTCTGCCCTCCCCATAAAAACATACAAAGAATTCTGCCAGGTCATACCAAAGGCATGCCCTGGAGTTTGGAACTTTTTTCCAACTGGAGGGCCACATTCCCGCTTAGGAAACCTTTTAGGAGCCACTACCAACTCCCCATCCTCCATCCAGGTAAACTACAGCCATCATCACAGACCAGGGACACATTCCAGGCAGTCACAGATACAAGAACCTGCTGGTTTCATTTCCTCTCTGTTTCTTGTTCTTCCAATCTTTACTTCAGTCTGCATTTTTTTTGTTTTAGGAAAAAAGGTGTCGGTGCCCAACATGAAGTTCTTATACAATAAATGCCACATTTTAACTGGGGACGGGGGGAGAGAAGGTGCTGATACTGCGTACCCTTGAGTCGCCCCAGAAAAGAAGCACTAACACCATGCATTTTCGTAGGTTACTTTCACTAATATACGCATTAACATGCACATTTTACCCTAGTACAGTGCGTCCCAATTTTTCCCTCCCATGGACCACTTGAAAATTGCTGAGGGTCTCAACAGACCACCTAACGACTTTTCTGCCCGTTGCAGCAATTGTACTGCGCTGTGCTAGACAATGGATAGTTTTTAATTGCATTTTTATTGCTTCTTTCATTTTCTTCTAGATTGTGTTTTCTTGTACAGTGGTACCTCGGGTTACATACGCTTCAGGTTACAGACTCCGCTAACCCAGAAATAGTACCTCGGGTTAAGAACTTTACTTCAGGATGAGAACAGAAATCGTGCTCCGGCAGGGCAGCGGCAGCAGGAGGCCCCATTAGCTAAAGTGGTGCTTCAGGTTAAGAACAGTTTCAGGTTAAGAACAGACCTCCAGAACGAATTAAGTACTTAACCCGAGGTACCACTGTACTGCAATTTGCATTCCGTGGAATTCAAACTGTAATACATGAGAATACAACATAAGAAAGGAAAGAAGCAATAAAAATGCAATTACAAATCAACATGAATATCTATTGTGGATCACCTGATGAAGCTCATGGGCTGCTGGGGGTCCACAGTCCAAAATTTTGGAACAGCTGCCCTAGAATAGGCCTTTTTTTTTTTTTTTTGCACACCTTCCTTGGCTAGAGAGCTGCACTGCAAAATTCAGAGAAGTGTAAATTTCAAAGGATGGTTGTGTTCAGCTGATAGAGCATTAGACTCTTAATCTCAGGGACAGGGTCAAGTGTTCCAGCCCCACATTCTGCAAAAAGATTCCTGCATTGCAGGAGATTGAACTAGATGACCCTTGTGGTCCCTTCCAGCTCTGTGAATCTGTGTTCCGGTTCTCGTACTGTTTTAAAGGAGTGTGAATTAGGTCGGTTTGCCTTTAAATGCAATATGAATCTTCCTGCTGCTGCCATGCCACCATGGCTCAATTTCTGTTCTCATCCTGAAGTAAAGTTCTGAACCCAAGGTACTATTTCTGGGTTAGCGGAGTCTGTAACCTGAAGCGTCTGTAACCCGAGGTACCACTGTACTTCTAAGAAACAGCGAGTGATTCTTCCGGCCTTTCCCAGGTCCTACCAGTGACAGTGAAAGAACAAAGCTCCCACGGCAGACTGGAAGAGACAGAGGCCATCCCCAGAGAACACTCTCTGACCATGAAAATATCATCCATTCACACATGCAGCCATGTCAAGCGCAGCGTTAGCTGGGCATGTAAACACAGATGACCACAGGGGGAGGGCTGTAGCTCAGCGACAAAGCATCTGCTTTGCATACAGAAAGTCCTGAGTTCAAACCCTGGCATCTCCAGGTAGGGACTCCTGCCTGAAACCCTGGAGAGCTACTGCCAGTCAGTGCACTCTCAGCAGTGTACAGTGAATTAAAAGCACAATTAAAACCCACACCCTGCCGCCAAAGTATCATGGGAACTGAAGCTTACCCCACACTACCCTTGATGGCTCCCAGGATTCTTGGGATGTGTGTGCTTTAAATATATGGTGTATAGGCAGACAGTAATGTGGAAATTCATAAATTCCCAAATTTTTGATACTGGGGTGGGGTGGGGGAACCTGTGTACTTCTGATCCCCCCCCCCCCAACCCTGAGTGCATTTTGTAATCAACCTTCATAAGATTTTGGACAGCTACCTTACATGTCACAATCTCTTCCTAATGCGGAGATTATCAGCAATGTGGTGGGTGGAGTGGGAACCATTGTATTATTACCCAGTTGTATGAATTAGCAAGGTTTGCAATCTGAAGATGAAAAAATCTGCTGAGTATCTAGTTCAAGGGGAGAAAGCTTTCCCAAAAGAAAAATTGTCAATACCTGCAAGGTATGTGTACGATAATGAGGCCCTTTATTGTAAATAAGAATAATCATTTCCACACATTTCCAATCCCCAAACAGATCATTTCTGAACAGTGCGTCTGCGCCTCATGGTAAGCTGTGGTTAAAGGTTTATTGTGCATGAACAGAGTGCCCTGCTTTGCTCCACGCTGCTAGAGTGGGAGAAACAAACCATGGCCCTTGGCTTTGCACTGCGTCCAAACTGAGGACTGTGGTTTTTTTATCTGAAGCCAGAATTTGTTCTTGGTGTTTCTGCGGGAAGCAACCCACAACCCCAGTGTTATGTCAGGGATCTTTGTCCATTGTTCCCACTTGCTAGCAGCAGAGGGATCACCTCTTCACAGGAAACTTTTAACTATGACTTAGCACAAGGATGGGAAATCTGTAGCCCTCCTGAGGCTGTTGGACTCCCAAAGTTCACCATTCTGGACCATTGGCCAGGGTGGCAGGAGCTGATAGGAGCCAGGACTCCAACAGAACCAGTGCAGCATAGTGGTTAGTGTATCGGATTAGGGCCTGGGAGGCCAGGGTTCGAATCCCCACTCAGCCATACAGCTTCCTGGTTGACCTTGGGTCAACCACTGCTTCTCCACCTAACCTACCTTACAGGGTAGTTGTGGGGTTTAAATAAGGAGGGGGAGAACCCTTCATGCCACCTTGAACTCCTTGGAGGTGGGGTATAAATGCAATCAATAATATACAAACAAACAAACAAACAGCATCTTTAGGGTCACAGGCTCCCCACCCTTGAAGTTACCATGATGTACAACTGCAGCTAACTAGGTCCTGAATCTCACCCCCGTGTCCTGGCACAGAGACCCTGCAGCTGTGGCTTCGGAGCAGTCAATCAGTTGGTTGCCAGTGGCTAAATCATGATCACTTCCAGGCAGGGGAAATTTACCAGGCCTGGTTCTTATTTATTTTCCTGCAGGCTGCAAATGACTAACACAGGGTTACTCCAGCCAGAAGCTGAGTAAGAGAACCTGGAGGCCAGCGCTTTCTGGTCAACTTATTTGCAAGGCTGAACTTCCCAACACAGGAGCAGCCACCATGGTGATGCCCCTCCTCAGATGTTGCTGGACTGTGGCCCCCTCCAGTGCGGTGGTGGGTTTTTTGCAGGTGTTTTCTGCAACATGACATTGGTGCAATAATAGTGCATTAGGGGGTGGATTTCTGCTGGGTTGTCCTCATATCATTCTGCTTTGTCAGTTGTTCTGAGAAGCTTCCCTCGCATCATTGCTGTCCAGAGGGGTCCACTTTCAGAAGAACAACTCAAAGCCTCAAAGCCATGCCTGTGAGCTGAAAAGTTACAGGGTGTCAGCGGGAAGTTGCAGGACATGTGCAGATCGTACATGAAGTAGTGTGGCCTCTGTGAAACTTTTGCAGGTACAAGGGGTATTAAAAATGGGGTCACAGAATCATAGAATACAACTCTACACAGAACTGTAACTCCACAAAAACAATTGTAGAGTTGGAAGGGACCCAAAAGGAATGTCTAGTTGCCGTTTCTGGGTAAGTCTTATTTTTCAAATTATTATTATTATTATTTATACCCCCACCCATCTGGCTGGGTTGCCTGGCTGTGATTGATTCTCAGTTAAACATCTGGCTAGTTCTGATGACTACCTTGAGCTAGTTTAAAAGTTTTGAGAACTTAAGGAAGAAAAGTCACTTGATCCAGGGAGAGTCCACACATATATATTGGCCTATTCCGACCTCTTTTTATTAATGGTGACTGCTCTTGCTCAGGCTGCACAGAAAAAAACATTTTGATTCCAGAAATGAATTCCAATTGTGCAGATAGAATATAACTGATAGATTCGGCAGGATGCGTTGCTAGTGTGTGGTTCTCCCAGGATGCACCTCCAGATGGTAGAGATGTCAGGTGCCATCCTGATGCCCAGGTATCTTCATTTGGAAGCAAGTGGTCAATAGCCAGGTGCAAAATGCACCTGGCGAATTTCAAATGCTGTACTGGAGTTGGAGTCCAACACAATCTGGAGGACACCATGCTAGTTACTACTATACAGAAGGGTGACATGGCTGGATCAGGCCTACGAGGGCAAACCTAATCCTGCATTCTGTTTTGACAGTGACCAACCCCTGACAGCCAATGTGGTGTAGTGGTTAGAGTGCTGGACTAGGGCCCCGGAGAGCAGGGTTCCAATCCCCACTCGGCCACAAAGCTCACCTAGTGACCTTGGGCCAATCGCTGCCTTCTCTCAGCCTAAGCTATCTCACAGGGTTGTTGCGGGGATTAAGTTAGGAAGCAGAGAACCACAGGCACTACCTTGAGCTCCCAGGAGAAAAGGTGGGGTATAAAGGCAAAAAAATGAAATAAACCAATGGGAAGCCTCAATGCAGGACCTGAGCTTGACCACAGTGCTCTCCTCACCATTGATTCTCAGCAACTGGTCCTCAACAGTGGAGGGAGAACGTAAGCAACATGGCTGGTAGCCACTGACAGCCTCATTCGCCTCCATGAATTTCTCCAGTCCTCTCTTAAAGTCATCCCAGTCACCTTGAGCAGACTCACATATTTCTTCTCACCACGACTGCTGCCTTCCGACAAGTGCGATTAGCCCAAGCACCATCTCAAACTTGGAGCTGCAGAGGTGGACAGAGGTCATCTTGGTAGCTGCATGGCTGATCTCTCCACCCTGCCCAGATAAACTTTGGCTGGAAAGGGGGAAGCAGGGAGCTGTTTGGCCACAGGGTGTGGCAGAGCCAGCAGGGGTGCCTCAGCTACACAGCGGCCCAACCGGGACATCTA